>NW_026712367.1:1579354-2916854 GCF_030504385.1 Musca domestica
AACTTTTTAAAAAATCCCTGGTTTTAGATCCCTAGGTCATGGAAAAAATGTTGCAAAACGCCATTTGAAACCTACACAGAAAGTCTTAAAAAATCCACGTCCTTGAAAAAAAAAATCCTCCGAAAATCCACATATATAGTCTTTACAAAATTCGTTCAAAATCTTGGAGAAATCCACATTTACCGGCCTTTGAAACGTTCTCAAAAAAAATATCTTAGAAAATCGCCCTTTGAAATCTTCACACGAATTCTTTAAAAAATTAAAGGTTTTAGCTCCATGAGTCCTTGAAAAAAAATCTTTAGAAACTCCACGTCTTTCGGCCAATGAAGTCTTAACAAAATTCTTTAAAAATCCAAGGTTTTAGATTCATTCTTCAATAAAATCCACGGCTATTGGAAATTTCACAAAACGTTATCCTTAAAAAATCAAGGGTCCTAGCTCCTTGAAAAAACTCTTTAGAAATTCCAAGTTTATCGATCCTTGAAACCTTTACAAAATATTTAAAAATATCTACATCCTTGTGGACCATAAAAATCTGCAGCTCGAAGAATTCTCGAAACCTTTACAAAAATGTTTAATAGTCTTCGTTCTTGTAACCTGAAAAGAGATATAATCTTTTTTTTTTAATTTTTTGCAAGGGTTTAATATCAGTCTTTAGCTGCAGATTTTTTTTGGCCCACAAGGATGTGGATTTTTTTAAATATTTTGTAAAGGTTTCGAGGATCGATAAACGTGGATTTTCTGAAGAATTTTTTCGAGGATTGATAAACGTGGATTCATTGAACCACTTTTCAAGAATCCTCGAAACCTTTCCAAAATTGTTTAACAGTCTACGTCCTTGTATCTTCAAAAATAGTCTTCAGAAACTCGTCGTATTTCGGTATTTTAAACTTCAATTTTAGCTTTTCGGGTCCTTAAATGCAATCCTTTAAAAAAATCCACATTTATCGGTCTTTGAAACCTTTACAAAAGTTGATAACAAATCCATGTCCTTGGATCCTTGAAAAAATAACTTAAAAATCTATTAAAAAAAAATTCGAAAAATTACTCTAGCTTCCGAACGAAATGAAGTAGATTGATAATTTTTAACCCAAATGTATATTAGGTCTTCAAGACTTTTGTTAGTGAAAATGGTCCACCATGTAGGTCCACGTTTAGGTACAGCACACCAAAACAACCCCCCCCCCCCCCCCCCCCCCCCCCCCGCCACAATGGTACCTCCCTATTTTCGGTATTTTGGTGGTTTTAGCGACATAATTCACCGGAATTGTTTCAAATTCGGTATTTGAAGATTATAACAGCTACTACAGCCTATGACATAAAATTGTCTGTGCAGGTCCACGTCTTCGTATAGCCCCCATGTAGCGGTACCTCCCGATATTTGGTATTTTGATGATTTAGCGACATTATTCACCGGAAAATTTGTTCCAAATGGTGGAGGGTATTCAAAGTTCGGCCAGCCGAACTTATAAAGTTTTTTTCTTGTTTTTAGTCTATCTTTGGGGTCTTAAAACTTTAGGGTCTTCAAAATGTCCTTAAAGTCCTTGGGGAAAAATATTAAAAAAAAATACAATTAAGACTTCTTGATGATCTCAAAACAATTATTTTGAAAACAATTAAAATTAAAACTCAAAGTATTTCCCCAAAATCTTCTCTCCGCTTGATTAATATTTCCCGTATTGAGGCTAACACCAAGTCCCCAACTAAAAAAAAAATTATAAAAATTATTAACACTTCTTCAACAGCAGATTACATCAAGTCATGCAAAATTGCTGCCAAAGATTTCGTCAATTGTTCCACCGAAAGTATACAGAAGCTGTTCGATAAATTGAATGATGGTGAGTGCTTGGTCACATTTCATGAAAAATTTAATAAGAAATTGTATTCCCTTTTCCTCCAGGTATACCCGGTCTGGATAGCATTAAAAGTTTCGATCCTTTCCTGCTCAATCGCATAAAAATTACCCAGGGCAACAGTAATGCCATTAATCTGAAGGTGGAACTGGCAAATGTGCAAATTATTGGTTTTGGCCATACCTATGTGCTGGAGAGCATGTGAGTAGAGAGGAGAGAGAGGGGAGAGAGCAAATGAGAGAAATCTTAATATATTTCCCATTTAGAGTCTATCCCAAGGATTATAGCTGGAAGACGACCTTTGTGTTGCCAGTCATGAAACTCAAGGGTGATTATAGCCTTTTTGGGCGCATCCTTTTGATTCCGCTGAATGGCCTAGGGGAGGTGTTCCTGGATGCCGGTAAGCCAGTGTAATCCAAAAAAAAAAAATATTTGAGATTTTGAAATTTTTTTTAGACAACATGACCGTTGTTATGCGCACCAAGACCAAACTATACTCCAAGGGGGGCTTTACATTCTACAATGTTACCAATACCGATGTTGATTTTAAATTGGAAGGCTTGAAATCGTATTTTTCCAATCTCTTCAATGGACAAAAGCAATTGGGTGAGTTAAGGGTCGGAAAGAGAAAATAATTTTCAAAATAAACGATTTTCCGAAAAAAAATTTTTTTTTTTCCAGAGGACAGTACGAATAAATTTTTCAACGACAATTGGCGCATGTTGACCGATGCCCTCTACACGGTCATCACCCAGACAATTGAGGACATCCTACTCGATGTTCTCAGGAAAATCTTCCATTTTATACCGGCGAATTTCTTTGTCGAAGACATACCCACACCCGAACAATTGTACGGCAGCAAACAGAAGGCGACAAAGAAAATTTAATGGAAATCCTTCCGAGTGTATGTGTGTGAGTCCTCGGGTGTGCGTGTGCAAGGATTTCATACGTAATTAATTTCTTCATTAAGATGTTTATTTTTAATTTTAAGCAATTTGTTCATCCTTGTAAAAAGGAATCTTCTTCTGCTGTTGTTGTTGCAAATAAAAAAAAACAACAATTCCCGTTAATTTGGTAAATTTTTGAGTTGGCATTTCTTATGGCCTCCAAAACGCGTATTCTCGCCAGCCTGCCACTGCAGCTGACATTAATTTGTTTACTCCGGTGGTATTGACCGAAACGGATGGATTTTCAACCAAACACCAACGATCAATTAAGTTCTTATCCACCAAAATCTGTAATGCCGTCTGATGGAGAGTAAGACATACATACAATTGCTTTTCCAATGCGATGTGAGAGAGTTCAGGGATGAGTAATACAATGGCAGCGGTGGGTCGTATGGGGCACTTGGCAAAATATCCTTTAAGAAACGGATACAAAAATTCTGAAAAACATCTACGTTTATTGGACTTTGGACCTTTAGAAAAACTCACGTTTTTGACGTTTGGAACCTTAAAGAAAATTCAAGTTTCTTAGTCTTTGGAAACTTTAGAAAAAATCTTTATAAAACCAAGTATCCGAATCTTAGGAACCTTTAGAAACATTTTTAGAAAATATACACGTTTCACGGTTTTTGGGACATTAAGAAAATACATTAAAAAATTCCTTTACAAAAATTCTTTAAATATCCACTTTTTGGGTCTTTGGAACCTTCAAAAAAATTCTTTAAAAATCCAAATTTTTGGGTCTTTGGGACCTTCAAAGAAATTATTTAAAAAATCCACATTTCAAGGTCTTCAGAAAAATTCTTGAAAATATCCACTTTTCTGTGTTTCTGTTGGTACCTTCAGAAAAAATTATAAAACCACATTTCTGAGTATCTGGGACCTTAGGAAAATTCTTTCAAAAATCCACTTTCTGGGTCTATGGGACCTTTGGAAAATTCTTAAAAAATATACGTTTCTGGATCTTTGGGAACTTCACAAAAAATCTTTAAAAAAATCCACGTCTTTGGGTCTTTAAGATTTTTTTTAAATCCACGTTTATTTGTCTTTGGGACCCTTAGAAGAATTCTTTAAAAATATCTACGATTCAGGGTCTTTGGGAACTTTGAAAAAAAAAAAACTATAAAAAATCCACGTTTATTTGTTTTTGGGACCCTTAGCAGAATTCTTTAAAAAATCTAATTTTCTGGGTCTTTAGGACCTTTGAAAAAAAAAAAAAAAAACTATAAAAAATCCACGTTTATTTGTTTTTGGGACCCTTAGCAGAATTCTTTAAAAAATCTAATTTTCTGGGTCTTTAGGACCTTTGAAAAAAACCTATAAAAAACCCACGTTTATTTGTTATTGGTGCCCTTAGCAGAATTCTTTAAAAAATATCCAAGTTTCAGGGTCTTTGGGACCAAAAAAAAAAAATTTTAAAGTTAACGTTTCTGGGCCTTTGGGACCTTCAGAAAATTATTTTAAAATATCAACGTTTCTAGATCTTCGGGACACATTTTTTTAATTCCACGTTTTTTCGTCTTTGGACCCTTAGCAGAATTCTTTAAAAAATATCCACATTGTTGAGTCTTTGGGGCCTTCAGAAAAAATATTTAAAAAATCCACGTTTCTGAGTCTTTAGAACCCTAGAAAATTATTTAAAAATCCACGTTTTTGTATCTTTAGAACCTCAAGAAAAATTCCTTAAAAATCCACGATTTTGAATCTTTGGGACCTTTTGAAAAATTCTCGTTTTTGAATCTTTAGGACCATAGGAAAAATTCTTTAAAATATCCACATTTCTGGGTCTTTGGGGCCTTTAGAAAAAATCTTTAAAAAATCCAAGTTTCTGGGTCTTTGGGGCCTTCAGAAAAAATCTTTAAAAAATCCAAGTTTCTGGGTCTTTGGGGCCTTCAGAAAAAATATTTAAAAAATCCACATTTCTGAGTCGTTGTGGCCTTCAGAAAAAATATTTAAAAATCCACGTTTCTGAGACTTTGGGACCTTCAGAAAAAATATTTAAAAAATCCACGTTTCTGAGACTTTGGGACCTTCAGAAAAAATATTTAAAAAAATCCAGGTTTCTGAGTCTTTGGTGCCTTCAAAAAAATAGTTAAAAATCCACATTTCTTAGTTTTTGGGACCTTCAGAAAAAATATTTTAAAAAATCCACGTTTCTGAGACTTTGGGACCTTCAGAAAAAATATTTAAAAAATCCACGTTTCTGAGACTTTGGGACCTTCAGAAAAAATATTTAAAAAATCCACGTTTCTGAGTCTTTGGGACATTCGGAAAAAATCTTTAAAAAATCCACGTAACAAGGTCTTTGAGACCTTCAGAAAAAATATTTTAAAATCCACGTTTTTCGGCTTTGAGACCCTTAGCAGTATTCTCTAAACGTCCACGTTTTTCGCCCTAAGCAGAATTCTTTAAAAAATATCAACGTTGCAGGGTCTTTGGGACCTTCAGCAAAATTCTTTAAAGAATCAACGTTTCCGGATCTTTAAGAATTAGAATTATTAGAATTAGAAATATTAGAATTAGTAGAATTCTTTAAAAAATCCAGGATTCTGGAAAATTATTTTATAAATTTTATTACCCTTAAGGACCGCCAAATTCTTTGTCTGTAGGTCGTTAAAAAATCTTTAAAAAAGCCACGATTATCGTCCTTTCAAAAAAAGCCAGGTTTATTATTCTTGAGTTCTTGAAAAAATTCTTTAAATAATCCAAGTTAATTGTCCTTTATGTCTTTAAAAATATATAAATAATTGCCGTTTATTGTCCATTAGGTCCTTGAAAAAAGTTCTTTAAAAAAATCAGGTTTATTGTCCTTTAGGTGCTTAACAAAATTCTGAAAAAAAATCCATGTAAATTGTCCTTTAGGTCCTTGCAAAGATTTCTTTAAAAAACCCTAGTTTATAGTCCTTTATGTCCTTGAAAAAAATTATTAAAAAATCCACCTTTTTATGTCCTTTAGGTCCTTGAAAACAGTTCTTTAAAAAATCCGCGTTTATTGTCCTTCAGAATCTTCAAAAATGTCACGGTTATTGTTCTATAGAACCTCCAAATTATTTTTTTAAAAAATCCATAAAATTCTTGAAAAAATTTCCTTAAAAAATCAATACTTATTGTCCTTCAGGATCTTTGAAAAAAAATTATTTAAAAAAATCCATTAGGTCCTTGAAAAAAAAAGATCTTTTAACAATACAACCTTATTGTTCTTGCAAAAACATTTATTTAAAAAATCTATGTGTATTATCCTTTAGGTCCTAGAAAAAATGTATTTAAAAATCCACGTTTATTGTCCTTTAGGTCCTTGAAAACAAATTATTTAGATCCTTGAAAAAAAAATGTTTATTATCCTTTAGGTCCTTAAAAATATTATTTAAAAATCCAAGTTTATGGTCCTTTAGGTCCTTGAAAAAAAATTATATAGTTCCTTGAAAAAAAAATTATTTAAAAAATCTATGTTTATTATCCTTTAGGTCCTTGAAAAAAATATTTAAAAATCAACGTTCCTTGAAAAAATTTTATTTAAAAATCCACGTTTATTTTCTTTAGGTCCTTAAAAAAAATTATTTAGGTCCTTAAAAAAAAATCCACGTCTATTGTCCTTAGGTCCTTGAAAAAAAAATTATTTAGGTCCTTGAAAAAAAATTATTTAAAAATCCACTTTTATTGTTCTTTAGGTCCTTGAAAAAAATTATTTAGGTCCTTAAAAAAAATTATTTGAAAATCCACGTTTATTGTCCTTTAGGTCCTTAAAAAAAATTATTTAGGTCCTTGAAAAATAAAATTATTTAAAAATCCACGTTTATTGTCCTTTAGGTCCTTTAAAAAAATTATTTAGGTCCTTGAAAAAAAAATTATTTAAAAATCAACGTTTATTGTCCTTTAGGTCCTTCAAAAAAATTATTTAGGTCCTTGAAAAAAAATTTATTTAAAAATCCACGTTTATTGTCCTTTGGGTACTTGAAAAGAATTATTTAAAAATCCACGTTTATTGTCCTTTGGGTACTTGAAAAGAATTATTTAAAAGTCCACGTTTATTGTCCTTTGGGTACTTGAAAAGAATTATTTAAAAATCCACGTTTATTGTCCTTTGGGTACTTGAAAAGAATTATTTAAAAATCCACGTTTATTGTCCTTTGGGTACTTGAAAAGAATTATTTAAAAATCCACGTTTATTGTCCTTTAGGTCTTTGAAAAAATCCAGGTTTTCCCTTAGGTCCTTCAAAAGGTTCTTTACAAAAGCCACGTTTTTGTTTTAGGTCCTTAAAAAATGCACATTTTTGTCCTTTAGTTCCTCGAAAAGATTCTTTAAGAAAATCCAAGTTTATTGTCCTTTAAGTCCTAGTCATTTTGATTTTGAAACACATTCTTTAACTATTACAAGGTTATTGTCCTTTAGGTCTTTGAAAAAAATATTTAACTAATCCCTGGTTTATTGTCATTTAGGTCATTAAAAAATTGTTTTTAAAATCCACGTTTATTGTCCTTTAGGTCCCTGAAAACATATTTTCAAAAAATCCACGTTTAGCGGTCCTAAGACTTAAAAAAATGTATTTAACCCCACGAGTTTGCCCATCCCATCCCATTATCCTGTTTGGTGTTTTAATACCAAACCCCATCCACTCCTCGCAATTTTTGGTGGAGTTGCTGGCCGTGTTTTAACTGCTACCAAAAATATGTGTGTTGTAATTTTAAATGGCCTTAACCGCAAATACAATGAGACCGTATGTGTTAAATTAATTGCCCTGTTTCCGTTTTAAAGTTGATGGTCGGTTGGAAGGCTGGCTAGCTGGTTGGTTGGTTGGTCGGATGGTGGATAATATGGCGGCGGGAAGTGGCAGTAGGATTTCGGAGTAATGCAGGGGCTTCATGGTGTTGCCATAACATCAGGTCGCTCATTGGCAACCAGTAAGTCTGTGTGTGTGTGGATTGGAGTTTCGTTGCGAGAGTGTGTTGGTGGTCACTTGAAATGTATATGTCCGCGATTTTTAATTGTAATTTTTATAGCAATTAATTTATTTTATTAAACAGTTATTTCTAGACCAAATGAATGTTGTTGTTATTGTTGATGGTTTTTTTTTTTGGAAGGTAGTGGGTTCGTGGGCTGTGTCGAGTCCATTTCATGTGCATATTTTATGGGGCATTTTTGTATTATGTCCTGGTCGCCACTACATTGTGTTCAGCTCTAGCTGGCGAGTGGCTGCCATTGTTGGGCGTTGGTGTTTCAGCGGTGTCGGAATGCATTTAATTTCCATGTCCGGATGGCCAGTGTGTCGTCGTTTCGAAAATGTTTTGCGGTTTTAACGTGATTTTCGTATTGGCTGAGCTTTGGTCAAAAACAAATTTATTTAGATTAATTATTTTTTTTTTTCGCTACATGTGGGTGTGTGTTGGTGTGCGCAAAATGAGTTTTGTCATGTAAATAAAATATATGTGGCTTTTAAATAGTGGTAGTTGGTTTTTGGGAGGTGGGGTTGGGTAACAAAGCAGTTTTCTAAAAATAGCTGGGTTAGGTAATTGCATAGAAATATTCGCACAAGCTTTGCGAAATTCAAAATTCATTTATCAATTAATAAAAAAAAATTCTAAAATTATTTTTAAATTTATTCGGTTTTTGAGCTGAATTCTATTGTCCCAAAGGACAATAGACTTGGATTTTTAAAGAATTTTTTCAAAGGTCCCAAACGACCATAGACGTGGATTTTTTAAAGAATTTTTTTTCATGGAGTTTTTAAAGAATTTTTTCAAAGGTCCCAAAGGACAATAGACGTTGATTTTTTAAAGAATTTTTTCAAAGGTCCCAAAGGACAATAGACGTGGATTTTTCAAAGAATTTTTTAAAGACCTAAAGGACGATAACCATTAATTTTTTAAAGAATTTTTTAGACGTGGATTTTTTGAAAGAATTTTTTAAAAACCTAAAGGACGATAACCATTAATTTTTTAAAGAATTTTTTAGACGTGGATTTTTTAAAGAATTTTTTTCCAACGACCTGAAGGACAATAAACGTGGATTTTTTAAAGAATTTTTTTCCAAAGACCTCAAGGAAAATAAACGTGGATTTTTTAAAGAATTTTTTTCCAACGACCTGAAGGACAATAAACGTGGATTTTTTAAAGAATTTTTTTCCAAAGACCTCAAGGAAAATAAACGTGGATTTTTTAAAGAATTTTTTTCCAAAGACCTCAAGGAAAATAAACGTGGATTTTTTAAAGAATTTTTTCCAAAGACCTGAAGGACAATAAACGTGGATTTTTTAAAGAATTTTTTCCAAAGACCTGAAGGACAATAAACGTGGATTTTTTAAAGAATTTTTTCAAAGGTCCCAAAGGACGATAAACGTGGATTTTTTAAAGAATTTTTCCCAAAGAAGTGAAGGACAATAAACGTGGATTTTTTAAAGAATTTTTTCAAAGGTCCCAAAGGACGATAAACGTGGATTTTTTAAAGAATTTTTCCCAAAGACCTGAAGGACAATAAACGTGGATTTTTTAAAGAATTTTTTCAAAGGTCCCAAAGGACTATAAACGTGGATTTTTTAAAGAATTTTTTCAAAGGTCCCAAAGGACGATAAACGTGGATTTTTTAAAGAATTTTTTCAAAGGTCCCAAAGGTCTATAAACGTGGATTTTTTAAAGAATTTTTTCAAAGGTCCCAAAGGACTATAATCGTTGATTTTTTAAAGAATTTTTTCAAAGGTCCCAAAGGACTATAAACGTGGATTTTTTAAAGAATTTTTTCAAAGGTCCCAAAGGACTATAATCGTTGATTTTTTAAAGAATTTTTTCAAAGGTCCCAAAGGACTATAAACGTGGATTTTTTAAAGAATTTTTTCAAAGGTCCCAAAGGACTATAAACGTGGATTTTTTAAAGAATTTTTTCGAAGGACAATTAACATGGATTTTTTAAAAAATTTTTTCAAAGGTCCCAAAGGACAAGAAATGTGGATTTTTTAAAGAAATTTTTCAAAGGTCCCAAAGGACTATAAACGTGGATTTTTTAAAGATTTTTTTCGAAGGACAATTAACATGGATTTTTTAAAGAATTTTTTCAGAGGTCCCAAAGGACTAGAAACGTTGATTTTTTAAAGAATTTTTTCAAAGGTCCCAAAGGACTATAAACGTGGATTTTTTAAAGAATTTTTTCAAAGGTCCCAAAGGACTAGAAACGTGGATTTTTTAAAGAATTTTTTCAAAGGTCCCAAAGGACAATAGACGTGGATTTTTTAAAGAATTTTTTCAAAGGTCCCAAAGGACTAGAAACGTGTATTTTTTAAAGAATTTTTTCAAAGGTCACAAAGGACTAGAAACGTGGATTTTTTAAAGAATTTTTTCAAAGGTCCCAAAGGACAATAGACGTGGATTTTTAAAGAATTTTTTCAAAGGTCCCAAAGGACTAGAAACGTGTATTTTTTAAAGAATTTTTTCAAAGGTCCCAAAGGACTAGAAACGTGGATTTTTTAAAGAATTTTTTCAAAGGTCCCAAAGGACAATAAACGTGGATTTTTTAAAGAATTTTTTCAAAGGTCCCAAAGGACTAGAAACGTGTATTTTTTAAAGAATTTTTTCAAAGGTCCCAAAGGACTAGAAACATGGATTTTTTAAAGAATTTTTTCAAAGGTCCCAAAGGACAATAGACGTGGATTTTTTAAAGAATTTTTTCAAAGGTCCCAAAGGACAATAGACATGGTTTTTTTTAAAGAATTTTTTTCAAAGGACAATAGACGTGGATTTTGTAAAGAATTTTTTTTCAAAGGACATTAAACCTGGATTTTTTAAAGAATTTTTTCAAAGGACAATAAACCTGGATTTTTTTTAAGAATCTTTTCAAATTGTCTCAAAGGACGATAAACGTGGATTTTTTTAAGAATCTTTTTAAAGGTCTCAAAGGACGATAAACGTGGATTTTTAAAAAAAAATTCCAAGGTCCCAAAGGACAATAGACATGGATTTTTTAAAGAATTTTTTCAAAGGTCCCAAAGGACAAGAAATGTGGATTTTTTAAAGAAATTTTTCAAAGGTCCCAAAGGACTATAAACGTGGATTTTTTAAAGATTTTTTTCGAAGGACAATTAACATGGATTTTTTAAAGAATTTTTTCAGAGGTCCCAAAGGACTAGAAACGTTGATTTTTTAAAGAATTTTTTCAAAGGTCCCAAAGGACTATAAACGTGGATTTTTTAAAGAATTTTTTCAAAGGTCCCAAAGGACTAGAAACGTGGATTTTTTAAAGAATTTTTTCAAAAGGTCCCAAAGGACTAGAAACTTGGATTTTTTAAAGAATTTTTTCAAAAGGTCCCAAACGACTAGAAACTTGGATTTTTTAAAGAATTTTTTCAAAAGGTCCCAAAGGACTAGAAACTTGGATTTTTTAAAGAATTTTTTCAAAAGGTCCCAAAGGACTAGAAACTTGGATTTTTTAAAGAATTTTTTCAAAGGTCCCAAACCTGGATTTTTTTAAGAATCTTTTCAAATTGTCTCAAAGGACGATAAACGTGGATTTTTTTAAGAATCTTTTTAAAGGTCTCAAAGGACGATAAACGTGGATTTTTAAAAAAAAATTCCAAGGTCCCAAAGGACAATAGACATGGGTTTTTAAAGTTTTTTTTCCAAGGTCCCAAAGGACAAGTGACGTGGATTTTTAAAGATTTTTTCCAAGGTCCCAAAGGACAAGTGACGTGAATTTTTAAAGATTTTTTTTTTAATTATTCAATTTCATAATAAAGGAGTTTTTTTTATAGAAATTTTTCAAAGGTCACAAGAGACGATAAATTTGAATTTTTTAAGAATTCTTTCAAAGACCTAAAAGACAAAAAAATATATTTTTAAAGAATTTTTTTCAAAGACCTAAAAGAAAAAAACAGAAGTTTTTTAAAGTTTTTTTTTTCAAGAAAATGTGGATATTTTTATCAATTTTTTCTATGACCTAACCGGGTGTTTAATTTTTTCCAAGATCTTGTAAATCTACAAAATATACAATTTTAAAAATTTTTCAAACTAGTTTTTCAAATTTTTCAAGCTCTTAAAAATCCCGCTTTTTGTTTGCCTACTTGTAGGCTTCTGAATTCTTTTTGTGGTGGCTGTGCTATACACCGATCAGCCATGCCATGACAACGACGGCAAAAGTAAAGAGTACCCAAAGTTACGTGACTAAAATTTGAAATGTTGTGAACAATTACCACCAATGTCTACTGTGGTAGCAAGCGAATTGAAAAAACAACAAAAAGAAAGGCTGACAGCAAAAAAACAAAGAGAGAGAATGTTGTGACAACTATTTGGTAGTCACAGGAATGAATATTTACTAGACATACAAACATACATGGGCATGTGAATGTGTATTTAACATACATGCATGAATGAAGTTTGTCACAGACATACATACATATACACTCGCGAACGTACCCATATACAGCATATAGGCAGATATGAGTGTGTGCATTTCACGTGAGCTAAATTTTTTTTTTTTTTTTTTTTTTTGATAGAAAGCCAAATTGGTTAACTAACAAAATGTAGAAATTTTTCTATGATTTTCGACAATTATTTTGAAAATATTTTGTTTTCTTTAACTTCTAAAAATAAGGTTCGCTAATTGAAAATTCAATACCAAAATGTTGACATTTTTAAAAATTTGACAATTATTTTGAAAATATTTTTTTCTTTTACTTGTCAAAATGAGGTAGCCTGATTAATAATCCTCCTGAGAGTTGATTCCAAAAGAAAATTTTTTCCATTTCAATATTTTTTATTATTTTCAAAAATTTAAAATTTTTCATAATACACTCGAAAGAAATCGTTACTAGCCATATCCTTCTTCTCTACTTTCCCTGCCATAATTTTTTTTATTCTATTCCCTCAAATTTTTTCCCAAAATTAGTGGTTGACCCCTTTTGCATTCCTGCCAATTAGTGTAAATATTGAATCACATATGAATGCATTCCGGTATTGATGAAAATGCATCACCATATCGTCATTGTCACGTCATTCGAACAAAAGAAAAATTTCGTTGTCTACCAAAAAAAAAACGAATGAAGGAAAACATTTCGCATCGAGCATTGACTACAAATCAAAACGTTGCCTCACACTTCACATTAAGTGAATTTAGAATTTTTTGTAATAAAATTTTCCCTGGAATTCAATTCAATAATGGCTGGAAAATTGAATACATTTGATGAAAATGATAAATAAAATAAATTGCACGAATACAATTTGGTTGCAATTGAATTATGTTTCCAAAATATAAGCTTTTTTCAATTCGATGTAAAAATAAAAATGTTGAAAATTAATTTTGAGTTTTAGAAACTAATTTTAGCAACCGAAGTCAGTTCCACTTCGTTCAATGAAGTCAACGTAATGTTATCGTTTACACGTTACGTTATTGGAATCAAATCCTGTTTCCGACACCACAACCCGATGCTACTTTCCGTTACTTAAGCTGCGTTCCGTTATCAAAGCTACGTTCTGTTACAATAAATGTGGATTTTTTTAAGATTTTTTTCAAAGACCTACAGGACAATAAACGTGGATTTTTAAACAATTTTTTTAAGGACCTAAAGGACAAAAAACGTGGATTTTTAAATAATTTTTAAGGACCTAAAGGACAATAAACGTGGATTTTTAAATAATTTTTTAAGGACATAAAGGACAATAAACGTGGATTTTTAAATAATTTTTTAAGGACCTAAAGGACAATAAACGTGGATTTTTAAATAATTTTTTTAAGGACCTAAAGGACAATAAATCTGGATTTCTTAAAGAATTTTTTTAGGGGCCTAAAGGACAATAAACCTGGATTTTTAAATAATTTTTTAAGGACCTAAAGGCAATAAACTTGGATTTTTTAAAGAATTTTTTTCAAAGTCTAAAAGACCTAGAAACATGGCTTTTTTAAAGAATTTCTTTTAAAGACCTAAAAGGCAATAAACTTGGATTTTTAAAGAATTTTTTCAAATCTTCCTAGCGACGACACGCGTGGATTTTTTAAAGGTTTTTTTTTTCTAAAAAACAATAAATGTGGATTTTTTAAAAATTGTTTTTCAAAGACCTAAAGGACAATAAACGTGGGTTTTTTTAAAGAATTTTACTTAAGCTGCGTTCCTTACCAAAGTTACGTTCTGTTACTGATCCTACGTTCCGTTCCTGAATAATCATTACTGAAATAACGTTCCCTTACTGATGATACGTTCCGTCACTGAATAATTTTCAAATACGGAAGCCATCCATTGTTCAGAAACTAACTTCGTTTCGTTACTAAAGTCATGCTTCATTACGTTTAAAATCAGAAACCAGCACTTCTTAAAAAAAAAACAGTTTCTGATTGCCGCCTCTCAAACTAACTTCAGAAACTGGAATTCTCTTCTGGAATTTGTTAAAGAAACCAGTTTCAGATTACCGCTTCTCAAACATACTTAAGAATTCTCTCTATGTTCCGTTACTGATGATACGTTCCGTCACTGAATATTTTCAAATACGGAAGCCAGCTTTTGTCAAAGAAACTTAGGTTCGACCCGTTACTGAAGTCACATTTCATTACGGAAGTAACCTTTCAATACAGAATCCAAAATTTTACCGCTTTTCAAACTAACTTCAGAAACTGGAATTCTCTCTACGTTCCGTTACTAAAACCACGTTCCATTGCTGATGCTTCATCCCGTTGTTGATGTTCCCTCCCGTTACTGAATAATCAAATACTAAAGCAAGCTTTTGTTACAGAAACTTAGTTTGGTTCCGTCACTGGAGTCACGTTCCGTTACCGAAGTAATCTTCATATAGAGAAACCAACAATTTTTACTGAAACCAGCTTCAGATTACCGCTTCTCAAACTAACATCAGAAAATGGATTTCTCTCTACGTTCCATTATTGAAGCTACCCTCCATTACAGAATTATCTTCAAATTCTAAAGCCAGCTTTCGATACAGAAACTTGGCTTCGTTCCGTTACTGAAGTCACGTTCCGTTACGGAAGTAATCTTCAAATACAGAAGCCAAAATTTGTTACTGAAACCAGCTTCAATTTACCGCTTCTCAAACTAACTTCAGAAACTGGATTTTTCTCCACGTTCCATTGCTGATAAAACATTTCGTTACTGATGCTACCTTCCGTTACTGAGTAATCTTCAAATACTGAAGTCAGCTTTTTAGAGAAACTACGGAAGCTTCGTTCCGTTACCGAAGTCACTTTCCCTTATGGAAGTAATGTTCAAATACAGAAGCCAGAATTTGTTAAAAAGGCCAGCTTCAGATTACCGCTTCTCAAACTAACTTTAAAAACTGGATTTCTCTCTACGTTCCGTTACTGAAGCTACCCTCCGTTACTAAATAATCTGCAAATGCTGATGCCAATTTTTATTACAGAAACTTACCTTTGTTCCGTTACTGAAGTCACGTTCAGTTACGGAAGTAATCTCCAAAGACAGAAGCCGCTTTTTTTATCGCTTCTCAAACTATCTTCTGAAACTGGATTTCTCTCTACGTTCCGTTCCTGAAGCCAAGTTCCATTACTGAAGTTACATTCCGTCCCTGAAGCAACCTTACCGCTTCTCAAACTACTTTCAGAAAATTGGATTTTCTCTTAGTAACTAAGTTCCGTTAATAACATAATCTCCAAATACGGAAGCCATAAATTGTCACAGGAACTAGCTTCAGTTTATAGCTGCAATGCTATTTTAGTTACAAAAGCGATCACCATTTGCTGTAGGTTAACCCCGCTACTAACATCACGTTACGTAAGTCACCGAAACCTTCTTCAATTACTAAAGCAATTCTCAGTTGCTGATCCGCCTTCAGTTACTACCGCCAACTTCTTTTACTAAAATCAGTTACTGGAGTCAACTTCAGTTACGGAGGCCACATTCAGCTACCGAACTAGAGGTATAGTTATTGAAACCACATTCAATTACTGAACTCATACTTCTCTAAATGGAACCATATGTTGTTACGAAAGCTACGTTCAGTTACTAAAGACAATTTCGGCTTTAGAGACTGAGCTTTCAGTTACTGAAACAATGTGCCAGTAGTTACTGAAGCCACATTACGTTACGTCAGCAATATTCTATTGTAGAATCAAAGTTAAATTACAGAAATCAACTGAAACCAACTTCAGCTATTGAAGCCACGTTACATTACTGAAGATCATGTTCCGCTACTGGAGCTTCGTTACGTTACTGAGGGTACTCTTTATTATTGAAGCAATATTACTGAAGTTACTTCCCGCCTGAATTTTTCATAGAAACAAGTTTCAGTCTACAGCTTCTGAAACCACCTTCAAAGACTGGAGCCTACTTACTGAATCTTAAGTTATTGAAGCCAAAATCAGTTACTGAAACTAACTTCAGTTACTGAAACCACATTACGTTACTTAAGCCATCTTCTGTTGTTAAAGCAAAGTTCATTTATGGAAACCCACTTCAGTAATGGAAACCATTCTTAGATGCGGAAACCACCTTTAGTTAACTGATGCCAACTTCAGTTATTGAATCCAACGTTACTGAAGACCGTATTCAAAGAATAAAGCCAACTTCAGTTATTGGCTTTAAGTACTAAAGCCACCATAAGCTTTCAGTTTCTGCAGATCCCTCCTCAGTTACTGAAGGTTTTATTAGAATTTAATGGACGTTCGGTAACAGAGTCATCGTTCCGTTACTGAAGTAATTTTTCATATTAGCTTTCTGCAGCCAACTTTAGCAACTTAGTAATTGAAGCCACTTTAAGTTACTGAAGTCACGTTACGTTACTGAAGATAGTATATGAAGCCATGCTCAGTTACGGATTAAAATCACAGTACTGAAGCCACATTTAATTACTAAAGCAATACTCAAACACTTAAGTGACTTTTTTTATATAGATGCCAACTTCAGTAATTGGAGTCCGCCTCAATTACTGAAGCTTTCATCAGATATTGTGAATACACGTTCCGTATCTGGGTCAACGATCCGTTTCTGAAGCAAAGTTTCATTGTGGAATCAATGTTGCGTATGCTTAGCGTAGTGCTGGAGCCATCTTCAGTTATTGAACCCACTTTGCTATCTGTCACCGCAGGCACCTTCAATAAACAGAGACGAATTCCGTTACGCAGTTGCCAAAAATTCTTTCAGATATTTAAAGCATGTTCCGTTACTGAATCAAAGTTCGAATGCTCAATAATCGCTCCGTCACGTCAAAACACGTTCCGTTGCTGAATCCACATTCTGTATTCGTAAATGACGGATCGTGACTTTTAGTCTTCGATAATTGATATCGCGTTCCGTCACCAATGTCGCTTTCCAAAAAAAATCAATCTAGTGTTCTTCAGTTGTTGAAGTCACCTTCAGATATTGAAGCCAGCTGAAGTTACTGCAGCCGAGTTCACTTACACATTTCCCAAAGATTCCTTCGGATATTGAAGGCACGTTCCGTTACTTATGTCCCAATTTATTGTCAATACACGTTTTATTACTGAATTCGAATTCCGTATTCGATATCACGTTCCGTCACTGAGGTTAGGTTCCGTCGCATTCAGTCTGTAAAGCTTTTAGTATTGCAGCCACCATTAATTATTGGAACCGAATTCAGTAACTGAAGATACAGTTTCTGGCAATTCCTTTAGATACTGAAAACATTTTCCATTACTGTTTCCAGTCCCGAATCATCGTTACGTTACTGCCTAGGCGTCCCGTCACCTTTAATGATGTGGCGGAGGATGACTTTTCGGTTTCTAAAGAAAACTTCAGATGGTGACTTCAGTAACGGATTGTGACTCCAGCAGCGGAAAGTATCTTCAGTAACGGAAGGTTATTTCAGTGACGGAAGGTCACTTCAATGACGGAAGATCAATTCAGTGACGTAAGGTCATTTTAGTAACGGAAGGTCACTTTAGTAACGGAAAGTCACTTCAGTAATGGTAGGTCTCTTCAGTGACGGAAGGTCTCTTCAGTAGCAGAAGGTATTTTTCAGTAACGAATTGTTACTTCAGTAACGGAGGGCAACTTAATTAACGGAAGGTTTTTTCAGTAAGGGAACATCACTTAAGTAACGGATGGTGACTCCAGTAACGAAAAGTCACTTCAGTAACGGAAGGTCACTACAGTGACGGAAGATGACTTTTCAGTTTCTGATGGTGACTTCAATAACGGAATGTCACTTCTGTAACGAAATGTCCTTTCAATAAGGGAACTTCACTATAGTAACGGAAAGTCAGTACAGCGCCCAAAGGTTACTTCTGTAACAGAAGGTCATTTTCACTAAGGGATTGTTACTTCAGTAACGTAGGGGCACTTCAGTAACGTAGGGGCCCTTCAGTAACGGAGGGGCACTTCAGTAACGAAAAATCACTTGACTAACGGAAAGTCACTTCAGTAACGGTAGGTCTCTTCAGTGACGGAAATTATTGGAACCGAATTCAGAAACTAAATAGTCCGTTCCTAGCAATTCCTTTAGATACTGGCAGCATTTTCCATTACTGTTTTCAGTACTGAATCATCGATACGTTACGGACTTTGCGTTCCGTCACCTTTAATCCAGTCATTTGGTTCGGAAGGCTCTCTGTAGTAACTGAAGCCACTTTCAATTATTAATGCAACCTTTAGTTTCTGAAGCTACGTTCAGTTACTGAAGGGTCGGTTAGTTATCAAGAGGACTGCAGCCACCTCAGTTACTGATGATAACTTCAGTAACTGGGCCACAGTCATTAACTCAAGTCATCAAATAATTTAAACCAAATTCAAATACTGGAACCATTACTGCAGTCAACCTCCCACAATAAATTCACGGGTTTCCAGTTACTGAAAATATCTTCTCAATTACTCCTGGCGTGTTTCATTACCATAGCCATTACATTCCGTGACGAAGGTCAATTTCCGCTACTTACTTTAGGTTCCATTACGAATCTCTCGTCTCATGACTGAAGCCACGTTCCGTTACTGATTTTAACCTCCTTTACTGAGAGTACGTCCCATTAGTCAAGCTTCTCTCAGTTTCTGAATCAACCTGCAGTTACGGAAAATATCGTCAGCTAAAAACAACTTCCGCTACTTATTTTACGTTCCATTACTAACTTCGCGTTTCATGGGCGAAGCCGCGTTCCGTTACTGAGGTTACGCTCCATTACTGAGATCGCGTTCCCATACTTACAGTTTCTGAACTAACTTGCAGTACCTTATGCCATCTTCAGCCCACAATACACATTTGAAATTAGGTACAAAATTCCTGCTAATCCCTAAAATAGTTTTATTTTTCTAATTCTCCACCCTTTGAAGTTATCCATTCCTGTTGTTGCTCTAGATTTTGACTTCTGATAAACTCATCACCAGGCCAAGCAAAAAAAAATATTTTTGGCAATCTTTTAATTCTAAAAACAATAGAAAATTTCGGGATGCACACACATCCCAGCTGAAACTCATGGACTAAACCATAATTACTTTTGGGTCTTTATAGAATTGTTACAGGCCATAATAAAAATCAACGGCAACAAAAGGCCATCTAATTGGAGAAGGAATAAGGAAAGGAAGAAGACTGTGAGAGAGAGAAAAAAACAATTCGCATTTCCAAGAAGAAGTCTATGGCAAAGTTACAAGCTGCTGCTGCAATAAGACGACTAAACACCAGAAAAAAATTATTTTAGCCAGCAAAACTATCTGAGGAATACTAAAATATAATTTTTGATTTGGAAGCCATTCTTTTGTTTCATTTCGTCCGTTCGTCCTTTTGTCCATTTGCTACATCTTTGAAGGCCTTTTACACAGAACGTTTTTTTTGCTTTTTGTTACAGCTTTTGTGAGTTTTGGTCATTGTTCTTCGTTAAGGCTTGCAAACCGGATATGCTGCTCCGGCAAAACTTTGCCAGTCCATGTTGGATTAGTTGAAATGAGGGAAAAAACTCATGAAGTATAAAATGTTGTAACTATTTGCTCTAACACTTTTCGAACCAGGCCAAACAAGTGCTGATGATGAGATAAGGTTTGGGTTTTTATTACAAAAGGATGTAATGGGAATGAAGTTATATTCCATTCGAAAGTTTTTCTAATGCGGGAGGAGAGGGGAAACGGCACACAATTCAGCAATAGTTTAATTTTTTTTGGAGAAAATATTTGGCTTCAGAAACTGGGGCTAAGGATTTTCGTGACTAAAAGAAGCTTCAAAATCGGGGAAAACCCCTCTAGTAATAGAAAATAGTAGATTAAGCAACGGAAGGCGGTATCTGTTGGCTTTTCTGACAACAAAACAGGTTTCAGTAATAGTAAAAGTGACTCCAGTAACCGAAGGAGGTATCTGTAATGGAACGTGCTATCAGTTACTGGAAGAGATCTTCAGTAACGTATGGTCACTTAAGTAACGGAAGGTTACTTCAGTGACGAAGGATGACTTTTCGGTTTCTGAAGAAAACTTCAAACTGACAACAAAACAGGTTTCAGTAATTAAAAGTGACTCCCGTAACCGAAGGAGGTATCTGTAATGGAACGTGCTATCAGTTACTGGAAGAGATTTTCAGTAACGTATAGTCACTTAAGTAACTGAAGGTCATTTAAGTAACTGAAGGTCATTTAAGTAACTGAAGGTCACCTCAGTGACGGAGGATGAATTTTCGGTTTCTGAAGAAAACTTCAAACTGACAACAAAATAGGTTTCAGGAATTAAAAGTGACTCCAGTAACCGGAGGAGGCATCAGTAATGGAACGTGCTATCAGTTACTGGAAGAGATCTTCAGTAAAGTATGGTCGCTTAAGTAACGGAAGGTCACTTCAGTGACGGAGGATGACTTTTCGGTTTCTGAAGAAAACTTCGAACAGTGATTTCAGTAACGGAAAGTCAGTTCAGCGACGGAAGGTCACTTCAGTAAAGGAAAGTCAGTTCAGTGATGGGAGACCTTCCAGTAACAAAAGGATTGTATCTTGAGTAACGGAAGATCACTTCAGTAACTGGTGGTGACTTCAGCAACGAGGAGGCACTTCAGTAACGAAAAGTCACTTCAGTATCCGAAGGTCACTTTAGTGACGGAAGATGACTTTTCAGTTTCTGAAGAAGGTTTCAGATGGTGACTTTAGTAATGGAATATCATTTTAGTAACGGAAGGTCACTTCAGTGACGGAGGATGAATTTTCGATTTCTGAAGAAAACTTCGATTGGTGATTTCAGTAACGGAAAGTCAGTTCAGCGACGGAAGGTCACTTCAGTAACGGAAAGTCAGTTCAGCGATGGGAGACCTTCCAGTAACAAAAGGTCATTTTCAGTAACGGATTATTACTTCAGTAACGGAAGATCACTTCGGAAGATCTTCAGTAAAGTATGGTCGCTTAAGTAACGGAAGGTCACTTCAGTGACGGAGGATGACTTTTCGGTTTCTGAAGAAAACTTCGAATGGTGATTTCGTTAACGGAAAGTCAGTTCAGTGATGGGAGACCTTCCAGTAACAAAAGGATTGTTTCTTGAGTAACGGAAGATCACTTCAGTAACGGGTGGTGACTTCAGCAACGAGGAGACACTTCAGTAACGAAAAGTCACTTCAGTATCGGAAGGTCATTTTAGTGACGGAAGATGACTTTTCAGCTTCTGAAGAAGGCTTCAGATGGTGACTTTAGTAATGGAAGGTCATTTTAGTAACGGAAGGTCACTTCAGTAACGTAAGATGGATTTTCTTCCACAAAACAAGGTTCAGTCATTGAAGCTGGCCCCTGAAACCCAAGGAGGCTTCAGTAATGGAACATGGTATCAGTTATTGAAAAGGATCTTCAGTAACGGAAGTCACTTTAAATTACTTACGTTACTGAAGACAGCAAATGAAGTAAATCAAGCAATCTTCAGTGACTGATTCAAATCCAAATACTAAAGCCACTTTTAGTTAGTGAAGCAAACTTCAAACACTTAAGGCACTTATTTGACTACAGACTCCATAATTATTTACAGATTCGTCCTCAGTTACTGAAGACGCCTTTTATTGAAGCCACCGTCAGTAATTCGAGTCCACTTCAGTTACTGAAGCTTCCGCAAGATATTAGATACAAGTTCCGTAACTGGGTCAAAGTTTGCTAAAGTAATGTTCCATTTCTGTCATCTTCTGTGACTGATTCAAATACTGACGGCACCTTTAGTTACTGCAGCAAACTTTATTCTTAGTTTCTCCTTCTCCTCCTTTATTGTCTACAGTTTCTCTGCCAGTTACTAAAGACGCCTTCGTATACCGAAATCGCCGTCAGTAATTGGAGGTAACTTTAGTTACTGAAGCTTCCATCAGATATTAACTACACTTCCCGTAACTGAGTCAACATTCCCTTGATGAAGCAACCTTTGTGGTATCAATGGTGCGTATCTTTAGTATAGTTCAGAAGCCATCTTCAGTTATTGATACCGATTACAGTCACTTCTACTGCAGCTACCTCCAGAAATTGACGTCACTATCAGTTACTGCAGGCATATTTAGTTACTGGGGCTGAATTCAGTTACACAGTTGCCAACGATTATTTCAGATATTGAAGGCACGTTCCTTTACTGAATCAACGTTCGAATGCTGAATAATCGTTCCGTCACCTATGTCACAGTTCGCCGTCACGTCAATACACATTCCGTTACTGAATCCCCATCCATATTTACTTTCCTCCACATTCAGTAATGGAACGTGGCATCAGTTACTGCAAAAGATCCGTTTTTGACTTCAGTGACGGAAGGTCACTTCAGTAACAGCTTGCGTACCGTAAAGAATCTTAACTAAAACAGAATTCAAAAAGAGAATTGGACTTCAATAACAGAAAGTTTCTTCAGTAACAGAACGTGTCTTCAGTTACTCAAAACGGATTCAGTGCCTGATCGTTGCTTCAATAACTGAATGTGCCTACAGTAAGGAAAGATGACCTCACTAACCGAAAGTTGCTCCAGTAATGAAACGCAGCTTCAGTAACGGAATCTCGCTTAGGTAACGGAAGTTGTGGATGCAGCTTCATAGCCAGAATGTCGTATTAATAACGGAATGTGGTTTTAGTAATGGTTATGTGGCGAAACTTGAGTTAGGTAACGAAAAGTGAATTTAAGGATTACTTCAGTAAAGGAACGTGCCTTCAGCAACGGAAAATGGCTTCAATAACAGAAAGTTCCATCAGTAACAGAACGGGTCTTCAGTTACTCAAAACGGATTCAGTTTCGGAACGTTGCTTCAATAACAAAATGTGGCTTCAGTAACGAAAAATGACCTCACTAACCGAAATTTGCTCCAGTAATGAAAAGTTGCTTCTGCAACGGAACGGAATGGAAGATGACGTAATGTGGCTTTAGTAATAGTTCTGTAACGCAACGTAGCTTTAGTAACGGACGGCGAATTTAAGGATTAACTTCAGTAATGGAACGTGGGCTCAGTAACGAAAGATGGCTTCACTAACAGAAGATCAGTGCCTGAACGTTGCTTCAGTAACAGACAGATGGCGCAACTAATGGAACAAAAAAGAGAAATGGTTGGTTTCAGTGCTAATCGGCGTCTTCAGTAGCTACAGCTTCAGCCCTTTCAACTGGAGATGCCATCAGTAACTGTGTAAGATCTTCAATTTCTAAGTGCGTCTCACGTATTTCTCCATGGAATATTATTTCTTCTCTCTCTCTCCCTGTCTTTCCTATCCACATGTCACACCCACTTTGACCACACACGACATGACTTTAAATTTGTTTCTTTTTTTTAATCAAACTGTCATTTTGAAATTGTTTTTGATGTGATGTACATGTGTCCCCCCACCAACCATTTTTTAATTGCTGTCATTGCAATCAGCATCATTCAAATGACATTAAAGTTAATGATTTCCCACCAATACCGTCACTCACTCACACGCACCCCCACACCCGCTCACTCACATATGCATTGTAATTATTAACATATATAATATTAATTAAATTAATTCAGTCCGATTAACGAATGAATGTCCCATTTAAAATGAATTAATTGTTACGCTTTTGCGAAATTACAATTAAAACTGTATTATCGAGTCCGGAGCTGAGCAGCTTGAACTCTTCGCATGTGGCCGTGCATCTAGAGATATATATCTCGCTGAATAACAAGGTGGTTGTGTGAGTGTGATAATGTCCAGCCAGCCAGGACGATACACATAAAAAATAATTAAAAAAAATATATAATGCTTGTCCACTGACCCGCACTGACCTCCCCAAACGTAAACCCTCCCCCCGATTTGGTTGCAAAATCTCAATTTATCGTTAAAAACATGAACTTTTAAATCTGAAATAATACAAATTTATTACAAAATAATTGCAATCTCATTAGGACAACAGCCGTGTAAACGTCAATACAGAGTGTGTGTTCGACAAGGATTCACACATACTACGATGTCGAAAAGAGATATCATCCGGAATGGTAGATAAATTCATTGGGGATGAGATATGGTATGGGGTTAAGCGAGCAGCGGTGGAATATAAATTAGGGAAAAAGTTCAGTAATGGAGGAAATCATATATTTCTCACGTGGAACTCTTTGGCTTCAGTTACTCTAGGTAAAGACTTTGATTTCGGTATCCAAACGTTGATTCCGTAACGGATGGTGGCTTCAGTAACGTAAAGTGACTTCAGTAACGGAATTTTGCTTTAGAAATGCAACCTAGTGTCAGTAACAGAACTTTGGCTCTGGTAACGGAAACGGAACGCGAATTAAACAGATGGCATCAGTAACGGAACGTGGGCTCAGCAACGGAAGATGGTTTCACTAACAAAAAGTTGCTTCAGTAACTGAATATTTCTTCAGTTACTCGAAACGTCTTCAATGCCACAACGTTGCGTCAATAACGGAATGTGTCTTTAAAAATGGTTCATGTAACGGTACGTGAATTTAAGGATTACTTCAGTACCGGAACGTGGCCTCAACAACAAAAGATAGCTTCAATAACGTTGCTTTAGTAACGGAATGTGACTTCAGTTACTCAAAACGTCTGCAGTGCCTAAACTTTGCTTTAATCACAGAATGTGGCCTCAGTAAAGAAAGACGGCTTCACTAACGAAATTCTGGGCCAGTAATGAAACGCATCTTCAGTAACAACTTTGCTTCAGTAACGATATGTCGGGTCAGTAACGGAAGGTGACTTTAGCAACAAAATGTGGCTTCAGTTACTCAAAACGTCTTCAGTACCTAAACGTTGCTTCAATAACGGAATGTGGTCAGTAACGAAAGATGGCTTCACTAACGAAATGGTGTTCCAGTAATGAAACGCAGCTTTAGTAACGGAATGTCGCGTCAGTAACGCAATATGGCTTCAGTTATAGATGGTGACTTTAGTAACAGAATGTGGCTGCAGCTTCATTGCCAGAATGTTGCTTCAATAACGAAATGTGGTTTTAGTAATGGTTCTGTAGCGAAACTTGACGTGGGTAACGAATTTAAGGATTACCTCAGTAACGGAACGTGCGTTCAACCACGGAACATGGCTTCAATAACAGAAAGTTTCTTCAGTAACAGAACGTGTCTTCAGTTACTCAAAACGGCTTCAGTACCTGAATTTTGCTTCAATAACGGAATGTGGCTTCAGTAACGAAAAATGGCTTCACCAACGAAATGTGATTCCAGTAATGAAACGCAGCTTTAGTAACGGAAAGTCGTGTCAGTAACATAATCTGGCTTTAGTAATGGAAGGTGGCTTTAGTAACAGAATGTGGCTGTAGCTTCATTGCCAGAATGTTGTTTCAATGACGGAATGTGGTTTTAGTAATAGTTCTGTAGCAAAACTTGGCTTGGGTAACGGAAAGCGAATTTAAGTATTACTTCAGCAATGGAAGATGTCTTCACTAACAGAAAGTTAATTCAATAACTGAACGTGTCTTCAGTTACTCGAAATGGCTTCAGTGCCTGAATTTTGCTTCAGTAACGGAGGTTCAGTTACGAAAGATTTATTCACTTACGGAACGTTGCTCGAGTAATAAAAAGTAGCTTCAATAACAGAACATTGCTTCAGTAGCAAAATTTGGTTGCAGTAACGGAAGATGAGGGAATATAGTTTCAGTAACGGAAAACGTCGGAATATGGCTTTAGTAATGGTTTAGTAACGGAACGCTTATTTAAGAATAACTTCAGTAATAGAACGTGGGCTCAGCAACGGAAGATAACTTTACTAAAATAAACTGACTTCAGTAATTGAACGTGTCTTCAGTTACTCAAAATGGCTTCAGTGCCTGAACGATGCTTCAATAACGGAATGTGGTGTCAGTAACGGAAGATGACCTCACTAACCGAAATTTGTTCCAGTAATGAGAAGTAGCTTCTGTAACGGAACGTTACTTCAGTAGCGGAATGTGATGTCAGTAACGGAAGATCACCTCACTAACCGAAATTTGCTTCAGTAATGAAAAGTAGCTTCTGTAACGGAACATTACTTCAGTAGCGGAATGTGATGTCAGTAACGGAAGATGACGTAGTGTGTAATAGTTCTGTAACGCAACGTGGCTTTAGTAACGGAACGCGAATTTAAGGGTTAATTTCAGTAATGGAACGTGGGCTCAGTAACGAAAGATGGCTTCAGTAACAGAAGGTCAATGCCTCAACGTTGCTTCGGTAACGATATATGGTGTCACTAATGGAACGTTGATACAGTAACGGGATTTGATTTAATAATGGAACTCGGATTCCACAAGTAACTCCGGAATCGAAACGGAACGTAGTATTAGTAACGGAACGTGACTTCAGTAACGGAATGTGGCTTTAATAACGAAACGAGATAATAGTAACAGATTGTGGTTCAGTAACTAAAGTTGGCTTCCATTATTCAAGTCGGTCTAGGTAACATAAGCTTGCTCACTAATGAATTACTGAAGACGGTAGAGAATTAAAATTCTCTTTCTTTGCTAAGGCCCACAGTAATCTTATCTGGTGGTTGCAATGTAACATGTTAGAATGGAGATCGCAGAATGTGTAATTTACTTCAATTTATTCTTTCTAAGCTTCTACTTTTGAGAAGCGAAATTGTCAGCTATGGAACATAGCTCACATAGTGGGGCAATGATTTAATAAACTGAACATCACTTCTGTCATAAAATGTAGCTTCAGAAACTCATCATGGATTGAGGAAATGGCTCTATTAACTGGCTTTATAACTGTGGTAGTAACGGAACGTAGCTTCAGTTTCGGAATATGACTTGGATAACGAGGTTTTAGCAACGAAACATGACATCAGTAGTGGACTTCAGAAATAGAAAGTGAATTCAGTAACGAGGCATGACTTGAGTAACGGAACGTGAGTTCTGTAACTGAAGAAGGATTCAGTAACAAAAGCTGGATCAAATCAGTAACAGAACATGACCTCAGTAATGAAAAAAGATTTCAGTACTAGAACGTGAATTTTAACTAATTTTAACTAACGGAATGTGGCTTCAGTAAAGTAATTTCGATATATACCTAGGTACTTATCAAGGTCTCTCGCAGATGTACCCTTGCAAATCCACATAGATACTGCTTGAGTACCTACTAGCTTCTCTCGCAGACGTATCCCGCTCATGTACCAGTTTTCTCGCAGTCGCGGCATGAGTTCAGTAACGGAACATAGATTCATGAACATAGCATGACTTCAGTAATGGAGTGGAGCTTCAGTAACCGAGCTTACTTCAGTAAGGCAAAGGTGTTTAACTAACGGAATGTGGCTTCAGCAAAGCAACTTCGGAGTACTTATTAAGGTCTCTCGCAGATGTATCCTTGCATATCCATATAGATACTGCTAGAGTACTTACTAACTTCAATCGCAGACGTATCTTGCTTAAGTACCAGTTAAGGTCTATCGCAGTCGCGGCATGTGTTCAGTAACGGAACGTAGAATCATGAAAATAACGTGACTAGAGTAATGGAAGGGAGCTTCAGTAACCGAACTTGTCTTCAGAAACGCAAAGTTGTTTAACTAACGGAATCTGGGTTCACCAAAGTTCGATGTATGCCTAAGTACTTATTAAGGCCTCTCGCAGATGTATCCTTGCATATCCATATAGATACTGCTGGAGTACTTACTAACTTCAATCGCAGTCGTAGTCTTGAAGATCCTGCTCAAGTGCCAGTTAAGGTCTCTGCAGTAGTAACCCTACAAATTATTGTAGATCCTGCCTAAGTACTTATAAAGGACTCTCACAGACGTAACCTGGAATATCCTTGTAAATCCTCTTCGTGTACTTACTAAGGTCTCTCGTAGACGAAGCCTGGCATAACATTGTAGATCCTGCCAAAGTACATATTAGGGACTCTCACAGACGTAACTTAGTATATCCAGCTAAATCCTTCTTGGGTACTTACTAAGGTCTCTCGCAGACGTTGCCTGGCATATCATTGTACATCTGACATAAGTAACTGCTAAGGTCTCCTGCTATCCCTGTGGGAGTTGTTTGAACTTTTATAAAGGTCTTTGGCAACCGTATATTTGCTGGAATGCTTATTAAGGTCTCTTGCAGCCGTAGCTTTCCATGCCCTTGTAGTATGACCCATTAGATGTCCTGTAGATGTAGCTCGCACTTAATCGTAGACCCAGCTTGAGTACTTATCAAGATCTCTCGCTTAAAAATACATCCGGTAGTCTAGCATGAATCATTCCGAATATTGAGAACTAGAGTACATAGCCAGATCTCTGGAATATTAATTTGTCCGGTAACACCAGTACTTATCCAGGTCTCGAGTCGATCCATTGCTAATCCCGAATAGAAGACTACTTGAATTAATTAAAATTTTCATAGAATATTATTTAGAACTGGAGTACATAGCCCAGTCTCTGAAATATCAACCTTTCCCATGACACCAGTACTTGTCCAGGTCGAAGATCCATTGCTAATCCCGAACAGAAGACTACTAGAATTAGATAAAATTTTCATAGAATAAGTGCAGTTTCTGAAATTACATTCCGTTCCTATAGCTAGTTCTGGCTGTAGCTCTAGTTACTCTAGTTTCCTTCCAAAAATTTCCTCCACTTTCCATCCCCACCTCCTTTCTGTTGCACTCCTTCTTCCTGCATTTCCAATGTACTTTATACTGTCTCCCAGGGTCATCATGAACGTATTAAATATTTAATAATAATTGAGCGTAAAATTATCACAATGTTGGCCAGGCGGCAGCAGCAGGCTGGCTGGCCATTACGCACCACTACTTGCAACATTCATGCCCATATTTACGGGCCAAAGCCTGCTGCACATAAAACACACTTACCGGAGCCGGACGAGAGAAAACGTAAAAACGAAGTGCAAATGACCTGGACATAAAAACCAAAACAAATGGGAGGCACAATTTTGTTTTTGCTTTTGTGGTGCAGATAACTGCAGCGGCAGCAGGACATGGGAAGGCTTCTTTTTGGACGTTCAATTGCCCATACGCCTGATATGGTAGGCCAACATAGATTGTGGTGGCACTGGTAATTACATTGCAACAGTTTTTTTTCCTTTTTGGTTTCCTCGTTCTATATCTCTCCCTCAGATGCCAGCCTGCCAAGCTCTGTGGCCATGGATAATGGTGGCCTTTTTAACCTTTATGCAAAATACCGAGCCAGCTATTCACTTCTTCTCTGAGCGAATGTGTATGCGTGTCCTTTTTTTGGCGTATTAAAAAAGGATTAAATTGCGTGCATTTATTTTACGATTGTGGACTGGATTTTGGCTGATAGTGTCCTGGTCATTACTTGTGTGCGTGTGCGTGTGTGCATCACATGGTATTTATTTAAAGTTATTGAGAGTTGCGCTAATGTTCATTAAAATGTATGAATTGCTTTTTTTGTTGCTACTGCTGCTGCTGCTCCTGCCCATAACCGTAATGATGAAAATAATGATAATGTAATTGTCAGAACTATTAAAAATATTGAATACTACTAATAATAATGACATTATGTGGGCAGAGATTTTCATCCGCAATTGATGTCATTAAAATCGATGGATGGCAATGAAATGCTTTGAAAGTAAGCCTAACATGTAAGGGTTTAGAGGTAGCGAGTTTAGGTCGTTACGTGGTGGTTCGTGGATTAACTAAGAAAAATTTACTTCACATATTACGGCAGGTTCCATTAACTGCAAATAGTTTTCAGTTACTGGAGTGGTTTCAGGAACTGACAGATGCTTCAGTAGCAGAAGCTGGCTTCAGTAATTGAAGGTCACTCTAGTCACGTATTTTGTCTTTAGTAAAGGAACTGGACTTCAAAAATAGAATATGGCTTCAGCAACTATAGGTGGCTCATTTAGTTACTGAAGGGTGCATCAGGTGACTTCAGTAATTCAAGGTATCTTAAGTAATTGGGAGTGGCTTCGGATACTAAAGTTGGCATCAGTCGGGAACAATTACAGTTGGAGCTTTAAGTAGTTGAAGGAGATTGCAGCCACCTTCCGTAACTGAAAATTATGATGGCAACATTCCTTCCAGTCGCTTTTGCCTACCCAAACTAATATATAATACCCCTGAGATTTGCGCGGGTATAAATACTCACTTCAGGTGAATCGTTATCATAACAACCGAACTTATCAACTTGTCACCTTTGGCGGTGGTGAGCATATGTGAGGTGATTAACAACTTCCCGTTTCCTCAATCATGTCTGCATAGAACACTTACCCAGGTCTCAAAGTCCTGAATGCCTAAATACCTGTAGTATCCTAAGAAACCTTGCATATCCTTTTCTAAGTATTTATTAATGTCCCGTTTCCATTTCTTCACAACAAAATTCGTATAAAAAGACGTACGATGGCAGAATCGGGACATTCGGCGCAAGTCAAGCAACCAATGGACCTATACCATCCTTCCATGGAGTATTTAAACAGGTCCCTAATTCCAGAATCCTTACATACCGGTAATATCCTTAGAATAGCAACTTATCACCATTGACGGTGGCGAGCATATGTGAGGTGATAACGAAATTTATGGTTAACAACTTCCCGTTTCTTCATCAAAACCCTTGGTACGAAAGGGCGTACGATTGCAGAATCGGGATATTTAGTGCAAGACAGCAACTAGTGGACCTCAATCATGTCTGCATAGAACACTTACCCAGGTCTCTAAGTCCTGAATGCTCAAATCCCTGTACTATCCTAAGAAACCTTGTAGATCTTGTCTAAGTACTTATTAATGTCCCGTTCCCATTTCTTCACAGCAAAATCCGTATAAAAAGACGTGCGATGGCAGAATCGGGACATTCAGTGCAAGACAGGCTACCAGTGAAACCCTACCATGCTTCCATGGAGTATTTAACCAGGTACCTAAGCCCAGAATCCTTAAATACCGGTAATATCCTTAGAATAACAACTTATCACCTTTGGCGGTGGTGGGCATATGTAAGGTGATAACGAAATTTTTGGTTAACAACTTCCCGTTTCTTTATCAAAATCCGTCGTACGAAAGGACGTACGATTGCAGAATCGGGACATTCTGTGCAAGACAGCAACTAGTGAACCTCAATCATCCTTGCATAGAACACTTACCCAGGTCTCTAAATTCTGAATGCTTAAATCCCTGTAGTATCCTAAGAATGCAAGGGCATATCCTAGTAGATCCTGTCTAAGTACTTATTAATGGCCCGTTCCCATTTCTTCACAGCAAAATCCGTATAAAAAGACTTACGATGGCAGCGTCGAGATATTCAGCGCAAGGCAATCATTGAACCTCTACCATCCTTCCATGGAGTATTTTACCAGCTGTCTTAGTCCAGAATCCCTAAATCCCTGTAGTATCATTAGAATCTTGCATTTCTTTTGTAGATCCTGCCTAAGCACTTATTAAGATCTCTCACAGATTTAACCTGGCATATCCTTGTACATCCTGCCTTAGTACTTATTAAGGACCCGATCTTCCCGTTCCCGTTTCTTCACAGCAAAATCCATGGTGTAAAAGGACTTATGATGACAGAATCGTGAGATTTAGTGCAAGTCTGGTAACCAGTGAACCTCAGTCACCCTTTCATAGATTACTTATCCAGGTTTCTAAGTCCATAATCCTTATTATTTAAGGTCTCTCGCAGACGTAGCCTTACATATCCAAGAGGATCTAACTTAAGTACTTATTAAGGTCTCTCGCAGCCGTTACCAGCATATTCTAGTAATTCCTGACTTATAAAGGTCTCTCACACCCGTAGCCTAGCATATTCTTGAAGATCCTGCCTAAGTACTTATTAAGGTCTTTCGGAGATTCATCCTAGCATATCTCAGTAAATCCTGCTAGAGTATATATAAAGGTCTCTTGCAGACGTAACCTATTAAATCCTGTTTGGGTGCTTATAAAACTCTCTTGCAGACGTAGACTTGCAGATCCTGCCTAACTACTTATTCAGGTCTCTCGCAGACGTAACTTTGTAAATCCTACTAGGTATATAAAGGTCTTTCACAGACATAGCCTTCCTGAAAACTTAATAGAACTCTCGTATACGTAGCCTTCCTGGTATATACTGCATAAGTTCTTATTAATATATCCCTCAAAAATAACGTAGTATATCCATATATTTCCTGCTTGGGCACTTACTAAGGTCTCTCGCAGATGTGGCCTAGCATATCCTTGAAGATTCTACCTGAGTACTTATTAAGGTCTCTCGCAAACGTAACCTTACAAATACTTGTATATCCTGCCGAAGTACTTATTAAAATCTCTCGCAGAATTGACTTTGTTAACTTACTCGGGTGCTTATAAAGGTCTCTGGCAAAGTTAGTCTTCCTTGTAAATACTTATTAGAACTTTCGCAGACGTAGCCTACCTTGTATATGCTTTCCGAGTAGCCTGACATATCCTTGTACATCTGGCTTAAGTTTTTACTAAGGTCTCTTGCTATCCATGTAGGTCTTGCGTGAGTAATTATTAAGTCTTCTCGCAGGCGTAGCCTGGAATATTCTTGTAAATCCTGCCTGCATTCCTACGTAAGGCTCTCGTACATGCTGCCTAGAATATACTCGAAGATCTTGCCTGAGTACTTATTGTAGATAATTCCTGAGTACTAATTCTGGTCTCTCGTAGACTTAACTTTGTAAATCCTACTTGGGCCCGTATAAGGTCCCTCGCAGACATAGCCTTCCTTGTAAATACTTCCTGAATACCTATACCTTCTTTGTACTTATTAACATATCCCGCAACATAATGTAGCATATCCATGTAATTCCTATATGCGTACTTACTAAAGTCTCTTGCAGATGTGGCCTAGCATAAACTTGAAGATTCTACTTGAGTACTAATTAAGGTCTTTTGCAAACGTAACCTTACAAATACTTGTAGATCCTGCCGCAGTACATATTAGCGTCTCTCGCAGACGTACCTTTAAACAAATCCTGCACGGAAGCTTATAAGGGTCTCTCGCCGAAATATATAATCTTCTTTGTAAATACTTCAAGAAATGTTTCGAAAAGTAAAGAAACGACTTGATCGAAACCCACGTCGCAGTAGCCGAAAAATGGCTCATGAGCTGAACACATTGCAATATTTCATTCCGCAAATATTGAGAAATGAGCTCGGGGTAAAGCCATTGAAATTCCAAAAATTGAAAGAACTTTCACCGCAACTGAAGGAAAATAGAGTTGCTTCGCTTGGCCGAAAGTGGTAAACTGCCGAATTTGTTTTTCTCCGATCTCCGATGAGAAAACATTCGTTGTCCAGCAGTTTGTAAAGAAACAAAAGATCGTGTTTTCTTGCCAAAGAGGTCAGTTGTAAATGTCCACCTTCGGTTGGCCACCAGAACTCAAGCGCCGGCCATGGTGATCGTGTGGGCTGCCATAACAGCCGAAGGTCGCTTTCCGCTCGTATAAATCGACCGTGGCATCAGAATAAATGCCGAATTTTATCGCGAAAAAATTTTGGACGGTGTATTAAAGCCTTGGGAACGCAAAACATTTTGGCCGCAGACCTTGGACATTCCAACAGGATTCAGCACCAACGCAATCAGCACGCACCACCCAAGAATGGTAACAAAATGTGTTTCCTCGCTTTATTTCCAGCGTACAATGGCCAACAAAATCTCCGGATACCAATCCGTTGGACTATTGTGTCTGGAGTGTTTTGGAAAGCAAGGTTGGCACTAAAAAATTTTAAAGTGCCGATCACCTCAAGCAAGCGCTTCGCCGGGAATGAGCCAAAATACCACAGAGCAACATTCCGCCAGCGTGTGACGGTTTCATTGGCCATTTGAAGGCCTTAACTCGTGCCAAAGGTGACCAATTCAAACAAATCTAAACTTATTCTAAAATTTGATGCTTATTCCGACATGTTTTGCTTTCATTCAATAATTTAAAAGAAACAAGTAAAAACGCAGTAAGTTCAATACCCTCCACCATTTGGTACAAATTTTTCAATTTCCAAAAATAATATAAAAAAAATTAAATCCGTTAAAAATTCTGTTAAAATCTTAAAAATACCGAATGCTTATACGACGACATGGACCTGCATAATCAACTTTTGTCATAAATTATTAAAATATTTAAATGCGAATCTTGAAGAAAAATCGGTTTATAATGTTGTTAAAATCATCAAAATACCGAATATCGGGCTGTACCGTTATATGGGGCTATATGAAGACGTGGACCTACATGGCTCATTTTTTGACTTAGGATGTAATATCCATTACGAACTTCAAATACCAAATTTGAAACGATTCCGGAAAACAATGTCGCTAAAATCATCAAAATACCGAATATCGGGGGGTACCGTTATATGGGAGCTATACGAAGACGTGGACCTGCCCAGACAATTTTCTGTCATAGGCTGTAGCATCTATTACGAATCTCAAATACCAAATTTGAAACAATTCCGGTGAATAATGTCGCTAAAATCATCAAAATACCGAATATAGGGAGGTACCGTTATATGGGGGCTATATGAAAACGTGGACCTACATGGGCCATTTACGAACTTAACCTGCCTACTGGAAAAATAAACATGTGTGCAAAATTTTAGCATTCTATCTCAATTCATTCGAAAGATAGCGTGATTCCAATAGACAGACGGACAGACAGACAGGCAGACACACAGGCAGACAGACGGGTCTGACATGAGTATTTCGAGGAGTTACAAACGGAATGACAAAATTAATATACCCTCCATAGTATGGTGGAGGGTATAAAATGTATAAATTATGGCGTTTGACTTTGTTGCAGTTTTTTTAATCTTATCCTGTAGAACCCGGTTTTTTGGTGAAAAAACTGGGTTCCCGGGTCGGTCCCCCAAGAGAAAAATAGAAGGAACAACTCTAGTTTAGTAAAAACTCTTCGATTTTTTCGAGGAAGGTATTTTTACCCTGATTCCGGAAAACTATTTTTTTCTTGGGGGACGGACCCGGGACCCCAGATTTTTGACTCGAAAGTCTGGATTCAAGACCCGGGCTGGACTCGGATCCACTTCCCCGTAGATAGAGTATCGTTGAAAGTTTATGAAAATATGTATCCAACAAGTAGTCACATGGTGGTGTAACTGGTCACGGTCATAATATCAATTTTTTGGACACGGATTTTTTATAAAACATCCAAAAAGTCGCAAAGGGGCCCATTATAGGTGTCAACAAAATTGATGCCAAATTATAGCTGACTCTCTTACCTTTCCAAAATACTACAATTTGTGCTAATACCTTTTTCGGTTCCAGAGATATGGGTCTTTCCATCCACATAACCCTATTCCAAAATGCTACAATTTGTGGTAATAAATTTTTCGGGCTATGCGAACTTAGGTTTTTCTAAACTTAATTATTGTTTCTACATTTCGAGTATCCGGTCTGATTCATATCGTTAATTAAAACTCTGGTTCTGGTAGCCCACATTGGTCCGCAAATACTTAGGCAACATTCCCCTTGTGTGCATAAATAAAATACTAAGATATGACATTACTATATGCCAAGTTAATGACCCGACGAACATTTCTCCTTTCCAGTCTAACTTAGGCTGTTCCTTATCTCTTTCAATCCATCTTTAAATATTAAAACCCCCTAGAGCCCAACCATATTTTCCACTTCCTACTTGCAGTACTTCCTCGATTCCATAATTACATTATAGAAAGTAAATAAATTTAATGTGATTAAACTCCTTAAGAAAACACAAATACAATTACACGAACACGATACGGCATCGGATTTCCATAAAAATACTTCAACCAAAAAAAAAAAAAAAAAAAAAAGTCAAGGCAAGGATTTCAACATTTAATAAAATCTCCATTATCTCATTAAAAAAAAGCAGCCTTTAAATGCCTTCACAACGGTTTCAGCCCCGCAGGGATATTTTGCAATTCCAGTCGTGTTCAGACTTCATGGCTAAAGTAAAGCTGAGCAGACCAACGAAGTAAGAAAACCAAAAAAAAAAACATTGGCAGAACAACTTTTCATTTTATTACTCTGGGCTCGGTGAAATGATGAAATGATAATTCCGAATGGCAGAATTATGATTATGCTTTGGGAGCAAAGCATAGACTCCACACCATACTCCATTTGCTCGAAAGGAAAATAAAATCAAATTTCCATAAGCATTGTTTGTCAATTGTCTGACTGATGTTGGCGCAAGGCCTACATGCACAGAGGATGCAGCTGTTTCAATGTCCTGTCTTAGCATTGCCAAAAAAACACAAAATAACAACTGGGAAGGGAGAAAATTCTCAATTTTTTAAGGGTTCTGGAAATATGGAGAAAGTCTTTCAATCACATTTTTGTAGATGTTTTGCTGTTGATTTTCTGTAATGGCAAGGAGCTTGAGGAAGAATTTTTTCGGTTGTTTCTTAAAAAAATTATTAAATAAACATAATTTTTAAAAATATGCAATTGTGATGGGGAACTTGGGGTATTAAAGGCAAAGTAGTCATTTCAGTTTATGGTTCCGTTAAAAAAAAAATATCCAACACACCAACATCAGTTTTATTACTCTTATGAGGGACCAACTAGGAATTGTGCTTACGACTGTTCGAAGCGGTTCGTTTGCAGCCAGAGCTATCTTCTCCGAGTCTTTCTTAGATCAAAGGTTGTCCTCCGCCTCACTTAAGAACCCTGTCCAAGAATTTCAGTGTTCCACATATTAGGACCCTGTGGCCCTAAAGGGTGGCCCTAAATTTGTATTACAAATTTGTTTATCTTTTCTTTTCAGTATTTTGTAAAGAAGACTTGGCCAATTTATAAGGGAGGAATACACAACTGAAAAACGTGCCCAAATCGTTGACATTTACTTTTCAAATCAACGGACCACCAGTGTTGACTCGTCAGTTAATGTGTGGGTTTCGACCTCTCGATCAACAATAAACAGTTTGGTTGAAAATTTTCGAAAACAAGCAGCCGGAAAGAACCTTCATCTACCTATGCTTGGTGTGCTGAGGATTCAGTTCACCTCAAGACTTAATCTGCGCGAGATCTGCTTTCGTATCACCTCCAGCCTAAAAACTGTACCTAAAACAACTACTGCTACCCTCTTTCCTAAATGATTTCCCATCATCTCTAATTCTTCTCTCTTGACTGTTTGCAATTCGAATGGAGTCTTTAATTATGTGATCCAGGTTTCCGAAAACTGGTCTAAGAACAGGATACCTTTGTGTTGATATTTCGTCTAAAACAGAGCTTGTTCTCTTTACGAAGAAGCGGAAACTCCCAGAATTTTTACCACCATCGCTGGATGGCGTCACATTAAATATTTCTTCTAAAGCCAAGTATCTCGGCACCATCCTCGACCAGCCTCTGAACTGGAGGAGGGACATCGAGGAACGCGCTAAACCAGGTCTGATAGCACTCTACTCCTGCAAAAACTCCATTGGGAACTGAAACCGTATATCATGAAATGGTTATATGAGTCAATCGTCCGTCCGATTCTAACTTATGGTGGTTTAGTTTGGTGGCACTCTCTGGGTAAGGCTTCTATCAGTAAAAACATTAACAACGTACAAAGAGCGGCATCACTTTTAATTACAGGTGCACTCAGTAGAACACCTCAATCTGGATTGAACACTCTACTTAACTTGAAACCCTTAAGTTTATTTGTAGAGGAACACGCTGCGAGATGTGCACTGAGACTCTTACGGACATTCGGTCATATTGAATTATGCGGAGAACTTAGGGGGTCGGGTTTTAATCAGTGACTATATATCACCTAGGCTAGACTTCGAAAAACTTGACATCCACATACTTAGCAGAGGCATTTGGACCCAGAACACTTCACCTTTAAGCGGTATAGCTACCTATACCGACGGCTCTAAGATGGAAAGTGGAACGGGTGCAGGTATTTTTGCGAAAACCAGAATATCCGGAATTCAAACAAACATAGATCATTGCTGTCTGGAAAGTCGTAGAATTGCTGATGCATCGAACAGTTGAACTGGCCCTGAAAGCGCTAAATTCAATCATTATCAAAATATGGCAGTCGTGGAGTATAGGATTGATCTGGAAAAAGTGAAGTACCTTATTAAGCTTTGCTGGGTTCCTGGTCATAGCAACATCTCTGGCAATGAAGCTGCAGATGAAATGGAAAGAAGCGGCTCCGAGTTCTGAAAGATTTCAGCATAACTGGCAAAATGGAAGAGCTGTATTGCCTCCAATAAAATATGAACTGTAATTTCCGAATGGAGATCTCTATCACTCATTACCATAGCGAAATCAGATCTAAAACCTGTCTTAATCACAGGTCACTGTAATATTAGGGCCATGACTTTCTTGACGATACGGACATTTGTAGGCTTTGTCAAAACGAGGAAGAAATAGAAACTGCGGAACACTTACTCTGTCAATGCCCAACTCTTTTTAGAGTCAGACAGAGGCTTACGGGTAAGCAAACTCTGCATGATCTGTCTTCACTCTCCAATACTGAGCCGTCAATTATTCTTCAGCTAACATTTTTCCAAATTTTATCGAGATCGGCTCAGATATTCTTTGTCCGATTTCATGGCTAATATCAGCCCAAATGTTGTAAATTTGGAGACGAGCGTTTCCATTTGGTGCAACCCGGCTCCGATATATTTTTATACCCTCCACCATAGTATGGAGGGTATATTAAGTATGTCATTCCGTTTGTAACACCTCGAAATACAGATTTTAGACCCCACAAAGTATATATATTCTTGATCAGCATAAAATTCTATGTCGATTTAGCGATTTCCGTCCGTATATCTGTCTATCCGTCTGTGGAAATCACTCTAGCTTCCGAACGAAATGAAGTAGGTTGATAAAATTTTCCTCAAATGTGTATTATGTCTGCAGGACTTTTGGTGTTGAAAATGGGCCAAGTCTTCGTATAGCCCCCATACAACGGTACCTCCCGATATTCGGTATTTTCATGATTTTAGCGACATTATTTACCGGAATTGTTTCAATTTTGGTATTTGAATTTCAAAATGAATACTACAACCTAAGACAGAATATTTTCCATGCAGGTCCACGTCTTCGTATAGCCTCCATACCTCCCGAAATTCGGTATTTTGGTGATTTTAGCGACATTATTTGCCGGAACTATTTCAAATTTGGTATTTGAATTTCGTAATGAATACTACAGCCTATGACAGAAAATTGTCTGTGCAGGTCCACGTTTTATAACCACCATGGTACCTCCCTATATTCGGTATTTTGACGATTTTAGCTACATTATAAACAGATTTTTTTTAAAGTTTCGCATTTAGATGTTGTAATTGCTTGTGCTAAAAGTTGCCTATGCAGTTGCCACGTCGTCGTATAGACCCTAATATACGGCTACACTCGGTATTTTTAAGATTTTAACAAAATTTTTAAAGGATTTTATTTATTTTTTTTTTTTTAAATTGTTAAATTTGTACCAAATAAGGTACCATTTTTACTTGTTTTAATTAATTAATTGTTTATGAAATGTCTACACCCTTTATTTGCTTTCCGCTGAGAAAATGTTTAATTTTTTGCAACTCTGCAAGTAGAAATGAAAGTGAGGACTTCTTGAAAATGAAAATGTACTTGTAATGGAGTTGCTGGATGGAAAGTGTACGATGCTGTGAATTTTCATTATTTAATCAGCAAAGACAATATTTCGCTGATGCTCAGCGTGCAGAGTAAATTAAATTCTGGCATAATATTAAGGTATACAAAATAGAAAAATTTTCGGAAGTTTGGCGTCAGACATATATACCCAGTCCTTGGTGTATGCATATATAAATGACTAAGAGAGAATATCATGATTTTCCTATCTCTTTAAAACTTTTGCAAAGTGTTCCTTGAAAATTTTCAGATTTTTTTCTTTCCTCAAAACAAATTTTGCAAATTCTACCTATCACCAAACCTGGCGATCAAAAAAGTAACTTTAAATAAACTTTGGTTCATTTGGCATTCATTTCGAATTGAACTTCAACATTATGAGGTTAAGGTCTTTAACGCTTCATTTCATTTGACGTTGCCATTTTTTCTCTCGGCAGGCTAGCCTTTGGCTTTACAACACCATCTGCCCAAAAAAAAACCAAACCAAAACCAAAAAAACACAAGTGAGCCAGAAAAAATAAGCCGCATAGCCGTTTCATTAAAATGTCAAAAACGTTTATTCGATTTTATCGTGCATAAATTATCTTTCCCCACCCATGTGACTGGTGTTGGTATGGTTTTTTTCGTGGATGGGAATTTTTGTTTTTTGGTGTTTCTGAGTGTGGTGTTTTTTTATGATCTAGTTTGAACATTCAAAGTAATTATGATTTTGAAAAAAATTTTAAATTTTCAGTGAGAAATTATTTGGTGAATGTTGTATTAGCAGAATAATTAGAGCGCAATTGAAGGTTCAATGAACCAATGTATGTAGTTAACGAAACGTAGAACAAATGAGTAAAATGTGTTCAATGAGAAATCGTGGATTTTAAAAATAAAATATTTTGGATTAAAAAAAGTTTTTTTCAAAACCCAATATTAACGTGGACTAAAAAATATTTTTTTTTCAAAGGCCCAACTTAAATGATAATTTTTTGAAATATTTTGGGCCAACATAAATTTGGATTTTTTAAAAATATTTTTTCGAATTCCCAACTTAAAAATGGATTTTTAAAAATATTTTTTCGAATTCCCAAGTGGATTTTTTAAAAATATTTTTTCATAGACCCAACATAAACGTGGATTTTTTAAATTTTTTTTCCAAAGGCCCAACATAAACGTAGATTTTTTAAAAATATTTTTTTAAAGGCCCAACATAAATGTGGATTTTTAAAAAATATTTTTTCAGAGTCAGAACATTAACTTGGATTTTTTTTAAAATATTTTTTCAAATGCCAAATATAAATGTGTTTTTTTTAAATATGTTTTAAAGACCCAAAAAAAACGTGATTTTTTTAAAAATATTTTTTTATAGACCCAACATAAACGTGGATTTTTTAAAAATATTTTTTCAAAGGCTCAACTTAAACGAGGATTTTTTAAAAATATTTTACAAAGGCACAACATAAACGTGGATTTTTAAAAATATGTTTTTCAAAGCGTAATATAAACATGGATTTTTTAAAAAATATTTTTTCAGAATCAGAACATTAACGTGGATTTTTTTAAAAATATTTTTAAGAACATTAACGTGGATTTTTTTCAGAGGCCCAACATAGACGTGGATTTTTTAAAACTATTTTTTAAAGACCCAACATAAACGTGAATTTTTTAAAAATATTTTTTCAAAGACCCAACAAAAAACGTGATTTTTTTAAAAATATTTTTTCATAGAGCCAACATAAACATGGATTTCCCAAAATAAGCTTAGATTTTTAATTTGTTTTTTAAAGGCTCAACTTAAACGAGGATTTTTTAAAAATATTTTTCCAAAGCGCAACGTAAACGTGGATTTGTTTAAAAATATTTTTTTCAGAGGCCCAATATTAATGTGGATTAAAAAATATTTTTTTTTCAAAGGTTCAACTTAAATGATAATTTTTTAAATATTTTGTCAAAAGCCCTATTTAAACCTGGATTTTTAGAAAATATTTTTTTCAAATGCCTAAAGTAAACCTGGATTTTTTAAAAATATTTTTTCAAATGCCCAATTAAACGTGGATTTTTTAAAATATTTTTTTAAAAGCCCAACATAAATGTGGATATTTCAAAAATATTTTTCCAGAGGCCCAACATAAACGTGGATTGTTAAAAATATTTTTTCAGAGGCCCAACATATTTGTGGATTTTTTAAAAATATTTTTTAATAGACCCAACATAAACGTGGATTTTTTAAAAATATTTTTTAATAGACACAACATAAACGTGGATTTTTAAAAATATATTCTCATAGACCCAATATAAACGTGGATTTTTTTAAAATATTTTTTCAAAGCGCAACGTAAACGTGGATTTTTTAAAAATAATTTTTCAAAGGCCCAACATAAACGTGGATTTTTTAAATATATTTTTTTAAAAGACCCAATATAAACGTGGATTTTTTAAAAATATTTTTTTTAAAAGACCCAATATAAACGTGGATTTTTAAAAATATTTTTTAAAGACCCAACATAAACGTGGATTTTTTAAAAATTGTTTTTCAAAGGCCCAACATAAATGTGGATTTTTTAAAAATATTTTTTAAAGACCCAACATAAACGTGGATTTTTTAAAAATTGTTTTTCAAAGGCCCAACATAAATGTGGATTTTTTAAAAATATTTTTTGAAAGGCCCAACATAAACGCGGATTTTTTAAAAATATTTTTTAGAGGCCCAACATAGACGTGGATTTTTTAAAAATATTTTTCAGAGGCCCAACATAGACGTAGATTTTTTAAAAATATTTTTTCAGAGAACCAACATAGACGTGGACTTTTTAAAAATATTTTTTCAGAGGCCCAACATAGTCGTGGATTTTTTAAAAATATTTTTTTAGAGGCCCAACATAGACGTGGATTTTTTAAAAATATTTTTTTAGAGGCACAACTTAGACGTGGATTTTTTAAAAATAGTTTCTTAGAGGCCCAATTTAGACGTGGATTTTTTTAAAAATATTTTTCAAAGGCCCAACATAGACGTGGATTTTTTAAAATATTTTTTCATAGACCCAACATAAACGTGGATTTTTTAAAAATATTTTTTTAAAGGCCCAATATTAATGTTGATTAAAAAATATTTTTTTCAAAGGCTCAATATTAATGTGGATTAAAAAATATTTTTTTTCAAAGGCCCAATATTAATGTGGATTAAAAAATATTTTTTTTTCAAAGGTACAACTTAAATCATAATTTTTTTAAGTATTTTGCCAAAAGCCCTATTTAAACTAGGATTTTTAAAAAATATTTGTTTCAAAGCCCCAACATAAACGTGGATTTTTGAAAAAAAAAATTCGAATTCCCAAATTAAAAGTGGATTTTTTTAAAATATTTTTTCAGAGGCCCAACATAGACGAGGATTTTTTAATTTTTTTTAAAGGCCCAACATCAACCTGTATTTTTAAAATATTTTCTTTTAATTCCCAACATAAACGCGGATTTTTAAAATATTTTTTTCGAATTCCCAAATTAAAAGTGGATTCTTTTAAAATATTTTTTTCGAATTCCCAACCTAAAAGTGGAATTTTAAAAAATGTTTTTTTTTTATTCCCAACTTAAAAGTGGATTTTTATACCCTCCACCATAGTATGGAGGGTATATTAAGTCTGTCATTCCGTTTGTAACACCTCGAAATATACACTTAGACCCCACAAAATATTTATATTCTTGATCAGCATACAATTCTATGTCGATTTAGCTATGTCCATCTGTCTGTCTATCCGTCTATGGATATCACTCTAGCCTTCGAACGAAATAAAGTAGGTTGATAAAGGTTTACTCAAATGTACATTATGTCTGCAGGACTTTTGGTACTGAAAATAGGCCGTGTAGGTCCACGTCTTCGTATGTCCCCCATATAACAGTACCTCCCGATATTCGGTATTTTGATGATTTTAGCGACATTATTCACGGGAAGTGTTCCAAATTTGGTATTTGAAATTGGTAATAGATACTACAGCCTTGACAGAAAATTGTCTGTGCAAGTCCAAGTCTTCCTATAGGTCCCTTATAACGATACCTCCCAATATTTGGTATTTTGATGATTTTAGCGTCATTATTTACCGGCATTGTTTCAAATTTGGTATTTGAGGTTCGTAATGGATACTACAGCCTAAGAAAGAAAATTGTCTGTGCAGGTCTACGTCTTCGGTAACTCCCGATATTCGGTAATTTGGTTGATTTAAGCGACATTATTTACCGGAATTGTTTCAAATTTGGTATTCGAAGTTCGTAGTGGATACTACAGCCTATGACAGAAAATTGCTACATTAGCTACATTATTCACCCATTTTTTTCAAGTTTCGCATTTGAATATTTTAATGGCTTATGACAAAAGTGACCTATGCAGGCCCACGTCGTCGTATAGATCCTAATATAATGGCTTCATTCGGTAGTTTTATGATTATAACAGCATTTTTAACGGATTTTTTTCTTGAAAATTACCAAAATTTTTCAAGTAGTCGAGGTTACGCAAATTTCGCCCCGGCCGAACTTATAACTTTTTTACTTGTTTAAAAAATATTCTATTCGATGGAAAGCTCCGAAGGAGTATTCTACAATCGAGCCCTTTCACATATCAAAATCAATTTAATATTCTGAGTTATGGTCACAGCAAAATTATTATTTTCAAAAAAATAATTGAATATTTAAAAAAACAACATTTTGTTTATGAGTGGAGAACGATGGTAATGTTTACCAGGGGGTAAGGCAGGGAATACCTAGGTTTCGGAAAGAGCCACCAATCCTCATCAGTTCCCTTGTTTTTTGTCTGGGATATTCTCCCCAGAAGTTATTTTAAAAATAACTTCTATGACAAAAAACATTTTTTACCCAAGTGACGAGATCGTAAGCTCAATAGAAGAGGAACAAAAGAATTATATAAAACTAAAATTCTTTTGGAAAATCTTCTAAATCTTACAACCGCACTTATAAACATTTACATCTTTCTCCACTTTGTTATGCTTTCGTTCAACCTGAACGAAGTAACATAACCATGTAAGTTTGTTTTGTCTGTTACAACAAAAACCCCTTCGTCGACCGTGCCTGTGTCTATTAATAGAACAGTGTTTGGCTTGCTTGTTTGGGATACCATAGTATTTTGTTGTTGCAAAATCGTCAGGCAAAATCCCATTATTGTTGTTTTTATAAAAACAACATTTTGTTTATGAGTGGAGAACGATGGTAATGTTTACCAGGGGGTAAGGCAGGGAATACCTAGGTTTCGGAAAGAGCCACCAATCCTCATCAGTTCCCTTGTTTTTTGTCTGGGATATTCTCCCCAGAAGTTATTTTAAAAATAACTTCTATGACAAAAAACATTTTTTACCCAAGTGACGAGATCGTAAGCTCAATAGAAGAGGAACAAAAGAATTATATAAAACTAAAATTCTTTTGGAAAATCTTCTAAATCTTACACTCATAAACAAAATGTTGTTTTTATAAAAACAACAATAATGGGATTTTGCCTGACGATTTTGCAACAACAAAATACTATGGTATCCCAAACAAGCAAGCCAAACACTGTTCTATTAATAGACACAGGCACGGTCGACGAAGGGGTTTTTGTTGTAACAGACAAAACAAACTTACATGGTTATGTTACTTCGTTCAGGTTGAACGAAAGCATAACAAAGTGGAGAAAGATGTAAATGTTTATAAGTGCGGTTGTAAGATTTAGAAGATTTTCCAAAAGAATTTTAGTTTTATATAATTCTTTTGTTCCTCTTCTATTGAGCTTACGATCTCGTCACTTGGGTAAAAAATGTTTTTTGTCATAGAAGTTATTTTTAAAATAACTTCTGGGGAGAATATCCCAGACAAAAAACAAGGGAACTGATGAGGATTGGTGGCTCTTTCCGAAACCTAGGTATTCCCTGCCTTACCCCCTGGTAAACATTACCATCGTTCTCCACTCATAAACAAAATGTTGTTTTTATAAAAACAACAATAATGGGATTTTGCCTGACGATTTTGCAACAACAAAATACTATGGTATCCCAAACAAGCAAGCCAAACACTGTTCTATTTAAAAAAAGTTTATTATTTGGTTTATTAATTCTGTTATTCTATCTGCTTGGATATAAATAAATTATGTTCGAGTTTTGCACGTTTGATTGGAATTCAGTCATAATAATTGATTTAATGTCTCCTGGACTTTTTCCCTGCTTTTCGTTGTTCTGCTTTCTCTCTCCCTCTCTTTTAGTTTTTGTTTGAACTATTTCGTTTTCAGCCATTATTGATTGCTTTCGAAACATCAATTCGGCCGACCAACATAATTTTATTAGAATTGTGTGGAAAATAATTGTGGTCACACAACTACAAACACAATACCCAATGTCGTGGTAAGGATTTTGAGGAGGTGCTTTTTTAGTCCTTTACATGAAAACTATTTTTTCCAATTTTCGGGAATAAATGAGATTTAAAGTTACATTATTTTTGAAAAGTACATCAAAGTAGTCCCCCCTCCATTTTACCTTTACCTCGCCCCTGGCCATATTTTATGTGGCGATTACAAAAAACCAAAATTAATGTTGAACACAAATTCATAAATAAATCATTATTACCGACCAAGTTGATTATTGAATGAATTTCCAGGATTTTTTTTTGTTATCGATTCGCTGTCAGAAATTAATAAAAAAAACACATCATTTTTGTCTATAATAAATTTAAATCAATGGTCATAATCAAGGCTATCATTTTATATTTAAATCAATGATATTTTAATTTAAACTGTCAATTATTAAACAACCACAAGAGTGATGGGTGTGAGGGGAGAGTATGAAAGGGAGCCATCGCCATAGCCATCAATCAGAAATTCTCCTTAACTCATTATTAATGTAAATTAAATTTATGAGAGATTAATAATCATCAGAATAATATGGAAAGGATGAGATGTCTCCAAATATGGGAGAGCTTTAAGAGGCCTAAAAAAATCAAATTTTAAAAAATTTAGGCCTATAACTGACACTTTAAAAAATAATTTTAAAAATCCCCTCTATGGCTAAGACTTGAAAAAAAATAGAAAAAAATAGGCCCCAGCCATGACTTGAAAAAATATTTTTAAAAAATCTATTTTTTTTTAAATTCATGGCAATTATTGGATTAAAATCACACATGAGAGGTCATTTGTTTGCACCAAAAAAAATATTTTTGAAATATTTACGATTTTGTAGCTTTGGAAAATTTTTTCAACTCAAAATTCACACGCCCTGGTCATAAATTAAAAATAAAGTAAACAAATTTTATGAGCGCGCATTAAAAAGCGGTTAAAATCTTTGAAATTGAAATCGACTACCTCAAAGCTTTCAGCACCAAAAGTGATGAATTACCAGCTGGGAGGCAATAAATAAGGAAACATTTGAATTTCAATTAAATTGTTTTATTGAAAAACACATGCTTTGATTTCATTATTACACTCTCAGTGACGTCGGCATGAAATATTAATTGGGGTTTTTGGTAAACAAAAAAAGTCTTTTCGAGTGCCAACTACATTTCAAAATATAAATGTGGATTTTTTAAAAATATTTTCTTAATTTTTTTTAATTTACTTTTTTTAATTTAATTTAATATTTTTTAAAAATATTTTTAAAGATTTAACATCGACGGTGATTTTTTCTTTAAATATTTTTTCAAAGGCCAAACATAAACGTGGATTTTTTTAAAATATTTTACGAAGGCCAAACATAAGCGTGGATTTTTTAAAATATGTTTTCAAAGGCCCAACTTAAACGTGGATTTTTAAAAATATTTTTCAAAAGGCCCAACATAAACTTGGATTTTTAAAAAAAATATTTTTCAAAGGCCCAAAATAAACGTGAATTTTTTAAAAATATTTTTTCAAAGGCCCAAAATAAACGTGGATTTTTTAAAAATATTTTTTCAAAGGCCCACTATAGACGAGGATTTAAAATTTTTTTTCAGATTTCCAATATTAAATTGGATTTTTAAAAATATTTTTCAAAGACCCAAAATAAACGTGGACTCGATTAAAAAAATTCAAAGATTGTTGATTTATAAAAAATTCTTTTTCAAAGGCCCAAAATAAACGTGGATTTTTTAAAAATATATTTTCAAAGTCCCACAACAGACTTGGTTTTTTTAAAAATATTTCTTCACAGGTCCAACTTAAAAGTGGATTTTTAAAAATATATTTTTTTTAAGGAACAACTTAAATATGGATTTTTTAAAAATATTTTTTCAAAGGCTCAAGGTAAATGTGGATTTTTTAAAAATATTTTTTCAAAGGCCCAATATAAACGTGAATTTTTTAATTTTTTTTTTCAATGGCTCAACATAAACGTGGATTTTTTAAAAATAAGTTTACAAAGGCCCAACATAAACGTGAATTTTTCAAAAAATATTTTTTCAAAAACCCAAAATAAACTTGGATTTTTTAAAAATATTTTTTCAAAGGCTCAATATAATCGTGGATTTTTTAAAAATATTTTTTCAAAGGCCAAAAAATAAACGTGGACTTTTTAAAAATATTTTTTCAAAGGCCAAAAAATAAACGTGGATTTTTTAAAAATAATTTTTGTAAGGCCCAACATAAACGTGGATTTCTTAAAAATATTTTTTTTTAAATAAAACGTGGATATTTTAAAAATATTTTTTTAAAATAAAACGTGGATATTTTAAAAATATTTTTCAAAAGTCCAGTATAAACGTTGATTTTTTAAAAATATTTTTCAAAGCAAAAACATAAACGTGGATTTTTTTAAAAATAATTTTTCAAAGATATTTTTAAAAATATTTTTAAAAAGTCCACGTTTAGGTGACTTTTTAAAAATATTTTTTAGAAGGCCCTATATCAACGTTGAGTTTTTAAAATATTTTTTCAAAGGTCCAATATAAACGAGGATTTTTTAAAAATATTTTTTCCAAAGACACAACAAAAATGGTGATTTTTCAAAAATATGTTTTTCAAAGATGCAACATTACCGTGGATTTTTTAAAAATATTTCTTTAAAGGCCCAACATAAACGTGGATTTTTTAAAAATATTTTAAAAAAAGGCTCTACGTAAAAGTGGATTTTTTAAAAATATTTTTTCAAAGATCCAACATTAACGTGGATTTTTTAAAAATATTTTAAAAAAGGCTCTACGTAAAAGTGGATTTTTTAAAAATATTTTTCAAAGGTCCTGTATAAACGTGGATTTTTTAAAAATATTTTTCAAAGGTCCAGTATAAACGTGGACTTTTTAAAAATATTTTTTCGAAGGCCCTATATCAACGTTGAGTTTTTAAAATATTTTTTCAAAGGTCCAATATAAACGAGGATTTTTTAAAAATATTTTTTCCAAAGACACAACAAAAATGGTGATTTTTCAAAAATATGTTTTTCAAAGATGCAACATTACCGTGGATTTTTTAAAAATATTTCTTTAAAGGCCCAACATAAACGTGGATTTTTTAAAAATATTTTAAAAAAGGCTCTACGTAAAAGTGGATTTTTTAAAAATATTTTTCAAAGGTCCTGTATAAACGTGGATTTTTTAAAAATATTTTTCAAAGGTCCAGTATAAACGTGGACTTTTTAAAAATATTTTTTAGAAGGCCCTATATCAACGTTGAGTTTTTAAAATATTTTTTCAAAGGTCCAATATAAACGAGGATTTTTTTAAAATATTTTTTCCAAAGACACAACAAAAATGGTGATTTTTCAAAAATATGTTTTTCAAAGATGCAACATTACCGTGGATTTTTTAAAAATATTTTTTTAAAGGCCCAAAAAAAAACGTGGATTTTTTAAAAATATTTTTTTAAAGCCCCAAGAAAAAACGTGGATTTTTTAAAAATATTTTTTCAAAGGCCCATTGAACCTAGATTTTTACAAAAATACTTTTTCATAGACCCAAATTTAAATGTGAATTTTTTAAAAATGTTTTTTTTAAAGACTTAACATCAACGTGGATTTTTTAAAAATATTTTTTCAAAAGCCCAAAATAGACGTAGATTTTTTAAAAATATTTTTTCAAAAGCCCAAAATAGACGTAGATTTTTTAAAAATATTTTTTCAAAGACCTAACATAAACGTGGATTTCTTAACATTTTTTTTTTTTTTCAAAGACCCAAAATAGACGAAGATTTTTTTAAAATATTTTTTTCAAATGCCTAACATAAACGTAGATTTCTTAATTTTTTTTTTTCAAAGATTCAAAATAGACGTGGATTTTTTAAAAATATTTTTTCAAAGACCCAAAATAAACGCGAATTGTTCAAAAAAAAAAATTCAAAGGCCCAAAATAAAAGTGGATTTTTTAAATTTTTTTTTCAAAGACCCAAAATAAAGGTGGATTTTTAAAAAATATTTTTTCAAAGTCCCAAAATAAATGTGGTTTTTTAAATTTTTATTTTTTCATAGGCCCAACTTAAACTTTTTTTTTCAATCTCAATTCATTTATATTTTTACCCAGTACACAGATTAATTGCACCAGCCACTCCAATCATACCATTGAAAACAAAATTGCAAATTCGAGTCACAAAACAACAATATGTTGCTGAACACAGCTCTTAATGGCGTCAATAATAGCCTGTTCGGAAAACAACAATTTCTCCCATTCCAACAACAATTACAACCATAAATGTGAGCACTCGCTCGCTATTAAATATTGATGACATTAATTTTATGTGTGCACTTGGAAGGTAGCACCCACAGGTGCATTTGGCTGGAGATCATTTTGGTAACCTGAATGCATATGGGTGTTAGGAAAGAGCTAATTGAAAAGGTGTCTATAGAAATAGACCTCACTCACGGGTCGTTCATTGAAGTTCTCTCATGAAAAGGAGACCTCTTTAAGGAGGAGGTGTTGACTATCCAACTATGAGGGCTCCCATGGCCGAACCCTTTTTAGGGTAACTTATACTCAATGCCTCCTACACTATGTAAATGTATGTTCATACCCTCCCCCCTGTGGGATACCCCTTCCGCAACAACATTCAACCTCTTTGTTGTCCTCTACACACCCGGCGATTTTACCTTGATTAATTTTCAATAGTTTTACGACAATCGCAACAACACCATCATCAATAGTACCAACATCAGGACCAACAACAACAATAACAACGAATCGACACCCAGCAAACAACATTTATCAACCACGCAACAATATTCAATTGACAACATTTGCAAATTGAAATACAAACAACAACAGCAGCACCAGCAGCAATAAATATAAATAAAATTAAAAAACGCACACATACACACACACCTGACAGACGGACCCCAAACTTTATTTATGCAATTTTCGTAACAAATTTTTATATAGGTATTTAAAATTTTGTTGTTGCTGCTATTGTATATTCATTTGTTGAAATTTAATTTGTTATATAAAAATGTTAATACCAATTTTCCTGTCCAACAACAACAACAGTGGCGGCAATAAAAGTGACAATTGTTGTAAAACAAAAACCAAAATTGGAAAAAAACGAACTCTTTGAGATCCCGAGGCTTGGTGAGACCAATAATTGTCAGTTTGCGACCAAAAATTGGTCGGATATGCAAATTTAAATGGCCAATTTTTCAAAAATATTTTGTCACAAGACACAAGTAAAGGCGGATCTTTTAAAATATATGTTTTCAAAGGCTTAACATAAACTTGGATTTTTTTAAAAATATTTTTTTCAGGTCTCAAATATAAAAGTGGATTTCTAAAAATATTTCTCACACTCGAACATTAAAGTGGAATTTTGTTAAAAAGTATTTTTCATGGCCCAACATAAACGTGACTTTTTTTTTAAAAATACTTTTTCGGACCTCAAACATAAACGTGGATTTTTAAAAAAATATTTTTTTAAAGGCCCAACTTAAACTCGAATATTTAAAAATATTTTTTTCAAAGGCCTAAGATTAACAAGGATTTTTTAAAATTAATTTTTCAGACCTCAAACATAAAAGAGAATTTTTTGAAAATATTTTTTTAAAGATTCAACATAAACGTGGATTTTTAAAAAATATTTTTTTAAAGGCCCAACATTAACGTGGATTTTATAAAAATATTTTTTCAAAGACCAAATTGATCGTGGATTTTTTAAAAATATTTTTTCAAAGGCCAACATGAACGTGAATTTTTTAAAAATATTTTTTCAAAGGCCCAACATAAACGTGGGGTTTTTAAAAATACTTTCTCAAAGGCCCATCATAAACGAGGATTTTTTAAGAAATATTTTTTCAAAGGTCCAACATGAATGTGGATTTTTTAAAAATATTATTTCAAAGGAATAAAATAAACGTGGAGTTTTTAAAAATATTTTTTCAAAGGCCCAAGATTAACGTGGATTCTTTAAAAATATTTTTTTCAAAGGCCCAAGATTAACGTGGATTTTTTAAAAATATATTTTCAAGGATCCAACATAAACGTGGATTTTTTAAAAATATTTTTTTCAAATGCCCAACAAAAACGTGAATTTTTTGAAAATATTTTTTCAAAGTCCCAAAATAAACATGGATTTTTTAAATTATTTTTTCAAAGGCCCAAGATTAACTTGGATTTTTTAAAAATATTTTTTCAAAGTCCCAAAATAAACGCGGATTTTTTAAAAAATATTTTTTCAAAGGCCCAAGATTAACGTGGATTTTTTAAAAATGTTTTTTCAAAGGCCCAGGGTTAACGTGTTTTTTTTTTTCAAAATATTTTTTCAAAGTCCCAAGATAAACGTGGATTTTTTAAAAATATTTTTTTCAAATGCCCAACAAAAACGTGAATTTTTTGAAAATATTTTTTCAAAGTCCCAAAATAAACATGGATTTTTTAAATTATTTTTTCAAAGGCCCAAGATTAACGTGGATTTTTTTAAAAATATCTATTCATAGGCCCAATATTAACGTGGATTTTTTAAAAATATTTTTTAAAGGCCCAAGATTAACGTGGACTTCTTAAAAATATTTTTCCAAAGGCCCAATAAAAAACGAAGATTTTTTTGAAAATATTTTTTTCCAAGGCCCAATATAAACTTGGATTTTTTAAAAATATTTTTTTCAAATGCCCAACATAAGCGTGGGTTTTTCAAAAATTTTTTTCAAAGGCCCCAATATAAACGTGATTTTTTTAGAAATATTTTTTCGAAGGCCCAACAAAAACGTGGATTTTTTACAAATATTTTTTCAAAGTCCCAAGATTAATGTGGATTCTTTTAGAAATATTTTTTCAAAGCCCCAACATCAACGGGGATGTTTTTAAAATATTTTTTCAAAGGCCCAACATCAACGTGGATTTTTTAAAAAATATTATTTCAAAAGAACAACATAAACGTGGATTTTTTAAAAATATTTTTTCAAAGGCCCAATATACACGTGGATTTGTTAAAAATATTTTTTCAAAGGCCCAATATAAACGTGGATTTTTTAAAAATATTTTTTCAAAGGTCCAAGATTAACTTGGATTTTTTAAAAATATTCTTTAAAGACCAACTTGAACGTGGATTTTTAAAAATATTTTTTCAAAGTCCCAAGATTAACTTGGATTTTTTAAAAATATTTTTTCAAAGTCCCAAAATAAACGTAAAATTTTAAAAATTATTTTTTCATAGGGCCAAGATTAACTTGAATTTTTTAAAAATATTTTTTCAAAGGCCCAACATAAACGTGGATTTTTTTAAAAATATTTTTTCAAGGGGCCAACACAAACTGATTTTTTTTGAGAAAACATTTGTTCAAAGGCCCAACATAAACATGGATTTTTTAAAAATATTTTTTCAAGGGCGCAATACAAACTGAATTATTTAAAGAAAACATTTGTTCAAAGACCCAACACAAATGACAATTTTAAAAAAATATTTTTTCTTAGCCATAACATAAAGGTGGATTTTTTAAAAATATTTTTTCAAAGGCCCAATATTAACTTGGATTTTTTAAAAGTATTTTTTCAAAGAACAACTTGAACGTGGATTTTTTAAAAATATTTTTTCAAAGACCAACTTTTTTTTAAAAATATTTTGTCAAAGCCCCAAACTTAAAGTGGATTTATTAGAAATATTTTTTCAAGGTTCAATTTTTTATCAATGTATTTTTCCAAAAAATATTTTTATTTTTTTAATTTGGTACAAAACTTAACTGTTAATATGGCAACACCTGACCTCAGTTCAGTTCATTGCTGCATTCAGAGCAACACCTGTCCGCCTGACAAACTTTTGCCATGAATTTTTGATTGAATTCAATCGAATTGGTAGTGGAAACTTGAATGTTCCATGGAATTTAAAATAGCCTTTCGGAAGCAGGAAACAAAGCCGAAAAAAAAAACAAAATCGATGCATTGCAAATATTGTAATGAAATCATTGGTGGAATGAATTTAGCATAAAAAATCTAGTTAAAAATAAGTTCGATTAAAAAGTTGCAGGCGGTTGAAAATTTTTTACTAAAATATTTCAGCTGAAATGTCAACTGGTTTTGGGAAGAGAAAATGAGAAAATGAAGGAGGTTTCGGAGGGAAAATAAAGTCATTGATTCTCATGTCCCCCCTGGATGTTTTAAGGTATATTGATATTATGGTACATCCCTGCGTATGACGACTGCCACAACGTATACGCCTTTCGTTTCAAGGGTAACATGTGAAAAAAAAAACTCAATTAAAACATTAAGAATATCCTGTGAAAAAAAACAAGACATCCTTATCATTTTCCATAACCTTTGATATAAAAATTCAAGGATATCATGTGAAAAAAACCTTATCCTTTTCCCACAATCTTTGTAGTAAAAATTCCATTTATTAAAACCACATAATATTTTAATTTATTTTTAATAACATTAAAGCCAAAAAAATTTAATCAAATTGAAACCACAACAAATATCCACATATCACCCAGCCACCCACTCACCCAAACCACATCCATTTCCCCCCTCAACCCATGCTGAACATTTTCAAATTATTAAAACCCTTTGACTTATCAATGGTCCCATTGAGACGTCCTTTGATTAGCATCACCGCCTCGCCCTTCGGATTCATTCGATCGAATTGCATATCCAGATAGAAATTAGTTTCGGGCACATATTGTGGCAACAACTCCTCGTCCAATTGGTAATTGCGTACCGTGAAAACCGCATTTTTCTTTAGAGGACAGCTTTTAATAAACGAATCCGATTTTAAAATATCCTCATAGTGACGACGAAATCCCATTCCCACTGGCCGTTCTTGAAGAAATTTACAAAAGTCTAGCTTTCGCTTTACGACCATGGTAAAGTTGTTCGGTTGATCGCCCTCAATTGCCAGACCATAACTAAGGCCAATATTCTCGATATCTTCCAGGACATTCAACACCACATGGAGTGTTGTTTCGCCGCTGACGTTTTGTATTTGAATGGTGGCCTTGAGAAATTGTGGATTGGCTTCGTATTCGAATGAGGTAAAAATTACCTTGTACGAACGCTGTGGAGAAAGAGAGAGTGAGAGAGAGGAAAATTACTTATTTTAAAAATTTAGAAAACAAAAACACCAAATAAAAACTATTTTTAAAAAATCTTCCTCTATATTGAAAATTTGAAAAATTATTTTTAAAAAATCTACCTTTATCTTGGAACTTTAAAAAATATTTTTAAAAAATCCGCATTTATGTTGGACATTTGAAAAAATATTTTTAAAAAATCTGCATTCATGTTGAGTCTTAAAAAAATATTTTTAAAGAATCCACGTTTATGTTGGGCTTTGAAAAAAAATTAAAAAGTCCATTTTAATGAGGGGGTTTTGGAAAAAAATAAAATTCATAATGTTGTTGGACCAGTAAAAAAATATTTTTAAAAATCCACGTTTATGTTAAGCCTTGGAAAAAATATTTTTAAAAAATCCACGTTTATGTAAAGCTTTGGAAAAAATATTTTTAAAAAATCCTCGTTTATCTTGGAACTTTAAAAAAAATATTTTAAAAAAATTCACGTTTATCTTGGAACGTTAAAAAATATTTTTAAAAAATTCACTTTTATATTGGACCTTTGAAAATATATTTTTAACAAAGTCTAAGTATATCTTAATATTATATAAAAACATTTTCTAAAACTCCATGTTTATATTGGACCCTTGAAAATATATTTTTAAAACAATCCAGGTTTATATTGGACCCTTGAAAAAATATTTTTAGAAAATCTACATTAATTTTGAGTCTTTGAAAAAAATAATTTTAAAAAAGTTCACGTTAATGTTGTGCCTGTGAAAAACAGTTTTAAAAAAATCACATTTACGTTTGGGCCTTTGAAAAAGTATTTTTGTAAAATTCTAGGTTCACTGGGCCTAATAAATTTTTTTTTAAAAAATCCACATTTATGTTGGGGCTTTGAAAAAATATTTAAAAAAAACCACATTTATATGGGTATTTAAAAATATATTTTTAAAAAATCCACGTTTAATTTGGGCCTTTGAAAAAAATATTTTTAAAAAGTTCGCATTTGAAAAAATATTTTTAAAAAATCCACGTATAATTTGGGCCTTTGAAAAAATATTTTTAAAAAGTTCGCATTTGAAAAAATATTTTTAAAAAATCCGAAGTTTAATTTGGGCCTTTGAAAAAAATATTTTTAAAAAGTTCGTATTTGAAAAAATATTTTTAAAAAATCCACGTTTAATTTGGGCCTTTGAAAAAAATATTTTTAAAAAGTTCGCATTTGAAAAAATATTTTTAAAAAATCCACGTTTAATTTGGGCCTTTGAAAAAAATATTTTTAAAAAGTTCGCATTTGAAAAAATATTTTTAAAAAATCCACGTTTATTTTGGGTCTTTGAAAAAACTATTTTTAAAAAATCTACGTTTATGTTGGGTCTTTGAAAAAATATTTTTAAAAAATCCACGTTTATGTTGGGCCTTTGAAAATTTATTTTTAAAAAATCCACGTTTATGTTGGGCCTTTGAAAAAACATTTTTAAAAAATCCACGTTTATGTTGGGCCTTTGAAAAAATATTTTTAAATAATCCATGTTTATGTTGGGCCTTTGAAAAAATATTTTTAAAAAATCCACGTTTATATTAAGCCATTGAAAAAATATTTTTAAAAAACCCACGTTTATATTAAGCCATTGAAAAAATATTTTTAAAAAATCCACGTTTATGTTGGACCCTTGAAAATATATTTTTAAAAAATCCACGTTTATATTAGGCCATTGAAAAAATATTTTCAAAAAAAATCCACGTTTATATTAGGCCATTGAAAAAATATTTTTAAAAAATCCACGTTTATATTAGGCCATTGAAAAAATATTTTTAAAAATCCACGTTTATATTAGGCCATTGAAAAAATATTTTTAAAAAATCCACGTTTATATTAGGCCATTGAAAAAATATTTTTAAAAATCCACGTTTATATTAGGCCATTGAAAAAATATTTTTAAAAAATCCACGTTTATATTAGGCCATTGAAAATATATTTTTAAAAAATCCACGTCTATGTTAGGCCTTTGAAAAAATATTTTTAACTTTTATATTTGGCTACCGATTCATTTTGTAAATTCCCTCCAGGTTCTGAAGTTAATATGGCAAACTAATATTATTCTATTCAGTATTGGCTTTCACGTATTTGCACCCTCTCCCAAATTCTGCCATTCTTCAATTTTTAATTAACAAAAAATCATTTCACAATCTTAGAAATCATAAAACAACATTTTTTTTTTTTGGTTCCTGCTGCCAAGGCAGATATAAGTCATTGTTTGCCGAAGAAGATGTATAAGAATTATGAAGAAAATCCCATGGGAGAAATAAGAAACACTAACTCAAATGCCGTATAGCTGCTGCAGCCTTTGAAACTCAAGGCTCTGGCAAAGACAAGACCACAAAATAGAAGAACAAAATAAAAAAAAAAAACGAAGATAACACACCAGAAACTTACCCAAGCCAAACAGTTTTGATTACAAAACAATAAAACCACACCAAATGTAATTAAAAATTTCAAAATTTCCCACTTCATGGTAGCTTTTGGAAAACTCAAAGGCTGTTTTGCCGTTGGTCGATGGTTATTGCGAAAGTAACTAAAGTGAAACGGAATGGCAAGGCCCTTGTTAAGAAATCCACTGACTATCGGGGGGAAAATGGGAAATAAAGTAATTAACAAATATTGAAAAATCAAATTACAGAAAAAATAACTAATGTAATATTGATTTCTTTATAATTCAATCATTAGGGAAAATTTGAATACACATACAGTGGATACTCTCTAAATTGAATAATTAATGTTTCAAAAACACCAATTCGTATTAGAACAGGTATTGAATATGGCACCCTATGTGCTGAACGAACCAGTAGAGTTAGAAATTTTAAATTTGGAATGAGGGTCACTGATGGAGTGTGGGATGGATGTACCAAAAAGTACGCGAAGGTACTAAAATGTACTAGATTGGGTAAAATTTCGTATCATGTGAACGGTAAGAGCTAAAAACTTGAAATTTGAAACGGGAATCTAGATAGAGCAGTGTGATCGATGTGAGGAGGTAGTTTTGGAAGTGTGTTCTCTTGTTTACGAAAAGTACGAAATGGTACTAAATTTGGTACAATTCGAATTTTGAGAAACGAATGAAGCTGAAATTTGAAATTAACATTACTGACGAAAAGTAGGATTGGGATGTGGAGGTAATCCGAAATGTGTACTAATGTACCGAAAAGTACCAAATAGTACTTAATTTGGTGCAATTTCAATGTGAGTGACCCGAAAGACCTGGAATGCTGAATTTTGGAGACAAGATTACTATTGCATTTTAGGACTGAGGAATGTCAGTAGTTTTGGAAATTCGTACTTATGTTCACGAAAAGTACCAAATGGTACTAAATTTTATATAATTCCGAAATGGGTGATCTAATGGATGTGGAATGCTAAAATTTGGAGATAAGATTACTATTGCATTGTAGCACTGAGGGTATGTAGGTAGTTATTTGAATTCGTACTCATGTGTACTAAATGGTACTTAATATGGTACAATTCAAATTTGGAGGAACAGATGGAGCTAGAATCCTGAAATTTGGAATTAACATTAAAGGTAGAAAGTAGGATTGGGATTTGAAGATAATTTTCTAAATTTGTACTTTTGTACACGAAAGGTACCAACTGGTACTAAATTAGATACAATTTCCATTTGAGTGAACCGAAAGAGCTGGAATGCTAAAATTTGGAGATACGTTTGCTATTGCATTTTAGGACTGAGGATATGTAGATAGTTATTTCAATTCGTACTTCTGTGTACTAAATGGTACTAAATTTGGTACAATTTGCATTTGGGGAACGAATAAAGCTGGAATCCGGAAATTTTTAATTAACCTTGCTGGCGGAGAGGTTGATTGGGATATGGAGTTAGTTTTTTTAAAATTTGTACTTAGGTACACAAAAAGCACTAAATGTTACATAATTTGGTACAATTTCGATGTGAGTGACCCGAAAGAGCTGGAATGCTGAAATTTGGAGATAAGATTGATATTGCATTGTAGGGCTAAGGTATATCGGTAGTTTTAGAAATTCGTACTTATGTTCCCGAAAAGTACCAAATGGTACTAAATTGTATATAATTACGTAATTGGCGAACCAATAGATGTGGAATGCTAAAATTTGGAGATAAGATTAATATTGCATTGTTTAACTGAGGGTTCAAACTCATGTGTACTAAATGGTACGAAACTTGGTACAATTTGAATTTGATTGGATCTGATGGAGCTGGTATACTGAAATTTAGAAATTTACATTACTGGCGAAAAATAGGATTGGGATATGAAAATAGTGTTTGAAATTTGTACTTCTGTGCACGAAAAGTACTAAATAGTACTAAATTTGGTAAATTTCAATTTGGGTGAACTTATGGAGCTGTCATGCTGAAATGTGGAGATAAAATTCATATTACATTGTAGGACTAAAGTATGTAGGTTGTATTCTATATTCGTACTTATTTGTACTTAAGTTGGTACAATTTAAATTTTGGGAGAACCAGTAGAGCTTGAATCCGGAAATTTTTAAATAAGATTTCTATTGGGCTGCATGATGCAGATTGTTATGAAAATGTTTGCTAAAAAAACTAAATGGTACTAAATATGGTACAAGTTCGAATTATGATTAACTGATGGAGGTGGAATTCTGAAATAAGAAATTGGGTTTACTGTGGGATTGTAGGATTGGGGTCTGCAGGGAACTTTGGAAATTCGAACTTATGTGTAATAAATACTGCCAAATTTGGTACAATTTGGATTTGGGTGAACTGATAGGGCTGGAATCCTGAAATTGGAAAATATGGTTTCTATTGTGTTTTTTTTAGTGTTTATTTGATTGCATTGATCTGAAAATGTAAAATGTGGGACTTGGGGTCTCTGTTGGTGGTAGGTTCGTAAAAAAGAGGTCATCTTAGAAATGTGCACTACAAGTGCATGAAAAGTGCTAAATAGTACAATATTTTGTACATTTTGGGTGAACAGATCATGCTTTAAATCTGAAATGTCGTTTTAGGGTTGCCGTTAATGAGTTACAGGGGCCTTTGAAGGTGATGTCGGATATGTGTTCTGTACTAGAACGAAAAGTACTAAATGGTACCAAATTTGGTATTGAGTGCATGTTTGGAGCTAGAACCCCGAAAATAGATATTGAGGTCTGTGTCGGTACCTGGAATTAAGGTGAGAAAGTGGTTTTGGAAATGTGTACCATAATTGTTCGTAAAGTACTAAGTGGTACTATGTTGGGCATTGGGTAATGGGACAGAGCTGAGACCGTGCAAATGTTAAATTGCGATGACGGTTGGTGTCTAGGAATGAAATATGCAACGGTTTTGCAAATTAGAACTAAAATTATACAAAAAGTACTAAATGGTACTAAATTTGGTATTGGGTAAAGGGATAGAGCTGGAATCCCGAAATTTGATATTAAGGTCTATGTTGGAATATGGAATTGAGGTGTGAAGGTGGTTTTGGAAATTGGTACCATAATTGTTCGAAAAGTTCTAAATGGTACTAACTTAGGGATTCGGTGAAGGTATAGAGCTGAAACCGTGCAAATATTAAATTTCTAAGACTGTTGGTGTCTTGGAATGAGATATGAAGTGGTTTTGCAAATGAGAACTAAAATTACACCAAAGGTACTAAATTTGGTATTGGGTAAAGGGATAGGGCTGGAATGCTGAAATTTAATATTTGTGTCACTTATGGTATCTGGAATTGAGATATGAACGTTGTTTTGAAAACGTACTTTAATTGTACAAAAAGTACTAAATAGTACTTATTTGGTATTGGACGAAGGAATAGAGCTGAAATCCTGTTGGTGTCTGTGGATAAGATATCCAAATGGTACAAATTTGGTATTGGGAATTCTCAAATTTGATAATGAGCTATCTTGTGGTATTTGAAATTGAGATAAAGAATGGGTTTTTGAAATGTGCTCTAAAATTGTACGAAGAGTGCAAAATAGTACTAAATTTGATATTGGGCGTGGGAATAGAGCTGAAATCCTAAAATTTGATATGAATGCCACTGTCTGTGTCTGTGGTTAAATTATAAAGGTGGGTTTCGATATATGTACTATATTTTTCCAAAAGTACCAAGTGGTACTAAATTTGGTATTGGGTGAAGGGATAAAGATACAATTTTGAAATTTAGTATTAAGATCACTAATGGTATCTTTGTTTGAGATTGGACGGTGGTTAGGAAATGCATTCAATATTTGTACGAAAAGTACTAAATTCATTATAGAGTGAAAGGATACAGCAAAAATTCCAAAATAATATACGAGGCCTCTATTGGTATCTGAAATTTAGATATGGAATTGGTTTTGCAAATGTTAGCTATAATAGTTCGAAAATACTAAATGTAGAAATGTACATTGTATAAATGTACATTGTTTACACATATCTAGTACTAAATGTTACTAAGTGCGGTATTTGGTAAAGAGATAGATTGATTTAAAAAAATATCACACTAAACAAATTATACATTTTGAGACTAAGAAGGCCTAACATGAACTGTTGGAAAGAATTTAAAATTTTAAGGTGGCCTATCTTTAACGAAGTAGAGGGCACTTTTTATTAATTTATAGAAAGCCACGATAATTCAAGGTCTTTAAATTATAATTAAACAAGTAAGCAAAGGCTACAGCCGAGCGGGGCCGACCGTTGAATAGCCTACAACACTACAATAAACGATATTGTTTATATAGGCGAGATACTCGAAAGAATTCCACAAGATATTGTGACAAATACTAAAAGGAAACCATCATGTTTCGTTTTCTAATTTTCGAATAATAGCAACTTAAACGAATTTGCTCATTTCCAATTTATTGGTAGATGTTGCACGTAAATGGTCTTCCTAGATCTGGAACAAATATTTCCCAAAGACCTATAATCTCTCAGAAGTGGCAAAAGATTAACATTTATTATTGGTTTTTGACTGAAACGCATCTATATGAGATACAGACATTTGAATATATTCTTCAACGAAATCTTCGTTAACGAAATAGTCCAAAAAGTCGCAGAAATGGACATTTTCGTATTTAGTCTACAAAAGTTGAAAAATTATTTCACACATTGAATATTTTTGGATGCCCATCCGAAACTGCTTGGCTTTTGCAATGTGCGGTAACCCCCATTCAAATGTGCGTGAGGATCGGGCAATAATTACGACGTGCTGACAATTTTGCAGTTTTTTGGTCCATTTCAACCCCTAAATATATAACGATCATCATCAAAAAGAGTAGGCTTCTATTCTGACCCTCATCTTATCCCCATGCAAAATTTCGTAAGGATCGGAAAAATATGAGAAAATGTTACAAAACCAATATTTTCATCTTTAGAGAGATATTTTTATGCGATTTTTTTAGACGTTTTTTCTTTCCTGCCAAGAGGCCATTCTGAATTAATGAGAACTGTCGAAATCAGTTCAGCCGTTCTCGACATATAAGAGATCTTTCAAGCATATCTTCTTTGATAGACATATATATCGCACATATTTTCCTACATATCCGATTTGTTGGATGTTAACATCAATGTTAAGGTCAGAAATAACCTTGTAATGGCTTTGTGATTTCGACGGGATTTAAAATATTCACGGTTTAATGAAAAATTTTGAATTTTTTCAACACAAAAGATATGGTCTATTTTACCCGCTAAATATTATCCGATGACCACCCAAATTGGTAGGCTTCTTCCCCGCCCTAAACTCTAGGTACATGGTCTATAATTGCGACCTGTATAGCTACTGTAAAATCCGACATTTTTTCAGTATTTGGTACATTTCAAACCCTAAACATTTGGCGATCATCTCCAAAAGAAATAGGCTTCTATTCTGACCCTAACCTCACCTTCGTGCAAAATTTCGTTAGGATCGGACCATAATTGCGACCTGTAGAGTGATGGACAGACGGACAGACGGACGGACATACATAGCTAGATCGACTCAGCTCGGCGAGCTAGGAAGATCCATATATACTTTCCCATGTGGGAAATCAATATTTCGTGGTGTTACATAATTTTTGGCCCAATCAAACTTATAATACCCCCAACACATAGTGTTGTAGGGTATAAAAATATAAAATAGTAAATGGCTAAAAAAACTAAAAATATTTTTTTGCATAGTTGTCGAAGTCCATTCAATCATTGTGGATTATTATTTTCATTATTATTATATTTATTTTATTTATTTATTTATTTATTTATTTTATTTATTTATTTATTTTTTTTTTTTTTTTTGATAATTTATTTGAAAACATTTTTGTGTCCCCCAATTTCAAAAACCTAATTACCCCATTCCGCAAACAACGCAGAACTTTTCCAACGAGACAACCAATAATTTAAAACCCATTTCCCCTCTCTTATTCAAAATCTCCCCCCAAATGTCTACTCAAGCGGAAAATGTTCCAAACAATTACGATTTAATGTAGGCTCCATGGAAAACAAAAAAAAAATGATCCAAAGTTATTTAAAAATAAAATATCTATAGGCATTAGACCATAGCCACCAGAGATGTACTTTTTCGATAAGATGACCATTAGATGACCTATTAGTTTCCACAAGTGAAATCATGGTCTATAAAAACTCCTAGTATTTTGGGGAAAAGCAGTCAAAACGAATTCATTGGTCAAACTTAGCTGTTTGAAAGTAAATAGTTTCCCCGGGTTCCTTTAAAAAACAAAACAATTATGGCATCATATTCCTGGTTAGTTGGAGTAGTGTTGGCTTGTTTGGCCATAGTTTCTGTACAAGCTGAGGTAAGTGGCTGTTATTTTAATCACATTCAGTTACGGCTTAAAAAATTAAACGTGTTTTTTTATAAAATTTTAAAATGCAATTTCTTTTAATTCATTTTTTAAATATGGGTTTTAAAAAATATATTTTTTTTAAACGAGCACTTTAAAAATATTTTTCCAATTTTGAAAAACAATTTCTAAAAGTGATTTCTTACAGTGTGTTTATTTAGCATACACCCAACAACTAATAACATGGATTAAAAAAAATATTAGCCATAAATTTAATTTTTTTTAAAACAATATTTTCAAATGTGGATCCTTAATATTCAATACCTTAAAAATGTATTTATATATGGACTTTTTAAAAATAATTTTATTAAATATTAAATCTTTAAAAATATTACTCGATAAAACAATCCCAAACGTGATCTTTTTCCAAAATAATATTCCTTAAAGGTGAATTGGATTTTTAAAATAAACAAACTTAAATGTGCGGAAAAAAATATTTTAAATTCACTTAACAAGGAAATTCAAGTGATGCGTTATATTTAAGATTTTTCTGCTTATTTTCTATTGCAAGAACACATTCTTAGCTCTTCATAGCAGAAAGATTTTCTAAAATATCTTTAAAATTTCCAGAGATATCATAATTTTAATGGGAGTACTTTATATTAATAATAATCATACGCAGCATGGGCCAAAGTGTTTATTTAACGAAATACTGGATATTTCTTAGGATAATATTACTCGATAAAACAATCCCAAACGTGATCTTTTTCTAAAATAATATTCCTTAAAGGTGATTTGGATTTTTAAAATAAAAAAACCTAAATGTGCAGAAAATATTCTAAATTCACTTAAATGATATTTTATTTTTTTTATTCAACAAGGAAATTCAAGTGATTTGTTGTTTTAAAGATTTTTCTGCATATTTTCTTTTGAAAGAGCATATTCTTAGCTCTTCATAGCCGAAAGAAACTCTAAAATATCTTTAAAATTTCCAGAGATATCATAATTTTTATGGGAGTACTTTATATTAATAATAATCATACGCAACATGGGCCAAAGTGTTTATTTAATAAAATACTGGATATTTCTTAGGATAATCAACGAAATTATGAATTCTTATGTTAGGGTACGTAAATAGCAAGAGTTCCTTTAAGATATTTAGGGTGAAATCCCTGCTGGAAATAGATTTTCAAACGAACGAAATTTTCATTCAATTATTTTTTTTGTTTTCGCCAAAAAAAAAAACAACACTTAATCTGTTGTTTAAAGTTTTTCCGCAAAAACAAAGAATTATCTCGAAGAAACAGAATATTGTTAGCTTCTTACATCCGAAAAAATGTTTTGCATAACATTAAAACTGACTGAGATATACGTAATTTTGTAAAGGTACCTTCTATTAATAACAATCATACGCACCATGGGTCAAAGTGTTTATTTATTGAAATACTGGATATTGTTCAGTTAACTCAATGCAATTAACATGCCTAATTTGATAGCTCTCAGAATGCAAAATATTGTGTAGCATATCTAGGGAGGAGTCTTTGACAAAGAAGATATGTTCATGAAATAAAATTTAAAATTAAATTTTAATAAGATTTTTTCTCTAACCCAAACATTATTTTAAGAATTATCAACATATTTTTCATAAAAAAGCATATTCTTAGTTTTTCATATCCGAAAAAAATTCTAAAAATATCTGCAAAACTGCCCGAGATATAATAATTTTCATGGGAGTACCTTTTATTAATAACAATCATACGCACCCTGGTCAAAATGTTTATTCAATGAAATACTGGATATTTCCCAATAGAACAAATGGAATTGTGATTGCTTGTGTTAGGGTACATAAATAGCAAGAGTTCTTTCAGGATGTTTAGGGAGAAGTCCTTGCTGACAATAGGGTTTTCTTTTTTTTCAAACGAAATTTTCTATAATTGTTTGTTCTCGCCAAAAAACCGTATAATCTGTTATTTTAAGTTTTGTTACAATATTTTTCATAGAAAGAGCTTATTATTAGCTTTTCATGTTTGAAAGAATTTTTAATATAACCTCAAAACTGACCGAGATATGCACAATTTTGTAAATGTACTTTCTATTAATAATAATCATACGCACCATGGGTCAAACTGTTTATTTATTGAAATACTGGATATTTTTCAGTATAATAAAGAGAATTACCATACCTAATTTTCAGAGGCTTTAATAGCAAGATATCCTGTAGCTTATCTAGAGAGAGATCCGTGCCAAGTTAGTTATGTTCAAGTAATAAAATTAAAAATTAATTTTTTATAAGTTTTTTCTCTCACCAAAAATTTTTACAGTAAATTATCTTATCTTCATATTTTTTATAAAAAAAGCATATTCCTGGCTTTTCATATTCTACTTAATTCTTAAAATATCTGCAAAACTGCCTGAGATATAATCATTTTCATGGGATCGCTTTTTATTAATAAGAATCATAGGCACCATGGGTCAACGAGTTTATTGAATGAAATACTGGATATTTCCCAGTAGAACAAATGGAATTTTGATTGTTTGTGTTAGGGTACATAAATAGCAAGAGTTCTTTCAGGATATTTAGGGAGAAGTCCTTGCTGGCAAGGGGGTTTCCTTTTTTTAAACGAAATTTTCTATAATTTTTTTGTTATCGCCAAAAAATCATATAATCTGTTATTTTAAGATTTGTCGTAATATTTTTTATAGAAAGAGCATTTTGTAAGCTACTCAAATTCGAAAAAAATTTGATATATAACATTAAAACTGACAGAGATATGGGTAATTTTATAAAGGTACTTTCTATTAATAACAATCATACGCCCAATAGGTCAAAGTGGTTATTTATTGAAATACTGGATGTTTTTCGGTAAAATCAGTGCAATCAACATGCCTTATTTTCGAAGGCTTTACTGGCAAGAGATCTCAAGCCTATCTAGGAAGAAATCCTTGTCAAGAAGGTTATGTCCATGTAACAAAATAGGAAAATGTTTTCTCTCACCAGATTTTTTGTTTTAAGAATTATCTTCATATTTTTCATAAATGAAGAATATTCATGGCTTCTTATTATTTTTTTTTTAAATTCATAATCGTTAAATTTAAAGTTAAAATTAAAATTCTATTTAAAAAAAATATTCTTAAGTTTTTAGTTTTTTTTTTTCTAAATGGCTAAATTTTAAAAATATCAAAAACCTCAAGAATGGAGACCAAGATTTTCAAAAATTCTGATTTTTTTTTCTTTTGCAGAAAGTAATGCGTCCCAAATTCAAGGATGTGAAATTGTGGTCGGATGACAAGCATATTTCGCACACCATTAAATTCGATGCCAACGATCCACACATCAACTACACCCTGGATGTGTTGCAAGAACTACACGACATTGATTTCAGTCTCCAGCTAATGGCTACCCAAAAACTGGATCCCAGCTATAATTTGGCCCTGAACACCACAATGAATCTGTGTCGAATTTTAAATTGGCACACCAAATCACCAATTGGTTCGATTATTGCCACCTTTTTGAAAGAGTATGGCAACATTATGGAGAAATGTCCCGTGCCCAAGGTAGGTATTGGCGGGGTGATGAAATGTGAATTTCTGAAAATGTTTTTTTGTGCACTTTCTTTAATGAATTTTTCTAGGCAAAAATTAAAATGAGATTACCCCTTTATCGTAAATTACAGGGTCAATACTATACGCACCGATTCTGGATACCGGAGGATACATCATTGGCCACATTGCCCGAAATCGATTTTAATCTAAATTTCCAAGCCTTCCATGTGGATGCCAGCAAACAAAAGACCATGATATTGAACGATCACATCTCCGGTGAAATTGTGGTTCAAGATGTGACCAATGTTAAGCCGGGCCTATTGGCCCTATTGCCCAAAGTACCCGGTGGTTAGGGGTGGCAGCGAATCTTTGGATTTTGATGGATTTTTTTCCTTGATCGTACCAACATTTACTTATCAGTGCTCAACATTTCTATTCTCCTCAATTTGTTGTCTAGGTGTTTTGTATTGTATTTATTTGAAAAAAAAAACATAAATAAAATTTTGAATTCGGATTGCTAATACACCGCAAAAATCAAATGTTGATTTTTTTTTAATTTTTTTTTTTTTTTTTTTTTTTTTTTGAATTTAGGAATATTTTTTATTTATTTATTATTTTATATTTATTTTTTATTTAATTTTACTTTATTTTTTATTTATTTATTTATTTATTTATATTTTATTTAATTTATTTATTTATTTATTTATTTTTTTTTTTTTTTTGAAAAATCATATGATGACATTTTTAATTTTTGTGTATTTATTTATTTATTTTTTATTATTTTTTTTGTTTTGGGAATATTTTTTTTATTATTTTTAATAATTTATTTTTTATTTAATTTTACTTTATTTTTATTTTTTTGTATTTTTATTTATTTTATTTTTTATTTATTTTTATTTTTTTTTTTTTTTTGAAAAATCATATGGTGACATTTTAAATTTTTGTTTATTTATTTTTTTATTTATTATTATTTTTTTTTTGTTTTTGATTTGGGAGTATTTTTTATTTATTTATTATTATATATTTATTTTTTATTCAACTTTACTTTATTTTAATTTTTAATTATTTATTTTTTATTTTATTTTTTTCTTTCTTCGAAAATTCAGGAGAATTGATATTCATTCATTTATTTTTATTTATTTGTTTTTATTTTATTTCATTTTTTTTTTTTTTTTTTGAAAAATCAAATGGTGGCATTTTTTAATTTTTATTTTTTTTTTTTTTTTTTTGGATTTGGGAATATTTTTTATTTATTATTATTATATATTTATTTTGTATTCAACTTTACTTTATTTTTAATTTTTTATTCATTTATTTTTTATTTTATTTTTTTCCTTCTTCAAAAATTCAGGGGAATTGATATTCATTCATTTATTTTTATTTATTTATTTTTTATTTTATTTTATTTTTTTTTTTTTTTTTTTTTTAAAAATCAAATGGTGATATTTTTTAATTTTTATTTATTTTTTTTTTTTTGGGGAATATTTTTTATTTATTTATTATTATTATATATTTATTTTTTATTCAATTTTACTTTATTTCTAATTTTTTTATTTGTATTTATTTATTTTTTATTTTATTTTATTTAATTTTTTTTTTTTTTTTTTTTTTTTTTGTTCATCCAAAATTCATGGGAATTGATATTCATTCAAAATTATAACGTTTTGTTTTTTACACTCAAAGTGTTTGTGGCAATTAATGTCCAACTGGTTTTGGAATTCAATGCAGTTGCATGACAAACAAATCATGTTTAAAAAAAAATTAAATGACTTCTAAGAATATTTTATAGATTTTTTTTTTAATTTTTTATTTTTTCAAAATTATTTTGAATATCCCCTTATTATGCATACCCATCACAAGCTGGAAAGACAACAAAAAAAAGCACACACGGCTTGCCATTGACATAAATCCCATTCGCTGTCAGTCAAATGTGTCTGAAATCGTCATTAGAATTTGACAATTAAATGACAGAAATTGAATAAATCTTTTGATAGACAGCCATTTTGCAGAGGTTTATTATGGGGCTGATGAAACTCAAAGCATAACTAATAAAGCAGTGATTTGAAAACTTAAAATAAAATTGAATTGGATTTTGACTTAGTCATGGAATATTTTTAAAAAATGAGCGATGCGTCATCGGCCAACATGAATTAGCAAATTTTTCTTAACAAAAGGAAAAATAAGCGAATTTCACAGAGGTATTCAATTTCATATCAAATTTATTCAGGACCAAAATAAGTTTTACAAATTGACATTCAGGACAAGACTACTAGACCGAATGAAATTTTATTCGGTTCTTCAAATTAAAAATTCACAAATTTTCCAAAGAAGAAGATTTAAAGCTAAGTATTTAGATACAAAATATATTTCAAACACTCCACCACAACATGCATTTTTTTCCTCTTCACATTTCCTTTCGTCATTTTTTAAATTTATTAGTTTGACATATTTTTGATGTTTCGATATTGATCTGTAAAATAATAGAATTAACATTGCTTATGTTAGGGCTCCGAGATAGCAAATATTCTTTCAGAACATTTTAGGTGAGAAGTCTTTCTTGGAAAAAGACTTTCAACCGAATGAAATTTTCAATATTTTGTTATACTCGCCACAAAAACATATAGTGTGTTATTTTAAGATTTCTTACAATATTTTATATAGAAAGAGTATATTGTTAGCTTCTAATATTCAAAAGAATTTTTCATATAACAGCAAAACTGACTGAGATATGTCCGATTTAATAGAAGTACTTTTTATTAATAACAATCATACGCACCATAGGTCAAAGTGTTTATTTATTAAAATATTGGATATATTTCAGCAAAATCAATGCAATCAACATGCCTAATTTTTTAAGACTTAAATGGCAAGAGATCCTGTAGTATATACAAGGAGATATCCTTGCGAAGGAGGTTTTGTCCATGTTTTTTGTCCATGTAATAAAATTTAAAATTAAATTTTACTAAATTTCTTCTCTTCGCAAAATATTTACCTCACATTATTTTAAGAATTATCTTCATATTTTTAATAAAGAAAGCATATTCCTGGCTTCTCATATCCGAAATAATTCTTAAAATATCTGCAAAACTACCTGAGATATAATAATTTTCATAGGAGTACGTTGTATTAATAACAATCATACGCACCATAGGTCAAAGTGTTTATTTATTAAGATATTGGATATTTTTCATCAAAATCAATCCAATCGACATGTCTAATTTTTTAAGACTTAAATGGCAAGAGATCCTGTAGTATATCCAAGGAGAAATTCTTGCCAAGGAGGTTATGTACATGGAGTAGATTTTAAAAATTTTCTCCTCTCACCAGAATTATATAATCTTTACGTCGCTACCGAGAATGTTTCATTGTAGTATATGCCGAATCTATGACTACAAACTTTAGTGACTTCAAACTTTCCAGTTGCCTTTTTGTTTAGCACCACAGCTTTTGAACCAAAAACCCTCATATGACTAACATTTGGTTGTCGACCAGAATACATACCTCTATTGGAGTAGTGTTTCTCAAAACTTTTAATGGGCTTATATTTTTTAAATATGTTGCAGTTGTAACTACCAGATTTCTCCTCTCGACCTGGAATAGGCTTTCAAGAACATTAGAAGATGCTAAGAATATCAAACACCCAGACAATTTTTTCAGATGGCCAGACGTTCTCAAGACCCGAAGAAGGAAAATAGGAATAACATCATCCAATTAAATTCTAAATATAAACGATATAACTGATACGTTGGGCGCCACTTAATTTCAAATGTCAATAGGCAAGAAGGCCAAAGGCTGAAACAAAAGGATAATAATGTAGAGAAAATCATCAAAATACCAAATATCGGGAGGTACAATTATATGGAGGCTATACGAAGACTAGGACCTGCACAGACAAATTTCTATCATAGGCTGTAGTATCCGTTACGAACTTCAAATACCAAATTTGAAACAATTCCGGTAAAAAATGTCGCTTAAATCACCAAAGTACCGAATATCGGGAGATACCGTAGTAAGGGGTCTATACGAAGACTTGGACCTGCACAGACAATTTTCTGTCATAGGCTGTAGTATCCATTACGAAGTTCAAATACCAAATTTGAAATAATTCCGGTGAATAATGTCGCTAAAATTATCCAAATACCGAAAATAGGAAGGTACCGCTATATGGGAGCTATTTAAAGACGTGGACCTGCACAAACAATTTTCTATCATAGGCTGAAGTATCCATTACGAACTTCAAATACCAAATTTGAAACAATTCGACCTGGAATAGCTCGTCGGGGTCCAGTGGTTCGTAAAGATGTTTTTTAAGAATTTATGTGAGAGGGAAAGCGAAATAGCAATGACTTAAAGATTAAGTTCCACTTTCGGAAAAATATTCGCCAAAAAACTCGATTGGGAAATAATGTTTTTTTATACCCTCCGCCATAGTGTGGAGGGTCTTCGTATAGCTGCTATATAACGGTACCTACCTTGTAAGGTATTTTGATGATTTTACCTACATTATTCACCGTTTATTTGAAGTTTGGAATTTGAATATGGTAACGGCTTATGACAAACAGAACCTATATAGGTCCACGGTGTATAGACCGAAATATAACGGCCATATTCGGTATTTTTTTGCGATTTTAGCAGAGATTTTAACGGATTTTATTTTTTTGGAAATTTCCAAATTCGTTCCAAATAGTGGAGGATATTCGGCCCGGCCGAACTTACTGCTTTTTAACTTGTTGACTTTTTTTAGTCCCTCCCTGGCACTGTGTTCCGTAAATTGTTCGGGTACAAACTGTTTTCCAGAGAGAAACCAGGTCCTTGAAAAAATATTCTTAAAAATCCACGCCCTTGAAAAAGTGATCTCAAAAATCCACGTCCTTGAAAAAATATTCTCAAAAATCCACGCTCTTGAATAAGTGATCTCAAAAAACCACGTCCTTGAAAAAATATCCTCAAAAATCCACGTCCTTGAAAAAGTGATCTCAAAAAACCACGTCCTTGAAAAAATATCCTTAAAAATCCACGTCCTTGAAAAAAAATATTACAGAAGTCCACGTCCTTAAAAATAATATTGTCCAAAAACCAAGTCCTTGAAAAAAATGTTCTCAGAAATCCCATTCCTTAAAAAAAATGTTCCCAGAAATCCTATTCCTTAAAAAAATATTCTCAAAAAACAACGTCCTTGAAAAAGAGTTCTCAACAATCCACGTCCTCGAACAAAAAACATTCTCAACAATCCACGTCCTTGAAAAAAATATTCTCAAAAATGCACGTCCATAAAAATATTCTTTACAAAATCCATGCCTTCCAAAAATATGTGTTCAAAATGCCACTTCTGGAGAAAAACATTCGCTAAAAAAACCTCGACGGTTAAATAATGTTTTTTTTTTTTTTTTTTTTTTTTTTTTGAAAAGTCCAAAATTAATCTTCCCGCCCTAAAAATATATACCTACTTCTGCTTCATATCTAACATGGCCAATTAAAAGTTTTTTTTATTTTACCGGAATTTCTACCACGCTTCAATTGAAGTCATTTGAGCTTTGCTGCGCATTGTTTTTGGCATTGGGACAAAAAAGGTAAGCAGCAATGATTTCAAATATTCCATTTAGAAAGTTTTTTCCGGCTTTCTCTCTCCCCATCTCTCCCTCTCTTTCTCTCTCTATAGCACTCCTTCTAAAATATAAAACAATGGTAGTACAAAATTTTAATTGCCATAAACTCTGTGAATTTATTGACTGCCACAACTCCCCCTCCCTCCACGAACGAATTTGATGGACAATATATTCATACATACAAACATACATGTATGTCATGGGCCATATAAAAAGGGCAAAAAGAGCACCAAAAAATATCCACCTGCTCCACACCACTCTCTTGTTAATACGACCCGCCAATCAATATTTTTGAGAGAGACCACCACTCTCTTGTCACTCCGTCTAACAAAACAATATTTTTTAAAAGAGACCACCACTCTCTTGTTACTCCGTCTAACAAATCAATACTTTTGACAGAGAAAATTTAAAAAATAAATTTGTTTTGAAATTTATATGAAGCTGTGGCATGATATCGAAATAATTGTTTTAAATATTTTCGAAAAATCGAATGACATTTAGGGCCTTAAATGGCTTGGGCCAAAAGCAGGTTTGGGATTTCCATTTTCTATTTTTAAATTCAATTTGAGTAGAATAAACATTTAATTAAAGCAATTTTCAATTTGGATTATTTTTAGTTTTATTTATTTTTATTTTTTTTTTTTTATAATTTGCATTTTAGAAAGTATCTTCAGCTATCTCCAGCTTAGGTAATTATCATAACGGATCTGATTTTTTTTTCGCGCAAAAAATCAGCAAAAATTCAAAAGAGGCTTTCTCACATGGACGACCAATTCGACTTTGCAAAATATCTCAACAGAATTTAAATTATTTTTTTTTTTTCGCGATCAGATCATCGTCGACGAAATGGAAACTGACGTCAACATTCAAACTCCAATCAAAAAAATGGCAAACTATTGCAAATTCAAGAAAAAAGTGTTGCAGTGAAAACAAAATAGGCCACCCATAATCCAAATACTCGAATGCTCAATATTCCGCATGAATACGGGATTGAATAAAATTCGCATAAAAAAGTATCTTCATTTGCTGAATACAAAACTGCGAATGCAATAGATAGACGTTTGATGTTTGGGAAGTTTAATGATCCCTGGAGTTATAAAAAAACTCGGTGAGATTAAAATCTATTTTCAAAAGGTTCCCAACGCTGCCATTCAACAAAAGGCCAGACACTCATCCGGCTGGCGGACCGAGCATCTGGTGGACACCTGACATGGCTTTGAATGGAGTTATAAAAATTGTCATATGGTGAGCACACCAATCAGCCAGCCAGTCCGTCAGTCCATCCATCCATCAGTTCTCAGACGTGCAATGCCTGAAATTAATGTCGCCCTCATCATCATCATCATTATCGCCTTGATGATTTGAAATTTTTTTTTTTTTCTGATTTCAAACCTCCAGACATGCTGTCACCATTGAATAATTGATTCCATAACAAATGAGCCAACACGTGATGGTGAGACTGTGGAAACGATTTCGACTGGCATTTGGACAGGTGAAAAAATACCTGACAGACTGAAAGGCATTTCAGTGTCAAATCATGAATTATATAAAAAGAGAAATTGAAAAAAAAATTATCAGCATTTTTTTTAATTTTTTTCATGGATTTTTTAAAACGTATTTTTTCAAGGCGTGGATTTTTAAAAAATTATTTTAAAAAGGATTTTCAAGTCGTGGATTTTTAAAGAATATTTTTTAAAAAATATTTTTTTTTCAAAAAGTGGATTTTTAAAGAGTATTTTTTTAAAAAAAACTTTTTCCCAACTTGAATTTTCTTAAAAATATTTTTTTAAAACGTGGAATTTGAACGAATATTTTATAAAAATGAATTGTCAAGACAAGGATTTTTTATAGAATATTTTTTATCAATATTTTTTTAAGACGTGGGTTCTTTAACTTAAAAAAATATTTTTTTCAAAGGACCAAAGGACGTGAATTTTTTAAAGAATATTTTTTCAAAGGACGTGGATTTTTAAAGAATATTTTTTCAAAGGACCAAAGGACGTGGATTTTTAAAGAATATTTTTTTAAAGGACCAAAGGACGGGGATTTTTTAAAGAATATTTTTTTCAAAGGACCAAAGGACGTGGATTTTTTAAAGAATATTTTTTCAAAGGACGTGGATTTTTTAAAGAATATTTTTTCAAAGGACGTGGATTTTTTAAAGAATATTTTTTTCAAAGACCAAAGGACGTGGATTTTTTAAGGAAAATTTTTTCTAAGGACCAAAGGACGTGGATTTTTTAAAGAATATTTTTTCAAAGGACCAAAAGGACGAGGATTTTTTAAAGAATATTTTTTCTAAGGACCAAAGGACGTGGATTTTTTAAAGAATATTTTTTCTAAGGACCAAAGGACGTGGATTTTTTAAAGAATATTTTTTCCAAGGACCAAAGGACGTGGATTTTTTAAAGAATATTTTTTCTAAGGACCAAAGGACGTGGATTTTTTAAAGAATATTTTTTCAAAGGACCAAAGGACGTGGATTTTTTAAAGAATATTTTTTCAAAGGACCAAAGGACGTGGATTTTTTAAAGAATATTTTTTCAAAGGACCAAAGGACGTGGATTTTTTAAAGAATATTTTTTCAAAGGACCAAAGGACGTGGATTTTTTAAAGAATATTTTTTCAAAGGACCAAAGGACGTGGATTTTTTAAAGAATATTTTTTCAAAGGACCAAAGGACGTGGATTTTTTAAAGAATATTTTTTCAAAGGACCAAAGGACGTGGATTTTTTAAAGAATATTTTTTCAAAGGATGTGGATTTTTTAAAGAGTATTTTTTCAAAGGACCAAAGGACGTGGATTTTTTAAAGAATATTTTTTTCAAAGAACCAAAGGACGTGGATTTTTTAAAGAATATTTTTTTCAAAGGACCAAAGAACGTGGATTTTTTAAAGAATATTTTTTCAAAGGACCAGAGGACGTGGATTTTTTAAAGAATATTTTTTTCAAAGGACCAAAGGATATGGATTTTTAAGAAGAATAATTTTTCAAAGGACCAAAGGATATGGATTTTTAAGAAGAATATTTTTTCAAAGGACCAAAGGACGTGGTTTTTTTAAAGAATATTTTCTGAAAGGACAAAGGGACGTGGATTTTTTAAAGAATATTTTCTGAAAGGACAAAGGGACGTGGATTTTTTAAAGAATATTTTCTGAAAGGACCAAAGGACGAGGAATTTTTAAAGAATATTTTTGATTTTTTAAAGAATATTTTCTGAAAGGACCAAAGGACGAGGAATTTTTAAAGAATATTTTTGATTTTTTAAAGAATATTTTTTCAAAGGACCAAAGGACGTGGATTTATTAAAGAATATTTTGTAAAGGGACATGGATTTTTTAAAGAATATTTTTTCAAAGGACGTGGATTTTTTAAAGAATATTTTTTCAAGGGACGTGGATTTTTTAAAGAATATTTTTTCAAAGGACGTGGATTTTTTAAAGAATATTTTTTCAAAGGACGTGGATTTTTTAAAGAATGTTTTTTCAAAGGACGTGGATTTTTTAAAGAATATTTTTTCAAAGGACGTGGATTTTTTAAAGAATATTTTTTCAAAGGACGTGGATTTTTTAAAGAATGTTTTTTCAAAGGACGTGGATTTTTTAAAGAATATTTTTTCAAAGGACGTAGAAATTATTTTTAAAAGAATATTTTTTGAAGACGTGAATTTGTTAAATAATATTTTTTCAAGGCTTGGAAGTAGAATATGTTTTCCAACTTATCTCTTCATCTTTTTACTCTTTCAGAAACTTTATGCTCTCCTCAGACCATTTCGTATAAATAAACATCATTTAACATATTTATCCTATATGACCCTCAACATGAACAAAAAAACCTTCAAAATATTAGGTTGAAAAATTGAAATAAAATCTCATTGAATATTGGTTGGCTGTCCGCCCTGATTCGAATATAAAAATACTTTGCAATAGTTTTCACAACAAAAGTTTCTCTTCAATGCCTCCCCACCCCATTTTAGTTGCCGTAATGCAAAAAGGCAACCCAAAAGAAAGGATATCATCGAAGAATAGAACAAATAACAATACCCCAGTCAATTCACATCGAACAACTTTGCAATTGTTAGAACGAGGCTAACGACCAATTTTTGCTCCATTAGAGACGAAAGGCGATGGCTGACTCTGTTGGCCACAGAAAAAAACGACAACTTGCAGTTTGGACAAGTTATCTTGAAAACATTCATTGTTTAGCTCCTATTTAGGGCTTGTCTAACATTTGGCTTAAGATTTGTTATTTGTGATTTTATTCGGTCGCCTTTTCGTTCCATTTTTTGTTCGCTCGCTTTTTTCCATCTGTCCCACAAAGTATCCTTTCACTTGCAATAGCCCCGGAATTGATTTGCTGTTTGTTTTTTGTGTCCGGGACATTTTGGAAAATATATGATGGGATTTATTGTGCGAGTTTTTTCTCTCGTCTTCCATTATGCCGCCGATTCACGTTGTAAATCTTGAAAAATTACCATTCAATGCATATTTTTAAACATTCATCAATATTCGTTGAGCCAAAGGCGAGGAAATAAATGCAATATGAAAATGCTCAATCTTGGGTAAGGACCATGGGACAAACTTTTTGGAGTACACAGAGAAATAGAAAAGAAACAAAAAAAAATATCGATTCTCTATCGATAGCAATTTTTCATAGAAAAATTTTTATCGATTCTCTATCGATAACAAATTTCTATAGGAAATTTTTTATAGATAACAAATTTCTATAGGAAATTTTTTTATAGAAAATTTTTATAAAAAAATTGTTTATCGATTGTCTATCGATAATGAATTTTTTATAGAAAATTTGTTTATCGATTCTCTATCGATAATGAATTTTCTACAGAAAATTTTTTATCGATTCCCTATCGATAATGAATTTTCTACAGAAAATTTTTTTATCGATTCCCTATCGATAATGAATTTTCTACAGAAAATTTTTTTTTATCGATTCCCTATCGATAATGAATTTTCTACAGAAAATTTTTTTATCGATTCCCTATCGATAATGAATTTTCTATAGAAAATTTTTTTATCGATTCCCTATCGATAATGAAAATTTTCTATAGAAAATTTTTTATCGATTCTCTATCAATAATGAAAATTTTCTGTAGAAAATTTTTTATCGATTCCCCATCGATAATGAAAATTTTCTGTAGAAAATTTTTTATCGATTCCCCATCGATAATGAAAATTTTCTATAGAAAATTTTTTATCGATTCCCCATCGATAATGAAAATTTTCTATAGAAAATTTTTTATCGATTCCCTATCGATATTGAATTTTCTATAGAAAATTTTTTTATCGATTCTCTATCGATAATGAATTTTCTATAGAAAATTTTTTTTATCAATTCCCATTTCGATAATGAATTTTCTATAGAAAATTTTTTATCGATTCCCCATCGATAATGAAAATTTTCTATAGAAAATTTTTTATCGATTCCCCATCGATAATGAATTTTCTATAGAAAATTTTTTATCGATTCTCTATCGATAATGAAAATTTTCTATAGAACATTTTTTATCGATTCCCTATCGATAAGGAATTTTCTATAGAAAATTTTCTATCGATTCCCTATCGATAAGGAATTTTCTATAGATAATGAATTTTCTATAGAAAATTTTTTTATCGATATCGATAGAGAATCGATAAAAAATTTTCTATAGAAAATTTTTTTTATCGATTCTCTATCGATAATGAATTTTCTATAGAATTTTTTTTTTTTTATCGATTCTCTATCAAAAATGAATTTTCTATAGAAATTTTTTTTTTTATCGATTCTCTATCGATTATGAAAATTTTCTATAGAAAATTTTTTATCGATTCCCTATCGATTATGAAAATTTTCTATAGAAAATTTTTTATCGATTCCCTATCGATTATGAAAATTTTCTATAGGAAATTTTTTATCGATTCCCCATTTCTATAGAAAATTTTTATCGATTCTCTATCAATAATGAATTTTCTATAGAAAATTTTTATCGATTCTATCGATAATTTTTTATCGATTCTGTTTTCACTTCTCTCAGTGCAAATGCATTTTCCGCTTATTGATCTGTAAACAATTTGGAAAAAACCCACTTATTTTTCATCATTCTCTGGCATATGAAGTTGTTTATATTGCTGCTTGACACCATGGCCATAGCTTTTCTTCTCTCCCCCACTCTCTCTCCCCTGGAATTTTCTAAATTCCATTTTGCCCAGACACACACACACATAGTCAAATCTGTCCATTTAACCAATAAATCCTTGAGCAGCTTAAACACGTTCACGTTCACATTCCTTCTAGCTGTCATGGCATATAAATATGGTTGTCTGACATTGGCCATGGCTAAGACTTAAGTCAAACGCTTCTTTTTTTCCATTCACTTCAAATATCCTTCTTTGGCCCGTCATTGGCAGCTAGATTGGTGTTGTTTATCTGGGCGAAAATTCTTGAGCATAAAATAAAGTTGAGTATATTTATTTATAAAGAGATAGTGATAGTTTTTCCTCGGCTGCCTCTTTGCTGGATGTTTTGCATTTCTTGCAGTCTTTACACCCTGCCCCTAGGAATTTTTGACCAACCTCTGCTTAGAAGTCACTTACTGGCGTTCATGCCTTCGCCCCACCCCAGGCTGAGGTCTCCGTTGTGAGAACTTTGTTAAATGTAGTGATTTTCCCCATTGTGGAATGCCCAACAAAAACAATAACAAATAACAACAATTGTAAACTGTCCCAGCCAACAATAGACTCGTATTTGTCCTGCCATGAGGCCAAAGACACATAAGTCAAGGGAAGGATTGTCTGCCCCTCGGCAAACATTGTGGCATTTGGTTGATGGGTTCAGATCAGCACACAAAAAATATGGACGTGTTAAATACACACAACTCGAAAGGATGAGAAGGACATTTTTTGTTGTTTACATAAAAACGAATTCTTTAGATGACATTGGATTAAAGTTGTTTTCAATTTTGATGCCATTGTTGTTGTTGTTTCTGAGTTCAAAATAAGGGATTGACAAGAGGAGAAAGGATTTAAAGATTAGGAATTGATTTTTTATGGACTAAAGGCATGGATTTTTTTTTTCACGGACCAAATAAACGTGAATTTTTAAAAATATTTTTTTTTCAAGGACTAAAAAAAATAAACCTGAATTTTTAAAAATATTTTTTTAAATACCAGAAAAAAACGAAATTTAAAGACATTATTTTCAAGGACTAGAAAAATAAAGCCGAAAATATTTTTTTCAAGGACGAACGGACGTGGATTTTTTAAATAATATATTTTTTATGGATTTTTTAAAAAGTATTTTTTTTTCAAGGACCAATAGACGTGGAATTTTTAAAAAAAATTTTTTTTCAAGGACCAATAGTCGTGGAATTTTTAAAGAATATTTTTTCAAAGGACCAATAGACGTGGATTTTTTAAAGAATATTTTTTCAAAGGACCAATAGACGTGGATTTTTTAAAGAATATTTTTTCAAAGGACCAATAGACGTGGATTTTTTAAAGAATCATTTTTTCAAAGACCAAAGGACGTGGAGTATTTAAAGAATCATTTTTTCAAAGACCAAAGGACGTGGATTGTTTAAGAATATTTTTTTCAAAAACCAAAGGACGTTAATTTTTTAAAGAATATTTTTTTTCTAAAGACCAAAGGACGTGGATTTTTTAAAGAATATTTTTTTCAAAGACCAAAGGACGTGGATTTTTTAAAGAATATTTTTTTCAAAGACCAAAGGACGTGGATTTTTTAAAGAATATTTTTTTCAAAGACCAAAGGACGTGGATTTTTTAAAGAATATTTTTTTCAAAGACTAAAGGACGTGGATTTTTTAAAGAACATTTTTTTCAAAGTCCGATAGATGTGGATTTTTAAAGAATATTTTTTTTCAAAGACCAAAGGACGTGGATTTTTTAAAGAACATTTTTTTCAAAGTCCGATAGATGTGGATTTTTAAAGAATATTTTTTTTCAAAGACCAAAGGACGTGGATTTTTTAAAGAACATTTTTTTCAAAGTCCGATAGATGTGGATTTTTAAAGAATATTTTTTTTCAAAGACCAAAGGACGTGGATTTTTTAAAGAATATTTTTTTCAAAGACAAAAGGACGTGTATTTTTTAATGAATATTTTTTTTCAAATACCAAAGGACGTGGATCTTTTTAAGAATATTTTTTTTCAAAGACCAAAGGACGTGGATTTTTTAAAGAATATTTTTTTTTCAAAGACCAAAGGACGTAGATTTTTTAAAGAATTTTTTTTTTCAAAGACAAAAGGACGTGGATTTTTTAATGAATATTTTTTTCAAAGACAAAAGGACGTGGATTTTTTAATGAATATTTTTTCAAGAACCAAAGGACGTGGATTTTTTAAAGAATATTTTTTCAAGAACCAAAGGACGTGGATTTTTTAAAGAATATTTTTTCAAGAACCAAAGGACGTGGATTTTTTAAAGAATATTTTTTCAAGAACCAAAGGACGTGGATTTTTTAAAGAATATTTTTTCAAGAACCAAAGGACGTGGATTTTTTAAAGAATATTTTTTCAAGAACCAAAGGACGTGGATTTTTTAAAGAATATTTTTTCAAGAACCAAAGGACGTGGATTTTTTAAAGAATATTTTTTCAAGAACCAAAGGACGTGGATTTTTTAAAGAATATTTTTTCAAAGGACCAAAAGACGTGGATTGTTTAAAAATATTTTTTTAAAGGACCAATGGACGTGGATTATTTAAAGAATATTTTTTCAAGAACCAAAGGACGTGGATTTTTTAAAGAATATTTTTTCAAGAACCAAAGGACGTGGATTTTTAAAGAATATTTTTTCAAGAACCAAAGGACGTGGATTTTTTAAAGAATATTTTTTCAAGAACCAAAGGACGTGGATTTTTAAAGAATATTTTTTCAAGAACCAAAGGACGTGGATTTTTTTAAAGAATATTTTTTCAAGAACCAAAGGACGTGGATTTTTTAAAGAATATTTTTTCAAGAACCAAAGGACGTGGATTTTTAAAGAATATTTTTTCAAGAACCAAAGGACGTGGATTTTTAAAGAATATTTTTTCAAGAACCAAAGGACGTGGATTTTTTAAAGAATATTTTTTCAAGAACCAAAGGACGTGGATTTTTTAAAGAATATTTTTTCAAGAAACAAAGGACGTGGATTTTTTAAAGAATATTTTTTCAAGAACCAAAGGACGTGGATTTTTTAAAGAATATTTTTTCAAAGGACCAAAGACGTGGATTGTTTAAAAATATTTTTTTAAAGGACCAATGGACGTGGATTATTTAAAGAATATTTTTTCAAGAACCAAAGGACGTGGATTTTTTAAAGAATATTTTTTCAAGAACCAAAGGACGTGGATTTTTAAAGAATATTTTTCAAGAACCAAAGGACGTGGATTTTTTAAAGAATATTTTTTCAAGAACCAAAGGACGTGGATTTTTTAAAGAATATTTTTTCAAGAACCAAAGGACGTGGATTTTTTAAAGAATATTTTTTCAAGAACCAAAGGACGTGGATTTTTTAAAGAATATTTTTTCAAGAACCAAAGGACGTGGATTTTTTAAAGAATATTTTTCAAGAACCAAAGGACGTGGATTTTTTAAAGAATATTTTTTCAAGAACCAAAGGACGTGGATTTTTTAAAGAATATTTTTTCAAGAACCAAAGGACGTGGATTTTTTAAAGAATATTTTTTCAAGAACCAAAGGACGTGGATTTTTTAAAGAATATTTTTTCAAGAACCAAAGGACGTGGATTTTTTAAAGAATATTTTTTCAAGAACCAAAGGACGTGGATTTTTTAAAGAATATTTTTTCAAGAACCAAAGGACGTGGATTTTTTAAAGAATATTTTTTCAAGAACCAAAGGACGTGGATTTTTTAAAGAATATTTTTTCAAGAACCAAAGGACGTGGATTTTTTAAAGAATATTTTTTCAAGAACCAAAGGACGTGGATTTTTAAAGAATATTTTTCAAGAACCAAAGGACGTGGATTTTTTAAAGAATATTTTTTCAAGAACCAAAGGACGTGGATTTTTAAAGAATATTTTTTCAAGAACCAAAGGACGTGGATTTTTTAAAGAATATTTTTTCAAGAACCAAAGGACGTGGATTTTTTAAAGAATATTTTTTCAAGAACCAAAGGACGTGGATTTTTTAAAGAATATTTTTTCAAGAACCAAAGGACGTGGATTTTTTAAAGAATATTTTTTCAAGACCAAAGGACGTGGATTTTTTAAAGAATATTTTTTCAAGAACCAAAGGACGTGGATTTTTTAAAGAATATTTTTTCAAGAACCAAAGGACGTGGATTTTTTAAAGAATATTTTTTCAAGAACCAAAGGACGTGGATTTTTTAAAGAATATTTTTTCAAGAACCAAAGGACGTGGATTTTTTAAAGAATATTTTTTCAAGAACCAAAGGACGTGGATTTTTTAAAGAATATTTTTTCAAGAACCAAAGGACGTGGATTTTTTAAAGAATATTTTTTCAAGAACCAAAGGACGTGGATTTTTAAAGAATATTTTTTCAAGAACCAAAGGACGTGGATTTTTTAAAGAATATTTTTTCAAGAACCAAAGGACGTGGATTTTTTAAAGAATATTTTTTCAAGAACCAAAGGACGTGGATTTTTTAAAGAATATTTTTTCAAGAACCAAAGGACGTGGATTTTTTAAAGAATATTTTTTCAAGAACCAAAGGACGTGGATTTTTTAAAGAATATTTTTTCAAGAACCAAAGGACGTGGATTTTTTAAAGAATATTTTTTCAAGAACCAAAGGACGTGGATTTTTTAAAGAATATTTTTTCAAGAACCAAAGGACGTGGATTTTTTAAAGAATATTTTTTCAAGAACCAAAGGACGTGGATTTTTAAAGAATATTTTTTCAAGAACCAAAGGACGTGGATTTTTTAAAGAATATTTTTTCAAGAACCAAAGGACGTGGATTTTTTAAAGAATATTTTTTCAAGAACCAAAGGACGTGGATTTTTTAAAGAATATTTTTTCAAGAACCAAAGGACGTGGATTTTTTAAAGAATATTTTTTCAAGAACCAAGGACGTGGATTTTTTAAAGAATATTTTTTCAAGAACCAAAGGACGTGGATTTTTTAAAGTATATTTTTTCAAGAACCAAAGGACGTGGATTTTTTAAAGAATATTTTTTCAAGAACCAAAGGACGTGGATTTTTTAAAGAATATTTTTTCAAGAACCAAAGGACGTGGATTTTTTAAAGAATATTTTTTCAAGAACCAAAGGACGTGGATTTTTTAAAGAATATTTTTTCAAGAACCAAAGGACGTGGATTTTTTAAAGAATATTTTTTCAAGAACCAAAGGACGTGGATTTTTTAAAGAATATTTTTTCAAGAACCAAAGGACGTGGATTTTTTAAAGAATATTTTTTCAAGAACCAAAGGACGTGGATTTTTTAAAGAATATTTTTTCAAGAACCAAAGGACGTGGATTTTTTAAAGAATATTTTTTCAAGAACCAAAGGACGTGGATTTTTTAAAGAATATTTTTTCAAGGACCAAAGGACGTGGATTTTTTAAAGAATATTTTTTCAAGGACCAAAGGACGTGGATTTTTTAAAGGATATAAATTTTTTCAAAGACCAAAGGACGTGCATTTTTTAAAGGATATAAATTTTTCAAGGACCATAGGACGTGGATTTTTTTAAGGATATAAATTTTTCAAGGACCAATAATTGAGGATCTTTTAAAGGATATAAATTTTTCAAGGACCAATAATTGAGGATTTTTTAAAGGATTTAAATTGTTCAAGGACCAATAAATGAGGATTTTTTAAAGGATATACATTTTTCAAGGACCAATAAATGAGGATTTTTTAAAGGATATAAATTTTTCAAGGACCAACAAATGAGGATTTTTAAAAAAATATTTTTTCAAGGGCCAGACCAACAAATGTGAATGGTCCGACGTGGATTTTTTTCAAGGATCACGAAATCGTCTAACATGAACTGTTAGAGTTATTTTTTTAGGAACTTAAAATTGGTTAGATTTTTTCAAGGACTTTTAGAGGGATTTTCAAAGGACCAACAGACTGACAAACATGGTTTTTTAAAGAATTCCTCCGAGGACCAGGAAATGGGCCCTCGTGCCTTTTAAAATGATTTTGCTTTTAAGGACCAGCAGATTCTCCGTCGTGGATTATTAAAGGATAATTTTCAGTGACCTGGAGATAGTGGAACGTGAAGGATCATTCTAAAAGGCCAATATATCGTGTCAGGGATTTCTAAAGGATTTCTTGCAAGGAATAACAAATCGTCCGACGTGAATGTATAAAGGATTTTTTAAAGAATGAATAGCTTTTTTTATCCTTAATCGTGGAATTTTTAAAAATATTTTGAAGGACACTATTTTTTTAGTGGAATTTTTAAATATTTTTTCAATTGTGGAATTTATAAAAATAAATTCTTAGGTATCTCACCTTTATCGGGATTTTTAAAAATATTTTTTCAAAGATCTATTGTTAATCATGGACTCCAGAAAATATTTTTCAAGAGCCCATCCTCCATCGTAAAAAAATTTAACAAAATATTTTTCAAGAATATATCCTTTATCAGTGATAATAAAAATATTTTTAAGGAGATGTCCTTAAACGTAGAACATTTATGTCCTTAAACGTAGAACATTTAAACATTCATGTAGCTATCCTTTATCTGAATCTTCAAATATTATCCATAATTTCGGTTTTTTTATTTCTTTGTTTTTCTTTCTTACCTTTTCAAGGAGTCTCCAGGAGATAACTTATTTTATGGTAGCAAATGTATTTTTCAAGGACTTTAAGTGTATTTTTTTATTGACCATCAAGGACATAATTGTTAATAATTTAAAGATCAACTTTTTTGGAGATTTTTAAATAATATTTTCCCAGGACAATAGTTCATAAAAAACTAGAGTTTCTGGAGCAACATTCTCCATTATCCTTTCCAATGATGTAAAACTTTTCCAATTCATTACTAAACGGATGCCCATGCATGTGGCTGTGAATCCTGTTTTTCCATTAAAGATTTTTTCGTACTTGTTGTTATTGTGCATGCAAAAATCCACCAATAATGATAAGTTTTCGCGCCACAACATGTTTTCTTTGAATTACCCCGAAAAATATGTTGTTTATTTTCAATTAAGGATTAGGCAGGCAGCGAAAATTTGTCGCTCTCCAGCGCTGCCAGTTTTAGACACCGTTGTGTATGTGTGTGTGTGCGTGCGTGTGTATAAATTGTGTTTGTTTGCTGCTCTCGTAGCTGTCTCGAGCCTCTCTCGCTGGCGGTGTGAGTGTTGAAAAGTTTTTCGCTTTAGAAATGAAAGCTATTCGAAAAGTTTTAATGTAGATTTTCTTTCAGAGATAAAAATCCGACAAAATAAAGAAAATAAATATTTGTCCCAAAAATGCAGTAGACATATACAATATTTTCGAGATGATTTGAATGAGATAATTGGAAGCATGAAAAAGGGTTGAGTGTGGTAGCAGGTGATGGAGGTTTAGAATAAAAATTGTACTTTTTTTTGAGAATATAATTAAACACAAAATTAAAAAAAAAAAATTAAAAAAAAAAGTAAAAAAGCTGTAAGTTCGGCCGGGCCGAACTTTTAATACCCTCCACCATTTGGAACAAATTTGGCAATTCTGAAAAACAATAAAATCCGTTAAAAATTCTGTTGAAATCTTAAAATTACCGAATGTAGTTGTTACATTAGGGTCTATATGACGACATGGACAGGCACAGACAATTTTCTGTCATAGGCTGTAGTACCCACTACGAACATCATATACCAAATATGAAAGAATTCCGGTGAATAATATCGCTAAAATCATCAAAATACCGAATATCGGGTGGTACCGTTATATGGGGGTTATACGAAGACGTGGACCGGCACAGACAATTTTCTGTCATAGGCTGTAGTATCCACTACGAACATCAAATACCAAATTTGAAATAATTCCGGTGAATAATGTCGCTAAAATCAGCAAAGAACCGAATATCAGGAGGTACCGTTATATGGGGGCTATATCAAAACGCGGACCTACCACAGACAATTTTCTGTCATAGGCTGTAGTACCCATTACGAACTTTAAATACCAAATTTGAAACAATTCCGGTGAATAATGTCGCTAAAATCAAGAAAGAACTGAATATCCGGAGGTACCGTTATATGGGGGCTATACGAAGACGTGGACCTGCACAGACAATTTTCTGTCATAGGCTGTAGCATCCATTTTTAACTTCAAATACCAAATTTGAAACAATTCCGGTGAATAATGTCGCTAAAATCAACAAAGAACCGAATATCCGGAGGAACGGGGCTATACGAAGACGTGGACCTGCATAGACAATTTTCTGTCTTAGGCTGTAGCATCCATTTCGAACTTCAAATACCAAATTTGAAACAATTCCGGTGAATAATGTCGCTAAAATCAACAAAGAACCGAATATCCGGAGGTACCGTTATATGGGGGCTATACGAAGACGTGGACCTACATGGCTTATTTTCAATAACAAAAGTCCTGCAGACATTATATATATTTGAGTTAAATTTTATCAATCTACTTCAATTCGTTCGGAAGCTAGAGGGATTTCCACAGACGGTCAGACAAACAGGTCGGACATCGCTAAATCGATATAGAATTGACTTCTGTTATGAATAGAACTGACTTCTGTTTGTTATGAATATTCAAATTGTTGACTCTCTATGGAGTAGGTTCCGAAGGAATGGTTCATTTTGTATTGGACATAGATATGATATACATATTACGACGTGCCAGATTTGGCACCTTTTCACCCTTTTTGGGGGAGGTACCAGAAGAAATGAACCGATCCCTACAATCTTTATGACAGATTTTGTGTTAATAGAAATATTGAGATGTACCGAGTCTGAAACGGAATCGGATATTAATTTCGCGTTTTATGAGCTTCATGGATATTCAAAAGGTTGACCCTTTGTAGGGGAAGTACCAGAAGGAGTGGAACGATATATCCCATCTTCACACCAAATCTTGACTTAATAGAGATATTGTGATGTGTGAAATATGAAGAGAACCGGATGCTTATTTAGGATTTTATAATCGTTTTAGTTATTCAAAACTTTGGCCCTTTGTGGGGGAGGTACCAGAAGGAATGGTCCGACCTCTACTATCTTTATAGCAGACCTTGTGTTAATATAAAAATTGAGATGTACCAAGTCTGAAACGGAATCGGGTGTTAATTTCGAGTTTTATGAGCTTCAGGGGTATTCAAAATTTTGACCCTTTGTGGGGGAGATACCCGAAGAAATGGTCCGACTTCTACCATCTTTCCAGCAGATCTTTTGTTAATGAAAATATTAAGATGTGCCAGGTCTGGAATGGAATCGGATGTTAATTTCGTGTTTTATGACCTTCATGAATATTCAAAATTTTGACCTTTTGTGGGGGAGGTACAACAAGGAGTGATCCGATATATTCTGTATTCACACCCGACCTTGGGTTAATTAAAAATTTTGTGATGTCTGTAATTTTAAGAGATTCGAACACTTACATCACATTTTATAAGAGTTATAATTATTCAAAATTTTGACCCGTTGTGGGGAAGGTACTTCATGGAGTGGACCCATATATCCCATCTTCACACCAGATCTTGTGTTGATAAAAATATTGGAATGTGTGAAATTTAGAATGAATCGGCTACTTATTTCGCATTTTATGAGAGTTATAATTATTCCAAAGGTTGGCCTGGTACGGGGGAGATACCAGAAGGAGTGGCCCGACATATTCCATCTTAACACCAGATCTTCAGTTGTTATAAATATTGGGAAGGGCGAAACATGAATACAATCGGACTCTTGCATAACATTTAATTAGAGGTCAAGGTAAGTTTTTTTTTTTGAAAATGTCGACCTTTCCTGGGGGGGGATACCAGAAGGAGTATACCGATTTATTCCATCTTCACACCAGATCTTGGGTGAATAAAAATATTGTGATGTGTGTAATTTGAAGACAATCGGGCCGATACATCACATTCTAAGAAAGTAATAAAATTTTGACCATTTGGGAGGAGGTACTTCTTGGAATGTACCGATATTGTCCATTTTCGCACCTAACCTAGCACTGATGCACATATTAGGATTTACAAAGTTTGAGCAAAATTGAATTATCCTTTCTCTTTCTGTGCAGAACATTTTTTTTTTCTTCAAAATTTCAACCTTTTGTGGGAGAGATACCAGAACGGGTAGACCGATATTGCCCATCTCCATATGGCCCAAATGATATATGCCCTCTCTAGCCATATAGCTGAGGGAATAAAAAGGGCTGAGTATGGTAGCAGGTGGCGGGGATTTTTGGAATGAAAAATGTAAATTCTCAAAATAAATACAAAATTAAATTTTAAAAAATTAAATTCAAAACTACAAAATTAAATAAGGAAAGGGCGTTTCCAGTACTCCGCGTACTTTGTAAAAAATCCAGTTCAGTTAAGAAAGACTTTCCAGGATATCTATAGAAACACAATCGACTTCATTTACTGATTATCTCAAAGAGGTCTACCCCGGTATTTGACTATATATACTGTATCTGCTCCTCTATTACATGACCATCCTTTTTATGGAAGTACTGTGCTCCTTCCATTAGAAGATCCTCCTGACCAGCCACAAATAAAATCATGGTTTTTTTCACATTTCATACCCAGAAAAAATTTTAATATTCCCTGAAGAAATATCCCAACACCATTTGCATGCCCACTCAAGCTTAAATATTATTCGGACATTGGCCATAAACCAGGAGTGCTACTGCTCCAAAAAAAAAAATGGAATTCTACAAAATTACATTAACTCTGACAATTGAACCTTTCATGTTCAGGTATTATGTCAATGGCATTGTAAACGAACGAAAAAAATCGAATGCAAAAAAGGACATGGTGTTACAGGACAATTTCCTCTTTGAAATCTCAAAAGTGTAAGTAAAGTTTGAATCGTTACCTAGGGAGGGGGGAGAAGTGTGGTGGTTCATCCCATATCATCGAAAGGTGCAAGAAGCAAATGTCTCAGCGACAAATGACTGCAATAAGTTAAGCAAAAGATGTAGCCAAAGGTGATAGCCTTTGAATATAAAGAAGAGAGAAATTGAACAACAAGGTGGATAAAATGCACAGAGAGAGAAAAATGTTTTGGCAAAAAAACTTTTTATACCCTCACGACTTTAAAAAAAAAATATTTTTAAAATAACCAGGGCATTAAAAATATTTTTAAAAAATCCACGTCTATGTTAGGTCATTGAAAAAATATTTTTAAAAAATCCACGTCTATGTTAGGCCATTGAAAAAATATTTTTAAAAAATCCACGTCTATGTTAGGCCATTGAAAAAATATTTTTAAAAAATCCACGTCTATGTTAGTCCATTGAAAAAATATTTTAAAAAAACCCACATTTATGCTATCGCATTCAAAAAATATTTTTAAAAAATCCACGTCTATGTTAGGCCATTGAAAAAATATTTTTAAAAAAATCCACGTATATGTTAGGCCATTGAAAAAATATTTTTAAAAAATCCACGTCTATGTTAGGCCATTGAAAAAAATATTTTTAAAAAAATCCACGTATATGTTAGGCCATTGAAAAAATATTTTTAAAAAATTCACGTTTAAGTTTGGGGCCTTGAAAAAATATTTTTAAATATTTTATGTTAGGCCATTGAAAAAATATTTTTAAAAAATCCACGTTTGTGTTAAGCCATTGAAAGAATATTTTTAAAAAATTCACGTTTAAGTTTGGGGCCTTGAAAAAATATTTTTAAAAAAATCCACGTCTATGTTAGGCCATTGAAAAAATATTTATAAAAAATCCACGTCTATGTTAGGCCATTGAAAAAATATTTTTAAAAAATCCACGTCTATGTTAGGCCATTGAAAAAATATTTTTAAAAAATCCACGTCTATGTTAGGCCATTGAAAAAATATTCTTTAAAAAATCCACGTTTATGTTAGGCCATTGAAAAAATATTTTTAAAAAATCCACGTTTATGTTAGGCCATTGAAAAAATATTTTTAAAAAATCCACGTTTATGTTAGGCCATTGAAAAATTATTTTTAAAATATCCACGTCTATGTTAGGCCATTGAAAAAATATTTTTAAAAAATCCACGTCTATGTTAGGCTATTCAAAAAATATTTTTTTGGGCCATTGAAAAAAATATTTTTAAAAAATCCACGTCTATGTTAGGCCATTGAAAAAAATATTTTTAAAAAATTCACGTTTATGTTAGGCCATTGAAAAAAATATTTTTAAAAAATCCACGTTTATGTTAGGCCATTGAAAAAATATTTTAAAAAAAATCCACGTCTATGTTAGGCCATTGAAAAAATATTTTAAAAAAATCCACGTCTATGTCAGGCCATTGAAAAAATATTTTAAAAAAATCCACGTCTATGTTAGGCCATTGAAAAAATATTTTAAAAAAATCCACGTCTATGTTAGGCCATTGAAGAAATATTTTAAAAAAATCCACGTCTATGTTAGGCCATTGAAAAAATATTTTAAAAAAATCCACGTCTATGTTAGGCCATTGAAAAAATATTTAAAAAAAATCCACGTTTTTGTTAGGCCATTGAAAAAATATTTTAAAAAAATCCACGTTTATGTTAAGCCATTGAAAAAATATTTTTAAAAAATCCACGTCTATGTTAGGCCATTGAAAAAATATTTTTAAAAAATCCACGTCTATGTTGGCCATTGAAAAAATATTTTTAAAAAATCCACGTCTATGTTAGGCCATTGAAAAAATATTTTTAAAAAATCCACGTCTATGTTAGGCCATTGAAAAAATATTTTGAAAAAATCCACGTCTATGTTAGGCCATTGAAAAAATATTTTTAAAAAATCCACGTTTAAGTTTGGGCCCTTGAAAAAATATTTTTAAAAAATCCACGTTTATGCTAGGCCATTGAAAAAAATATTTTTAAAAAAATCACGTCTATGTTAGGCCATTAAAAAAATATTTTTAAAAAATCCACGTCTATGTTAGGCTACTGAAAAAATATTTTTAAAAAATCCACGTTTATGTTAGGCCATTGAAAAAATATTTTTAAAAGATCCACGTTTATATTGGGCCCTTGAAAAATTTTTTTTTGAAAAATCCACGTTTATGTTAGGCTACTGAAAAAATATTTTTAAAAAATCCACGTTTATGTTAGGCCATTGAAAAAATATTTTTAAAAAATCCGCATTTTTGTTGGGCCTTTAAAAAATATATTTTTTTAAAATCCACGTTTATATTGGGCCTTTGAAAAATTATTTTTTCTGTGTACCTCCCTGGCTCCCGATAGACTTATTTAAGGCTTATTGCTTTCGGTGCAGGCGAATTGAAAGTATTCAAAGAAAATAGAAACAACAAAAAGAGTTTATGAAGGAAAAAATCACAAAATCTTTATCAACTTTGGTGAACACATTTTTTGCAGCCTCGGAGAGGGGATGGAATCAAAAAACTAAGAAATGAAAAAATTGATAAATAAATTGCATTGGATTAGGCTTTATTGTGTTGTTGAGCAGTTTTCTGCTTACTTGACTTCGTGTGACCCCCGCTCCCCTCCACCACCTGGCCAAAGCTTTTAAACTATCTTTTGTATCCTTGTGCAAGGACTAAAAAGAAAATGTCAATTTTCATGTCTGAGAACATGATTCGATTTTGGGGGTATTCTGCAGCAACCAAACTCTGCCCCAACCGCTGCACTTGCCTTGCTGTGGTTGTCTAGCATTTTTGGTATTGACAAAATGTTGTTCCTTTTTGTCGAAAGGATTTCCTTCGCAGCTCTGGGACAAAAGCAGGGTTGAGTCGAGCAATGGGTCTAATGTTAAGCAATTTTTCAAATGTTGCAAAATCAATTGACGTAAATCTTTTATGAGATCCTTTTATGTCTACATTAAATGACCAGAAGACTTTTTTTTTCTATTCGATTTTCTTGTTTTGTCCTGTCCATTATTTTGCCAATGACAATAAATGCTGGAGATGGCTGGAGAGTGAATAGCTGAAGGACTGGCTGGATGCGGTCGTTCATTAGAAAATATTGTTGCAATGTGGCCGGATTTATTTGGCAATAGTTTTAAAAATAGTTTTCAAAAAAAAAAAAATATCGGAATAAAAATAGTGAAAGGGAAAAATGCATTGCCAACAAAAAAAATGGAAATTTGATTTCCATTAAAGGCCAGTCGGATGAAAATTATTTTTAAAAAATGAAATTAAATCTTTAATCCTTCCACAAATCCAGCTTCGATGCCCTCCTTGGACCTTGTTCAAAATATTCCTCTAAAAATCCTAATCCCCATTCAATGGCCTTTTTGGTCCTTACAAAAATATCCTCCACTCTGAATTGTCTCCAATAAAACGCCCAGTGCCATATGACACATCAACTAAAACAAGTGAAAATTTTCCAATGTCAAGTTCATCATATATTTCTTTGTTTGGTGGAAAAGTGAAAAGTCAAGTCAGAATCCCCCCTCCCAACCACTCCGAACCCCTTGGCCATAATAAAGGCCATTAAAGCTTTACAAACATTTTTATTTTTTGGATTTCTCCATAAATGTAAATGCAAGTGGAGATGGCTTAACAAATTATACGATGTCATTGTTATGCTTGTAGACTGCCGCACGCCAGACACATGCACGCACACTCACTCCCAAACACTCACATACATATACATATATGCAAAACATATGTGCAGGACATTTTGTGTAGCCCTTTCGTCAACTGTTTGACATAATTTATGACACTTTCATTATTAAACGGGCAATTTTAAATATTCCAGGTAAGGGAGGGGGTTATGTGGATAGGGTGACATGATTGTGATCATGGGTAAGGAGGAGGTTGGGGGGTTCACAATGCCGAAAAATAACATTGTACCCTAACAGACAAGGGTAGAAATATTGGGATGTGTGAAATTTTAAGAGAATCTGAAGCTTACTTCGCATTTTATAAGATATATAATTATTCAAAATTTTGACCCGTTGTGGGGGAGGTACCCGAAGGAGTTGTCCGATATATTCCATCTTCCCACCTGATCTTGTGTTACTAAAAAAACTGATATGTGTGAAATTTGAAGAGAATCGGATGTATATCTCACGTTTTATGAGAGATACAATTATTCAAAATTTTGACCCGTTGTGGGGGAGGTACCCGAAGGAGTTGTCCGATATATTCCATTTTTCCACCTGATCTTGTATTGATATAATTATTAGGATGTGCGAAATTTGAGGAGAATCGGATGTTTATTTCATTTTTTATTAGATATTTAATTATTCCAAACTTTGACCCTTTGTGGGGGCGGTACCAGAGGGATTGGACCGATATCTACCATCTTCACAACAGATATTGTGTTAGTAGAAATATTAGGATGTGCGAAATTTTAACACGTTTGGACCCTTATTTCAGATTTTCTGAGAGATATAATTATTCAAAATTTTGACCTGTTGCGGGAAAGGTACCCAAAGGAGTAAATCGATGTATCATACCTTCACACCAGATGTTGTGCTGCTAGAAATATTGAGATTGATTTCGAGCTTTCAAAATAATCGAATGGTCGTTTCCCGTTTTATGAACTTCATGGTTATTCAAAATTTTGACCCTCTGTGGGGAAGGTACCAGAAGGAGTGGACCGATATATGCCATCTTCACACCAGGTTTTGTGTTGGTAGAAATATTGGGATGTGTGAAATTTGAAAACAATCAGACTCTTAGTTCCCATTTTATGAGAGTTATAATTATTCCAAATTTTGACCCTCTGTGAGGGAGGTACCAGAAGGAGTAGTTCGATATATCCAATTTTCACATCATATCTTGTGTTGATAAAAATATTGGGATGTGTGAAATTTAAAGATAATCGAACTCTTATATCAAATTTTATAAGAGTTATAATTATTGCAAATTTAGACCCTTTGTGGGGAAGGTACCCGAGGGAATAGACAGATATATCCTACCTAATATTGAGATATGTCGAGTTTGAAATGAATCGGATGCTCATTTCGCATTTTACGAGCTTATTGGTTATCCCGAATTTTGACCCTTTGTGTGGGAGGTACTTGATGAAGTGGGCCTATATTGTCCATTTTTGCACCCGACTTATCATTGCAATGATAAAATCAGATACTCCCTGTGCGCAGGCAGCCAGTTAGACAGACACACGGACGGACACCACTAGATCGACTCCCAATGCCCTGAAAATGATTTGGTCAAAATAGATCTAGGGTCTAAATCCGTTATTTCGATGAGACACGTCTTGGCCGTATCAAAATATATACAGGGCGAATTAAAAACGCTGCAACAAAGTCAAGCCTCATAATTTTTATATATATTTTTTTAATTTTATTGAACGAAAGCAAAAAAAGTCGGAGATAGCATTAAATTTTAAAATAAGTTTAGATTCGTTCGAATTGGTCACCTTTAGCACCAATCATGGCCTTCAAACGGCCAATGAAACCGTCACACGCTGCCCCAAATGTTGCTGTGCGGTATTTTGGCCCATTCCCGGCGAAGTGCTTGCTTGAGGTGATCGACACTTTGGTATTTTTTAGTGCCAACCTTGCTTTCCAAAAGACTCCAGACACAATAGTCCACCGGATTGGTATCCGGAGATTTTTGTGGTCATTGGGCGCTAGAAATGAAACGAGGAACCTCATTTTGTAACCATTCTTGGGTGGCGCGTGCTGAGTGCGATGGTGCTTAGTCCTGTTGGAATGTCAGAGGTCTGCGGCCAAAATGTTTGCTTAGCGTGTCCAAGGCTTTAATACACCATCCAGAATATTTTCGCGATAATATTCGGCATTTATTCTGATGCCACAGTCGATTAATACGAACGGAGAGCGACCATCGGCTGTTATGGCGGTCCACACCATCACCATGGTTGGCCACCGGCGCTTGAGTTCTGGTGGCCAACCGAAGGTGCACATTTTCAGCTGACCTCTTTGGCAAGTAAACACAATAAGTTTGTTTGTTTCAAACTGCTGGACAACGAAGGTTTTTTCATCGGAGAAACCCAAATTCGGCAGTTCATCACTTTCGCCCAAGCGAAGCAACTCTTTAGCTCTTTTGAGTCTATTTTCTTTCTGTTGCGGTGTAAGTTCTTGTACTTTTTGGAATTTCAATGGCTTTACCCCGAGCTCATTTTTCAATGTTTGCCAAATGGAATATTGCGATAAGTTCAGGTCAAGAGCCATTTTTCGGCCACAACAACGCGGGTTTTGATCAAGTCATTTATTTTCCTTTCGAACCATTTCTGCTGATGTTGTTGTTTTCTTCCGTCCACCTCCTTGACGTCGTCGGGCTACGCTATCAGTATCACGGTAACGAGCGATTTTACGAGACACAAAAGATTTATTCACATTTAAATGCCAAATATAAAGAAATCACACTCTAACGCTTGAATTCCATCACGAATAACTTTTTTTCTGGAAAATTCTCATCGAAATGCTTTTGTACGCTTGTAAACTAAATATTGAGCTGTCACTGAAATAATTTTAACAGCTGTCGGACGAGTGGCTTAGAAATGACAGCAGTTTGAAATTGGTTGCACTTTTTTCATATCACCATGTATACCGTCTGTGCCAAAAATATTTTTTAAATCTCCTTGGGCCCGAAGAAATGTTTTTTTTTTTTTTTGTTTTTAAAAAAACCTCATTGCTGGGTCTTGAAAAAATATTTTGAAAAAAAATCAACTCTTGAAAAAATATTCCTTCCAACTTGAGCTTGAAAATATCGCATCGCCTCAATCTTACACTCCTTTAAAAAATTACATCACATCCCTCCCTTCCATAAAATCACTGTAGGGACTTATGGTTCAATAAAAACGTTTTTACAAAAGATTCCCTTCCTTGAAATGTCCCTTAAAGAAAACAGGGGACAAATAAAAACCAGTAAAGAAAGTCTTAAAGTCGGGCGGGGCCGACTTTATGATACCCTACACCACTTTGCTAATTTAGTAGAGCTCCGCATAACAATTAAACGTTTTAATGGGAGAATTCAATCATACACGCCATGTTTATAATTTTAATTTACAGTTCAAAGGACTAAATATGCCGAAGCATTTGTATCTTTTAAATTCGGACTAGTATTGCCCATTCGGTGCAAAATTAATTTGAAATCAGATAAAGATATATATCGGAGCTATATCCAAATCTGAACCGATCTCGATAAAATTTGGCAAAGATATATACAGCTCAGTATTTGATATATTTCCCTGAATATCGTTGTTAGGGAGGGCATATTACGGCTGTGGGTAACAAATATAACAAATCGGATGAACAGTATATATGGGAGCTATAGCTATATCTGAACCGATCTTCACCAAATTTGACATACTAACTTCTAGACTCAATTCGGTCGTATTTGCTAAATTTCATCCGATTTGGACAAATATTAGACGTTTGGTGCACAATTAAAGGAAAATCGGACGAAGTTATATATGGGAGCTATATCCAAATCTGAACCGATCTCGATAAAACTTAGCAAATGTATTTCTGAACTGTATTTGATATATTTCCCCAAATATTATTGTTACAGAGTGCATATTACGGCTGCGGAGGACAAAAATAACAAATCGGATGAACAATATATATGGGAGCTATAGTTATATCTGAACCGATTTCGATCAAATTTGGCATACTTATTTTCAGGTCTAATCTGATCGTACGTGCAAAATTCCATACTATTCGGACTGATATTACACTTTTGGTGCACAATAAAAGGCAAATCGGACGAAGATATATATGGGAGCTATATCTAAATTTTTACCGATTATCTCCAATTTCAATAGGGTTCTTCCTTGGGCCAAACAAATGATTTGTGCAAAATTTCATCTGGATCGGACAATAAATGCGACCTGTACTTTGTTTACAAAAATACATGGAGAGACGGACGGACGGACATGCATAAATCGACTCAGAATGTGATTCTATGCAGATCATCAAAAGGAACTATGGGTCTATCTCGTTTCCTTTTGCCTGTTACAAACAAATGCACAAAGACATAATACCCTGACCACCTTCTGGTGTAGGGTATAAATACATCACATCCTACCCACCCATGCAATCCCTGTACCGACTAATTGTTCAATAAAAACATATCTACAAAAGATTCCCTTCAATGACATTTATGTCCCTTAAAGAAACCAGGAGACAAATAAAAAAAATCCTGCCATCCTGGCAGTCCTTTGGATCATGGGAAAGGGGTCTCTGTTTTAAGGTTTAATTTATTAGCTTTGGGAACTTTAAAGTTTATTTTAACGTTTGTTTTTTCTCAAGCTAAGTCTAAAACAAATTCTCCCACTCCAAGAGCAAAAAAAAACTCTCTCCCTCTCTCTCTCTCTCTCTCTATCTCTATTTTACTTGGTTGTCTTTCCCTATTTAGCTGGGGGACATATGACCAAATGTCATGTTGACATTTCACCCTTAACGGTGTCAAGTGTTTTTCTTTTTTTTTTTTGTCTTCATGCAACTCTCTCTCTCTCTGGCCATTACCTTGCTCCAGGGGAATGCCTGGCACTTTTTGCATACCTTTTGCATAGCAATTGGGGGATTTCGGGGATGGGAAAACTGAGCCAATGGCTGAGTTGAAGGGATATGCCAGCAATGGCAAATGGAAAAAGAACTGCCCACACATGTTTCAATGACATGGGCCAGACCTGTGTAAATCCCCCCTGCACACACATAAACATTTGTACCTATGAAAACATTAAGGGAAATTGGTAAAATGCAAAGCGATATTAGGGTGGCCCCAAAGACAAAAATAAAAAATTAAATTATTTTAAATTGTTTTTATTTTTTTTTTTTTTTATTTAAATTCTATATTTTTTTATTTAAGCTTTTTTTCAATTTTTTTAAACCACCCTAATGTTTTATAGCCCCATGAAATGACTTTATATATTTTAAATCAACTCTCCCCTCTCTCCCGCCCAACATATTGTTCGTTTTGTATTTGTTGTACACGTTTTATAGTACCATTTGACATAATTAAAGGCCATTAATCACGTGCTGATTCACCGTGTCAAGACTACGTTTTGGGTGAACATACACAAACACACACACTCACACACATACACATGTTAAGTTCCATTCCTATCCCACAGGTCAAGAAGCCCTGCACCAGACACAATTGTTAGAAGTTTTTTTTCCAAAAAAAAAAAAAAAACGCAAGAGCATAAAAAATGGAACATGGACAGTGAATTTTATCCAAGAGCGAAAATTATCTATTTTATCCAAGATCGAAAATTATCCATTTTATCCAAATTATCCATATTGATTTAGAACCATTATCCAGGTTATCCAAATGGCGTAAAAACAATTACATATGACTATCCTCGCTATCCAAATTTTATCAAATGACATGAAACTATTATCCAAGTTATCCAAATGTCATGAGATTATTATCCGTTTTATCCAAGTAGCTTAGAAATTTTATCCAGGCTATCCAAATGGCGTAGAACTATTAGATATGACCATCCACGCTATCCAAATTTTATCAAATGACATGAAATTATTATCCAAATGCCATGAGATTATTATCCGTTTTATCCAGAAATATTAGATATGGATATGGTTTATGGCGTAGAAATATTAGACATGGTCATCCTCGCTATCCAAATTTTATCAAATGACATGAAACTAATATCCAAGTTTTTATCAAATGCCATGAGAGTATTATCCGTTTTATCCAAGTAGCTTAGAAATTTCATCCAGGTTATCCAAATGGCATAGAACTACTACATATGACTATCCTCACTATCCAAATTTTATCAAATGACATGAAACTATTATCCAAGTTATCCAAATGCCATGAGATCATTATCCGTTTTATCCAAGAAGCCTAACAACTTTATCCAGGTTATCCGAATGGCGTAGAACTATTAGATACGACCAACCTAGCTATCCAAATGTTATCAAATGACATGAAACTATTGTCCAAGTTATCCAAATGCCATGAGATTATTATCCGTTTTATCCATGTAACTCAAAAATTGTATCCTGGCAAAAAATGGTTACCCATTTTATTTAGAAGGTCTAAAATGATTATCCACATTATCCAAATGACATAAAATGGCCATTCACGTTATCCAAGTGATGCAGAAATTTTATCCACGCCATGCACCTGTCATAATTTTATTATCCGCATGTCATTTTTTTTTTTTGATTATCCGTTTTATCCAAATTGAATAAAATGGATACCAAATCTATCTAAAAGTCATAAAATGCTTATCTTTTTTATCCACAAGACATTAAATGGTTACCCACTCTAATCAAAAGACTTTAAATATTTATCCACATTTATCCAAACGGCAAAACATTATTATCCGCGTTATCCAAATTCCCGAAAATGATTATCCGCGTTATCAAAATTCTGAAAAATGATTATCCGCCCTATCCAAAAGGCATAAAATGAGTATCTGTTTTATCCACATAGAAAAAATGGATATCCACTGTATCCAAACGTCATAAAATGCTTATCCACTTTATCCATATTGTATTATATATGGTTATCCACTCTAATTAAATTACCTAAAAAAGTATCCACGTTATCCAACTGCCATAAACTGATTATCCATGTTATCTAAAATGTCTAAAATAATTATCCACGTTATCCAAAGGGTAAAAAATTATAAGCCATGTTATACAAATAGCATGAAATGGCTATCCACTTAATCCGACTGTAAAAATTATTATCCGGCTTATCCAACTGACGCAGAGACGTTATCCATGCTATAAAATGAATATCCACTTTATCCAAATGGCGTAAAATGTTTATAAATATTAATAAAAAGTCTAATATGATTATCCACATTATCCAAATCACATAATTTGATTATCCATGTTATCCGAAGGCTAAAAAAGGAATTTCTAAATAGCACAACATTATTATCCATGTTATGGGGCCTTATGTAATTATCGGCGTTATCCAAATTCCCGAAAATGATTATCCGCCTTACCCAAATTTCACTAAAATGGTTATCCATTCTATTCAAGTGGTAAAAAATCATTATCCATGTTTTCAAATGGTATAAAATGATTATCCGTTTTATCCACATAGAAAAAAATGGATATCCACCCTATCCAAAAGACATAAAATGCTTATCCGTTTTATCCACATGGCATAAAATGGTTATCCACTCTAATCAAAAGACTTCAAATATTTATCCACATTTATCCAAATGGCAAAACATTATTATCCGCGTTATCCAAATTGCCAAAAAATGATTATCCGCTTTATCAAAATTATCAAAAATGATTATCCGCACTATCCAAATGACATAAAATGATTATCCGTTTTATCCACATATAATACAATAGATATCCACTCTATCCAAAAGAGTTATCCGTTTTATCCAACTGATGCAGAGACGTTATCCACGCCCAATGACATCAAATGATTACCCACTTTATCCAAATGACGTAAAATGATTATTGATGTTATCTGAAAGGTCTAAAATGACTATCCACATTATCCAAATCACATTATTTGATAATCCACATTATCCGAAGGCCAAAAAAGAATTTATATGTGGCACAACATTATTATCCGTGTTATTCAGGGGCCTTATGTGATTCACGACTTTATCCAAATTCCCAAAAATGATTATCCGCGTTATCCAAATTTCACTAAAATGGTTATCCATTTTATCCAAGTGGCAAAAAACTATTTTCCACGTTTTCAAATGGAAAAAAATGATTATCCGTTTTATCCACATAGAAAAAAATGGATATCCACCCTATCCAAAAGACATAAAATGCTTATTCGTTTTATCCACATGGCATAAAATAGTTATCCACGTTTTCCAAATGACACAAAATGGTTATCCACGTTATCCACATGGCATAAAATCATTATCCGTTTTATTCAAAGGGCAAAAAATGATTATCCTGTTATCCGCATGGCATAAAATCATTATCCGCGTTATCCACAAGGCATAAAATCATTATCCGTTTTATCCAAATGGAATAGAAACTTTATCCACACTGCACAAAAGGTCTAAGATTATTATCCACATTATCCAAATGACATAAAATGATTATCCGCGTTATCCAAATTTCACTAAGATGGTTATCCACTTTATCCAAATAGCAAAAAATCATTATCCATGTTATCCAACTGGCATAAGATGATTATCCGTTTTATCCGTTTTACCCTATCCGAAAGATATAAAATGCTTATCCGTTTTATCCACATGGTTATCCACGTTTTCCAAATGACACAAAATGGTTATCCACGTTATCCACATGGCATAAAATCATTATCCGTTTTATTCAAAGGGCATAAAATCATTATCCGTTTTATCCAAAGGGCAAAAAATGATTATCTTGTTATCCTACTGGTATACAATTATTATCTGCGTTATCCACATGGCACAAAATGATTATCCGTGTTATCCAAATGGCAAAGAATGATTATATTGTTAAATTACTGGCATAAAATGATTATCCACATCATCCACATGTCACACAACAATTATCCGTTATTCAAATTTCACTGAAATGGCTATCCACTTTATCCAAATAGCAAAAAATCATTATCCATGTTTCTAACTTGTATAAAAGGGTTATCCACTTTATAAGAATGCAATAATATGATTATCCACATTATGCAAATAACCCAAAATGGTTATCCACTTTATCCAAATGGCATAAAATCATTATCTACGTTTCCCAAATGAAAAAGAAACTTTATCCACGCTATACAAATGACATAAAATGATTATCCATGTTATCTTAAATGTCTTTCATGATTATCCACATTATCCAAATGACATAAAATCATTATCCACGTTATCCACATGGCATAAAATCATTATAAACGACATAAATTGTTCATCTACTTCATCCAAATGGCATAAAATGATTATCCAAGTTATCCAAATGGCACGAAATGGTTATCCACTTTATCCAAAAAGCATAAAATGGTTATCCACATTATCCAACTAGCGCGGAAATGTTATCCATGCTCTAAAAATGGCAAAAGATGATTATCCTCTTCATAAAAATGTCATAAAATGATTATCCACATTATCCAAATGCCAGAAAATTTTTATCCACGGTATTCACATGGCATAAAATGATTATCCGCTTTATCCAAATGGAACAGAAACTTTATCCACGCTATACAAATTACATAAAATGATTATCCATGTTATCTAAAATGTCTTTCATGATTATCCACATTATCCAAATACCATAAAATCATTATCCACGTTATCCACATGACAGAAAACCATTATCCACGGCATAAAATGTTTATCTACTTTATCCAAATGGCATAAGATGATTATCCAAGTTATCCAAATGGCACAAAATGGTTATCCATTTTATCCAAGGAGCATAAAATGGTTATCCGCATTGTCCAACCAGAGCAAAAATTTTATCCACGCTCTACAAATGGCATAAAATGATATCCAAATGCCAGAAAATCTTTATCCACGGTATTAACATGGCATAAAATGATTATCTTTTTTATCCAACTTTTAGAGAAATGTTATCTGAGCTATCAAAATAACATAAAATGTTTATCTATGCTATCTACATGCCATAAAAAAAAATTATCCACTTCATCCAAATGGTATAAAACTATTATCTAAATGCCTCAAAACAATTATCCATATTATGGAAAATACAGGGTGAGATGAAAAAACTGCAACTATCTTCAGACTGCTGTACAAAAGCATTTTGGTGAGAATTTTCCAGAAAAAAAGTTATTCGGGATGGAATTCAAGCGTGATAATGCGATTTCTTCATATTTCGCTAGAAAACCACAAGTGGCTATCGTTAGAGCACTCCAGCATTTAAATGTGAATAAATCTTCTGTGTCACGTACCATCGCTCGTTACCGTGATACTGGTAGCGTAGCCCGACGTCAAGGAAGTGGACAGAAGTGGAACAGCAACATCAGCAGAAATGGTTCGAAAAGTAAAGAAGCGACTTGATCGAAACCCGCGTCGCAGTGGCCGAAAAATGGCTCGTGAGCTGAACATATCGCAATATTCCATTTGGCAAATATTGAAAAATGAGCTCGGTGTACAGCCATTGAAATTCAAAAAATTGCTGGAACTTACACTGTAACAGAAAGAAAATAGACTCAAAAGAGTTAAAGAGTTGCATCGCTTGGCCGAAAGTGGTGAACTGCCGAATTTGGTTTTCTCCGATCTCCGATGAGAAAACATTCGTTGTCCAGCAGCAAAATGATCGTGTTTACTTGCCAAAGAGGTCAGATATAAATGTGAACCTTCGGTTGGCCGGCCACCAGAACACCAGCGCCGGTCATGGTGAGGGTGTGGGACGCCATAACAGCCGATTGTCGCTCTCCGCTCGTATTAATCGACCGTGACATAAGAATAAACTCTGAATATTATCGCGAAAATATTCTGGAGGGTGTATTAAAGCCTTGGGCAGGCAAACATTTTGGCCGCAGACCTTGGATATTCCAACAGGACTCAGCATCATCGCACACAGCACGTGCCACCCAAGAATGGTTGCAAAATGAGGTTCCTCGCTTCATTTCCAGCACACACTGGCCACCAAAATCTCCGGACTATAGTGTCTGGAGTATTTTGGAAAGCAAGGTTGACACGAAAAAATACCAAAGTGTCGATCACCTCAAGCAAGCGCTTCGCCGGGAATGGGCCAAAATACCGCAGAGCCGTTTGAAGGCCATAATTCGTGCCAAAGTTGACCAATTCGAAAAAATCTAAACTTATTCTAAAATTTGATGCTATTTCCGAAATTTTTTTACTTCATTCAATAAAATTTAAAAAAAATTGTAAAAACTATGGCGTTTGATTTTGTTGAAGTTTTGTTATCCAATTCTTATTCACTTCATTCAAATGTCATAAAAATTCGTATTCAAGACATCGAAACTATCCACCTTTTTCGAAATTTTGCCAAATTGTTTTGCAGAACCATTAATGCTCTGATTTATTGTTGCTATTGTGATAGATATTATTCGGTGCAGAGAGGAGTTATTGTGTGTCGAACAAGAAAAAAAATATGTATTTTTTCCGATACCCCAAAAAAAAGGTGTCCCGGCATCATTATTTGTCGTAAAATGTTTGTTAAATACCCATTGGGGACATATGGATTTTGTTTTTCGATCGGAATGGATTTTTTTATTGCTTCTAAAGCAGTATAAGGAAGGGAACTTTAAAATTGTATGGAAAATCAAATGGACATGGTGTCGAACATATATACATATAGACATAGGTATGAATGTATGTATGTGTGTGGTACCTTCATTTTTTGGTTATTCATTGCATTTTTGTGTTTTGTTTTGCTTTTTCGAAGGACTTTCCTTTTTTATTGTTCTCTTATCCTTTAACAATTTTTGTCTACCAATATTCTGATGCTTTGCATCCTCGATGCATGTAGCATGTATGTGTGTGTGTTTATGTGTGTATGTCGTTCTGCCTCCTTGTCTCTCAGTTGGTTATGTTGGCGTTTCGCGTCAATTAACATGCTTTGTTGTGGCGTTACTTTGGACACTTGGCCAAACGTTTGTGTGATACCAAAGCCGTCGCTCCCTCCCCCCGCCCCACTCCCGGTTCTTATCGCAACAGGGCAACTCTGAAACAGTAGCCGGGCAACATGGATATGTTGCTGTTGGACATGCTGCTACGTGGTCGGCCCAATGTTTGTATAAATTTTTTGTTGTTGTTGGTGGCGGGAACGGCAATGTTGCTGTTTCAGATGATGATGACGATGACGATGCCGTTGTTGATTCTCGCTTGTTTCAAGTTGAGTTTTTGAAACGATATGACAAAATATATGCGACAGCAAAAGACCAAAGACAAAAAAACCCCGACATCACAACAGGACAGTGGTGAAAAAATCCGGAATATTTTTTCAAGTACCCATCAAATGGGGATTTTTAAAAAAATGGTTTTTAAACAAATGTCTAGTTTTTAAGAAATAATTTTTCTTGGTCCCATGCATGGATTAAAAAAAAAACAAGTAAAAAAACACTAAGTTCGACCGAGCCGAACTTTGAATACCCTCCACCATTTGGAACGAATTTGGAAATTTTCAAAAGAAAACGTTATACGGAGGCTATACGAAGACCTTGACCTGCACAGACAATTTTCTGTCATAGGCTGTAGAATCCATTACGAACTTCAAGTACCAAATTTGAAACAATTCCAGTGAATAATGTCGCTTTAATCATCAAAATACCGAATATCGGAAGATACCGTTGTATGGGGGCTATACGAAGACATGGACCTGCACAGACAATTTTCTGTCATAGGATGTAGTATCCATTACGAACTTCAAATACCAAATTTGAAATAATTCCGGTGAATAATATCACTAAAATCATTAAAATACCGAATATCGGGAGGTACCGTTATATAGGGGCTATACGAAGACTTGGACCTGCATGAACAATTTTCTGTCATAGGCTGTAGCATTTATTACGAACTTCAAATACCAAATTTGAAACGATTCCGGTGAATAATGTCGCTAAAATCATCAAAATACCGAATATCTGGAGGTACCGTTATATGGGGACTACACAAAGACCTGAACCTGCATAGACAATTTTCTGTCTTAGCCTCTAGTATCAATTACGAACTTCAAGTACCAAATTTGAAACACCTCCCGTGAATAATGTCGCTAAAATCATTAAAATACCGAATATCGGGAGGCACCATTATATGGTGGCTATACGAAGACGAGGACCTGCACAGACAATTTTCTGTCACAGGCTGTAGTACCTGTTAGAAACTTCAAATTCGAAATTTGAAACCTTTTGGTAGAATATTGTACCTGAAATCGTCAAAATGCCGAATATAGGGAGGTACAGATATATGGGGGCTATACAAAGACCTGAACCTGCATAAACAATTTTCTATCTTAGGCTGTAGTATCCATTACGAACTTCAAGTACAAAATTTGAAACAATTCCGGTTAATAATATCGCTAAAATCATCAAAATACCGAATATCGGGAGGTACTGATATATGGGGCCTACACGAAGACGAGGACTTGCACAGACAATTTTCTGTCATAGGCTGCAGTACCCATTACGAATTTTAAATTCGAAATTTGAAACAACTCCGGTCAATAATGTCACTGAAATCTTCAAAGTATCGAATACCGGGAGTACCGTTAAATGGGGGATATACGATATCGTGGACCTATATAGACAATACTCTTCCAGGGGGAATACTCTTCAGAAGGAACTCCTTTTGTGGATTTCCACACAATTTCATTGAAAAACTTGGCTACAATCATCAAAATACCGAATATCGGAGGTACCGTTATATTGGAGCATCATGATCCCCGAAGACCATTTACCAGAGTTCCCATTTTGACACGAACGAAGGCATCGTCTACAACCCGAACGGCAAAATCATTTACAATCTGAGCGAAATTATCATAGTCCCCTACGACAGTTTACCAGAATTCCTGATTATCCTCGGATCATCTGTAAGCCGAAAAATGGTATCCCAACTACTATTCAGCACCCGACGTCCATTCAGCAGTGTTGCCATTTTATATTCCAATCGTCTGCGACCCAAAGATTCTGATCGTAATTCCCCGACCACCCGACGTCCATACAACAGAGTTTCCGATTGGTTTCGAATTGTCTACAATCCAAACATCTTCACCGCAATCCCCGGACCTCCGACGTCCATGCATCAGAGTTGCCGTTTATATTCCAATCGTCTACAACCCAAAGATCCACGTCATAATCCCCGGACACCCGACCTCCATTCATCTGATCTCCCGATTATCCTCAAATCGTCTATAACCCAAAGCCCATCATAGAAGTCCCCAGACACCCAAAGTCAATTCACCAGAGTTGCCAATTCAATTCAAATAGTCTACAAACCGATCCCATCCATCGAACATCGCAATCCTCGAATATCTAACGTCAACGACCCGAAGACCATCATCGAAATCCCCTCACCCGACCATGACACCGGACCTCCATTCATCTGAGCTCCCGATTATCCTCAAATCGTCTATAACCCGAAGCCCATCATCGAAATCCCCAGACACCCGAAGTCAATTCACCAGAGTTGCAAATTCACTTCAAATAGTCGACAAGCCGAAGATCATGATCGCAATCCTCGAATATCCGACATCAACAATCCGAAGACCATCATCGAAATCCCCTCACCCGACCTTTTACCAGAGTTTCCGATTGTCCTCAAATCGTATACAACCCGAATATATTCATCGCAATCTCCGGACACCCGACTTTCATTTACCAGAGCTCCCGATTATCCTCAAATCGTCTATAACCCGAAGCCCATCATCGAAATCCCGAAGCACACGCAGTCAATTCACTAGATTTCCCGATTATCTTCAAATCGTTTACAAGCCGAATATCTTCATCGTTATCTGCGGACACCCGACTTCCAGACAGCAGAGTTCCTGATTATCTTCCAATCGTCTACAACCCAAAGATCCGCAACTTATTCTCCGAACACGCGAAGTCTATTTAGTCGAATTTTCGACTATCATCCAATCATCTACAGTCCGAAGACCATCATCGAAATCCCCGAACACCCGACGTTCATTCAACAGAGTTCCTGATTATCTTCCAATCGTCTACAACCCAAATATCCACATCGTATTCTCCGAACACGCGACGTTTATTCAGCAGAATTTCCGACGATCTTCCAATCATCATCTACAGTCCGAAGATCATCATCATAATCCCCGGATACCTGACGTCCATCCATCAGAGTTACCAATTCTCTTCAAGTTGTCAACAACCCGAATATCTCTAACGCAATATCCAGTCTCCCGACGTCCATACAGCAGAAATTCCGATTTTCTTCCAATCATCTACAATCTGAACATCTTCTTAGCAATTCCCGGACAGCCGATGTCCATTCAGTAAAGTTTCCGATTTTCTTCAAATCCTTTACAACCCGAAGATCATCATCGAAATTCCCAGACACCCAACACATAGTGGGTTGAGATCCCCAAAAACGGAGATTAATTCAGAGGAAGCATTCTATTGCTAAGAAATTTTGTTCAGACGTCTATAATACCCCTAGAATGTTTGGTATTAAAAATTGGACATATTGGTCCACGTTTGGGTAAGGCACCCACCCATATAGCGTTACTTCTTGATTTTCGGTATTTTGACCACAATTTTTAAGCAAATCATGTGTAAATTGAGATTTCGAGTTCTGAATAGGTATAATCTCTTCATAAGATCTCCTGAATCGGGTATGGGCCCCATATAACTGTACCTCCTAATTTTCGGTATTTTAAAGGTTGCGGTCACAATTAAGTAACTTTTATAGTCCTTTGGGTTATTCAAACCTGTGACACTTTGTGGGGGAGGTACCAGAAAAAATGGTCCGATCTCTACCGACTTTATATTAGATCTGGTGCTGGAGGAAAATATTGAGATGTGCCAGGTCTGAATGGAATCGGATGTTAATTTCACGTTTTATGAGCTTCATGGATATTGAAAATTTGGGCCCTTTGTGGGGAAGGTACCAGAAGGAGTATAGCGACACATTCCCTCTTCACAGCAGATTTTCTGTTAGTAGAAATAATGGGATGTGTGAAATATGAAGCGAATCAGATGCTTATTTCGGTTTTAATGATCATTTTTGTTATTCAGAACTATAACCCTTCTTGGAGGAGGTACCAGAAGGAATTTTCCGATATCTACAATTTTTATAAGAGATGTTGAGCTGATATACATATATGTAGATGTACCAAGTCTGAATGGAATCGGATGTTAATTTCGCGTTTTATGAACTTCATGGATATTAAAAATGTTGACCTCTTGTGGTGGGGGTACCATAAGGAGTGAAGCGATATATTCCATTTTCACACCTGACCTTGGGTTAATAAAAATATTGTGATGTGCGTAATTTGAAGACATCGGCCCATTTTATAAGAGTTATAAGTATTCAAAATTTTGACCCTTTTAGGGGGTGGTACTTGATGGAGTGAACCGGTATTGTATATTTTCGCACCTGACCTTCTACTAATTAGAATATTAGAATTTGCAAAGTTGGAGCCAAATCGGATTATCCTTTCTCTTTCTGAGCAGTAAAATATTTATTTTTGTTTTTATACCCTACAACACTATGTGTTGGGGGTATTATAAGTTTGATTGGGCCAGAATTTATGTAACACCTCGAAATATTGGTTTCCCATATAGGAAAGTATATATGGATCTTCCTAGCTCGCCGAGCTGAGTCGATCTAGCTATGTATGTCCGTCCGTCCGTCTGTCCGTCTGTCCGTCTGTCCATGTTAATTTGTAATCACTCTACAGGTCGCAATTATGGTCCGATCTTCACGAAATTTAAAATGTAGGTGGGGCTAGGGTCAGAATAGAACCCTATTTCTTTTGGAGATGATCGCATAATATTTAGGGGTCGAAATGGACCAAATACTGAAAAAATATCGGATTTTGCAGTAGCTATACAGGTCGCAATTATAGACCAATTGACGCGGAATTTCGTATGTGGCTAGAGTTTAGGGCGGGGAAGAAACCTACCAATTTGGGTGGTCATCGGATAATATTTAGCGGGTAAAATAGACCATATCTTTTGTGTTGAAAAAATTCAAAATTTTTCATTAAATCGCGAATATTTTAAATCCCGGCGAAATCACAAAGACATGACAAGGTCACTTCTGATCTTTACATTGATGTTAAGATCCAACAAATCGGATATATAGCAAAATATGTGCGATATATATGTCTATCAAATAATATATGCTTGAAAGATCTCTTATATGTCGAGAACGGCTGAACTGATTTCAACAGTTCTCATTAATTCAGAATGGCCTCTTGGCAGGAAAGAAAAAACGTCTAAAAAAATCGCATAAAAATATCTCTCTAAAGCTGAAAATATTGATTTTGTAACATTTTCTCATATTTTTTCAATTTTTGTCATATTTTTGGCATATTTTCATTTTGAATTAAACATTTGGTAATATTTCTACAGCTAACAAAACTAAGTAGTTAGGATATCAGGATATCATATACAGATCGCATTTATGGCCCGATTCTTACGAAATTTTGCATGGGGATAAGATGAGGGTCAGAATAGAAGCCTACTCTTTTTGGAGATGATCGTCATATATTCAGGGGTTGAAATGGACCAAAAAACTGCAAAATTGTCAGCAGGTCGTAATTATCGCCCGATCCTCACGCACATTTGAATGGGGGTTACCGGACATTGCAAAAGCCAAGCAGTTTTGGATGACCATCCAAAAATATTCAATGTGTGAAGGAGTTTGCCAACTTTTGTCGACAAAATACGAAAATGCCCATTGCAGTGACTTTTTGGAGAATTCACAAATACAGGAAAGACGCACTTCTGACTATTTCGTTGAAGAATATATTCAAATGTCTGTATCTCATATAGATGCGTTTCAGTCAAAAACCAATAATAAATGTTAATATTTCGCCACTTCTGAGAGATTATAGGTCTTTGGGAAATATTGGTTCCAGATCTAGGAAGACCATTTACGGCATCTACCAATAAATTGGAAATAAGCAAATTCGTTTAAGTTGCTATTATTCGAAAATTAGAGAACGAAAACTGATGGTTTTCTTTAATTATTTGTCACAATATCTTGTGGAATTCTGTCGAGTATCTCGCCTATATAAACTGTATCGTTTATAATAGTGTTGTAGGGTATTCAACGGTCGGCCCCGCTCGACTGTAGCCTTTGCTTACTTGTTTTTTTTTTTAATTTTGACCTTTTGTGGGGGAGATACCAGAAGGAGTGGATCGATATTTTTCAATGAATATCCCGAAACGTAGATTTAATATTTGTTTTAGATTCCCAGAGAAATGATTTTCAAAAATATTCTCTCAGTTGGCAATGGTTTTAACACAAAGTCCACTGTGCACCTGGGTCATCTGCATGTCATGCGTGCTCTTTTTCCAGAATGGCCATAAATTTATATGGACACCTCGAAAGATTTTTTTCCGCTTGTTTGCCTGTGTGCACCGCAACAATGTTTGATTTTTTAACGAGCATCGGCTCCTTTTTTGCTGCTCTCGTTCCGACATTCGATTCGATGTTTCTGCTCACTTTTTATTTGACGAAAATTTGTGAAATTTTTAAAGTTTTCGCAAAAAAGTTTTTAGTCATCTTTAAGAACATCTCGAAATGTGTTTCTTTTGCCGAGATATGTATTCGAAAGTTTGAAGTTTGCTTTTTTTTCTGGCTGGGCAAATAATTATAAAAGTTTTACTTTTCCTTTGCGAAAAGATTTCACTTTGACGAGCCTTTTTTGTTTTGTTGGTTTGAGGGTGGAGGGAAGAAGAATTGTTGATATTTGAATAAATGTTGTTGCTCTTTTGAATGAAGATATGTGGAAGCTTTTCTGGAAGGGGAAATTCGTAATGGGTGAATATTTTAAAGGAAAGGTGAGAAAGGGCGAAATTGTAAAACTTTGGAGACAGGGATAAGCAAATATAAATATAAGTGAAAAATTTAAAGATATTCAAATTTGAAAAAATATAGGAATGGTTCAAAGAGTTCAAATTTTTCCTACCCAATTCAATTTTATTCCGGTAAAGCCTATCTGTCAAAATGAACACAAACAATGCGTATACGTGTTGTCGATACATATACGACCACTGGTGCTGGGTTTTATATTTCCCTCCAAGGAGGCTCTAGAAGAAGACTTCTATCTGTCAAAATGAGGACAACAATGCGTATACCTGTTGTCGATACGTATACGACCACTGGCGCTGGGATTCATATTTCCCTCCTAGGAGGCTCTAGAAGAAGACTTCTAAAGACTTTTTGTCTTTTGAAGGTGCTCTAGGGAATTTTCAATTAAAATTTTTTTTAAAAAATTTCTCCTCTCCTAAAAGGTGAATTTTATTCAGGTAAGCCTATCTGCCGAAATGGGCACAGCAATGCATATACGTATTGTCGATACGTATACGACCACATGTACCATTGTTTGGTTTAAAGACATCCCCATTTATGGCCCTAGAAGAATATTTTTAAAGACTTTTTGGCTTTTGAAGGACACCCTAGGAAAAATTTCCCTCTCCCAGAAAGTAAATTTTTATTTACTTAAAATCTATCTGCCAAAATGGGGACAGCATTGCGTATACGTATTGTCGATACGTATACGACCACATGTACCATTGTTTGGTTTGAAGAAATCTACATTTATGGCCCTAGAAGAATATTTTTAAAGAATTTTTGGCTTTTGAAGGACATTCTAGGAAAAATTTCCCTCTCCCAGAAGGTAAATTTTTATTTAGTTAAAACCTATCTTTGAAAATGGGGACAGCATTGCGTATACGTATTGTCGATACGTATACGACCCCATGTACCATTGTTTGGTTTAAAAAAATCTACATGTATGGCCCTGGAAGAATAATTTTTTTAGACTTTTTGACTCATGAAAAAAAAAACGTTCCATCAAACTTTAAAAAAATTCTCTCCCAGTAGGTCAATTTCATTTAGATAAAACCTATCTGGCAAAATGAGGACAACGATGATTATGCGTATTGTCGATACGTATACGGCCACATGTACCCCTTTTACTGGGATTGATATTTCCCTCCTAGTAGGCTCTTGGTTTGGTTACAAAAAAAACCCATATTTATGGCCTTAGAAGAAAAATTTTAAAGACTTTTTGTAGGACGCTCTGGGCAAAAATTCATTCAAACTTCTTAGAATAATGTTCCTCTCCCAGAAGGCCAATTTTATTTAGGTAAAACCTATCTGTCAAAATGGGGACAACCATGCGTATACGTATTATCGATACATATACGATTATATGTACCCTGTGCTGGGATTCATATTGCCCTCGTTGTAGGCTCTTGGTTTGGTTGAGACCACACGCATTTATGACCTTAGAAAAAAAAAACTTTAAAGTCTTTTTGACATTTGAAGGACACTCTTGCCAAAAATTCAATCAAATTTTTTGGAAAATGTGTCCTCTCCTAGAAGGTGAATTTTACTTAGGTAAGCCTATCTGTCAAAATGGGCACAGCAATGTGTATACGTATTGTCGATACGTATACGACCACATGTACCATTGTTTGGTTTGAAGAAATCCACATTTATAGCCCTAGAAGAATTGGTTTAAAGACTTTTTGGCTTTTGAAGGACACCCTAGGAAAAATTTCCTTCCCCCAAAGGGTAAATTTTTATTTAGTTAAAACCTATCTGTCAAAATGGGAACAGCATTGCGTATACGTATTGTCGATACGTATACGACCACATGTACCATTGTTTGGTTTAAAGAAATCTACATTTATGGCCCTAGAAGAATAGTTTTAAAGAGTCTTTGACTCATAAAAAAAATCCATCAAACTTTAAAAATATTCTCTCCCAGGAGGTCAATTTTATTTAGATAAAACCTATCTGGCAAAATGAGGACAACGATGATTATGCGTATTGTCGATAAGTATACGACCACATGTACCCCTTTTACTGGGATTCATATTTCCCTCCTAGTAGACTCTTGGTTTGGTTACAAAAACCCACATTTATGGCCTTAGAAGAAAAATTTTAAATACATTTTGTAGGACACTCTGGGCAAAATTTCATTCAAACTTCTTAGAATAATGTTCCTCTCCCAGAAGGTCAATTTTATTTATTTAAAACCTATCTGTCAAAATGGGGACAACCATCATATACGTATTATCGATACATATACGATTACATGTACCCTGTGCTGGTATTAATATTGCCCTCGTAGTAGACTCTTGGTTTGGTTAAGACCAACCGCAACACTTATGACCTCAGAAAAAAAAACTTTTAAAGTCTTTTTGACATTTGAAGGACGCTCTAGGAAAAATTTCAATTAATTTTTTTTTTTTTTAAATTCTCCTCTCCTAGAAGGTGAATTTTATTCAGGTAAGCCTATCTGCCGAAATGGGGACAACAATGCATATACGTATTGTCGATACATATACGACCACATGTACCATTGTTTGGTTTAAATACATGTGGATGTATTTGGCCCTAGAAGAATGGCCCTAGAAGAATATTTTTAAAGACTTTTTGGCTTTTGAAGGACACCCTAGAAAAGTTTTCCCTCTCCCAGAAAGTAAATTTTTATTTAGTTAAAATCTATCTGCCGAAATGGGGACAGCATTGCGTATACGTATTGTCGATACGTATACGACCACATGTACTATTGTTTGGTTTAAAGAAATCCATATTTTTGGCCCAGGAATAATAGTTTTAAAGAGTTTTTGAGTCATGAAGGACGGACTGGGCAAAATTTCTATCAATTTTTAAATAAAATTATCTTCCAGGAGTTCAATTTTTTCATATAAAGCATATCTGTTTAAAAAAAAAGGGGGCAGCAATGCGTATACGTAGTGTCGTAACGTATACGGCCACATGTACCCCTTTTTGCTGGGATTCATCTTTCCCTCCTAGTAGGTTCTTGATTTGGTTAAAAACACACATTTACGGCTCTAGAAGATGAATGTAGGTTTGATTTAAAATGCCACATTTTTGGCTCTCGAAGGACGATATTGGCTTAATTAAAAAATCTCAAGAATATATGACTCAAAAATTTTAATTTAAGAAGGATTTACGACATCAGTACAGGAGGCGTAAGAGTGTTGACACCATGTATACGCCGTGGAGAACGTCATAAAAATACTCTCCCAGGAGGTCAATTTTATTCATATAAAGGATATCTGTTAAAAAAAGGGGCAGCAATGCGTATACGTAGTGTCGATACGTATACGGCCACATGTACACCTTTTGCTGGGATTCATATTTCCCTCCCAGTAGGCTCTTCATTTGGTTAAAAACACACATTTACGCACCTAGAAGAAGAATTTTGGTTCGATTTAAAATGTTCACATGAACATTAAAGAAGATTCTTGGTTGGGTTAAAATATCTTAGGTTCCTGGCCCCTATAGAAGAAATATATGACTCAAAAGACTAATATATGACTCAAAAATTTTAATTTAAGAAGGATTTACGATATCAGTACAGGAGGCGTATGAGTGTTGACACCATGTATACGTCGTGGTGAACATCATAATATCAACAAGTAAAAAAGCTGTAAGTTCGGCCGGGCCGAACTTTTAATACCCTCCACCATTTGGTACAAATTTGGCAATTTCCAAAAAAAAAAAAATAAATAAATAAATAAAATAAAAAAAAAATCCGTTAAAAGTTCTGTTAAAATCTTAAAAATACCAAATGTCTATACGACGACGTAGACCTGCATAGGCAACTTTTGTCATAAGTTATTACAATATTTAAATGCGAAACTTTAAGAAAAATCTGTTTATAATATAGCTAAAATCATCAAAATACCGAATATCGGGGGATACGGTATATGGGGGCTATACGAAGACGTGGACCTACATGGCCCATTTTCTGTTTTCTGCTGCAGTATCTATTGCGAACTTCAAATACCAAATTTGGAACGGTTCTGTTAAATAATATCGCTAAAATCATCAAAATACCGAATATCGGGGGGTACCGTTATATGGGGGCTATACGAAGACGTGGACCTGCACAGATAATTTTTTGTCTTAGGCTGTAGTATCCATTACGAACTTCAAATGCCAAATTTGAAACAATTCCGGTGAATAATGTCGCTAAAATCATCAAAATACCGAATATCGGGAGGTACCGTTATATGAGGGCTATATGATAACTTGGACCTACATGACCCATTTACGAACCTAACCTGCCTACTGACAAAATATACATGTGTGCAAAATTTTAGCCATCTATCTCAATTCATTCGAAAGATAGCGTGATTACAACAGACAGACAGACGGACAGACAGACAGACAGACAGACAGACAAACAGACACACAGACGGACATGGCTAAATCGTCTTAGAATTTTACGCTGATCAAGAATATATATACTTTGTTGGGTCTGACGTGAGTATCTCGAGGAGTTACAAACGGAATGACAAAATTAATAGTATGTATGTATGTATAGTATGGTGGAGGGTATAAAAAATGACGACGCCAGCGATGCTGTTAAATTAACGACAGGCTAACACAGGTAACACTTGTATTGCCATCAGCTTAACACAATATTGATCTGATGGTTGCTAATGACAATAACTGGGTTTGGATGACAACAGATCGACGGCAGTGACTTTGACAGCGTTCACGATACAGAGATGCCATCTATACACTCTTCCAAAAAAACACGCGAACGCGTTATTGTGGTGGGAACGTTAGAAACCCCAATCCACTTTAGCACTATAACACAATACGCTCTCTATAGTTAAGGGACAGATGGAAATCCCACTTCACTTACAAGAGAACATACTCGTCAATTTTGAAAGAGATGGAGCCTTCGAAACCGCTCTCAACTCTAACGTTCAAAAACGGTAGTCTTAAAGGGAACGTTATAAACCCCTCTTTACTTACAAGAGAACATACACATAATCACCAAATTTAAGAGCTAAGGGAAAGTTAGAAACTTGACTCTAATAGGAAACACACAAACTCACCAAATTTAAGAGCAGATGGAACGTTAGGAACCCCTCTCAAAAAGGAAACGTTGGAAACCACATGTTACTTACAAGAGAATACACACAATCTCGATACATTTAAGAGCTGAGGAACTTTAAAACCTCCTGGCAACTCTAACGAAGTAAAACAGTGCTCTAAAAAGTAAAGGGAACGTTTGGAAGCCCCTCATTACTCAAAAGACAACAAACTCCCCATATATAAGAGCTGAGAGAACGTTAGAAACCCTACTCTACTCTCATGACGTCACTACAATTTAAGAAGACGTTGTAAAACCCTCTTCATTTCAACGAAAAAATTATCTACTGCTACGAATGCCAAGCCAACGAACGTTGGTCCATTGGACTTCAACAGATGACTGATCTCGAAAAAAAAAATTTGTATAACCTCAGCCATACGGCTAAAGAGCGTATTTATCATTTAATACGGCCAAAACGTACCTCATCGAAATAATCCGTTTCAGGTCATTTGGAGTCTGTCTGTCTGCTGGCTGATGCCCATGAAAACTCTCGAAGTGCGTATCCGATTTGGTCTAAACTTGATACATTGTAATATTATTATCAAACTTAGAACGAATTCGAAGATGGGCAAAATCGGTCAACTTCTTCTTCATCAAGTAAACGGTCCACTCCTTCTGGTACTTCCATAAAATGCAAAATTAAAATCCGATTCCATTCAGACTTGGTACACCTTAATATTTCCATCGTCAAATTTCAAACATACAAACACAAGATCTGTTGTGAAGATGATATATATCTGCGATTCTCACCCACATAAGGGTCACAATCTTCAATACTTTTATCCGTCAAATCAGGAGGAGGAATCTTTTTGGACTTTAATAAATAATTCTGGAACTGGAAAGAAAAATCTAATTTTTCAGATCGCCATTAATGCCACTTTGGATCAAAAAAAACCCATATTCAGATTAAGGACGTCACTGCGTATACGTAGTGTCGCCACGAATACGTCATAAGTCATGTTCATGTATCACTGTTGCCCTTCAATTATTTAAACTTCTTTTTTATACCCTACACCACATAGTGGTAAGGGTATTATGTCTTTGTGTAGTTGTTTGTAACATGAAGAAGGAAGCGAGATAGGCCCATAGTTACTTTTGAGGGTCTTCATAGAATCACTTTCTGACTCGATTTATTAATGCCTGTCTCTTCGCCCGTCCGTCTGTCCATGTATTTTTGTGAACAAAATGCAGGTCGCATATATTATCCTATTGAGATGAAATTTTTGCAAACAATATTTGTTTGGACCAAGGACGAACCCCATTGAAATTGGTGAGAAGCGCTTCAAATTTATATATAGCTCCAATATATATTTTCAATCGATTCCGGGTTAATTATGCACCAAATGGTCAATATCAATGCAAATGACCTGACTCTCTGCAGATCTGACAGAATGCTGTCTGGAAGCATATAATGGTACCTCCCGATATTCGGTATTTTGATGATTTTAGCGACATTATTTACCGGAATTGTTTCAAATTTGGTATTTGAAGTTCGTAATGGATACTTCAGCCTTAACAAGCCTCACATATAACTGCCTCCCTATATTTGGTATTTTGACGATTTTGGGTACAAGAATCACCGAAATTGTTGGAGATGTCGTATTTGAAGTTCGTAATGGATGATACAGGCTATAACAGAAAATTGTCTATGCAAGTCCAGGTCTTCGTATAGCTCCGATGTAAGGATACCTCCCAATGTACGGTGTTTTGATGATTTTAGCTACATCATTAACCGAGATCGATTCAGATTTGTGTATACCTTCGAATACATCTTGATTCGATTTTACGGTTATGGTCGTGTCAATAAATATTTTTATACCCTACACCACAAGGTGGTCAGGGTATTATGTCTTTGTGCATTTGTTTGTAACAGGCAAAAGGGAACGAGATAGACCCATAGTTCCTTTTGAGGATCTTCATAGAATCACATTCTGAGTCGATTTATGCATGTCCGTCCGTCCGTCCGTCTGTCCATGTATTTTTGTAAACAAAGTACAGGTCGCATTTATTGCCCGATCCAGATGAAATTTTGCAAAGATCTTTTGTTTGGCCCAAGGACGAACCCTATTGAAATTGGAGATAATCGGTCAAAATTTAGATATAGCTCCCATATATATCTTCGTCCGATTTTCCTTTTATTGTGCACCAAACGTGTAATATCAGCCCGAATTGTATGGAATTTTGCATATACACCCAAATTAGGCCTGAAAATATGTATGCCAAATTTGATCGAAATCGGTTCAGATATAGCTATAGCTCCCATATATATTGTTCATCCGATTTGTTATTTTTGTCCTCCGCCGCCGTAAAATGCACTATGCAACAACAATATTTGGGGAAATATATCAAATACAGCTCAGAAATACATTTGCTAAATTTTATCGAGATCGGTTCAGATTTGGATATAGCTCCCATATATAACTTCGTCCGATTTACCTTTTATTGTGCACCAAACGTCTAATATTTGTCCAAATGGGATGGAATTTGGCACTTACGACCGAATTGAGTCTAGAAGGTAGTATGTCAAATTTGGTGAAGATCGATTCAGATATAGCTATAGCTTCCATATATATTGTTCATCCGATTTGTTATATTTGTTACCCACAGCCGTAATATGCACTCCGTAACAACGATATTCAGGGAAATATATCAAATACAGCTCAGAAATATCTTTGCCAAATTTTATCGAGATCGGTTCAGATTTGGATATAGCTCCCATATATATCTTTATCCGATTTCAAATTAATTGTGCACCAAATGGGCAATATAAGTCCGAATTTAAAAGATACAAATGCTTCGGCATATTTAGTCCTTTGAACTTTAAATTATAATTATTATCATAGCGTGTATGATTGAATTCTCCCATAAAAACTTTTAATTGTTATGTGGAGCTCTACTAAATCATCATAAAGTACAGTATCATAAAGTCGGCCCCGCCCGACTTGAAGACTTTCTTTACTGGTTTAATTATAATTCTTATCGAAGTCAGGTACAAAAGCCTCCATCAAATTGGTTGAAAATCTATTCAGAGTTGGATATAGTTCCCAAAGTATGACTACTCTAAAACCATGATACGCATTCAAATAAGGTTCATAGTTGGTATGATCTACTTCACATAAATTCCCAATTTAAACTTTTGTTAAGGAAGCGCTACTAAACACGTATAGTGGTGTAGAGCATCATATGTTCGGGCCCGCCGGACTTTTGGCATTTTTTTACTGAAACTCTCTTAATCTAATTTGAATTTCAACATCTCTCCCTCTACCTCTCTCTCCCTCTTTCTACTTTATCACACTTCTCATGCTTCTAGTCTCACCCACTATAGCTCCCACCAAAATATTATTGTTGTTATTATTATTTTTTTATTATTTATTCCATGTTGAAATTTAAATCGAATTAAGAAATTTTGAAAAAAAAAAAAATAAATTAATGTATCCCGAAAATTTTAAACAAAGTATACTATTTTTCAAAAGGAACAAATTAATGTTTTTATAAAAATCGGAAACATAACTCCATGTGGGCCCATTCTAAAACACCTCGAATTGAATTTAAATTCCATAACGTGTTTAAAAATATTGCCTTTACGGAATATAAAAAAAATCAACCTGATGATCCTTGGAGGAAAAATGTTCCTCACCCTCCAGCCTTGGCAGCCAATTTATTTGGCCATAGAAATGTGCAAATTTTGCAAAAATGATAATTCGCACACACCCCTCAGTGATGCCTTCAAACCCCCTCCCTCCCCACGGATTCAAATCATCTTCAATGCCTGCAGTCGTTGGTTTTTTTCTGTCTTGGGCATAGCCACTTGCCGTACACTTTATTTCAATACATTTGGGATATCCTTTTTCCCTGGCGATGTTGCAATTATTATTATTGCTGGTGTTGTTGTTGTTGTTGTTCTCGCTACAGCTTTATATAGCTGTTATTGTACTCCTATTATCATAATAAAATAGAATGCGCCACACTTTTCCCTGTGTCTTTACATTGGGGAATACTGATTATCATATCCAAAAAGCAGCCAGGCAGCATGGCAGGCTGGTTGGCTGGCATGCAGTCCTTTCCTGCAGTCCGCATTAGGAAGTGGCACTTTCACAATTCTCCGGCTCTCTTGTTCCTCCTTTTTTTTTTTTTTTTTTTTTTTTTTGGAGCGACTACAAGATTTATTAAGTGCTAAAATGTGCAATAATGCGCCGCGTTTTTACATCCTTTCTCTCTAGCTCCCTCTCTCTCTCCCCCGCTCACCCCCTCCCATTATTTAAAGGCCTTGAATCCTTGTTAGAAATAGATTTAAAATTTTTATTGCGTCTCGATGCAAAGGAGCCGCCGTTTGTTGCGGAAATTTATGGCAATGATGATGTACCGTATGATAGCGCGGTATTATTATTGTTGTATATAATTTTTGTTGTTGCTGGCTTCAGTTTAGCTTGCCACTAAGCACCGGTGTTCCCATTACAAAGTGGCCTTTCGAGTTTTGGTTTTCAATTGCTTTTCGCCTGTAATACATAAAATGGCCCCAAAGGAGTTTAAGGTGAACGATTTTCTTTTTTTTTTTAAATATTAAAATATTTCACTCAAACTTCTTAAAAAAAAAAAAAAAAAAAACTTTAATTTTAGAATGATTTATAACATCATTGCCGGGGAGCGTATGAGTGTTGACACCATGTATACGCCGTGGTGAACGTCGTAATGTTAAACAAGTAAAAAAGCGTTCCATTTGAAACGAAATTGGCAATTTTCAAAAAAAAAACAAAATCCGGTAAAAATTCTGTTAAAATCTTAAAATTTCCGAATGTAGCCTGAGAAAAATCATCAAAATACCAAATAGCGGGTGTACCGTTATATGGGGGCTAAACGAAGACGTGGACCTGCACAGACAATATTCTGGCATAGGCTGTAGTACCAATTGCGAACTTCAAATACGAAATTTAAAAAAAAAAAAATCCGGTAACTTAATCCGCTAAAATAATAAAATTACGAATATTGGGAGGTACCGTCATATGGGGGCTATACAAAGACGTGGTCCTGCATTTTAAATTTTTTGCCATAGGTTGCAGTACCCATAACGAACTTTAAATACGAAATTTGAAGCAATTCCGGTGAATAATGTCGCTAAAATCATGAAAATACCGAATATCGGAAGGTACCGTTATATGGGGGCTATACGAAGACGTAGACCTGCACATTTTTTGCCATAGGTTGTAATACCCATTACGAACTTTAAATATGAAAATTGAAATAATTCCGGTAAATAGTGTCGTTAAAATCATCAAAATACCGAATATCGGGAGGTACAGTCATATGGGTGCTTTACGAAAACGTGGACCTGCATACAAAAATTTTTATCACAGGCTGTAGTACCAATTGCGAACTTCAAATATGAACATTTAAATAATTACGGTAAATAGTGTCGCTAAAATCATCAAAATAACGAAAATCGGGAGGTACCATTATATGGGGGCTATACAAAGACGTGGTCCTGCATTCGACATTTTTTGCCATAGGTTGTAATACCCATTACGAACTTCAAATACCAAATTTGAAACAATTCCGGTGAATAATGCCGCCAAAATCATCAAAATACCGAATATCGGGAGGTACCGTTATATGGGGGCTATACAAAGACGTAGACCTGCATTCGACATTTTTTGCCATAGGTTGTAATACCCATTACGAACTTTAAATATGAAAATTGAAATAATTCCGATAAATAGTGTCGCTAAAATCATTAAAATACCGAATATCGGGAGGTACAGTCATATGGGGGCTTTACGAAAACGTGGACCTGCATACAAAAATTTTTATCACAGGCTGTAGTACCAATTGCGAACTTCAAATATGAACATTTAAATAATTACGGTAAATAGTGTCGCTAAAATCATCAAAATATCGAAAATCGGGAGGTACCATTATATGGGGGCTATACGAAGACGTGAACCTGCACACGAAATTTTTTGTCATAGGCTGTAGTACCCATTACGAATTTCAAATATGAAATTTCAAAAAAATTGCGTAAATGTTCTACCTAAAATCATCAAAATACCGAATATTAGGGAGGAAGCGTTATATCGGGACCTGCATAGACAATTTTCTGTCTTAGGCTGTAGTATCCATTACGAACTTCAAATGCGAAATTTGAAACAATTCCGGTAAATAATGTCCTTAAAGTCATAAAAATACCGAATATAGGGAGGTAAAGTTATATCGGGGCTATTAAAAGACCTGGACCTGCCTATACAATTTTCTATCACAGGCTGAAGTATCCATTACGAAATTTGAAACAACTCCGGTCAACGTCCCGAAATTCACTCCATTTGGGCTGATATTAGCCATTTTTATTTTTATTTCGGATAAAGGATATGTATGGGAGTTATATCCATAGCTGAACCGATCTTAACAAAATTTTAAGCACTTACTTCTGAGCTGTATCTGATATCTGGTACCAAAGATCATTGTCGGGGAGTGCATATTACGCATGTGAGGGATTTAAAACTCCAAATCGAATGAAACATATACAAGATGAGATAAAAATCCGCAACGAAGTCAAACGCAATAATTTTTAAATTTTTTGAAAGCAAAAAAGCAGAAAGAAAGAAAGCAAAAAATGTCGGAAATATCATCAAATTTTAGAATTAGTTTAGATTTGTTCGAATTGGTCACCTTTGGCACGAATTATGGCCTTCAAACTGCCAATGAAACCGTCACATGCTACCCGAATGTTATTCTGCGGTATTTTGGCCCATTCCCTGGCAAGCGCTTGCTTGAGGTGATCGACACTTGGGTATTTTTTAATGCCAACCTTGCTTTCCAAAATACTCCAGACACAATAGTCCAACGGATTGGTATGCGGAGATTTTGGTAGCCATTATGCGCTGGAAATGAAGCGAGGAACCTTATTTTGTATCCATTCTTGGGTGGCGCATGCTGAGTGCAATGGTGTTGAGTGCTGAGTCCTTTTGGAATGTCCAAGGTTTGCGGTCAAAATTTTTGCGTGCCCAAGCCTTTAATACACCCTCCAGAATATTTTCGCTATAATATTCGGCATTTATTTTGATGCCATGGTGGGGGAGCGATCATCGGCTGTTATGGCGGCCCACACCATCACCAACCGAAGATGCACATTTTCAGCTGACCTCTTTGGCAAGTAAAGACGATCATTTTGTTTGTTTACAAACTGCTGAACAACGAATGTTTTCTCATCGGAGAGGAGAAAACCAAATTCGGCAGTTCACCACTTTCGGCCTAGCGAAGCAACTCTTTAGCTCTTTTGAGTCTATTTTCTTTCTGTTGCGATTTAAGTTCCTGCACTTTTTGTAATTTCAATAGCTGTACCCCGAGTTCATTTTTTAAATTTTGCCGAATTTTTCGGCCACTCCGACGCGGGTTTCGATCAAGTCGCTTCTTTACTTTTTGAACCATTTCTGCTGATGTTGCTGCTTTCTTCCGTCCACTTCCTTCACGTCGTCGAGCTACGCTACCAGTATCACGGTAACTAGTGATGGTACGAGACACAAAAGATTTATTCACATTTAAATGCTGGAGTGCTCTAACCGTGGCTATGGTTGTGGTTTTCCAGCCAAATATAAAGAAATCACACTATAACGCTTGACATCCATCACGAATAACTTTTTTTGGAAACAATATAATGAGCTGTCACTGGAATAATTTTAACAGCTGTCAAACGAGTGGCCTAGAAATGACAGCAGTCTGAAGTTGGTTGCAGTTTTTTCATCTCACCCTATATATAGGAGCAAATTTGAAGTCTAGCTTCTAGACAGAATTCGGTGGGATGTACTAAAATTCAAGTCATTTGGACTTATATTAGCCATTTGGTGCATAATTAACCCGGAACCAGGTTAAGATATATGTGGGAGCTATATCTAAATCTGATCCGATTCTCACCAATTTTAATTTGTTCGCCCATGGCCCAAACAAATATTGTTTATGAAGTTTCATCTCAGTCGAATAATAAATACGACCTGCATTTTGTTTACAAGAATGCATGGACAGACGGACAGACGCAATTACATGCATAAATCGACTCAGAAAGTGATTCTATGAAGATCCTCCAAAGTAATTATGGCTCTATCTCGCTTCCTTCTCCATGTTACAAACAAACGCACAAAGACATAATACCCTTACCACTATGTGGTAATATATACATAAATATATATATATTTCTAAAAAATATTATATACATTTTTTTAAATATTTTCTTAATTTATTTTTATAACCATTTTTCTTAAAAAAAAAAATTCTTTAAAAATTCCAATTTTTTTAGACCTAATCATAAAAATTATTTAAAAAAAAATCATATTGTTGGAAAATATCCATTTTTCTTGAAGAAATATTTTATTTAAAAACTTCCTATTATTTTCGAATTAATCGTAGAAATTATTTAAAAAAAAATTATATTTTTGGAAAATTTCTAAAAAATATTATATACATTTTTTAAAATATTTTCTAAATTTATTTTTATAACCATTTTTCTTAAAAAAAAATATTTTTTAAAAACTTCCAATTTTTTTAGACCTAATCATAAAAATTATTTAAAATTAAATTATATTTTTGGAAAATATCCATTTAAAAAAAAATAGTATTTTTAGACCTAATCATTAAAAATTATTTTAAAAAAACCTTATTTTTTGAAAACATTTTAAAATTCCCATCTGTAGCCTGGAAAAAATATTCACTCAAAAACCCATAAATTCCAGCAATTTATCGCCCAACGACATTTATTTTACACCACCATATTCCGTTTGCCAATTTGGCATCGTTCAAAAATCCATTCATATCAATTTTTCAATTGCCACAAATTTGAGTCTGCGTTAGTGTATGCGTGTGTGTGTGCAGGTTTAGTCTACAAACAAAGAAACCACTGGCTTTCTTTCCCAACTCAGCTTTATGCAAATTGTTTGCCTACCCTTATCCTTGGCTTGGCATATGAGATATTCGTATTTTCTCACATTTTCCTCCAAGCACAAGAATTGCAAAGAATATTTAACATTTAAATGCGTTAAGCCACAAATAGAAGGAATAAAGAAAAATATGAATGAATGCTTACTTACATATGTCTCGAGGTACGTAGCTGTTTAAATAAGACGAAGAGACCAAAAAAAAAAAAACAGAATAGAAAAAACGTAGAAGTGAAATGTCCTTAAGATAAAGTTGCCAAGGATATGAATGATTGCCGGAATGTTATGTGTGTAAATAAATGTGCATTCATATGTGTATTTGGTGGGTTCATATTTTGTTCGAGGTTTTTCTTTTTTTTGTGAACCCTATTACAGAAAACGACTATCTTGGTAATGATACATGGCATTGGGAATTCTAAGGCAAAATAATGTTACAGCAGGAGGACCAGAATCGATGCAAAGTCGATAGAAAGGCCCCTCAAATACAGCCTTTCTTACAGAAAATTATTTTTTTCCAAATGGCCCCCATGGGTCCATGGCAATTTTTCATAAAAACAAAAAGGCTTAAAAGATAATTCAAAATTGCATTTTCCCTCTCAGGAAGTCGATATTTCTTTAATGCAGCTTTGAGCATCCTCGAACGAAAAAGTATAAACAACGCACATATGTATATTCCCTCTCGATTTTCATTTGTCAATGATTTGGTAAGCCAAGAGTGTTTTTTACCACTACTAATGCGTATATTATGAGCAAGGCTGCTTTAATGGTAAAGTTGTTTATGCAAAGTGCTCTCCAAAAGAGATGAACATCAACTCTCGGGGAAGACGTAACATGCTATACACGTGCATAGCTCACACTACAATGTAGTCACTATATGCATAATTAATGGTGAGGGACTCTCTTGATCAATGGCAAATGAACATCGAGAGAGAATACATGTGTTTTGTTTATACTTTTTTTGTTCGAGGTTGTCCAATCCCCTTTACATTTTCTCTCTTCTAACGGAGACAGAGACTTTCAATCTCTATTCCTTTTAATGCATGACATCAAAATTGTGTACGTGTGCATGACAGAGACTTTCATTGTCTATTCCATTTAATGCATGACCTCAAAGTCGTGTACATGTGCATGAAGCTTTCAACGCACATGGTTCATGCATTCATTTTGCTTTTGATTTCGTACTATAGAGAAAATGTCGATAAGAGAGGATACAGTTTTGGCGATTGCTATATTCTTCTCTTTTAACAGCCTAAAGTGCTGGCAACGACCGGTAAATTTCCAAAAACTCAAAAACTTTTCTTTCTCAGTATCCGTCATGGGTATACACCCATTCGGACCTAAAAAAAATATGATATAATTATTGCGACGTGCCAGGTGTGGATTGGCTTCCTTCACTTTATACATAACCCATACATAGTGAGCGAAATAACCAATATAGTCCAAACCTGATAATTTTTAGAAAGTGTAAAAATGTGTGTGATTTACCAGACCAGAATGTTTTTCCAAATCTTGAACGCTATGTGGGGGAGGTACCAAAAGAAAGTTTCCGATCTCTACCATCTTTACAACAGATATTGCGTTGATGGAAATATTGACATGTGCCAAGTCTAAATGAGATCGAATGTTTATTTCGTATTTTATGAGCTTCATGGATATTCAAAATTTTGACCCCTTGTGGGGAAGCTACCAGAAGGAGTGGACCCATCTTCACAGCAGATTTTAAGGTGGTAAAAATAATGGGATCTGTGAAATATGAAGAGAACCTGATGCTTATTTCGAATTTTATGATCGTTTTGATCATTTAAAACTTTGACCCTTTGTAGGGGAGGTAACAGAAGAAATTGTCCGATCTCTACCATCTTTAAAACAGATCTTGTGTTTATAGAAATATTGAGATTTGTCAGGTCTGAACGGAATCGTATGTTAATTTCTCGTTTTATGAGCTTCGTGAATGTTCAAATTTTTGACCCTATGTGGTGGAGGTCCCAGAAGTTGTGCGTCGATATACTTCATCTTGACACCAGACCTTGGGTTAATAAAAATATTATCCTTTCTCTTTCTGTGTTTTCTATACCCTCCACCATACTCTGGAGGGTATATTAATTTTGTCATTCCGTTTGTAACTCTTCGAAATACTCATGTCAGACCCAACAGCCGATTTAGCCATGTCTGTCTGTCTGTCGTAATACGCTATCTTTCGAACAAATTGAGATAGAAGGCTAAAATTTTGCACACATATTTTGCCAGTAGGCAGGTTAAGTTCGTAAATGGGCCATGTAGGTTCAAGTTATCATATAGCCCCCATATAACGGTACCTCCCGATATTCGGTATTTTGATGATATTAGCGAATTTATTTAACGGAATTGTTTCAAATTTGGTATTTGAAGTTCATAATGAATAATACAGCCTACGACAGAATATTGTCGGTGCAGGTCCACGTCTTCGCAGAGCCCCCATATAAAGGTACCTCCCGATATTCGGTATTTTAATGATTTAATGGACATTTTTTCATCAGAATTATTTCAAATTTGTTATTTGAAGCCTATGACAGAAAATTGTCTGTGCAGGTCCACGTCTTCGTATAGCCCCCATATAACTGTACCTCCCGATATTCGGTATTTTGATGATTTTTGCGACATTATTCACCGGAATTGTTTCAAATTTGGTATTGAAAGTTCGATATGGATACTACAGCCTAAGACAGAAAATTGTCTGTGCAGGTCCACGTCTTCGTAGAGCCCCCATATAACGGTACCTTCCGATATTCGGCATTTTAATGATTTTATGGACATTTTTTCATCAGAATTGGTTCGAATTTGGTATTTGAAGCCTATGACAGAAAATTGTCTGTGCAGGTCCACGTCTTCGTATAGCTCCCATATAACGGTACCTCCCGATATTCGGTATTTTGATGATTTTAGCGACATTATTTACCGGAATTATTTCAAATTTGGTATTTGAAGTTCATAATGGATTCTACAGCCTACGACAGAAAATTGTCTGTGCAGGTCCACGTCTTCGTAGAGCCCCCATATAACGGTACCTTCCGATATTCGGCATTTTAATGATTTTATGGACATTTTTTCATCAGAATTGGTTCGAATTTGGTATTTGAAGCCTATGACAGAAAATTGTCTGTGCAGGTCCACGTCTTCGTATAGCCCCCATACAACGGTACCTCCCGATATTCGGTATATTGATGATTTTAGCGACATTATTTACCGGAATTGTTTCGAATTTGGTATTTGAACTTCGTAATAGATACTACAACATAAAACAGAAAATGGGCCATGTAGGCCCACGCCTTCGTATAGCCCCCATATAACGGTACCTCCCGATATTGTGTATTTTAATGATTTTAGAGACATTATTTACTGGAACTATTTCAAATTTAGTATTTGATGTTCGTAATAAATACTTCAGCCTATGACAGTAAATTGTCTGTGCAGGTCCACGTCTTCGTATAGCCCCCATATAACGGTACCTCCGATATTCGGTATTTTTATGATTTTAGCGACATTATTTATCGGAATTAGTTTACATTTTGTATTTGAAGTTCGTAAAGGATACTACAGCCTATGCCAGAAAATTATCTGTGCAGGTCCACGTTTTATAACCCCCATGGTACCTCCTTATATTCAGTATTTTGATGATTTTAGCAACATTATAAACAGATTTTTTCAAGTTTCGCATTTGAATATTGAATCGTCTTATAGACCCTAATATACGGCTACTATCGGTATTTTTAAGATTTTAACAGAATTTTTAACGGATTTTATTTTTTTGAAAATTGCCCAATTTTTACCAAATGGTGGAGGGTATTCAAAGTTCGGCCGAACTTACAGCTTTTTTACTTGTTGGCATTTCAATGGCTGTACACCGAGCTCATTTTTCAATATTTACCGAATGGAATATTGGTTTCGATCAAGTCACTTCTTTATTTTTCGAACCATTTCTGCTGATGTTGGTGTCTTCTTCCGTCCACTTCCTTGACGTCGTCGGGCTACGCTATCAGTATCACGGTAACGAGCGATGGTACGAGACACAAAAGATTTATTCACATTTAAATGCTAGAGTGCTCTAACGATAGCCAACTGAGGTTTTCCAGCCAAATATAAAGAAATCACACTATCACGCTTAAATTCCATCACGAATAACTTTTTTTCTGGAAAATTCTCACTAAAATGATTTTTGACGCCGTCATCCTTCCCTCTAATCCGCCTCTGTAATCCTTCTCCACAAAAAAAAACTGCAACATTTACATGGAATTTCTTACAAAATTTCCATTTTCACATGCCGCTGATGGTTAGCTGACTGCCTGGCTGGTGACGACAAAGACGTCTTGGAAAATAACTCAAGGCATTACCAAGGAAAGTCGCTGAACAAAAAAAAGAACACAAATCATGATGAAGACAATTGCCATTGCCGTTGATACAGATGATGATGACGATGATGGTGATGTTGATGGAAATATTTATGTTCAGATCAAAGATCAGAAAATGAATATTTTATTGGATGGTTGGTTGCATTTTCCCTTCTAACGGAATTCAGAAAAAAGGAAAAAAATATATGTTTTTTTTTGGATTATGAAACAAGGAAAGTATTTTAGTGGTTATCAGTTGTACACTCCGGTTACTAAATCTAGGAAAGTAAAAAAAACCCTCGTCCTTGGAGATATCAAAAGGGAATAGAGAAAGGGCCATAATTGAATTTAGCGGATGAAAGAATGAATATTATTGCAGTTTAGAAGTAAATATCAACATTAGGTGGTCGATAATCAACTTTTCTATTGGAAAAAGTTAACATCGATAACAAAGCTTCTTTACAGAAAAATTTATCGATAACCTGCAAAAAATGTAGCAATTTCTATAGAAAATATCAATAAGAAAATAGTAATAGAGACAGAAAATATCAATACATTTTTCTACCAATAATATCATCGATAACAAATTTTTTGTAAAAATAAATTTATCGATAACAAACTTTTCTATAAAAATAGTGTCCGCTAACAAAAATACAACGATAAAATTTATCTCTGTAGAAGATATTATGTTAATAACACAATTTTCTTAAGAGAATTATACCGATAATTAAATTTTCAGTGGAAATGTGTATCGATAACAAACTTTCTTCCGCAAAATATTTTCGATAACAAACTTTTTTACAGGAAAATACATTGACAAAAATTTTTTTCCATAAAACATTACATCAATAATTAACTTTTCTTAACAAAACTATATTGATTTTTAAAAATTTGTAAAGAAAAATGAATCGATAACAAGCAATTCTATAGAAAATCATCCGATAACAATTTCTGCTTCAGGAAAATTTCATTTCATCGATAATTCTTTTTTTTTTTTTTTTTTTTTTTGTGAGAAAATTTTATCTTTAGTTATTTTTTTAGAAAAGTGTATCGATAACAACTATTTCTACCGAATAGTATTTCGATAACAAATTTCTTAAAAGAAAACTACATCGATAACAAATCTTTCTCTGAAAATTACAGCGACAATACACTTTTCTTAACAAAGCTATATTGATAACGAACTTTTCTCTACAAAAAAGGATTGATAACAATTTGTTTTTACAAAAATAAAATACATCGAACACATAGCTTTCTGCAGAAAAGTTTATCGATAGTATATTTTTCTGCTGAAATGTTTACAGATAACAACTTTTCTAGAAAAAAATCGACCATAACAAACTTTTTACAGAAAAAAGCACATTGACAAGAAATTTTCCTATAAAAAATTAAATCGATAACAAAGTTTCCCATACAAAATTACATCGATAACAAACTTTTCGCAAGAAAGTCTGTGTAAATATGCATCGCCAAAAAACTCTCTGCCAATAAGTATTTCAATAAAAACGCTTCTGTAGAAATTTTCACCGATATCACACATTGGTCTAGAGAAATGAATCGACAAAAAATTTTTCTTTGGAAAATTATATCGATATTTAAGTTTTCTGCAGAAATGAGTATTTATAACAAACTTTTCTAGAGTAAATATACATTCAACAACTTTTTCCATAGAATATTACATCGACATAGTTTGCGATATTTAACTAATTTTAAAGAAAAATGAGTCGATAACAATAATTTCTATAGAAAAGTTTTTTTCTACAGGAAAATTACACCGATAACAATATTTTTCTTAAGAAAATCATATCAAAAATTATATTTTCTGTAGAAATGTGTTTCGATAACAAAATTTCTACCGAAAAATGTTTCGATAACTATTTTTTTAACAGAGAAATATATCGATAACAAACTTTTCCTAACAACACTATATCGATAACTAATTTTTTTTAAAGAAAATGAATCGATAACAATTTTTTGCAAATGATGGATTGATCGCAAAACTGTCTGTACAAAACTTTATCAATAACTAATTTTTCTAGAGAAACGTCAGCAGAAAACCAGATTTTCTAAGGAGAAGTACATCTGTAACAAAACTTTTTTAAAATATAATTTTTATAATTTTTCTAAGGCAAATTTAATTGATTTAATCGATTTTTAGACCTTTCCGTAAACAAGTCTATCGATAACAAACTTTCTACCAACAAGTATTTCGATAACAAACATTTCAACAGAAAACTACATTGATAACATATTTTCCAGTTGAATATTACTTCGATAACAGACTTATCTTTACAAATGAATATCGATAATTAACTTTTCTAATGAAAAATGCATCGATAACAAACATTTCAATAAAAAATCTTCCGGCAATAATTTTTTCTGTACAAATTTACATCGATAACAAACTTTTCTTTAACACTTTGTATCAATAATAAAATTTTCGGTAAAAAAAAGTCTATTGATAACAAACTTTCCACCGAAAAGTGTTTCGATAAGAAACTTTTCAACAGAAAACTACATTAATAACACATTTTCCTGTTGAATATTACTACGATAACCGACTTATCTTTACAAATGAATATCGATAATTAACTTTTCTAAAGAAAAACGCATCGATAACAAACATGACTATAGAAAATCGTAAGATAATATTCTCTTCTGTAGAAATTTACATCGATAAAAAGTTTTCTTTAGAACATTGTATCGATAATTTCACTTTATTTTGTAAAAAAAGTGTATCGATAACAAACTTTCTACCGAAAAGTATTTCGATAACAAACTATAAAACAGAAAAAAACATCGATAACATTTTTTTCTACTGAATATCACAACGATAAAAAACTTAGCTTTAAAAATGTATATCGATAATTAACTTTTCTAAAAAAAAATGTATCGATAACAAACATGTCTATAGAAAATTGTAAAGTAATATTTTTCTGTAAAAATTTACATCGATAACAAAGTATCGATAATAAAATTTTTTGTAAAAAAGTGTATCTGTTATCGATACTTTCTAGCTTTCTAACAAAAAATACTTCGATAACAAATTTTTCAATTAAAAGTGACAGCAACAAAAACAATTTCTATAGAATACTTCATCGATAACAAACTGTTATTTACAAATGTATATCGACATATAATCTTTCTAAAGAAAAATTAATCGATAAATATCGTTTCAAAAGAAAATAATTTTTTTTTTCTGTAGGAAATTGTATCGATAAGAAAATTTTCTTAAGAAATTTTTATTGATAATTAATTTTCTTGTAAATAAGTGTATCGATAACAAACTTTTTAGCGAAAAATGTTTCGATAACAAATTTTACAACAGAAAACTACATCGACAAAAAAATATAAATTAAATAAAATTCTACGGAAAATTTCATCGATAACAAACTTGTTTTTATAAATGTATTTCGATAACTGACTTTTCGTAAGAAAAATGCACCGATAACAAACTTTTCTAAAGAAAATCGCCCGATAATTGTATCAATAGCAAACATTGTAGCGAAAAGTGTTTCGATAACAAACTTCACAACAGAATGTACATCCATTGCCATTTTTTAAATAGAAACACACTTTTCATAGCACAGCTATATCGATGATGAACTTTTCTGTAGAAAAGTGCATCGACAACACATTTTTTAATCGATAACAATAATTTCAATACAAAACCGCCCGATAATTTTTTCTAAGGAAAATTACATCGATAACGAAATTTTCTTAAAAAATTGAATAGATAATTACATTTTTTGCTAAAAAAAAATTAATTATCGAAAACATTGTTCGATAACATACAAAAGCACACCGCAGTAACTTGAAAAGTTGTTCGATAACACTTTGTTCTGCACAAAGGATGTTCGATAATGCCCCATTTTCAAGGATAGTTATTCGATAACACTTTTTTTATAGAAAAGTTAGCTTTTTCTATTGAAATGTTGTCCGATAACACCGTTTTCCAAAAAAAATTTGTTCGATAACAACAGAAAGATTGTTGGATATTAAAATTTCTACATAAAATTCTTCCGATAACAACATTTTCTATTGAAAAGTTGTGCCATAACTTACTTTACTATTAAAATGTTGTTCGATATCTCATAAGAAAGTCTGTTCGATAACAACCTCTTAATCGATAAACAAATTCTTTTTATTTAAACCTTTTCTTCCTGTTTCTTTTTTTATATATTGAGTATTTCCTTACTAGTGACTGATACACCTGCCTGCCAGCCACCAAGAATGGAATCCCAACAATTTGTCATGTGTTCCATTCTCTATCTAAACTAACGATGTCGTTATTGTTATGGTGATAGCTAAACGGCAGTTTGGTCAACGTGTCTCATCAAATCCAAAGCAAAACAAAAAAAACGAACGAAGCATCAAAGAAAACAAAAACCCTCCAATGGCATCCCAAAAATTTGCATATGAATCGATGTGAATTAATGGCGATTTGTATGGATGATGACGACGATTGGTGGGTCTTTAATATTTCGTATCGTTGTTCTGATCCCATTCCTTTGCTTGGGGTCATTTGGATTTGATGGACAATTTCGATTCTTTTTTTCCTGTTTTTCGTTTTTTTTTTCTGAAAACGAGTTAAGAATTTGTTGATGACTTTTACCCCAGATATGCATAACTTTTGGGACGACCCCCAGTTTTCGTTGCGGAAAAAGAGGTTAATTTGTTTAAAATTAAGTGGTTTTATTTTATTAAAGCCTTTGGTTGGGATATGGAAATGTTTTTGTTGTTTTTTTTTTAGGGAAAAGGACAAAGTTTTTCAAGTGGCAAAGTGTGCATAATTTATTTGGAAGAATCATCCTGGAGGTGAGTGAATAAAATTATTACGGCCATTTAGGTAAATGGCTTAGAAAAAAAGTTTTCTAAAATGAAATGAGGGCCGGTGGCTTTTTATGGCCACCTAATACAAATTAGGTCGATTAGAAAGTTTAGAATGTGTAAGTTAAGCGATTCTATGAAAAAGATGGCCAAAAATATATTTTCCAATAAAAAAGATAGCCATCTTTACATAACTAAAAAAATAATTGATGATATAGAAAAAAATTATCGATAAAACGTTTTTCTTATTAACAATAATTTTTAACTTAGAAAACAATGATCCATCTTAAACAAAGTAGGTTGATTGAGACATTTTTTTATGAAGAATCTATCGATAACACACTTTCTTACAGATAGTTAGTCGATAACACTATTTTCTATGGAAATGTTGATCGATAACACACTTTTCTATTGAAAAGTTGACCGATAACAAACTTTTTCATAGAAAAGTTAATCGATAACACACTTTTCTGTGGAAAATTTTATCAATAACACACTTTTCTATAAAAATGTTGATCGATAACACACTTTTCAAAATAAAAGTTGATCGATAACACACTTTTCTATAGAAAAGTTGACCGATAACAAACTTTTCTATAGAAAAGGTGATCGATAACATAAATTTCCCTAAAAAAATTGATCGATAACACACCTTTTGATAGAAAATTTGACCGATAACACACTTTTCTGTGGAAAAGTTTATCGATAACACGCCTTTCTATGGAGGTATTGATCGATAAGAAACTTTTCTATAGAAAATTTGATCGATAACATAATTTTCCATTAAAAAAACAGATCAATAACCCACCTTTTCATAGAAAAGTTGATCGATATCACACTTTTCTATGGAAAAGTTGATCGATAACACACTTTTCTATTGAAAAGTTGATCGATAACACACTTTTCTATTGAAAAGTTGATCAATAACACACTTTCCTATAGAAAAGTCGATCGATAACACACTTTTAGGGATAAAAGTTGTTCGATAACACCCTTTTCCATACAAAAGTTCATCGATAACACACTTTGCTATGGAAAACTTTATCGATAATACACTTTTCTACAGAAAAATTGATCGATAACACACGTTTATGTAGAAAAGTTGATCGATAACATACGTTCATATAGAAAATTTGGTCGATAACACACTTTTCTATCGAAAAGTTAATCGATAACACACTTTTTCATAGAAAAGGTGGTCGATAACACACTTTTCTATAGAGGTATTGATCGATAACAAACTTTTCTATAAAAAATTTGATCGATAACACACTTTTCTGTAGAAAAGTTAATCAATAACACAATTTTCTATAAAATGTTGATCGATAACATAATTTTATAGAAAAGTTGATCGATAACACACTTTTTCATAGAAAAGTTGATCGATAACACATTTTTCCATAGAAAAATTGATCGATAACACACTTTGCTATAGAAAACTTTATCGATAACACACTTTTCTATAGAAAAATTGATCGATAACAACTGTCTCTATAGAAAAGCTAAACGATAACACAATTTTCTATAGAAAAGTTAATCGATAACCCACTTTTCTATAGAAAAGTTAATCGATAACACACTTTTCCATAGATAAGTTGATCAATAACAATTTTTTCTCAGAAAAATATTATCGATAACAGTTGAAAGTGTTTATCGATAATACACTTATCTATAGAAAAGTTGATCGATAACATACATTTATGCAAAAATCTCGAGTTAATCGATAACAAATTTTTCTATTAAAAATTTGGTCTTTAACAGATTTTTTACACACAAATTAATCGATAACACAATTTTCCACAGAAAATTTATTCGATAACAATATTTTCAATTGAAAACTGTGTTATCTCCACCCCCGAAAAAGCAATTTTGCCGTTTAAATCCCGTTTCATTGGCTCTGCTTCATTCCTCGGACCACGGACGTTGCACATCACCCGCCGGGCAAAAATAAGTTCGGTATGCTAATCACTTAAGACAACAAAAGCCAATCAAAATGTAAATAAGTACAACATAATTGTCACAGGATACGACTACAACAAAGCAAATACTCCAACTGCCCAAACACACACACAAGGATACAGCTACACACCCATACACCGGCGGGCAGTCAGGCAGGCATGCGACACACAATGCAAACTATGACCGATTATGCATGAAATAGATGGACGTGTTAGAAGGGCGCCGGTGGGCGAACCGTATGGGGCTAGTGGTGTGAGAATGTATGTGTGTGTTCTGCGGAAATGTACATACATGTGTCCAGTGTGTGCATATTTCATTGTTGACGATGCAGAACATGCTCAAACACTCCCCCATCCCCAACCCCCTCCCTCTCACCCTCCGCACCCTACCACTGCCTGTGTGTGAAAAAGCCTTTACAATTCCGACACATTTCCCGGATTCTAATGCACTGCAAATGACTCTGTCTAAGCACAGTGATGTTGCAATGCAATAGTCGCAGCAGCAGCAGCAGCAACAGTGCCACGACGAGACAACTGGCCAAAGTTGGAAACCCCTATGTAAAGTTGGCCAAAAGCTACTTTGTGGCTACCAAATATCTACAGAAGCCGATGTGAGGGGACAACAGCATTTCTGTAGTTGTATAGTGAAGGATCACTCACTCACACACACACACACACAAATATCGTCATTATAGCTAAGTTTATTTGTGTGTGGGAGTGTGTGTGAGAAAGTAGATGGATAGCCTACAGTGGAGGATGATTGTGGCATTTAGTGAAAATGTGGTTATCGAACGAATTGTCTACCAAAAATATTGTTGTCGTCCCATTTCGATCTGTAGAAAAAGGTGTTATAGAAAATATAAGTTTTAGAAATTTGGTTATCGAATCAATTTTGTACAAGCCGAGACCATTATTGAGCATATATTCTATAGAAAATGTTGTTATCGAAAAAGTTTTCTTTAGGGAAACATATTATGGAACATTTTCTTATCGGACAATGCAAAAATATGATATCAAAATTCTATTTTTAATAATAATTAAAAAAGAATATTGTTATCGAAAAAAAAGTTGTTATCGGACAACTTTTCTATAGAAATAGTGGTTATCGGACAACTTTTCTATAGAAAAAATTTGTTATCGGACAACTTTTCTATAGAAAACGTTGTTATCGGACAACTTTTCTATAGAAAACGATGTTATCGGACAACTTTTCTATAGAAAACGTTGTTATCGGACAACTTTTCTATAGAAAACGTTGTTATCGGACAACTTTACTATAGAAAAGGTTGTTATCGGACAACTTTTCTATAGAAAAGGTTGTTATCGGACAACTTTTCTATAGAAAAGGTTGTTATCGATTAACTTTTCTATAGAAAAGGTTGTTATCGATTAACTTTTCTATAGAAAAGGTTGTTATCGATTAACTTTTCTATAAAAAAGGTTGTTATCGATTAACTTTTCAATAGAAAAGGTTGTTATCGAAGAACTTTTCTATAGAAAAGGTTGTTATCGAACAACTTTTCTAAAGGAAAAGTTGTTATCGCACAACTTTTCTATAGAAAATGTTGTTATCGGACAACTTTTCTATAGAAAATGTTGTTATCGGACATCTTTTCTATAGAAAATGTTGTTATCGGACAACTTTTTTATAGATAAGGTTGTTATCGGACAACTTTTCTATAGAAAAGGTTGTTATCGGACAACTTTTCTATAGAAAAGGTTGTTATCGGACAACTTTTCTATAAGAAAGGTTGTTATCGGACAACTTTTCTATAGGAAAAGTATTTCTCGGACAACTTTTCTAGAGAAAAAGTTGTTATCGGACAACTTTTCTATCGAAAAAGTTGTTATCGGACAACTTTTCTATAAAAAAGGTTTTTATCGTACAACTTTCCTATAGAAAAAGTTGTTATCGGTCAACTTTTCTACAGAAAACGTCGTTATCGGACTATTTTTCTTTAGAAAAGGTTGTTATCGGACAACTTTTCTAAAGAAAAAGTTGTTATCGGACAACTTTTCTATAGAAAAGTTTGTTATCGGACAACTTTTGTATAAAAAATGTTGTTATCGAACAATTTTTATACAGTAAGGAGTGTTATCGAAAAACATTTTTCATCAGAAAAAGTGTGCCAGCTGACTGATTTGTTGGAGAACATTTTGTTATTGATTTTTTCCTGTACACCCACTGTTCTCTCCCAGCCCAGCTGCAATACTCAGCATATAAATGCCGTGAAATATTGAGCATTGCTGTAGTTAGAGTAGCCTGGAATGCTAAAAATTTTGTTAATGTTGTAGTTGTTGCCATTTTACAATATTCTACAATGCACAAGTATGTTGTAGTACATGTATGTCGGTGTGTTGTAATTGTTACTTGACATGCAAAAGAGTTTTAATTGAATTATTATTCGTTATATTGTCGCCATTTCATCGCCTCAACTTAGAATGGGGGAAGTTGAAATTCAGCCTTACAAAGAACTCGCCAAACAACCAACCAACCCGAACTCGAGGCTTGAAAGGACATGAACGTGTCATTCATCTATCCTGGTTGTTATATTGAAGTTGAGAAATTTATTTATGTTTAACTCACAACAAAAACAATACCGGCAACAACAATAACTGTATGTCAAAGTTTTTTATTTTATTTCCATTTGTTGTTGTTGTCGTTGTTGTTTTGTTAAACCGTTAAAAGTTGTCAACGTCAAATTATCCTGAAAAGAATAACAATTGTTGAGGTAAAGTTAAACGCTTACTTTGTTTTTTTTTTTCTCCCTCTCTCTCTCTCTCCCTCTCTCTCTCTTTGATTTGTTTCAACTTGCCACCACCACTCCAGTCGTCGTTTTGCTGACTCGAGCGGATGGACGATGGAATGCCAATGGCCAATGGCTATTTTGAAAACAAATGAACGTGAGTTTTCGTAGATTTTGTAGTGACAATTTCGAAAAATGTTTTCAGTTTTTGGCAGTTATTGAATTTCGGGGAATTGTTTTAAACTAACTTGTGAAATTGAATTGTGGATTTTAGTTTAAAGCAACGTCAATTTGTGGTCATTGTGGAATTTTTGTCTACGATTTTACAAATCAAAATATTTACGGATCATAATTTTCAGCAATATTTAGATTCCGAACAAAAAATATGTTGACCAATAATAAGCTCTATTGCAAAAAGCGATATTTTCTATGTAAAAGTTGTTCGATAACCAGTTTTTCTGTGGAAAAGTTGTTCGATAACAACTTTTTTTATTGAAAAGTTGTTCGATATCAATTCTTTCTATAGAAAAGTTGTCCGATAACAACTTTTTCTATGGAATAGTTGTTCGATAATAAATTTTTCTATGGAAAAATTTTTTGATAACAACGTTTAATATGGAAAAGTTGTTCGATAACAACTTTTGCTATGGAAAAGTGAATTGATAACAACCTTTCCTATAGAAAAGTAGTTCGATAACAACCTTTTCTGGAGAAAAGTTGTTCGATAACAACCATTTCTATAGAAAAGTTGTTTGATAACAACCTTTTCTATAGAAAAGTTATTCGATAACAACATTTTCTATAGGAAAGTTGTTCAATAACAACATTTTCTATAGAAAAGTTGTTCGATAACAACCTTTTCTAGAGAAAAGTTGTTCGATAACAACCTTTTCTAGAGAAAAGTTGTTCGATAACAACCTTTTCTATAGAAAAGTTGTTCGATAACAACCTTTTCTATAGAAAAGATGTTCGATAACAACATTTTCTATAGAAAAGTTGTTCGATAACAACATTTTCTATAGAAAAGTTGTTCGATAACAAATTTTTCTATAGAAAAGTTTTTCGATAACAACTTTTCCTATAGAAAAGTTGTTCGATAACAACTTTTCCTATAGAAGAGTTGTTCGATAACAACTTTTTCTATAGAAAAGTTGTTCGATAACAACTTTTCCTATAGAAAAGTGGTTCGATAACAACTTTTCCTATAGAAAAGTGGTTCGATCACAACCTTTTCTATAGAAAAGTTGTTCGATAACAACCTTTTCTATAGAAAAGATGTTCGATAACAACCTTTTCTATAGAAAAGTTGTTCGATAACAACCTTTTCTATAGAAAAGTTGTTCGATAACAACCTTTTCTATAGAAAAGTTGTTCGATAACAACCTTTCCTATAGAAAAGTTGTTCGATAACAACCTTTTCTATAGAAAAGTTGTTCGATAACAACCTTTTCTATAGAAAAGTTGTTCGATAACAACCTTTTCTATAGAAAAGTTGTTCGATAACAACTTTTTCCATAGAAAAGTTGTTCGATAGCAACTTTTTTCATAGAAAAGTTGTTCGATAGCAACTTTTTCTATTAAAAAGTTGTCCGATAAAAACTTTTTCTAAGGAAAAGTTGTCCGATAAAAGTTGCTATCTTTTTCTATAGAAAAGTTGTTCGATAGCAACTTTTTCTATAGAAAAGTTGTTCGATAACAACTTTTCTAGAAAAAAGTTGTGCTATAACAACCTTTTTCCATAGAAAAGTTGTTCGATAACAACCTTTTTTTCTATAGAAAAGTTGTACGATAACAACCTTTTTTCTATAGAAAAGTTGTCCGATAACAACCTTTTTTCTTAGAAAAAAAAAGTTGTACGATAACAACATTTTATCTATAGAAAAGTTGTTCGATAACAACCTTTTTTCTATAGAAAAGTTGTCCGATAACAACTTTTGTATAGAGAAACTGTCCGATAACAGCCTTTTCTATACAAAAGTTGTCCGATAACAACTGTTTCTATAGAAAAGTTGCCCGATAACAACTGTTTCTATAGAAAAGTTGCCCGATAACAACTTTTGTATAGAGAAATTGTCGTATAACAGCCTTTTCTATATCCAATAACAGTTTTTCTACAGAAAAGTTGTCCGATAACAACTGTTTCTATAGAAAAGTTGTCCGATAACAACTGTTTCCATATAAAAGTTTTCCGATAACAACCTTTTCTATAGAAAAGTTGTCCGATAACAACTTTTTCTATAGAAAAATTGTCCGATAACAATTTTTTCTATAGAAAAGTTGTCCGATAACAACCTTTTCTATAGAAAAGTTGTCCGATAACAACCTTTTCTATAGAAAAGTTGTCCGATAACAACCTTTTCTATAGAAAAGTTGTCCGATAACAACCTTTTCTATAGAAAAGTTGTCCGATAACAACCTTTTCTATAGAAAAGTTGTCCGATAACAAATTTTTGATATGACACTTTTAGGTAAAAAGCTTGATTTTACACAAAAATTGACGATTTTCAAGCATTATTTTATTTCGATAGCAAAATACGCTTTGATAAAATTTGCCGTTAATGACATTTTCTGCATGGAAACCCATATAGACATGCCCTCACCGATCAAGTTTTCCATTTCCCACTGCGTTTCAGTTCACTATTTACACTTGCCGTGATTTCATACCTTGCCAACCCACCTCCCCCCTTTCGTAATTCCAGGTGTAATCACTGGCCATTGATTAGCATTGTCTGGGTTTAAATGCAATGTTATTATCATGTCACTGATGTTGTTTTAAAACACCATTGTTTTTATTGCCTCCATTGGATCGCCCAGAAAGCCACTAAACCAGGCGATAACCCCCGAACCATAGGAGTACCCACCGCCTCTTCTGGTGTAGACCACCAAAAAAACAGAGAATAATGCCTTGTTAGTTTCCCACACATACACACAGACCCACTCACCCAAGTCCAATGTCCCCACAATGTGACAGTGACACTTTATTTGCGTGACATTAGAATATATCTGCGGTCTAACATTTGTGGCAAAACTTTTGTTGTGGCATTTTATTTTAGCCTGTTTTATTTGTTGGTTTAGCCTAGGCACTTGTTTTTTTCTGACTGTTGTTGTTGTGTCCGATTACTGACCGAGCCAGAGGTTGGTCCCATGGCTGGCAAAATAGGTACAACAAACAATAGCAGCAAAAACTACCAACAAATGTAAACTTATTTATTACTGACACTATCGCAATTGTTTTGCTGGCCGTCAGCAGGAGTGGGAGTTCCATTGCCACTTCTGGACAGCAGCAGAGTTGTTTATGCTAAGCAATGCGAATTGGAGTCATATGTGAGTGGTTGAAAGCAAAAAAGAAAATAAAAAAAACATGGAGAATAGGATTTTAAACCAATACTCCTTGGAGCAATTGAAAGAAGTGGACAGACACATGGGCATGTGTAAGGAGGAAATTGTAAACAAAATTGCCTGAATCAAAACATGTTGAACAAGAAATAAGACAAATAAAAAAAAATGGTAACAAATGCGAATTGGGAACGCCTTACTTTTATGTTATCGGAACGGAATGCCATTTTATTGTAAATGATTGTTAACGGACAACTTTTCTATAGGAAAAGTATTTCTCGGACAACTTTTCTAGAGAAAAAGTTGTTATCGGACAACTTTTCTATCGAAAAAGTTGTTATCGGACAACTTTTCTATAAAAAAGGTTTTTATCGTACAACTTTCCTATAGAAAAAGTTGTTATCGGTCAACTTTTCTACAGAAAACGTCGTTATCGGACTATTTTTCTTTAGAAAAGGTTGTTATCGGACAACTTTTCTATAGAAGAAGTTGTTATCGGACAACCTTTCTATAGAAGAAGTTGTTATCGGACAACTTTTCTATAGAAGAAGTTGTTATCGGACAACTTTTCTATAGAAGAAGTTGTTATCGGACAACTTTTCTATTGAAAACATTGTTATCGGACCACTTTTCAATAGAAAAAGTTGTTATCGATCAACTTTTCCTTAACAAGGTTGTTATCGGGCAACTTTTCTATAGAAAAAGTTGTTATCGGGCAACTTTTCTATAGAAAAATTTGTTATCGGACAACTTTTCTATAGGAAAAGTTGTTATCGGACAACTTTTCTATAGGAAAAGTTGTTATCGGACAATTTTTCTATAGGAAAAGTTGTTATCGGACAACTTTTCTATAGGAAAAGTTGTTATCGGACAACTTTTCTATAGGAAAAATTTTGTTATCGGACAACTTTTCTATAGGAAAAGTTGTTATCGGATAACTTTTCTATAGAAAAAATTGTTATCGGATAACTTTTCTATAGAAAAAATTGTTATCGAACAACTTTTCTATAGAAAAAATTGTTATCGAACAAATTTTCTATAGAAAAAATTGTTATCGAACAAAGTTGTTATCGAACAACTTTTCTATAGAAAAAGTTGTTATCGAACAACTTTTCTATAGAAAAAGTTGTTATCGAACAAATTTTCTATAGAAAAAGTTGTTATCGAACAAATTTTCTATAGAAAAAGTTGTTATCGAACAAATATTCTATAGAAAAAGTTGTTATCGAACAACTTTTCTATAGAAAAAGTTGTTATCGGATAACTTTTCCATAGAAAAAGTTTGTCATCGGACAACTTTTCTATAGAAAGAGTTGTTATCGGACAACTTTTCTATAGAAAAGTTGTTATCGGACAACTTTTATACAGAAAAAGTTGTTATCGGACAACTTTTCTATGGAAAAGTTGTTATCGGACAACTTTTCTATGGGAAAAGCTGTTATCGGAAAACTTTTCTATGGGAAAAGTTGTTATCGGACAACTTTTCTATGGGAAAAGTTGTTATCGGACAACTTTTCTATGGGAAAAGTTGTTTTCGGGAAAATTTTCTATGGGAAAAGTTTTTATCGGAAAATTTTTCTATGGGAAAAGTTGTTATCGGACAACTTTTCTATGGGAAAAGTTGTTATCGGACAACTTTTCTATAGAAAACGTTGTTATCGGACAACTTTTCTGTAGAAAAAGTTGTTATCGGACAACTTTTCTATAGAAAAAGTTGTTATCGGACAACTTTTCTATAGAAAAAGTTGTTATCGGACAACTTTTCTATAGAAAAAGTTGTTATCGGACAACTTTCCTATAGAAAATATATATATATAAAATTGATTGTTATCGGAAAAGTCACATACCAAAACCAAAACTACCCCCTCTAGGAATTAGCTACACGCTCGTAAAAAGTTTGTCAATGTTTGAAATCAACCTCCTGCAAAAAAACTCCATACCACAAACAACCACGCTCCACACTCCTTTACAATTCTATAAATGACAACAACTAGGATAACAACAACAAAAATCTTGATTGTGGCTTCAAATGTAATTTATTTTATGGTTAGCAGCCAGCAATCAAACATGACATTTGTCAAGGAGTTGAAATCGAGCAGCGGGGTAGGATAGTCACAAAAACCAATTAAAAAATATTCAAAAAATTAAATATCTAATATTGAAATAAAGCACTACTTAAAGCTTCGACAAATTTTCTTAATTAGCCAAAAACGATGGCAATTTCAGCAAAAATCTCCGGCATTAACAGGTTTTGTGGCTCCGGTATCCATTTGGCCAGACATTTATGGTTGGTCAGCCTCATCATCAGCGTCCTCGTCAGAACGTATTCGCACGGACGGAAGAAGTCATTTTGAGAGCCATTCAAGTGTTTCGCCTGTGTCTGCTCGGCAATTAAATGCCAACCGAGCATTTAAGAGTCGACAAAAAGCCGACAATCATCAGGTAATTGCTGCAAAAATTTACAGCTTGAACAAATGATAATTGCCGGCACTGGCACCGCTCACCATTCTTCGGAGCTATCTTCCTGCTTTTCCATTTAAAAGGAAATGGCAACACAGAAATAACTTCCAAGTGCCAATTACTTCAAAGTTCAAATACAAATGAATCGCTTTCGAATCGTGTCGCCCCAAGTAAAGATGTCGATGTCACAGAGAAAAGTGGTTGTTTTTAAAGAAGTTATCTAAAGTTGTTTTGCCTCCAATTTCTTGTGAGAAAAAAGGAAGAAGGGGTAATGGAATGATGGACAAAATTAGTTCAGGTTTTTAATTTTAATGACGTCACATCAAGAAATGGCCAAGAACAATTGGTGATGATGATGATATGCACTTTAATGGGACTACATTGTGTTTGAATGTCAGTTATCGAGAGAATTTTTGTCGGCTATCTTTTCTTGAGAAAATAATAGTGTAGGGCAAACCTTCCTATAGATAATGTTGTTATCGGAATACTTTTCTATAGAAAATGTTGTTATCGGATCACTTTTCTATAGAAAAGCATGTTATCGGTCAACTTTTTTTGAGAAAAGTGTGTTATCGGACCACTTTTCTATTAAAAAGGGTGTTATCGGATCACTTTTCTACAGAAAAGGGTGTAATCGGACCATTTTTCAATGGAAAACTATGTTATCGGACAAATGTTCTATAGAAATGTGAGTTATCGGACAACTTATTTATATAAAAGTGTGTTATCGAAAAACTTTTCAATAGTAAAATGTTTTATCGGATAGAAAAAGTGTGTTATCGGATAACTTTTCTATATAAAAGTGTGTTATCGAAAAACTTTTCTATAGAAAAGTGTTTTATCGGATAAATTTTCTATAGAAAAGTGTGTTATCGGACAAATTTTCTTTTGAAAAAGTATGTTATCGGAAAGATTTTCTATAGAAAAGTGTATTATCGGACAAATTTTCTATAGAAAAGTGTGTTATCGGACAAATTTTCTATATAAAAGTGTGTTATCGAAAAACTTTTCTATATAAAGGTGTGTTATCGGACCACTTTTCTGTTGAAAAGGGTGTTAATGGACAACTTTTCTATAGAAAAGTGTGTTATCGGACAACTTTTCTACAGAAAAGTGTGTTATCGGACAACTTTTCTATAGAAAAGTGTGTCATCGGACATCATTTCTATAGAAAAGTGCGTTATCGGACATAATTTCTATAGAAAAGTGAGTTACCGGACAGCTTTTCTATAGAAAAGTGTGTTATCGGACAACTTTTCTATAGAAAAGTGTGTTATCGGATAACTTTTCTATAGACAAGTGTGTTATCGGAGAACTTTTCTATAGAAAAGTGCTTTATCGGACATCATTTCTATAGAAAAGTGAGTTACCGGCAGCATTTCTATAGAAAAGTGCGTTATCGAATAACTTTTCTATAGAAAAGTGTGTTATCGGACAAATTTTCCATAGAAAAGTGTGTTATCGGCCAACTTTTCTATAGAAAAGTGTGTTATCGGACAATCTTTCTATAGAAAAGTGTGTTATCGGACAATCTTTCTATAGAAAAGTGTGTTATCGGACAACTTTTCTATAGAAAAGTGTGTTATCGGACAACTTTTCTATAGAAAAGTGCGTTATCGGACATCATTTCTATAGAAAAGTGAGTTACCGGACAGCTTTTCTATAGAAAAGTGTGTTATCGGACAACTTTTCTATAGAAAAGTGTGTTATCGGATAACTTTTCTATAGACAAGTGTGTTATCGGAGAACTTTTCTATAGAAAAGTGTGTTATCGGACAAATTTTCTGTAGAAAAGTGTATTATCGGACAACTTTTCCATAAAATGGTTTGTTATCGGACACAACTTTTCTTTTGAAAAAGTATGTTATCGGAAAGCTTTTCTATAGAAAAGTGTACTATCGGAGAACTTTTCTATAGAAAATGGTGTTATCGGACCAATTTTTATAGAAAATGGTGTTATCGGACAACTTTTCTATAGAAAAGTGAGTTAGCGGACGATTTTTTTATAGAAAAGTGCGTTATCGGACAACTTTTCTATAGAAAAGTGTGTTATTGTACAACTCTTCTACAAAAAAAGTATGTTATCGACCAAAATATCTTTATAAAATAGAAAAAATTCGTGATCGACCGATTTATGTAGACAATTTGTTGTCGAGTAATTTTTCAATAGAAAACGTTGTTATTGACGCCGTTTTTTGTAAAAACGAAATGTGTTATCGACCAAGTTTGATATAGCAAAATTTGTTATCGGTGTTAAAGAGACCGTTTTGTGTAGAAAGCTTTGTTAGCGATGTAGAAAAAATCGTCATCGATATTATCGACACCGTTTAACATAGCAAAACTTTGTTATCGACTTAGTATTCTGTAGAAAGCTTTCTTATCGACCCATTGTTCTATGTAAAACTTTGTTATCGACTTAGTTTTCTGTAGAACACTTTGTTATAGAGTAATTTTGTACAGAAAACTTTGCATACCCATTTTGTTATCGACACAATTTTTGTATAAATTTTTATAGAACTTTGTTATCGACATACTTTTTGTATAAAACTTTATTATCGATACAATTTTTTCGGTTGGCAACTTCGTTATCGACTCCGTTTTTCTGTAGGAATCTTTGTTATCGATCTACTTTTCTGTAAAAAAGTTCGATACTAAATTACTCTGCCTCAAAATTATGCTATCCAAGAATGAAAGTGAGCCATTAATGACTAAGAAAATCTCTCGTTGAAACTATGTATCTTGGCAAGCATCCAAATTGGGAGTTAAAAAATTGAAAACAGGTTTTTTGACAAAAAGCTATCATATTTATTAGAAGCCCAACAGGAGACTGTTGTAAGGCATACACAATGGATGTTATGGATGCTCTGAAAAAAAAAAAAACACCCACATGAAACACTTTCTTAAGCTTGCCAATTTTTTTGGTGTTTTTATGTTAAGTGCAGTATCTAGGATAAAAGGCCGTTGTGTAGATATGTTTGTCGGGACACTTCAATTAAAAGATTTCCACTCTGACTGACAAATGAAAAAAAAAATATCTTAACAACAACATTTCCGATGGCTCTTCAATGTTTGGGACTTTTCTTTGTCCATCTATGTGAGTGTGTGTGCGTGTGTGTGTGTGAGTGAAGACTTTATTTCCTGTTCCGTTTTAATGTTAAGTGTAGCAAAGTGTTTTTCGAAACGAAAATGTTTCCTGGCTACGTTTTTCGTGTTTTTTTTTTTTTCTTCTTTTAATGACACAAAAGACATTTTTTGGGAAGATGTGGATTTTTTTTTTGTCCCCAACAATCAGTTACTCATCTTCGGGACAGATTTTCTTTATGGAGCCATTGTTAATGGACAATGTAATTTCCGATTATTTATTATTTTTAGAAGCAGAGGACTACCAGCAATTTGGCGAATTACTCATAAAGAAAAAAAATGAAAATTCAAGGAGAATTTTTGAGGATTTTTTAAAAGACCCAAAATTTTGTAGTTTTTCAAAAAAGGGAGAAAAGTGTTGTTTTTTAGTTAATACTAACAAGGCCCAATATTTTTTTCATTACTTAACCATTTTTTTACAACCATCAATTTGGCTTATTACTCATAAAAAATAAACTGAAAATTCAAGGAGACTTTTTAAGAAATTTTAAATTTCAAAAAAAAAAAACAAGTTTAAAAGTATCAGCCGGTTTTTCCGACAGATGTATACCCTCAGCCAATGTTCGATTATTTAAATATATTTTGACTTCTGTTATGAATATTCATATTGTTGACCCTTTATGGAGTAGGTTCCGATGGAATGGGCCAATATTGTCCATTTTGTATCGGACCTAACTAAATACGATATAAATATTGCGACGTGCCAGATTTGGACTATATCGAATACTTCCTTCACTTTACATGAGATATGTGGCAATTCTCATGATGTGTGGTTATTCAAAACTTTGACCTTTGTGGGGGAAGTACCAGAAGGTATTGTCTGATCTCTAAAATATTTATAACAGATCTTGTGTTGATAGATATATTAAGAAGTGCCAAATCTGAATGGAATCTGATGTTAATTTCGCGTTTTACAAGCTTCATGGGTATTCAAATTTGTAACCCTTTGTGGGAGAGGTACCAGAAGGAGTGGACCAATACATTCCATCCAGATCTTGTGTGAGTAGAAATAATGGGATGTGTGAAAGATGAAGCGAACCGGATACTTATTTCGGATTGTCTAATCGTTTTGGTTATTCAAAACTTTGACCCTCTATGGAGGAGATACCATTGTTATAATTGATTTTGTGTTGATAGATATATTGAGAAGTGCCACATCTGAATGGAATCGGATGTTAATTTCGCGCTTTTTCGAGCTTCACGGATATTCAAAATTTTGTCCCTGAAGAAATTTGTACCAGAAGAAATGGTCCGATCTCTGCCATCTTTACACCAGCCTTTGGGTCAATAAAAATATTGTCATGTGTGACATATGAATGGAACCGGAAGCTTATTTCGGATTTTATAATAGTTTTTATACCCTACAACAAAAGGTGGTCAGCCAAATTTGATCGAAATCGGTTCAGATATAGCTATATCTCCCATATATATTGTTCATCCGATTTGTTATTTTTGTCCTCCGCCGTCATAATATGCACTATGGAACAACAATATTTGGGGAAATATATCAAATACAGCTCAGAAATACATTTGCTAAATTTTATCGAGATCGGTTCAGATTTGGATATAGCTCCAATATATATCTTCGTCCGATTTACCTTTTATTGTGCACCAAACGTCTAATATTTGTCCAAATGGGATGGAATTTGGCACTTACGACCGAATTGAGTCTGGAAGCTAGTATGTCAAATTTGGTGAAGATCGGTTCAGATATAGCTATAGCTTCCATATATATTATACATCCGATTTGTTATATTTGTTACCCACAACCGTAATATGCACACCGTAACAACGATATTCAGGGAAATATATCAAATATTGCTCCGAAATATATTTGCCAAATTTTATCGAGATCGGTTCCGATTTGGATATAGCTCCCATATATTTTTTTATCCGATTTCAAATTAATTGTGCACCAAATGGGCAATACAAGTCCGAATTTAAAAGATACAAATGCTTCAGCATATTTAGTCCTTTGAACTTTAAATTAGAATTATAGGCACAGCGTGTATGATTGAATTCTCCCATAAAAACTTCTAATTGTTATGTGGAGCTCTACTTAATTAGCAAAATGGTGTAGGGTATCATAAAATCGGCCCCACCCGACTTTAAGACTTTCTTTACTGGTTGTTATTTAAAATGTTGACGCTTTGTAGGGGTAGGTACCAGAAGAAATGGTCCAATCTCTACTATCCTCAAAACAGATCTTGTATTAATGGAAATATTGAGAAGTACCAACTCAGAACGGAGTCGGATGCAAAATTTTGACCCTTTGTGGGGGAGGTACCAGAAGGAGTGGACCGATACATTATATCTTTACACCAGACCATGGGTTAATAAAAATATTGTGATGTGTCAAAAAATGAAGAGAACCGGATGCTTATTTCGGATTTTATAATCGTGGGGGCAGGTACCAGAAGGAATGGTCCGATCTCTATCATCTCTATAACAGATCTTGTGTTGATGATAAGTCTGAGTGAAATCGGATGTTTATTTCGGGTTTAATGAGCTTCACGAATATTTAAAATTTTAAACCTTTGTGGAGGAGCTACCAGAAGGAGTAATCCGATATATCCCATCTTCACAGCCGACCTTGGGTTAATATAAATATTGAGATTTGAGAAATATGAACAGAAGTGGATGCTTATTTCGGTTTTGATAATCGTTTTGGTTATTCAAAATTTTGACCCTTTGTGTGGGGAGGTACCAGAAGGAATGGTCACACCTCTACCATCTTTATAACAGAGCTTGTGCTGATGGAAATGTTGAGATGTACCAAGTCAGAATGGAATCGGAAGTTAATTTCGTGTTTTATGAGCTTCATTGATATTCCAGATTTTGACCCTTTGTGGGGGAGGTACCAGAAGGAGTAGACCGATACATTCCATCTTTACACCAGACCTTGGGTAAATGAAAATATTGTGATGTGTGAAATTTGACGAGAACCGTATGCTTATTTGGGATTTTATGATCGCTTTGGTTATTAAAAACATTGACCCTTTGTGGGGGAGGTACTAGAAGGAATGGTCCGATCTATACCATCTTCATAACAGATCTTGTGTTAATGGAAATGTTAAGATGTACCAAATCTGAATGGAATCGGATGTTAATTTCGCGTTTTATGAGCTTCATGGATATTCCAGATTTTGACCCTTTGTGGGGGAGGTACCAGAAGGAGTAGACCGATATATTCCATCTTCACACCAGACTATGGGCTAATAAAAATATTGTGATGTATGAAATTTGAAGACAATCGGACTCTTACATCACATTTTATAAGAGTTTATAATTACTCAAACTGTTCGCCCTTTGTGTGGGAGGTACTTGATGGAGTTGACCGATATTGTCGATTTTCCCACCTGATCTAGCACTAAAGTAAATATTAGGATTTGCAAAGTTAGAACAAAGTCGGATAATGCTTTCTCTTTCTGTGCAGTAAAATATTCTTTTTTTTTTTGTTTTGAAAATTTCCGCCTTTTGTGGGGGAGGTACCAGAAGGAGTGAACCGATATTGTCCATCTCCGAACTCGATTTAAGTTTGATAATAATATTATGATGTGCTAAGTTTGGACCACATCGGATACTCTCTTCGAGAATTAACTTGCTCACCAGCCAGAGAGAGAGAGAGAGAGAGAGAGAGAGAGAGAGAGAGACGGATGGGCATCGCTAAATCGACTCCAAATATCCTGACAAAGAGACAAGGCATTTTTGCTTTATTTAACAAAATATTTAATTTTTTTTAATTCTTTTTTTTTCGATATCAATTCCCTGATCTTAAATATTTTACCATATTCAAAATAGTGTCGAAATGCAATCGTTCGTCATGTGGTTGTTAGCCATAAAAAGAAAACCCTCAAAGGTCCTTGAGCAGCACTAAAACGGCGATGACTTTTTCATGCTTGATAAGTATGCCAATATGGCAACACTTATGATATGGTGTCCCATAAAACTTGGCACTATGACATCAGGGTGTTAAGAGGCTCCACGCAGGGTTAGAGAACCACATAGCTAAGCCAACAAGAATCCTTAAGCAAAAAAGAAAAAATGGCCCTTGAAACTTAAGCTAAAAAAGCTGTTCATTTTTTTGCTAATTATAATACCCAAACACTCTTAGCCAACATAAATGTGTAGGGGGGCTTCCTTCCCTCAGGACCGCACAAATAGCTCACACATGTTCGTGTGTCAGCCTGATGTGGAAAATGTTTTACTCGCTTGCTTGCTTTCCCCAGCATTGGTGGCGTCGATAGGGTCCACAGAACATTTTCATTTCCCTCATGAAGTGCATTCGTGTGCTCAAGTTTTCAATTCGCCTCGAATGGAGCTGGAGCTGTCGTCGGCACGTGTTTTGAAGTAGGAGTTTGAAAGACGTGAGGCAGTGCTGCTGCTAAGGGAGTTGGCAGCTGAACCTAGTGAACAAAAGGATTAGAGTGTAAATGAATTAAGATAGGAAGCTAAAATTTTGCACAGATCAGTCTCTAGGCTGCAGGCAGGTCACGTTCGAAGATGGACTATATCGGAGCACGATATCGTATAGCCCCCATATAACGGTACCCCCAATATTCGGTATTTTGATGACTGTTGCCAAAATTTTCAATGGATTTGTCAAAAAAATCTACACAATTAGTCCCTTCTGAGTACTTTACCTCCTGGGAGAGAATTGTCTAGATTGGTCTACGATATCGGTACCTCCCAATATTCGGTATTTTCATGATTTTTGCCACATTTTTCAATGGAATTGTCTGAAAATTCACACTAGAAGTTTCTTCAGAATATTTTAATTCATGGGAGAAAATTGTCTGTATAGGTCCACGTTTTGGCATAGCCCCCCCTAAAACGGTACCTTCCGATATTCGATATTTTGGTGATTTTAGGAACAATATTCAATAGAATCATTCAAAATGTCGTATTTCGAGTTCGTAATACAGTCTATGACAGAAAATTGTCTCTGCAGGTCCAAGTCTTCGCATAGCCCCCCCTAAAACGGTACCTTCCGATATTCGGTATTTTGATGATTTTACCGACATTATTCACCGGAATTATATCAAATTTGGTATTTGAAGTTCATAATGGATACTACAGCCTATGACAGAAAATTTTCTATGCAGGTCCACGTCTTCGTATAGCCCCTATATAACGGTACCTCCCGATATTCGGTATTTTGATGATTTAAGCGACACCATTCACCGGAATGGTTTCAAATGTCGTATTTGAAGTTCCCAATGAGTACTACAATCTATGACAGAAAATTGTCTATGCAAGTCCAGGTCTTCGTATAGCCTCCATACAACGGTACCCCCATATTCGGTATTTTAATGATTTAAGGCGATTTTTAAGATTTTAACAACATTTCTAAGGGATTTCTTTTTTTTGAAAATTTCTAAATTTTTTCCATATGGTGGAGGGTATTTAAAGTTCGGCCCTGCCGAACTTACCGCTTGTTAAAAATAATTTTTTTACGAAAACTTTTATATACTCTCAGCCATATAGCTACAAAAACTGGCTCATCGAAATAATGGTTTAGACCCTAGGCCTCTTTGGACCAAATCCGTTTCAGGTCATTTGGAGTCGGTGTAGAGGTTTCTGTTCCTCCATCCGCCTATCTGTCCGGCTGGTGAGCACGATAACTCCCGATTTGGTCCAAACTTCGTACATCGTGATATAGTCTTATCAAACTTTTATCGAGTTCGAAGATGGAAAATATCGGTCTACTTCTTCTGGTACCTCCCCCACAAAAGGTCAAAATTAATAAATCTATATTTTCACCGACACAAGATCTGGTGTGAAGATGGTCTAAATCGGCCCACACCTTCAGCTACCACCCATTCAACGGGTAAAAATTTTGAATTATCTTATATCTCATGAAATGCGAAATAAGCACCCGATTCTCTTCAACTTTCACACATCCCAAGAGCTTCACTAATTAAAAGATCTGGTGTGAAGGTTAAAATAACAGAAAATAATTTATTTTCTTAAAAAAAGAGAGGATGGTCCAATTTTGTGCTAACTTTGCAAATCCGAATATTTTTCTCAGTACCACGTCAGATGCGACAATGGACAATATCGGCCCACTGCATCAAGTCCCTTCCCCACAAAGGGTCAAAATTTGGAATTATTATAACTCTTATAAAATGAGAAAAAGGAGTCCGATTCTCTTCAAATCTCATACATTTCATTATTTTTAGTAACGGAAGATCTGGTGTGAAGGTGGGATATATCGGTCTACTCCTTGTGGTGCCTCCTCCACAAGGGGTCAAAACTTTGGAGTAAAATATTTGACTGACCGACTTAACTATGCATCAACGTCCAGACGAAACGGCTGAAACTGGAATCTTCAAATTTTGGGTGAGGGTCCCTCTTGGCCCAAAGGGATCTAGGTTCTTGGAAATTCGCACAAGAACGGTACGAAAAATATTAAAAGGTACTAAATATGTTAGCTTTTGTATTTGAGGAAGCAGTAGAGCTGGAGTTCTTAAATTTGGAATGAGGGTCACTGGATGGAGTGTATGATAGATGTACCAAAAATGTGTGCGAAAATTACTAAAATGTACTATATTTGGTACCACTTCGTATCAACGTGAACGGTTAGAGGTAAAAACTCGAAATTTCGGAATGGGAATCAAGGTTGAGGAGTGGAGTAGGACGTAGTTTTGGAAGTGTGTACTCATGTATATAACAAGTAAAAAAGCTATAAGTTCGGCCGGGCCGAACTTTGAATACGACGACAAGGACCTGCATAGGTAACTTTTGTCATAAGCCCTTAAAATACTCAAATGCGAAACTTAAAAAAAAAAATCTGTGAATAATGTAGCTAAAATCATCATAATGCCGAATATCGGGAGGTACCGTTATAAGAAGACTTGTACCTGCACAGACAATTTTCTGTCTTAGGCTGTAGTATCCATTACGAACTTCAAATACCAAATTTGAGAGAGTTCCGGTGAATAAAGTCGCAAAATACCGAATTAGGAGAGTAAAGATATATGGGGGCTAGACGAAGACCTGGACCTGCACAGACAATTGTCTGTCGTAGGCTGTAGTATCCATTACGAACTTCAAATACCAAATTTGAGAGAGTTCCGGTGAATAAAGTCGCTAAATTCAACAAAGTACCGAATATCGGGAGGAACAGTTAAATGGAGGCTATACGAAGACGTGGACCTGCACAGACTATTTTCTGTCTTAGGCTGTAGCATCCATTTCGAACTTCAAATACGAAATTTGAAAAAATGTCGATGAATATTGTCGCAAAAATCATTAAAATACCGAATATCGGGAGGTACTGTTATATGGGGGCTATACCAAAACGTGGACCTAAAAGGCCAATTTTCAATACCAAAAGTCCTGCAGACATAATATACATTTGAGTAGAATTTTATCAATCTACTTTAATTCGTTCGAAAACTAGAGTGAGAAATGTAGGTAGTAGTGAACATTCGTACTTAAATGTACTAAATGGTACTAAATTTGGTACAATTTGGATTTGGGTGAACCAATAGAGCTGGTATCCTGAAAATTTGATATTGACATTATTGGCACAGTGAAGGATTGGGTTTTCGAAACTTGTACTTATGTGTACTAAATGGTACTAAATTTGGTACAATTTAAATTCTGGGAGAACCAATAGAGCTGGAATCCTGAAATTTGAAAATAAGATTACTAATGCATCGTGGGACTGAGGAATGTAGGTGGTTTTTTGAAATTTGTACTTATATGTACTAAATTTGGTACAATTTGTATTTGGGCGAACCAACAGGAATGGAATCCTAAATTCAGGATTGAGATTACTGTAGGAGTGTGGGATTGGGTTATACAGAAAGCTTTCGAAATTTTTAATATGCGTACTAATTGGTAAATATAGAGGAGATTTTAGAAATGTGTACTAAAATCGTACGAAAAGTACTAAATGTTACTAAATTTGTATTAAGTTAATGTATAGAGCTGGAATCGCGAAATTTCCATTCGTATTAGATGAAATTTTGAGATTTTCCAAAAATTATCGCTTAACTCAAAAAAAATTGTAGGGAGGCCCTTTTTACTTTAATATGTTTGCTGGGTTGTTCCTTTTTCGTCTGATTGTTATTTCCACCATATGGTGGTGGCCAGAGACCAAAGACTTCATTATAACACGTTCACATTTGCTGAGCAATGCAACACACTCTGGCAAGCATGACTTGGGATATTAGTTAGCCAAAGAGTTCGGCAAGAGTCTCCTTACCTCCGCCCCTTTCAAATTTTTCTTTAAAATTGCCCCGAAACAGGCTGTTGCATTCAGCCCGGCAAAGGGTTTCGATTTCCTGCAATGAATTTCAATGTTACGCAAATTGATTAGAAAATGTTTGCTAAGCACTTGAAAATGCTCTTTTAAAATCAGTTATATATTATATTGGCTAAAAATGTTCCGGGGGAGGGGGGGTGAGTGGGTGGCATGGTGGGATACCAGATGCAATTACATTTAAATTTAATATTTTTTTAAAATATTCTGATGATTCGGAGCTTTAAAGTGTTGAAGTCATCTATTAAAATAGTCTATGGCAGGATATTCTAGAGTAGCGACACTGGAAGGGACCTCCATTATCCTTAGCCACAATAATTTACATATGGCAGGAGAACCTCCAGGAGAGCATTGGAAGGGAACTCCTTAGTTTCTCATGTATTAAATTAGTCTATGACAGAAAAATCTCAGTGGGGACACTGGAAGGCACCGCCATTATCCTCAGCCAAAATAATTTACATATGGCAGGAGATCCTCGAGGAGGGCATTGGAAGGGACCTCCTTAGTTTCTCATCTATTAAATTAGTCTATGACAGAAGAATCTCAATGGGAACACTGGAAGGGACCTCTATTATCCTCAGCCAAAATAATTTTCCTTTTACCATAACAGTCTTTGGCAGGTGATCCTCGAGGTTGGCTTTCAAAGGAACCTCCTTAATTTCTAACCAACATAACTTCCCTTTAATTTCTTTCATGTCCCACTCTCTCCAATTCTCCCACATAATGAAATAATATTGGATGTCATTGCAACAACATTTTAATAAACTACACACAAGGACTCCGTTTTGCTGTTATCCTGAAAAAAGGAATATGAAAAAAGACTTAATTTTAATTTTGTTAAAATAATCGTGTATGGCCAGCCGCACCAGAAAACTCCACTAAATGACAATTAAATAAGAAAATTTCAAATCTTTACAAACTTCCACTTTCCAACCTGGCCCGCCCTCCCTTCTGGGAAACTCCAAGTCCCCAGGAAAAATGTTTAGTTAACCCAAAAGAGATTTATGCTGTAGCCAAAAATTACATTTTAATGAAGTTGATTATAATGAGTTCAGAATGGCATACGCACCGCCACAGTGGTGGACAAAAGTGTGGGACAAAAGATTTCTTTTTTTTTTTTTGATATTTTGAAGAGTGAGATTTGGGAAAACACTTTGTATCCAAACCATTTGATCTTTTTTCAAAAAACATATCGTTTTTTGGACCGCTATATCTCATCTTCACCGCAGATCTTCTCTTAGTAAAAATAATGGGATGTGAGTAATATGAATAGAACCGGATACTAATTTCGAATTTTAAAATCGTTTTGTTATTCAAAACGTTGACCTATTGTGGGGGAGGCACCAAAAGGAATGGTCCGATCTCGACCATCTTCATAACAGATCTTAAGTTGAAGAAAGTCTGGAATGGAATCGAATGTTAATTTCGATTTTTAAGAGCTTCACGGATATTCAAAAATGTTGACCCTTTGTGGGGGAGGTACCAGAAGGAGTGGACTGATATGTCCCATTTTCACAGCAAATACTGTGTTAGTAGAAATAATAGGATGTGTGAAATATAAAGAGAACTGGATGCTTATTTTGGATTTTATAAAAAACTTTGACCCTTTGTGGGGGAGGTACCAGAAGGAATGATCCATTGTCTACCATTTTTATAACGGATCTTGTTCTGATGGAAGTAATGAGATGTGCCAAGTCTGAATGGAATCGGCTGTTAATTTCTCGTCTTAAGAACTTCATGGATATTCAAAATTTTGACCCTTTGTGCGGGAGGTAACAGAAGGAGTAGACCGATATGTCCCAAATTCACGGCAAATCTTCTGTTAGTAAAAATAATGGGATGTATGAAATATAAAGAGAACTGGATGCTTATTTTGGATTTTGTAATCGTTTTGGTTATTCGAAATTATGACCCTTTGTGTGGCAGGTATTTGATGGAGTGGACCGATCTCTTCCATCTTTATAACAGATCTTGTGTTGATGGAAATATTGAGATGTGCCAAGTCTGAATGGAATCGGATGTTAGTTTCTCGTTTTAAGAGCTTTATAGATATTCAAAAATGTTAACCCTTTGTGGGGGAGGTACCAGAAGGAGTGGACCGTTATATTCCATTTTCACATCAGACCTTGTGTTAATAAAAATATTGCGATGTCTGAAATATGAAGAGTACTGGATGCTTATTTCCGATTTTATTAACGTTTTGGTTATTCAAAATTTTGACCCTTTGTGGGTGCTGTACCGGAAGGAATGTTCCGATCTCTACAATCTTTATAGCAGATCGTATGTTGATAGAAATTTTGAGATGTGCCAAGTCTGAATGGAATCAGATGTTAATTTCGCGTTTTATGAGCTTCATGGATATTCAAAATTTCGACCCTTTGTGGGGAGGTACAAGAAGGAGAGGCCCGATCCCTCCCATCCCTTCATCATACCTTGGGTTAATAAAAATATTATGGTGTGTGTAATTTGAAGACAATCGGATTCTTACATCACATCTTCTAGAAGTTATAATTATTTAAAATTTTGACCCTTCGTGGAGGGAGGTACCAGAAGGAGTGGCCCGATCCCTCCCATCTCTTCATCATACCTTGGGTTAATAAAAATATTCTGGTATGTGTAATTTGAAGACAATCGGATTCTTATATCACATTTTCTAGAAGTTAAAAATATTTAAAATTTTAACCCTTTGTGGGGAAGGTTCCAGTAGGTATGTACCGAAGTATTCCATTTTTACACCAGACGCTGGGCTAATAAAAAATAATGCGATGTGTGCAATTTGAAGACAATCGGACACTTACATCACATTTTATACGAGTTGTAATTATTCTAAATTTTGACCCTTTGTGGGGGAGGTACCAGAAGGAGTGGTCCGATCCCTCCCATATTTTCATCATACCTTCGATTAATAAAAATATTGTGATGTGTGTAATTTGAAGACAATCGGACACTTAAATCACATTTTATAAGAGTTGTAATTATTCAAAATGTTGACCCTTTGTGGGAGAGGTACCAGAAGGAATTGTCCGATCTCCGACATCTTTACGACAGATCTTGTGTTGATGGAAAAATTGAAATGTGCCAAGTTTGAATGGACTCGAAAGTTAATTTTGGATTTTATGAGCTTCATGGATATTCAAAATTTTGACCCTTTGTGGGGGAGCTACCAAAAGAAGTGAACCGATATATTCCATCTTCACAGCAGATCTTGATTTAGTAAAAATAATGGGATGTGTAAAATATGAAGAGAACTGGATGCTTATTTCGGATTTTTTTAATCGTTTTGGTAATTCAAAGCTTTGACCCTTTGCGGAGGAGGTGCTAGAAGGAATGATCCGTTCTCTACCATTTTTATAACGGATCTTGTGCTGATGGAATTATTGAGATGTGCCAAGTCTGAATGGAATCGGATGTTAGTTTCTTGTTTTAAGAGCTTCATGGATTTTCAAAATTTTGACCCTTTATGGGGAGGTACCATAAGGAGATGGCCGATATATCCCATCTTCACAGCAGATATCGTGTTCGTAAAAAAAAAATAGGATCTGTGAAATATGAAGAGAACCGGATGCTTATTTTGGATTATATATTCGTTTTTGTTATTCAAAACTTTGACTCTTTGTGGGGGAAGTACCGGAAGGAATGGTCCGATCTCCACCATCTCTATAACAGATCTTGTGTTGATGGAAATATTGAGATGTGCCAAGTTTGAATGCAATCGGATGTTAATTTCGCGTTTTATTAGCTTCATGAATATTCAAAAATTTCGACCTTTTCTGAGGGAGGTACCAGTAGGAGTGAGCCGATATTGCCCATCTCCGAACTCGATCTAAGTTTGATAATAATATTACGATGTACCAAGTTTGGATCAAATCGGATACCCCCTTCGAGAGTTATCGCACATTGCTAGATCGAGCCCAAATGTCCTGAAACGGATTTTGTCCCAATAGACCTAGAGTCTAAACCCGTTATTTCGAAGAGACACGTTTTGCCTGAGGGTATAAAAAATATATTTTAAGAATTTTTTTTGAAGTTGAAAAAAAAGAAATCTCCCCATTTTTATCCTTCACTGTAGCCCAAAAATACATTGCCTTTTTCCAAAATTTCTCCAGAGAATTATATTAGAGTTTTGGAGAAACTAACAAAACGGAACAACCAAAACTACTCCCAAACTAAAAAAAGAAAAAAAAACAACAACAATAAAACATGAAGTTTTACAAACAAAAATTAAGCCCCCTCCCTCCCGAAAAAAACCTGAAATAAAAACAAAGAACTTGAGACTAATTTTTGTCCAACGAAAATATGAACTCCAGCCAAAGTGTTAGCCAGCAGATGTGTGTGTGTGGGGGCAACATCCTGCCTAAGGAACAACCAAAATGAGAGACTTCATTGGATTCTTGACAGAGTCAAAGAGCCCGAAGGACACAAAACTTATCTGGGAAAACTAAAGTATATTTCGCAGCAAAGAACATCCCAGGGCGTGATGTCCTTTTTGGTCTACAGACAGACAGCCAGCCAACCAGCCAGCCAAGGCAAACTGCAAATAAATTTCATTACAAGCCAAATGGAGTTACCAACATCTGTTTTGCATGTAACCAAAGATGGCTAACATAATGTTGGAACAGGATGACACACACCACGGCTATCCTTTCTCCGAATGACATTTCGAGGGTATACATTAAGTGAATGGAGAGAGCAGGAGAGTGGGAGAGAGATGTGAAATAATAGAATTCTCTTGCCAAAAACAATAGAAAATCTCCACTTTTTATAATTGTTTTTAGAAAAAAAAAAAATAATAAACGGCCCGTCTCCACGGAAATAAAACATGTTCAGCAACACATTTATTTAGTCCGGAAAACAAAGGGCGAAGACATTTTCCCATATCTCCCTTACCCGCGAGCTGAGTGGCCATTGACCAGGCCGCAACAATGCTCAGTTTCAAGTGTAAATACTTGCCAAGTTAGATAAATCATGTGGTACAGTGGGGCAAAATAGCGAGGAAATATATATTTCAGAACGGGAGGGAATTTTTAAAAAATAAAAAAAACGTAAAAAAGGATCAAAAGTCTGGCGGGGCCGACAATATAATGCCCTACATCATGCACCGCAAAAATGCCAAGTTAGATAAATCATGTGGTACAGTAGGGCAAAATAGCGAGGAAATATATTTTTCAGAACTAGAGGATATTTTTAAAAAATTAAAAAAAAAAACCTTAAGTTGGGCGGGCGGACAATATAATGCCCTACATCTTGCACCGACATTTTGAACCAATCTCCATAAAATTTGTCAATGATATTTCTGAGCTGTTTCTGATGATATCTGGGGATGGAATGTGATTCTATGGAGATCAGCAAAAATAAGTTTGGGTCTATGGATCAAAAAAATGAACAAAGTCAGAACATCCAATACCAATAGGGTATAAAAATACCGTAGGGTATAAAAATTCAGATTTTTATACCCTACACTAAAAGGTGGTCAGGGTATTATATCTTTGTGCATTTGTTTGTAACAGGCAAAAGGAAACGAGATAGACCCATAGTTCCTTTTGATGATCTGCATAGAATCACATTCTGAATCGATGTATGCATGTCCGTCCGTCCGTCCGTCCGTCTGTCCATGTATTTTTATAAACAAAGTACAGTTCGCATTTATTATCCGATTGAGATGCAATTTTATTATCCGATTGAGATGCAATTTTTTGGCCCAAGGACGAACCCTATTGAAATTGGAGATAATCGGTAAAAATTTAGATATAGCTCCCATATATATCTTCGTCCGATTTGCCTTTTATTGTGCACCAAACGTGTAATATCAGTCCGAATAATATGGAATTTTGCACGTACGATCAGATTGGACCTTAAAATAAGTATACCAAATTTGATCGAAATCGGTTCAGATATAACTATAGCTCCCATATATATTCTACATCCGATTTGTTATTTTTGTCCTCCGCAGCCGTAATATGCACTCTGTAACAACAATATTTGGCGAAATATATCAAATGTAGCTCAGAAATACCTTTGCTAAATTTTATCGCGATCGGTTCAGATTTGGATATAGCTCACATATATAACTTCGTCCGATTTACCTTTGATTGTGCACCAAACGTCTAATATTTGCCCAAATGGGATGAAATTTGGCACTTACGACCGAATTGAGTCTAGAAACTAGTATGCCAAATTTAGTGAAGATCGGTTCAGATATAGCTACAGCTCCCATATATGCTGTTCATCCGTTGTTACCCACAGCCGTAATATGCTCTCCGTAACAACGATATTTAGGGAAATATATCAAATACAGCTCAAAAAAATATCTTTGCCAAATTTTATCGAGATCGGTTCAGATTTGGATATAGCTCCCATATATATCTTTATCCGATTTCAAATTAATTGTGCACCAAATGGGCAATACAATTCCGAATTTTAAAGATACAAATGCTTCGGCATATTTAGTCCTTTGAACTTTAAATTATAATTATAATCATAGCGTGTATGATTGAATTCTCCCATAAAAACTTTTAATTGTTATGCGGAGCTCTACTAAATTAGCAAAGTGGTGTAGGGTATCATAAAGTCGGCCCCGCCCGACTTTAAGACTTTCTTTATTGGTTTTTTATCCCCTCAGCCTATATGGCTAGAGAGGGTATAAAAAGTTTGATACGACCAAAACGCGCCTCATCGCAATAAAGGTTTTAGACCGTAGGTCTCTTTGGACGAAATACATTTTAGAGCATTTGGAGTCGATCTAGCGATGTCCGTCCGTCCGCCCGCCTGTATGTCTATACGATAACTCTCGAAGGGAGTATACGATTTGATCCAAACATGGTACATTGTAATATTATTATCAAATTAAGATCGAGTTCGGAGATAGGCAATATCGGTCCACACCTTCTGGTAGCTCCCCAAACAAAAAGTTCGAAATTTTCATAAAAAAAATGTATTATCTGCACAGAAAGAGAAAGGATAATCCGATTTTGCTACAAATTGGCAAATTCAAATATTTGTAGCAGTGCTAGGTTAGGTGCGAAAATGGACAATAAAGGTCAACTCCATTAGGTACCGCCACCACAAAGGGTCAACATATTGAATAATTTTAAGTCCTATAAAATGTAGGTTTAAGAGTCCGATTGTCTTCAAATTACTCACATCACAATATTTTTTATTAGCCCAAGGTCTGGTGTGAAGATGGAATATATCAGTCCACTCCTTCTGGTACCTACCCCACAAAGGGTCGAAATTTTGAATAACCAAAACTATTCTAAAATTGGAAATAAGCATCCGGTTCTCTTCATATTTCACACATCACAATATTTCTATCAACACAAAGTCTGGTGTGAAGAAGGTATATATCGGTCCACTCCTTCTGGTACCTCCCCCACAAAGGGTCAAAATTTTTGAATAACCGCGAAACTCATAAAACGCGAAATTGACATCCGATTCCGTTCCGACTTGGCACATCTCAATATAATAATGACCACAAGATCTGTTATAAAAATGGGAGGAATCGGACCTTTTTTTCTGGTACCTCCTCCACAAAGGGTCAACATTTTTGAATATCCATGTAGCTCATAAAACGCGAAATTAACATCCAATTCCATGCAGACTTGGCACATCTCAATATTTCCTCGAACACAAGATACGTTATACAGATGTTAGAGGTCGGACCATTTCTTCAGGTACCTCCTCCACAAAGGGTCAAAATTTTGAATAACCAAAACGATCCTAAAATCCGAAATAAGCATACGGTTCACCTCATATTTCACCCATCCCATTATTTCTACTAACACAATATTTGCTAAGTGGATGGGATATATCGGTCCACTACTTCTGGTACCTCCCCCATAGAAAGTCAAAATTTAGAATGTCCTTGAAGTTCATAAACCGCGAAATTAACTTCCGATTCCATTCAGATTTGGCACATCTCAATATTTCCATCAACACAAGATCTGTTATAAAGAAGGTAGAGATCGGATAATTTCTTCTGGTACCTCCCCCACAAAGGGTCAAAATTTTTGAATAACCGCAAAGCTCATAAAACGCGAAATTGAAATCCGATTCCTTTCAGACTTGGTATATCGTAATATTTCCATCAACACAAGGTCTGTTGTAAAGTACCTCTCCCACAAAGGGTCAAAGTTTTGAATAACCAAAACGATTCTAAAAACGGAAATAAGCATCCGGTTTTCTTCATATTTCACACATCCCATTATTTCTACTAACACAAGATCTGCTGTAAATATGAGATATATCTGTCCACTCTTTCTGCTACCTCCCCCACAAAGGGTCAAAATTTTGAACACCTATGAAGCTCATAAAACGCCAAATTAACATCCGATTCCATTCTGACTTGGCACATCTTAAAATTTCCATCAATACAAGATCTGTTATAAAAATAAGTGATAAAAGTGATCGGACCATTCCTTCTGGTACCTCCCCACAAGGGCTCAATATTTTCAATAACCAAAACTATCATAAAATCCGAAAAACTATCATAAAATCCGAAATAATAATCCTGTTCTCTTCATATTTCGCACATCCCATTATTTCTACTGCTGTGAAGATGAGATATATCGGCTCACTACTTCTGGTAACCAAAATAGGTCAAACCTGGCAAGTCGCAATGGAAAACCTTGGTCCACTCCTTTGAAACCTTCCCCATATAGGGTTCAACTCTTTGGATAATCATAACAGAAGTCAAAATATATTTAAATAATCGAACGTTGGCTGAGGGTATACATCTGTCGGCAAAACCGAATGATACTTTTTAACTTTATAAAAAATATATATTTTTTTTAAATATTTAAAAAAAAAATCTGGGAAAAATATCTTGTTGTAGAAATCGCCACCTAGGCTATATTCTTGACTTTCTTTCTTTCCTTCCTTCCTTGTATTTTTATACCCTCCACCTTGGAAAGGAGGGTATATTAACTTTGTCATTCCGTTTGTAACATCCTTAAATATTCGTCGTAGACCCCATAAAGTATATATATTCATGATCAGCATAAAATTCTAAGTCGATTTAACGATGTCCGTCTGTCTGTCTGTCTGTCTGTCTGTCTGTCTGTCTGTCCGTCTGTCTGTCTGTCTGTCTGTCTGTCTGTCTGTCTGTCCGTCCGCCTGTTGAAATCACGATACAGCCCACATTATTTGACGTAGAGCGCCAAAATTTAGCAGAGCAATTTGTATTGTGTCTAGGATGGTTGGTATTGAAAATGAGATATATCGGTCCACGTTCTGGTATAGTCCCCATATAACGGTACCTTCCGATATTCGGTATTTTGATGATTTATGCCACATTTTTTTACAGATTTGTTTGAAAATTGGTATTTGTAGGTCATAATGGGTTCCCGCTCCGGTGACGAAACATTGCATGTATAGGTCCACGTTTTGGTATAGCCCCCATATAAAGGCACCTCCCGATATTCGGTATTTTGATTATTTTTGCCACATTTTTTCACGGATTAGTCTAAAAATTGGTATATGTGGGTCATAATGGGTTCCAGCTCCGGGGGCGAAACATTGTAATTATAGGTCCACGTTTTAGTATAGCCCCCGTATAAAGGTACCTCCCGATATTCAGTTATTTGATGATGATTGCCACATTTTTTCACGGATTTGTCTGAAAATTGGTATTTGTAGGTCATAACAGGTCCCTGTGCGTGTGGCAAAACATTGCATGTATAGGTCCACGTTGGGGTATAGCCCCCATATAAAGGTACCTCCCGATATTCGGTAATTTGATAATTTTTGCCACATTTTTTTCACGGATTTGCATGAAAATTGGTATTTGTAGGTCATAATGGGTTCTAGCTCCTTTGGCGAAACATTGCATGTATGGGTCCATGATTTGGTATAGCCCCCATATAACGGTACCTTCCGATATTCGGTAATTTGATGATTTTTGCCACATTTTTTCACGGATTTGTCTGAAAATTGGTATTTGTAGGTCATAATGGGTTCTAGCTCCTTTGGCGAAACATTGCATGTATAGGTCCACGATTTGATATAGCCTCCGATATTCGGCATTTTAATGGTTTTTCCCACATTTCTTCTAATGTTTCCTTTACCCTAAGGTGTAGGGTATTAAAAGTGTGGGCCGGCCGAACTTAATGTTTTTTTATCAAAATCCTTTTCCTCTTCTGCCAACAAGAGGTTCCACTGTGCCTTGACCGCTATCGACAACAACTTTGCCAGTGTCATGTGTCCCGAAAAACAACAACATAAACACCAGTACAACATGCTACTTAATCACAACAATGCCAACCGCACTTGTGTTAAGAAGTGCCCATAGGACCAACGATGACAACAACAACAACAACAACACCACCAGCAACTTTAGTTACAAGTTCATTGCAAGAAGGAGAACAAAAACAATGAAGTTAAAACCGACAATAAGTCAACAGAACAACAACAGCAACAACAATTGCAATATCCAACGGCCAGGATGATGCCATTGGACAATGACAGAACTAGAACTAAAAAAAAACAACAACAACAATGATGACGGTGGCAGCAGGACAATAGCCAAACAAGACAGCGACTGTGTTGCTGGCACGGTGCGTGATTTTGAAATTACGCGGCACTTTAAGTGGTCGCGGTAAAGAGAAAAAGAAGAAGAAACAAATAAAAAAGCTGTAAGTTCGGCCGGGCCGATCTTTGTATACCCTCCTCTAATTGGAACTAATTTTGGTAATTTTCAGAAAAAATAAAATCCGTTAAAAATTCTGTGAAAATCTTAAAAAATCCGAATGTAGCCGTTATATTAGGGGCTATACGACGACGTGAACCTGCATAGGCCACTTTTTTCATAAACCATTAGAATATTCAACTGCGAAACTTGAAAGAATCGGTGAATAAAATCGTCAAAATACCGAACATCGGGAGGTACCGTTATAAGAGGAGGGCTATACGAAAACATGGACCTGCACAGACAATTCTATATCATAGGCTGCAGTATCCATTACGAACTTCAAATACCAAATTTGACACAATTCCGGTGAATAATGTCGCTTATATCATCAAAATACCGAATATCGGGAGGTACCGTTATATGAAGGCTACACAAAGACGTGGACCTTCGCAGACAATTTTTTGTCTTAGGCTGTAGTATTCGTTGCGAACCTCAAATACCAAATTCAAAACAATTCCGGTGAATAATGTCGCTAAAAACATAAAAATACCGAATATCGGGAGGTACCCTTATATGGGGCTTTACGAAGACGTAGACCTGTACAGACAATTTTCTGTCTCAGAATGTAGTATTCATTGCGAACTTCAAACACCAAATTTGACACAATTCCGGTGAATAATGTCGCTTAAGTAATCAAAATACCGAATATCGGGAGGTACCGATATATGGGGGCTATACGAAGACGTGGACCTGTACAGACAACTTTCTGTCTTAGGCTGTGGTATCCATTACGAACTTCAAATACCAAATTTTAAACAATTCCGGTGAATAATGTCGCTAAAATCATAAAAATACCGAATATCGGGAGGTACCGTTATATGGGGGCTATACGAAGACGTAGACCTGTACAGACAATTTTCTGTCTCAGGCTGTAGTATCCATCACGAACTTCAAATACCAAATTTGACACAAATCCGGTGAATATTGTCGCTTAAATCACCAAAATACCGAATATCGGGAGGTACTGTTATATGGGGGCTATACCAAAACGTGGGCCTACATAACCCAATTTCAATACCAAGAGTCCTGGTGACATAATACACATTTAAATAAAATTTTATCAACCTACTTCATTTCGTTCGGAAGCTAGAGTGACTTCCACAGATGGACAGACAGATAGACGCACAGATCGCACAGGTCAGACATCGCTAAATCGACATAGAATTTTATGCTGATCAAGAATATATATACTTTGTGGGGTCTAAAATGTATATTTCGAGGTGTTACAAACGGAATGACAAACTTATTATACCATCCATAAATTGTGGTGGGAAACCATTTCTGAGGTTTTGAGACCTCAAAATGTTGTGGCCGGGCCACATTTTAAAGGGTTGGAGGGGAGAGCGGGCTTCATCTATGGATAAATATGAATGTTGATAATTATGAACGGGAACGGAGACAGGGGAGAGACATTAAAAGCTCCAGCGGAACCTCTTTGGTGGGACCTTTTAAAGACTTCTAAACAATTTTTTTGGGGGTTTCTAAATGAAGACCCCATCTGGTCACATCTATGAAGAAGATTATCTTACCCATATGACCCCAAAATTCCTTCAACTTGGTTTTCATGGCATTCGACTCACTTTTTTGTCCATTGTTTTCAAATATTGTTTTGTAATATTTATTGGTGTTTCAATGTGTTTTTGCAAAAAAAAAAGCTTTGTCGATTCACTCCTCCTTGGTCCCAGCTGGCCCAAAGGAAGTGCATAAATTTTCAATAATGTCATTTTAATAGTGTTGCAATTTATTACTACATTTTTTCGTATATCAATTGTAAATTCGAATTCTATTGTATTTTTATTCACAAAAATAAAAAAAAGATTTACGAATGCGATTTATTGGAAATCGTAAGAATGTTTTGAAGAGAGGAGAGATTTCTGAAAAATTATTTAAGGAGAGGAATTATAAACGTGGAGTTTTAAAGAGTTATTGAAGAGATGATCTTTAAATGAGATTTTCTAATGAATTGTTTGAAGAGAGCACTACTACCCAGCAGTCCGCTCGCCATTACAATTTAATACCCATCCGAATGTATGCTATTTTGTCAATAGGAAAAAATGAAATAACAGTGGTTTATAGCATACAACTAGCATCCGATTTGGATGAGTCGCATTGCTATTACATTGTGGAACAAAATCCATATTAGAATTAAAGAACAAAACAAAATATAATAAATTGTGTCCATCGCACTTGCATCTGAATCGGATGCCTTTGTATTGTTTTGTAAGTTTTTTTTTGTGTGTTGTTGCAGCCGGTGTTGTACCGTTATTCATTTTTGATGCTTCTTTCTTTTTAAAAGCAAAATTCTGTGAAGTGTTTTTGAAAGTGCAAGTTGTGAATATTAAAAAAAAAGTTAATAAAATAAAATAGATTAATAAAATAATAATATAGTAAGTGTTGTGTGTTAAATAAGTTAAATAAGATATCAGGATTCAGTACGAGAAATTTAAGACGATTAAAGAAAGTAGAAGCAGACAATTTAAAAAGAAATGTACAATTGAGGACAGAATGTTTGGAAAACAATGATATTGTACTAAATGAGCAGATTCCATGCATTCCAAAATTGTAGAAGATTTTGGAAAATATGTAAGAATATTAAAAAATCTCCGTTGGAATCCATTAATAATTTAATTTCTTTCAGGTTAGTATCATAAAAGTTATAATTTCACCAGATGGCCTTATTAAAATAAGGCCAGATGGTACCCGAAATAAAAAGGCGTTTAAGGAATTTAAACTTTTAAATATGGCCATTTTCGGTAAGTTAACTTTTTTCTTACATATTTATGGAAAAGTGATATTATATTATATTAAAATGAAATCCATTAGTCTATTCTATAGTATAACTGTTTAAAATTAAAATATATTTCTATATTTTCTATCCTTATTTCAGAAGCTGTCCGATGTGAAGGATTCTATGAACAAGATTACGCCAAAAAATTAGAAATTGTTTCAAATTCCATAAGGCCAGACACTTCCGAACAATGTCCTACAATAAAAAAACTGGAAAATTTTATTTTTTCTTTTTCTTTAGTTTAAACTTTGTTTCTTCCCACGTCTTTTGAATAACATTTATGAATTTATGAATTTCTTTTTTATGCATTATTTCTAATTACAATAAGAATATATTATTGTTGAAACACTGTTCTATAACACGAATATTTTAATAAAAAAAACAGCTGAAATTTAAGTTCCACAATTTAAAATGTTGATGGAATCGGACCCATCCAACCTTCGCTTACAATGTTGATAGATTTCGGACCCAACCAACGTTCGCTTACATTGTCGGTCGATTTTGGACCCATCCAACATTCGCTTACATTGTCGGTAGATTTTGGACTCGTCTGACGGCCTAGGCCATCGCTGTGTAAATGTAAGTAGAAATTGTATACAGGCTTTGGATGGGTCGCACTTACATTGTCATTGGTCTCAGATGGAAGATGTATGTGCTAAAAAATCCGCTGGGTAAGTAAACTTCTAATCAGCCCTGTTCAAAACTGTGTTCTAGAACATCAGCCGAAAAAAGAGATAATTTAAGAGAAAATTAAAATCATGTTTTCTTTATATTTGACGATTCCAAGAGAAATTTGAATGGAAAGAGAGAGAGAGAAAGCAGCGCTGCTCAAGAAAAAATATCTCTTTTCATTCAAATTTCTCTTTGCGTAGTTAAATCAAGAACAAAACGGTGTTAAGTTAATATTTATACAAATATTTTTTATCCATTTGCTTTATAAATTATTTTGGCAAAAATTCATGTTTAAAAACAATTAAATGGAAATGGCTGATGTTCTAGAACACCGTTTTGAGCAGCGCTGCTTCTAATTGGTACCACTTTTGTTATGAGAACGGATAGAGCTAAAAACTTGAAATTTAGTATGAGAATCAAGGTTGTAAAGTAAGTTCGATACATGAATGTGGTTTTGGAAATGTGTACTAAGTGGTCGATCTCTACTAAATGGTGCTAAATTTGGAACAATTTGGTTTGGGGTGAACGTATTCTGAACTGGAATTTTGAAATTTGAATCCTTGTTTGCAGTAGGTTTGTGATAAAAAGGTGTTTTTGGAAATCTTTACTACAAGTGCACGAAAAGTACTAAATAGTACTATATTTGGTAGAATTTGGTATTGGGTGAACAGATAGTGTTGAAATCTGAAATTAATTATTAGGGTCGCTGTTCATGTGTAGTCTGGACATATGCAGGTGGTTTCGGAAATGTGTACTATAATTGTACGAAAAAGCCCTAAATGGTACTTAATTTGATATTGGGTGAGAGAATTAAGCTGAAATCCTGGAATTTTATATGTCACTGTATTTCAGATGTGTATGTGATTTTCGGTAATGTGTAAATTTGGTATTGGGTGAGAGAATTGAGCTAAAATCCTGACATTTGATATAGATACCCGTATCTGTATTTAGTAGAGCTGCCGTAACAAAAAAAAATTATATTAGGAATTTATGTAAAGTAGATCATACCAACTATGATCCTTATGTGAAGACGTATCTTGGCTTCAGAGCTGTCATAATTTCGGATCTATATCCAACTTTGAATCGATTTTTAACAAATTTGGCGGAGGCTTTTGTACCTCTTGTAAAAAAAACATAGCTGTAGAGTACACGATATGACTTCGATAAGGATTATTTGAAACCACATTTATTTGAGCAGTAGATATACCGACCTGAGATTCACAAATTGGTAAAATTCGGTTGAATATGAAAAAATCTATTCAATTGGGGCTGATATTACATATCAGCTGTATATCGAAGCAATATAAAAATTTGAACCGACCTCGATAAAATTTGGCAGAGGAATTTTTGAACTTTATCTGGTAACAAAGGTTATTATTGTGGAGTGCATATTGCGCATGTGAGGGACTAAAACCCCTTGTCAGAGCAAACGGGGTCTATAGCTATATCTGAACCGATTTTCACCAAATTTGTACTTGCTTCTGGGCTGAATTCCATCGGAAGTGACAAGTCATTTGGTGCCCAAAAACCTGAAATCGGATAACAATATATCTGGGAGCTATATCCAAATCTGAAACGATCTTGACAAAATTTTAAACAACTATTTTTGAGCTGTATCTGACATCTGGTACCAAAAATTATTGTTGTGGAGTCCCTATTACGAATAAGAGGGACTTGAAACCCCAAATCGGATGAAACATATATGTGAGAGCTAAAGCTATATCTGAACCGATTTTCATCAAATTTGATGTACTTGCTCCTAGACTGAATTTCGTCCGAATTGACAAAATTCAATCAATATCGGTTTAAACTAGTCATTTTGTGCACAAAAATACCCAAATCGGATACAGATATATATGGGAGCTATATTCAACTCTGAACCGATCTTGACAAAATTTAAACATTTAAACATGCATTTGCTATCTGGTACCAAATATCAATGTTGTGCAGTGCATATTATGCATGTGATGGACCTAAAACGCCAAATCGGATGAACTTATATATGAGAGCAGTAGCTATATTTGAACCGAAATCGAAATCGGTTGAAGATAGCTATCCGTTGAAGGGAGCTATATCTAAATTTAAACCGATTCTCACAAATTTTAATGGGGTTCGTCCTTGGGCTTGCGATCCCAGGACGTGTAATGAATGTGAGGGAGGAAGCCAGAACTAGCGATTATGTCTCACCACGGTTGTGCTTTGACTCACCTGACATCCACATACCTGATAGGGACACCTGGACCCGTAACAATCCACCCTTCTGCGACATAGCTGTCTGAAACGGTTTAAAGATAGAATGCGGAGCGGGAACCTGTTGTATTCTGTGACACTCTTAATGTTCGCAAATCCTACATGCTTAGAAATGACTGTAGCGTTTTCCAGGAGGAAATTTTCGCGGTCAAAAAAGCCATAGACCTGTTGGTAACGAGGAACAACGAGATTATCAGTCCGGTGACTATATACGTCGATAGTCAAGTGCCACTGAAAGCCCTAAACTCCTCTACTATCAAGTCTAAGGTTGTTTTGGAGTTCAGGAGATCATTGAAAAACGCTAGTTTATCCACCAAGCTCTGTTGGGTACCTGGTCATTACAATATTCCAGGCAACGATACTGCAGACGAATTGGCTAGACTAGGATCTGAATCGACTACCATTGAAGTTGATAACTCGATTAAACCACCCCTATGCTACTTCCTACAGGTTATTCATAAACAATACTCTGAGAAAATTTAATAAAAAATGGCTGGAAGAAAGGGGATGCAACATATCTAAAAAAGTCTGGCCCACACACTCGGAGAAGAGAACAAAGTCGCTACTGTCATTTTCTAGACCTGACTTAAAACTTGTGGTGGGTACCATCCAGGTCACTGCAAGGTAAGGGCAATGACCTCGAAATGGGACAGCGAAGACATTGATTACTGTAGAATATATCTGGAAGAAGAAGAAATTGAGACCATCGAACATCTGCCTTGCCACTGCTCATCACTCATTAACGTGAGACACAGGTTGGTGGGGGAACAAGTGTCACATGATTTGTCTTCGTTCTCTAACACTGATCCTACAGTATTTCTTTAATTAGCCAGAAGATTTAAGTGGCTAAAGACGATCACCCTCATAACTATTTTTATATCCTCCACCATAGTATGGAGGGTAAATTAAGTTTGTCATTCCGTTTGTAACACCTCGAAATATACATTTAAGACCCCATAAAGTATATATATTCTTGATCAGCATAAAATTCTATGTCGATTTAGCGATGTCCGTCCGTCTGTGGAAATCTATCTAGCTTTCGAACGAATTGAAGTAGATTGATAAAATTTTACTCAAATGTATAAAAATTTGGTATTTGAATTTCGTAATGGATGCTACAGCCTATGACAGGGGATTGTCTGTGCAGGTCCACGTCTCCGTATAGCCCCCTCCCGATGTTCGGTATTTTGATGATTTTAGCTACATTTTTACCGATTTTTTAAGTTTCGCATTTGAATATTGTTATGGCTTATGACATATCTTACCTATGCAGGTCCATGTCGACGTATAGACCCTAATATAAAAGCTATATTCGATATTTTTAAGATTTTAACAGATTTTTTAACGGAATTTATTGTTTTTGAGAATTGCCAAATTCGTTCCAAATGGTGGAGGGATTCAAAGTTCGATCCGGCCGAACTTACAGCTTTTTAACTTGTTTTTTTTTAATACCTCTAACACCTTACTTTTTTCTACTATTCTTCTTTCTACCACAATGGACCTGCAGGTCTCCGAGTGGAGCGGTTACCAAAAAGACCATCTATTTTATTTTTTTTTATCATTTTTTATTTTTCTAGAGAATATTTATTGGAAACATTTCAGAATGTTTTTTTTAATTTTTTTTAAAGAGTTTTTTTTTTTGAGATGCCTTTGAAAATATTATATTAGAAAAAAAACGTCTTTTGCGACTTACTTTGTCCCTCTTTTAAATGAGGAAGAATAAAATCATCCAATATTTCGTTTCGTAACTTTAAAAATTTACATAAAATGGAAATATTTATTTTATTGCTATTTTATTTATTTGCGATTTTATGACCCTCTTGTTAACACTTTTATTCTTGGAAAGGTAAAATAAGGAAATTCATAAAAAATCAATAATCTGTAACATGTTTGGAATTTTATTATGAAAACTTTGTGGTCTAGTACTGTAATTGAATATAATGCGTACTTTACGTTTACGTTAATGTAGACAATTCGTATGCCACTGTGAGTAAAGTTTTCGAAAACATTTCAAATTATTTTGAATTGAAAAAAAAAATATGGAAAAAGTCGCATGTTTTCAACTGAGTTTGAAATTTACATTAAATTAAAAAAAAATAATTTATTTTAAAAAGTTTTTGTAAGATTGAAGGGGGAACGGGGAGGGAGGAGCGTCTCTGCTTTGAACTAGCTTTCATGAGCTACAAGAACTTTTGTAGCCACTTTTTTTCATCGAATACATCCTTTTGGTCTTCCAGCAAGATAGAAAGAGAGAGGAAGAGAGAGAAAACCTACTCTTGACAGTTGAAGTGATCAAGAGAAGCCTTCCCTCTATTTTTCTTTCTTCCTGAAAGCCAAGAGGGACGGTTTCGATTCAAAAAAAAAGGCCTACAAAAGGGGCTCTATCTCCCCACCTCCTCTTCTCTACTGTATTTCATTTGGCTTCTATTTGAGGTTATCTATTCTTTCTTATCAATTTTAAAAATTAAATTAACCTAAATCGGTCGTTCGAAAGAGGTTGAGTCCCAAAAAATGGTCACGTTGTCTTGTTAAGCATGTGTAAAATATGAATTCCGAAATAATGATCCCTGAATACAAATGAGGCTGGCGAATGGATAGATGGATGATTGGACGAAAGTCTGAATGCCATTATTAATATTCAACCCATTTTATTATGTCCATTATAACCTATTAATGTTCTTCAGTGAAAATCCCATTTCTCAGCACACACACCCAAAATTCTGCCCGGGAACCCATTGGAGAATTTATAATTATGGGAAATACCCATATATATTTTTTTTTTTTATACCCTCCACCAAAAAAGGTATGGAGGGTATATTAACTTTGTCATTCCGTTTGTAACTCATCGAAATAATCATTTTAGACCCAACAAAGTATATATATTCTTGATCAGCGTAAAATTCTAAGACGATTTAGCCATGTCCGTCCGTCTGTCCGTCTGTCCGTCTGTTGTAATCACGCTACAGTCTAAACGAATTAAGATAGGAAGCTAAAATTTTGCACAGATCTCTCTTTTGTCTGCAGGCAGGTCAAGTTCGAAGATGGGCTATATCGGTCCACGATATCGTATAGCCCCCATATAACGGTACCCCCCGATATTCGGTATTTTGATGATTTTACCCACATTTTTCAACGGAATTGTCTGAAAATCCACACAAGGAGTTCCTTGTGGGTACTTTATACCTCGGCAGAGAATTGTCGATATAAGTCCACGATATCGTATAGCCCCCATGTAACGGTACCCCCCGATATTCGGTATTTTGATGATTTTACCCACATTTTTCAACGGAATTGTCTGAAAATCCACATAAGGAGTTCTTTGTGGGTACTTTATACCTCGGCAGAGAATTATCTATATAGGTCCACAATATCGTATAGCCCCCATATAACGGTACCCCCCGATATTCGGTATTTTGATGATTTTGCCCACATTTTTCAACGGAATTGTGTGAAAATCCACACAAGGAGTTCCTTGTGGGTACTTTATACCTCGGCAGAGAATTATCTATATAGGTCCACGATATCGTATAGCCCCCATGTAACGGTACCCCGCGATATTCGGTATTTTGAAGATTTTACCCACATTTTTCAACAGAATTGTCTGAAAATAAACACAAGGAGTTCCTTGTGGGTACTTTATACCTCGGCAGAGAATTGTCCATATAGGTCCACGATATCGTATAGCCCCCATGTAACGGTACCCTCCGATATTCGGTATTTTGATGATTTTACCCACATTTTTCAACGGAATTTTCTGAAAATCCACAAAAGGAGTTCTTTGTGGGTACTTTATACCTCGGCAGAGAATTATCCATATAGGTCCACAATATCGTATAGCCCCCATATAACGGTACCCCCCGATATTCGGTATTTTGATGATTTTACCCACATTTTTCAACGGAATTGTCTGAAAATCCACACAAGGAGTTCCTTGTGGGTACTTTATACCTCCGCAGAGAATTATCTATATAGGTCCATAATATCGTATAGCCCCCATATAACGGTACCCCCCGATATTCGGTATTTTGATGATTTTGCCCACATTTTTCAACGGAATTGTCTGAAAATCCACACAAGGAGTTCCTTGTGGGTTCTTTATACCTCGGCAGAGAATTATCTATATAGGTCCACGATATCGTATAGCCCCCATGTAACGATACCCCCCGATATTCGGTATTTTGAAGATTTTACCCACATTTTTCAACAGAATTGTCTGAAAATAAACACAAGGAGTTCCTTGTGGGTACTTTATACCTCGGCAGAGAATTATCTATATAGGTCCACAATATCGTATAGCCCCCATATAACGATACCCACCGACAGAGAATTCTCTACATAGGTTAACGATAACGTATAGCTCCCATATAACGGTACCCCGCGATATTCGGTATTTTGATGATTTTAGCCACATTTTTCAACGGAATTGTCTGAAAATCCACACAAGGAGTTCCTTGTGGGTTCTTTATACCTCGGCAGAGAATTATCTATATAGGTCCACGATATCGTATAGCCCCCATGTAACGATACCCCCCGATATTCGGTATTTTGAAGATTTTACCCACATTTTTCAACAGAATTGTCTGAAAATAAACACAAGGAGTTCCTTGTGGGTACTTTATACCTCGGCAGAGAATTATCTATATAGGTCCACAATATCGTATAGCCCCCATATAACGGTACCCCCCGATATTCGGTATTTTGATGATTTTACCCACATTTTCCAACGGAATTGTCTGAAAATCCACACAAGGAGTTCCGTGTGGGTACTTTATACCTCGGCATAGAATTATTTATATGGGTCCACAATATCGTATAGCCCCCATATAACGGTACCCCCCGATATTCGGTATTTTGAAGATTTTACCCACATTTTTGAACGGAATTGTCTGAAAATCCACACAAGGAGTTCCTTGTGGGTACTTTATACCTCGGCAGAGAATTATCTATATAGGTCCACAATATCGTATAGCCCCCATATAACGATACCCACCGACAGAGAATTCTCTATATAGGTTAACGATAACGTATAGCTCCCATATAACGGTACCCCGCGATATTCGGTATTTTGATGATTTTAGCCACATTTTCTAATCGTATTGTCTGAAAATCCACACACGGAGTTCCTTGTGAGTACTTTACACGCAGATATAGATTTGTTTTTATAGGTCCACGATATCGTATAGCCCCCATGTAACGGTACCCCCCGATATTCGGTGTTTTGTTGATTTTACCCACATTTTTGAACGGAATTGTTTGAAAATCGACACAAGGAGTTCCTTGTGGGTACTTTATACCTCGGCAGAGAATTATCTATATAGGTCCACAATATCGTATAGCCCCCATACAACGGTACCCCCCGATATTCGGTATTTTGATGATTTTACCCACATTTTTCAACGGAATTGTCTGAAAATCCACACAAGGAGTTCCTTGTGGGTACTTTATACCTCGGCAGAGAATTATCTATATAGGTCCACAATATCGTATAGCCCCCATATAACGGTACCCCCCGATATTCGGTATTTTGCTGATTTTACACACATTTTTCAACGGAATTGTCTGAAAATCCACACAAGGAGTTCCTTGTGGATACTTTATACCTCGGCATAGAATTATTTATATGGGTCCACAATATCGTATAGCCCCCATATAACGGTACCCCCCGATATTCGGTATTTTGAAGATTTTACCCACATTTTTGAACGGAATTGTCTGAAAATCCACACAAGGAGTTCCTTGTGGGTACTTTATACCTCGGCAGAGAATTATCTATATAGGTCCACAATATCGTATAGCACCCATATAACGGTACCCCCCGATATTCGGTATTTTGAAGATTTTACCGACATTTTTCAACGGAATTGTCTGAAAATCCACACAAAGAGTTCCTTGTGGGTACTTTATACCTCGGCAGAGAATTATCTATATAGGTCCACAATATCGTATAGCCCCCATATAACGATACCCACCGACAGAGAATTCTCTACATAGGTTAACGATAACGTATAGCTCCCATATAACGGTACCCCGCGATATTCGGTATTTTGATGATTTTAGCCACATTTTCTAATCGTATTGTCTGAAAATCCACACACGGAGTTCCTTGTGAGTACTTTACACGCAGATATAGATTTGTTTTTATAGGTCCACAATATCGTATATCCCCCCATATATCGGCACCTTCCTATATTAGATATTTTAAAGATTTTAAAAGAATTTTTATTGGATTTTATTTTTTTGAAAATTTTCTAATTCGTTCCAAATGGTGGAGGGTATTCAAAGTTCGGCCCGGCCGAACTTACTGCTTTTTTACTTGTTTTTTTTTTTTTTTTTGAGTGAAAAAAAAAATTAAGAAAATAAATATTTTTTAACAAAATTGTTCAATTCGACACTTAAATTTCAAAATTTATTGGCAATCAAAAAAAAACAACAACAATGTCATTATTTTCTCATTCAAATTGTTTGGCATCAAATTTATGATGGCCATAAATTTGAGAGCAAAAAAAAATCAAGGCGACATAAATTCAAATCCTTGAGGCCTATAAATAACAGCGCAATTGTAGTGATTTAATTTTAACGCAATAAAATAAAATAAATAAATAATATCATTCAAATTTATTCTCAAAACTATTTACCAGCTGTAATTATTCCAAAAAAGCAAAAGAAAAAAACTGATTTTAATTTATTTATTTGAACCGAAAACTAGATCTACCCGTGGTGGCTTCTCTTTGTGTATCCGCCGTAATTTCCAATCGGCTCATTAATTGAAATTCTTCGTAAAAGTTCGGTGTACGACATTATTATTGGCAATTCGATTGGAATTTCAATTAGCTATCTCCATTGTGTCATAGAAAATTCAAAATTTATGACCAAAATTACCAAAAATAAAAACTGTAGAGCAAAATTATGTTTCATGCAAATTCTGGTCTCAATTTTTTTTTGGAGAGGAAGGGGTGCCATGCCTTGTTTATGAACAAAAAAAATACTTCACGTTTTAGTAATAAAAACTTATATGACATAAATACATACATAGATATTCTAGTAATTTTTTCTATCAAACAATGGACATTTATGGACAAATTACACAAGGCACATTAACGGCAGCCAAAAAAGAGAGAGGCTCATCAAAAAAAATATTTTTTTCCAACAACATTTAAAAAAATCTAAAAACACATATATTTTAAATTAGATAATATTTTTAACAAACTTAGGAAAAATTACCAGGAGCTTTGGATTTAAAAATTATTGGTTTAAAAAATGAGCCTTGTCGGTCTACTTTTCGGTACAGCCCCACATAAGTGTAAACCCCAGATACCAGCAGAGACCTCAATATCAAATTTGAATATTCTAACTCCATCCCTTCATTCAATACCAAATTTAGTAACACTTAGTACCATCTCAATATCTCAATTACAGATGCCAACAGAGACCTCAATATCAATTCAGCTCTATTCCTTCACCTATTACCAAATTTAGTTACAGTTAGTACTTTTTGTACAAAAATAGTACATATTTCCAAAACCACCTCTATATATCAACTCCAGATAACAACAGAGACCTGAATATCAAAATTGAGGATTTCAGCCCTATACCAAATTTGGTACCATTTAGTACTTTTTGTATAATTATAGTACACATTTCCAAGACCACCTATATATCCAGACCTCAATATCAAATTTGAAGATTCTAACCCTATTCCTTCACCTATTACCAAATTAGTAACATTTAGTACTTTTCGTACCATAATAGTACACATTTCTAAAAACACCTCCATATCTCAACTCCAGATATGAACATAGACCTCAATATCGAATTGGAGGAATTCTGCTCTATTCCTTCACCTACTACCAAATTTATTAACATTTAGTACTTTTCGTACCATAATAGTACACATTTTCAATTGGGGTTTCTAACCCTATCCCTTCACTCAATACCAAATTTAGTAACATTTAGTACTTTTCATACCACAATAGTACACATTTCCAAAACTACACCCACATCACAATTCCAGATACCAACAAACCTCAATATCAAATTTGAAGATTCTAACCCTATTCCTTCACCTATTACCGAATTTAGTAACATTTAGTACTTTTCGTACATTAATAGTACACATTTCTAAAAACACCTCCATATCTCAACTCCAGATATGAACATAGACCTCAATATCAAATTGGAGAAATTCTGCTCTATTCCTTCACCTACTACCAAATTTAGTAACATTAGTACTTTTCGTACCATTATAGTACACATTTACAAAACCTCCTCTATATCTCAATTCCAGATGGCAACAGAGACCTTAATATTAAATTTGGGGATTCTAACCCTATACCTTCATTCAATACAAAATTTAGTAACATTTAGTACTTTTCGTACAATAATAGCACACATTTCCGAAACAAACTCTATATCTCAATTCCAGATAGCAACAGAGATCTCAATATCAAATTTGAGGACTTGAGCTCTATCCCTTCACCCAATACCAAATTTAGTAATATTTAGTACTTTTCGTACCATAATACCACCTCCGTATCTCAATTCGAGATACCAACAGAGACCTCAATATTAAATTTGAGGATTTCAGCCGTATTCCTCACCCAATACTAAATTTAGTACCATTTAGTACTTTTTGTACAATTATATCACGCATTCCCAAAATCTTCAATATAAAATTCCAGGATTACAACCCTATCCTCTCACCCTAAACCAAATTTAGTAACATTTAGTACTTTTCGTATAAATATGGGGACGCATTTCCAAACAACCGCCAAATTTCAAACACATATACCGTAGGTAATCGAAATATTAAATTTTATCGCTATCCCATTAGCAGTACCATTTATAATTTTCTGTACAATTTTTGTACACATTTCCGAAACCGCGCTCATTTGTCCAAACTATACATGAACAACGACTCAATACCACATTGTACCAAATGTAGTACTATTTACTACTTTTCGTGCATTTGAAGTACACATTTCCAAAACAAAAAAGTTAATGCTATTGAGTACTTTTAAGTACGTATCATAGTGCCAAATTTTAGACTTCCAACTCAAACCCTTACTAAAATACCAAATTTAGTATCAAACGAGCCTGTTTTTTTTTTAAAAAAAAATTTTTGGAAAACCCAACAAATGTGGATTTTTTTTTAATTTTTTTTTGAGTACCAAACAAATCTGTATTTTTTAAAGATCAATTTTTGAGTACTCAACAAACTTGATTTTTTTAAGAATATTTTTTCTAGTACTAAATACTTTTTTCGAGTACCAAGCAAACCTGGATTTTTTTAAAGATATTTTCTTGAATACCCAACCAACCTAGATTTTTTGAAAATATTTTTTTTTTAAATTTTAAACGAACGGATTTAACGGATTTAAAAAAAAAAAATTCGAGTACCAAATTTAGTATGAAACGAACCTGGATTTTTTAAAGATTTTTTTTTGATTGCCCAACAAATGGGGTTATTTTAAAAATATTTTTTTTTTTTGAATACCAAACAAACCTGGACTTTTTAATGATCAATTTTTGAGTACACAACAAACTTGAATTTTTTTAAGAATATTTTTTCTAGTACAAATAAATACTTTAAATAAATTCTTCTTTCGAGTACCAAGCAAACCTGGATTTTTTAAAGATATTTTTTTGAATACCCAAACAACCTGGATATTTTAAAAATATTTTTTTTTTTTGGAGTATCGAACCTGGCTATTTAAAAAAAGTTTCGAGTACTAAACAAACCTGGATTTTTTTTAAATACTTTTAAATATAATTTTTTTGGGTACCCAAAATGCGTCTTCTTCATAAAATCCATATTCTCTTTCTCTCTCTCCAAAATCCATTGTTTTGGTGCGTATGATTGTTGTCACAATTTATACGGCCTTTTTACGGCTTAAACAAATTTGACAAGTGTTTACAAATTCTTTATAGCCTCCACCATACATAGTATGGAGGGTATATTAAGTTCATCATTCCGTTTGTAACTCATCGAAATAATAATTTTTTTAGACCTAACAAAGTATATATATTCTTGATCAGCATAAAATTCTGAGAAGATTTAGCCCTGTCCGTCCATCTGTCTGTATGTTGTAGACACGCTAGAGTCAAAACTTTTAAAGATAATTTTTTGGGTACCCAAAATGCGTCTTCTTCGTAAAATCCATATTTATAGCTCCACTCTCTCTATCTCTCTCTCTCTCTCTCTCTCTCTCTCACACTTCAACTCAGTGGTTTGGTGCGTATGATTGTTGTCACAACCTGTCCGTCCATCTGTCTGTATGTTGTAAACACGCTAGAGTCAAAACGAATTGAAATACGAAGCTAAAATTTTGCACAGATCGGTCTTTTTTGTGCAGGCAGGTCAAGTTCGTAGATGGGCTATATCGGTCCACGATATCGTATGGCGCCCATATAACGGCACCCCCGATATTCGGTATTTTGATGATTTTAGGCACATTTATCAATGGAATTGTCTTAAATTCTACACAAGGAGTTCCTTGTAAGTACTTTATCCCCTGGAAGAGAATTATCAATATAGGTCCACGATATCGTATAGCGCCCAATATTCGGTATTTTAATGATTTCAGCCGAGTTTTTCAATGGAATTGTCTGAGAATCCACACCAGGGGTTGCTTCTGATTACTTCAACCCATGAAAGAGAATTGTCTATATAGGTCCACGATATCGTATATCCCCCATATAACGGTACCTCCCGATATTCGGTACTTTTATGATTTTAGCGTCATTATTCACCGCAATTGTTTCAAATTTGCTATTTGAAGTTCGTAATGAATACTACAGCCTAAGACAGAAAATTGTCTGTGCAGGTCCAAGTCTTCGTATAGCCTCCATAAAACGGTACCTCCCTAGATTCGGTATTTTGATGATTTTAGCGACATTATTCACTGGAATTATTTCAAATCTGGTGTTTGAAGTTCGTAATGGATACTACAGCCTATGACAGAAAATTGTCTGTGCAGATCCACGTCTTCGTATAGCCCCCATACAACGGTACCTCCCTAGATTCGATATTTCGATGGTTTCAGCGGTATTATTCACCGGAATTGTTTTAAATTTCGTATTTTAAGTTCGTAGGGGATGCTACAGCCTATGATAGAAATTTTTCTATGCAGGTCCAGGTCTTTGTATAGGCCCCACATATCATTACCTCCCTTTATTCGGTATTTTGACGATTTTAGGTACAATATTCACCGAAATTGTTTGAAATTTCGTATTTGAAGTTCCTAATAGGTACTACAGCCTGTGACAGAAACTTTTCTATGCAAGTCCTTTTCTTCGTATAGCCCCCATATAACAGTACCTCCATAGATTCGATATTCTGATGATTTTAGCGGCATTATTCACCGGAATTGTATCAAATTTCGTATTTGAAGATCCTAATGGGTGCTACAGCCTGTAACAGAAAATTCCTATGCAGGTCCAAGTTGTATATAGCCTCCATGTAACGGTACCTGCCTCTTTTCGGTATTTTGATGATTTTAGCTACATTGCTCACCGGAATTGTTTCAAATTTCGCTATTGAAGTTCGTAAAGGGTTCTACAGCCTATGACAAAAAATACTTATGAAGGAACACGTCTTCGTATAGCCCCCATATAAGGGGTTTCATTTGAGAGATATTTTTCGACGGAGTTTTTTTTTTAATTTTCATGTTCCTTCAAAATGGTGGAAGGTATTAAAAGTTCGGCCCGGCTGAACTTAGCTGCCTTTTTACAAGTTTTGTTTTTTTAATTCTTATACAAAAAAAAATCAACTAATAATGGACATAGAAGTTCTCTGACCTCTATTTTTTTAAATGGATGACTCAATTTGAAAAAATGGAAGTTTTGCTAGGCATAATTTTTTTCGGGAACTTGCTATGATTAACCAAAAATGGAACAGCCCAACACACGTGTCACCATTTTGGCCAGAGTCAAAGAAGGTTTAGGGGTTCTTAATATGGAACTGAGACTAATTAGGCCTATCAAACCCGCTAGAAGTTGTTTATTTTTGGATAATTTTTATTGCACTGAGTTATAACACCCAGGCCTCCCCTTTCTCAATTCCGCTCACTTGCTGTTTTTAGAAAAAATACCTTCATTGTTACATCATAGAAAATCAGCCAGCTAGCCATGAATCAGCAGCCTATCGCCAGCTATGCTGTAATTTAGTAATTAAAATTCTGAAGCGGTTCGTTGTCGAGTTACATAGTCGAACTTAGTTTGGTTTGTTTTTGCTTTGTTGGATTTTTGTTTTCAAAACTTTTTTTTTTGTGCGACTCGAATCTGAATCTGATTATGTCGAAGAGCTACAAAAATTCTATGCATATTTTATGTTTATTACTCTGCCTATGAACCACCACATGCCTGGTTCTCCGGCAGCAACTTGTCATTTACTGTCCGAATAGTTTTGTTTGTTGTTCGCTGGTCCTTTTCACAACTTTATGGCGAATTGCTATGAATTCATAATTCAAAAGAGGCTCCCTCAATGGCGGTTATGGCCATATTATGACCAATGCTCAAAACTATGAATCACAAATTCCTTCATCTTCCAAAAAAAGAAGAGGGAGAGACCCTAGTGAGAGTGAGTGTGAATTTATGATCCGGCATGTGTCAACGACTTCCTTGTTCTCTCTCTCGGAGATAAAAACTCACTACCCTAATCCCTTAACACATTCCTTTGGAATTCGAATTCGAATTGAAGTTATTAACGATTCCGTTGAGGTACTTGGCTGATATGATGGCTTGACAAGGACTTTGACATATGTGCATGTTTTCAACAACACAATTTATTCATTAGCATTGAGATTAAACTAAGACATGACATATTCTGTTTAGCAGAGATAAAGAGAACAAGTAACTAAACAGTAAGTTCGCCCGGCCGAACTTTAAATACCCTCCGCCATTTGGAAGGAATTTAAAAAAATAAAATTCGATAAAATCTTAAAAATTCAGATTATAGCCGTTATATTAGGGTCTATACGAAGACGTGGACCTGCATAGGCAACAGCTGTCATAGGTCAATACAATATTCAAATAACTTCAAATAATTTCGGAGAATATTGTACCTAAAATCGGCAAAATACCGAATATAGGGAGGTACTGATATATGGGGCCTATACGGAGATCTGGACCTGCATAGCAAACATAGGCTGTAGCTATTAGGAACTTCAAATACGAAATTTCAAACACTTTCGGTGAATAATGTCGCTAAAATCGTCAAAATACCGAATATCGGGAGGTACCGTTTTATAGGGGCTATACGAAGACCTGGACCTACATAGACAATTTTCTGGCACAGGCTGTAGTATCCATTGTGAACTCCAAATACGAAATTTGAAACAACTCCGGTGAATAATGTCGCTAAAATCATCAAAATACCGAATATCGGGGGGTACTGCTATATGGTGCTATACGAAGACGTGGACCTGCACAGACATTTTTCTGTTTTAGGCTATAGTATCCATTACGAACTTCATATGCCAAATTTGAAACAATTCCGGTGAATAATGTAGCTAAAATCATCAAAATACCGAATATAGGGAGGTACCGTTATATGGGGACTAAACGAAGACCTGGACCTGCATAGACAATTTTCTGTCATAGACTGTAGTTCCTATTACCAACTCTAAATATGAAATTTGAGACAATTCCGGTGAATAATGTCGCTAAAATCATCAAAGTACCGAGTATCGGGTGGTACCGTTATATGGAGGCTATACGAAGACCTGGACATAAATAGAAAATTTTCTGTCACAGGCTGTAGTACCTACAAGGAACCTCAAATACCAAATTTGAATCAACTCCGGTGAATAATATCGCTAAAATCATCAAAATACAAAATATCGGGAGGTACCGTTATATGGGGGCTATACGAAGATGTGGACCTGCAGGGACAATTTTCTGTCATAGTCTGTACTATCCATTACGAATTTCAATACGAAATTTCAAACAATGAATAGTGTCACTAAAATCATGAAAATATCGAATATCGGGGTGTACCCTTGTATGAGGGCTATACGATATCGTGGACCAATATAGCCCATCTTCGAACTTGACCTGCCTGCAGACAAAACCTTATCTGTGTAAAGTTTTAGCTTCCTATCTTTATTCGTTTTGACTCTAGTGTGATTTAAACAGACGGAAGGAGGGACGGACGGACAGGACTTAAATCTTCTTAGAATTTTACACTGATCAAGAATCTACAGGGTGAGACAAAAAAAACTGCCGTAAAGTCAAGCGCCATATTTTTAACTTTTTTAAAATTTTATTGAAATTGGTCACCTTTGCCACAATGGCCTTCAAACGGCCAATGAAACCGTCACACGCTGCCCGAATGTTGCTCTACGGTATTTTGGCCCATTCCTGATCGACACTTTGGTATTTTTTAATACCAACCTTGATTTCCAAAATACTCCAGACACAATAGTCTTACGGATTGGTACCAGGAGATTGTGGTGGCCATTGTGCGCTGGAAATGAAGCGAGGAACCTCACTTTGTAACCAATCTTCGCGTGCTAAGTGCGATGGTGCTGAGTCTGTTGGAATGTCCAAGTTCTGAGGCCAAAATGTTTGCGTGCCCAAGGCTTTAATACACTCTCCAGAATTTTTTCGCATTTATTCTGATGCCACGGTCGATTAATACGAATGGAGAGCGACCATCGGCTGTTATGCCGGCCCTCACCATCACCATGGCCGGCGCTTGAATTCTGGTGGCCAACCGAAGGTGCACGTTTCAGCTGACCTCTTTGGCAAGTAAACACGGTCATTTTGTTTGTTTACAAACTGCTGGACAACGAATGTTTTCTCATCGGAGAAAACCAAATTCGGCAGTTCATCACTTTCGGCCTAGCGAAGCAACTCTTTAGCTCTTTTGAGTCTATTTTCTTTTCTGTTGTTCACTTTTTGGAATTTCAATGGCTTTACCCCGAGCTCATTTTTTCAATATTTACCGAATGGAATATTGCGATCTGTTCAGCTCACGAGCCATTTTTCGGTTTCAATCAAGTCCTTCTTTACTTTTCAAACCATTTCTGCAGATGTTGCTGTCCGCTAGAATTCCATCACGAATAACTTTTTTTCTGGAAAATTCTCACCTAAATGCTTTTGTATGCTTGTAAACAATATAATGAGGTGTCACTGGAATAATTTTTACAGCTGTAGGACGAGTGGCTTAGAAGTGACAGCAGCCTGAAGTTGGTTACAGTTTCTTTCATCTCATCCTGTATATACTTCGATAGGTCTAAAATTATTGTTCCGATGAGTTACAATCGGAATTACGAACCTAATATACCCTCCATACTATGTATGGTGGAGGGTATAAAAACAAATGAAGCCAAGGTGCCAAGGGAACCGAAAGACAAATCCAAAAATAATTTAAACTTCATAATAACAACAATTCCAGACTATTTTTTTTTTAATATGAGGACCTGGGGGCGTATGACTACTGGCGTTGCGCATACGTCAACCCATACGCCATACCATATCTGTATTAATATCTGTATTAACTGACGGACTTTACGATTCACTTAACGAGAATCCTTCTTTTTTGCACCCATTGTCCTTGGGAATTTTTTAATTCTTTTTAATTTTTTTTTTTTCAATTTTTTTTTTCAAAATTTTTTTTTAAATTTTCAGAATTTTTTTTCAAAACATTTTTTCAGATTTTGTTTTAAAAACAAAAAAGATAGGAATATATTCTTTACGATTCACTTAACGAGAATCCTTGGTTTTGCACCCATTGTCCTTGGATTTTTTTTTAATTTTTTTTTTCAAAATTTTTTTTCAGAATTTTTTTTCAAAACTTCTTTTTCAAAGTTTCTTTTTCAAAAAAAAATTAAGAATATATTAATTATTTTATTTTTTTAATATGAGGACTTGGGGGCGTATGACTACTGGCGTTACGCATGCGTCCAACCATACGCCACACCATACCTTTATTAATAAAAAGTAAGGTAATTGACTGACTTTACGATTCACTTAACGAGAATCTTTTTTTTTTCAAAAAAAATGTTTCTTCTTTTTTTCAGAATTTTTTTTTCTAAAATTTCAGAATTTATTTATTTTTTTTAAAAAAATTCAGAATTTTTTTCAAAAAATGTTTTCAAAATTTATTTTTCAAAAAAAAATGTTAGGACCTGGGGGCGTATGACTACTGGCGTTACGCATACGTCCACCCATACGCCATATCATATCTTTATTAACAAAAGAGTAGTCATTTTTTTTTTGCTCCCATTGTCCTTGGGATTTTTTTTAATTCTTTTTAATTTTTTTTTTCATATTTTTTTGTTCAAATTTTTTTTAAAATTTTCAGAATTTTTTTCAAAAAATTTTCTCAGAATTTCTTCTTCAAAAAAAAATTAAGTATTTATTAATTTTTTTTATTTATTTTTTTTTTAATTTGAGGACCTGGGGCGTATGACTATTGGCGTTACGCATACGTCAACACACACATCTATATTTATAAAAAAGAGTAAAGTAATTGACAGACTTGACGAATCACTTAACGAGAATCTTTTTTTTTTTTTTTGCACCCATTGTCCTTGGGATTTTTTTTTTAAATTTTTTCATATTTTTTTTTTTTGAATTTTTTTTTTAAATATTTTAAAAATTTTTTTTCCAAACATTTTTTCAGAATTTTTTTTATAAACCCAAAAAAAATAAGAATAAATTAATTTTTTTAATTGAGGACCTAGGGGCGTATGACTACTGGCGTTACGCATACGTCAACCCTTACGCCATACCACATCTAAGTAAGTGACCGACTGACTTTACTGAACGAGAATCTCATTTTTTGCACCCATCGTCCTCGGTTTTTTTTTTATTTTTTTTTAAATTTTTTTTTTTTCAAAAAAAAACTTTCAGATTTTTTTTTTTTAAATATTGTTACAATCATCTTCAGAATAAATTTTTTTCTTTCAATGTCGACTTTTTATTTTTCATAATTTTTTTCCCCCATTCCATGTTCTTGGAACGTCCATGCACCTTATCGGCCTAAAAAGTGTTATGCATAGACATGCACTTGTACAATGCCATCTGGATATGTAAAAGAAGTGCATTATTGACAGCTCTACAGAGTCGTTATCATTACCATCACCACCACCAGCTACCATATTGCCCACCATGCATGTCGAATAGTCGTCGCGTCGTCGTCGTCATCGCGTCGAGGCGTTTAACAACCAATAATAATGACTTTTTAATTAACAAATTAATACACGTTTAAACATGCAGCACGTGACGACAGCAAATGACGTTTTTCGAAGTGGTGAGGGGGAAGAGGATAGGGTTCGAGGGGGTTTTGGTTTCAAAAGAAGACCAACAGCTCCGCTGGAAATGCATTTGAGTTGCACTTGGCGTGTCATAATTATGCGTAACGCATGCATTTTTTTATATACATATAGTTTAATTTAATTATGTTTTTTTGCGATTTTCAAACAATTGGCACTGGCATCTTCTACACACCTGACTCAGCGCTAATGCCCATTTGATGCTGAAGTAATGCGAATTGCCATTTGAGGGCAACACTAATGACGCACTTCTCTCTTTCTATGCCTGGTTGGTCGGGCCGTAAAGGATAATACTTATAAAAATAGCAAACATTTTGAGCATGACTTATCATGATTGTCAGTTAGTAATGCTGACACATGAATGATAAATTATGCAAAATTTCAGGAATTTTTTTCCAATGTAGAATGTGGGTGAATGGGGGAATTAATAAAGTGTTGATTATACATAAATATGTGTGTGAGTCATGTGTGTGACGTAAATCCTTTGATTGCGTCAGCAATTGGAATTGTCGAAGAAGATGAGCAGAGTCGATCTTTTGGGATTTTGATTTTTTTAGAACATTTTCTGAAATGAGTAACAAAGTGAGACACAAGTATAGGCGTTTTGAAAGTAACCTCAATTGAGAGGAGGAAGTTTCCACTTCTTCCACATTTTTGGAAATTTTCAGGTTAAGATTCCTTGAAATCCTTAAATTTTAGGAATATAGAGGGTGAGATAATAAAAACTGCAACAAAGTCAAGCGCCATAATTTTTTTTAAATTTCATTAGATGAAATAAAAAAAACGTCGGAAATAGCATCAAATTTTAGCATAAGTTTAGATTTGTTCGAATTGGTCATCTTTGGCACGAATTATGACCTTCAAACGGCCAATGAAACCGTCACACTCTGCTCGAGTGTCTCTGCGGTATTTTGGCCCATTCCCGGCGAAGTGCTTGCTTGAGGTGATCGACACTTTGGTATTTTTTAGTGCCAACCTTGTTTTCCAAAATACTCGAGATACAATAGACCAACGGATTGGTATCCGAAGATTTAGGTGGACATTGTGCGCTGGAAATGAAGCGAGGGATCTCATTTTGTAACCATTCTTGGGTAGCCCGTGCTGAGTCCTGTTGGAAGGTCCAAGTTCTGAGGCCAAAAAGTTTGCGTGCACAAGGCTCTCCAGAATTTTTTCATTTATCCTGATGCCACGGTCAATTAATACGAACGGAGAGCGACCATCGGCTGTTATGCCGGCCCACATCATCACCATGGCCGGCGCTTGAGTTCTGGTGGCCAAACGAAGCTGACCTCTTTGGCAAGTAAACACGATCATTTTGATTGTTTACAAACTGGTGGACAACGAATGTTCTCTCATCGGAAAAAACCAAATTCGACAGTTCACCACTTTCGGCCAAATGAAGCAACTCTTTAGCTATTTTGAGTTTATTTTCTTTCTGTTGCGATTCTTGCACTTTTTGAAATTTCAATGGCTTTACCCTGAACTCATTTTTCAATATTTGCCGAATGGAATATTGCGATATGTTCAGCTCACGAGTAATTTTTCGGCCACAGCGACGCGGGTTGCGATCAAGTCGCTTCTTTACTTTTTGAATCATTTCTGCTGATGTTGCTGTTTCCTTCCGTTCACATCCTTGATGTCGTCGGGCTACGCTACCAGTATCACGGTAACAAGAGATGGTACGAGACACAAGAGATCTATTCACATTTAAATGCTGGAGTGCTCTAACCATAGCCACTTGTGGTTTTCCAGCCAAAAATAAAGAAATCACACTATCACGCTTGAATTACATCACGAAAGACTTTTTTTCTGGAGAATTCTCACGAAAATGCTTTTGTACGCTTGTAAACAATGTAATGAGTTGTCACTGGAATAATTTTAACAGTTGTCGGACGAGTGGCTTAGATATGACAGCAGTCTGAATTTGGTTGCAATGTGTTTTCGTTTTTACTGCTAATTTAACACGTTTCCATTCTACGTCAAAATCTCCCTTAATATTTGATTTTTTGGGAAAGTGTCAAGGGAAAAAGTACTCTCGATCGAATTTCAATACGAGTCTCTAAACAAAATGAGTTCGTATACTTAATATGAAGCCCCCAAGAATATCATAAATGTTGATGTGAAGTCTAAATTTAACTTTAACGCCACATTGTAGGCTTAAAGCCGTACTTTATGTGAGTTCATGTAAAATACTCCTACAAAACATCAATTTAGAAGGATGGCATTAAAAAATATTCTCTGAACAAAAGAAATTCGAATACTTAATATATAGCTCGCAAAAATATGATAAATTTTGATGTAAAGTCTAAATCTAACCTCAACGCCAAATTTAAGATTTGAAGCCGTAGTTTGTGTGAGTTATTACAAAATACTCCTACAAAACATCAATTTAGATGGATGGCATTAAAGACAAAATTATTCTTCATCGAATTTCACTATGAGTCACCAAAATCAGCAAAACTCTACTTCTTTTATATATCAATAAAATATTTGCATCAGTATGGCGAAATATTTCCTAGTTTTTTTTTTTTTTTTTTGATAATTTTTTTCCTCGTTCTTTTTTTAGGTTGAGGCATGAAAATTACATAAATTTTCATTTTAGCCGGAAATTGTCAAAGGACGAAATATTCTACACAAAATTACACTACAAATCTCAAACTATACTATATATCTAGGTTAAACTGTTTCCAAGAAAATAGCATTCGAAATTTATGTATTACAAGTGATATTTATGTGTTATCGTTTTTACTGCTAATTTAACACGTTTCAATTCCAGGTCAAAATCACCCTTAATATTTCATTTTTTTGGGAAAGTTTCAGATGAAAAAATATTCTCGATTAAATTTTAATGTGAGTCTCCGAGAAAAAGAAATTCGTATATTTAATATGAAGCCCTCAAAAATATCATAAATTTTGATGTGAGGTCTAAATCTAACCTCAACGTCACATTAAAGGCTTTAAACCGTACCTTCTGTGAATTAATTCAAAATACTCCTACAAAACATCAATTTAGATGAATAGCATTAAAGACAAAATTATTCTTCATCAAATGTCACTATGAGTTACCGAAGTCAACAAAAGTCTATTTCCATTATATATCAAGAAAATAGTTGCATCAATGTTGCGAAATATTTCATAGTTTTTTTTTTTTTTTTTTTTTTTGATATTTTTTCCTTCTTTATTTTTCGAGTTGAGGCATCAAAGTGACATAAAATTTCAATTTAGGCAAAAAATGTCAAAAGTACAAATATTCTACACAAAAAACTCAGAATAAATCATATATGTAGGTTTTATGGTTTTTAAGAAAATTCGAAATGTACATACAAGTTAAATTAATGTGTTTCCGTTTTTTACTTCAAGTGTCAAAATAAAAAATATTCTCGATCAAATTTTAATATGAGTCTCTGAATAAAATAAAACCGTATACTTAATATGAAGCCCGCAAAAATATAATAGATTTTGATGTGAAGTGTAAATCTAACCTCAACGCCACATTTAAGGCTTTAAGCCTTACCTTCAGTGAGTTAATTGAAAATACTCCCACAAAACATCAAGTTAGAAGGATGGCACTAAAGACAAAATTATTCTTCATCAAATTTCACTATGGGTCACCAAAATCAGCAAAACTGTATTTCTATTATATATCAAAAAAATATTTGCAGCAGTGTGGCGAAATATTTCCTAGTTTCTTTTTTTTTATTAATTTTTTCCTCGTTCTTTTTTCGAGTTGAGGCATGAAAACTATACAAAATTTCATTGTAGCCAGAAAATGTCAAAAGAACAAGTATTATACACAAAATTTCGCTACAAATCTCAGAATAAACCATAAATGTAGATTTAACAGTTTTTAAGAAAATTGCATTCGAAATGTACATATATTACAATTGAAAATTATGTGTTTAGTTATTTTACTGCTAGTTTAACACGTTTGCATTCTAGGTCAAAATCACCCTTAATACTTCATGTTTTGGGGAAAATGTCAAAGGAAAAAATATTCTCGATCAAATTTCAATGTGAGTCTCTGAAGAAAAAGAATTCAAAAATTTAATATGAAGCCCGCAAAAATATGATAAATTTTGATGTGAAGTCTAAATCTAACTTCAACGCCACATTTAAGGCTTTAAGCCTTACCTTCTGTGAGTTAATTGTAAATACTCCCACAAAACATTAATTTAGAAGAATGACATTAAAGGCTAAATTATTCTTCATCAAATTTCACTATGAGTCACTAAAATCAGCAAAACTCTATTTCCATTATATATCAAGAAAATATTTGCATCAGTGTAACGAAATATTTCCTAGTTTTGTTTGTTTTTTTTTTTCTAATTTTTTCCTCGTTCTTTTTTTCAGTTGAGGCATGAAAATGACATAAAATTTCATTTTATCCAGATAGTGTCAAAAGAACAAATATTCTACACAAAATTTCACTACAAATCTCAGAATAAACCATACATGTAGGTTTAATAGTTTTCAAGAAAATGTTTGTATGGTTTTGGTTGACCTTTGGACTCAATTTTCTTTCTTATTTAGTTTGGCTTGAGGTCAGTAGAATAAAAAATTTGTCATTTTGTTTCATCATTTTATTTCCAATATTTCGATCGGCATCGACGATCATCATCAGGGATTGAAATTTGTTTATATTCTCAAAAACAATTTCATTTCCACATCACATTACAGAGACTTTCAGACAGCATTCTGAAAAAAATTCACTCGAAATTTATATATATTGCAAGTATAAATTACGTGTTTACGTTTTTTAATGCTAATTAAAAACATAAACATTCTAGGTCAAAATCTCCCTTAATATTTCATTTTTTGGGGAAAATGTCAAAGGAAGAAATATTCTCGATCAAATTTCAATATGAGTCTCTGAAGAAAAGAAATTTGTATTGTTAATACGTACCATAAAAAATAATAATGATATTTTTGGATATTTTGGATTATAAAAAAAATCTTTTATAGTTTTCGATAATTTTGGCATTTCCCCCAATTCAAAATTGATGATATTTTTTTGGGTGTTCATATTTAGAATAAAAATTTTATTTTGTGCAGAGATCCACTTTGAAATTTTGTGTAGAATATTTCTTCCTTTGGTACTTTCTCGAAAAAGTGACATACTAAGGAAGTTTTTACCCCAAAATGGAAACGTGTTAAATTAGCAGTAAAACAACGTAAACAAATGTATGGTATATGTTAAGAATGTAATTTTCTAACAAACCGTTCAACCTAGAGTTATGGTTTATTCTGAGACTTATCATGAAATTTGGTGTAGTATATTTCTTCTTTAAACACTTTCTGCCTACAACTAAATTTTATGTTACTTTCAGGCGTCAACTCGAAAAAGGTCGAAGAAAAATCTATCAAAAATTAAAAAATAACTTTTTTGTTTTTTTTTTGGCATCATTGATGCTAATATTTTCTCGATATAAAATGAAAATAGGGTTTCATTTTCTCTAGTAACCTATAGTGAAATTTGATGAAGAACAATTTTGTCTTTAATGGTATCCTCCCAAAATCATGTTTTGTGGGAGTATTTTGCATTAACTTACATAAAGTGTAAAGTTTTTTTTAATATTTATAAATTCCTGGCGTTGAGGTAAGATTTAGACTTCAGATCAAAATTTATGATATTTTTTTCGGCTGTTCATATTGAAATTACAAATTTCTTCTTTTTAGAGTCTAACATTAAATTTTTGCGTAGAATATTTCTTCTTTTAAGACTTTTCCAAAAGAGTGACATAATAAAGGAGTTTTTTTTACCCCAAAAATATAATCGTGTTAGCAGTTAAAAAACATAAAAACGTGATTTTCACTTTATAATGTATAAATTTTGAATGTAATTTTCTTAAAAACTATTACACCTAGATATATTATATATTCTAAGATTCGTAGTGAAATTTTGTGTAGAATATTACTTCTTTTGACACTTTCTGCTTAAAATTAAGCTTCATGTTACTTTCAGACGTCAACTCGAAAAAGGTCGAAGAAAAATTTATAAAAAATTAAGAAATAGTTTTTGCCAACATTAATGCAAATATTTTCTCGATATTAAATGAAAATAGAGTTCCGTTTTCTTTGGTAGCTTATAGTGAAATTTGATGAAGAACAATTTTGTCTTTAATGCTTTTCTTCTAAAATCATGTTTTGTAGGAGTATTTTGCATAAACTCACATAAAGTACGGTTTTAAGCCCAAAATGTGTTTTTTAATGTTTAGAATTTCCCGGTTTTTGATGATGTTTTTCGGGTGTTCATATTAACTATACAAATTTATATACAAATTTATTTTGTTCAGGGACTAATATTGAAATTTTATATAGAATATTTCTTCTTCTGAGACTTTCCCAAAAAAGTGACATTTTAAGGGAGTTTTTTACCCCAAAATGGAAACGTGGTAAATTGGCAGTAAAACAACATTAAAACTTGATTTTCACTCTGTATGGTATACGTTAAGAATGTAATCTTCTAACAAACCGTTCAACCTAGATTAATCGTTTATTCTGAGATTTATCATGAAATTTTGTGTAGAATATTTCTATTTTTGATACTTTCTGCCTACAACGAAATTTTATGTTACTTTCAGGCGTCAACTCGAAAAAGGTCAAAGAAAAATTGATAAAAACGTTAGGAAATATTTTTTGTATTTTTTTTTTTTTGCATCATTGATGCTAATATTTTCTCGATATAAAATGAAAATAGAGATTCATTTTCTTTGGTGACTTATAGTGAAATTTGATAAAGAACAATTATGTCTTTAATGTTATCCTTCTTAAATCATGTTTTGTAGGAGTATTTGCTTAAACTCACATAAACTACGGTTTTAATCCCTAAGTGTTTTATTAATATTCATATATTTTCCTGGAGTTTGATGATATTTTTCGGCGGTTCATATTAAAAATACAAAGTTCTTTTGTTCAGAGACCCACATTGATATTTTGTGTAGAATATTGCTTTCTTTGACACTTTGCCAAAAAAGTGACATTTTAAGGGAGTTTTTACCCCAAAATGGAAACGTGTTAAATTAACAGTCAAAAAAAAGTAAAAACATGATTTCCAGTTTATAATGTATAAATTTGGAATGTAATTTTCTTAAAAACTATTTCACCTAGATATATGATATATTTTGAGATTCGTAGTAGAATTTTGTGTAGAATATTTCTTCTCTTGACACTTTTTGCCTACAAAGAAATTTTTTGTAACTTTCAGGCGTCAACTCGAAAAAGACCGATGAAAAATTTATCAAAAATTAGGAAATATTTTTTGGCAACTTTGATGCAAATATTTTCTCGATATAAACTGGAAATAGAGTTTCGTTATCTTTGGTGACTTATAATGAAATTTGATGATGAACAATTTGGTCTTTAATTGTATCCTTCTAGAATGATGTTTTGTGGGTGTATTTTGCATCAAATCCCATAAAGTACGAGTTTAAGCCTAAAATGTGCCGTTTATATTTCACCTCAAAATTTATGATATATTTGCGGGCTTCATATTAAGTATACACATTTTTTTGGTTTAGAGACTCATATTGAAATTTAATCGGGAATATTTTTTCCTTTGACACTTTTCCAAAAAAATGAAATATTAAGGGAGATTTTGACTAAGAATGGAAACTCCCCTCTATTTAGGTCACTTTGCAATGTAAACTTGCAAAACACCGGTACACGTGCTACTGTCTATTTTTAGCTCTACTTTCATAATCTGCAGGATTTTACTATAATTATTGAATTTGAAACAACAACAAAAATTAAAAAATATTTTAAAAAAATATTTTTTTTTCAATAAAAAAATATTAAATTTTAGATTTTTAAATTTGAAATCAAGGAATTTTTTTTTTAAGATTTTGTATTGCATTTTCCTGAAATTTTCACACAAATCTCCTCCAAAACAGATTAAAACAATTACTTAATCCCGAAAAAAAAATTAGGGAACAAGATCAGCCGTGAAGGCGCTAGCTGGCCACTCCACATGCAAGTAAGGTAAGACGACAACTGCTGCCGAGACAGAGACAAAGTTGCTCAGCATTGAGGGGACCAACCACAACAACAATCATTGTTATGGTAATGGAGTAGCTGCTGGCAACTGGGGAGAACATTCCCTGAATGTTAAGTGGCAATGTGGGGCGGTGATGACGCTTACCAATACAAGGGCCGGCAAGTGCCGGTATCTTTTTTTTTTTTTTTTGCGATCAGTGGTGGCTCAAAAACAAATCCCAAAAAAGAAGACTGGAGTAGGGGGAGGAGGAACATGCCGAAATGGAATAGACTAAACGGCAAATGAAGTGTGCGATTTTTTGCCATATAAGCGGACATTTACGTTACTTTTTATTTATTATTATTTGTTGTTGTTGTTCTTGGGTGTTTTTTTTTTTAATTCACCTTCTTTTTTTTGGTTCGTGTGCCTAGCTGCCACTATATAAATCTAAGCCAAATCATGGCCAAGACATCACTTCTTTGGTGGAAACTTAAGAGTTAAGTTTAGCTCCAGTGCTGATCGATCGATTGTCTGAAGTTTGAAAATTTACGAAATCCCATTTCAAGTGCATAAAGGAGTGTTTCTGTCTCAAGGATACTTTTTTTTCGAAAACAACAAAATGAAATTCAGTCTTGCTTTGATCGCCGTTGTGGCCCTTGTTGCCGGTGCCAGTACATTGCCAGCCAAGAAAAGTATGTTTCAGTGTGTGTGTGTGTGTTACGATTTATTTGAAAAAATTTAAGAACTCAAGTGAAAACAACTGCAAAGTGTAAAGAAAAAATGTTGGAAAAAATTCCGCAAAAAATATTAAAAAACAAAGACAAAAAATTATGAATTTTGGAGACCAAACAATAACACCATTATGGGACTCAAAACAGCTAAAAAATGTTTACATTTAATTAAAAATTCCGAAATTTTATTCGGAAAAAAAGTGTTGACTTTAAAAAAAATTTGGAGACTTTTTCTGTTCGCTTTTTCAAAAGAAGTTACATTATTTTACAATTTTTTAAATTAATTAAAATTTAAATCCCCCGAAATTTTTTATTAAAAACGGAGTATAGACTTTTAAAAATTTTTGGAGACTTATTTCATTTTTATTTTTTTTTTAAGAAGTACAGTAAATTTAAAAATCCAAAAATTTTATTATAACGAGTGTAGAGTTTTAGAAAATTTTGGAGACTTATTTAATTTCTTTTTTTTTTTCAAAACGAAGCAACAAAGTTATTAAATTATTTAAAGTAATTAAAGTTTAAAAACCCCAAAATTGTATTAAAAAGAGTGTAGAGTTTTAGAATATTTTGAAGATTTAGAAAATTTTGGAGACTTATTTAATTTCTTTTTTTCAAAGAAGCAACAAAGTTATAAAATTATTTAAAGTAATTAAAATTTAAAACCCTAATTTTTTTTAAAAAAGAGTGTAGAGTTTTAGGAGTGTTTCAATTTTTTTTTTTTTTTTTCAAAAGAAGTAAAAACATTTTTATAATTTTTTAGAGTAATTAAAATTTAAAAACTCCAAAATGCTATATAGAGGAAAGAAGGAGTAGATTTTTAAAAAAATTTGGAGACTTATTCATATTTTTTCTCCAAAATTTAAAAAAATATTTAAATGAATTAAAATTCCAATTAAAATAAAAGGAAACCCCTAAATTTTAAACGGAAAAAAAAGGATGGAGACTTTTTTAAAAATTTTGGAGACTTTTTCAGACTTCTTTAAATGAAGTAACCACATTTTAAAATCAATTATAAACTCCGAATGAAAATCACCACTTTCTAAAATTACTCTTAATCCAGTCTCCACAATACATACTCACTTCACATGGAGTCTCCACGATTAATAATTTCTTTCAAATGAAGTCTCCAATTTGAAAGCAGAATTAAATGATGTCTCAAAGTTTTATGATTTATTTAAATGTGGTTCCGACGTTCGATTATCGCTTGAAATTAAGTTTCCACTTTTTAAAATTTCTCCTTATGATGCTTTCACGTTTCATACTCACTTCAAATGAAGTCTCCACTTTTGGGAATTACTTTTAATGACATTTCTACCGGGACAAATGAAGTCTACACATTATAAACTCACTTCAAAAAAGTCTGCACTTTTTAAAACATCTCCTTATGATGGTTTCCAGTTTTATAATTACTTAAAATTAAGTCTCCACTTTTGGGAATTACTTTTAATGACATTTCTACCGGGAAAAAGAAAGTCTCCACAATATAAACTCGTTTTAAATAAAGTCTCCACTTTTAAAAAACATCTCCTTATGATGCATTCACGTTCTATAATTACTTAAAATGAAGTCTCCATTGTTGGAATTACTTTTAATGACATTTCTACCGGGAAAAATAAAGTCTCCACAATATAAACTCACTTCAAATAAAGTCTCCACTTTTTAAAACTTCTCCTTATGGTGCTTTCGTGTTTTATAATTACTTCAAATGAAGTCTCCACTTTAGGGAATTACTTTTAATGACATTTCTACCTGGAAAAATAATGTCTCCACAATATAAACTCACTTCAAGTAAAGTCCCCACTTTTTAAAACATCTCCTTATTAGGCTTTCACATTTCATTCTCCCTTCAAATGAAGTCTCCACTTTTAGATATTTCTTTGAATAACATTTTTACCGGGAAAAATAAAGTCTCCACATTATAAACTTACGTCAAATAAAGTCTCCACTTTTAAAAATGTCTCCTTCTGATGCTTTCACCTTTTATAATTACTACAAATAAAGTCTCCACTTTTGGGAATTATTTTGAATGACATTTCTACCGGGAAAAATAAAGTCTCCACAATATAAACTCACTTCAAATGAAGTCTCCACTTTTAAAAACATCTCCTTGTGATGCTTTCACGTTTCATACTCACTTCAAATGAAGTCTCCACTTTTGGGAATTACTTTTAATGACATTTCTACCGGGAAAAATGAAGTCTCCACATTTTAAAATCACTTCAAAAAAGTCTGCACTTTTTAAAACTTCTACTTATGATGCTTTCACGTTTTATAAGTACTTAAAATTAAGTCTCCACTTTTGGGAATTACTTTCAATGACATTTTTACCGGAAAATAAAGTCTCCACATTATAAACTCACTTCAAATAAAGTCTCCGCTATTTAAAACACCTTCTTATGGTGTTTTCGTGTTTTATAATTACTTCAAATGAAGTCTCCACTTTTGGGAAGTACTTTTAATGACATTTCTACTCGGAAAAATAAAGTCTCCACAATATAAGCTCACTTTAAATGATGTCTACACGATTTAAAATTTCTTAAAAAGAGGTAACCACGTTTTAAAATCACATTGAATAAAGTCTCCACATTGGAGAATTTTTAGGAGAATTGTTTAACACAAATCCCGGTGTTTCTTATACTTAATTTTGAAGCCCGGTGTTTTTTATAGTTAATTTTGGAAGTCTCCAAGGATGGAGAAAGTCTCCACGTTTTTTCGAAATTCTAAATGATATCTACCCATTTCAAAATTGCTTGAAATTAAGTCCCTACTTGACCCAACATCAGTAGATGAAGTTTCCAAGATAAAAAGTTATTAAAATTAAGTCTCCACTTTATTTAACTTGTTCTTTGGAGACATAATTAAGTCGATTAGAAGTCCCCAATTTGTCCACAGCAATTGAGTAAATTACTCAGATAAAGTGGAGTACAGGACTCACTGGAAGATTGAGGCCCAGACCCATGTCTACCTTGTCCATCCTCAAAACGAAGATAGTCTCCACTCGTTGAAATTTTAGCCAAGTCTTCACACTAAATTACGCTTCATTTTTTTACAATAAATTTAATAACATCTCTCCCCCACCCCCTTTCAGGAATGGTTTACTATCAACAGCCAGCTGCCTACTATACCGCTCCACAACGTATGATGTACGTACAATATGTCCAGCCCGCCCGTCCCTTTGCCCGCTCTACCCAGGCTGCCGAAGCTTTGGTCGCTGGTGAGACCGTTGCCACTGGCACCTATCTGAAAGGTAAGTTGGCCAAGATCCTAACCCACCTTCAACAATACATTCTCCCCTTCTCTTGTCGTCTAACATCTGTCGTTTGCCTTTTTCCGATTTTAAATTATTTAAAGATTGTAATCACGCAGAAGCTGATGTTGCCGCTGCTGGTCCAGCTGTTGATGTATCCGCTGAACGTGGTGAAGATGTTTTGAGCGAAGCCGAAGCCTACCCCGCCTCCGGTGAAGCTGTGCCCGTTGTACCCGTTGCCGCCGTACCCGCTGAAGTTGATATTGTGGCTGAGGAGAATGAGGTGGCTGCCGCCGATGAAGCTGCCAAGGTTCCACGTGACTACAACTTTGAGGCTGCTGAAGAATCTGCCGCCGCTGCTGCCGCTGGTTCCGCCGAAGAAGCCACCTATGAAGCTGAACAAGGCGCAGGTGCTGAGGCACCCGCTGTTGAAGCTGAAGCCCCAGTAGCCGCTGAATTGCCCGCTCCTGCCCCAATTGCTCCCGTTGCCAAGCCCGCCAGACGTTATTTGCCATCCAAGAAGAAGGTCTACGTTGAATTGGAACAATCTGTCGAAGATGAAGCCGATGCCGATGAAGAAGTAGAATATGAAGTTCCCGTAGCCCCTGCCCGTCGTCCAGCTGCCAAGAAGCCCGCCAAGGCCCCCACTGCTGGCACCAAGGCTGAAAAACCTCTTCCCGCCGGTACCTTCTTCCCCATTAACTTCGGTGGTACCAGCGGTGGCGCCATTGCCATTGCCAACTCCTTCAGCACTGGAGAGGGTGGTTCCGCCACCAGCCATGCCATTGCCTATGGCTCTCCTGATTCCGTGCGTGCCCGTGTTCGTCCAGGCAAATTCCATTAAAATCTTGACTGATGCATTGGCATTTCACACACACCCACCCACACCAACACCACCCACACTAATACATTTTAATGCATATTTTTGTAAGCCATAATGCTCTGCCTTTCACAAGAATTTAACCGACTTTTTTTTAATTATTTTTTAAACTAATTTTTAAATTTTCCGTTAAACGATTTAGTTCAATTGTAATATCTAAACGAAAACAAAACAAAAAACGACCAAAAAAAAATAAAAAAAATTGTATCCTTTAAAAAAGATGAGTTTGCATGTGAATGTCAAAAGTGGGGGTCCTTCGAAGCTTCGAATCTATCTTCCATAAGGCTTAGATAAATATGTCTCATTAGGAAATAAATTGTCCTTGAAAAATATTCTTTAAAAGATTCATAGGTCCTTGTTCAAAATATTCTTTTACAAATCCTCATTTCAAGATCCATAGGTCCTTGTTCAAAGCATTATTTTATAAATCCACGTTTTAAGATCCATAGGTCCTTGTTCAAAACATTCTTTTATAAATTCTCGTTTCAAGATCCATAAGTCCTTGTTCAAAATATTCTTAAATATATCCACGTTTGAGGGTTAAATGGCAAAAAATATCAAAAAACCCAGTAAAGAAAGTCCTAAAGTCGGGCGGGACCGACTTTATGATACCCTACTCCACTTTGCTAATTTTGTAGAGATCCACATAACAATTAAAGATTTTATGGGAGAATTTAATCATAGACGCTATGATTATAATTGAAATTTAAAATTCAAAGGACTAAATATGCCGAAGCATTTGTATCTTTTAAATTCGGACTTATATTGCCCATTTGGTGCAAAATTAATTTGAAATCAGATTAAGATATATATGGGAGCTATATCCAAAACCGATCTCGATAAAATTTGGCAAAGATATTTCTGAGCTGCATTTGATATATTTCCCTGAATATCGTTGTTACGGAGTGCATATTACGGCTGTAGGTAACAAATATAACAAATCGGATGAACAATATATATGGGAGCTATAGCTATATCTGAACCGATTTTCACCAAATTTGGCATACTAGCTTCTAGACTCCATTCGGTCGCATGTGCCAAATTCCATCCCATTTGGGAAAATATTAGACGTTTAGTGTACAATAAAAGGTGAATCGGACGAAGTTATATATGGGAGCTATATCCAAATCTGAATCGATCTCGATAAAATTTAGCAAAGGTATTTCTGAGCTGCATTTGATATATTTCCCCAAATATTGTTGTTACAGAGGGCATATTACGGCTGGGGAGGACAAAAATAACATATCGGATGAACAATATATATTGGAGCTATAGCTATATCTGAGCCGATTTCGATCAAATTTGGCATACTTATTTTCAGGCCTAATTTGGTTGTATGTGCAAAATTCCATACTATTCGGGCTGATATTACACGTTTGGCGCACAATAAAAGGCAAATCGAACGAAGATATGTATGGGAGCTATATCTATTTTCTTACCGATTATCTCCAATTTCAAATAGGGTTCGTCCTTGGGCCAAACAAATGTTGTTTGGAAAATTTCATATCAATTTGATAATAAATGCGACCTGCATTTTGTTCACAAGAATACATGGACAGACGGACTGACATGCATAAATCGACTCAGAACGTGATTCTATGCAGATCATCAAAAGGAACTATGGGTCTATCTCGTTTCCTTTTGCCTGTTACAAACAAATGCACAAAGACATAATACCCTGACCACCTTGTGGTGTAGGGTATAAAAACAAGTAAAGAAGCAGTAAGTTCGACCAGGCCGAGCTATGAATAACCTCCACAGGCTGTTCTACCTAATAGGAACTTTAAACATGAAATTTCAAACAATTTCGACACCCGGAGGTGCTGATATATGGGGCCCATACGCAGACCTGGACCTGCATAGACAATTTTCTGTCACAGGCTGTAGAATCTGTTAGGAACTTCAAATACGCAATTTCAAACAATTTCGCTGAATATTGTACCGAAAATCATCAAAATAGCGAATATAGGGAGGTACTGATATATGGGGCCTACACGAAGACCTGGACCTGCATAGACAATTTTCTGTCATAGACTGAAGTTCTTATTACGAACTCTAAATACGAAATTTGAAATAGCTTCGGTGAATAATGTTGCTAAAATCATGAAAATACCGAATATTGGGGCTATACGATATCGTGAACCTATATAGACAATACTCTTGCAGGGGGTAATGTACTCAGAAAACTTCCTTTTGTGGATTTTCAGACAATTCCATTGAAAAATTTGGCTACAATAATCAAAATACCGAATATTTGAGGGGTTCCGTTATACAGAGTGACATAAAAAAAAGAAAGAAAAAAGGGTCGGAAATAGCATCAAATTCTAGAATAAGTTTAGATTTGTTTGAATTGATCACCTTTGGCACGAATTATGGCCTTCAAACGGCCAATGAAACCGTCACACGCTGCCCGAATGTTGCTCTACGGCGTTTTGGTCCATTCCCGGCGAAGCGCTTGCTTGAGGTGATCGATACTTTGGTAGTTTTTAGTGCCAACCTTGGTTTCCAAAATACTCCAAACATAATAGTCCAACGGATAGGTATCGGGAGATTTTGTTGGCCATTGTGCGCGGGAAATGAAGCGAGGAACCTCATTTTGTAACCATTCTTGGGTGGCGAGTGCTGAGTACGATGGTGCTGAGTCCTGTTGGAATGTCCAAGGTATGCAGCCAAAATGTTTGCATGCCCAATGCTTTAATACAACATCCAGAATATTTTCGCGACAATATTCGGCATTTATTCTGATGCCACGGTCTATTAATACGAACGGAGAGCGACCATCGGCTGTTATGGCGGCCCACATCATCACCATGGCCGGCGCTTGAGTTCTGGTGGCCAACCGAAGGTGCACATTTCCAGCTGTGCTCTTTGGCAAGTAGACACGATCATTTTGTTTGTTTACAAACTGCTGGACAACGAATGTTTTCTCATCGGAGAAAACCAAACTCGGCAGTTCACCACTTTCGGCCAAGCGAGGCAACTCTTTAGCTCTTTTGAGTCTATTTTCTTTCTGTTGCGGTATAAGTCTTTGCACCTTTTGGAATTTCAATGACTTAACCCCGAGTTAATTTTTCAATATTTGCCGAATGGAATATTGCGATATGTTCAGCTGACGAGCCATTTTTCGGCCACTGCGACACGGGTTTCGAACAAGTCGCTTTTTTACTTTTCGAACAATTTCTGCTGATGTTGCTGTCTTCTTCCGTCCATTTCCTTGACGTCGTCGGGCTACGCTACCAGTATCACGGTAACGAACGATGTTATGAGACACAATTTATTCACATTTAAATGCTGGAATGCTCTAACGATAGCCACGTGTGGTTTTCCAGCCAAATATAAAGAAATCACACTATCACGCTTGAATTCCATCACGAATAACTTTTTTTTCTGGAAAAATCTCACCGAAATGCTTTTCGTACGCTTGTAAAAAATATAATGACCTATCACTGGAATAATTTTTACAGCTGTCGAACGAGTGGCTTGGAAATGACAGCAGTCTGAAGTTGGTTGCAGTTTTTTCATCGCACCCTGAATGTACCAAAATTTGGATCAAATCGGAAACTCCCTTCGAGAGTTATCGTGCGCACCAGTCAGCCAGCCAGACAGACAGACAGACGGATATCGCAAGATCGACGCCAAATGTCCTGAAACGGATTTAGTCCAAAGAGACCTAGGGTCTAAAACTTTTATTTCGATGAGGCACGTTTTAAATGATATATATCCTCTTTAGCCATTTTGGCTGATGTTATAAAAATCCAATGGTTCTGGTGGAAAATTCGCAAAAATTGCAACAGCTGCCAAGTTCTCTTTTGATAGAAAAATATTCAGGGCTGTCACAGAAACCATGTCGGTTTTGCTTATTGTCGTTTTTGTAAACCAATGTTGGTTTCATTTGGTGTCATGAAACCAAGTTGGTTTTGTCAATTTCGAATGTAAATAAAACCAATGTTCGAAACAGCTACTGTTGCTTACATGTGTTGTTTGTTTATTTGTCATTGAAATATCAGTAAAAGTAAAGTAAATAAAAAAAGGAATAAGTCGCTATAAATAAAGTAAGATGGCATCAGCAGTGGTAGCTTTTGTGTTGTTGGACGAAGAACGCTCAGAAAAGGTGACGAGAAAAGCTCTTAGAGATTTCAGCAACCCACTGGAGTTGCCGGAGATAGCGTAAGTAAATTCTTTTATTGTGAACTTACTCATAAAGCTGCTTTGCAGATTTATGGTTTATGGTCCTTTAAAAATTATTTAAAAAATCCTTAAAAAATCCACATTTATGGTCCTTTAAAAATTATTTAAAAAATCCACGTTTATGGTCCTTTAAAAATTATTTAAAAAATCCTTAAAAAATCCACGTTTATGCTCCTTTAAATATCCTTTAAAAAAATTTTAAAAAATCCACGTTTATAGTCCTTTAAAAAATCTTAAGAAAATCCACGTTTATGGTCCTTTAAATATCCTTTAAAAAATCTTTAAAAAATCCACGCTTATAGTCCTTTAAATATCCTTTAAAAAATCTTTAAAAAATCCACGCTTATAGTAGTTTAAATATCCTTTAAAAATTCTTTAAGAAATCCACGTTTATGATCTTAAGAAAATCCACGTTTATGGCCCTTTAAATATCCTTTAAAAATTCTTTAAAAAATCCACATTTATAGTCCTTTAAATTTTTTTTAAAAAATCCAAGTTTTTAGTCCTTTAAAAAATCCTTAAAAGATTCACGTTTATGGTCCTTAAAAAATTCCTTAAAAAATCCACGTTTATGGTCCTTTAAAAAATCTTTAAAAAATCCACGTTTATAGTCCTTTAAAAAATCTTTAACAAATCCACGTTTATAGTCCTTTAAAAAATCTTTAACAAATTTTTAAAAAATCCCCGTTTATGGTTCTTTAAATATCCTTTAAAAAATCTTTGAAAAATCCACATTTTTAGTCCATTGAATATCCTTTAAAAATTGTTTAAAAAATCCAATGCAAATGAAAAGTGACAGCTCTAAGCAACTTGGTTTATTTCCAATAACAAAACCAATAACATTGGCTTCTATGACAACCAAAACCGATAAAATTCTAATTCGAAAATAAAACCGATAACATTGATTTTCATGACACCAAATCATTTTTTCTTGTCGTTTTTAAAACCAATAGTCCCAAAATTGTTTCTATGACAGCCCTGATTGTTTATAATTTAATTATTATTTTTTTTAATGGGAAGTTCATTTAGATTTGTTTTTATTATTGTTGTTTTGTTTGTTTAATGGGTTTTGTTTCCAATATACATTTTGTTGTATAGCTAAATATATTTATATAACATAACATTTTCTTTAAAGGGGTGCACAATATAATGTTTTCGTTTGTTTTGTTTTTTTTTCTGGTTTCTTAAAGATTTCTATATTAAGTTTTGCTTTTGTTTTTCAAAATGGATTTATTTAAAGTATCGCACTTTTGTTTCGTTTGTAATCCTTTTGAATTAAAATGTGTTTTTTTTATTTTTATTTATGTATGTATATTGACAGCATGTGTGTGTGTGTTTGTTTTTTGGAATATAGTAAAAATATTGAATTTGGTATGTGTTTCTGAACACGTTCTATTTAAAATGGAATTTTTAATTCACTTCGGTTTCTTATATATTTTTTTTTTCTTCTTCAAAACAAAAATTAAAAAGATTAATGTTCTTTGTATTTAGAACTTTGACAAAATAAGAACATTAAATATAGAGTAGTAAATATTTATAAAATACCAACAATATCATGGACAAAAAAAATAGAAATTAGAAAGAAATTTAAACTAAAGCAAATATTATTAGTATTTTTTTTTATGAAAACATAACCAATATCTGTCTATCAACATAAACTAAACACTATCAGTAACCATATTTATCCTGCAGAGAAGACATGACGTCATTGGCCAATGAGCTGAGACGGCCGGCAACTTTGTGGACACCTTGGCGCACGCTTTCTTTGACATCATCCAAATCAGGCGCTTGAAAGTTAACCACACCGGTGTTGTAAGCTGTTGTTAAAAAAGAAAAAAATTATATTTTTTTTAAAATATGAATCTACATGTTTCAACTCACCACCTGCAGCACCCCTCGAGCCACCCCGACTACTTTGGCTAGAGCCATCACCAAAATAATCAGCCGACGATATGGACGATGAGCCCTGGAATCGTGATAGATTTGATGAAACATCCTCTCGCGATTGGCCATCGTTAAAGAATTGATCTGAGCCAAAGCCTTTGGCACTGCCGAATTTCTTTTGAGCCGAATTATCATCATAGCTTTGCTTGCTAACGGATTGTTGGTTTTTACGTACATAACTATTTCCATAATTACTGCTGCTGCTGGAAGTTGTTGCTGGTTTCGATTTATTATCGCCATCATGTCCAACGCCTCCACTAAACATCGAAGTAATATTTGAATGTGTCGACCCGATGGGTTCGATTGTCTCGAAACCCATCATTTCTAATTCTTGTTTGTCGATTTTATTCGATGTTGCCGCCGATGATGACGAAAAGCCGCCGCCATTGCCACTATACATACTGGTGGAATAATCATTGAAGAAGCTATCATTGTCGAATGCCGACATTTTGGATGATAGATTTGATGAAGTGACTGATGATGATGATTTTGGAGCCGGAGCCTGTTGTATGGTTTCCATGTCACTTAAAACAGAGTGGGATATATCAGCACTGCTGGAAAAGTGAAAAATGAAAAAAAGGTAAAACTTTTTTGTTTGGCGAAGGGAAAAGGTGAAATAAATTATCAACAATTAAAACCAGTAAAGAAAGACTTAAAGTCGGACGGGCCGACTTTATGATACCCTACACCACTTTGCTAATGTAGTAGAGCTCCACATAACAATTAAAACTTTTATGGAAGAGTTCAATCATACGCGCTACGACTATACGCGCATTTCTATCTTTTAAATTCGGACTTGTATTGCCATTTGGTGCACAATTAATTTTAAATCGGATAAAGATATATATGGGAGCTATATCCAAATCGGAACCGATCTCCATAAAATTTGGCAAAGATATTTCTGAGCTGTATTTCATATATTTCCCTGAATATCGTTGTTACGGAGTGCATATTACGGCTGTGGGTAACAAATACAAAAAATCGGATGAATAATATATATGGGAGCTATAGCTATATCTGAACCGATCTTCACCAAATTTGGCATACCAGCTTCTAGACTAAATTCGGTCCTAAGTGCCAAATTCCATCCCATTTCGACAAATATTAGACGTTTGGTGCACAATATAAGGTAAATCGGACGAAATTATATATGGGAGATATATCCAAATCTGAACCGATTTCGATAAAATTTGGCACATGTATTTCTGGGCTGTATTTGATATATTTCCACAAATATTGTTGTAACAGAGAGCATATTACGGCTGCGAAGGACAAAAATAACAAATCGGATGAACAATATATATGGGAGCTATAGCTATATCTGGACCGATTTCGATCAAATTTGGCATACTTATTTTCAGGCCTAACTTGGTTGTTTGTGCAAAATTTCATACTATTCGGGCTGATATTACACGTTTGGTGCACAATTAAAGGCAAATCGGACGAAGATATATATGAGAGCTATATCAAAATTTTGACCGATTATCTCCAATTTCAATAGGGTTCGTCCTTGGGCCAAACAAATGATTTGTGCAAAATTTTATCTGGATAGGGCAATAATTGCGAACTGTACTTTGTTTACAAAAATACATGGACAGACGGACGGACGGACGGACATGCATAAATCGACTCAGAATGTGATTCTATGCAGATCGTCAAAAGGAACTATGGGTCTATCTCGTTCCCTTTTGCCTGTTACAAACAAATGCACAAAGATATAATACCCTGACCACCTTGTGGTGTAGGGTATAAAAACAGCTAAGTTCGGCAGGGTCGAATTTTTAATACCCTCCACACCATTTGGAAGGTACTTGAAAAATTTCAACAAAAAATATTGTTTAGTACCCGTTAAGATCTTCATTAATGTCGCTAAAATCATTAAAATACCGAATAAAGGGAGGTACCGTTAGGGGGGGCTATACGAAGACGTGGACCTGCATACGAATTTTTTAGGCATAGGCGGTACTACCCATTACAAACTTCGAAAACGAAATTTGAAACAATGCGGGTGAATGATGTCGTTAAAATCATCAAAATACCGAATATCGGGAGGCTAATATACCCTCCAGAGAATGGTAGACTATAAAAATACAAAAATCAATCTTAAATTATTACATGCCACACTTGTTATACCCTATTTGCATCAATGCTAGGTCATGTGCGAAAGGGGACAACGTCGGTACACTTCATCTAGCAAAGGTTCAAATTTTTTTAATTACAACTCTTATAAAATGTTAATAGTCCGATTGTCTTTAAATTTCACACATCGCAATATTTTTATTAACCCAAGGTCTGGTGTGAAGATGGAATATATCGGTACACTCCTTCTGGTACCTCCCCCACAAAAGGTGGAAATTTTCAAAAAAAATATTTTCTGCACAGAAAGAGAAACGATAATCCGATTTTGCTCCAACTTTAGAAATCCTAACATTTGCCATAGTGCTACTTCAGGTGCGAAAATGGACAATATCGGCCCACTCCATCAAGTACCTGCCCCACAAAGGGTCAAAATTTTGAATAATTATAACTCTTATAAAGGGTGATGTGAGAGTCCGATTGTCTTCAAATTTCGAACAACGAAAAATTTCTATTAACCCAAGGTTTGGCGTTGAGATGGAATATATCGGTCCGCTTCTTCTGGTACCTCCCCCACAAAGGGTAAACATTTTGAATACCTATGAAGCTCATAAAACGTGGAATTAACATCCGATTCCATTCAGACTTGGTACATCTGAATATTTCCTTCAGCACAAAATCCGTTATACAGATGGCAGAGATCAGACCATTCCTTTGAATTCGTTTGAATAACCAAAACGATCATAAAATCTGAAATAAGTATCCGGTTCCCTTCATATTTTACACATCCCAATATCTCTACTAACACAAGATCTGATGTAAACATGGAATGTATTGGTCCACTCCTTCAGGTACCTCCCCCACAAAGAATCAACATTTCGAATATCAATGGAGCTCTAAAAACGCGAAATTAACATCCGATTCCATTCAGACTTGATTCATCTCAATATTTCTATCAGCACAAGATCTGTTATAAAGATGGTAGAGATCAGACCATTCCTTCTGCTACCTCCCCACAAAGGGTCTCATTAAAAGTACAGGAATTAGATGATATAGTCCAAATATGTCATGTTGTAATATTTATATCAGACTTAGGTCAGATACCAACTGGCCAACTGCTTCGGAACCTGTCCCATAACTCAACTATATATGTCGGCAAAACCGACTGATACTATTTAACTTGTGAAGTTTAGCTTTTATTCCTCTAGAAATGTGATTAAATTTCATATGAAATTATATTCAATCCAATAGACTATTTATTACTCACCCCTTCAAATTGAAACCCATGCCTAAACGTTCCATTTGTTTGGCTTTTATGGGATCGATATTTTTCAATCTGGCCTCCTCCTGGCTTTTCTTCAATGACAAATCTTGATAGGCTAAACGCATGCTGGCAACCGATTCAATTTCCTCTTCGGCCGTAAGAGGTTTATCAGGCACAATGGGAGACTCTTTGAGCTGATTGGCCATATTGGCTCGTTGTTCAATTTCAGCGAAATTGGTTTTGACTTTTGTTGCACCCAGACCGCCAACTTTGCGGGCGCCTAACTGAAAGGGGGAAAAACAAAAAATTAACAACATGAAAAACAGAAAGTTGACAAAAAAAAAACCTACTCCTCCTTTTTTGGGTTGAATTTTGCGTACTCCAATAGAGGGTGTAACAGTTGTTGGTGTATTCACCATGGAATTTAATAGATCAACACTTGGAGCACCAGTCGACAGTTGTTGTTGTTGTTGTTTATCAGCGGTGGGTGTTGGCGTTGAGGGCTTCAAAGAAACATCAATCTAAAAACAAGAAAGAAAATCGAAATGTTTTCAATACAAATTTTATTAAATTTAAATTTGAAACGCAAAACATGCCTTATTGGAAACTGAACGTGTAACTTACCTTTTCAATATTGCTTTGAATATTGTTATTATCATTATTAAATGAATCCTTATTATTATCATTATGGCATTGTTCAAAGAAGTCCACTTCTTTGTTATTATCATTGTTCTCCGGCTTTTCTGTGGTACCATCCAAAAATAGCTGCCGAGTTTTGGGTTCAATGTACAGAGATTAGTTTCAAACAAATTCCAATGCAAAGTAACAAACATAAAGCAAAACAAAACATGTTAGTTGAATAACAAAGTAACGGAAAATAAAAACAAGAAAGAAAAACGAACGCATCCAACCCATTGGGCGTATCTATTTACCTTTGTCCCATGCACTTTCATTGCCTGCTGGGCCAGTTGCATTAATTTGTCACGATATAATTGAGCCGCCCTTGAATTGTATTTCTGCTGGGCATCTGTGGTGTTGCAGTTATGCTGACGAAAGAATGCATTGGCATTTGCATTACCGCCAACTTGCATCTGACGCAGCTGCAACCAGGTCCAGTTGGTATCCAAATTGGTGGAACGCACGAAAGTCAAATGAACACCAAGGCTACGATGAACAGCAGAGCAATCAATACAGATAAATACACCATAGGTTACTGTGGCCCAAGTGGGAGCCTTGGCGCCACAATCGAAACAGGCCTAAAAGAAAGATAAATTAAATGGTCGGATTAGATTTAGATGCAGATTTATACGTGTAAGGATTATTTCCGATTGATTGAAAGATTATTTTTCTCTTCTTGACAATCGAAGTGGGAAATTGGACTCTATTATCGTTAACATTGGTCCTTCGAGCCGGATCCTGAATTGAAACTACATCCAAAGGATAAGGTTGTTCTTTTTTCTCATTTAAACATCTTGAATTGCATTGATTTTCTTTTCAGTCGCACAATACCGGAGCCTTAACTCATTTTGAAGTAGTCCACGTTTTGAGTCATCCAATTAATTGGGTCTTGAGGCTGATTTCAACTTGTCCATCAAGACTCCCAAATTTTACTTGTAGCCTGACATAATTTTCAAATGCCCGTACTCCTCTTCATTTGTTGTTGTGATCTCTAACAAAGAACATGCTGTAGGTAAATTCTATTAAACGTTTCGCTTCACTTGCCATTAAATGCAAATGTACCCGAGCCTCCATACTCATAGAAATTGTCATTGATTTGTAAAACGTGTCAATGCGAATTAACAACTATCAAATAAAAACTTTGCTAAAGTTCAGGGTCGTCATCGTAGATTGAGAGACAAGTTGATTGGCCTCGTTGTCAATAAATGACTATAACCTTTTTTTCTTAACACAAAAAAACTCGAATCAATTCGAACGCACACAAAAGGAGGACTTGAAGAGGTGGGATGACTTACTTTGTTGGCTGGCTGAGACCTTAGGCGACTAAAGACGGCCTCCATTTCCTGTTTTGTGGGTCCATTTGATTGATTGGCCATTGTGGTGGAGTTCTGGGATGGGTGTGTATGTTCGTGCCAAAATGTTAACAACACTTTTTCCTATTCGATTTTTTCCAACAATTTTGCAAGCGTTTTCCAAAGGTGCTTGAAATCTTTGGGGGCAATGTATGGGATGGAATCGATGCTAATGCTTCTCTTAAGTGGGGGTATGTATTTCTCGTTGTTTTTGTAGCTATTGATGGAGTTGGAATCTTTGCTCTTGTTGTGTAGTGTCTTCGTTGTGTATTCTATTTTCCGCAATTTCTCTATTTTACTGAATAAAAAAACATTAATTGAAATGTAAAAATAGCTAATGTTGCAGGTTGTTCTTCCTTTCTTATTTTTTGACAACAGTTAATTATTCTTATGTTCTTTTATTTCTTTTCTCGTAATTTTTACGTGTGTTTTTTCTTGTGACGTGTTTTATTAGGGATATGTAAATCGACTTTTGATTTGTCGATCTGTGAAACCCTTATGCAAGCCACACACGTTACAACCGTTGGTACAATGAATTCAAGGTAGGGCAGAACTACCATATGATTTAATTTTTTTATTTTTCTGGCTTAATATGTCAACCTCATTTGCTTATGTGTGTGTCTTCTTTTCAATAATAAAAAATTGTTCAGAAAATATTCAAATTCGGGTGTTTTCAAAATGCTTATTGCAACGAATGCATCGACAAAATCTAAAGTTTTTGTCGCGAAATAAACCGTAAGAGATATATAGAACATGATATTGAAAAGAAATTTTGACCATTCATTCAGTTTTCGCGGTTTTAAATTATTTATTCAAAATCAATGCAACAAGTTGTTTGCTTTTTTATTGTTTTGATAGTAATTCTGACATTACAAGCCAAACAGGTAGACCCATGGTACAATGAATTCAAGGTAGGGCAGAACAACCATATGATTTCAATTTTTTTATTTTTCTGGCTTAATATGTCAACTTCATTTGTTTATGTATGTGTATTTTTTCAATAATAAAAAAATTTTCAGGAAATATTCAAATTTGGGTGTTTTCAAAATGCTTATTGCAACGTATACCTCGACAAAATCTATAGTTTTTGTTGCGAAATAAACCATAAGAGATATATAGAACTTAATTTTGAAAAGAAATTTTGACCTTTCATTCATTTTTCGCGGTTTGAAATTATTTATTCGAAATAAATGCAACAAGTTGTTTGATTTTTTATTGTTTTGATACTAATTCTGACATTACAAGCCAAACAGGTAGACCTCTATACTTGCAATTTTTTTCAAAGTTGACCTACCTTCTCTTCATTGTACCATGGGTAGACCTCTATACTTGCAATTTTTTCAAAGTTGACCTACCTTCTCTTCATTGTACCATGGTTACAACCGTTGGTACAATGAAGACGAGCTAGGGCATATCAATCACCAGAGTTCTTTTGGTAGTCTCGTATTGTTCTTAATAAAAAACAAAGTAATTTAACAATTTTTCAAATTCCTTAAAATCATATTACAGCTTTTGGGAATAGCCAACGTTTCCGTTTTGGTATGAAAGAGATTTTCAATTGTATTACAGACTCGACGTTGTGAAAAAACTACGGTCGTTTCCCGCGATTTTCTTCTATATAAAACCAGTAAGGAAAAGTCAAGAGTCGGGCGGGCCGACTATATGACACCCTACATCACTATGCATATTTAATAGTGCTCCCGTAACAATGGAATTTATTTGAAGTAGTTCATACATTTGACTTTAGAGCAGTTATAGTTTGGTTTCAGAGGAAACTAATATATATGGGAGGCATATCCAATTCTGAATCGATTTTCACTAAATTTAATCTTTTATAGGGAATAAGATAGCTATAGAGTGCATGATATCACTTCGAGAAAGATTATATTAAAAAAATTATATATATCGGAGCCGTTTTCCACAAAATTAAACTTTCGTCCCGAAATTCAGTCCATTTGGGCTGATATAAGCCATTATTTGCACAATAAACCGGAAATCGGATTAAGGATATATATGGGAGCTACATCAAAATCTTAGCCGTGCTCGATAAAATTTGACAAAGGTATTTCCGAGCTCTATATGATATCGGGTACCAAATATCTTTGTTACAAATGTGAGGGACTTAAACAACAAATCGGACGAAACCTATATATGGGAGCTATAGCTATATATATCGTTGTTTTGCATCTAGACTGAATTCGGTCGGATGTACCAAAATTCAGGAGTTTTGGATTGATATTGGGTATTTGGTGCACAATTAACCCGAAATCGGTTGAAGATATATATGGAAGCTACATCCAAATCCGAACCAACCAATTGATAAAATTTTACAGAGGTATTTTCGAGCAGTATCTGATGTCCGGTACCAAATATCAATCTTGTGGAGTACATAAGTATTGGTAAAAAGTTGTACCTCTAGATGTTCGGTATGTTAAGGATTTTTGCTACATTTGTCAACAGAATCATCTCAAACATGGTATTTGAGATTCGCAATAGCCATTGCATTCTCAGGCAGATAATAGGCTACAGAGGCCCATCTCCATCTTATTTTGCAAGAATTATTTCAAATTTAGAAATTGGAGTACTGCTGCTTCCTTTGACAGAAAATTGGTTTTCCCACCCAATATTCGATGATTTTAGCTAGACTTTTCAACAGAATTATCTCAAACTTGGTATTTGGAGTTTGTTATAGGTATCGCCTTTTCTGTCATATAATATGCTATAAAGATCCACGTTTTCGTATAGTCCCACAGTAGCACCTAATATTCGCATTTTTTTAGTTTTTTTTTAGTATTTGATTTTTTTTTCAAATTGAAACCATGTGCCCTGCCTTGGAATATTTTTCTACCATGGAATAAACAAACTTTCAGTAACTCAAATACCGAAATTGCTCTCTATTTAAATTGGGTCTAGGGCCTCCTCTCTGATCGATCTGGAGGATTTTATCTGGGGGATGTTTGTTCTTCCCCAATTATTGGCCTTTAAAGTTTTGTTCGTGTTTGGCGGGTTATTTCCGATGTTTGTAGGAACAAGCAAGGCAATATAAATAGCATTGGGAAACTCTAGCGCCCCCAAACCGTTCATCATCGCCCATTGCATCGGCTTTGTGAGTGCATTGACTACAATCGAACTAATAACAAATCTTCCGTTTTATTTACATTTAACACAGTAACAAATAATTTATGTCTCCGAACTAGAAACATTTTCATTTTTTAACTTATTACCCCTGGAGACTTTGGCTATACTTTCGGGATCATGTAATAATACCAATCTAACAAATGCCAAATTTAGAAGCAATGCTTGACCCAAAAATTCACGATGATATCGTAATGATTTAGAAAACATTTGCCTTAGATCCATTGGAAATTGTACATTTCCTCTCAGGTCGATGTTGGAGTTAGTATTATTCTTCTCATTCACATCAGTATCGGACCTTAACTCTTCACTAGCTTCCTCGCTTTGTTCCGGCAGCAAATCATTAACATTATAATAGGTACGCATCATATTTATAATTGTGTCCTCCGAAGATATTCGTTCCGTGCCCACCAAGTGATTAAACAGGCGAGCGGTCAAGAAACGCCTAACGTAGAATATCAACGATCCCTTGGCTGGCTCATTCTCATTGTCGATCGCCTTTGGGATATTTGAATGCCGCGAGGCCAAAGCATAACCCATTACAGCAGTCACTTGGGCCTTTTGTATGTTGATATTCTGTTGCTCCACACTGCCGTGATTGTTACTGGCCTGAGCCATCTGGGGATTTTCAAAGAGATAACAGTCGGCATCGGGAATCATGTGATTAACATATAAACATCTTTGTATTAATTCATGTAAATGTAATTTTTTCTCAGATATTTCATGATGCTGCCAGTGAGTCAGCTGACAAGGTTCATTATTGTCGCCGCCAGCCAATTCCAATCTTGCCCATGTAATACTATTCACCCCAACTCTTACGGAAACACATGATTTAATTTGTATTTGTTGTTCTGGTGTTATAACCGGGGTAATGAATGGTGCTGTCCTCAGCCGACTCGTCTTGCTGCCCAACTCAACATTTTCCGGTTTGGGATCTTGCAAAAGACTCTGATAGAATTTGTCGGCAACTTTTGGACCAAATCCTTCAATGAAAAAAATATCCGATAAGTTGGTCAGCAATCCGTTACGCATACGCCAGGCTAGCAGTTTATTTGCTCTTCCTTTGGTAATTTCATAACTGTAATATGAGAAGAAGAAAATTCGTAAATTTGTTATGTTGGAGATATCTACCAAGGTTACCTTAAAAGTTCCTTTAAATTATAGTTGTTAAGGCTTTTTAATATCTTATCGACCTCCTCTGTGCTGTATTTTGAGAAAGTTGTGGTTTTGCCAGACGACGCCTCCGACGACTCTAGCGGTTGTTCCTGCTGCTCGATGCCATAGAATCTGCCTTGTATGTAGCCTTTAAATATGTTGCTTCTGTTGGTGGATAATCTTTGGAGTTTCTTTAACATCTTAATATATTTCAAAGAACACGTACCGGCCCGGTGTTACATGAGTGCCCAAAAGATGTATTCACTGAATCGAATTATGACATCTAGTTCAACACTTTTCATTTACCCGGCAGACAACAATCGAAAAATTCGTTCATACATTTATAATATGGCATTGAAAAATATTTAAAAATGTCCAGAGCAGAATTTTGTATCGCAACATTTTGCAAATTCTGTGAGGAAAACTGATAATTATTTCAAAAATAAAAATTCCCTACAAAATTCATTTTTAGCGTTCAATATTCAAACAATGACACTATTCACTAAATGGAACCTTTAAAACCAGTTGCAAAATCATCTGTAAGCAGTAGTGTGATTCTGTAAAATTTTTTTGCAATTACCGACAACAATCACAAAATTTTTATAGAAAAAATGAACAGAAATTTGACAGCTTATCTGTTCCAGAACTGCAAGAATGTACAAATTTTCACTTCGATAACCGATTTTGTCTTTGTGATATCGGCAAAAGTTGCAAAACTAGTTGCATAGTAGAAAAATACAGGTATGTAGATGCATCAACGCTTGGGATCATTAATATGTCGAAAAAATTTAAATGTTTTTTGCAATTATAAGTAGATTTTTATAGGTTTTCTTATACTACGTCAGTCGGATGTTATTATATTCCACGTTTTTCAACAATTTTTATAAATTTAAATAATTTTTCATTCAATATTTTCAATTCCAAAATTGGATTGACAGTTCATTGTCCCAGCAGCTGTGTCGACGCGTCTACCAATATTCTTCTACCATGACTAGTAGTCAATAGAAAGCCAATTTTGGAATTGAAAACTTTGAATGAAATTAATTTTTTCAAATTTGTAAAAAAATGTCGAAAATGCGTATTATAATAACCTCCGATTGACGTCGTATAAGAAAACCTATACAAATCTATTTATATTTGATAAAAACTTTTTAAAATTTTTGACATATCAATGTTCCCAAGCATTGATGTATCTACCTCATGGTAGAAGAATATAGGTAGACGCATCGACACAGCTGCTGAGACAATGAACTGTCAAACCAATTTTGGAATTGAAAATGTTGAATGAAAAAGTATTTAAATTTGTAAAAATTGTTGAAAAACACGAATTATAATAACCTCCGAATGTCGTCGTATAAGAAAACGTATAAAAATCTACTTATATTTAAAAAAACATTTAAAATTTTTTGACATATCAATGCTCCATGTATCTACCTATATTCTTGTACCATGATCTGTACCAGAACCTGCAAGAATCTACTAGCTTTCCATTTCTTTGATATCATAAAAGGAAAATCGATTATCGAAGTAAAAAAAAAAACATTCACCACCCTGATGTCGTGCCCGTTTTGTGTCAGAATTTTATCAAATGATAAGCAACAGGGAAAAATTGCGTGGTAGAAGAATACAGGTAGTCGCATCGACACAGCTGCTAGGGCATCATTTCATTTTAGAATTGAAAATTATGAATGAAAAATAATTGATTGTTGTAAAAATTGTTGAAAAATACATATCAGAAAAACCTCGGATTTGCGTCGTATGAGAAAACATAAAAATCTACTTATTTATGACAAAACATTTTAAAAATTTTGACATATCAATGTTGCCAAGCGTTAATGCATCTACCTATATTCTTCTACCATGGTAAATATCAGAAAAATGCTGAGTTTTATATATATTTTTTAAAATAAGTTTACATCTGTGGTCTGAATAAAATAAATCGATTAAAAAATCGGCCTTCAGCCTTTATCGACAGCAAAGTCGAAAGTCGACTTACTTATCCCTATTTAGTTTCACACTCGACTTTCAACGGTGTTCTACGTGTCGCGCACGTCGTCGTGTGTTTTTTCAAAACAAGTTGTTGTGTTTTTACGGTTCCAAACAAAACAACAAACAAAAAGGCGCAAATATTCTTGTAATGTATTGTTAATATGATGTGGAAAATCATTTAAAATATGAATATAAAAAGAAAATAATTATCAAGGTAATAAGATATGGAAAACGCAAGGTGTGTGTTAAATGAAAAAACATATGAAAACAAAACAGACAGACCAAATGGAAGAAATTTGACAAAAACGAAACTCTCCTTATTGTTATTTGCGAGTATGTAAAAGGAAGTACACGAAGAAGAAGAGTGAGTAAAATAGGAAGTTGACTCTTAAAAAGGTCAAAAGATGTTCCCCCCCATATCGATTTGGGCAAAAGCCATAATTGGTAAAATTTGTGAATAGCAATAAATAAAAACCAAATCCGATTTTTATTGCAAAATTTAAGCCAAAACCAAGTTCCGAGTTTTATTTTTTGTTGTTGCTAAGATTACTCAATAACAACTGTGGTCTTAGAGTGGAGCTTTGAAATGAAAAGTGACATGAGATTTGGTGAGCCGGACAAGTGAGTGTGCAAAACAAAAGTTTATCAGTTTGTGTGTAGTGGGAATCTTTGAAGAAAATGAAATAAAACAAAGTTTAAAATAATACAAAATATATAAAAAACAACAACAACGAGCACACATAAAATCAACAAATATCAAAAGCGAAAGTCACAACAACAATGCGAGTCGTATCCGTGGCCAGCTAACTAAAAAGACAACATGCCAAACCAAGTTTATTTATGTTGAAATCGCAAATGAAAAAAAAAACAACAACAATAATTGTTCCTTTGTGTGTTGTCAAATTCGTGTGTGTGTTTGTGCGTACGTGCGTGCCTGGGTTTTCTGCACTCAACACAGGGATGGAAAGTTTAGTTTTTCAGTGCCACATTTATACCATTTGATCGATTATGAGAATGATTTTAAAATATGTTATTACAATGTAGGCAAATGTGACAAATGCAAATCTGAAGGTAGAAAATAGGAGAATGAAAATATAGACGAAGGAATGCTCTTTCTTTGAGATCAGCAGAAGGTGAGAGTATCAGCTATAAATTGACATTAATTTTCTTGATCCCCATAATGGGACCTTTTTTGACTTTTTGGGGGTTTTATAAAAAACCCGGGTCCAAAAAATCGATAATCGAACCGTGACCACTTACCACATCATGTGAACACCTTTTGGAAAGGTATTTTCATAAGCTTTCCAATGATGCCTATATTGCCTATACCGCGTCTAGTTGGGGTCTTGAACCCGGTCTTTGGGGTCAAAAATCTGGTGTCCCGGGTCCGTCCCCCAAGAAAAAAATAGTTTCCCCGGATCAGGGTAAAAATACCTATCACTAACGTAAATTACTTGAAATAGAAAATGAGTTACATATTCCTAAACTATTGTAGTAAGTGGTAATTAAAATGTGTTTTGAATTATAGAAAAGTGCAATTTCACTGAATAATTTTATTAAAATGTACAAGTTTTGATTTTCCATCCCTGTCACAACGAACAACGAAAAACAACCCCCTCAATAAAAAAATTAAATAAACCGAGAAATTCGCGAAAAGTAATGCATTTCAATGACGCTAAAATGCAGCTTCCGTCATAGACTAATGGAAATATAGACAAGGGAATGCTCTCACCGTTTATCATCGAAAAAAAAAATAGGATCAGCAGATGTCGTCTATGTCGTTTCAGGGGTATGAGGGAAAATATTAAAGTCACTTAAATCTGAAATGTGAAATATATCAAGAACTGAAGAATATTTTACAATTAAAACCTATTCCAGAATAAAATATAAGTGTAAATAACGTCGTGATGACATCCATGGCCCACTTGGATCCTGATGACATCGAAAAATAGGGTAATAATTAAAGTGAAGTTCTTGAAGAAACGATGAAATGTGTTTTCATAATCAAAGAGCATGTTGACTATGCAAAAGCGTGCAAGTTCATAACTAACTTTCTGTTGTTTATATACTCATTTGTCCCTTCCGTTATCTGTCCGTGCTCTCCCTCTCACTGCCTGTCTCTCACTCACTCTAACGCATCAAATCAAAACAAAAAATCCCCCACAAATAACAAAAACAATGTTGGCCTGTTGAATGAAGCACTCCAAAGGGAGAGACGACATAAAATAGGAAAAAAACGAAAAGCTGTCAATAGAAACAATTAAAATTCTCTGATTATCCCAAAAAGACCGTCAAAGTGCAACGGTCAACGGATAGTCTCCGAGGTATCCGATGTATGAATAATCCTTTTCACCTGTAGTCCGAAATGCCAAACGAGTCGTTTTACGGCCTCAACACAAGCTAGTAGAGTACAAGATACATGACGAAGGATAGCCATATACGTGGATGATATCCTCTTAATGGCATACAATAATAAAGAATCCAAACAATTTATTTGGAAAGACCTCTTGGGAAATTTTTAAAAGTAAGCTCATTACATCGTGGAATTTTCCCCCACCAGTGGTAAGAGACTCACTACGAGCAGAAGTAGCTATTCTTCAGAAGAAGAGGAGAAAAAAGCAGGAGGCAAAATAAAACAAAAAACCCATAGGGGCAAAAATAAAAACTAAAACGAAACAAGTATGAACGCTGTGAGTTCGGAAGGGTCGGAATTTTAAAACCCCCACCATTTGGAACGAATTGAGCATTTATCAAAAAAAAAAAAAAAAAAAAAAAATCCGTTAAATATTCTGCCAAAAACTTTATATATACCGAATGTAGCCATTATATTGGGGCCTATACGACGACGTGGACCTACATAGGCAAAATTTTGTTATGAGCTATTACGATATTCAAATGCGAAACTTAAAAAAAAATCGGTGAATTATGTAGCTAAAATCATTGAAATACCGAATATAGGGAGTTACTATTATCTGGGGGGCTACACCAAAGCGTGGACCTGCACAGACAATTTTCTGTCATAGGCTGTAGTATCCATTTCGAACTTCAAATATAAAATTTGAATCATTTCCGGTGAATAATGTTGCTAAAATCATCAAAATACCGAATATCGAGAGGTGCCGTTATATGGGTGCTATACCAAAACGTGGACCTGCATGACCAATTTTCTGTCATAGGCTCTAGTATCCATTTCGAACTTCAAATACCAAATTGAAACGCTAAAATCTTAAAAATACCCAATATCCGGAGGTATATACCCAATATCCGGAGGTATATGGGTTCTATACGAAGACGTGGACCTGCACTAACAATTTTCTGTCATAGGCTCTAGTATCCATTACGAAATTCAAATACTAAATTTGAAGCAATTCTGGTGCATAATGTCGCCAAAATACCGAAAATATGGAGGTACTACTATAAGGGGGTTATATCAAAACGAGGACCTACATGGCCCATTTTCAATACCAAAAGTCCTGCAGACATAATAAACATTTGAGTAAAATTGTATCAAACTACTTCATTTCGTTCGGAAGCTAGAGTGATTTCCACAGATGGATAGACTGACGGACAACGCTAAATCGACATAGAATTTGAATGGGGTCTAAAATGTATATTTCGAGGTGTTACAAGCGGATTCACAAACTTAATAGACCCTCCATACTATGGTGGAGGATATAAAAAGGACAACAGAACTCCCTAAATAAAAAAAAAATATTTTGAAAAAAGGACATCAAAATGTCCAATCTAAAATAAAAAAGCAATTCCGAAAGAAATGGATCAAGAAGTAAGTTTCTTAGTCCTGGCAGACTATTTCTGCACAACATTGGCATCGATGAGTCAATTTATAAAAATAGTATCGTCAACAAATATAAGATTCGTGTTGAAGAAGTTAAAAAAAAAAAACGTTCCTCAGAGAATCCAGGAAAGTTCAGTGGCAGTGGATAAATGCCTTGTGTTGTCGCATAAATTAATGACGACGAGAACACGAGGCTATAAGTCGAATGGAGATACTGCACAAGCAGAAATTGAGGAATGCTTGCGTGTGTACTATTTTCTTGGTCCGGAAGAAGTAGCACTGGAAGCTGAGTAATGTGCAAAAATTGTCTTTCCTACCTTTGGTGTGTTTTTGATGCCGCTCGAAACTTTGAGGACATAAATATGTTTCCGCCGGCAGGTACTAACTCGGAGGAAAAATTAGAGCCTTTACCCTATATGATGAAGCCAAGGAAGAGGAAAGACGTAATATTGAATCACAAGTGACCCAATCAGCTAATTGAATTAAAATATTAAAAGATATCCTGAAAACAATTAATGATACAAAACGGGGGCTTGAAGATTCGATACTCCCTGCTCGATAAGTTGAAAGAGTCTTACTGAATCCTCACAAACACCTGTATTCTTACAACCGGTGAAGAGGTTGCCGATAGAAAGTTTAAGGTTTAATTTATTGAGACTTTTTTCAGTAACATAATTGGAGGTGAGAGTAACACTTCAGACCATACAGGGTGAGATAAAACTGCTACAAAGTCGAACGTCTTAATTTTTACATTTTTTTTAAATTTTATTGAATGAAAGCAAAAATGTCGGAAATAACATCAAATTTTAAAATACATTTAGATTTGTTCGAATTTTTCAGCTTTGGCATGAATTATGGCCTTCAAACGGCCAATGAAACCGTCACACGCTGCCCGAATGTTGCTCTGCGATATTTTGGCCCATTCCCGGCGAAGCGCTTGCTTGAGGTGATCGACACTTTGGTATATTTTTTTTGCCAATCTTGCTTTCGAAAATACTCCCGACACAATATTCCAACGGATTGGTATCCGGAGATTTTGGTGGCCATTGTGTGCTAAAAATGAATCGAGGAACCTCATTTTATAACCATTCTTGGGTGGCCCGTGCTGAGTGTGATGGTGCTGAGTCCTACGTGAATGTCCAAGGTCTGCGGCCAAAATGTTTGCATGACCAAGGCTTAAATACACCCTCCAGATTTTTTTCGCATTTATTCTGATACCACGAGCGGAGAGATACCATACGAGCGGAGAGCGACCATCAGCTGTTATGGCGTCCCACACCATCACCATGGCCGGCGCTTGTGTTCTGGTGGCCAACCGAAGGTGCACATTTTCAGCTGACCTTTTGAGTATATTTTCTTTCTGTTGCGGTGTTAGTTCTTGCACTTTTTGGAATTTCAATGGCTATACCCAGAGCTCATTTTTCAATATTTGCCGAATGGAATATTGCGATGTGTTCAGCTCACGAGCCATTTTTCGGCCACTGCGAAGCTGGTTTCGATCAAGTCGCTTCTTTACTTTTCGAACAATTTCTGCTGATGTTGCTGTTTTCTTCCGTCCACTTTCTTGACATCGGGCTACCCTATCAGTATCACGGCAACGAGCGTGACTCCATCCTAGACTCCATCATTATCCAGTTCTTTGTCGAAATATTTCTGCATAAAATAGTGTTTGGGATAATCTTTGGCGTTACTCCGGAGCTTTCCGTAAATGAAAAACCGGCTAACTCTTTTTACTTCCACACTTTCTCCTACCGCCGCTGCTTCTTCTGTTAAGCCGTCCTGATCGCCAATTATATTGGATAAATCTTGATGCAATAATTGTAAAAAATTAATCATTTCCCTAGCTCCGGTACGTTTCTGGTTGATAGTATGAACTATATTTGGATTACCTACAGCCATATCGGAGCAAATTTCCGCATCCTGATAATAGAATTGCTCCTCTTTGAGGCGCTCATCGATTTTTTGCTTAACCTTGCGAAGATCCTCGTGGGGTTCCATGATGCGCAATAATTGACAAAAGGTTTCAACAAATGGACTACCTTCGTCAGGATATCTCGGAGATACCACCAGATTTGGCACACTAAACATCATGGTGAAATTTCCACTTAGGTTGGGATAGAATGATGGTTTAACTTCCATCAAAGTACTTATGGGATCATCTTGGTAATTGATGGATCCACGACAGAAGTTACCCACAACTATTTTTTCAACATTGGCCAGGGAATTATTGGCCTGCAGCGGCTTAACGACATCCTCGATCAGATGTATTTGGCCATCGATAGTGTAGATTAGATCGCCCATACCGCCGTGGGACATTAGGAAGAGCATGAGCGTTTTTAGTATAGCGAAATTGCCGTGCTTGAGGTACTGCAGGATGTTGATAAATTCCTGAGTAGTACAATCTTGGATAAGCACAAACGGAATATTGATAACTTTCAGTTCTTGAATGATGCGTCGGACATTCTCTTCACTGCCCTGCCTTACACCGTGATCTGTTTTAAAGCTAAAGCTATTGAATATAATTGCCAGCGCGGGATTTATGCTGTAGAAATAGTAGTCAACATTTGCTGAGGCCTGCAAAATGAAATCGGACATAAGTTCTATCATACTCAGCCCATTGACAGGCATCAGCGGATTATATGACAGGAACTGAGCAATTGATTCCATTTGAAGTGCAATGTCGACGTGTTTTTTTGTGAATAATTGCATCAAAAGCGTGTGATCGGCATTGGACTGGCGAAAAACTTGATGATCGTTCAGCAGATCATCATCCGATTCCGTTATGTCTCCAGCGCATACGGGCCGTTGTGGTGGTATCCACTTTGGCTTTGGACGATGCATGAACGAATAACCGGTAGTCGTAAATTGCTGGGGAAACTTCTCGACCACCATTTGATTTACGTACGGTTCACATTCCATATCGAAGGCACCATTCAATCGATAGCCGCATAGAATCAGTTTCGTTTTGTTACGTAGAGTTTTGTTGCTTTTTATCGCCTTCAATAGCTTTACCAGCATTTTGTTTCTGCACTTGCAGTTGATATTCAAAAGCACCACAATGCAGGCATATCGAATGTACGTACCTGTTTTTAATTTCTCGTAGACTCTCTGAGGTCTTTCGGGGTAATAGTCGAATTCGAAAATTTTAGCTCTTACTTGTATGTTGTGGAAAAAACGCCTGATATCGTTTATCTCGGGATCCCCATGGTGCTCATCACAAAGGAGTATGTGCAGGCGCATACCTAGGCCGAAGTTTGTGCGGGCATTATAAAATGGTTGAAGAAATACATGTGTTTCATCGACATTGGCGACCTCGAAAATATCCTCTTCGTACAGATCTTCGTTAAATTCAAGATCAAACAAACTAATTTTAGGCTGGGGCGGTTCGTTTTGTCCAGAAGCACCCGCCATTTTGGACGTTCGAAAATATACTAAACCGAAATATGAGTCAGCTCTTTGTGGAAAACAATAGCTTTACTTTTACGAGAGTAGCGTACACCAGACACGGAGAGAGGGAGAGAGAGTGAGAGATAGAGCAATTTTTGTAACCCAACAAACTTTTATTCAATGTTTGTGCATTTTAATATTTCGCACAAATAAAACATTTATGTGAAGGTGTGCTGATATGACTTCGATACGAATTATATAAAAAAAAAATTATTTGAGCAATAGATATACCGCACCGCGAGTTTCGCCAAATTATACAATACGATTGAATATGTAAAAATCAATTCAATTTGAGCTGATATTACATATATGGTGAGCAATAACCGTAAAATCGGATAAAGATGTATATCCCAGATATATACAAATCTGAACCGATCTCGACAACATTTGGCAGAGATTTTTTCGTATCTGATGCCTGGTATAAAATATCATTGTTGTGGAGTGCATATTAGGCATGTGAGACACTTTAACATCAAATCGGACGAAAAATATATAGGGTGAGATAAAAAAAAAACTGCAACAAAGTCAAACGCCATAATTTGTATTTATACCCTACACCACATAGTGGTAAGGGTATTATGTCTTTGTGCATTTGTTTGTAACAGGCAAAAGGAAACGAGACAGACCCATAGTTCCTTTTGATGATCTCCATAGATGAGTTGATTTATGCATGTCCGTCCGTCTGTCCATGTATTCTTGTGAACAAAATGCAGGTCGCATTTATTATCCGATTGAGATGAAATTTTCCAAACAACATTTGTTTAGCAACGAAGGACGAACCCTATTGAAATTGGAGATAATCGGTAAAAAATTAGATATTGCTCCCATATATATCTTCGTCCGATTTGCCTTTTATTGTGCAGCAAACGTGTAATATCAGCCCGAATAGTATGGAATTTTGCACATACAACCATATTAGGCCTGAAAATAAATATGCCAAATTTGATTGAAATCGGTTCAGATATAGCTAATAGCTCCGATATATATTGTTCATCCGATTTGTTATTTTTATCCTCAGCAGCCGTTATATGCTCTCTGTAACAACAATATTTGGGGAAATATATCGAATACACCTCAGAAATACCTTTGCTAAAATTTATCGAGATCGGTTCAGATTTGGATATAGCTCCCATATATAACTTATAACGTCCGATTTGCCTTTTATTGTGCCCCAAACGTCTAATTTTTATCCAAATGGGATGGGATTTGGCACATGCGATTGAATTGAGTCTCGAAGCTAGTATGCCAAATTTGGTGAAGATCGGTTCAGGTATAGCTATAGCTCCCATATATATTGTTCATCCGATTTGTTGTATTTGTTACCCACAGCCGTAATATGCACTCCGTAACAACGATATTCAGGGAAATATATCTTATACAGCTCAGAAATATTTTTGCCAAATTTTATCGAGATCGGTTCCGATTTGGATATAGCTCCCATATATATCTTTATCTGATTTCAAATTAATTTTGCACCAAATGGGCAATACAAGTCCGAATTTAAAAGATACAAATGCTTCGGCATATTTAGTCCTTTGAACTTTAAATTATAATTATAATCATAGCGTGTATGATTAAATTCTCCCATAAAAACTTTTAATTGTTATGTGGAGCTCTACTAAATTAGCAAACAAAGACCTAAAATGGTAAAGACTAGACAAAATTCATTTTGAGCAAATGGTTTGTGTCTATACTATCTAGATAACAGCTCATGACAGGACCATGCTAATATAAAAAAGGCATTTATAGAACAAAAAGACAAACAAAAGTTTGAAAAATCAAAAAATTGGGTTTCAATATTCTACTCAATAGACTTTCCCAGTTAATTGTATATTGCCTAAGCGATTACGATATCATAACAACAGAGGTTTTGGACTTTCTTTACTTCTAAATTTCATTGGATGAAAGCAAAAAATGTCGAAAACAGCATCAAATTTTAGAATAATTTTAGATTTTTTCGAATTGGTCACCTTTGACACGAATTATGGCCTTCAAACGGCAAATGAAACCGTCACGCGCTGCCCGAATATTGCTCTGCGGTATTTTGACCCATTACCGGCGAAGCGCTTGTTTGAGGTGATCTTTGGTATTTTTTAGTGCCAACCTTGCTTTCCAAAATACTCCAGACACATTAGGTCAATGGATTCGTATCCGGAGATATTGGTTGCCATTGTGCACTGGAAATGAAGCGAGGAACCACATTTTGTAACCATTCTTGGGTGGCGCGTGCTGAGTGCGATGGTGCTGAGTCCTGTCCAAGGTCTGCGGCCAAAATGTTTGCGTGCCCAAGGCTTTAATACACCCTCCAGAATATTTTCGCGATAATATTCTGCATTTATTCTGATGCCACGGACGATTAATACGAGCGGAAAGCGACCATCGGCTGTTATGGCGGCCCACACCCACACCATGGCCGGCACTTGAGTTCTGGTTGGCAACCGAAGGTGCACATTTTCAGCTGACCTCTTTGGCAAGTAAACACGATCATTTTGTTTGTTTACAAACTGCAGGACAAAGAATGTTTTTTCATCGGAGAAAACCAAATTCGGCAGTTCACCACTTTTGCGAAAACGAAGCAACTCTTTAGCTCTTTTGAGTCTATTTTCTTTCTGTTGCGGTGTTAGTTCTTGCATTTTTTGGAATTTCAATGGCAATGACCCCGAGCTCATTTTCCGATATTTGCCGAATGGAATATTGCGATATGTTCAGCACACGAGCCATTTTTCGGCCACTGCGAAGCGGGTTTCGATTAAGTCACTTCTTTACTTTTCGAACCGTTTCTGCCGATTTTGCTGTTTTCTTCCGTCCACTTCCTTGACGTTGGGCTACGTTACGTAACGAGCGATGGTACGAGACACAAAAGATTTATTCACATTTAAAGGCTGGAGTGCTCTAACGATAGCCACTTGTGGTTTTCCAGCCAAATATAAAGAAATCACACTATCACGCTAGAATTCCATCATGAATAACTTTTTTTCTGGAAAATTCTCCGCAAAATGCTTTTGTACGCTTGTAAACAATATAAGGAAATGTCACTGCCATAATTTTTAATGCTGTCGGACGAGTGGCTTAAAAATGACAGCAGCCTGAAGTTGGTTGCAGTTTTTTCATCTCCTCTTATATATCCAAATATTAACCGATTTTGACAAGCTCTTATTTCTGAGCTGATATCTATTACTAAATATTATTCTTGTACCTTGGATTCTACCCATGTGCGGGACTTACTCTAAATCGGAGGAAACATATATATGGGTTCTATAGCTCTATCTGAATCGATATTCTTTAAATTTGATGTACTTTAAATTTGGTGCACAATTAACCCGAAATCGGTAGAAGATATATATGGGAGCTATATCTAAATTTGAATCGATTCTCACCAGCAGAAGGTCCAACTTAAAACTGGACTGCTTTGGCATCGATCTTTGTTGATTATCGGCAATAAGGCTCCTGATATGACACCTAGTCTCAAATGTGCAGACATCGAATTTCCTGATGAAATCGAAAAGTCAATAAAAGTTCCATTAGGAGGTTACAGGTGATTATATATAATGGGAAGAACAATAGGAAGAAAGTAGACAATGTAAAATATGTTAGACCAAAAGGAAAATAACGACAGAGAATTGAAAGATGGGTTACACGAACCGAAGGCAAATCTATGAAAACAAATTGCAATCTTTGTGCAAACATGTAATCGCGTTGCCTACTCGAATGAGAAATAACAAACGAACCATCCAGTTGCAAGCTGTTCGTTCGTGTTCCGCTAACACAGCGGCATTGATGTGACGGCCCAAAAAAGTTTTGCTGGGATATAAAACAATTTGCAAAAGCAAAGAGAGAAAAACAAATGCATAAAGATTGCACAACGTTGGTAAATATATGAGTCTGTATCAGGGTTGCCATTTTCACGATTTTTTACTCAAAAATTGGGAAATGACGATTTGCCGATTTTTGCCTCAAAAATGACGTCATTTCGTTTTAGAACTTTCTTGCAGTTTTTTGTATATCATATTTATTTAGGTCCGATACGAAGTGGGCAATATTGACCCATTTCTTCCGAACCTACTCCACAGAGGGTCAAAAATTGGATATTCATCTGTCGGCAAAACCGACTGATACTTTTTAACTTGTTTTACTAAAACTAAAATATTTTCCGGGGTATTAAAATTGAATTTCTCGTTTTTTTCTTTGCAGTTCATCAAATATTTGCTCCTTGAAGTCTTAAACTACAAATTTATCTAGACTCCAATTTCAAATATGTAAATCTTGTTGGCATCGCAAAAAGGAAAAAAAAAACAGCCAAAGCTCTCTATTTTCTTTACACCCTTTACATCCAATCCAAAGGAATTCTGCTCACCTTTAGCCCCTAGTCCTGTGGCAAAAATTGGCAATATCTACTACTCTAATCCGGCCTGGCGTAACTAATTATGAGTGTATCCAGTACTCTAACACTAAGTCGAGTTTCTTCATTTGAAGAAAATCAATATAAATCTCACTGTGGTGGTGGTGGTGTAGGTTATCAAAGTGGTCTCAACACCAACAGCCACCATAAAAATAATCTCTCTGGCTCGGCGACATTTTATCAATTTCCTGGAATAGAAAGATCGCCCTGTCATCGTGACTACACTCTGAGTAATAGCAAAACCGAACCCATGCATCTAAAGCTGGATGATGACCCAGCATTAGAACGCCTGGAATCGCCAACGCCAGCAATAGCCATTGCCGCCACACCTGCCACAAGTCTTCTATTGCATAAAAGCAACAGCTATAATGGCATGTCGCTGAAACCCAAGTCCACCATCATAAAACAGGATAGTTTTAATGGACGCATTAATACCAGTCTAACCGACAGTGATAGTGAATACGGCAGTGCCATACTTATTGGCTGCAACAATACAACACCCCTGGAGGGAATGATTCATACTGCCGCCGCGTCTCTATGTGCCAACGAAGAGGACTGTGACGAGCACGATTCATTTTTGATTAGCAGCAATGGCATTGCCGATGCCGCCGCAGCTGCAGCTGCCTCGACGAACTCCTCTTCTCCACCGCCATTGTTAAGTGCAAAAAATCGTCGTTCCACACACCGTGCAAATAGTAAAACCCGCTCCTCAATCTGCTATCGCGCCAATGCCTTTATCTCCCGCAATTGGTATCTCAGCTATTTGGTACCGCTTTCCATACTCTTGGCCCTAATGTTTGTGGCCTATTTGACGCGGGACTATGCGAAACGTCTGCTCTTTTGGATTGAAACGCAAAATCCTTGGGTAATATTTGCTGTATTCATGCTGCTGTTTGTTGTTGTTAGTTTTCCCATTGTTGTTGGCTATTTTGTACTGATGATAACGGCCGGTTACTTATTCGGTTTGATACGGGGCTTCCTAACTGTGATATTGGGTGCAAATATGGGTATTGCCATTGCTCATCTAACCTTAAGGAGTCTAAAGCATCGATTGCCGGTGCAAAAGTAAGTACCTAATGTTACATTTCTACATTTCTGTTAATCACTTTTTATAGCATACTTTTAGGCGCTTAAAGTAATTTGTTATCTGAAAGGATAATTTGTAATATTCATAGCATATGTGTAATTCAATTCAAATTTTTATTGAGTCTTTTTTTTTTAACACGAAAATTTACAATTTTGAAGTGAAGAAAGAAATACTTAAAACTATAATGTTTTGTTTTAATGACTAAAGCGTATTTTCAGCGTCTGGCTTTACAAAAATTGATAATTAGTGTTTACTAAACTAAGAGTGTATATCGTGCTTGCTCCCGGCACTACAATGCATATGTGTAATGTAAACATAATATATGTAGATATATTATATAGCATGGTAGAACAGTATATATGTATTTCGAAAAGTAGAGCGTTTCGTTAAAGTTTGAAATTTGTTGTGTGCACCTAAAATTCTGCTACAAAATTGTTAATCACAAAATGTTAAAAAATAACTTTACATATGACCCTAAAAAGATGTGAAAACTAGCCCTTAGCTATCACGCTTTTTATACCCTTGGCCGTATGGCCAGAGAGGGTATACAGGGTAAGCAAAAAAAAACTGCAACAAAGTCAAACGCCATAATTTTTGCATTTTTTTTTTCAATTTTTTTGAATGAAAGCAAAAAATGTGGGAGATAGCATTAAATTTTAGAATAAGTTTAGATTTGTTCGAATTGGTCATCTTGGATACGAATTATGGGCTGAAACCGTCACACGCTGCCCGAATGTTGTTCTGCGGTATTTTGGCCCATTCCCGGCGAAGCGCTTGCGTGAGGTGATCGACACTTTGGTATTTTTTAGTGTCAATCTTGCTTATCAAAATACTCCAGACACAATAGTCCAACAGATTGGTGGTATCCGGAGATTTTGGTGACCATTGTGCGCTTGAAATGAAGCGAGGTACCTCATTTTGTAACCTTTCTTGGGTGTTGGAGTGCCCAACGTCTGCGGCCAAATTTTTGCATGCCCGATTGCCCGAGAGGGTATACAGGGTGAGATAAAAACTGCAACAAAGTCGAACGCCATAATTTTAACTTTTTTGAAAGCAAAAAATTTCGGAAATAGCATCAAAAGTTAGAATTAGTTTAGATTTGTTCGAATTGGTCACCTTTGGCCCGTATTATGCCATTCAAAGGGCCAAACCGTCACACGCTGCCCGATTGTTGTTCTGCGGTATTTTGTCCCATTTCCGGCGAAGCCCTTGCTTGAGGTGATCGACACATTGGTATTTTTTAGTGCCAACCTTGCTTTCCAAAATACTCCAGACACAATAGTCCAACGGATTGGTATCGGAAGTTTTGGTTGCCACTGTGCGCTGGAAATGAAGAGAGAAACCTCATTTTGGAACCATTCTTGGGTGGCGCGGCCTGAGAGTGAGCGATGGTGCTGAGTCCAAGGTCTGCGGCCAAAATGTTTGCGTGGCCAAGGCTTTAATACACCCTCCAGAATATTTTCGCTATAATATTCGGCATTTATTCTGATGCCACGGTCGATTAATACGAGCTGAGAGCGACCATTGGCTGTTATGGCGGCCCACACCATCACTATGGACGGCGCTTGAGTTCTGGTGGCCAACCGAAGGTGCATATTTTCACCTGACCTCTTTGGCAAGTAAACACGATTAGTTTGTTTGTTTTCAAACAGCTGGATAACGAATGTTTTCGCATCAAAGAAATCCAAATTCGGCAGTTCACCACTTTCGACCAAGCGAAGTAACTCTTTAGCTCTTTTGAGTCTATTTTCTTTCTGTTGCGGTGTAAGTTCCTGCACTTTTTGGAATTTCAATGGCTTTGCCCATTGGAATATTCCGAATGGAATATTGCGATATGTTCAGCTCACAAGCCATTTTTCGGCCACTGCGACGCAGATTTCGATTAAGTTGCTTCTTTTCTTTTCGAACGATTTCTGCTGATGTTGTTGTTTTCTTTCTTGACGTCGAGCTACGCTTCCTAGTATCACGGTAACAAGCGATGGTAGGAGACACAAAAGATTTATTCACATTTAAATGCTGGAGTGCTCTAACGCTAACCACTTGCGGCTTTCCAGCCAAATATAAAGAAATCACACTATCACGCTTGAATTCCTTCAGGAATAACTTTTTTTCTGGAAAATTCTTACCAAAAAGCTTTTGTACGCTTGTAAACAAATAATGAACTGTTACTGGAATAATTTTAACAGCTGTCGGACGAGTGGCTTAGAAATGACAGCAGTCTGAATTTGGTTGCAGTTTTTTCATTTCACTCCGAAATCATTTGATACGGTCAAAAAGTACCTAGTCGAAATAATGGTTTGGACCCTAGGTCTCTATGAACCAAATGCGTTTCAGCACATTTGGAGTGCAGCTTGGGGTGTCCGCCCGCAAAAAAAGAACTGAAGCGCAATTAATTCTAAAAATATCTCTAAAAAAGCAAGAATTTGAAATTTCACAACGGTTTATGCTCACTCTCACACACACATAAATTAATTGTCGCGAGGCATAGTTCAATTTATTTATTTTTGTATTTGTTCCGATAAGAATAACATGTTCCGGAATGTCGAGAGGCATTATGTTTTTGATGTCAAGTCTGACACTTTTGTCTTTTTCTTTTTTTTTTTTTTGGAAAAAAAATCAGTTTGTTTTAAACAAAACGGAACCAACCAAGGCGTAACGGAACCAACTTATCTTTCAACGTGATTTAACGAATTTTGTCTGCCCTTCAAACGTGGATATTTTTTTTTGGAAAATCTTTTCAAGGCCCAACCGAACTTCAAGCGAGGATATTTAAAGAGAGCATATTTCAAGCTAAACAGAACTTAAAGTGGGGATTTTTTAAAGAGTATTTTTCAAGACGGTGTGGAACTTAAAGTGGGGATATTTTATGAACAATTTTCGGGGACCCTTTCGGTGGACGCTTTGAGAATCGATCTTCTGAATTGGGGTTTTTAAAAATAAAATTTTTGAGAACCTAACTATACTTCCGACTTGAATATTTTGAGAATTTTTTATGCAAAGTCTTACAGAACTTCAAACTCATATTTTTAGAGGATTATTTTTTGGTCGAGACCTACTCATCTTCTAACGTGATTTAACAAATGGTTTTGGAGGACCAACTGCCTTACAAACGTGAATATGTATATCCTACACCACATAGCGGCAAGGGTATTATGATTTTGTGCATTTGTTTGTAACAAGGAGAAGGAGGAAGCGAGATAGACCTGTAGTTACTTTTAATGATCTTCATAGAATCGCTTTCTAAGCTGATTTATGCATTTCAGTCCGTCCGTCTGTTCACGTATTTTTGTGAAAAAAACTTTCAGTTGGTTGAGATGCAGTTTACCAAACAATATTTTCTGGGCCCAAGGACGAACCCTATTAAAATTGGTGAGAATCGGTTCAAATTGTGCACCAAATTGCCAATATCAGTTCAAAAGACTTGAATATTGGCACTTTTGACCGATTTCAGTCTACAAGCAAATACATCAAATTTGGTGAAAATCGGTTCAGATATAGCTATAGCTCCCATGTATATGTGTCATCCGATTTGGGGTTTCAAGTCCCTCACATGCGTAATATGCACTTCAAATCAATGATCTCTGGTACCAGTTAGCAGATACAGCCCAGAAATACCTCTGTCAAATTTTATCGAGATCGGAACAGATTTTTTCGGGTTTATTGTGCACCAAATTGCCAATATCAGCTTAAATCCGAATTCTGTCTACAAGCAAATACATCAAATTTAGTGAAAATCTGTTCAGATATAGCTAAAGCTTCTATATATATTTTTCATCCGATTTGGGGTTTCAAGTCTCTCACATGCGTAATATGCACCCCACAGCAATGATATTTGGTAGCAGGTGCAGCCCAGAAATACCTCTGATAAATTTTATCGAGATTGGTTCAGATTTGGATATGGCTCCCATATATATATTCAACCGATTTCGGGTTTATTGTGCACCAAATTGCAAATATCAGCTCAAATGGTCTGAATTTTGGCACATTTGTCCGAATTCTGTCTACAAGCAAATACATCAAATTTGGTGAAAATCTGTTCAGATATAGCTATAGCTCCCGTGTATATTTCTCATTCGATTTGGGGTTTTAATGCCCTCACATGCGTAATATGTACTCCACAGCAATGATATTTGGTACCAGTTAGCAGATACAGGCTTAAAATACCTCTGTTAAATTTCATCGAGATAGGATCAGATTTGGATATAGCTCCCATATTTATCTTTATCCGACTTCAAGTTTATTATGCACCAAATTGCAAATATCAGCTCAAATGGTCTGAATTTTGGTACATTCGACCGAATTCAGTCTAGAGGCAAATACTTCAAGATCGGTAAAGATATAGCTATAGCTTCCATATATATTTCTCATACTATTTGGGGTGTTAATGCCCTCACATGCGTAATATGGACTCCATAAAAGTGATCATTGGTACCAGTTAGCAGGTACAGCCCAGAAATACCTCTGATAAATTTTATCGAGATCGGTTCAGATTTGGATATAGCTCCCATAGAAAAAGTAGAGTATTAGAGATTTAAAAAAATATATGTGTGAAGGTGCTCCGCGGCTAGAGATCTTGCCGTGTCGTCTTTAGCCACTTAAATCTTCTGGCTAATTGAAGACTTACTGTAGGGTCTGTGTTAGAGAACGAAGACAAATCATGTGACACTTGTTCCCCCACCAGCCTGTGTCTCACGTTAATGTGTGCTGGACAGTGGCAGAGCAGATGTTCGATCGTCTCAATTTCTTCTTCGTCCTGACATATTCTACAGTAATAAATGTCATCGCTATCACATTTCGAGGTCATTACCCTCACCTTGTAGTGACTTGTGATGATACCCCGCACAAGTTTTATGTCAGGTTTAGATAATGACAGTAGCGACTTTGTTCTCATCTTCGAGAGTATGGGTCAGATTCTTTTGGAGATCTTGCATTCCCTCTCGTCCAGCCATTTTTTTTTGAATTCTCTCCGAGTAATGTTTATGAATAACCTGTAGGAAGTGGCATATAGGGGTGGTTTAGCCGATTTTTCAACTTCAATGGTAGTCGATTCGGATCCTAGCCTAGAAAATTCGTCTGCAGTCTCGTTGCCTGGAATATTGCAATGACCAGGAACCCCACCAGAGCTGGATGGACAACCCAGCGTTTTTCAAGGATCTCCTGCAGTCCAAAACATCCTTAGACTTGATAGTAGAGGAGTTAAAGGCTTTCAGTGCCGCTTGACCATCGATGTATATAGTCACCGGACTGATAGCCTCGTTGTTCCTCGGTACTAACAGGTATATGGCTTTTTTGACCTCAAAAATTTCCGCCTGGAATACGCTACAGTCGTTTCTAAGCTTTGAGGATTTGCAAACATTAAGAGTGTCACAGAAGACACCAGCTTTCGTACCGCATTCCATATTTGAACCGTCGGCATAGACAGCTATGCCGCAGAAAGGTGGATTGTTACGGGCCCAGGTATCCCTATCAGGTATGTATTGGATATAGCTGACATATATATATTTATCCGATTTCAGGTTTATTGTGCACCAAATGGCTAATATCAACCCGAGTGAACCTTAATCTTGGCAATTCCGACTGAATTCATCTTAGAAACAAGTACTTCAAATGTCGAGGAAATCGCTTCAGATATAGCTATAGCTTCCATGCATATGTTTCATCCGATTTTGGGTTTTTATACCCTCCACCATAGTATATACCCCCCATACTATGGTGGAGGGTTAAGTTTGTCATTCCGTTTGTAATACCTCGAAATATACGTTTTAGACCCCCAAAGTATATATATTCTTGATCAGCATAAAATTTTATGTCGATTTAGCGATGTCCGTCCGTCTATCCGTATGTCCGTGGAAATCACTCTAGTTTCCGAACGAATTCAAGTAGATTGATAAAATTTTACTCAAATGTATATTATGTCTGCAGGACTTTTGGTATTGAAAATGGGCCATGTAAGTCCACGTTTGGGTATAGCCCCCATATAAGGGTACATCCCTATATTCGGTATTTGGATGATTTTAGCGACATTATTCTTCGGAATTGTATCAAATTTAGTATTTGAAGTTCGCAATGTATACTACAGTCTATGACAGAAAATTGTCTGTGCAGGTCCACGTCTTCGCATAGCCCCCATATAAGGGTACCTCCCTATATTCGGTATTTGGATGATTTTAGCGACATTATTCTTCGGAATTGTTTCAAATTCAGTATTTGAAGTTCGCAATGAATACTACAGCCTAAGACAGAAAATTGTCTGTGCAGGTCCACGTCTTCGCATAGCCCCCATATAAGGGTACCTCCCTATATTCGGTATTTGGATGATTTTAGCGACATTATTCTTCGGAATTGTATCAAATTTAGTATTTGAAGTTCGCAATGAATACTACAGCCTAAGACAGAAAATTGTCTGTGCAGGTCCACGTCTTCGTATAGCCCCCATATAACGGTACCTCCCGATATTCGGTATTTGGATGATTTTAGCGACATTATTCTTCGGGATTGTATCAAATTTAATATTTGAAGTTCGCAATGTATACTACAGCCTATAACAGAAAATTGTCTGTGCAGGTCCACGTCTTCGTATAGCCCCCATATAAGGGTACCTCCCTATATTCGGTATTTGGATGATTTTAGCGACATTATTCTTCGGAATTGTATCAAATTTAGTATTTGAAGTTCGCAATGTATACTACAGTCTATGACAGAAAATTGTCTGTGCAGATCCACGTCTTCGTATAGCCCCCATATAACGGTACCACCGGATATTGGTTATTTGGATGATTTTAGCGACATTATTAACCGGAATTGTTTAAAATTTGATATTTAAAGTTCGTAATGGGTGCTACAGCCTATGACAGAAAATTGTCTGTGCAGGTCCACGTCTTCGTATAGCCCCCCTATACCGGTACCTTCCGATATTCGGTATTTTGATGAATTTAGCTACCTTATTCCCCGATTTTTTTAAGTTTCGCATTTGAATATTGCAATGGCTTATGAAAAATGTTACCTATGCTGGTCCATGTCATCGTATAGACCCTAAAATAACAGCTACATTTAGTATTTCTAAGATTATAACATAAATTTTTAACGGATTTTATTGTTTTTGAGAATTGTCAAATTCGTTCCAAATGGTGGAGGGTATTCAAAGTTCGGCCCAGCTGAACTTACAGCTTTTTTACTTGTTGGCTATTATATAGTCGTCCCCGCCCGACTTTTGACCTTTCCTTACTGGTTTAAAAAAAATGTTTTCAATGTCTAACAGAATTTAAGGCGGAGATTTTTATTGAATATATTTCAAGGCCTATCACAACTCCAACTATAAATTTTGAAATGAAAATTTGTTAAAGAATTGGTTTTGAAAATTTTGTCAAGTTTTTCTTTCCCATTCCCTGACTAACCTGTTGACTGCCTTTAATTTCGAAACATTTGTTCAATAATAACAATTAAGAGCTGACCTTGAATTACAAAAAAGTTTATCAAGTAAATACACCACACCAGACACAACATAACAACAATGCCAATAAAGAAAAGGAGGGACGGACGGGCAAACCCGAAAGCTATTAGCCGAAGACTAACTAACTGGCTGGTATAAATATTTGATAGACAAATCGGGGAAAAGGTCACGTAAAGGATTGTAATCAATTGCGTGCTGTTTTTTTTACTTGTACTGAAACTCAACCCCGTCCCCCTTACTCTTTTCAAATGTCAGAGGGGCTATTTGATTGGAGAACGAAGGCACACGTTTTTCTATTTCACAAATTGTGGAAATTTATTTCTCATTTTAAGTGATACAAAACCAACCCCCCTCCGCCCTGTCTTCTTTTTATAGAAGAATTTTAAGATCCCCATTCCCCCATATAGCTTGGCATGTACTATGTGTCTAATTGAACTGTGACCCATTTAATGCAATTCGCTTCGGCATCAATGATAAGAATCATTTGAAAGAATAAAACTAAACTAAATAATGAAACAAGTGTAGACATGTTCTGAAAACAAAATTGTTTTTTTGGAGACTTTTTATGGTTTCTTATCGTCGAACAGCGAAAGAAAGAAAACAAGAAACGCCATGGAAGAAGCACCCGCCAGCCGACCGGCCCCCACCACACCAAGGTGAAATATTATTTTGGTCACGTTTTTTTGTTTTTTATTTTATACCCTCCACCATACTATGGAGGGTATATTAATTTTGTCATTCCGTTTGTAACTCCTCGAAATACTCACGTCAGACCCAACAAAGTATATATATTCTTGATCAGCGTAAAATTCTAAGACGATTTAGCCATGTCCGTCTGTCTGTCTGTGTGTCTGTCTGTCTGTCCGTCTGTCTGTCTGTCTGTCTGTTGTAATCACGCTATCTTTCGAACAAATTGAGATAGAAGGCTAAAATTTTGCACACATGTATATTTTGCCAGTAGGCAGGTTAAGTTCGTAAATGGGTTATGTAGGTCAAAGTTTTCATATAGCCCCCATATAACGGTAACTCTCGATATTCGGTATTTTGATGATTTTAGCGACATTATTCACCGGAATTGTTTCAAATTTGGCATTTGAAGTTCGTAATGGATACTACAGCCTAAGACAGAAAATTATCTGTGCAGGTCCACGTCTTCGTATAGCCCCCATATAACGGTACCCCCCGATATTCGGTATTTTGATGATTTTAGCGACATTATTTAACGGAACCGTTCCAAATTTGGTATTTGAAGTTCGTAATGGATACTACATCCTAAGTCAAAAAATGAGCCATGTAGGTCCATGTCTTCCTATAGCCCCCATATACCGTACCTCCCCCGATATTCGGTATTTTGATGATTTTAGCGACATTATTTAACGGAACCGTTCCAAATTTGGTATTTGAAGTTCGTAATAGATACTGCAGCAGAAAACAGAAAATGGACCATGTAGGTCCACGTCTTCGTATAGGCCCCATATACCGTACCCCCCGATATTCAGTATTTTGATGATTTTAGCGACATTATTTACCGGGATTGTTTTAAATTTCGCATTTGAAGTTCGTAATGGATACTTCAGCCCATGCCAGAAAATTGTCTGTGCAGGTCCACGTCTTCGTATAGCCCCCATATAACGGTACCCCCTATATTCGGTATTTTGATGATTTTAGCTACATTATAAACAAATTTTTCTTCAAGTTTCGCATTTAAATGTTGTAATAACTTATGACAAAAGTTGCCTATGCAGGTATACGTCGTCGTATAGACATTCGGTATTTTTAAGATTTTAACAGAATTTTAAAGGATTTTTTTTTATTTTATTTATTTATTTATTTATTTTATTTTTTTTTTTTGGAAATTGCCAAATTTGTACCAAATGGTGGAGGGTATTAAAAGTTCGGCCCGGCCGAACTTATAGCTTTTTTACTTGTTTTTTCTGAATTGCTATCGTGCAGTGGAAACATCAAATCGATTGGCAGTGGGGGGTGGTAGGTGGGAAAGAAATAATTTTATTTATTTTTTGTAAACTATTTTAAATGCCTCTTAAGTTCAGTTGTAGCAATATCGAGTAAAACACAAAGACATGGATGGTTTCTTTTGCCGAACAATGCAGGGCCATTACTGCTGGTCAAGGTATTTACTATTCGTATGTGGGTGTAACACTTTCACTGGAGAGAATGGAGAGAGTGGAAGCAGCCCTGGAAAAATGTGAATACCATTGATTTTTGGAGATTTCAAAAAAAGATCTCATTGAAATAATGGAAATATTCCGGTCCGGACGAAATCAGATATTAATTTCGCGTTTTATGAGGTTCTTGGATATTCAAAATTTTGACCCTATGAGAGGGAGGTACTTGGTTGAGTGGACCCATACATTCCACCTTCACAGCATATCTTGTGTTAGTAGAAATAATGGGATGTGTGAAATATAAAAAGAGTCTGATGCTCATTTCGGATTTTATAAACATTGACCCTTTGTGGGGGAGTTACCAGAAGAAATGGACCGATCTCTACCATCTTTATAACAGATCTAGTCTTGATGGATATATTGAGATATACCAGGTCTGAATGGAATCGAATTTTAATTTCGGGTTTTTTGAGCTTCATGGATATTCAAAATTTTGACCCTTTGGGGGGAGGTACCAGAAGGAGTGGGACGATATATTCTATCTTCACAGCATATCTTGTGTAAGTAGAAATAATGGGATGTGTGAAATATAAAGAGAACCTGATGCTTATTTCGGATTTTATAATCGTTTTGGCTATTCAAAATTTGGATCCTTTGTGGGGGAGGTATCACAAGGAATGGTCCGATCAGTACCATCTTTATAAAAGATGTTGTGTTGATGGAAATATTGAGATGTGCCAACTCTGAATGGAATCTGATGTTAATTTCGCGTTTTATGAGCTTCATGGATATTCAAATTTTTGATCCTTTGTGGGGGAGATACCTGAAGGAGTGGACCGATATATCCCATCTTCACAGCATATCTTGTGTAAGTAGAAATAATGGGATGTGTGAAATATAAAGAGTACCTGATGCAAATTTCGGATTTTATAAACATTGACCCTTTGTGGGAGAGTTACCAGAAGAAATGGACCGATCTCTACCATCTTTATGACAGATCTAGTGTTGATGGATATACTGAAATATACCAGATCTGAATGGAATCGGATGTTTATTTCGCGTTTTATGAGCTTACCGGATATTCCAAATGTTGACCTTTTGTGGGGGAGGTACCAGAAGGAGAGGACCGATATTGCTCATCTCCGAACTCGATCTAAGTTTGATAATAATATTACGATGTCCCAAATTTGGACCAAATCGAATACTCCCTTCGAAAGTTATCGTGTGTTCCAGCCAACCAGGCCTGAAACGGATTTGGTACAAAGAGACCTAGAGTCTAAAACCAATGTTTCGACGAGGACTCCCTACTAAGTTTATATTGGGAATTTATGTGAAGTAGATCATACCAATTATGAACCTTATTTGAGTGCGTATCGTGGCTCAGAGTAGCCACAATTTGGGAATTTGAGATAAAAAAAAGTTGCAACAAAGTCAAACGCCATAATTTTTACATCTTTTTTTTAAATTTTATTGAATGAAAGGAAAAAATGTCGGAAATATCATACAATTTTCGAATAAGTTTAGATTTTTTCGAATTGGTCACCTTTGGCACGAATTATGGCCTTCAAACGGCTAATGAAACCGTCACACGTTGCCCGAATGTTTTGCTCTGGGGTATTTTGACCCATTCCCGGCGAAGGGCTTGCTTGAGGTGATCGATACTTTGGTATTTTTTAGTGCCAACCTTGCTTTCCTTGCCTACTCTAGACACAGAAGTCCAACCTAGATTGGTATCCGGAGATTTTGGTGGCCATTATGCGCTGGAAATGAAGCGAGGTACCTCATTTTGTAACCATTCTTGGGTGTCGCGTGCTGAGTGCGTTTGGGGCTGAGTCCTGTTGCAATGTCCAAGGTCTGCGGCCAAAATGTTTGCGTGCCCAGGGCTTTAACATACCCTCCAGAATATTTTCGCGATAATATTCGGCATTTATTCTGATGGCACGGTCGATTAATACGAGCGGAGAGCGGCCATCGGCTGTTATGGCGGTCCACACCATCACCATGGCTGGCGCTTGAGTTCTGGTGGTCTACCGAAGGTGCACATTTTCAGCTGACCTCTTTGGCAAGTAAACACGATCATTTTTTGTTTGTTTACAAACTGCTGGACAACGAATGTTTCTCATCGGAGAAAACCAAATTCGACAGTTCACCACTTTCAGCCAAGCGAAGCAACTCTTTAGCTCTTTTGAGTCTTTTTTCTTTCCGTTGAGGTGTAAGTTCTTGCACTTTTTGGAATTATGGAATTTCAATGGCTTTACCCCGAGCTCATTTTTTCAATATTTGCCGAATGGAATATTGCGAATCAGCTCACGAGCCATTTTTCGGCCACTGCGACGCGGGTTTCGATCAAGTCGCTTCTTTACTTTTTGAATCATTTCTGCTGATGTTGCTGTTCCACTTCCGTCCAATTCCTTGATACCAGTATCACGGTAACGAGCGATGGTACGAGACACAAAAGATTTATCCACATTTAAATGCTGGAGTGATCTAACGATAGCCACTTGTGGTTTTCCAGCCGAATAGAAAGAAATCAGACTATCACGCTTGAATTCCATCACTGATAACTTTTTTCCAGGAGAATTCTCACCAAAATGCTTTTGTACGCTTGTAAACAATATAATGAGCTGTCACTGGAATAATTTTAACAGCTGTCGGACGAGTTGCTTAGAAATGACATCAGTCTGAAGTTGGTTGCTGTTTTCCATATCACCCTTGATATGGGAGCAATATCCAAATCTGACCTGATCTCGATACGATTTGACAAAAGTATATCTGGGCTATATCTGATATCTGTTACCAACTCCCAATCGGATGAAACATATATATGGGAGCTATAGATATATCTGAACCAACTTTCACCAAATTTGAAGTACTTGCTTCTAGACTGAATTCGCCCGAATATGCCAAAATTCAGGTCATTTGAACTGATATTGGCAATTTGGTGCACAATTAAGCAAAAATCGGTTGAAGATATGTATGGGAGCTATATCCAAATCTGATCTGATCTCGATAAAATTTGACAGAAGTAATTTTGGGCTATATCTGATATCTAGTACCAAAGACCATTTTTGTGGAGTGAATATTACGAATGTGAGGTACTTAAACATCAAATCGGATGAAATATATATATGGGAGCTATAGCTATGTCTGAATCGATTTTCATCAATAATTGCAGGACTTGTTTCTAGAATGAATTCAGTCGGAATTGCAAAAATTCAGATCATTTGGACTGATATTGGCTATTTGGTGCACAATTAAGCTGAAATCGGTTGGGGATATATATATGGGAGCTATATCCAAATCTGAACCGATCTTGACAAAATTTGATACACTTATTTCAGACCTGTATCTGATATCTGGTACCAAATATCATTGTTGCGCAATGCATATTACGAATGTGAGGGACTTAAAACCCCAAATTGGATGAAACATATATATGGGAGCTATAGGTATGTCTGAACCGATTTTCACCAAATTTGATGTACTTGTTTCTAGACTGAATTCGGTCGAATGTGCCAAGATTCAGTTCATTTAGGCTGACATTAGTCATTTGGTGCACAATTAACCCGAAATCGGTTGAAGGTATGTATGGGAGCTATATCTACATTTGAACCGATTCTCACCAATTTCAATAGGGTTCGTCCTTGGGCCAAACAAATATTGTATGCAAAATTTCATCTCAATCGGATAATAAATGCGACCTGCATTTTGTTCACAGAAGTACATGGTCAAGCGGACGGACAGACGGACTAACATGTATAGATCGACTCAGAAAGTGATTCTATGAAGATCCTCAAAAGTAACTATGTTACAAACAAATGCACAAATACATAATACCCTTACCGCTATGCGGTGTAGGGTATAAATATTCGAAAATATTTCTTAATTTTTATTTTTAACCATTTTTCCTTGGATTTTTTCAATTTAACACCTGAAAGCTAAATAAAATTTCGTTTTAGGCGTAAGGTGCTAAGAGAAGAAATATTCTACACAATACTTCACTATAAATCTCAGAATATACCTTATATCTAGGTATCATAGTTCTGGTACTGCAGTCCATGGGCCATGGCCATATTTTTGTAGTTTTTAAAAACAACTTCTTTTGGGCCCCTTAAGAAACGGGGATATTTGTTTTTAAATATTTATAAGGCTCCTTTATTCGTGTGGATCTTCTAAGAGTATTTCTGTAGCCCGTTTTTTTGGAATATAACCTTCATTCATTTATAACCATTTTTCTCGGCAATTCTTTTTGTTTTGCCTTTCTTCTGTCTCTTTCAATTAATGCAATAAAAATATTTATTTATTTATTTGTGTCTTTTATTTATTTATTTTTTTGATTACTCAGAATTGTTTGCTAGCCCCTCCCTCCGCCATACTATATCTTCCCCCTATTTCCTATTTGCTGTCACAAGACCTAACCACAAAAAAAACGGATAATAATGATTTCTTTAGCGATAAAAAAATTAATCAATTAAATCATTTTTCTTTTTTTATAATAAACCAGAAGCAGTTATCAGATCGATCGATAAATAATTGATAAACCTATTTAACAGAATTATGGGTACAACATTGTCAGGCGGTCTTCATTCTGTTTTTATACCCTCCACCATAGTATGGAGGGTATATTAAGTTTGTCATTCCGTTAATAACACCTCGAAATATACATTTTAGGTCCCACAAAGTATATATATTGTTGATCAGCATAAAATTCTATGTCGATATGTCCGACCGTCTGTCCGTCTATGAAAATCACTCCATCTTCCGAACAAAATGAAGTAGGTTGATAAAATTTTACTCAAATGTGTATTATGTCTGCAGGACTTTTGGTATTGAAAATGGGCCATGTAGGTCTACGTCTTCATATAGCCCCCATATAACGGTACCTCCCGATATGCGGTATTTTGATGATTTTAGCGCTATTGACATTTGAAGTTCGTAATAGATACTACAGTATAAAACAGAAAATGGGCCATGTAGGTCCAAAATGGGCCATGTAGGTCCACGCCCCCATATAACTGTACGGTACGGTTCGATGATTTTAGCGACATTATTTACCGGAATTGTTTCAAATTTGTTATTTGAAGTCCATTATGGATACTACAGCCTAAAATTGTCTGTACAGGTCCACGTCTTCGTATAGCCCCCATACAACGGTACCTGCCGATATTCGGTTTTTTAATGATTTTATGGATATTTTTTCACCAGAATTGTTTCAAATTTGGTATTTGCAGTTCGTAATGGATACTACATCCTATGACAGAAAATTGTCTGTGCAGGTCCACGTCTTCGTATAGCCCCCATATAACGGTACCCCCCGATATTCGGTATTTTGATGATTTTAGCGACATTTGTTACCGGAACTATTTCAAATTTGGTATTTGAGTTTCGTAATGAATACTACAGCCTAAGACAGAAAATGAGCCATGTAGGTCCACGTCTTCGTATAGCCCCCATATAACGGTACCTCCCGATATTCGGTTTTTTAATGATTTTATGGATATTTTTTTACCAGAATTGTTTCAAATTTGGTATTTGCAGTTCGTAATGGATACTACATCCTATGACAGAAAATTGTCTGTGCAGGTCCACGTCTTCGTATAGCCCCCATATAACGGTATCCCCCGATATTCGGTATTTTGATGATTCTAGCGACATTATTTACCGGAATTGTTTCATATTTCGCATTTGAAGTTCGTAATGGATACTACATCCTATGACAGAAAATTGTCTGTGCAGGTCCACGTCTTCGTATAGCCCCCATATAACGGTACCCCCCGATATTCGGTATTTTGATGATTCTAGCGACATTATTTACCGGAATTGTTTCATATTTCGCATTTGAAGTTCGTAATGGATACTACAGCCTATGCCAGAAAATTGTCTGTGCAGGTCCACGTTTTATAACCACCATGGTACCTCCCTATATTCGGTATTTTGATGATTTTAGCTACATTATAAAAATATTTTTTTTTTTTTAAATTTCGCATTTGAATATTGTAATAGCTTGTGGCAAAAGTGGCCTATGCAGGTCCACGTCGTCGTATAGACCCTAATATACGGCTACATTCGGTATTTTTAAGATTTTAACAGAATTTTTAACGGATTTTATTTTTTTGAAAATTGCCAAATTTGTACCAAACGGTGGAGGGTATTCAAAGTTCGGCCCGGCCGAACTTATAGTTTTATTACTTGTTTTTTTTTTTTTTATTTGTTGACTCAGTAGTCTCTGTAATCAGTTATTAACACCCAATAATGACAGAAGCAAACGACAAAGGCAATTTACACTGCCCGAAATTTTAATACGGTAGTCTTCATTGTATTAATAGCTTGGTGGCCAGAGAGGTGGGACCTTCTTGTTTTTTGTGTTTTTAATAAATTGAAAATATCGTATTTGATCCGTCTTGAATAAGAAAATTCCACAAGTGCTGAAAACCACTATCCATTCTACGTCCATTCATCCATGGGGAGAGCTATGTTTTGTTGATTAGGACAACAATGATGACGACCACAATGACCAAAATGTTGATTTTAAGAAACTGCGTCAATTCTTTCAATTTCACATAATTTCGAATACAAATTTTCCAAATTAGATGTCAGTGGTTGTGTGTGAATTCCCACCATGCTGTCTTAAGTGAAGGGGGGGGGGAGGAAGGAAATACTACGATGGGGGCTAGCAATAATAAACAATTCTAAGTAAACAAAAAAAATAATGCAAATAAATTGCATTTATTTTATTGTATCTATTGAAAAAAGAAAAAAAAAAACATAAACTGTAAACAATTGCTGGGAAATTGTTATAAATTAATGAAGGTTATTCAAAGTGTTGACACCTTTGTAGGGGGGTATCAGAAGCAGAGGTCCAATACATTCCATCTTTACACCAAATCTTCTATTGAAAGACATATTGTGATATGCGAATTCGGAAAGTAATCTGATACTCAGTTCGGATTTTATGGGCATTTTGGTTATTCAAAAATTTGCTGTCTTTGTGGGGGAGGTACCAGAAGCAGTGGGCCGATGTACTCCATCTTCACACCAAATCTTGTTTTAATAGAAACATTAAAATATGGCGAGTTTGAAAGTGATCCGAAGCTCATTTCGCGTTTTATGAGCATTTTGGTTATTCAAAGGGAGGTACGAGAAGCAGTGGGCCGATATCTATCATCTTCACACCAGATATAGTGTTGATATAAATATTGCGATATTCCAGGTTGGAAAGTAATCTGATACTCATTTAATATTTTATGAGAGTTTTGGGTTATTCAAAATTTGGATCTCTTTATGGGGGAGGTACCAGAGGGATTGGTCCGACATATTCAATCTTTATACCAAATCTTGTGTTGATAGAAATATTAGGATATGCCGAGTTTGAAAGTAATCTGATACTTATTAAGCATTTTATAGGCATTTTAGTTATTCAAAATTTGGATCTCTTTATGGGAGAGGTACCAGAGGGAGTGGTCCGACATATTCCATCTTAAAAACTGATATCTTGTTGATATAAATATTGCGATATTCCAGGTTGGAAAGTAATCGGATGCTCATTTCGCGTATGTTGAACATTTTGGTTATTTAAAATTTTGATGTCTTTGTGGGGGAGATACCAGAAGGAATGATCCGATATCTATCACCTTCACACCAAATCTTGTATTGATAGAAATATTGAGATGTGCAAAATATGAAAAGAATCGGACTCCTATTTCCTATTTTATAAGAGTTGTGATTATTAAAAAATTCGACCCGTTGTGGGGAAGGTACCAGAAGAAGTGGTCCCATATATTCCATCTTCACTCCAGATCTTGCCTTGATAGAAATATTGGGATGTGCAAAATTTAAAGAAAATCTGACTTTTATTTCATATTTTATAATAAGTTGTAATTATTTAAAATATTGGCCTTAGTGGGGGAGGTACTTGATGGGGTCTACCGATATTGCTCATCTTCGAACTCGATCTAAATTTGATAATAATATCACGCTCTACAAAGTTTGGATCACATTGGATACTATCTTCTAGAGTTATTGTGCGCACTCCTAGATCAAATGTCCTGAAACAAATTTGGTCCAAAGCGACCGAGGATCTAAAACCGTGAAAAAAATATTTTTTTTAAATTCACGTCTACATGGATGCTCTGAAAAAAATATATATTTTTTTTAAATCCACATTTACTATGAAGCCTAAAAAAATATTTAATAAAATGTAAAAAAATAAGAATTCAAGTTACTTGGAGGCTTTGAAAAAAGAAATTATAAAAAATACATTTATTAAGAAGTTTTAAAAAATTAAAAAATAGTTTTTAAAAAATACGCATTGAAAAATAAAAACCCCACATATATTATTTTTTAAAAAAATCCACGATTACTAGGACGCCTTGAAAAAATATTTTATATTTATATATTAATAGGAATCCTTACATTTTTTAAATCCACGTTTAATGGGTCGCCTTGAAAAAATATTTTTAAAAAAATTCAAGTTTACTTGGATGCTTTGAAAATATTTAAAAAAACACGTTTACACGTTTAAAAATATTAAAAAAACACATTTACACGTTTAAAAAATATTTTTTTTTAAATCCAAGTTTATTTGGACGCTTTGAAAAAAAAATATTTTTAACGAATCCACGTTTACTAGAATGCCTCGAAAATATTTTTAAAAAATCAACGTTTATTTGGACACATTGAAAAAAAATATTTTTAACAAATCCACGTTTACTAAGACACTTTGAAATATATTTTTTTATAAAAAAACACGTTTAAGAAGCTTTGAAAAAATATTTTTAAAAAATCCACGTTTACTAAGACGCTTTGGAAAAATATTTTTAAAAAATCCACGCGTGACAAGACGCCATGAAAAAATATTTTTAAATAGTTCACTTTTACTAAGAATCCTTGAAAAAATATTTTTTTTTAAATCCACGTTTACTTGGACGCCTGTAAAAATATTTTTAAAAAGTCTACATTTATTAGTATGCCTTGAAAAAATATTTTTTTTAAGTCCACGTTTACTGGGACGCCCTGAATTTTTTTTTTTTAAATCCGTATTTAAAAGAAATCCTTGAAAAAAATATATTTATTGTATTTAAAAGAAATCCTTGAACAAAATATTTAAAAAATTAAAAATATTTAAATAATACATGTTAACTAGGATGCTTTGAAAAAATATTTTTTTAAAAATCGACATTTAATAGGAATCATTGGAAAAATTTTTTTTTAAAAAATCGACATTTAATAGGAATCCTTGAAAAATATTTTTTAAAAAATCGACATTTAATAGGAATCCTTGAAAAATATTTGTTAAAAAATCGACATTTAATAGGAATCCTTGAAAAATATTTGTTAAAAAATCAACGTTTACTTGGACACTTTGAAAAAAATATTTTTAGAAAATCCACGTTTACTAGAATGCCTCGAAAATATTTTTAGAAAATCCACGTTTACTAGAATGCCTCGAAAATATTTTTAGAAAATCCACGTTTACTACAATGCCTCGAAAATATTTTTAAAAAATCCACGTTTACTAGAATGCCTCGAAAATATTTTTATCAAATCCACGTTTACTAAGACGCTTTGAAATATATTTTTTACAATCTACACGTTTAATAGGAAGCCTTAAAAATATTTTTAAAACATCCAGATTTACTGGTACGCTCTGAAAAATTATTTTTAAAAAATCCACGCTTACTAAGACGCCATGAAAAAATATTTTTAAATAGTTCACGCTTACTAGGAAGCCTTGATAAATATTTTTTTAAAAAATCCACGTTTACTGGTGGGTTTTGAAATATATTTTTTAAAAAATCTACACTTACTTGGACGCCGTGAAGAATATTGTTTAAAAATCCACATTGATCCGTTTTGAAAAAAAATATTGTTAAAAAAATCACAGTTAATCGGACGCCTTGAAAAAAATATTTTTTAAAAAATCCATTTTAACTGGGACGCCTTCAAAAATATTTTTAAAAACCCTACATAAATAAGGACGCCTTGAAAAATATTTTTTAAAAAATCCACGTTGACTTGGACGCCTTGAAAAATATTTTGAAAAAGGAGCCTTCAAATAATATATTTCTTAGATTATATTTTTTACATTAATTTTTTTTATTGTCTCCTTTTCAGATTAATAAAAAATGAGACTGGACGCGCTATACTGCGTGTAATATCTGGACCGAGAGCGTTTCGTGTTGTTCTATTTACACGATTAACGCCAATACCATTTGGTATTCAAAATGCTATATTTGGGGTAAGTTTACAACGTTAATAATAAAAAAAAAAACAAGTAAAAAAGCTGTAAGTTCGGCCGACCGAACTTTTAGTAATTTTTTGTGTTGCACAGTGTTATCAAATCGTTTTTCAGTTTACATATTTTTAAATTTTTTTTGTATGTCATTGACGATTTTTAGTTTATTTTGTTTGTTTGGAAATATTTGTATTTTGCAATAGTATGGTATGCATATGCCCACATGTTTCTGTTTTTATTTTTTTATTTGAGGCATTTTTTTTTGATATCCATCTGTACCAAAAAGAAACCATAAACAAAGTCAAACCAAAAATAAATTACAATTAAAATTTTTATTGTTTATGATATACCATATACACACATATTCCTATAGCCAAATACATACGTTCGATGTCATTGTTGCGTCTGGACGAATTGTGTGTGATGTGATCATGATGTGTGATTCTGTCTGTGGCCGGTCGGTCGGTCGTCTGGCCAAAAAGCGTCGCAAAAAAGAAAATAGGAGGAAAATAAAATTCCAATACACCAGACTAAGACCTCAATCAAATACATAGTCTATTTATTGTCTTTGTTGCTGCGTGCGCGGACACATGGACTTGTAAGGGTGACCATATAAATAATTTACAGAGAAATCTTTTCGATTTCCAAAATTTAGCTGGAATCGTTTTTCTTTATCTTTTCTATAGAAAAAAAAACAACATTTCTTTGCTCATATGTTATGTGACTTTTGCCAAATTTAGCCATAACATATTTAAAGCATAATTTTAGGCGCTTCCATAGATTCCCCATATAGCTACTTTAATCCTTTCAGTGTTTTTGTCAAATATATTTGACATTTAAAAGTACTCTCTTTCTTTGCCATTTTTTGTTTTTCTTACGAACCGTTAGTTTTTATATTTTTTAATAACAGACACGTTCGCTATTTAAAAATATTGCAGTTATATTCTATTAGTTTCGTTTTCGAATTTCTGAGCACATTTTAGTAAATTAGTACGGAATTTCAGATTTTTATCTCGACAAAAATTTTCATTGACACTGAAAGGGTTAACAGCGAAAAGTCCGGCTTAAAACTTTAGATTCGTCCCAAACGTTCAAGTTAGACCTTGTTAGTACTTAAAATTCACAATTTCTTCAGGTTGACAACATTTTGTTTTTACTCGAATCTTTATACCTAGTTCTAAATTTTCAGAATTTCATTGTTTTATGTACACATGGTAAGATGAAAAAACTGCAACCAACTTCAGACTGCTGTCATTTCTAAGCCACTCGTCCGACAGCTGTTAAAATTATTCCAGTGACAGCTCATTATATTGTTTACAAGCATACAAAAGAATTTTGGTGAGAATTTTCCAGAAAAAAAAGTTTATCGTGACGGAATCCAAGCGTGATAGTGTGATTTCTTTATATTTGGCTGGAAAGCCTCAAGTGGCTATCGTTAGAGTACTCCAGCATTTAAATTTGAATAAATCTTTTGTGTCTCCTACCATCGCTCGTTACCGTTATACTGGTAGCGTAGCCCGACGACGTCAAGGAAGTGGACGTAAGAAAACAGCAACATCAGCAGAAATGGTTCGAAAAGAAAAAAGAAGCAGCGACTTGATCGAAACCCGCGTCGCAGTGGCCGTTTGTTCTTAACATATCGCAATGTTTCATTCGGCAAATATTGAAAAATGAGCTCGGGGTGAAGCCATTGAAATTCCAAAAAGTGCAAGAACTTACACCGCAACATAGAGAAAATAGACTCAAAAGAGCTAAAGGGTTGCTTCGCTTGGCTGAAAGTGGTGAACTGCCGAATTTGGTTTGGTGGTCTTCTGTGAGAAAACATTCGTTGTGCAGCAGTTTGTAAACAAACAAAATGAAACTTGCCAAAGAGGTCAGCTGAAAATGTGCACCTTCGGTAGACCACCAGAACTCAAGCGCTGGCCATGGTGATGGTGAGAGCCGCCATAACAGCCGATGGTCGCTTTCGGCTGGTATTAATCAACCGTGGCATCAGAATATTATCGCGAAAATATTCTAGTAAAGCCTTGGGCACGCAAACATTTTGGCTGCAGACCTTGGACATTCCAACGGGACTCAGCACGCGATAACCAAGAATGCTTACAAAATGAGGTTCCTCGCTTCATTTCCAGCGCACGATGGTCACCAAAATCTCCTGATACCAACCCGTTAGACTATTGGGTCTGGAGTATTTTGGAAAGCTAGGTTGGGACTAGAAAAATACCAAGGTGTTGATCACCTCAAGCAAGCACTTCGCCGGGAATAAATGACGAATATTATTGCGAAAATATTCTGGAGGGTGTATTAAAGCCTTGGGCACGCAAAAATTTTGGCCGCAGACCTTGGATATTCCAACAGGACTTAGCACGGGCCACCCAAGAATGGTTACAAAATTAGGTTACTCGCTTCATTTCCAGCGCACGATGGTCACCAAAATCTCCGGATACCACTCCGTTGGACTATTGGGTCTGGAGTATTTTGGAAAGCAAGGTTGGGACTAGAAAAATACCAAGGTGTTGATCACCTCAAGCAAGCACTTCGCCGGAAATAAATGTCGAATATTATCGCGAAAATATTCTGGAGGGTGTATTAAAGCCTTGGGCACACAAACATTTTGGCCGCAGACCTTGGATATTCCAACAGGACTTAGCACGGGCCACCCAAGAATGGTTACAAAATTAGGTTCCTCGCTTCATTTCCAGCGCACAATGGCCACCAAAATCTCCGGATACCAACCCGTTAGACTATTGGGTCTAGAGTATTTGGGAAAGCAAGGTTGGCACTAAAAAATACCAAAGTGTCGATCACCTCAAGCAAGTGTTTCGCCGGGAATGGACCAAAATACGGCAGAGCAACATTCGTGCAGCGTGAGACGGTTTCATCGGCCACTTGAAAGCCATAATTCGTGCCAAAGTTGACCAATTCGAACAAATCTAAACTTTTTCAAAAATTTGATGCTATTTCCGACATTTTTAGCTTTCATTCAATAAAATTTAGGAAAAAAAATGTAAAAATTATGGCGTTTGATTTTGTTGCAGTTTTTTTATCTCAACCTGTAATTAGAGGAATTATCGCTCGAGAAACATGCTTTCCGTTGAATAGAATTTCGCGCCGATTTTCAGTTCAATATATAGGAGATAAGCAAAGTAATTCTATAGGTGGTGAGAGGCGACAGAGTGTTTCTCACTTGTGTGGTCATCTTTTTAGTGGGATTCATTGTTCTGAAAATTTCTATACATTCCTCTTTTCATTTCAAACTCCAATAGATCTGGTACAAAATATGTTTTTTATTTACCCAACTAATTGACATGGAAACATTTCAGATGAGTTACTCTCCACTAACTTCTCACAAATGTGAACAAACGATAATTTATTTTTTCAGATATTTACAAAGTCAATTTTTGTTACGCCTCAAAATGTGATAAAATATGTAACAACAAAAGCAAAAGCTCAGCTGCTAATTATTTCCAACAAGTTTGTTGAAATCCGAGCCTACTGTAAATGAGATTAATATAAATTTATTTTTTTTTTTCAAATCTGAACTTATTGGATTTTGCAAAACAAGTACCCCTTGAACAATGTTTTCCGTTGTTGAAAGGAAATATCTAGCGACTGGCATGAAATTCCGCAAATTGTAAATAACAAGCAACCAAATCAAATATTAATTAAATTTGCATTTCAAAAATATTTAGTTACACTTATCAATGTGTAGAATGAAGGGGGGAGGGGGGCTTTGTGAGGCCTCGGAATATTTTATACCCTCAGCCATATGGCTAGAGAGGGTATATATCATTTGATACGACCAAAACGTGCGCACTCATCGAAATAACTGGTTATAGACCCTAGAGTTATGTTTTATGATTTAGTAATAAAACACATTAAGTTGTATTTTAATATTTTATTAAAAATGTATTATTTCGGCTAAAGACTTAATATTTAACCGATAAATAATTATACAACTTTCCAATTTGAGATCTCTTTAAGAACTGAACTTTAAACAAACTACATTGTATTACAAAGGTAAATATTCTACAATTGAACTTGATGAGCATGAAAATATGTTATTTATAATAATTTAGGAGTTAATGAGGAGTTGGAGAACACGTCTGCTTAAGAGCAAGAGAGAGAGAGAGAGAGTGGGAATATAACAGTAAGTTTCTCGGAGAGGAATTGTGAATTAAAGAAGTTGGATTAAATCAGAGATGTCTAGTAAGTTTTAATAGTGTAAGTAAGGAATAGTGAGTTAGTTACAGTAGAGGCAATATAATATGACTCTAGGTCTCTTTGGACCAAATCCGTTTCAGAACCTTTGGAGTCGATCTAGCGTTTTCCGTCCGTTTATCTGTCTGTCTGGCTGGTGCGCATGATAACTCTCAACGGGAGTATTCAACTTAGTCCAAATTTGGTACACTGTAATATTATTATCAAACTTAAATCGAATTCGGAGATGGGCACTATCGGTCCTCTCCTTCTGGTACCTCCCCACAAAAGATCGGAATTTTCAAAAAAAATATTTTACTGCACAGAAAGAGAAACGATTATCCGATTTTGCTCCTACTTGGCAAATCCTAATATTTACATCAGTTCTAGGTCAGGTGCGAAAATGGACAATTTCGGTCCACTCCATCGAGTACCTCCCCCACAATGGGTCAAACTTTTGAATAATAACAACTCCTATTAAATGTGATGTAAGAGTCCGATTGGCTTCAAATTTCACACATCCTAATATTTTTATCAATCCAAGGTCTGATGTTAAGATGGAATATAGCGGTCCACTTCTTCTGATACCTCGCCCACAAAAGGTCGAAATTTTCAAAAAAAAAAAAATATTTTACTTCACAGAAAGAGAAAGGATTATCCGATTTTGCTCCTACTTTGCAAATCCCAATATTTGCTCCAAAGCTAGTTCAGGTGCGAAAATGGACAATGACGGTCCATTCCATCGAGTACCTCCCCCAAAAAGGGTCAAAGTTTTACAACTCCTATAAGATGTGATGTAAAAGTCCGAGGTCTGGTGTTAAGATGGAGTGTATTGGTCCATTCCTACTGGTACCTCCCCCACAAAAGGTCGAAATTTTCAAAAATATATTTTCTGCACAGAAAGAGAATAAACTATCCGATTTTGCTCCAACTTTGCAAATCTTAATATTTGCGCCAAAGCTAGTTCAGGTGCGAAAATGGACAATGTTGGTCCACTCCATCAAGTACCTCCCCCACAAAGGGTCAAAATTTTGAATAATTGCAACTCCTATAAAATGTGATGTAAGAATCCGATTGTCTTCAAATTTTACACATCCCAATATTTTAATAAACTCGAGTGCTGGTGCTAAGGTGATATATATCGCTCCACTCCATCAAGTACCTCCCTCACAAATGGTAAAAATATTGAATATCCATGAAGCTTATAAAACGCGAAATTAACATCCAATTCCATGCACACTTCTTATTTCACACATCTTATTATTTCTATTAACACTAGATCTGCTGTGGAGATGAAATATATCGCTGCACTTCTTCTAGTACCTAACCCACAAAGGGAAAAAATGTAGAATATCCATGAAGCTCATAAAACGAGAAATTATCTTTCGATTCCATTGCAACTTCATACAGCTCAATTTTTCTATCAACACAAGATCTGCTAAAAAAGATGGTACAGATCAGACCATTCCTTCTGGAATGGGGTCATCCCCTTCTTCAAAGGGTCAAAGTTGTGAATAACAAAAACGGTTATATAATTCGAAATAAGTATCCGATTCCCTTCATATTTCACATATCCTATTATTTCTACTAACACAAGATCTGCTGTGAAGATGGGATATATCGGACTGTTGTGAAGATGATAGATATCCGTCTACACCTCGTGGCACCTCTCCCACAAAGGGTCAATATTTTCAATTCAATTTTCAATATTTTATACCCTACACCACAAAGTGGTCAGGGTATTGTGTCTTTGTGCATTTGTTTGTAACAGGCAAAAGGAAACGAGATAGACCCATAGTTCCTTTTGGTGATCTGCATAGAATCACATTCTGAGTCGATTTATGCATGTCCGTCCGTCTGTCCGTCCGTCTGTCCATGTATTCTTGTGAACAAAATGCAGGTCGCATTTATTGCCCTATCCAGATGAAATTTTGCACAAATCATTTGTTTGGCCCAAGGACGAACCCTATTGAAATTGGAGATAATCGGTCAAAATTTAGATATAGCTCCCATATATATCTTCGTCCGATTTGGCTTTTATTGTGCACCAAACGTTTAATATCAGTCCGAATAGTATGGAATTTTGCACGTACGGTGCAAAATCGAAATCGAAATCGGTTCAGATATAGCTATAGCTCCCATATATATTGTTCATCCGATTTGTTATTTTTGTCCTCCGCATTTATGAAATACAGCTCAGAAATACATTTGCTAAATATTTTTGAGATCGGTTCAGATTTGGATATAGCTCCCATATATAACTTCGTCCGATTTACCTTGGATTGTGCACCAAACGTCTAATATTTGCCCAAATTGGATGAAATTTGGCACTTACAACCGAATTGAGTCTAGAAGCTAGTATGTTAAATGTGGTGAAGATCGGTTCAGATGTAGCTATAGCTCCCATATATACTGTTCATCCGATTTGTCATATTTGTTACCCACAGCCGTAATATGCACTCCGTAACAACGATATTCAGGGAAATATATCAAATACAACTCAGAAATATCTTTGCCAAATTTTATCGAGATCGGTTCCGATTTGGATATAGCTCCCATATATATTTTTATCCGATTTCAAATTAATTGTGCACCAAATGGTCAATACAAGTCCGAATTTAAAAGATACAAATGCTTCGGCATGTTTAGTCCTTTGAACTTTAAATTATAATTATAATCATAGCGTGTATGATTGAATTCTCCCATAAAAACTTTTAATTGTTATGCGTAGCTCTACTAAATTAGCAAAGTGGTGTAGGGTATCATAAAGTCGGCCCTGCACGACTTTAAGAATTTCTTTACTTGTTAATGTTCTGAAAATGTCTATACATTCCGCTTTTTATTTTAAACTCCAATACATCTGGTACAAAATATGTTTTTTATTTACCCAACTAATTGACATGGATACATTTCAGATGAGTTGCTCTCCACTAACTTCTCGCAAATGTGAACAAACGATTATTTATTTTTTCAGATATTTACAAAGTCAATTTTTTTACGCCTCAAAAGATGATAAAATATGTAACAACAAAAGCAAAAGCTCAGCTGCTAATTATTTCCAACAAGTTATTGTAAATGAGATTAATATAAATTTATTTATTTTTTTTTTTTTTAAATCTGAACTTATTGGATTTTGCAATACAACTACCCCTCGAACAATGTTTTCCGTTGTTGAAAGGAAATATTTAGCGACTGGCATGAAATTCCACAAATCGTAAATAACAAGCAGCCAAATCAAATATCAATTAAATTTGCATTTCAAAAATATTTAGTTACACTTATCAATGTGTAAAATAAGGGGGGGGTGGGCTTTGTGAGGCCTCGGAATATTTTATAGCCTCAGCCATATGGCTAGAGAGGGAGGGTATATATCATTTGATACGGCCAAAACGTGCCTCATCGAAATTACGGGTTATAGACCCTAGAGTTATGTTTTATGATTTAGTAATAAAACACATTAAGTTGTATTTTAATATTTTATTAAAAATGTATTATTTCGGCTAAAGACTTAATATTTAACCGATAAATAATTATACAACTTTCCAATTTGAGATCTCTTTAAGAACTGAACTTTAAACAAACTACATTGTATTACAAAGGTAAATATTCTACAATTGAACTTGATGAGCATGAAAATATGTTATTTATAATAATTTGGGAGTTAATGAGGAGTTGGAGAACATGACTGCTTAAGAGCAAGAGGGAGAGAGAGAGAGAGTGGGAATATAACAGTAAGTTTCTCGGAGAGGAATTGTGAATTAAAGAAGTTGGATTAAATCAGAGATGTCTAGTAAGTTTTAATAGTGTAAGTAAGGAATAGTGAGTTAGTTACAGTAGAGGCAATATAATATGACTCTAGGTCTCTTTGGACCAAATCCGTTTCAGAACATTTGGAGTCGATCTAGCGTTGTCCGTCCGTTTATCTGTCTGTCTGGCTGGTGCGCACGATAACTCTCGACGGGAGTATTCAACTTGGTCCAAATTTGGTACAATGTAATATTATTATCAAACTTAGATTGAGTTCGGAGATGGGCACTATCTGCCCTCTCCTTTTGGTAACTACCCCACAAAAGATCGGAATTTTCAAAAAAAGAAAAAAATTTACTGTACAGAAAGAGAAAGGACTATCCGATTTTGCTCCTACTTTTACAAATCCTAATATTTACATCAGTTCTAGGTCAGGTGCGATAATGGACAATGTCGGTCCATTCCATCGAGTACCTCCCCCACAATGGGTCAAACTTTTGAATAATAACAACTCCTATTAAATGTGATGTAAGAGTCCGATTGTCTTCAAATTTCACACATCGTAATATTTTTATCAATCCAAGGTCTGGTGTTACGATGGAATGTATTGGTCCACTCCTTCTAGTACCTCCCCCACAAAAGGTCGAAATTTTCAAAAAAAAAAGTATTTTCTGCACAGAAAGAGAAAGGATAATCCGATTTTTCTCCTACTTTGCAAATCCTAATATTTGTATCAGTTCTAGGTCAGGTGCGAAAATGGGCAATATCGGTCCACTCCATCGAGTACCTCCCCCACAAAGGGTCAAAGTTTTACAACTCCTATAAAATGTGATGTAAGAATCCGACTGTCTTAAAATTTCACACATCCTAATATTTTTTTTAACCCAAGGTCTGGTGTTAAGATGGAATGTATTGGTCCACTCCTTCTGGTAACTCCCCCAAAAAAGGTCGAAATTTTCAAAAAATGTATTTTCTGCACAGAAAGATATAGGATATTCCGATTTTGCTCCTACTTTGCAAATCCTTATATTTGCATCAGTTCTAGGTCAGGTGCGAAAATTGACAATATCGCTCCACTCCATCTATTACCTCCCCCACAAAGGGTCAACATTTTGAATAATTACAACTCCTATAAAATGTGATGTAAGAATCCGATTGTCTTCAAATTTCACACATCCCAATATTTTAATAAACTCAAGATCTGGTGTTAAGGTGGTATATGGCGGTCCACTCCTTTTAGTACCTCACCCACAAAGGGTAAAAATTTTTTCCATAAAGCTCATAAAACACGAAATTAACATCCGATTCCATTCAGACTTGATACATTTCAATATTTCAATCAACACAAGATCTGTTATAGAGATGGTAGAGATCGGACCATTCCTTCTGGTACCTCCCCCACAAAGGGTCAACGTTTTGAATACCCAAAATGTTTATAAAATCCGAAATAAGCATCCGGTTCCCTTCACACATCCTATTATTTTTACTAACACAAGATCTGCTGTAAAGATGGAATATATCGGACTGTTGTGAAGATGATAGATATCCGTCTACCCCTCGTGGCAGCTCTCCCACAAAGGGTCAATATTTTCAATTCAATTTTCAATATTTTATACCCTACACCACAAAGTGGTCAGGATATTGTGTCTTTGTGCATTTGTTTGTAACAGGCAAAAGGAAACGAGATAGACCCATAGTTCCTTTTGATGATCTGCATAGAATCACATTCTGAGTCGATTTAGGCATGTCCGTCCATCCGTCTGTCCATGTATTTTTGTAAACAAAGTACTGTTCGCATTTATTGCGCTATCCAGATGAAATTTTGCACAAATCATTTGTTTGGCCCAAGGACGAACCCTATTGAAATTGAAGATAATCGGTTAAAATTTAGATATAGCTCCCATATATATCTTCGTCCGATTTGCCTTTTATTGTGCACCAAACGTGTAATATAAGCGCGAATTGTATGGAATTTTGCACATACAACCAAATTAGGCCTGAAAATAAGTATGTCAAATTTGATCGAAATCGGTTCAGATATAGCTATAGCTCCCATATATATTGTTCATCCGATTTGTTATTTTTGTCCTCCGCAGCCGTAATATGCACACTGTAACAACAATATTTGGGGATATATATCAAATACAGCTCAGAAATACATTTGCTAAATTTTATCGAGATCGGTTAAGATTTGGATGTATCTCCTATATATAACTTCGTCCGATTTACCTTTTATTGTGCACCAAACATCTAATATTTGCCCAAATGGGATGAAATTTGGCACTTACGACCAAATTGCGTCTAGAAGCTAGTATGTCAAATTTGGTGAAGATCGGTTCAGATATAGCTATAGCTCCCATATATATTGTTCATCCGATTTGTTATATTTGTTACCCACAGCCGTAATATGCACTCCGTAACAACGGAATTCAGGGAAACATATCAAATACAGCTCAGAAATATATTTGCTAAATTTTATTAAGATCGGTTCCGATTTCGATATAACTCCCACATATATCTTTATCCTATTTCAAATTAATTTTGCACCAAATGGGCAATACATGTCCGAAATCAAAAGATTCAAATGCTTCGGCATATTTAGTCCTTTGGACTTTAAATTACAATTATAATCATAGCGTGTATGATGGAATTCTCCCATAAAAACTTTTAATTGTTATGCGGAGCTCTACTAAATTAGCAAAGTGGTGTAGGGTATCATAAAGTCGGCCCCGCCCAACTTTAAGACTTTCTTTACTGTTTTTTTTTTATTAAATATTTGAAAATGAAATTTCAAAATGAGAATAAAAAATTGAAATAAAACTATGAAATGACCCAGACCACCAGAAACCGTTTTCATTTCAATTATTCGTTTGTTGTTATCAGGTGTGTGTGTGTGTGCAAGTGTATCGGCGTAACAACTGACATTATTGCCTCGTAATGAAATTTGTTTGTAAAAAATAATTTACACAGGTGAATGATATGGGTATAGCGGTCGGTGTCGGGTTTCTTTTGTAGTTTACCCTAACCTCAACCTTGAGAAGCAACAGAAAACAAATAAATAAGAAAAAAAGCTACTAGACAAGTCAAAACGGCGTTAAGTTCAATAACCAACATTACGTTCATATCCACCACCCTGAAAAAAACATGAGACAATAAAAAAAAAACAAGTTAAAAAATTTTAGTCCGTTGTGCTGACTGATTTATATCCTCAGGTCTGCAGCCAAAATGTTTGCGTGCCCAAGGCTTTATGACGGCCCACACCACCACCATGGCCTGCGCTTGAGTTCTGGTGGCCAACCGAATTTGCACTCTTTCAGCTAACCTCTTTGGCAAGTAAACACGATCATTTTGTTTGTTTACAAACTGCTGAACAACGAAGGTTTTCTCATCGGAGAAAATCAAATTCGGCAGTTCACCACTTTCCGCCAAGCGAAGCAACTCTTTAGCTCTTTTGAGCCTATTTTTTGCAATTTCAATGGCCTTGCCCCGAGCTCATTTTTCAATATTTGCCGAATGGAATATTGCGATATGTTCAGGTCACGAGCTATTCTTCGGCCACTTACATTTCGAACCATTTCTGCTGATCTTGCTATTTTCTTCCGTCCACTTCCTTGACGTCGGGCTACGCTACCAGTATCACGGTAACGAGCGATGGTACGAGACACAAAAGATTTATTCGGATTTAAATGCTGGAGTGCTCTAACGATAGCGACTTGTGGTTTTCCAGCCAAAAATAAAGAAATCACACTATCACGCTTGAATTCCATCACGAATAACTTTTTTTCTCACCAAAATGCATTTGTACGCTTGTAAAAAATATAATGAGCTGTCACTGGAATAATTTTAACAGCTTTCGGACGAGTGGCTTAGAATTGACAGAAGTCTGAAATTGGTTGCAGTTTTTTCATCTCACCCTGTACCTGCAAATAACCCTTTTAATTTATATAACTAAAACAATATCCTTTTATTTGCCGTATTGTCTCCTGGCCATATGGTGGAATAACCAATCTACCCACACCACCCATCAATTTCCCAAAACCCCTAGCTATACTAATTAACTTTGTTTTTATTTACAGGTTAGCACTATTAACCCCAAAGTTTATCATACGGCAACATTTCTGGGTCTGCTGCCAGCTCAATTAATCAACGTTTATTTGGGTTCAACCCTTAGGTCAATGCATGAGGTACTAAATAATCATGGGACAGCGATAACTGGTTACATTAGTTTTGGTGTTGAGGTAAGTTGCTCGAATTCCCGCCCTCCTATACACATGGGGAGGTAGAAAGCCATTAAAGTTAAATGTTTGATAAATACATATGTTGACATACATACATATGTACGACAAACAACAGCTCATGTGCATGTTTTGTCGTTTTTGTTCTATAACAACAATAAATGATGATAATTGATTGTTGTTAATTTAAATCAATTAAGATTCGAAACGAAAGTCATGAAGAACTTGAGCAACAGTCGTGTAGAAATTTCCAAAAAAAAAAAAAAAAAAAATATATAGAACAATAAGTTATGCAAAAAAAAACGTAATGGTTCCTTTTTTTAAAAAAATACATATCTTATCAAGGCCAAGGGCTTATCAAGGTCGGCGGCCAAGAAGACTTTTTTTTGACAACAATTTTACAATATAATTAAGGTGAGAACATATGAACCGCCTTTTTGACTGGCTTAAGTCATTGGCTGTCTTCATCGGAAAAGAACAAAGGAGGTTGGCAAAAATCGAATAAAGTCAACCCAAAACTCCTTTGTTCCTCTACGAAGAAGCTAGCCGATGAATTAAGCCAGTCAAAAAAGCGTTTTATGTATTCTCATCTTTAGTAGTTTTGAATTATTTTGACTTCACTTTCTTTGAATTTTAAATAACAAAATGTTTTTTGGCGGCGGTCTGTTCCAGAACTGCAAGAATGTAAAAGATTTTACAACTGTAACCGATTTCCCTTTATATATCGGCGAAAATTGCAACACTAGTAGATTCTTGAAAGTTCTGGAACAAACCCTTTGTTGTCAGATGGGCTTACTGGACGGTCGACCTTATGTAGGCCATGTATCCTAAAAGCATGGTATCAGAAAGTAAGCCCATCTGACATCTAAGTTATTTGTTAAAAGGCATAATTGTGATTTGAACTTAAAAGAGAGTAGTATTCTTAGCCGACCTTATATAGGTCTTGCTTACGAGCAAGATATTGACATTCATTTAAATAACTCAAATAAGTTTTCAAACAGAATGCATTTTATTTCCAAATCTTCAATGCCAGCAAAAAAAATATTAAACAAAACGTTAATAACCCGTAACCCAGGTTATATTTGAATACCTGTTTTGTTATTGTTTCAATGAAACAAATAAAAAAAAAACATTGATGTCATTCCTTGTTTGCAAAATAATAATACATATTAAAATCGTTAGTCTTGTTTCCACATTTGCATTCATCAGCCTAAAAGTATGCTTCATTTTTTGTTTTGTTATTTTTTTACTTTTAACCCTTTTAAATTTCTCTGGGCAAATTTGTTGTCCCTGTGATTGTTGGGGCAGTTCATAATCATATCATATCAGATTTGGAACCCAATTATTTCCATACTGGATGCTGGATCGGTGTTTAAACAGGATCTGGGACATCAAGTAGCATACGAAAAATGGAACGCCCTGGGGAAGAGCTGGGGACGCTCAGACCGCGAGTTGTACATGCCACAGTGGTCTTGCCTGTCCAGACTTATGCCTTTTGTGGTGGCATGCAATTGAGCCCAAGACAGGCTTTTGTTTAAACAAGCCACCGTGAAAAAAACACTACCTTACACAACCTTACTATTGTGCTCTCAAGAGCACTTTTTAATCTGCTTTCAATGGGATGCTCAATTTCCAGCTGTTGAAAATGGAACGTATTCTGGAACGCCGTAGGGAAGAAGTACGCTCAGACCGCGTGTCGTACATTGAGTGTATACCACAGAGGTCTTGTCCGTCAAGTCCTACGATTGTCTTGCGTGGTGGCATGTAATTGAGCCCAGTTCAGGCTTATGCCTAAACAAACCATCGTGCAAAAAACCACAAACTTACTATTGACAAGCTGAGCTCTCAAGAGCATTTTTTTAATCTGTTTTCAATGTGATACTTAACTTCCTGCCATTGGATCTTTTACCTTAGTCCAAGCAGAAAAAATTGCGCTGAGACTACTTTGAATACCCTCCACCATTTGGAACAAATTTGGAAATTTTCAAAAAAATAAACAAATAATAATCCGTTAAAATTCTTTTAAAATCTTAAAAATACCGAATACAGCCGTTGTATTGGGATCTATACGAAGACCTATAGACCTGCAACCTTCGTCATAAGCCATTGCAATATTCAAATACGAAACTTGACAAAAATCAGGTAAATAATGTAGCTAAAATCATCGAAATACCGAATATAGGGAGGTACCGTTATATCGGCGCTATACGAAGCCCTGGACCTAAATAGACCATTTTCTGTCACAGGCTGTAGTACCTATTAGGAACTTCAAATACGAGATTTCAAACAATTTCGTTAAATATTGTACCTAAAAACGTCAAAATACCGAATATAGGGGGGTACTGATATATGGTGCCTATACGAAGACGTGTTCCTGCATACGTATTTTTTTGTCATAGGCTGTAGTACCCATTACAATTTCTAAATATGAAATTTGAAACAACTCCGGTGATTAATGTCCATAAAATCGTCAAAATATCGAATAACAGGGCATACTTTGTATGTGGGCTATATGATATCGTGGGCCTATATAGACATTCCTCTGCCAGGGGGTAAAATTGTCTATATAGCTTTACGTTTTAGTATAGCACCCATATAACCCTACCCCGAGATATTTGGTATTTTCAGGATTTTCGCGACATTCACCGGAATTGCGTCAAATTTCGTATTTGAAGTTCGTAATGGATACTATAACCTATAGCGGAAAAGTTTCTATACTGGTCCACGTCTTAATATATCGCCCCATACAACTGTAGCTCCCCTTTATTTGAGGTTCGGAATCGTTACTACAGCCTATGACAAAAAAATGATTTATCCAGCTCCACGATTTCGTATGCCCCCCATATAAACATTTTCATTTGAGTGGTATTTTTGACGGAATTTTTTTTTGAGATATTTCAACTTCCTTCCGAATGGTGGAGGGCATAAAAAGATCGGCCCGGCCGAACTTAGCTTAATTTTTAATTGTTTTTCCTTTCATTGTCTTACCACTTAATCAATAATTACATTAACTTTAGCATTTCTTTCGTTTAATAACGCCTTGAAGTATGCTTTATATTTTGTTACTATTCAATTATTCAACATATCGTACAATATTTCGACATTTCGTGCCCATTTAAAATGATTAACCATTGATATTTTTTTTATTCATTTCATTCTGCTAATATTTTTGTTCTCCAATTACAGGTTGTCTGTGGCATAGCCTTGATGTTTTGGGTGGTGCAAAAAGCGCGCAAAGAATTGTCGGAAACTCTGCTCACCGATATTGGCAACGATGGCAAACTAATCGATATACAAGTGTAGCGCAAGCAAGACTGCTGCTATATTAGCATAACTATTAATATTATTAAAATTATTGTTATCTTTTAACAAAAAAAAACAGCAAAAATTAATTTAAAAAAAAAATATATATGTAAAAACATTTTTATGTAAATCTATAAATTATAACATATTTATAATAATGAAAACAAAACTAAAACATCACATGTATTTTTTTAATGAAAAACATTTGTTTTTGTTTATATTGTTTTCAAATTGTTTTTTTGTTTATTGGTTTTAATTAATTTTTCTTATTTAAATTATACAAGCATTTATATTTTAAAATATTATTTTGTTTTTTCGCTAAAAACAAAATAATTGAATAAAAATCAAATCTCATAATTATGTAAATAATTTAGAAACCATAAATTATGTTTTTTTAAATATAAAATTTATCTGTTTTGTACTATTAAATTTTTATAGTTTTTTTTTATATTGTATTAAGATAAATTGATTTTAATGTGAAACGTACACTGTTGCCAGAGGATATCGTGATTCTTTAAAAGTCAAAGGAAAGTTTCTCAAAAAAAATTAGAAAATGGATGAAATCTTTATTTGATTTGATATTTAATTAATTTAATGTTTGAAGATTATTCCATGCAAATGTTGACGGTGATTGCGCCACAAATGATCCACCCGTTTTGTCTAATTTTGGCATTCGCTTTCCAACATTTCGGCCGGTATCTCACAAAGAAAACGCTTCAATATTGTCTTCCAATGCGACTTCGTCTGTACGGGATGAGATAAAAAAAACTGCGCCATAATTTTTACATTTTTTTTTTAAATTTTATTGAATGAAAGCAAAAAATGTCGGAAATAGCATCAAATTTTTCAGTAAGCTTAGATTCATTCGAATGGCCTTCAAACTGCCAATGAAACCGTTAGACGCTGCCCGAATGTTGCTCTGTGGTAATTTCGTCCATTTCCGGCGAAGCGCTTGCTTGAGTTGATTAACACTTTGGTATATTTTAGTGCCAACCTTCCTTTTCAAAATACTTCAGACACAATAGTCCAACGGATTGGTATCCGGAGATTTTGGTGGCCATTGTGCTCTGGAAATGAAGCGAGGAACCTCATTTTGTAACCACTCTTGGGTGGCTCGTGCTGAGTGCGATGGTGCTGAGTCCTGTTGGAATGTCCAAGGTCTGCGGCCAAAATGTTTGCGTGCACAAAGCTTTCATACACCCTCCAGAATATTTTCGCGATAATATTCGGGATTTATTCTGATGCCACGGTCGATTAATACTAGCGGAGAGCGATCATCGTCTGTTATGGCGGCCCACATCATCACCATGGCTGGCGCTTGAGGTCTGGTGGCCAACCGAAGGTTCACATTTTCAGCTGACCTCTTTGGCAAGTAAACACGATCATTTCTCATCGGACAAAACCAAATTCGGTAGTTCACCACTTTCGGCCAAGCGAAGCAATTTCTGATGTTGCTGTTTTCTTCCGTCCATTTCCTTGAAGTCGGACTACGCTACCAGCGATGGTACGAGTAACGAGCGATGGCACGTCACAATAGTCACAATAGATTTATTCACATTTTTTCATCTCACCCTGTAGTCGGTATTTTGATGATTTTATCGATATTTTTGACCGGAATTATTTCAAATTTCGCATTTAAAGTTCGTAATAGGTACTACAGCCTATGACAAAAAATCGCGCACACAGGTCAACGTCTTCGTATAGCCCCAATTTAAAGATACCTCCCGATATTCGGTATTTAAATGATTTTAGCGGTATTATTCAACAGAATCGTTTCAAATTTCGTAATTGAAGTTCGTAGAGGGTACTACAGCCTCTGACATACTGCAGCCGGTATTTTGATGATTTGAGCGAAATAATTAACCGGAATTGTTTCAAATTTCGTATTTAAAGTTCGTAATGGGTACCACAAAGTATGACAAAAAAGTGTGTGTGCAGGTTCTTGTCTTCGTATAGCCCCCATGTAACGATACCTTCCTTTTTTCGGAACATTTAAGCGACATTATTCACTGGAATTGTTTCAAATGTGGTATTTGAAGTTCGTTATGGATACTACAGCCTAAGAAAGAAAACTGTCTGTGCAGGTCCACGTCTTCGTATGGCCCATATAACGATACCTCCCAATATTCGGAATTTTAATGATTTTAACGACATATTTTACCAGAATTGTTTAATATTTTATATTTTAAGTTCGTAATGTATACTGCAGCCGAAGACAAAAAATTGTCTGTGCAGATCCACGCCTTCGTATAGCCCCCACATAATGGAACCTGTCAACATTTGGTATTTTGATATATTAGCGATATTTTTTACCAGAATTATTTCAAATTTCGTAATTGAACTTCGTAAAGGATACTGCAGCCTATGACAAAAAATTACTTATGAAGGAACAGGTCTTCGTATAGGCCTCTTGTAAGGTGGTATTTATCTACGAATTTTTTTTTTTTTTAATTTTCGAAATGGTGGAGGGTATTAAAGCTGCTTTTTTAGCATTTCTCTATATTTCTTATAGAAATTGAAGCGGTTTAGTAAACTTTCCGATTTCAGTGACCACTTCTCCATACAACTTTTGTACCGTAATCGAAAGGGATTCGGAATCAGAATCGGAAATTTTAATATAGATTCCGACCGAATTCGGAATAAAATCTTAGCTGGCAAGACATGCCCAATTTGTGTGTGCAATTGTGTGCAATAGTGCCTCTGACGAAACATCTTTATTTATAAATTAATTATTATTTTAATTATTAATTTTTCCTGTATTAAAAATTCAAAAAAGCATTTTAGTATTCTTCTCTTTTTTTATTTGCTCGCCTTTCTTAAAACTGCACATTTTTCGAAACCACTTAAATCTTATCCTGAGAAAACTGTACACCAATCCCTAGCTGGAAATGCCAAACCACTGTTTTTTTATAAACCAAACACAAGCTGTGCCTCTTTTTCTGTATAAAAAAAAAACTGTAACTCTAAAAAAAAAAAACAAAAACTACAAAACAAAAAACAACACTAATCCTAAAGCCAAAAAAAAACAACTGAAATTAATAAAAACAAAAAAAAAACTTTATAATAGAGTAAAAATTTGTCATTTATTTATAAAAACAAAAAATATTAAGCTTATTTTTTAAATATACAAAACAACACACAGCAGACACAAAAAGCATAATAAAAAACGAAATAAAAAATAAATACAATGTGTCACAAACAAAAAAACAAGGTATGTGATTTGTTGTTATTGGAAAAAATTGTCATAAAATTAGTGTGTGTGATAAAGAAGATATATTGCTATAAAAATAAATTTAAAAAAAATACGAATATATAACTCAAACTGTGTTTTTTTGTTTATTTCCTCTCATATTGTCTCCAATTTCGTGGCTCTTTCAGATAATGATTCGATAAAATAGTTTCGAAAACACCAACGGCAAAATCAACATCGTTTTTCGTGATGCACATGGGCGGTTTTAGACACATAATCTATTGAAGAAGAAAAAAACAAAAACAGTGAAAAAGTTGAGATGAGTTCCACAGCAAATGTAATGAGGGATTCAGCAAAATTGAAAATTATCGAAATCATCATGAGGTTTTCTAACCAATTTTTTTTTTTTGAGTTACCGACAAAAATCGTTATAATTACGATGCTTAAAATTTTGATAACGCTGTGTAACACCAAAAATAATTACGGGGAAATCAAGTGGATTATGAAAATAGAAGACACTTGTAGAAAAGGTTTCTAAAGTTTATATCGCAAAGTATCGTAAAAAATAAGGGGAAAATTCACACACACCTCTTCCATACGTTCGAGGATATTCAAAATGTTGACCCCTTATGGAGCAGGTACCAATAGGAGTGGACAAATATATCTTCATCACAACAGATTCTGTGTTAATAAGAAGAGAACCAGATACTTATTTCTGATTTTATAATCGTTTTGGTTATTTAAAACCTTGACCTTTTGTGGGGGAGGTACCAGAAGGAATGGACCGATATCTACCATCTTCATAACAGATCTTGTGTTGATAGAGATATTGAGGTGTGCCAAGCCTGAATGGAATTAGATGTTAATTTCCGTTTTATGAGCTTCATGGATATTCAAAATTTTGACCATTTGTGGAGGAGGTACCAGAAGGAGTGGACCGATATATCCCATATGCACAACAGATCTTGTGTTAGTAAAACTAATGGAATGTGTAAAATAGAAAGAGAACCGGATACTTTTTCGGATTTTATAATCGTTTTGGTTATTCAAAACCTTGACCTTTTTTGGGGGAGGTACCAGAAGCAATGGTCCGATCTCTACTATCATTATAACATATCTTGTGTTGATAGAAATATTGCGATTTACCAAGTCTGAATGGAGTCGTATGTTAATTTTGCGTGTTATGAGCTTCATATTTATTCAAAATTATAACCCTTTGTGGGGGAGATACCAGAAGGAGTGGACCGATATTTGAATTTGAAGACAAACAGACACTTACATCGCATTTTAGAAAAGTTATAATTATTCAAAATTTTGACCCTTTGTGGGGAAGGTACTTGATGGCTTGCACTGATATTGTCCATTTTCTCACCTGACTTAGCACTAACGCAAATATCAGGCTTTGCAAAGTTGGATCAAAATCGTATTGTTCTTTCTCTTTCTGTGCAGTAAAATATTTTTTTGAATTTCGACCTTTTGTGGGCGCGTCACCAGAAGGAATGGACCAATATTGTCCATCACCGAACTCAATGTAAGTTTGATAATAATATTACAATGAACCAAGTTTGGATTAAATTAGATATTTCCTTCGAGAGTTCTCATGTGCACCAGCCAGCAGAAAGACAGACCGACGGACGTCGCTATACCTACTTCAAATGTCCTGAAAGGGATTTGGTCCAATGAGACCTAGGATCTAAAACCGTTTTTTCGATGAGCCACTTTTTGGCCCTATCAAATGATATATACCTTCTCTTTGGCTGAGGGTATAAAAAAGCATCCAACAAACATTGCTGAAATTGACCGTTTCGGTTTGTATTTTTAAACTTCTATGTTGGATTGTATTTTCAAAATTCTACATGACACATATATTGAGAACCTTACAAGTAAAAAAACTGTAAGTTCGACCGGACCGAACATTGAATACCATCCACCATTAGAACGAATTTGGTGATTTTCAAAAAAATAAAATCCGTTAAAAGTTTTGGTAAATTTTATTATTTTATTTTACGACGATATGGAACTGTATAAGCAACTTTTGTCATAAGCCATTACAATACCGGGAAACTATTTTTTTCTTGGGGACGGGCCCGGGACCTCAGATTTTTGACCCAAAATTCCGGGGTAATACACCGACTAGACCCGGATTCAATTACCCGATATAGACAATGTAGGTATATCTAACAAGTGGTCACATGAAGGGTAAGTGGTCACGGTTCCGAAGTTATAGTCAAATTATCGATTTTTTGGACCCGGATTTTTTATAAAACTCCCAACCGTGCCCACTCACCACTTGTTGAATATACCTAAATTGTCTATATCGGGTAATTGGATCCGGGTCTAGTCGGGGTATTGACCCCGGACTTTTGGGGCAAAAATCTGGGGTCCCGGGTCCGTTCCCCAAGAAAAAAAATAGTTTCCCGGGATCAGGGTCAAAATACCTACCACTGGAAAACATTTCGAAAAAAATGAAGTTTTTACTAAACTAGTGTTAAGCCGGTCTAAAATATATATTTCGAGGTGTTACAAACGGAATGACAAACTTAATATACCCTCCATAGGGTGTAGGGTATAAAAACGAAAATTAGTTGACTTAAGTTGCCTAATTTTTATACAAAAAAAAAAAAATAACTTCAAATTTGCAACCAATTTATGCAAAATAGGTTACACAAGGTACGAAAAAGACTTATTCGCGTTGCCATCTTCACGAATTATTTTTCTTCAGTTATTTATGATTGAAGAAATTGTATCTCTAGGAAAATGCTTTCCGTGCAAATATAATTCCGCCTAGGATATTCATGATTGGAAGTGAGATTTTTTTCCGGAGAAATATACAATTCTCTCTCAGAAATATTTTCCAAGTTTAATTTTTGTTAATGATAGCTTAGAGGGAAAAGAGAAAAATTCCACACGGAAATGTTATTTAAGTTTGAACTTAAGGTTTTATTTTGACGGTGAAGAAGTAGTTCCATGCCAATTCTTTAATTTGGAATCCTAGGCTTGTGAGATGCAATCTTTTCCCCAACTCTCTCCATTTTTTTAAACATTTGAATTTAGAATATTAATTTAATTAATAAACGATAGATTTGATTTATTATAAAAGTTAGTAATAATAATATTTATTCCAATAGTTAAGACCTAAATACGTATGTATATATATAAAATTTTTCTATTAGAAATATAAGTCTCAGTACAAGTCTTAGAAAATCGGAAGACATTTTCAAGTCATTTTCTAAATTTAAATTTAAAAAAAAAAACAAATGATAAAAATTAATTTTTCGCTAAGAAATCTGAAATTGCACGATTAAGGACATCCACGGCAAAATTTACATCCGATTTATTGATACACATGGGAGGTTTAATGCGGAAAATCTGTAAAGATATTGAAAAAGAGAGAGACAGAGATAGAAAAAAAACATAGTTTGGAGAAAATAAGAAGCCGTAACAATACGAATTTCATAAAAAGACAGAGCAAAGCGAAGCCACACAGAAAAAAAGGACAACAGACAAAGCCCAAAACCAAAAGCAATAACAAAAACGTAAAAAGCCAGACCATAGACACCATATAAGGCTTTGGAGAGAAAAGTTCTAAAAAATACCACTTACATTTCCGTTGAGACCTCCACGACCAAAGAGAACACCCATATCTTTGCATTGTTCCCATATCTCCAGGACATGTGGTACTCCTAGCGGTGCCTTGGTTTTACGATCGCTAACCAATTCCAGACCAATCATGAGCCCCTTGCCACGAACATCACCCACAATTTCGTAGCTATCCCTCAGTTCGGCCAATTTGTTGAGGAAATAGGTACCCACTTCCAGGGAGTTCTTTTGCAGCTGTTCCTCTTCAATGACATCGAGCACGGCAATACCCACAGCACTGGCCATGGGATTACCGCCATAGGTGTTGAAATGCAAGGCCATGCCCAGGGACTTGGCTATTTCGGGAGTGGTTACCACGGCAGCCATGGGGAATCCATTGCCAATTCCTGGGGAAATAAAATTGAAAATTTACTTTCTTTCGATTTTAGGTGGCAAGTTTCCCTTTCTCCTTACCCTTGGCCATGGTCACAATATCTGGCACAATTCCATGACCCTCAAAACCCCAGAAATGATCACCGGTACGACCAAAACCGGTTTGCACCTCATCCGCCACAAAAACTCCACCATTGGCCCGAACCAATTCAGCTGCCTTTTTAATATAACCCTTGGGGAATTGTACAGTGCCACCCACACCCTGAATCGATTCGGCAAACATGGCAGCCACTTTTCCCCGTGGCAGAGAATATTTAAATGTCTGCTCCAATTCATTGTAATACATATCCGTTGCCTTACATCCCGTCTCCACGGAACAATCACATTTCCGATCTGTTTGTATGGGAGAGTCACGACAATTGGCCCCACCCCATATGCCGGTATAAGGATCAGGATTCATGACATGATGTATGCCATTGGATACCCCGGCCAGGGGGAAACGCCATGTTGAATGGGCTGTCAATCCCATGGTATACGGTGACATACCATGATAACAATTGCGCAGGGTTAGAATATCCTGATTGCCGGTATGTAGACGGGCCATGAGCATGGCCAAGTCATTCGCCTCCGAGCCGGAATTGACAAAACAAACTGCCTTCAAATTTCCAGGGAATTTGGCTGTCAATTTTTGGGCATATTCATGGATTTTGGGATGCATATAAATGTTGGTGGTGTGCCACAGGGTCTTGATTTGCTGCTCCAGGGCTTTGTTGACTTTTCTGAAAAAAAAAACAAAAAATTAAAATCAAATTTTTTCAAAATCCATTCCATTCCCCCCATTACTTACGGATGACAATGACCCACGGACACGGTCACAATACCTCCAAACATATCCAAATAACGATTGCCATCATGATCGTACAACCATTGCATATGACCACTGCTGATCAGCAAAGGCTTCTTGTAGTAGGATTGTATATTGGGTGTCAAATGATTCCTCCTCAGTTCCGTGATGTTTTCATAACTGGGTCCCTTATATGTGGGCGGCTTATGATCACAATCAGGCATTTCATTTTGCAGCACTGTCACTGTGGCCGGTGCGGCTTTGGAGTTTAAAGTTGACGTGCGGCGAGATGGCTGGCGTCCTGGACGTATCAAGCGGCTGGAATGGGCTAAAATGGAAAAAATTTAGTACTTTATTAATATTTAAAAAAATAACATAACTTCTTTATATATTTTCCCTCTGTCCCACTTATGAAGGTAAGATGTACATCCTCGTCTCCACACATTCTACCATTCAGAATGAGGAGATTGTTGTTTGTACACAATTATATTGACAGGTTCCATTTTTATACCCTCAGCCAAATGGCTAGAAAGGGTATATATCATTTGATACGGCCAAAACGTGCCTCATCGAAATAACGGTTTTAGAACCTAGGTCTCTTTGGACCACATCCGTTTCAGGACATTTGGAGTCGGTCTGGCGATGTTCGTTCATTCGTCTGTCTGGCTGGCGAAGAGAGTGTCCGATTTGATCCAAATTTGGTAAATCGTAATATTATTATGAAAAATAGATCGAGTTTGGAGATGGGAAATATCGGTCCACCCCTTCTGGTAACTCCCCCACAAAAGGTTGAAATTTAAAAAAAAATATTTCACTGCACAGAAAGAGAAAGGATCATCCGATTTTGCTCCAACTTTGTAAATCCTAATATTTGCATCAGTGCTATGTAAGGTGCGAAAATGGACAATATCCGTAAACTCCATCAAGTACCTCCCCCACAAAGGTCAAAATTTTGAATAATTATAACTCTTACAAAATGTGATCTAAGAGTCCGATTGTCTTCAAATTAGACACATCACAATATTTTTATAAACCCAAGATCTGGTGCGAAGATGAGATATATCAACCCACTCCTGCTGGGATCTGCCCCACGGAGGGTCAAAATTTTGAATAACCAAAACGATTAAAAAACGCGAAACAAATATTCGATTCCATTCAGAATTGGCACATCTCAATATTTCCATCAACACAAGATCTGTTATAAAGATGGTAGAGATCGGACCATTCCTTCTGGTACCTCCCCCACAAAGGGTCGAAGTTTTGAATAACAAAAACGTTTATAAAATCCGAAATAAGCATCAGGTTCTCTTTATATTTCACACATCCCTATATTTCTTCTAACACAAGATTTCCTGTGAAGATGGAATATATCGGTTCACTCCTTCTGGTGCCTCCCCCACAGAGGGTCAAAATTTTGAATATTAATGAAGCTCATATAACGCAAAATTAACATCCGATTCCATTCAGACTTGGTACATCTCAATATTTCCATCAACACATGATCTGTTATAAAGATGGTAGATATCGGACCATGCCTTCTGGTACCTCTCCCACATAGGTTTCAGGATTTTGAAAAACAAAGCCTCAAAGAGATCGCAATAAGTATCCAACTCTCTTCAAATTCCACACATTCAAACATTTTTGCTAACACAAAATCTGTTACAAAGATGATATATATCGGCGAACCCCTTCTGGTACCTTACCCACAAAGGGTCAAAATATAGAATAACCAATAACGATTATAAAATCAGAAATAAACATCCGGTTCTCTTCATATTCCACATATCCCATTATTTCTACTAACACAAGATCTGCTTTGAATATGGAATTTATCGGTCCCATTAAAATTCCAAAAAGTGCAAGAACTTACACCGCAACAGAAAGAAAATAGACTCAAAAGAGCTAAAGATTTGCTTCGCTTGGCCGAAAGTGGTGAACTGCCGAATTTGGTTTTCTCCAATGAGAAAACATTTGTTGTCCAGCAGTTTGATTTGAACAAAATGATTGTGTTTACTTTTCAAAGAGGTCAGCTGAAAATGTGCACCTTCGGTTGGCCACCAGAACTCAAGCGCCAGCCATGGTGATGGTGTGGGCAACCATAACGGCCGATGGTCGCTCTCCGTTAATCGACCGTGGCATCAGAATAAATGCAGAATATTATCGCGAAAATATTCTGGATAGTGTATTAAAGCCTTGGACACGCAAACACGCAGACCTCGTTTCATTTCCAGCGCACAATGGCCACCAAAATCTCCGGATACCAATCCGTTGGACTATTGTGTCTGGAGTATTTTGGAAAGCAAGGTAGGCACTAAAAAATACCAAAGTGTCGATCACCTCAAGCAAGCGCTTCGCGGGAATGAGCCAACATACCGCAGAGCAACATTCGGGCAGCGTGTGACGGTTCCATTGGCCGTTTAAAGTCCATAATTCGTGCCAAAACTGACCAATTCGAACAAATCTTAACTTATTCTAAAATTTGATGCTATTTCCGACAATTTTTGCTTTCATTCAATAAAATTTAAAAAAAAAATGTAAAAATTATGGCGTTTGACTTTGTTGCAGTTGTTTTATCTCACCCTGTATATGTTTCATACGATTTGCTGTTAAAGTCCCTCACATGCGTAATATGCATTCGACAATAATGATATTTGGTAGCTGATATCTTATAGAGCTCGGAAGTTCCTCTGCTAAATTTTATCAAGATCGGTTCAGATTTGGATATAGGTTCCATATATATCTTCAATCGATTCTGGTTAATTGTGCACGAAATGACCAATATCTGTCAAAAAGTCCTGAATTTTGGTACTTCCGTCGGAATTCAGCAAAGAAGCAAGTACTTAAAATTTTGGTTCAGATATAGCTAGAGCCCCCATATATATATTTCATCCGATTTGGTGTTAAAGTCCCACATATGCGTAATGTGCACTCCACAACGAAAATAATATAAATAATGATAAAAATAATGAATAATCATAACAGGGGTAAACATATTTTGAAATAATCGAACCTTGGCTGAGGGTATACATCTGTCGGTTTACATCTGATACGTTTTAACTTGTTTTGTATTTAATTTTCCTTATTTAAAAAAAAAATGTTATTTTTTTCTATGTCGTTATTTTAAATTATTTTTTAAGTCACGTTGTTAATGTTTTTTTTATCCACGTTTAATGTTTTTTTTTAATATTTAGAAAAATCAATGTTTTTAATTCTTTTCGACAAGTAGTTTTCTCCAAAATTGAAAATTTTCAAATTAATTTTTTTTAATCTAGGTTATCTTTACTACTTTTTTTACCTAAGCTTGGAAATATTCCATGTTCCATATTTCATATTTTCATGTTTTCAATTCTTTTCTAAAAGTAGTTTTCTTCAAAATTGAAAATTTTCAAATTTATTTTTTTAACGTTTTACATTTTTTTCACCTATGCTTGGAAATATTTTGAAAAAAAAAATCCATGTTTTCAATTCCGAAAAGTACTTTTCTTCAAAATTAAAAAATCTGATGTTTTATTAATTTGTTTTCCTGCAGGTGCCTTATGTATGGCCTCCCTGACAGTGCTGCCTATTAATTTACATATTCATTGTTTATAAACAACATTGATGCCATTCACATTGTCCGCCACTAAATGACGCCGTAAACAAATATATTTGCATTAATTTTGCTTCACGAATACATGGGACATGGAAAGGGCAAGAGAATTCCCTCAAAATAATCTGCATTATTGAACAATTTAACGAATTTAAAAAAAATAGGCAAAATGTTTCCTTGTTTTATCTTATCTAATTGGAGGGCTTTTCAGTTGGGTGGCAATTGCACAGGCATGCCTCTACCTGGCTTATTTTAACACCGGCCCCCTTATCCAGTAATTTTCTAAGGTTTGTCGAGTGGATGGGTAGGTTCTCTGATTTTTTTTTTAAATATGCCTCACAAATATCCATTAACTTTTGAATATATTTATTCTGTAATCTAAAAATAATATATTTAAATTGAAATTGTACATATTTATACGTAGATACCTCAGATTATTCTAATCTAGTTTTCTTATCAGTTTAGCAAATTTTATTTTATTAGCACAAACTGTCCAATTAATGCCCTAATAAATGATAGAGATTTGGGACCCGGTATAATACGCAAAGTCAACACACACGCCATGCCCGTTGTTGTCTTTGCTGTTGGTCTACCATTGGGGGTATTTGTTGTTATATTTTATTATCATAATTAACGTTATAATAAAAAAAATGAAACGAAATGTTATCAACAAGTGGTTGGGAAGATAGACAAGAATATATACGTTCTGGCCTATTTTTTGTGATTTTATATAGGTAGGGCCTTAACTAAAGTTTAGAATATTTTTTCGAGCGGAATAATTTTGTTATATTGTCAGAGAGAATGAAATATCTTAAAACGTTGTTTTTAATATTCATATTCAACCAAGGGCTGGATTCTTATTCTATGAAAATATGAAATGAAAAATATTTCCATTATAAAATTTTCCATTTGACATTTCTTTCCTTTATAAAAGTTTTCATTTCACATTTTCATAGAACAAGAATTGAGGGCCAAATCATAGATATCCGCTCGGAATTCTATTCCCACGGAAAGCATTTTCCTGGACAGACAATTCCTTCAATCATAAACAATTGAGGAATAATAATTAGTAAAGATGGCAACGCGAATGTGTTCTTTTCGTACCTTGTGTAACCTATGTTTGAAATACTTTTGTTAGGTATAAAAATTAGGCAGTTTAAGTCAACTAAATGTCATTTTTAAGATTAGAATATATCTGATGGATGTTGATAAGACTATGGAGCAACGGCTTAACTCTAGTTTTGTAAAGACTGTTCGATTTTTCTTCGAAATTTTTTCCAGAATCAGACATTTTCTCGGAATCAGGATAAAAATAAGTACCTCTGGAAAAAATTTCGAAAAAATCGAATTGCATTACTAAACTAGAGTTGTTCCGGAGCAACATAGAATTTTGAAAATACAATATTGAACGGCCAATTTCACCACTTTGGACCATAACCGTTTCGGGACATTTGGAATCCATCTAGCGATGTGCGTCCGTCCGTCTGTAACTCTCGAAGGGAGTATCCGATTTGATCCAAACTTGGTACATCGTAATATTATTATCAAACTTAGATCGTGTTTGGAGATGGGCGATATCGGTCCACTCCTTCTGGTACCTACCACACAGAATGTCAAATTTCAAAAGAAAATAATAATTAAAGCACAGAAAGAGAAAGGACAATCCGATTTTGCTCGAAATTTGCGAAACCTATTATTTGGATCAGTGCTAGGTCAGGTGTGAAAATGAACAATATCGGTCCACTCCATCAAGTAACTCCGCCACAAAGGGTCAACATTTTGAATAATTATAACTCTATTAAAATGTCATGTATGTGTCCGATTGTCATCAGATAACACACATCCCATTATTTCTACAAACACAAGATCTGCTGTGAGAATGGGTTGTATCGGCCCACTCCTTCTGGTACCTCCCCCACAAAGGGTCAACATTTTGAATATCCACGAAGCTCATAAAACGTGAAATTAATATCTGATTCCATTCAGACTTGTTACATCGCACTATTTCCATCAACACAAAATCTGTTATAAATATGGTAGAGATCGGACCATACCTTCTGGTACCTCCCCTACATAGGGTTCAAGATTTTGGAAAACAAAACGCTCAAACGCTCAACTCTCTTCAAAGTTCACACATACAAACGTTTTTGCTAACACAAGAGCTGTTGTGAAGATGATATATATCTGCAAACTCCTTCTGGTACTGCACCCACATGGGGCCACAATTTTTAATACTTTTTTCTGTCATAACTTGCGAAACAAGTCAGCGATTCCTTACAACTTCCTATATCTAAATATTTCCCTCTACCAGAAACCTGACATGAATATGGAATTTATAATTTCGCATAAAATTGGATATAAATGTTCGATTTTCTTGTAATTTTATCCATGTCAATATTTTTATCTGTATTAAATGAAGCATGACAATGGAATACTTCGGTGGTACCTCACACACATTTTAACATTCTCTAAAAATTATCATATATCTCATATAAAGTGAAGGAACTAGTCGATATAGTCCAAACATGGTACTTCACAATATTTGTATCATATTTATTTAGGTCCGATACGTAATGGACAATATTGGTCCATTTCTTCGTAACCTACGCCATAGAGGGTCAACAATTTCAATAATCATAACAGAAGTCAAAATATATTTAAATAATCGAGCATTGGCTAAGGGTATGCATCTGCCTGCAAAAGCGACTGCTACTATTTAACCTGTTCTTAAACCAGTCCTAATATTAATAATGTGAATTTTTTCCAAAAGAATTTTTTTTTTGTCCAAAAATGTTTTCAACTTTTTTTCCAAAAATCTTTTGAGAACATTTTTTTTAGCTTGTTACACTCTCAAATATTTAATTCCCCATCCCTGCTATCATAGCAATGCTCTTCACATTCAAATACCTTAAAAAAGTGTGCGAATTTTGTGTAACAAAGGTTTAATAAATTATTCAGTTAATTGGGCGATTGTATCTATCTTTTTGAAGCATATGCGAAATGTAAAATTGCTAAATTTTTTGATATAAATTAACTTCTAGGAACTAGAAATATTAAAGGGAATAAAATAAAAAATGTGGATGTAATAGAAAATTATTATTTTCTATTTATCCAGAATTCTCGCGCATGTAGTAGAATATTAATTAAAATTATTCTTTTGCAGTGAGGCCTGAACAAGGCGCCAATTCGAAATAAAATCTCAAAATCCAATAGATACTTGTATGCACAAATATGTGTGGATCCACATAAATTCTGAAATATCCACAGGATCTAAAACAAGTGATGAAACTTGCAAGTTGCAACTCGATTTCGCTCTACCCCAATGTGTATTTGCATAGACCCACATAAACACAATCGTGGAGTAAGAGAATAGCAAAAGAAGAAAAAGTCAACATCAATAAATTTCCATTTCACTTGAAAAAAAATAATAAAAACCTACCTAGAATATTACGCGACATCATATTGCACTGACAATTTAGCTACTCTTAAATATTCTATTATTTATATTAATATTTTTTATTTAACAAAAAAAACTTTTTTTAAATTGTCACTTTGTTGATATTTTGTTATGTTAAACGATCCGTTCAAGTTATCAAAAGACCTGCTGTTGATCTACAAAAAAACACAATCACACGACCGCTACTTTCCACACCAGCAAATAAACTGAAACATTTGTCCCGGAATAACCAGCCAGCTAGCAAACGGCCGGTGTCGTTCCCATAATCAAACGGTTATTGAGAAGTCAATTGCACACTAACAACTATTTTCTGGCACTCTTTCTCTTGTGTGTCTGTTTTTTTTTTTTTATTCTCACTCTCCTGGTATAATGCTGTCAATTTTTGTCTGTCCATAACATGTTTGCCTGTGCATTAACATAGACTTTGGGTTGCTTTTCTCTCGTCTCAACTTGAAGTGTTAACTAGCAATGGACTTTATTAAACGGTTGTTATTTTTTTCCTGCATTCAAATAGTCCAGAATAAACCCGTTTTGCAGTGATCACCTTAACTAGAGTAGCCAAAAAGTTTTGGGGAGGCCAAATCTGCTGGCAGTATATAAATCGTGGAATTTTTAAAGGAATAGCAAGGACTAGTAGAGGCATAATCATCCAATTTTATTGCTGTTTTTTAAATCCATTTATTTTTTTAATATCAAGTGTATAGTGTTTTAATATCACGTATATCCCCACCCTGTATTCCAACACTCCATATAGACATTGCTGTCTCTCATTAAGCCTATATTAAATTTGGCTAGACCTAGTCGGAGGACACAATAGAATTTGAACTTGTGAACTTGCTACATTCCAAATCCATTACGTGGGAAGGATACAAAGGGCTAAAAATATTGCAACAATCCGCCGGCATACATTTGCTTCCAGGAATCATCCACAAACTTCTTTCTGAGGGAGTAAGGTAGCTTCATTCTCTTTTGCATGAAAACTGTGGTATATTCTGGGACTTATAATAGAATTTTAAAACAAAGAATTTTGCAGATTATTTTGACCTGCTACGATCCCGTTTAAAGGGAGTTTTCAACGATATTTTTTTAACAAATTAAAGAGTAACCGTCGGTTTGCCGACAGATGTATAAACAATATTCGATTATTATACCCTTAGGCATATGGCTAGTTATCCCTCAGCCATATGGCTAGAGAGGGTATGTATCATTTGATACGGCCATAAAGTGCCTCATCGAAATAACGGTTTTAGATCCTAGGTCTCTTTGAAAAAAAAATCCGTTTCAGGACATTTGGAGTCGATCTAGCTATGTCCGTCCGTCTGTCTGACTGGTGCGAACGATAACTCTCGAAGGGAGTATCCGATTTGGTCCAAACTTGGTACATCGTAATATTATTATCGAACTTAGATTGAGTTCAGAGATGGGCAATATCGGTCCACTCCTTCTGGTACCTGCCCCACAAAGGTCAAAATTGTCAAAAAAATAGATAACTGCATAGAAGGTGGTAGGATATTCCGATTTTGCTCCAACTTTGCAAATCCTAATATTTGCATCAGTGCTACGTGAGGTGCAAAAATGGACAATATCCGTAAACTCCATCCATCCACTCCTTCTGGTACCTCCCCCACAAAGGGTCAAAATTTTGAATATCCATGAAGCTCATAAAACGCGAAGTTAATATCCGATTCCATTCAGACTTGGTACATCTCAATATTTCCGTCAACACCAAATCTGTTAAAAAGATGGTAGAGATCGAACCATTCCTTCTGATACCTTCCCCACAAAGGGTCAAAGTTTTGAATAACCACAACGATTATAAAATCCGGAATAAGCATCTGGTTCTCTTCACATTTCACACATCCCATTACTTCTACTAACACAAGATCTGCTGTGAAGACGGGATATATCGGTCTATTCCCTCTGGTACCTCACCCACAAAGGGTCAAAATTTTGGACATCCAAATAAGCATCCAACTCTTTTCAAATTTCACACATACAAACATTTTTGCTAACATAACTGGAGCTCTCAAGAACATTCCCCAATCTGTATTAAATGTAATGCGAATTGTCCAGTAACTGGATCTTTTGGTCAGAGTTTCAAGCGGCCAAAATTGCGCTTAGATTTGAATTTTTGGCATTTCGGACATGCACGAATCCTGAACATAATTTTTTTCTAAATCGACGAAAATAACTGATATTCTTTCCAAATTTCCCATAAAAATTAAACAGTACATCCTTTGGACTTCCAATGATCGTTTGAAAAAAATATTTCTTAAAATTCAAAAAAAAATATTTCATTTCCAAAATTTGAATATAAATGCAATGTATAAAAGTAAAGTGGGTCGAAATCCCGGCGGTACTGCAATACCGGGCCAACCCGCGACAGAAGTGGAGCAAGCCCCTAGACTTCCGTCAATTTCCAAAAATCAGTTTAACATTTGTTGTCCTCCGATGGAGGATCTATCAGATGTTAAGCTGATAAGAACAGATACTACACTTTGATCTTAGCCATAAGGCCGAGAAGCGATAACCAAACACCGAACAAGGATAACACTATAAGTGAGCATTTTTTCGGAGTGATTGAGAATTATTTGTGGAGCACATGAAGCAGCAAATGACTAAAAATAAGAAATATCACAAAAATGATTTTCACTTTTATAAGGGATGATCTTTGAAAATATTAAATTGTCTTTCTATCTGAAATGAAGAGAGAGAGAGAGAGAGAAAAAGAGAGAGCCACAATAAATGTTTTCATCCTTTACATTGTTGGCAGTGTGACCGCTGGAAATTTTCAAAAAGTATCACAAAAAGTATCATTTCTTAAAAAAAGTGGCACATATCACTTTAAATGGTGGCACAGAAAGTGACACAATTTGTTTCACATTTTATTTAAAACAAGTAAAAAAGTTGTAAGTTCGGCCGGGCCGAACTTTGAATACCCTCCACCATGTGGTAAAAATTTGGCAATTTTCACAAAAAAAAAAAAAAAAAAATTAAATCGGGTAAAAATTCTGTCAAAATCTTAAAAATACTGAATGTAGCCGTATATTAGGGTCTATACGATGACGTGGACCTGCATAGGCAAATTTTGTCATAAACTATTATAATATTTAAATGCGAAAAAAATCTGTTTATAATGTAGCTAAAATAAATAAAATAGCGAATATAGGGAGGTGCATTGGGGTTATAAAACGTGGACCTGCACAGACAATTTTCCGGCATAGGCTGTAGTATCCATTACGAAGTTCAAATACAGAATTCGAAATAATTCCCGTAAATAATGTCGCAAAAATCATCAAAATACCGAATATCGGGGTACCGATATATAGGGGCTATAAGAAGAAGTAAACCTACACAGACAATCTCCTGTCATATGCTTTAGTATCTATCGAACTTCAAATACCAAGTTTGAAATAATTCCGATAAAAAATGTTGCTAAAATCATCCAAATGCCGAATATCGGGGGCACCTTTATATGGGGGCTATACGAAGATGAAGACCAGCACTTACTTCAACTTACTTCATTTCGTTCGGAAGCTAGAGTGATTTCCACAGACGGACAGACATTGATAAATCGACGAAGAATTTTATGCAGAGCAAGAATATATATACTTTGTGGGGTGTAAAATGTATATTTCGAGGTGTTACAAACGGAATGACAAACTTAATATACCCTTCCTACTATGGTGGAGGGTATAAAAAAGGTGGCACAATGTATAAAAAAGTGGCACAAAAATTCAAAAAAGTGGCTCATTTAGGATCAAAATAAAAAAGTGGCACAAAGGTATCAAAGCCCAAAAAAAGTGGCAAAATTGATACTTTAGTGGCACAACGGTCACGCTGATTGTTGGGTAAAACAGGGTTTGGGTGGCTGGATTTATTTTCTCAAAGCAGGGAAGGTATTTGGCTGTTTGAAAATACACGTTTGTAGTTATTTATGAATTCTCTGAAAATTACTTACAAAATCCGCGATAATGGTCTTTTATGGTTACTTTTAAAAATTAAAAAAAAATAATTTTATAGTCATTTTATATCCTTGTAAAAGTGTTTCTGCTCTTTTTGGAGCCTCAAGCAAGTTCATAAACACGCATGCTTTGTGTCCAGGCTGATCATCCTAAAATTGTTAATAAATTCACTTGTTTTGTTCTTTTAGGAATTCGCTGTATATCTTTCTACAATTGTATAAAAATCAACGCTTAGTATTCTTTATAGCTTCTTCTAAAATTATATATAGAAATCCACGCTTAGTATTCTTTTTAGCTTCTCCTAAAATTGTATAAAAATTGACGCTCAGTATTCTTTATAAATCTTTCTAAAATTCTCAAAAAAAATCCAAGTTTGTGTCCTTTATGGATCCTCCTACAATTGCTTAGAAATCCACGTTAGTTATCCTTCTAAAATTTTTTAAAAATCCACGTTTATCGTCCTTCTAATATCCTTCTAAAATTTATTTATTGTCCTTCTAATATCCTTTAAAATTATTTCAAAAATCGACCTTTATTGTCCTTCTAATATCCTTTAAAAATTATTTAAAAAATTTACGTTTATTGTCCTTCTAATATCCATTAAAAATTATTTAAAAAAATCCACGTTTAGATTCCTTTTAATATCCTTTAAAAACAATTAAACAAATCAACGTGTGGATTGATTTTAATATCCTTTAAAATTTGTTTAAAAAATCCACGTTTGTATTCCTCTTAATATCCTTTAAAAATAGTTAAACAAATCCACGTTTGAATTCCTTTTAATATCCTTTAAAAATTATTTTAAAAATCCACTTTTGGATTCTTTTTTAATATCCTTTAAAAATTATTTAAAAATTCAACGTTTGAATTCCTTTTAATAACCTTTAAAAATTATTTAAAAAATACACGTTTGGAATCCTTTTAATATCCTTTAAAAATCCACGTTCGGAATCCTTTTAATATCCATTAAAAATACACGTTTGGATTCCTTTTAATATCCTTTAAAAATTATTTTAAAAATCCACGTTTATTGTCCTTCTAATATCCTTTAAAAATTGTTTAAAAAATCCATATTTATTGTCCTTCTAATATCCTTTAAAAATTGTTTAAAACATACAGATTTATCTTCCAAGCAATAACCTCCGAAATTTTTTTAAAAATCCACTTTTATTGTCCTTTTAATACCCTTTAAAAAATGTTTAAAAATCCACGCTTTTTGCCCTTCTAATATTTTCCGAACATTTTTTAAAAATCCAAGTTTATCGTCCATCTAATATCCTACTAAAATTGTTGATAAAAACATGTTTATTGTCCTTCTAATATCCTTTAAAAATTGTTAACAAAATCTCCCTTTATAGTCCTTCTAATATCCTCAAAAAATCCAAGTTTGTGTCCTTATGGATCCTTCTACAATTGTTTAGAAATCCACGGTTTTTATCCTTCTAAAATTGTTTAAAAAATCACTTTCAGCGTCCTTTATGAATCCTCCTAAAATGGTTTGAAAATTCACGTTTATTGACCTTTTAATATTCTCTATTTTTTTAAATAGACATTAATCGTCCTTCTAATATCCTTTAAAAAATGTTTAAAAAATCCACGCTTATTGTCCATCTAATATCCTTTAAAAAAATGTTTGCAAAAATCCTCAATATCCTTTAAAATTTTTTTAAAAAAAATCCACATTTGTATCTAATATCCTCCTAAAATTGTTTAAAAAATCAAGTTTATCGTTTATCCGTTTAAAAATGTGCCAAAAATCATCAAAATTCCGAATATAGGGAGGTACCGTTATATGGGGGCTATACAAAAACGTGGACGCATACATACAATGTTTCACCACCGGAGTTAGAACCCATTATGTCTTAGAAATACCAATTTTTAGACAAATCCGTGAAATTCCGTGGGGGCTATACCAAAACGTGGACCAATACATACAATGTTTCGGCACCGGAGCTAGAACCCATTATGACCCACAAAAACAAATTTTTAGACAAATCCGTTAAAAAATGTGGCGAAAATCATAAAAATACCGAATATTGGAAGGTACCGTTATATAGGGGCAATTACCAACCATGGTACAATGATATCAAGGCTATGATACCATATGATTTTAATTTTTTTATTTTCTTGGCTTAAAATGACATCTTTATTTGTTTATGTATGTGTTTTCTTTTCAATAACAAAAAACTTGTTCAGAAAATGTACAAATTCGGGTGCTTTCAAAATGTTTATTTCAACGTATGCATCGACAAAATCTAGAGTTTTTGTAGCGAAATAATACATGATTTTAAAAAGAAATGTTGACCTTTCATTCAGTTATCGCGTTTTTCAATTATTTATTCAAAATAAATGTAACAAGTTGTTTGATTTTTTATTGTTTTGATACTAATTCTGACATTACAAGCAAAACAGGTTGACCTCTATACTTGCAATTTTTTCAAAGTTGGCCTACCTTCTCTTCATTGTAACATGTTACCAACCATCTTAGACGCAATACAAATTGTTCTACCAAATGTTAAAGCTCTACTTCAAATAATGTGGGCTGTTTCGTGATTTAAACAGACAGACAGGGTATGACAAGATGTAGTGACGTTTGAACACCGGGGTCAAATTCTCCCAATCGATATCGAACAAATTTCGATGGAAATCCCCATCCATCTCACACCTTTCTAAAGAATTTCAATTGTATTTTGTATTTTAATAATTTTGGTGTTTTTATTATTAGATTTTATTTTTATTAATTTTATTTCTCCTTCTCTTTCGTAGTTTTTTTTTTTTTTTTTTTTTTTTTGTTATAACAATTTATTTTTAAGATATTGTTTTTTAGCAAAGCTTGTTTAGTTTTTAGTTATATTATCGAAGTGATGTTTTGTTCATTTTTTTTAAATAAAATAAATATACAGTGTTTGTTAATCTTGAGGAACTGAAAATAATTCAACTAAAATCACACATATTTTTTGAAACTTCATTTGATTTATCCAAAAGATTTTTTTTTTAAATTAAAATCATTCTGGTCTGTGGCTGCTAAGTTTGAGAAAAGCAACAATACAGGGTGAGATGAAAAAAACTGCAACCAACTTCAGACTGCTGTCATTTCTAAGCCACTCGTCCGACGGCTGTTAAAACTATTCCAGTAACAGCTCATTATATTGTTCATTGTTTGGTAAGAATTTTCCAGAAAAAAAAAAGTTATTCGTGATGGAATACAAGCGTGATAGTGTAATTTCTTTATATTTGGCTGGAAAATCACAAGTGGCTATGGTCAGAGCACTCCACCATTAAAATGTGAGTAAATCTTTTGTGTCTCACACCATCGCTCGTTACCGTGATACTGGTAGCGTAGCCCGAAGGAAGTGGACGGAAGACAACAGCAACATCAGCAGAAATGGTTCGAAAAGTAGAGAAGCGACTTGATCGAAACCAGCGTCGCAGTGGCCGAAAAATGGCTCGTGAGCTGAACATATTGCAATATTCCATTCCATTCTGCAAATATTGAAAAATGAACTCGAGATAAAGCCATTGAAATTCCAAAAAGGACAAGATTTTACACCGCAACAGAAAGAAAATATACTCAAAACAGCTAAAGAGTTGCTTCGCTTGGCCGAAAGTGGTGAATTACCGAATTTTGTTTTTCTCCGATGAGGAAACATTCGTTGTCCAGCAGATTATAAACAAACAAAAAGATCGTGTTTACTTGCCAAAGAGGTCAGCTGAAAATTTGCACCTTCGGTTGGCCACCAGAACTCAAGCACCGGCCATGGTGATGGTGTGGGCCGCCATAACAGCCGATGGTCGCTCTCCACTCGTATTAATCGACCGTGGCATCAGAATAAATGCCGAATATCACAGCGAAAATATTCTGGAGGGTGTATTAAAGCCTTGGGCACGCAAACATTTTGGCCGCAGACCTTGGACATTCCAACAGGACTCAGCACCATCGCACTCAGCTCGCGCCACCCAAGAAAGGTTACAAAATGTGGTTCTTCGCTTCATTTCCAGCGCATAATGGCCACCAAAATCTCCGGATACCAATCCGTTGGACTATTGTGTCTGGAGTATTTTGGGAAGCAAGGTTGGCACTAAAAAATACCAAAATGTCGATCACCTCAAGCCAGAGCTTCGCTGGGAATGGGCCAAAATACCGCAGAGCAACATTCGGGCAGCGTGTGACGGTTTCATTGGCCGTTTGAAGGCCATAATTCGTGCCAAAGGTGACAAATTCGAACAAATCTAAACTTATTCTAAAATTTGATACTATTTCCGACATTTTTTGCTTTTATTCAAAAAAATTTAAAAAAAAATATATAAAAATCATGGCGTTTGACATTGTTGCAGATTTTTATCTCACCCTGTGACGCTTCATGCCGATCTTCACTCCAAAATCCCGAATTCTGTATCGAAAAATGAGCTTTGTTGCTGAATACAGAAGAGCCAGAAGAACTTTGTAGCATATCCTTCAGTTTTATAATAAAATTCAATGATTTCTAAGATGTTTGACATTGATTCAAAATACGTAACGTGCATAAATATTTTAAACCATTGATGCCAAAGAGATAGTAGCTATAAAAATCACCCTTTAGGTACTCTAAAAATAAAATCATTTTCAGAATGTGCAGAACATATCTTAAAAATGCGGGGTTAGTTTTTCTAAGTCGAACTATTTCCATTTCCTCAAAATGTATTAGTCATTTCCTTTTGGTGTCACCCTTGACTTTCAAAATCTTTTCATTGTCGATTTCAAATTTTATTTGTGAAATTAGTTTTTTTTTTTTGGAATTTCTTCTTGTTGGAATTTTGATTGACCAAAAATCAAAATAATTTAGCTATTTATTATTAATGTATGTGGCGTTAAGGTGCATTGTTGTTGTTGTTGTAATTATTGCTTATGTTTGTTGTTAAAAAAATAATTGTTCTCTTCATCTTCTTTTTTTGTATATTGTTTGTTTTATTAACTTTGCTTAATGTGTGTGTGGATATTTTTGTTTTGTTTTGGTTTTGGTTATATTCTAATATTATTAAAAAAAAAGATTATAAACTATATATTTATTAAATTGCCATAATTTATTATCATAATATTTTATTGTGTATTTTTTTTTAATTTTATTTAACTAAACCACAGACAGACAACACAATATAAGAAAGGAACGAAAGAAGGAATAAAACAAACAGGCTGGCATTAGTCTCCGCGAACACATCTTTAAGATGCGTTTATTTTTCACGGTTTGTGGGGGGCATCTATGGAAATACTTAACACAAAAAAAAAAACTATAAAAATATTCGAACAACTAAGTATTTGTTTGTGTTTTTTCTTATATTTTTGTTGTTGTTCTTTGTATTTATTTGCAAATATAGGGAACATGATATTTTTGAAATATTCACTTTAATAGTTTGTCCATTTAGTTTGCTCTTTTATGTTGTATTTTTTGTTTCGTTTTTGTTTTTTTTTTTAATAATATTTATTTCCATTTTGTTTTAAATAGTGAAATTCTTTTCTTTTGTTGTTGTTGTTGTTATCAATGTGTTTTTTTATTAAATAGTTTTAATTTGTTGTTTGGTTTAAATATGTATATATATTTTTGGGGTAGTGTTTTTTGTATGAGTTACACTTTACTCATCATTATCATTTTCATCATCATTGTTATGATCATTAGCATCATTGTTTGTTTTTTCTTTTTGTTTATATAATAATTAATTATTCTCTAAAAATAGAAAACAGAATTTGTATTTTGAAAATTAAAAATATATAATAGACAATTTACAAAGCCGGTCCACCGGGATATTCTTCATAATCATCACAATCGTCTATGAAATCTGAAAATAAATCTGGACTTGCGTCGTAGTCTATGTGAGTTTCAGATTTTTCTATATTTGCCGCCATTTGACGTAAATTATCCACACCAGCCAATAGTTGCCTGAAATGAGGGGAAAGAAAACGTTTTAAAAATGCAGAAAAATTACAATTTTTTGTATCAAGCCATTTTTAAGGTGTGGTGAGTTTCTACAAATGTTCACCTCACTTAAAGAGAACCAAAATAGAGAGATTTTTATAACAAGGACTACAATTTTCATAATTTGAGTTAATTAAATCAAAAATTACATTTATCAGGGACGTGGTGAGTTTCTATAAATATTCACCTCACATAAAGAGAACCAAAATAGAAGGATTATTATAACAAATTCCACAATTTGAATTATTTGACTTATTTAAATCAAAAATTATAATTTTCTGTGGTGTGGTGAATTTCTATAAATAATGACCTCACTTAAAGAAAACCAAAATAATGAGAATATCATAACAAGACTACAAATTTTATTATTTAGGCTAATTAAATCAAAAATTACATTTATCAGTAGCGTGGTGAGTTTCTATAAATATTCACCTCACTTAAAGAGAACCAAAATAGAGAGATTATCATAACAAAGGCCACAATTTGAATTATTTGAATTATTTAAATCAACAATTATAGTTGCCTATGGTGTGGTGAGTTTCTATAAATATTCACCTCACCTAAAGGGAACCAAAATAGAGAGATTATCACAACAAAGGCCACAATTTTCATTATTTGAGTTAATTAAATCAAAAATTACATTTATCAGGAGCGTGGTGAGTTCCTATAAATATTCACCTCACCGAAAGAGTACCAAAATAGAGAGATTATCACAACAAAGGCCACAATCTTCATTATTTGAATTAATCAAATCAAAAATTACAGTTATCTGTGATGTGGTGAGTTCCTATAAATATTCACCTCACTTAAAGAGAACCAAAATAGGACGACAAATTTTCATTATTTGAGTTAGTTGAATCAAAAACTATATTCATCATTCATATTTCTATAAATATTCACCTCACCCTGGCTATACCCTTAGCCATATGGCTAGAGAGGATATATGTCATTTGATACGACCAAAACGTGCCTTATCAAAATAACGGTTTTATACCCTATGTCTCTTTGGCTCAAATCCGTTTCAGGACATTTGTAGCCGATCTAGGGATGTCCATCCATCCATCTGGCTAGCTGGTGAGCACGATAACTCTCGAAGGGAGTACCCGATTTGATGCAAACTTGGTACATCGTAATGTTATTGTCAAACTTTGATGGAGTTCGGAGATGGGCAATATCGGTCCACTCCTTCTGGTACCTCCCACACAAAATGTGAAACATTTTCAACGAAAATTATTTACTGCACAGAAAGAGAAAGGATAATCCGATTTTGCTGCAACTTTGCGAATCCTAATATTTGCATCAGTGCAAATTCAGGTGCGAAAATGGACAATATCGGTTCACTCCAACAAGTACCTTCCCCGCAAAGGTTTAACATTTTGAATAATTATAACTCTTAGAAAATGTTACGTAGAAGAGTCCGATTGTCTTGAAATTACACACATCACAATATTATTTATTAATCCAAGGTCTGGTGTGACGATGGAATATATCGGTCCATATCTTCTGGTACCTCCCCCACAAAGGGTCAAAATTTTGAATAGCAATGAAGCTTATAAATCACGAAATTAACATCCGATTCCATTCAGACTTGGCACATCTCAATACATCCACAAACACAAAATATGTTATAAAGATGGTAGAGATCGGACCATTCTATTTGGTACCTCCCCCACAAAGAGTCGAAGTTCTGAATAACCAAAACGATCATAATATCCGAAATAAGCATCCGGTTCTCTTCATATTTTACACATCCCATTATTTCTACTAAAACAAGATCTGCCGTGAAGATGGGATATATCGGTTCACTCCTTCTGGTACCTCTCCCACAAAGGGTAAACATTTTGAAGCTCATAAAAAGCGAAAATAACATCCGATTTTATTCAGACTTGGTACATCTCAATATTTCCATCAACACAAGATCTGTTATAAATATGGTAGAGATCGAACCATTTATTTTGCTACCTGCCCCACATAGGGTTCATGATTTTGAAAAACAAAACGCTCAAAGAAAGCGAAATAAGCATCCAACTCTCTTCAAATTGCACACATCCAAGCATTTTTGCTAACACAAGATCTGTTGTGAAGATGACATATATCTGCGAACCCCTTATGTTGCCTCGCCCACAAAAGTATCAACATTTTCAATACTTTTGTGTGTCCTAACTTGCCCTGTGGATATTCGTCCACACTCACACATACAAACAACTCTTCATAATCACCTCCAATCTTTGGAATGTTTGCAAAAAAAAAATGTCAACTTACCTCAGGTTTTGTTCTGCATTTGATGCTGCCCTCCGCAAATCTAAAGATAACTGTTGTGCTCTGGACGGTCTAAGGCCAATAACGCCCGAAGTACCCGCAACGCCACCCACGCCTCCACCCACACTTGTACTACTGCTAACACCCATACATCCACCTCCCAAACCACCACTGCCGCCAGTTGTCGCTGCAGCTGCTGAATTCGTCGAGCCGGCAGTACCAGCACGATTACTGCTTGTTACAGCAGCAGCTGCATATGAATTAGGAGGCGATCGATCACAGTTCGCTGCCACATTACAACCACCGACAGCACCTTCTTCACGCATTAAATCCCTTTCACGCCTTAAAATTTCCACCTCAGAGGTTAACTGTTGTACCTGTAGTTTAAGTTTTGTAACAAGATTTTGTACGGCTGTTGAATGTTTTTTATTACTATCCAGTGTCTCCTCTGTTTCTGATTTATGTAAACGTTGCTGTTCCAATAGTTGTCGTTCTAAATTATTTGCTCTCGCCGTCTGTTCACTGAGGGTGGCTCGTGTCTCGTCCAATTCGCGCTGTAATAGGGTATTATCTGAACGTAACCTTGAAAGTTGTGTGCTTAATGTTGACTCTTCCGGGGAACCAACTGAATTTGATGGTAAACCGGCGGCAATATCAGCCAAGCGCTGTGACGAATGTATTATGGGGCCGTCTGACAGGAAATCTGGCAACATTTTTGAGCCAACCGATGATGAGGGTGGCTCTGGCAAACCCATATTGAAACCGCCCATATCGGCTGGACCTGGCAAGGGAGCATTATCATGATTTCGTGACCTGGCACCACCACCCACAGCCTGATCATTGCTGCCTGGCATGTCTTCGGCAAACGCTGCTATGGGCGATGAAGGTGGTGAATTGACATGCATATCATTAGCGTACCAGGAATCCATCCAATGATCTTGGACAAAATCGGGTAATGCTGCAGCAGCTGCTGCGCCACCAGGCAAAGGATTTGGGGGCTGAAAATCTGATGGACGTGATGATAGGGCACTTCTTCTACTCGTCGATGCACCTGACGAACTCGATGGACCACCACCACCCCCACCGCTGTTATTTTGATTTATAGGCAAATCCAATTTTAATTTGGCAGCCATGGTCGCATTTGAATTAGTGTTCAAAGTTAAACGGGTGGGTCTCGAATCACGATTAGCACCAATGCCAACACGACGCCGTGGCGAGGTCTGTGGCCTGGGGATTTCATAGTTTGAATAAGAACGTGGCACATATTGCCCTCGATCATAATCTGAAGAATTTGTCGTCATTGTGGATGTATTTGTGGGGAGATTCCATTCTAAAAAAAAGATAAGAAAAAATAAATTAAGCTATGTGCCGTAAATAAATAATGGGTTTTCTTTTGAAAATTGGATTTAGCAGTATCCCGGCTTCAGACTAAAAACTTTATTACCGGTCAGATGAAACAAGAATTTTGGAGATACATATCTCTGCTACAAATAATCCATTTCCCTATTTGGCAAACGACTTCAGACACAACTGCTGATCCTGTAAACTTTTAACCCAACTCACCTGCAAATCGATCACGTTCCCTCTCATCCGGATATAGACGGTAATCCGATGATCTACCTACACCCCCACCTCCCGACGAAGCTTCTCCTGCTGGCAAATCGGCTGTGTTCGATGCCCCAGCATACTCTGCCAGACTCGCCTGCGAGTCAAATGAGGAGAAACGTGGTGAACGTTTCATTTTTGTCGCCGACGACAAACCATCCATACCGCAATTTGTTGTTGCACCACTAACAGTTAGGGTGGACGATACCGAATTGGATTGTGGAACCTTGGGACGGGCACCGGTTGATGTTTGAAGGGAACGTGTTGTAGATATGACAGAGTTTGATGATGTTGTGGACGTACTGCTGCTAACACTCAGTGGCGGATCCAATGATGTGACTGTAGTGGAGGGGGCAGTGTGGGCACTGCTGCTGCTAAGGAAATGTTTAAAGGAAAACGATGAATTCTGGGTGGGTGCTGTTGTTGGCTGAATGTTGTGTGTTGATGTAGAATTGCTTGTGGTGAAAGAGGCAGCATTTGAGGTAAAACTCGCATCACCACTTACACCTGTATTGTGGCAGCCATTATCTAATGTGAGAAAGGTTTTTTCTTCATAACACAACTGTTCGATGTCATGGAACTTACCTTCATGTATTCCGGATCCAGATCTAGCTGACATTTGATAATCACCATAACCACTGGCTTGAGCATGCGATCGATGACCATTTAAACACAAATCTGCAACTAAATCATTTAAATTACCCTTTGCTGCTGTTGGCATTTCCTCGCACTCCCTGCCGCCATTGCCATGATGATAGTAACTGTTTGTCTCATCTTTGTTATCAGCATCTTCTTTGGGTTCGCCAGTGGTTGTCCCTGAACAGCCAACGGCAGCTGCACCGCTGCCAACACCACCACAGTCCTCTCTATCTTTCATGGAATCCAAGGCATTCTTTTCACAGTCCGTTTGTAAATCACTTGCGCTATGTGTAGACGTAGACGGATGATGCTGTTGGTCATTTTCATTAGCCATTATTTTTTCAAGACCGCCGTATAACTTTTATATAAACTCTGCTGCTGCTGCTTCTGTTCTATTCCTTTCTCTACCGTCTTTTTTTCTGCAGGTAAAAAATATATATTGTCCTCTATTCGTCGTTTTCTTTTGCGTCTTCCCTTCGAACCTATGGTATTTTGTAAATATGTGGGTGTACTGCAGTGTGGCGTTGTAAATATATTAAAAATTCACTTAAAGTTAATAAATGTAATTAATTTTTGCAGTAAAAACGTTCTTTTTCGGTGACAATACAATCAAACAATCAAGGAAATGCTTCTTCTTACTACTATGGATCGAATATTCAACGTGCATGGTTAGCAGAAAAATCAAAAAGTATTAGGTAGTATGTCGAAACGTCAAGTCGTTTGGAAGTATTTGCAATGAAAATATCACAAAAAAAAATAATAATAATAAAAAAAGAAACGGTAGAAGAAAAAGATGCAAAGATGAAGTTTTCTTTATCTATCTTTATCTATCTGTCAAAAACGTAAAGCAATTACCTTTAAGAAATGCAAACAAAATGTATGATTTTTTCCGGTTTATTTGTTACTTAAAATGTATGATTTATAAAAAAAAAAAAAACAAACATACAGTGCGTGATAAAAAAACGGCCACCAACTTCAGATTGCTGTCATATCAAAGCCACTCGTCCGACAGCTGTTAAAATTATTTCAGTGACAGCTCTTTATATTGTTTAAAGGCGTACAAAAGCATTTTGGTGAGAATTTTCCACTATCCTTAGAGCACTCCAGCCAGACGTCAACGAAGTGAACGGAAGAAAACAGAAAATAGCGACATTAGCAGAAATGGTTCGAAAAATAAAGAAGCGACTTAATTGAAACCCGCGTCGCAGTGGCCGAAAAATGACTCGTGAGCTGAACATATCGCAATATTCCATTCGGCAAATATTGGAAAATGAGCTCGGGTTAAAGCCATTGAAATTCCAATAAGTTCAAGAACTTACACCGCAACAGAAAGAAAATAGACTCAAAAGAACTAAAAAGTTGCTTCGCTTGGCCAAAAGTGGTGAACTTCCGAATTTGGTTTTCTCCGATGACAAAAAAATATGCATTGTGCAGCAGTTTGAAAACAAACAAAATGATCGTGTTTACTTGCCAAAGAAGCCAGCTGAAAATGTGCACTTTTGGTTGGCCACAAGAACTCAAACGCCGGCCATGGTGATGGTGTGGGCCGTCATAACAGCCGATGGTCGCTTTCCGCTCGTATTAATAGACCGTGGCATCGAATAAATGCCGAATATTATCGCGAAAATATTCTGGAGGGTGTATGAAAGCCCTGGGCACGCAAACATTTTGGCTGCAGACCTTGGACATTCCAACAGGACTCAGCACCTACTGTTGTATATTTAAAAGTCTATTTGACACTTGGCTTCAGCACACAGTTGCAGTTTTCTAGTTTCTTCGTAGTTGAACAACCTTTTTTTGAGCCATGGATTTGTATATGTTTTCCTTTGTTTTTTTTTTTAACTATTTATATAAATTTTAATAATTTTTCATGGAGAATTTTGAATCTCAAATTGATTTGACAGTTCGTTGTCCCAGCAGCTATTCTTCTACCATGATTGAAATTGTATGTTAAATTTGTTGTGAATTTTATTTTAGCACTGCATGCATGTAAACGTGCCATTAAACTGCAAAAAATTGGCTTAAATCATAAAAAAATAAATTTACCGACACATAAATTAGTTGTTTGACGCATATAATCGAAGGAATTGGCAGTAGATGCTCTGTTTCAGAACATGCAGGAAAACAAAAATGTTACTTCTACAATGAATTTTTCCTTTATGATTTCGAAAAAAATACAAAACTAATAAATTCTTGTATTTTCTGCAACAGAGCAAAAAATAACCCATTTTATGTAAACGTTAGGTGTAAATGAGCCTTATGGTTCATTATCGCATTTTGTGTACTCTATGATCAGCTGGTTTAAAAGCTCACAATGTTGTGCTATCATCTCAATGTGCATGGCTAAACAGCAAAAGAGAAGAAGAATTAACGTAGTACCTCATCAATTTGTTTTCTAAATATACATAGAATATAATAATTATGGAATTATTAACTGGTAATGTTGAACATTATACACCTCCGGCGGATCATTTGAAACCCTTTAAGCACTTGAATTGTACACAACCCGATTGTAACAGTACATTTACAAATCAATCCAATTTTGAAATGCATTTGGAGAAACATCATCGAGTCTCTGTCGTAGGAGGAAGCCGATCTTTTAACCTGCGATTGTATCATTGCCCCGAATTGAATTGTATTTATCAATTCGGCAAAGTGGATGGAAAACATTTCAAAACAATGAAATATTTGCGGCAGCATTATCAAAAAGTTCATTTGGCCAAGAGTTTTGTTTGTGAAGACTGTGGAAAAGCGTTCACCTTGGATAGTCAATTAAGGAAACATAAACGTGATGTGTGCGGCAAGGCATTTGCATGCCGAGAATGCGGCTGGCCATATGAATCGTTGGAGGCATTATTAACTCATGGCAAACGTAAGGGACATAATGTAAAGGAGGTTATTACCATAACCAAACGGGATGGAAGAATGCCCGTGAATCAGAAAGCGGGGAAATACAGGTCACAAACATCAGCTGGAGCAGTGGAAGTTGTTGTGGATAATAAAAATAAGATTTTGAAAGAAGACGAAATAAATGGTAATTTTTTAATATTTTTAATTTGATTTTCGTTTAAACATCATTTTTTCAATTTATAGGCAATCAGCCAAATCAGTCGGCCGAAACAAATCTCTGTCCAAATCAAATGTCAGCCGGTGTACAAACCGAATGTTTTCCAGAAATGATGCATTACCCAAATAATATTCAAGATATTTGCACTGAACTGGAGGACATACACTCCCTTCTGAGAGATATCGAGACACAAACGGAGCCCTTGCTCTCGGTAAACCAAAACGATTTAGATCAAATGTTGGCCCAATCCTCCCACATGTACACACAGACATGTGATGATTTTCTCAGCGAGTTGGGTCTGGCCGACATACAGACCCAAACAAATTGGCCGTCGCCACAACGAAATGTCGACGAGAAGCTACAATACACTTCGACGGCTACTTCGACCAATCCCTGTATACACGATGAGCTATTAGTGTCCACAGAGACTCAAACTAGTTTCACTCAATGTCTGTTGAATTCTTGTACAGACACTGGAACCAGCACACCACCCGTGAGTTTTGGTAGTCTTTATCATACGTCGCAACACACGCAAACGTGTGATCCGTATTTGGAAAGTTTTGATTTTGGTGGACAAGCATCAGATTTAATGGATGGATTTCAATCAACCTATACCCAGACATGATGGTACGATTGGGATTTTGAGGATAGCTTGGATAGAGGTGGCGGCGGTGGTGGGAATACGGTAGCAAATAATGCTGAAGCAGTCAATGGCCACACCGTTTATGAAACGCAATGTTATAATGCCAATGCCATTGGTGTTGGTAGAGCTGGCTCCATAAAAGGAGGTAAAATTATGAAAACAAAAACATATAGACATTAGATGGAAGACACTTGGAAATAACTACAAGTATACGAAATATTAGGAAAATTATTGAATGTCAATGTAATATGCAAAAGCCCATACATACGTAATTTAATTATTAAAAAAATATACAAATATTTAATTCAAAAATTATTGAGAATCCAAAAAAAAACATTTTTGAATAAAAACCAGTAATGAAATTCTCTTCCTCTTCTCTCGCTTTGTGGCATCCGCACAGTGTTTTTAAGTCTTACTATGCATTTCCTTAGTATTCAGCTACAGATAATGTCATGGAAGATAAAGTTAGTTTTTTTGTTGATGATAAAAGTGTACGGGAGAAAGGGTCTATCGCGTGGTAAAAGAATATAGGTAGATGCAACAACGCTTGGGAACATTAATATGTCAAAAATTTTAAAGCGTTTTGTCAAAAATAAGTAGATCCTCATTTATTTTCTTATACGACGCGAATCGGAGGTTGTATTGATATGTTTTTTTTTTTTTTTTTCAATAATTTTCACAAATTTCAAAGATTTTCAATTCCAAAATCGGTTTGACAGTTCATTGTCATTTAAGTCTCCAAATTCTAGGAAGTGTTCAGACAGCCGAATACTCCATGTCGGCAAAACAGTGTATGAAAATTTGAATGGTACGGTCTTATCGACAAAATGGGTCGTTTTTAAGAGTGGAAGTTTTAGAATGTTGCAAAGAGTTTGTTGCAGATAAATCTGGAAGGGACGACTCATTATAGGAAAAAGGGACAAATCTCGATGCTAGGCTAGGAGTGGAAAGTAGCATTTTTCATTCCCAAACCTATAAAAGACAGTAATGAGGCGGAAAAGAATTAGTTATTTAGTGGCGTTGAGCTAAACAGCCTTTAATGCAAAAAACTTAATAACCGATTTTTCCTTTACTATGTTGAAAAAATGTATATTTTTTTAATTTTTTTTATAAAATATCATAGTTAAAAGTTTTTCATTCCTGCAGTTCTGGAACAAAGCAAACGTTCTTCTATTTTCCGATGAAACATCACAACGATTAATCGAATGCCGAAGTCGATCTGCAGCTCCCTAGCAATATACAATAATCACTGTGCAGTGATAACCAATGCTCTGGATATTTTTGACATTTCTGTTTTTTTTTTTTTTAACTGTATTCTTGTACCATGGACTTACGTATCCCTGGACGCAATTATGACGGAAGAAAGCCAAAGAAAAATAAAATGAAAACTACCTACAATTTTTTCCTTGTTTAAAACCGGTCGGGTCGTGTATTTGTAATACAGGGTGAAATATAAAACTGCAACAAAGTCAAACGCCATAATTTTTACAATTTTTTTTTAAATTTTATTGAATGAAACTAAAAAATGTCGGAAATAGCATCACATTTAAGAATAAGTTTTGATTTGGCCACCTTTGGCACGAATTATGGCCAATGAAACCGTCACACGGTGCCCGAATGTTGTTCTGCGGTATTTTGGCTCATTCCCGGCGAAGCGCTTACTTGCGGCCCTAATGTTTGCGTGCAAAAGGCTTTAATACACCCTCCAGAATAATTTCGCGATAATATTCGGCATTAATTCTGATGCCACGGTCGCTTAATACGAGCGGAGAGCGACCATCCGCTGTTATGGCGGCCCACACCATCACCATGACCGGTGATTTAGCTGACCTCTTTGGCAAGCAAACACGATCATTTTGTTTGTTTAGAATCTGCTGGATTTTCTAATTCGTTTTCTCATCGGAAAAAACAGTCTATTTTCTTTCATTACACCGCAAGTTTTTGCATTTTTGGAATTTCAATGGCTTTACCCCGAGCTCATTTTTCAATATTTTGCCAAATGGAATATTGCGTTATATTCAACACACGAGCCATTCTTCGGCCACAGAGACGCGTGTTTCGATCAAGTCGCTTTCTTACTTTTCGAACCATTTCTGCTGATGTTGCTGTTTTCTTCCGTCCACTTCCTTGACGTCAGGCTACGCTGCCAGTATCACGGTAACGAGCGATGGTGTGAGATAGCCACTTGTGGTTTTCCATTGTTTAATGGAAGGTAAAATAAATCTTTGGAGGAAAAAGAATAATTTCTTCTATTATTAATGCTAATTTTATGCACTTTCGTACAAATTCCTATAAAAATCAACAAACAATAAATTTCAAAAAAGGAATTATGTTACTATGAATCGTACGAATCGTGCCGTATGAACGTGTTAATTCGTGTACCTAATTTTAAGAGCGAATAACGTGTTTGAAATTGCAATGAGAACATAGCATAAGTCGAACAATCGACTAGTCGAGTACTCGGTTTTCACCCAAGTCCATAGTCGAGTTTGAGTTTCAGTACTCAAAGTCGATTACTCTATTAATCGAAAGTCGACTTACATATCCCTAAATTTTTTCCTTGTTTAAAACCGGTCGGGTCGTGTGTTGTGTTTGTACTATGCTCGTTACTCTCCCAGAAATTGTAAATGTGTGTATTTTTATTTGATTGATTGAGAGAAACAAAAAAGAATAAAAAATAACAACAATATAAAAGTAAATAAAATAGAAACAAAAGAAAGTAGAAAAAATTATAACAAAATAAAGAAGATATAAATGAAAGTAGGAAGAAATTAAAAGTGAATGATTTTAATATGAAATAAAAGCCAACCAGCCATATGTTACTTGCTGAGGATTGGCAATTTTCTAAGGAAATGGTTTTGTTGTGTTTGTTGTAGAGAGAAGGCCGTCAAAAGCCATCGAAATCAAGGTGTTCAAAGTGTAGTGTCTAGCTGGAGAAGAGTTGTAAAAACGTTGGAGGATGACCAGGTAAAAGCTGGAATGTGAATCCTAAAATCCAATATCCAGCCAAACAACGTACCAGATAGATATGTACATAAAAAATATACCCCGCTCCCGTGTGATACTCCGCCAGACATCAGCCAAGTGGTGCTGCGTTTGAAAGCCAAAACGATTGCATATTTTTCCGTGGTGCGCAATTATTATTTTTTTCTTCTTGTGTTGAGTACGAGACAACAACGCTCATTTTTTGCTTGTTGTTGCTGTGATGAAGTGGTGGGAGGAAAGGTGAACTAGTCGGGGTAAAGTGAATAGTGGAAATGCAATGTTTTCCTGCTAAAACTGGAAAGTGTAAATATTGGTATTGACACCAAAAAAGCCAAGCCAAGCCAAGTGGTGACCACCAAGGAAATAAACAAATAATTTCCTTAAATTCTTTTTTTTTTTTTTTCAAAAAAGTGCCAAATTAAACAAGGAAGCCAAATGGAAGAAATTTAAAAAAAAAATTGTGAAAAAAATAATTTTCAATAAATCCTAAATCTTCTTGTTGATCTATGATTGTGTGTGTATGTGCGCCATTGGAGTTGTGTAGATGTGTGTAACTCGTCCTACCACTGCGCTGCAAATGCTTCTCAGCAAACGTCGCTGACCTTCTGGATATTGGATATTTTGCCAGCCAGCCAAACAAGCTGCCCAAACGGCTAAACATTGTCCCTTCTTCATTGCAAATTTTGTACTCATCTCCCACCCTGCCTTCGTTTGTCCCCCCCTCCAATCTTCAAGCATGCACAGCAGCGTGAAATAAGAAAAATGTAAACTTTTCCCTTTTTTGCAATGCATCAAACCCAGCCGGGCCACCAAACTAAATGTGGACCAAGGGAGTAGCAGCATGTGTGTAATCAACATTTTCAGGATCAGCAACAGCACTAAAAGAAGGTATGTATTTTCCCTGCTCATCCTGGGGAATCAATATTCACATAAAAATAAGTCTTAATTTATTTCTTTTAAGAATCGGTCGTGTGTCGTGAGTAGACCGGGTTGGTTTTGTGGCACGGGACAAAGACCAACAATTATGCAGTCTGCTTGCCTGACTGCCTGCCTGATACCCACCCTCTTTTTAGTTTTGTCGTCTATTATGCAGGGAGCCATGTTATTGTTGGTTGGGTGCTGCCGGCTGGCTGAATGTGGATGGTGGCGGTGGTTGTTTTTGTTAATCACACTTTAACATCTGTGGGGATTTTAATTAAGATCCTTTAAGAAAACAACAACAACATCCGTAACAACAATAATAACAATTTTTATGTTTCATATAAATTTGGACTCCAGGGGGAGTCAGACCATGAATACTACCAACCGGTGTTCTGCAAATCAACCAAAAAAAAAAAAAAAGAAATGCAAAACTTGTTGTACCACGCCAGCCAACATCCAAGAAGCCGTCATCCGACAATAGCAACAACAAAACAGGGTGAAGGGGGAGGAGGAGTGTAACTTAGCCGAGGAGGTGGTTGTTTGTGTGTTATTTTTATGAAAAACAAAAATCTTCAAAAATAGTTCAAGATCACGTTTTATTGTAGAGTGTGCCGCCACCGCCCGCTCCTCCGTCCATTACTGTTGCTCTTGTTCTTTTGGGAATGGCAATAAATGTTTGTTGCTGCTCACGCTTATAATCCGGTTTTGTTACTATAATTGCTAGCAATGTTGTTTGCTTTCCTTCTCTGTGGATAAATGGTAAAAAAACCCAGTAGCCCTGCTGGGTAATAACAAACTATTATGGCCCAGCTTATTTTGGTATGTAAAACATAAACATTACTAAGAATTATGTTGGACCATAAACAAAATGCCTGGTTACTGTTATTATTTTTTATTTTGGGGCAGAAAAAAGTGAAAATTTTCCAAGATTTATGAATTGTTAATTTTTGGTGGGGCAAAGAAAACGCATTCTAATGTGGAAAGGCAAGTTGTCTCCGGATAATATATGTCAAAAATACAGGCATTTTTATACTCTCCCCCTTATGGCTAAAGAGGGTTTGTGTATATCAATTGATATGACCTCATTAAAATTGGGGTTTTAAAACATTTGAACGAAAGACGTTTCAGGACATTGGGAGTCGACCTAACGTGGCTATAACTCTCGAAGACAGTGTTCGATTTCATCCAAACTTGGTTAATAATAATATTATTATCATAATTTAATCGAGTTCGAAGATGGTATATATTGGCCAACTCCTACTGGTACCTCCCTCACAAAGGGGTCAAAATTTTGAATAACCACAAAGCTTATAAAATGCGAACGAGGCGTCCGACTCTTTTCAAACTTCGCACATCGCAATATTTCTACTAAAGTAAAATCTCATGTGAAGATGAAACATATCTGTTCACTCCTTCTGGTACCACCCCTACAAAGGGTCAAATATTTGAATAACCAAAACGGTCAAAAAAGGGAGAAATAAGAATTCGATTCTCTTTAACCTTCGCACATTTGAATAACTCAACTTACACAAGATCTGGAGGGAAGATGGTGTATATCGGCCAACTCCTACTGGTACCTCCCCACAATGGGGTCAAAATTTTGAATAACCACAAAGCTTATAAAATGCGAACGAGGCGTCCGATTCTTTCCAACCTTCACACATCGCAATATTTCTACTAAAATAAGATCTGCTGTGAAGATGAAATATATCTGTTCACTCCTTCTGGTACCTCCCCCACAAGGGGTTCAAAATTCTGAATAAACAAAACGGTCAAAAAAGTGAGAAATAAAAGTTCGATTCTCTTCAAACTTTGCGCATTTGAATAAATCAACATACACCAGATCTGGAGGGAAGATGGTGTATATCGGCCAACTTCTTCTGGTACCTCCCCCATGAAGGGGTCAAAATTTTGAATAACCAAATTGGTCAAAAAAGGGAGAAATAAGAATTCGATTCTCTTCAAACTTCGCACATTTGAATAACTCAACTTAAACAAGATCTGGAGGGAAAATGGCATACATCGGTTAACTCCGTCGGGTACCTCCTCCCTGAAGGGGTCAAATTTTTGAATAACCCAAACGCCAATAAAATGTGAAATAAGCATTCGATTATTTTCGAACTTCCCACGTTCAAATAGTACTATTAACACAAGATCTGACTTGAAGATGAAACGTATCGGATCACCCCTTCAGGTATCTTCCCCACAACGGGGTCAACATTTTGAATAACCAAAACGCTTATAGAATGCGAAGTAAGCATTCGATTCTCTTCAAACTTCCCACGTTCTAATATTACTACTAACACAAGCTCTGACGAGAATATGGGATATACCAACTCCCTCTGGTACCTCCCCCATGAAGGGATCAAAATTTTGAATAACCCAAACGCTTTTAGAATGCGAAATAAATAACCGATTCCTTTTAAACTCCACATATCCCAATATTTCTACTGAAACAAGATCTCATGTGAAGGTGGAACATATCGGCCAACTCCTTCTGGTACCTCCCTCACAATGGGGTCAAATTTTTGAATAACTCAAACGCCAATAAAATTTGAAATAAGCATTCGATTATTTTCAAACTTCCCACGTTTCAATATTACTACTAACACAAGATCTGACGAGAAGATGGGATATATCGATCCACTTCTTCTGGAACCTCCCCCACAAAGGGGGCAAAATTTAAAATAACCAAAAAGCTCATAAAATTCGAAATAAGTATCCGATTCTTTTCAAACTTCGCACATCGCAATATTTCTGCTCATGTAAGTTCTGCTGTCAAGATGAAACATATCTGTTCACTCCTTCTGGTACCTCTCCCACAAAGGGTCAATATTTTGAATAATCAAAACGGTCAAAAAAGGAAAAGATAAGAATTCGATTCTCTTCAAACTTCGCACACTTGAATGACTCAACATACACAAGATCTGGAGGGAAAATTGCATACATCGGTTAACTCTTTCTGGTACCTCCCCCTGAAGGGGTCAAAATTTTGAATAACCCAAACGCCAATAAAATGTAAAATAAGCTTTCGATTATTTTCGAACTTTCAACGTTTCAATATTACTATTAACACAAGATCTGACGTGAAGATGAAACGTATCGGATCACCCCTTCAGGTATCTTCCCCACAACGGGGTCAACATTTTGAATAACCAAAACGCTTATAGAATGCGAAGTAAGTATTCGATTCTCTTCAAACTTCTCACGTTCTAATTTTACTACTAACACAAGCTCTGACGAGAATATGGGATATATCGGCCAACTCCTTCTGGTAGCTCCCCCTGAAGGGGTCAACATTTTCAATAACCAACTTATAGAATGCTAAATTAGCATCGGATTCTTTCAAAACTTCACACATCGCAATATTTCTACTAAAGTAAGATCTGCTGTGAAGATGAAACATATGGGTTCACTCCTTCTGGTACCTCCCCCACAAGGGGTTAAAATTTGGAATAACCAAAACGTTCAGAAATGCGGGGAGATAAGCATTCGATTGCCTTCAAACTTCCCACGTCCCAATTTTTGTACTAACACAAGATCTGTTGTGAAGATGGGATACGTCAGTCCACTCCTTCTATTGTCACCCAACCGACCCACACCTGACTGACTCCAGTTTGCAGCCAAATGCTGTAAAGAGAGTGATGTCGTCTGAAGGCCGACATCAGTTAAATAGTCAGGATAAGTGATCCAAAGATGACTGAACTCAGTTCGCAACCAAAGGCTGATCAGAGTTCGATTGAGTTAGAAGACCCCACCGCCATTCCAATCCAATCCCAGGCAACCTGTCTCTTTCGTATTCCTCCTCCATCTATGATTTGGTGATTTGTGGCTCGTCAATGATTAGGAGACGTTTTCGCTTTTTTTGTAATACCTCCTCATATGGGTTTCCCACAGATTTCTAAAGTTTCTGTAATGTGGGCCAAACGTATGTACGTACGCCGCCATGTCATGCCTATAATAGCTAATTTAAATTCCACCAAAAAATTTTGAATGCCTTTTGTTTATTAATAACCTGTGGTTTCGGAACGTGAGAATTATCGTTTTGTCCACATTAACTAACTACCTGGCGACAAAAAATATTTGCAGTTTCTCACTTTGTGGTGTTGTATGGGTATTTCCCACAATTAGTCGGTGGTTTTAGATTTGAACGCACACACACACACACTCTCACACGTTCACAAATATGGTAACGTTTAGTCCTTTGAGTTTCATTGTCACCTTGCCGCCGCCTGATAAAAAAAAACAATTGTTAATTGTTTCAAAATAATAATCGCTTTTCTTTAGTTTCTTTTGTTTGAGTGTGTGTGTGCTCTTTTTTTGAAAATTGAAACGTGCCAGCTAGCACCATGATGGTGACAAAACTATTATTTTTTTTTTGCGGAAGTTCTTGTATTTTTTTTATTGCTTTAATGGAAATAGTCGAAATACTTCTTATCGCAATTTAGTGGCGCGGGAGTTTGAAACAAGAGTTGAAATAATTCCATTTTTTTTGTAGTTACTGATAAGTGAATTTGTTGGGTTATATTTTGTTTGAAAAAATTAATTTTGTTTTTCTTAGTTTTTTTTTTATAGATCAATTTGACATATGACGGAGAAAATGGTCATGATGGCCTTGGAAACTTTTCTAAACTATCAAGAGTTTTGGAGGTCAATATTATTATTAATTTAGCTTAAACAGGACAAATTTCTGCAGTCAATGTCGCCTGGGAAACAAAAAAGCCAAGATTCTGGAGGTACAAATTTATTTGTTTATGCTTAAACAGTCCGCGTTCCAGGAGGTTAATATTGACTAACAGAGTTCAATATAGGCTAGGAACGATTTATAGAAATCAATATGGAAATATTTCGAAACAAGTCATAATGAAGATTGCCTTGGAAATATGTTTAAACAACCAATTTGTCTGGAGGCCAATATGACTTATAGATCCTGGGCTTACACAGTCCACGTTTCTGGAAGTCAATATAGGCTGCGAAGAATTTTATATGGCCTTGGAAAATGTTCTAAACGATTTTTGGAAATCAAAGCAATATCCTTCGAAACATTTGGAAATAAACCATGTTTCTGGAAGTTAGCCTTGTCTTGGAAATATTCATAGATTATCCAGGTTTCGGAAACTTTAGATTTGTTTGGAAAAATTCTGAGGTCAATATAGCCCTCAGATCACTATAGATTTGCAAATATTTTTAAACAAGTCTTGTTTTAAGATATCAATATAGGTTTGAAAAAAAAAACAATCCTAAATAATCAGATTTCTGGAAATTTTTTTTCTAAAAAATGCAAAGATTTTGAGGTCGTTATAAAATTCCCCATTTTTTGAGGAAAATATCGGTTAGTAAACATTGCTTAACGATCAATATTTCTTGAAGTCAAGATAACCTTAGAATATTTTCTGAACAACTTCGAGTTCTGAAGGGCAATACGACCTATGGATCATGTGCTTAAACATTCCACATTTCTGGAAGTCAATATAGACCAGGGAGAGTCTACTATGGAAATTTTCCTAAAAATTTCTGGAAATCAATATAGCTAATGAAACATTTGGAAATAAACCTTGTTTCTAGAAGTCAACCCTGTCTTGGAAATATTCATAGATTATCAATGTTTCTGGAGCTATAGATTGTTTTAGAAATATTCTGAGGTCAATATAGCCTTCAGATCACTATAGGTTTAAAAATAATTTGAAACAAGTTTTGTTTTAAGATATCAATATTGGTTTGAAAAAAAAAAATAATCCTAAATAACCAGATTTATGGAAATTTTTTTCTAAGAAAATTCAAAATTTTGGAGATCAGTACGGCATTGGATAACATATCGGTTGGTAAACATTTCTTGACGATCCCTATTTCTGTGGAGTTCAAGATAACATTGGAACATTTTCCAAACAATTTCGAGTTCTGGAGGTTAAACGGTCGGCGTTTCTGGAGGTTAATATTGAAGAGTTAAAAATGGGCTTGGAACAATTTCTAAATGGTTTCTAGAAATCAATTTCGCATTGAAAATATTCGGAAACAAGCTATATTTTAGATACCTCCACCAGGGTATATTAACTTTGTTATTCCGTTTATAATTCCTCGAAATACCCATGTTAGACCCAATAAAGTATATACAGGTTGAGATAAAAAAACTGCAACAAGGTCAAATGCCATAATTTTTAGAATTTTTTAAAATTTAATTCAATGAAAGCAAAAAATGTCGGAAATAGCATCCGATTTTAGAATAAGTTTATATTTGTTCGAATTAATCCCTTTGGCCTGAATTATGGCCTTCAAACCGGAAATGAAACCGTCACACGCTGCGCGAATGTTGCTCTGCGGTATTTTGGCCCATTCTCGGCGAAGCGCTTGCTTGAGGTGATCGACACTTTGGCATTTTTTAGTGCCAACCTTGCTTTCAATAGTCCAACGGAGTGGTATCCGGAGATTTTGGTGGCCATTGTGCGCTAGAAATGAAGCGAGAAAGCTCATTTTGTAACCATTCTTGGATGGCGCGTGCTGAGTCCTGTTGGAATGTCCAAGTTCTGTGGCCAAAATGTTTGCGAGCCCAAGGCTTTAATACACTCTCCAGAATATTTTCGCGATAATATTCGGCATTTATTCTAATGCCACGGTCGATTAATACGAGCGGAGAGCGATCATCGGCTGTTATGGCGGCCCACACCATCACCAGGGCCGGCGCTTGAGTTCTGGTGTCCAACCGAAGGTGCACATTATCAGCTGACCTCTTTGGCAAGTAAACACAATAATTTTGTTTGTTTACAAACTGCTGGACAACGAATGTTTTCTCATCGGAGATCGGAGAAAACCAAATTCGGCAGTTCACCCCCTTCGGCCAGGCGAAGCAACTCTTTAGCTTTTTTTGAGTATATTTTCTTTCGGGTTTGGTTAAGTTCTTGCACGTTTTGGAATTTCAATGGCTTTACCCCGAGCTCATTTTTCAATATTTGCCAATTTTCGGCCACTGCGACGCGGCTTTCGATCAAGTCGCTTCTTTAATTTTCGTACCATTTCTGCTGATGTTGCTGTTTTCTTCCGTCCACTTCCTTGACGTAGCTACTGGCTACGCTACCCGTATCACTGAAACGAGCGATGGGGATGGTACGAGATTTATTCACATTTAAATGCTGGAGGGCTCTAACGATGGTCACTTGTGGTTTTCCAGCCAAATATAAAGAAATCACACTATCACGCTTGAATTCCATCGCGAATAACTTTTTTTCTATAAAATTCTAACCAAAATACTATTGTACGCTTGTAAACAATATAATAAGCTGCCACTGAAATAATTCTAACAGCTGTCGGACGAGTGGCTTAGAAATAACAGCAGTCTGAAGTTGGTTGCAGTTTTTTTCATCTCAACCTGTATTCTCGATCTGCGTTAAATTCTAAGTCGATGCCTGTGTGTCTGTTGAAATCACGCCATTTTTTGGGCCGACTTGAGATAGAAGGCTGAAATTTGTGTATTTTGCCAATAGGCAAGCTAAGTTCAATGGGTCATTCAGCCCACGTTTTCGTATAGCCCTAATGTTTTTTTTATGATTTTAGGGACATTATTCACCGGAGTTGTTTGAAATTTCGTACTTGAAGTTCTTAAAGGGTACCACAGCCTATGACAAAAAATTGCATATTCAGGTCCACGTTTTCGTATAGTCCTCATGTAACGATACCTCCCGATATTCGGTATTTTGATCATTTTTGCCACATTATTTTCCGGAATTGTTTCAAATTTCGTATTTGAAGTTCGTAATGGGTACTACAGGCTATAATAAAAAATTGCATAAGCAGGTCCACGTCTTCGTATAGCCCCCATGTAACGATACCTCCCGATATTCGGTATTTTGATGATTTTGGCGACATTATTCACCGGAATTGTTTCAAAATGCGTATTTGAAGTTCGTAAAGGGTACTATAACCTATTAAAAAAAGCTACCTATGAAGGTACACGTCTACGCACAACCCCTATGCAACGTTACCTCCCGGTATTCGATATTTCCATGATTTTAGCGACATTATTCACTGGAACTGTTTCAAATTTCGTATTTGAAGTTCGTAATGGGTACTACAGCCTATGACAAAAATTTTCGTATGCAGGTCCACATTTTCGTATAGCCCCCATGTAATTATACCTCCCGAAAATCGGTATTTTGATGATTTTAGCGACGTTATTCACCGAAGTCATTTCAAATTTCATATTTGAAGTTCCTAATAGGTACAACAGCCTATGGCAAAAAATTGCATATGCAGTTCTACGTTTTCGTATAAGCCCCCAGGTAACGATTGGAAGTAATCTCCAAATTTAAAAATTTTTTAAGCTTCTGAGAAGACAGCAATGTCTTTGAATTTCACGTTAATAGAGCTTGAGATGTGCTTCAGAAATTCTCTTAAATCTACGTTTAAGAAATATAGAATGATAGGTTTGGAAAAAGTGTACGGATTGCAGATCGGCCGATCCATACATTTTGCTGATCGACCTCGCCAACAGCTACCAATGATATTCGCTGATGTACCCGACCTGATCAATGAGCGCTACTCTAAGGCCATCCGGCACCATCCGTTGAGCCGTTTGGCCTAGCATGGTTTCTGCAAAGCATTAACGGCAGGCTTTCGCCTTTCCGCCAGTGCGCTTTCCACTATCCTTCTTTGCCGCTACCGAAGCATACGAAGCTGACTGTTGTACCGTCACCATTTTCTTCACTTTTGGGTTGCTGCTTCTCAGTTGACTGCATCCTCTTCACAGCCACTGGCTAAAAGGGGACTCTAGGCTTCGAAGCTGCTTCCTTCCAGCCAACAGACAAGACACTGTTACTGTTCTTTGAAGTTCACAAGGGGTTGAGAGACTTTGGTTTTTTCCTCTTCCTCGGAGGCTTCTTAATTAGTCCACCGTTTCGTTGACTTAACCTAAGCTCTACCTTCCTTTGCTTTTGGAGGCTCGTATATCCGGTTTTGGCAACTCATAGGCCTACTTTGAAAGTTTCTTTGGTAGGTCTTCTTATCGGGAGTTGTCCTCTCAAACTGCATAACGACCTTTTGGGTTGCCCTGATAAGTTACAGCCCCTTATCAGTGAGCTTTGATGGAACCCCCATCGACATATCGGCTACAGTAGTTTACTGCTCGCTGATATGCCTTTTTATCCCCTGCCTCCTTAGATTTAACGTTTTTGGTGCTAGGGAAACTAAGTGTCACTTCAATTTTTTTAAATAAGACCCCGTTCTGTCCTCTTTCTACTTCAAATGTTTCCTGTCGGTGTTTACTGACGAATTGATATTAGGATCGGTTGAGCTACTCAGGTCGACATTCTTGGTCAACCCCTGACTAGAGGTGGGGTCATGGACTATCGTTGTATTCATGCCATCAGACAGGTTACATTCGAAAAAATTCTGCAGAGATACTATCCTGACTCAGTCTTAACGATCCAATACCGGCAACGATCTAGCGGATTTCTTGCCGCTATATTTTAACGCTTTCGTTAACAATGTCCAGAGTCAGATCGTTGTCTACTCCCAGGCTCCCTGTCCGTTTCGTCCTTCTAGTGGTAGCTGACGATCCTGAATCGTTGTCCAAGTCCGATCTTAGGGTAATTTTAGTCGAGGCGGAGGTAAGCTTCGCACTTGTAGCTTTGTTGACTGAGTGTGACAAGGCGTCGCTTCCATGCATCATTATTTTATGAAGAGACTGAGTCGACGATGACATAGCCTCCCCACCATGGTGAGGACTCGGTAACTAAACCTTATATTCGTTGAGGCGACCAGGTATCAATGAAACTCCGTTAGAAAACAGTTGGTACCCTGACTCCAAACCTGTAGCACTGATGACATGACACCCCAACGTCCGCAACTTGTGGACCCGTCCGATAGCAATTAGTTATGCTCTCCATACAACAGTCCCTCCCGATGTAGGCCCATAATTTCCTATTTCTCCGATATTTGGGAATTTTGACGATTTTCGCTATATTTTCATACGGAATTGTTTGAATTTTGGTATTTGAACTAATCATTTTTTCAGAAGGAAAGAGGGGTATAGAGGCCTAAGTTTTCCTATGGCCCCCCCATCTAACAATACCGGTATTTTAATGATTTTCGCCACTTTTTCCAACCGATTTTTTTTTTGAATTTTTCTCTATCAGAAAAGTGGTTATATAGTAGGTTCACGTTTTCCTATAGCAGCCCACATATATCGGTACACCCCCATACTTCGATTTTTCATCATTTTGCATACATGGTCAACCGAATTCCACCATTTTATGACAGAATATTGGCTAAACAGATCCAACTTTATTTGCAGTCCCCTCCCATATAACGGAAACTCCAGCTATTTGGTATTTTGATGGTGAACTGTGGATATTTAAAAAATAAGGGGTTTCTTCTTCTGGAGTTTAATGCTCCCTTGGAGGAAATATTCTTAAAAATTTGTAATTTTTTTACCAATACCAATTTTTCTTACCAATACCTAAACAATCCATGTTGACTTGATGTCCTTATTTTTTATGATGTATTAAAATAATTGTTTCTTGAGTTTGTTTCGGAAATCTTTTGAAATCGTTTCTTAAAAATTGTGGAATTATTCTTAAAAATATTTTTTAAGTTCTTTTAGATAACGAGGGTCATTGAGTTTATATTGGATGGACATTGACAAAATATTAATCATGCATTGCTAGATGACAATTTTCTCCCCCATTTAAGATAATAAAAATGCTCAGTCATAAACACAATTCGGCCGTTAAGTATCTAATAAATATTTGCTGGAAAATACATGAGTTTCCTTTGTCGTCAATTTGGAGTGTGAAAATCCTTGCTCCTAAGTGTCAGTCGAAAGTGTTTAGTTGATGCAATCCCTTAGGGGATATGACCCAAAAACAGCAACATCAAAAGATATGAAGATTTGGCTGACCTAGCTTGTCCTCTCTTGATAAGCTACTCAAATTTCACTCTTCAACAAATCATTTCCAAGTAGATGACACTGTGTTGATATTTTCCTATTTTTTCTACTTGTTTAGAATGGGGTCTAAAACAAACCATGAATTATCACGAAGAAGAAGAAGAAAAAAGAAAAGAAACAAAAGAAGATGGATGGTGTCCCGTTTACTGGCCTAGTCTGGCCTGGTCTTTGGCTGGCTGGCTGGGTTGTTCCACAGCCCGGAGGAAAGTAAAGTAAATAAGTAGAAGGAAAACACTTTAACAACTAAACACATATCCATTTACAGAAAATTCCATTTAATTAACTACAAATAGTAACAACAACAGCAATAGCTACAGAATGCGGCCATGACAATACCAACAACAACAGCAGTAGCAGCAAGCAAAGCAAAGGCATCTACTTTTTTAAAATATATTAACACAGTAAAAATATTTAATGAAGACTCAGCAGCATGTAATTAAGCAATACAATATTCTGAAGAAGTAGAAGGAGGAGGTGAGGTTATGCAGCAGAAAAAGAAGAAAATTACAACAAAAAGTGGCGAGGTGAATTAAAAAAAAAAAAAAACAAAATCTACAAAACTGCTACAATCAGCCAGCCAGTCAGCCAACCAACCAGCCAGAACTGAATGGTAAAAAATTGAAAACAGAAACCAGTAAGGAAAGCTCAAAAGTCGGGCGGGGCCGACTATATGATACCCTACACCACTATGCATATTAAGTAGAGCTCTCGTAAAAGGGTTTATACAGGGCATTTCAGAGCTCTATGAGATATTTGGTACAAAATCAAAATCTATCTAATTCTATCGTGCATTTTACGAACTATAGCTATCTCTGAACCGGGTTTCTCCAAATTTGACGAATTAGCTTCTAGACTGAATTCGGTCTTATGTACGAAAATTCAGGTGATTTGGGCTGATATTGACCATTTAGTGCACATTTAACCCGAAATAGGATGAAGATATATATGGGAGCTATATCCAAATCTGAACCGATTTCGATAAAATTTAAAACAGCTATTCCTGTGCTCCATCTAATACCTGGTACCAAATATCACGGTTGTGGAGTGAATATTACGAATGTAAGGGACTAAAACACTAAATCGGATGAAACATATATATGGTTGCTATATCTATATCTGAACCGATTTTCACTAAATTTGATATACTTGCTTCTAGGCTGAATTTGGTCCGATGTACTAAAATTCAGTCCATTTGGACTTATATCGGGCATTTGGTGCACAATTAACCCGAAATCGGATGAAGATATATATGGGAGCTATATCCAAATCTGAACCGATTTCGATAAAATTACAAACAGCTATTTCTGGGCTGTATCTTATATCTGGTACCAAATATCATTCTTGTGGAGTGCATATTACGAATGTGAGAGGCTTAAACACCAAATCGGATAAAACATATATATGGGAGCTATAGCTGTTTCTGAACCGATTTTCTCCAAATTTGTTGTATTTGCTTTAAGGCTGATTTCGGTCACATGTGCCAAAATTCGGGCCATTTGGGCTGATATTGGCCATTTGGTGGTCAATTAACCCGAAATCGGATGAAGATATATATGGGAGCTATATCCAAATCTGAACCGATTTCGATAAAATTACAAACAGCTATTTCTGGGCTGTATCTTATATCTGGTACCAAATATCATTCTTGTGGAGTGCATATTACGAATGTGAGAGGCTTAAAAACCAAATCGGATAAAACATATATATGGGAGTTATAGCTGTTTCTGAACCGATTTTCTTCAAATTTGTTGTATTTGCTTTAAGGCTGATCTCGATCACATGTGCCAAAATTCGGGCCATTTGGGCTGATATTGGCCATTTGGTGGTCAATTAACCCGAAATCGGATGAAGATATATATGGGAGCTATATCCAAATCTGAACCGATTTCGATAAAATTTAAAACAGCTATTTCTGTGCTCCATCTAATACCTGGTACCAAATATCACGGTTGTGGAGTGCATAGTAGGAATGTGAGGGACTTAAAGATCAAATCGGATGAAAGATATATATGGGAGCTATAGATATATCTGAACCGATTTTCTCCAAATTTAATATACTTGCTTCTAGGCCAAACTCGGTTGGGTGTGCCAAAATTCAGGTAATTTGGACTGATAGTGGACATTTGGTGCACATTTAACCCGAAATCGGATGAAGATATATATGGGAGCTATATCTAAATTTGATCCGATTCTCACCAATTTCAATAGGGTTCGTCCTTGGGCCAAAAAAATATTGTTTGGAAAATTTCATCTCAATCGGATAATAAATGCGACCTGCATTTTGTTCACAAGAATACATGGACAGACGGACGGACGGACGGACAGACGGACTGACATGCATAAATCGACTCAGAAAGTGATTCTATGAAGGTTCTCAAAAGTATGTATGGGTCTATCTCGTTTCCTTCTCCAACAAATGCACAAAGACATAATACCCTTACCACTATGTGGTGTAGGGTATAAAAAAAAAATAAACAACAGCAGAACAGCACTCACAGTGAAAGGAATGCCTCGCGCGCCAATTCACAACGTCTACACGTACACCACCCGCCAACCGCCTGACTGCCCGTCGTCGTAATAGGCAAAGTAACATGTCGAACAATATTCCACAATATTCTGCTCCTTGCCCGTCGCCCAGCACACAGTGTTTAATTGTCCGCCGCTGACGCTTTGTATTAAAAATGCACGTATGTTTTATTGAGTACTCGTGCGCCGTTTGAGGGTACCGGGTGGTGGTGGTGATGGTGGCATTACGACAATGATGATGTACTTAAAACAGTATCTCTATATGTACTTAAATACAAACAACAATTACCGGGGGCCAACAAACAGCAGATTGGCGAAGACTATGATGACGACGGCGACTTTGTTGTCCAGTCAGTTAGCCAGCCAGCCAGGCGGGCGGAGGGCGTCCATTTGTGCTGACAGAAAGGCAATCGACCACTTACTCGCTCGTTCGCCCCCCTCGCCCCTTGATTTGTCTTAATATCGAGAGAGAGAGAGAGAGAGAGAGAGAACTGACAATGCCATGCCAAATCAAAAAATGCCATTATTAAGAACATGTATTTTGTAAATATTTTACATTTGGTTGGTTACAACAAATGATACGCTTTTCAAGTGAACGGATGATGAATCCACGAACATGAACTGATACCCCACCGCCCCCCCAGTTGGGCCACAAATTACGTATAAAATGGGTCGAATTATAACACGTGGAATGCAAAAAAATGAAGTCTTGGAAAAAATTTTCAAAAAATTAAATAATTGCAAAACTCCGTAACCATAAAATCGGATTAAGATGTATATCAAGGGTATATAAAAATCTGAACCGATCTCGATGTATTTTCGAGCTGTATCTGATGTCTGGCATCAAATATCATTGTTGTGGTGTGCATATTACGAATGCTAGGGACTTAAATCCTTAACTTAAATTAATGTTTCATTTATATGAGAGCTGTAGCTAAATCTGAACCGATTTTCACCAAATTTGACGTACTTGCGTGTAGAGTGAACCGATCTTGATACAATTTGGGAGAGGTATTTCTGGGCGGTAGTTGATATCCGGAACCAAATATCTTTCTTGTGGGGTATATATTACGCATGTGAGGGACTTAAAATCCGAGCTCCGCATAACAATTAAAAGTTTTTATGGGAGAATTCAATCATACACGCTATGATTATAATTATAATTTAAAATTCAAAGGACTAAATATGCCGAAGCATTTGTAACCTTTAACTTCGGACTTGTATTGCCCATTTGGTGCGAAATTAATTTGAAATCGGATAAAAATATATATGGGAACTATATCCAAATCTGAACCGATCTCGATAAAATTTGGCAAAGATATTTCTGAGCTGTATTTGATATATTTCCCTGAATATCGTTGTTACGGATTGCATATTACGGTTGTGGGTAACAAATACAATAAATCGGATGAATAATATATATGGGAGCTATAACTATATCTGAACTGATCTTCACCAAATTTGGCATACTACCTTCTAGACTAAATTCGGTCGTATTTGCCAAATTCCATCCCATTTGGACTAATATTAGACGTTTGGTGCACAATAAATGGTAAATCGGACGAAGTTATATATGGGAGCTATATCCAAATCTGAACCGATCTCGATAAAATTTAGCAAAGGTATTTCTGAGCTGCATTTGATATATTTCCCCAAATATTGTTGTTACAGAGTGCATATTACGGCTGCGGAGGACAAAAATAACAAATCGGATGAACAATATATATGGGAGCTATAGCTATATCTGAACCGATTTCGATCAAATTTGGCATACTTATTTTCAGGCCTAATTTGGTTGTATGTGCAAAATTCCATAATATACGGGCTGATATTACACGTTTGGTGCACAATAAAAGGCAAATCGGACGAAGATATATATGGGAGCTATATCTAAATTGTTACCGATTATCTCAAATTTCGTCCATGGGCCAAACAAATGTTGTTTGCAAAATTTCATCTCAATCGGATAATAAATGCGACCTGCATTTTGTTCACAAGAATTCATGGACAGACTTACGTACGTACGGACAGATGGACTGACATGCATAAATCAACTCAGAAAGTGATTATATGCAGATCATCAAAAGGAACTATGGGTCTATCTCGTTTCCTTTTGCCTGTTGCAAACAAATGCACAAAGACATAATACCCTGACCACCTTGTGGTGTAGGGTATAAAAACTCTTTGTGAAGAGTCCTAAAAATTCCTGTTAATGGGCCTTGGAAAATTATCCGCAAATCTGTAATAATGGAGCTTGAGATGAGCTGGGAAACTTCTCAAAAATATACCTTTAAGGAGTTTGTGTTAGGCTTAAAGAAAGGTTTATAAATACAAGAAGTAATCCTGCTCGAATTCGAACGAGCTCTGCTTGAAATTATTCATGAAAATTGTAATTTTATGGGACTGAGTTACGGATTTGATAAAATTATTTGGAAAGAGTCTTGAAAATCCATTTTAATGGGCCTTGGAAAATTCTCAAAAAATCCACATTTATTGAGTTTGAGATAAGCTTCAAAGATTATCTATAATCCCCGTTTGAGGAGCTCGAACACGAGGGAGTTTCAATGTCTACTTAAATTCGAACGACCTATGCTTGAAATTATTTCTAAAAATTTGACTTTTGTGGAGCAAAGTTTTGAAAAAATCCTTTGAGCCTTGGAAAATTTTTCAAAAAAATCCACATTTATGGAACTTCTCGTTTAAGGAGTTCGGGTTAGCTTTAGAGAGAGGTTTATAAATTCAAGGAGTACTTCAGCTCGAATTCGAGGGAATTTCAAGCCCTACACAAATTCGAAAGAGCTCTGCTTGAAAGTATTCATAACAGACCGTGCCGAACTTTTTATACCCTCCAGCATTCGGAAAGAACCTGAATATTTTCAAAAAAATCCGCAGAAAAATATCGCTCAAATGACAAAGACGTGGTGCTGCATAAGTAATGTTTTGTCATAGGCTGTAGTAACGATTCCGAACTTTAAATACCAAATTTGAAACCATTCCGGTGAATAATGTCACTAAAATCATTAAAATACGGAATATCTGGAGGTACCGTTATATGGGTGCTATACGAAGTCGTGGACCGGCATGGACAATTTTCTGTCATAGCCTGTAGAATCTATTACGAACTTCAAATACCAAATTTGAAACATTTCCGGTGAATAATGTCGCTAATATCCTGAAAATACCGAATATCGGGAGGTGCCATTGAATGGGGGCTGTAGAAAAACGTGGACCTGCAAAGACAATTTTCTGTCATAGCCTGTAGTATCCATTACGAACTTTAAATACCAAATATGAAACCATTCCGGTGAATAATGTCGCTAATATCCTCAAAATACCGAATATCGGGAGGTACCATTATATGAGGGCCAAAACGTGGACCTATATGGCCCATTTTCGATACCAAAAATTCTGCAGACATAATATACATTTGAGTTAAATTTTATCAACCTACTTAATTTTGTTCGGAAGCTTAAGTGATTTCCACAGACGGACGTAAATTGCTAAATCGATGTAGAATTTTATGCTGATCATAAATATATTTATTTTGGGGGGTCTAAAATGTATATGTCGAGGTGTTACAAACGGAATGACAAACTTAATATACCCTCCATACTATGGTGGAGGGTACAAAAATTTCACAATTATGGAGCAGAGTCAGGGATTTTTTTAAGAACCCAGCTTCTTGTCACCAGTGAATAACCTCTTCAATGGGTGGTCTTTTTTAACAATTTTCTCCTATCACCAGATGTCATCAGTGATTTGTGATAATTATTATAAATGTTTGTGTCTGCTGTCTTTACAAGCTTCCTTGGGGGCGTTGTAATAACTATCCCATCGAAATCAGAATTTATGGCCCACATATTATTATGACCAGGCTTTTATGTTTAAATTCAACGAGAAAAACGCACCCAAACCCTGTCGACCTACTCTAACACTTTAACGACATTTGTACAAAATCAAAATAACAACACCGTCATTATATTTAGCAGGCCGCCGTTGTTCAAATACTCCATTTCTCATCCAATCGGCCATCCATCGAGCCAACGTTGTTGTTGACCCCTTGAATACCAACCAACCAAGCAGCCAGTCAGTACAACATTTCTCCAAATGTGGAAAAAAATAAAAGAAATGGAACAACAAATCAAAACACACTGAAAATACCGCATTTGAACGGGGCTATAGACTGACTGATGATACAACCACCAACAACAACAACAAATGTGACTTGGCTGTAACCTGAATGGTTTGGAATGTTATTTTCTATTCATAAAAGAAGCGGCAACGGAAAAATATTAACTACAATTTGACATGTTAATATTTGTTTTTCAATGTGTCCATAGAAAGACGACGACCACGACGTAGTACATATAGACCACATAGAGAAATGACGATGATGATGATGATGATGAAGGGTTTGGGTGTAACATTCCACCGTCGTTTTGACTCGCTATGATAATGGTGCGGAGCATAAACAATAAAGTGCCAAGAAAACAACTTGCGTACATACTACACACATGATGATTATTACGTTGATTATCATCATTAACATTCATGGCATTAATGATGCTGATGATGTTTCTGTTGTGCGGACAGGCAGGCAGGCAGACCGAACGACCAGCCAACCAACTGTTATGCCTTTCCAACTTTTGTATTCACCTATTAGGAGAACATGTATGTCTGTCTATATGTGCTGTGTAATTTTCTAACGTAAACATTGCATAAATGTGTGAAAAGTAGAGTGCTGTACAGTGGGGGACAAAATTCTGAGGAATGGCAATTGAACTACACCACAAGAAGTCTAGGATTCCAGATTCATGTTAAATATTTTTTAGATATTTTTTTCAAAAAAAAAAAAAAAAAAAAATCCAAATATCCACGCCTTCTATGAATTATTTAAAAAAAACGGGCATTATATGGGACCTTAAAAATTATTTAAAAAATATACACCTTATATGGAATTCAAAAAAAAAAAAATATTCAAAAATCCACGCAAATTAGTTAAAAAATCCACGGATTTTATGGGAATTCAACATAAAATCCGTGATTTTTTAATTAAATTGTTTGAAGTCCCATACGAATCGCAGACTTTTTAAATAATTATTTGAGCTCCATACAAGGCGTGGATTTTTTGAATATATATTTTTTGAATTCCCATATAAGGTGTATATTTTTTTAATAATTTTTTTAAGGTCCCATATAATGCCCGTTTTTTAAAATAATTTTTTAACAAATTTGTTTGAATCCCATACGAATCGCAGACTTTTTAAATTATTGGAGCTCCATACAAGGCGTGGATTTTTTGAATATATTTTTTTTAATTCCCATATAAGGTGTATATTTTTTTAATAAATTTTTAAGGTCCCATATAATGGCCGGTTTTTTATAAATAATTTTTTAACAAATTTGTTTGAAATCCCATATGAATCGTAGACTTTTTAAATAATTTTTTGAGCTCATACAAGGCGTGGATTTTTGGAATATTTTTTTTTTGAATTCCAATATAAGTTGTATATTTTTTTAATAATTTTTTAAGGTCCCATGGATTCTTTGATATCTCATATAAGACCTGGATTTTTATTTTTTGAGCTCCATACAAGTCGTGGATTATTGGAATATTTTTTTTTGATTGTAGATTACGTTATAGATTTAATTTTTTTAAGGTCCCATATAATGCCCACTTTCTTTAAATAATTTTTTTGAGGTTCTAATATTTTTTTTGAGGTTCCATAAAAAGTATGCGCTTTTTTGAGATCCCATATGAGGTTTAGATTTTTTACATAACTTTGAGATCCTATATAAGGCGTGGAATTTTTTTATATCCTATATAAGGCCTGAATTTTGAGGGGTAAATTTTTTAAAATGGATTTTTCAAAATAATTTTTTGAGGTCCCATATATGACGTGGATTTTTTAAATAGATATTTCAATTTCCTTATCTCCAGCCATAGTTCTTTTAAAATTTTTTATTCAGGTCCGATGTGAGGCGTGGATTTTTATACCCTCCACCTTGGAAAGGAGGGTATATTAACTTTGTCATTCCGTTTGTAACATCCTTAAATATTCGTCTTAGACCCCATAAATTATATATATTCATAATCAGCATAAAATTCTAAGTCGATTTAACGATGTCCGTCTGTCTGACTGTCCGTCTGTTTGACTGTCCGTCTGTTTGACTGCCCGTCTGTCTGACTGTCTGTCTGTTGAAATACAGGTCACATTATTTGACGTAGAGCGCCAAAATTTAGCAGAGCTATTTGCATTGTGTCTAGGATGGTTGGTATTGAAAATGAGATATATCGGTCCACGTTCTGGTATAGTCCCCATATAACGGTACCTCCCGATATTCGGTATTTTGATGATTTATGCCACATTTTTTCACGGATTTGTCTGAAAATTGGTATTTGTAGGTCATAACGGGTCTCTGTACGTGTGGCAAAACATTGCATGTATAGGTCCACGTTTTGGTATAGCCCCCATATAAAGGTACCTCCCGATATTCGGTATTTTAAATATTTTTGCCACATTTTTTCACGGATTTGTCTAAAAATTGGTATTTGTTGGTCATAATGGTTTCCAGCTCCGGTGGCGAAACATTGCATGTATGGGTCCATGATTTGGTATAGCCACCAGATATAGGTACCTACCGATATTCGGTATTTTGATGGTTTTCGCCACATTTCTTCTAATGTTTTCTTTTACCCTGAGGTGGAGGGTATTAAAAGTTTGGCCCGGCCGAACTTAATGTTTTTTTACTTGTTGGAATATTTTTTTAGAATTCCAATGTAAGTTGTATATTTTTTTAATTAATTTTTTAAGGTCCCATGTAATGCCCGTTTTTTTTAAATAATTTTTTTTGAAGTTCCGTACAAGGCATCGATTTTTCGAATAATTTTTCTTTAGGTTCCATATAAGATGTGCGTTTTTTTAAATATTTTTTTTTTGAGGTCCCATGTGGGGTTTAGTTTTTTTTTTAAATAATTTTGAGGTCCTACATAAGGCTGGATTCTTTGATATCCTATATAAGAGTTGGATTTTTATTTTTTGAGCTCCATACAAGGCGTGGATTTTTGGAACACTTTTTTTGTTGTCCCATAATTTGTAGATTTTTTTAAATGATTTTTTAAGGCCCAAATAATGCGTGGATTTCTTAGATCATTTTTTTGAGGTTCCATACAAGGCATAAATTTTCGAATATTTTTTTTTGAGGTTCCATATAAAGTGTGCGTTTTTTTAATAATTTTTTTGAGAGTTCCCACATTGGGCTTAGTTTTTTTAATAACTTTGAGGTCCTACATAAGGCTGGGTACTTTGATATCCCATATAAGACCTGGATTTTTATTTTTTGAGCTCCATACAAGCTGCGGAGATTTGGAACACTTTTTTTGTTGTCCCATATAAGTTGTAGATTTTTAAATAATTTTTTAAGGTCCATATAGTTCGTGGATTTCTTGAATCATTTTTTTTTGAGGTTCCATGCAAGGCACCTATTTTTCGAATATTTTTTTATGAGGTTCCATATAAAGTATTTTTTTTTAATTTTTTGAGGTCCCATATGAGGCTTAGATTTTTTTAAATAACTTTCAGGTCCTATAAAAGGGCGTGGATTTTTTTATATCCTATATAAGGCCTAGATTTTTTGAAATTTTTTTTTTTATATGAGGGATAAATTTTTTAAAATGAATTTTCCAAAATAATTTTTTGAGGTCCCATATAAGGCGCGGATTTTTTAACTTTTAACATTTAGGTCCGATATGAGGGGTGGATTTTTTAAATAAATATTTTGATTTCCCTTATGAAGCGCTTTTTTTATATTTTTTATTTAGGTCGGATATAAGACGTGGATTTTTTTAATATTTTTTATATAGGTCCGACATGAGGCGTGGATTTTTTTGAATATTTTTTATTTAGGTCCTATATGTGGCGTGCATTTTTTTGAATATTCTTTATTTAGGTCCGATATAAGGCTTGCATTCTTATACTCTCCACCATTGTATGGAGGGTATATTAAGTTTGACATTACATTTCTAATAATACGAAATATACATTTTAGACCCCACAAAGTATATGTATTCTTGAACAGCATAAAATTCTATATCGATTTAGCGATGTCCGTCCGTCTATCCGTCTGCGAAAATCACTCAAGCTTCCGAACGAAATGAAGTAGGTTTATAAAATTTTTCTCAAATGTCTGCAGGACTTTTGTTATTGAAAATGGGTCATGTAGGTCAACATTTTGGTATAACCCCATATAATTGTAACTCCCTATTTTTGGTATTTTGGTATCTTTTTAAATAATTTTTTAACAAATTTGTTTGAAGTCCAATATGAATCGCAGTCTCTTTAAATAATTTTTTGAGCTCCATACAAGACGTTTATTTTTGGAATATTTTTTTTTTGAATTCCAATATAAGTTGTATATTTTTTTAATAATTTTTTAAGGTCCCATGTAATGCCCGTTTTTTTTAAATAATTTAGAAGTTCAGTGCAAGGCATCGATTTTTCGAATAATTTTTCTTTAGGTTCCATATAAGATGTGCATTTTTTTTTTTTTTTTTTTTTTTTTTTGAGGTCCCATGTGGGAGATTAGTTTTTTTTTTTTTTTTAAATAACTTTGAGGTCCTTCATAAGGCTGGATTTTTTGATATCCCATATAAGACCTGGATTTTAATTTTTTGAGTTCCATACAAGGCGTGGATTTTTGGAATATTTTTTTGATTGTAGATTACATTATAGATTTTTAAAATAATTTTTTTAAGGTCCATATAATGCGTGGATTTCATAAATCATTTTTTTTGAGGTTCCATGCATCGATTTTTCGAATATTTTTTTTTGAGGTTCCATAAAAAGTATGCGTTTTTTTGACATCCCATATAAGGCTTAGATTTTTTTAATAACTTTGAGGTCCTATATAAGGCGTGATTTTTTTATATCCCAAATAAGGCCTGAATTTTAAAGGGTACATTTTTTAAAATGGATTTTCCAAAATAATTTTTTGAGGCCCCATATAGGACGTGGATTTTTTATATAGATATTTCAATTTCCTTATAAGGATGGAGTTCTTTTAATATTTTTTATTTAGGTCTGATGTGAGGCGTGGATTTCTTTTAATATTTTTTATTTAGGTCCGATATGAGGCGTGGATTTTTTAAAATATATATTTTGATTTTTAATATAAAGCGTGTATTTTTTAAATTTTTTTTAAGATCCCATATGAGGCGTGGATTTTTTAATATTTTTTATAGGTCCCATACTAGGCATCGATTTTTTCGATTAAACAATTTTTTAAGTTTCCATATAATGCGTGGATTTCTTAAATCATTTTGTTGAGGTCCCATACAAGGTATCGATTTTTCGAATATATTTTTTCTTGAGTTTACCTATAAGATGTTCAACTTTTAATAGTTTCTTTGAGGTCCTGTAAAAGGGCGTAAATTTTTTTATATCCTATATAAGGCCTGGATTTTTTTTTTAAATTTGATATAAGTGGTAAATTTTTTAAAACGAATTTTCGAAAATAATTTTTTGAGGTCCCATATAAGGCGTGGATCTTTTAACATTTACCATTTAGGTCCGATATAAGGCGTGGATTTTTTTTTAATAAATATTTTAATTTTCCTTATGAGGAGCGTTTTTCTTAATATTTTTTATATAGGTCAGATATAAGACGTGGATTTTTTAAAATATTTTTTATATAGGTCCGATATGAGGCATGGATTTTTTTATATTTTTTATTTATGTCCGATATGTGGCGTGCATTTTTTTTGAATATTTTTTATTTAGGTCCGATATAAGGCTTGCATTCTTATACTCTCCACCATTGTATGGAGGGTATATTAAGTTTGACATTACATTTCTAATAATACGAAATATACATTTTAGACCCCACAAAGTATATGTATTCTTGAACAGCATAAAATTCTATATCGATTTAGCGATGTCCGTCCGTCTATCCGTCTGCCCGTCTGCGAAAATCACTCAAGCTTCCGAACGAAATGAAGTAGGTTTATAAAATTTTTCTCAAATGTCTGCAGGACTTTTGGTATTGAAAATTGGTCATGTAGGTCAACATTTTGGTATAACCCCATATAATTGTAACTCCCTATTTTTGGTATTTTGGTATCTTTTTAAATAATTTTTTAACAAATTTGTTTGAAGTCCCATATGAATCGCAGACTCTTTAAATAATTTTTTGAGTTCCATATAAGACGTGTATTTTTGGAATATTTTTTTAGAATTCCAATATAAGATGTATATTTTGTTTAATAATTTTTAAGGTCCCATATAATGCCCGTTTTTTTAAATAATTTTTTTGAAGTTCCGTACATAGCATCGATTTTTCGAATATTTTTTTATAGTTCCACATAAAGTGTGCGTTTTTTTAGTAATTTCTTTGAGAGTTCCCATATGAGGCTTAGATTTTTTAAATAACTTTGAGGTCCTACATAAGGCTGGGTTCTTTGGTATCCCATATAAGACCTGGATTTTTATTTTTTGAGCTCCTTGTATGAATTCGTGTAATTTTGGAACACTTTGTTGTCATATAAGTTGTAGATTTTTTAAATAATTTTCTTAAGGTGGATTTCTTAAATCTTTTTTTAAGGTTCCATATATCGATTTTTCGAATATTTTTTTGGGGTTCTATAAAGAGCATGCGTTTTTTTAAATTTTTTGAGATCCCATATAAGGCTTACATTTTTTCAATAACTTTGAGGTCTTATATAAGGCGCGGATTTTTTTATATACTATACAAGGCCTGGTTAAAACAAATTTTTTTTGATATAAACGGCAAATTTTTTAATTTGAATTTTCCAAAATAATTTTTTGAAGTCCCATATAAGGCGTGGATTTTTTAACCTTTTTTTAGGTCCGATATGAGAGGTCCCTTATGAGGCGCGTTTTTTTAATATTTTTTATTTAGGTCAGATATAAGACGTAGATTTTTTTAATATTATTTATTTAGGTCAGATATGAGGCGTGCATTTATTTGAATATTTTTTATTTAGGTCCGATATAAGGCTTGGATTCTTATACCCTCCACCATTGTACGGAGGGTATATTAAGTTTGTCATTCTGTTTGTAACACCTCGAAATATACATTTTTGACCCCACAAGGTATATATATATTCTTGATCAGCATAAAATTCTATGTCGATTTAGCGATGTCCGTCCGTCTATGCGTCTGTGGAAATCACTCTAGCTTCCGAACGAAATGAAGTAGGTCGATAAAATTTCACTCAAATGTATACTATGTCTGCAAGACTTTTGGTATTGAAAATGGGCTATGTAGTCCCACGTTTTGGTATAGCCCCCATATAATTGTAACTCCCTATTTTTGGTATTTTGGTGATTTTAGCGACATTATTTACCGGAATTGTTTCAAATTTGGTATTTGAAGTTCGTAATGATTACTACAGGCTATGACAGAAAATTGTCTGTACAGGTCCACGTCATCGTATAGCCCCCATATAATAGTACCTCCCTATATTCGGTATTTTGATGATTAAAACGACATTATTCACTGGAATTGTTTCAAATTTGGCATTTGATATTCGTAATGGGTACTAAAGCCTATGACAGAAAATTGTCTGTGAAGGTTCACGTCTTCGTATAGCCCCCATATAACGATAACTCCCGATATTCGGTACTCTGAGGATTTTAGCGACATTATTCACCGGAATTGTTTCAAATTTGGCATTTGAAGTTCGTAACGGATGCTACAGCCTATGACAGAAAATTTTATGTGCAGGTTCACGTCACCATATAGCCCCCATATAATGATATTCGGTATTTTGGTGATTTAAGCGACATTATTCATTGGAAATGTTTCAAATTTGGCATTTGAAGTTAATAATGGATACTACAGCCTATGACAGAAAATTGTCTGTGCAGGTCACGTTTTGGTATTGCCCCCATATAATAGTACCTCCCGATATTCGGTATTTTGATGATTTTAGCGACATTATTCACTGGAAATGTTTCAAATTTGGTATCTGAAGTTTGTAACGGATGCTGCGGCCTATGACATAGATTGTCTGTGCAGGTCACGTTTTGGTATAGCCCCACATAACGGTACATCCCTATATTCGGTAGATTGATGATTTTACCTACATTAATCACCGATTTCTTTCAAGTTTCGCATTTAAATATTGTAATGGCTTATATAGATAAATTTTCCACGTGACCCAGAGGATGTAGGTGCAGTTCCCTCTGTGATCCCGATGGTGTAGATACATTATCCACGTTACCTAGGTGTTGTAGATACATTTTTCAAGCGATCCATATGATATGGATACATTTTTGACGTAATGCAGGTGGTGTAGATACATTATCGAAATTATGTAGATACATTTCCAAGTGATCCCAAGGACGTAGATGTATTTTCCACGTGATTCAGATGGTATGGATACATTATCCACGTGGCCTTTATGTTGTATATATATTTTTCCCATGTAGGTACATTTTCCACGTTATGTAGGTGATGTAGATACGTTGTATACATTATCGAGATGGTGTAGATACATTTCCAAGTGATGCAAATTGTGTAGATACATTATCTACATTATCGAAATTATGTATATACATTTTCCATGTAATCTAGATACAATCCAAATGGTGTAGGTACATGTTCCAAGTGATCCAGATGCTGTAGATACATTTTGACGTGATGCAGAATGGTGTAGATACATTTTCCACGAGATCCAGATAATGTAGATACATTTCTCACTTGTTCCATATGATGTAGATGCATTATCCACGTGATCTTGATGTTGTAGATACATTTTCCATGTAATCTAGATGATGTAGATACATTTTCCAGGAGATCCAGATGATGTAGATACATTATCTACGTGACCTTGATGTTGTTGATGCATTTTTCGTGTGATCCAGATTATGTACACTGGTGGCCAAAACTAATGCAACTGAAATTGCAAGGAGAATGAATGCCCTGTAACTTTTTCAAAAATTAAGAAAATGAGAAATTTTTTCTTGTTTTAAATTAGGTACTTTATTCACTTTTTAAAAACCTAAAACATAAAACCAAAATTCATTTTTATATAAAAAATAATGTTTGGTAAAGTCAATTAACCCGATTTTGGCTTGGACAAAACAAAAGCAACTCTGTTGTACATTCATATAACCGCTGGAATTTCAGTTGTTTTTACTGTGATATTTGTCGCTTTTGCTTCCTTCGGCAATTTCTCTTGTCATAAATCCTTTTTGAGAAGTTTTTTACAACAGTATGTGTTTTTTCTTCGTTTTTTTAAGTACTGCCCAAAAAAAATTGAAAAATGGCTAGAAGCAAATACAGTACCTGAATAAAACAGCAAATTATCAGTGACTATCAAAACAACATATCACAGAAAATGATTTCCGAGAAATATTTCATAAATATTTATGTGATTTCATAATTATTTCTGTATACTAAGTCGGTTTTTTGAAACTGGATCAGTAGTAACAGTCCATAACGGATGAAGGCCGTGAAGAACTTCAGCCCGTACTGATCCACCAATTGTGAGAGAAATAAAAAACAACTATTTAAGAGTTCAACTGGATTGGTGAGAGAGCAATCATTGGATATAAGCTCGAGATCAGTGCGTAGACGAGTAGTGGCAGCTGGTCTGCATGCCCGAAAGACATCAAAAAACCATTTTTATCTGAAAAAATCAAAAAGGCTTTCGGAAACGATAATATTAAGTGGAATCAAGCTAAATGGAAAAAACATTATTTCTGGGATGAGTCTACGTTTAATATTAAAGGCTCAGACGTGAAAAAATTTACGGTGAGAAGACCAAAAAATGAAGGACTCAAGCCGCAGTGTTGCAAAGGTGCAGTGAAGCATGAGGGAGGGTCAAAAATGGCGTGGCGCTGTTTTTCTTTCTATGGACTTGGGCCTATCCATAAAATAAAGGAAGTTGTGGATCGGTTTGTTTACAAAGATGTGTTGGACATCACGTTGTTCCCTTACGCTGAGTAAAATATTCGACTGATTTGGGTGTTTCAGCATGACAATGATCCTAAACTTGTATCAAAACTTGTCAAATATTGGTTGCGGGAGTCAAAAATTGATGTTTTGTTATGGCCGGCACAATCACCTGACCTAAACTCCATAGAAAACCTTTGAAGTATCGTAGATAGGAAGATCAAGCGAGATTCGGAAATAAATAAGCAAAACATTTTCTAAAGAATTCGGGGTACCTGGGAAAGCACACCCAAGGATCAAATTGAGCGTGTTGTAGATTCAATGCCTCGTAGGTGTGCAGCTGCTATCAAAAATAATGGTTATGCTATTGACTACTAGCCAAAATTTAATTATTTTAAAATAAAAAATCAAAAGTTGCTTTAGTTTTGACCAAGCAAAAATTGGGTCATTTTAGTTTTCCACATATTATTTTTCGTTCAAAATTATTTTTATATTTTTATTTTTAGTTTCTTAAAAGTAAATTAAACACCTCATTTAAAACTGGAAAAATAATTACGATTTGTTTATTTTTGTAAAAGTTACAGGACATTTATTGTCTTTGCGATTTAAGTTGCTTTAGTTTTGGCCACCAGTGTAGATACATATTCACTTTATGCAGATGATGTAAATTCATTATATACGTGATCCAGATGATGTAGATACATTTCCCAAGTGATCCAGATGATGTAAATACATTTTTGACGTGATGCAGATTGTGTAAATACATTTTTCATGAGATCCAGATAATGTAGATACATTATCCACGTGTCCCTGATGTTGTTGATATATTTTCCGTGTGGACCAGATTATGTAGATACATTTTCCACGTTATACAGATTATGTAGTTACATTTTCATTTATGTAGATGATGTAGATATATTATATACGTGACCCTGATGTTGTAGATACATTTTCCGTGTGAACCAGATTATGTAGATACATTTTCCACGTTATACAGATTATGTAGATACATTATATACGTGATCTAGATGGTATAGATACATTTTCCACGTGGTCCAGCTGGTGTAGATACATTTTGCAAGTGATCCAGATGATGTAGATACATTTTTCACGTGATGCAGATTGTGTAGATACATTTTCCTTGAGATCCAGATGATGTAGATACATTTCCCACGTGTTCCAGATAATGTAGATGCATTATCCATCTGAACTTGATGTTGTAGATACATTTTCCGTGTGATCCACATGGTGTAGATACATTTTCCACGTGATCCAGATGATGCAGATGCATTATCCATCTGACCTTGATGTTGTAGATACATGTGTGATGATGTTGTAGATTCGTGTGATCCAGATGGTGTGCATACATTATCCACTTCACCTAGATGTTGTAGATACATTTTTCACGTAGTCCAGATGATCTAGATACTTTTTCTATATGATACAGATGATGTAGATACATTTTTCACGTGATGCAGATGGCGTAGATACGTTATCGAGATGATGTAGATACATCTTCCACATGATGCAGACGTTGTAGATACATTTTTCACGTGATCCAGATTTTGTAGATACATTTTCCACGTGATCCAGATGACGTAGATACACTTCCCATGTGATCCAGAGGATTTAAATACATTTCCCCCATTTCCAGATTATGTAGATACGTTGTTTACATTATCGATATGATGTAGATACATCATCCACCTTCTTGAGCCCGGTCTATGAGTAGGAATTTTTATTTTCCTCATTATCTTCAGCCGCCACTGTGATCCCGTTGAGCGCCGCTGTGCATTGCGGTGAAATAATAATTACGCATTTCCTTGCAAATGGATTTTCCGTATTTTCTTTTACATTCTCTAAAATGTTAATATCAAAGTAAACAAACAATTTTAAAGTAAACACAAAAAATAGGGTGGCGAACACTCGTTGGCTTGCACAACCCATCAGCACCACCCGATTGGTTTGGAGCTCATAAAGAGTGAAGCGGGTGGCAAAAACATTAAATTGAAATTGTTTATAGTTTAAGAGCAACAAAGTGCTGTTGTATTGATGATGAGAGGGAGGGAGCGTCGATGAGGCTGATGAAGATGTTGGGGAGAACGAATGGTGGGAGCAGTGGAATGTAGGGAAAATGTTTATGTTTCTGTTGATTAACTAGAGATTCGATGATGATGATGATGATGATGAACTCTTCCCCACAAAGCATTGAAGTTCATTTACTAATTAACAATTAATGGATGACACACGCCACATTATTGACACACATTTTGTATGGTGCTCAGAGAGAGCACTCTCTCTCTTCCTCTCTGTCTTCCTCTCTTTCCTTTTTCCTTTGGCTGGTTTGGGCCAAGCACCTATCTATCGGCCAGCATAGACATCACTTTGCCCCAAAGACCAGGCCCGCCAATGGAAATTTATTTAATTAGGAGACAGGGTTGGGTGGATGGGTGATGGAGGCCGGTCAACTACTTCAATACCTTTTCCTTTGCTATGGCCATGGGCGTTAGATCTATTTGTTTTGTTGCTTTTTCCTTATTTTGCTTTTATGCTCCAATACTACGTTTTTCTTCCTATTTGTCATTTGTTGTCTTATCAGCATGTTAATGTTGCTGTTGTCGTTGTAAGCGAGACGACAGCGACTTGTATGAAACGAGAGCGAGTGCACTTTATTATTAATGTTGTTTAATTTTAATTTGATAAATGACAGTAGATAAGTTGGAGGTTGCCTCAAAGTAATTTGTTGGGGTTTTGTGTATTCTTTTTGTTTTTATTAATTTATTGAAAAAAATGTCGTAAAACATTAATCAGTTTATAGTTGGAACGAACGAAGAAAAGAAGAAGAGGAGCAGCAAAAGATTGTTGCGATTGTGGGCACCTTGAAGGGCGGTGGGTCTTTTGGGGACCGGTTAATTGTATTTATATAACCTCAGTCATTTTTATACCCTATAGAGGGTATATATCATTTGTTAAGGCCCAAAATGTGCTGCGTCGAAATAAAGGTTCTAGACCAAAGGTTTCTGTAGAAGAAATCTATTTCAGGTCATTTGGAGTCGATCTAACGATACCCGTTTATTCATCAGTCTTGCTGGCTGGTATGCACAATAACTCTTGAAGGGAGTGTCCGATTTCGTCCAAACTTGGTGTATCGTAACATTAATATCACCAAACCTAGTTTGAATTTGGAAATGGGATATATCGTTCCACTCGTTCTGGGTCAAAATTTGAAATAGCTAATCGCTAATAAAATGCGAAAAAAGCATTTGATTCTAACCACACACACACCAACGGAGCCATAAAATCATCCGATTCTTCTTAAATTCTAATATTTCTACCAAAACGAGATCTGGTGTGGAGATGGAATATATCGGTACACTCCTTCCGCTACCTTCCCCACAACGGGTTCAAAATTTGGAATAACCTTACCCTGCATATAATGCGAAAAAACATACGATTCTTTTCAAACTTTACAAATCTCAACATTTCTACCAACACAAGAACCGGTGTGGAAATGGAATGTATCGGTTCACTGCACACTGGTATCTCCCCCACAGTGGGGTCAAAATTTTGAATAGCCAAAGTGCTCATAAAATGTGAAATAAGCATCCAAATCTTTTGAAACTTCGTACATACCAATATTTCTACCGATAAAAGATCTGATGTGAAGGTGGTATACATCGGTCCACTCCTTCTGGTACCTCCCCCATAAAAAGGTAAAATTTTTGAGTAAACCTACCCTGCACAAAATCCGAAATAAGCATCCGATTGTTTTCAAACTTCTCACATTCCAATATTTCTATTAAAATAAGATTCGACGTGAAGATGGTATACTTCGGTCCACTGCTTCTGGTATCTTCTCAACCATGGGGTCAAAAGCAGGATTATAGAACTCATGGCCCCTTTTAAATATTCTTTAAAATTCAATGATTAATTGAAATATTATTTTAAAATCCAAGACTATTCTTTTGCTGGTTCTTGAAAAAAATCCAGGATATCAGGTATCTTGTTTCCCTTTAAAATATTCTATTAAAATCCATGTTTATTAGTCTTTTTGGTCCTTATAAATATTCTTTATGAAATTGATGGTCCTTGAAAAATATTCCCTAAAAATCCACTGTTTATGGAATTGATAGTCCTTGAAAAATATTCATTAAAAATCCAGGCTTGATAGAATTGGTAGTCCTGGAAAAAATATTCCTAAAAATACATATTTGTGGACTCTTGAAACAAATATTGTTTAGATATCCACGTTTGGTGGCTTTGTTGATCCCGGGAATTATTCTTTAAAAATACCCGTTTGATGGTCGTGATGGTTCCCTTTATAGTCCATGTTTGATGGTATTTTGCTCCTGAAATAATATTCTTTCAAATGAACATTTCAACGACTTAATGGTCCCCCTTAAAAATATTCTTTAAAAATCCACGTTTGATTGATTTACCTTGGTGATCCTTAAAAAAATATTCTCTAAAAATTCACTTTTGATACACTTGATGGTCCTTGAAAAATATTCGCGTGAAATCCACGTTTGATGCCCTTGTAGATCCTTGAAAAAATATTCCTGCAAAATACAAAATATTCTTTAAAAATCCACGTCGACGGTCCTTGTTTAAAATATTCTTTAAAAATCCACGTCGACGGTCCCTGTTTAAAATATTCTTTAAAAATCCACGACTGATGGTCCTTCGAAAAAAAAAACTTTAAAAATGCAGATATGATGGTATTTGGGGAAAAAATTTTAAAAATTCACATCTGATGGTCCTATGGAAAAAATATTCTTTAAAAAGCCACCTCTGAAGGTCCTTCGGAAAAAAATTCTTAAAGAATCCACATTTGATGGTATTTGGGAAAAATATTCTTGGCAAAAATATTCTGTAAAATTCCACGTCTGAACGTCCTTGGTTTAAATATTCTTTAAAAATCCACTCTGATAGTCCTTTGGAAAAAATATTCTTTAAAATTCCACGTCTGAACGTCCTTGGTTTAAATATTCTTTAAAAATCCACTCTGATGGCCCTTTGGAAAAAGGGGGGAAAAATGGATTAAAAATCCACGACTGATGGTCCTTGGGGAAAAAATGGATTAAAAATCCACGTCTGATGGTCCTTTTGATAAATATTTTATTAAAAATCCACGTCTGATGGTCCTTGGGAAAAATATTTAAAAAATCCACGTTTGATGGTCCTTGGGAAAAATATTATTTAAAAAGTCCACGTCTGATGGTCCTTGGGAAAAATATTTTTTAAAAAGTCCACGTCTGGTGGTCCTTGGGAAAAATATTATTTAAAAAGTCCACGTCTGATGGTCCTTGGGAAAAATATTATTTAAAAAGTCCACGTCTGATGGTCCTTGGGAAAAATATTATTTAAAAAGTCCACGTCTGATGGTCCTTGGGAAAATATTCTTTAAAAATCCACGTCTGATGGTCCTTGGGAAAATATTCTTTAAAAATCCACGTCTGATGGTCCTTGGGAAAATATTCTTTAAAAATCCACGTCTGATGGTCCTTGGGAAAAATATTATTTAAAAAGTCCACGTCTGATGGTCCTTGGGAAAAATATTATTTAAAAAGTCCACGTCTGATGGTCCTTGGGAAAATATTCTTTAAAAATCCACGTCTGATGGTCCTTGGGAAAAATATTATTTAAAAAGTCCACGTCTGATGGTCCTTGGGAAAAATATTATTTAAAAAATCCACGTCTGATGGTCCTTGGGAAAAATATTATTTAAAAAGTCCACGTCTGATGGTCCTTGGGAAAAATATTATTTAAAAAGTCCACGTCTGATGGTCCTTGGGAAAAATATTATTTAAAAAGTCCACGTCTGATGGTCCTTGGGAAAAATATTATTTAAAAAGTCCACGTCTGATGGTCCTTGGGAAAATATTCTTTAAAAATCCACGTCTGATGGTCCTTGGGAAAAATATTATTTAAAAAATCCACGTCTGATGGTCCTTGGGAAAAATATTATTTAAAAAGTCCACGTCTGATGGTCCTTGGGAAAAATATTATTTAAAAAGTCCACGTCTGATGGTCCTTGGGAAAATATTCTTTAAAAATCCACGTCTGATGGTTCTTGGGAAAAATATTATTTAAAAAATCCACGTCTGGTGGTCCTTGGGAAAAATATTATTTAAAAAGTCCACGTCTGATGGTCCTTGGGAAAATATTCTTTAAAAATCCACGTCTGATGGTCCTTGGGAAAAATATTCTTTAAAAAATCCACGTCTGATGGTTCTTGGGAAAAATATTCTTTAAAAATCCACGTCTGATGGTCCTTGGGAAAATATTCTTTAAAAATCCACGTCTGATGGTCCTTGGGAAAAATATTATTTAAAAAATCCACGTCTGATGGTCCTTGGGAAAAATATTATTAAAAAAATCCACGTCTGATGGTCCTTGGGAAAATATTCTTTAAAAATCCACGTCTGATGGTCCTTGGGAAAAATATTATTTAAAAAGTCCACGTCTGATGGTCCTTGGGAAAAATATTATTTAAAAAGTCCACGTCTGATGGTCCTTGGGAAAATATTCTTTAAAAATCCACGTCTGATGGTCCTTGGGAAAAATATTATTTAAAAAGTCCACGTCTGATGGTCCTTGGGAAAAATATTATTTAAAAAGTCCACGTCTGATGGTCCTTGGGAAAATATTCTTTAAAAATCCACGTCTGATGGTCCTTGGGAAAAATATTATTTAAAAAATCCACGTCTGGTGGTCCTTGGGAAAAATATTATTTAAAAAGTCCACGTCTGATGGTCCTTGGGAAAATATTCTTTAAAAATCCACGTCTGATGGTCCTTGGGAAAAATATTATTTAAAAAATCCACGTCTGATGGTTCTTGGGAAAAATATTCTTTAAAAATCCACGTCTGATGGTCCTTGGGAAAATATTCTTTAAAAATCCACGTCTGATGGTCCTTGGGAAAAATATTATTTAAAAAATCCACGTCTGATGGTCCTTGGGAAAAATATTATTAAAAAAATCCACGTCTGATGGTCCTTGGGAAAATATTCTTTAAAAATCCACGTCTGATGGTCCTTGGGAAAAATATTATTTAAAAAGTCCACGTCTGATGGTCCTTGGGAAAAATATTATTTAAAAAGTCCACGTCTGATAGTCCTTGGGAAAATATTCTTTAAAAATCCACGTCTGATGGTCCTTGGGAAAAATATTATTTAAAAATCCACGTCAGATGGTCCTTGGGAAAAATATTATTTAAAAAATCCACATCTGATGGTCCTTGGGAAAAATATTATTTAAAAAATCCACGTCTGATGGTCCTTTGGAAAAATATTATTTAAAAAATCCACGTCTGATGGTTCTTGGGAAAAATATTATTTAAAAAATCCACGTCTGATGGTTCTTGGGAAAAATATTATTTAAAAAATCCACGTCTGATGGTTCTTGGGAAAAATATTATTTAAAAAATCCACGTCTGATGGTTCTTGGGAAAAATATTATTTAAAAAATCCACGTCTGATGGTCCTTGGGAAAAATATTATTTAAAGAATCCACGTCTGATGGTTCTTGGGAAAAATATTATTTAAAAAATCCACATTTGATGGTATTTGGGAAAAATATTTTTTAATAATCCACATTTGAAGGTATTTTTTGGAAAAATATTTTTTAAAAATCCACTCTGACGATCCTTGGAAAAAATATTATTTAAAATTCCACTCTGATGATCCTTGGAAAAAATATAATTTAAAATTCCACGTCTGATGGTCCTTAGGAAAAATATTCTTTAAACTTCCACGTCTGATGGTCCTTGGGAAAATTATTATTATTTAAAAAATCCACGTCTGATGGTCCTTGGGAAAAATATTATTATTTAAAAAATCCACGTCTGATGGTCCTTGGGAAAAATATTATTTAAAAAGTCCACGTCTGATGGTCCTTTGGGGAAAATATTCTTTAAAAATCCACGTCTGATGGTCCTTGGGAAATATATTTTTTAAAAATCCAAATCTGATGGTCCTGGGGAAAAATGTTCTTCATAAATCCACATCTGATGTTACTTGGGGAAAATATTCTTTAAAAATTCACGTCTGAAGGTATTTAAAAAAAGATATATTTTTTTTAAATCCGCAGATAAAGTATCCACATTGCCCCCCTTTGGATATTAATTTTTTCTTTTTTTTTAATCTTATTTCTTATTAATTAATTGTTTATTTCTCATTAATTAAGTTATCCATCTTCCTCTTATCTTTTCAGTCAATTGATTTTCTACTTTGCCTAAAAAGCCAAGCCAGTCAATAAGCCATCCAAATGTTTTATACAACAAAAACTAGAACAACAACAGCAACAAAAACAACCAGAATTTTAAGACACCCATGTGTGCGGACCAACAACGATAATTTACTTTAATTTGAACGATTGAACAAAAAAATTAGTTTTTGGTGCATAGACACAGCCAATGTCAATGTCGAATAACGGCATAAATAGCGCTGCGAATGGGCGCACAAATAGTGCCAACAATACAACAACAACAGCAACAAATGTTCATGCCATTCATACAACAAATGTCCAAATTGCCAATAAAACCACAAACCACATGGCAGGAAGCAGTAGCAATAGCGGTGGTGGTGGTGGAGGAGGAGGAGGAGGTGGTGCAGGTGGCGCCCAAGCCAAAACGTCAATTAATCTTAAAACAAATGATATTCGGGCCAACATTGTAACACTGCCGGATGGAAAACCAACCACAACAACTGGACACCATCACATGTCCTTGAAATCGAATAACAACGAGCATCATCATCTTCATCACCCCCAACAACAGCTGCAACAACAGCAACAACAATATGTAAATATTAAAAAATCCACCATGAACTCGAATTCATCATCCTCCTCCTGCAATACCGCACCTTCTTTGGTGCATGTAAATAAATTACCCACACACCGACGTGATAGTTCTAATGTGAGTGGCCATAATACCCATACGGGTATTGTGCCACAAAGCCTAAAAGATGCCTCTAAATATAGATATATACGACCTCAAACCGTGTATCGGGCCGAGGAGACGGCCAGCGATGAGGTGGATCGTGTGATCACCACCACAACCACCACAACACCCTACAGCAATGAGGGCTTGAAAAACGATCTGTTGGTCTACTATGATGGCCAGTTGGAGGGTGGCAGTCTAGAGGCTTTGATCGAACACATGGTGCCCACCCATGACTATTATCCCGATAGGATTTATACATTTTCATTTTTGCTAAGTGCGAGGCTATTTATCAGACCCCATGAATTGCTGGCCAAGATATCACAAACATGGGAGAAACAGCAGCAGCAGCAGCAGCAACAACACCAACAGTCTGGTACTGTTCTTCCGTCAGCTGCTGCTGCTGCTGTTACTGTTAATCAAGATCAGGTGGACGATGCAGGTCATTTTAATCAAACTTCGGCAACAAATTCTCCTTTGGTACAAAGAAAACCTTCGAACAGCCAAACAGGAGTAACAAACACCCAGAAATCAGCCCAAAATTGTATACGTCTGCTGGCGGAATGGATCGAAACATTTCCCTATGATTTTCGCGATGAACGTCTAATGCAACAGGTGCGCATTTTGACACGCAAATGTGTCTACATTGACAATGCATTGGGCAAGCAGGTGTCCAAGATTCTACAGCTACTGGTACAGCGTTTGACCACCCTCGAGAAATACGAAGAGTTTCTGCAATCTCTACAGCAATATGATCTCAATACCACACTACAGCCCCATTATAGCACCTCAGCATCGGCATCCTATTCATCGACATCCTCATCATCGGCCTCGTCCTCATCGAATGTCCATCACAACTCATTGACCAAGGCCTCGGTGCAGGCCTTGAACAGTCACCAGCAACAGGATTCATTGCATCATAAAAACAATTTCTTATCGAATGCTGCTCAATATGGTGCGGGTCATCACAACAACTCCACCATGCCACCTGCCGCATCATCATCATCCTCCACATCGTCGTCGAATGCGGGTGGTACCGGCTCAGATTCACCCAATGCTCACGATGTCTTCGGCATAATGGACTTGTGTCCAAGTTGTGCTCAATTAGCTCATCAATTGACAGCCATTGAATTGGATCGTCTCTCACACATAGGACCGGAAGAATTTGTCCAGGCCTTTGCCAAGGAATATCAAAACTCAATGACCAACAAAGAGGCCAGCAATACGACGGGTTCGGGTGGTGGTCACATCATGAATACCTCGCTGAATGACATGAAAAAGACACGCAACTTGGAATCGTATGTTGAGTGGTTTAATCGCCTCAGTTATTTGACGGCCTCGGAAATTGTCAAGGTAAATGGGAATCGGAATCCTTGAGATTTGTAAAAATTCGAATAATTTTGTTTTTTTTTTTTAAATCCTCTTTTTAGTATCCCAAGAAGAAGCAGCGTGTGCGTGTCATTGAGTATTGGATTGAAACGGCCCGAGAATGTTTTAATATTGGAAATTTCAATAGCCTGATGGCCATAATAGCTGGTCTAAATTTGGCACCCATTTCAAGGCTAAAGAAAACGGTGAGATTTTGTTGAAAATAGATTTTAAGGATCTCTAAATTAAAAAAAGTTTTCTAGGGATCCGGAAAAGTTTTTCTGAAAAAAGAAGACATTTCGGGGATGTTCTATAAAAAAAGCTTTTAGAGACCTAATGTAATTAGAATATTATTGGGGTTTTGACATAGGTTTTTTGAAATCTTTTATAAGTAGAAGATCTTTCAGTGATATTCCTTTCAGAGGTCTTTTATAAATAAAAGCAGCTTAGAGTATTATTTTATAAATAGAAGGGTTTAATGGGTCAAATAAAGAAAACGCCATTTCAGAGGTCTATTCTGTCAGGGTCTTCTAGAAATTAGAGCAGTTTAGAGAATTTTTTTATAAATAAAAAGGGCTTAATGGGTCAAAAAAAAAAAAAGATAAATAAATAAACGCCATTTCAGATGACTTTTCTAAATGAAAGGCTTCTAAGGATGGCTTTTATAAATAGAGAACCCTATAGAGATATATAGATATATAGATAAAATAACTTGGCATGTCTTTTATATAAACAAACGAACTTTCTTTTATAGACAAGGTACCTTTCAGAGGGTTTTCTGTATGTAGAATATCCTTCAGAGGTCATCTATAGATACACGACCTTTCAGATACCTTCTATAGGTAGAAAACCCAAAGGACATGTCCAAACAGAAACACGTTCATAGATAACTTTTCAGAGGACTTCCAAAAAAAGCCTGGATAAGTATTTTAAAGATCTTTCAGATCCTTGCTATAGATGAAACGATTTTAAGAAGGCTTTTATAAAAAGAAGGCCTTGTAGATGCCCTCAATAGATAAAAACAAGTAAAAAAGCAGCTAAATTCGTCCTGGCTGAGCTTTTTATACCCTCCACCATTCGGAAGGAACTACTAAAGTACTCAGGGGGAACATCTTGTGGGGATTTACAGACTATTCCATTGAAAAATGTGACTAAAATCATCAAAATACCGAATATCGGGAGGTGCCGTCGTATGGCGGCTATACGAAGACGTGGACCTGCACAGACAATTTTCTGTCTTAGGCTGTAGTACGAACTTATGAACTTCAAATACGAAATTTGACACAATTCCGGTGAATAATGTCGCTAAAATCAGCAAAATATCGAATATCGGGAGGTACCGTTATAGGGGGCTATACGAAGACAGACAATTGTATGTCATAGGCTGTAGTATCCATTACGAACTTCAAATACCAAATTTGAAACAATTCCGGTGAATAAAGTCGCTAAAATCATCAAAATACCGAATATCGGGAGGTACAATTATATGGGGGCTATACCAAAACGTGGACCTACATGGCTTATTTTCAATACCAAAAATCCTGCAGACACAATACACATTTGAGTAAAATTTTATCAATCTATTTCATTACGTTCGGAAGCTAAGGTGATTTCCAAAGACGGATAGACAGAAGGGCATCGCTAAATCGACATAGAATGTTATGCTGTTATTACTTTGTGGAGTCTAAAGGTATTACAAACGGAATGACAAACTTAATATACCCTTCATGGAGGGAGGGTATAAACCTTTTGGAGAACCTTAAATATGACTTCTTTAGACAGAAGATCGTTCACATTTCTTCTATGGACAAGAGATATTTCAGGGGTCTTCTAGTCTTCAGGGGGTCAGAAGTCTTCTACAAATAAAACATATACCTTCTATAAATAGGAAACCGAGTAAACTTGTCCACACAGAATGCCGTTCATAGAAAATCTTTCTTAGGTCTTCCATAAATAATATGCCCTGGAGAAGTCTTCCGGCCGACTTTTTCAAAGGACTTATATCTTTATCTTTTGTATATAGACTTTTTAGACTTCCTCTATAGATTAAAGTATCCTTAGTAGTCATTTATAAATGGACGACCCTGTAGAAACGCCCTCAATTTATAAAATACCATCTTGAGATCATTGTAAATGTCTTCTATAGACAAAAGGGTTTCAAGGGTCTTCTATGAACAAAATATCTTTTAGGAGTTCTTTAGGGATGTCTTTTAGAGATCTTCTATAAATAAAATATCCTTTTCTGATATAAATATACGGCCTTTTCTATACTTTATCGATAGTAGACGAAGAAGACTTGTCTCTACAGAAGACCGTTCAGAAGGGTTCTATGCATAGAAACCCTTTCCTTAAGCTGGATAGGCATTCTATAGATAACTGTTCTTTCAAAAGTTTCAACGGGTCTTTTTTTTTTATAGAAGACTTCTGAGGTATTCTAAATAACCTTAAACGAATGGGATATATTTCAGAAATCTTCTGAAGGTCCACTAGATGTTTTCTACTCTCAGCGGATTCCTAAGATGTTATATTTAAATTTATAAATTTTTAAAAGTATAGAAGATCTCCAAAAAAGATTTTCCATTTTTGATGGCCTCTAGAATTACTTGTATTCATAGGATATCCTCTATTTTTGATTTTGATTATTTATTTTCTATACATGACTACTCTAAAATAAAATAGAAGATCTTCTATCCATAGAAGTATTTGTCTTCTATCTATCCTCACATTATTCTTTCGTTAACATAATTTTTCGTTTTTTCTTTTTTACAGTGGTCTAAAGTACAATCTGCCAAATTCTCCGTATTAGAACATCAAATGGATCCAACATCGAATTTTAATAGCTATCGCTCAACATTGAAAGCGGCCATGTGGCGTTCTGAAGGTGCCACCGAAGAACGTGAACGTATTATCATTCCATTTTTTAGTTTATTTGTTAAGGATTTGTATTTTCTCAACGAGGGATGTTCGAATAGGTGAGTAAAAGTCGACAACTATAAAGTAATTTTATAGGCGACATGAAAGTGGTCTTTGTAGATAAGTGAAAGAGACTGAATATAGAAAATGGGGAGGGAATCTCTATGGACTAAATCAAAGAAGTCTATATAAAAGGGACTGGAATCTGGAAAGGAATTTGAAAGCAACCGAGAAGTAGTTTTTAGATGACGAGGAATTATTTTTATGGACAATAGGAAAATATTTTTTGTTAACTACTGGTAACGAGTGAGTGCCTATAGACAATAAAATGCTCTGTAGATATATGGAAGGGAGTATTTCTAGTTGAGTGAAAAAAGCACCAATTGGTTTGGTTTAAACATGCGCAGCTATACGAATTCGGCAATTGCTTCACTCGGAGACCTTTGGTTCATCGTGCTCATCCTAGGAAAAAAAAATGTCAAATTTGGGAATATGAGAGATGTTGAAGCGAGAAAGAGAAGAAAAGATTTATAGGGAGGAGTGTAGTTAGTAAGGCCAGGGAATGGCTTTGACAAATTTGTAGAGTCTGAGAACAACGTAAGTGTTTCTATCTCCCACCTGCCAACAAACCCACAATAGACGACTAGAAAAGAGTCTCATTAAATAATTCAAAAGGGGCCTTTTGTGAGCCTGGAAAGTAATATTATAGTCAACAAAATGGACCGCAAATGAGTCTCAATAGACAATAATCAATAATATTCTATACACATCTAGAATGAAGTCTCCCTAAACGATTAGGGGGAGATTTTATAGTCGGCAAGGCAGAAGTGTTTAGTCGAATTGTCCTGAATTTCAATGGACGTAGTTTTTAGGCCACGAGAAATTGAATTTAAGGATTACAGGAAAGAAGCCTTTATAGACAACTGGGTTTGAGTATCTATACAGGGTGTGATAAAAAAAAACTGCAACAAATTCAAACGCTATAATTTTTACATTTACATGTCGGAAATAGCATCAAATTTTAGAATAAGTTTAAATTTGTTCGAATTGGTCACATTTGGCACGAATTATGGCCCTCAAACGGCCAATGAAACCGTCACACGCTGCCCGAATGGTGTTGGCCCATTTCCGTCGAAGCGCTTACTGAGGCGATCGACTCATTGGTATTTTTTAGTGCAAGCAAGGTGGTTTCCAAAATGCTCCAGAAACAATAGCCCAACGGATTGGTATCCGGAGATTTTGGTGGCCATTGTGCGCTGGAAATGAAGCGAGGAACTTCATTTCGTAACCATTCTTGGGTGGCGCGTGCTGAGTACGATGGTGCTGAGTCCTGTTGGAATCTCCCAGGTCTGCGGCCAAAATGTTTGCGTGCCCAAGGCTTTAATACACCCTCCAGAATATTTTCACGATAATATTCGGTATTTATTCTGATGCCACGGTCGATTTATACGAGCGGAGAGAGATCATCGGCTGTTATGGCGGCCCACACCATTACCATGGCCGGCGCTTGGGTTCTGGCGGCCAACCGAGGGTGCACATTTTCAGCTGACCTCCTTTGGCACGTAAACCCGATCATTTTGTTTGTTTACAAACTGCTAGACAACGAATGTTTTCTCATCGGAGAAAACCAAATTCGGCAGTTCACCACTTTCGGCCAAGCGAAGCATCTCTTTAGCTCTTTCTGTTGCGGTGTTAGTTCTTGCAGGTTTTGGAACTTCAATGGATTTACCCCGAGCTCATTTTTCAATATTTGCTGAATGGAATATTGCGATATATTCAGCTCACGATTCATTTTTGGGCCACTGGGACGCGGGTTTAGATCACGTCGCTTCTTTACTTTTCGAACCATTTCTGCCGATTTTGCTGCTTTCTTCCGTCCACTTCCTTGACGTTGGGTTACGCTACCAGCATTACAGTAACGAGCGATTGTACGAGACACAATAGATTTATCCACATTTAAATGCTGGAGTGCTCTAACGATGGCCTCTTGTGGGTTTCCAGCCAAATATAATCACACTATCACGCTTAAATTTCATCACGAACAACTTTTTTTCTGGAAAATTCTCACCTAAATGCTTTTGCACGCTTGTAAACAATATAATAAGCTATCACAGGAATAATTTTAACGGCTGTCGGACGAGTGGCTTAGAAATGACAGTAGTCTGAAGTTGGTTGCAGTTTTTCCATCTCACCCTGTAGAGTGAATACTGTACTAGGAGACCACCCCCTCCCTCCCATCGCAACTTGAGAGTAGTAGTAAAAATTAATCCAAATTTTGACCCTTTGTGGTGGAGGTACTTGATGGATTGGGTCGATATTGTCCATTTTCGCACCTGATCTAGCACTGTTGCAAATATTAGGATTTGCAAAGTTGGAACAAAATAGCATTATCCTTACCCTTTCAGTGCAGTAAATTATTTTCTTTGAAAACTTTGACATTTTGTGTGGGAGCTAACAGAAGGAGTGGACCAATATTGCCCATCTCCGAACTCGATCTAAGTTTGACAATAGTATTACGATGTACCAAGTTTGGATCAAATCTGAAACTCACTTCGAGAGTTATTGTGTGCACCAGCCAGCCACGCAGACAGACGGACGGACATCGCTAGATCGACTCCAAATGTTGTGAAACGAATTTGGTCCAAAGAGACGTAGAGTCTAAAACCGTAATTTCGATGAGGCACGTTTTGGCCGTATCAAATGATATTTACCCTTTCTAGCCCTATGGGTGAGGGTATAAAAAGGAGTTTTATAGAAGACTTCAAGGAAATAGACGGTTAGAAAGTATTATCTATTAACCACTAGAATGGAGTCATTAAAGACTTTTTGAAGGCAATTGTTTAAAAAATAACAAGTATTGAATGGGGATTTCGGGTTCCAAACACTATGTATTTTTTTGTATTGAATAGATAGTTTTTATTAATCAATCTTTTTATTTCTTGCACCTAGGCTACCCAACAATCATATCAACTTCGAAAAATGTTCTCAGCTTGCCAAACAAGTAATGGAGTTCAACGAATGGAAACAGGTGTCGTGTCCCTTTGAGAAATTGTCCAATGTGATTGCCTATCTGCAAAACGTGCCGGTACTCAATGAAAACACTCTGTCGATGGCCTCGTTCGAGTGTGAGCCGCCGGAAAACACTGAGGAAAAGGATCGCTATAAAACGGTGAAGGCCGAAAATAAGCAACAACTTTTGCAGCAATTGCAAGAACAACAAATGCAACAGCAACAACACCAGCAACAACAACAGACACAACACTAAAACTAGTATTTTATTTTATTTAGTTATATTTTTAATTTTAATTTAACGAATTGTTTTTTTTTTCAAACTACTCTCAACAAGCTTGCCATGTTTTTTTTTTAACTACATACATATACATAAATAATTTTTTATACAAAATTTTTTTTATTGTTGTTTTGGAACAGTGGAACTCCTCACTGGCCATAAACGAACGAGCGAACGAGTAGATGTATGTTTGTTTTCAATTATTATATATATATAAAACAAATTTTAGTTTTAAATTTTGTATTGGTGTCATTGAGACATGATGTGTGAAGAAGCCGCCGCCAATCAAGGCAATAACTTCAAAAGTTATTGTGCGATATTTTTTAAAAAAAGAAAAACAAAACAAATTATAGTCGTATTGCTTATATTAGATTGTAAGATAATATATTTTTGACACACACACACCCACATACACAAACTAAAATTTGCATATACAAAAGAAAAATGTCAATAACAAAAAAAAAAAAAAGGGGGAAAAATCAATCACATGGAAAACTGCTTAAAAATAATGCAAATATTTTTATTTCTTTTTTTGAACAAAAGAAAAAAACGCTTATTGCAGGCCCATATTTTTCTAAAAACCCCAAAACAAGAAAAAAATGAAAAAAAAAAAAAAAAGAAAAACGAATGCCAGTAATGAAAATTATTTCTGTCGTATTAATCATGTACTTAATGCATTTATAACGATATTGTTTATAACTTATTTATAATAACAAGAAAAAAACAACAACAACTATTTTTAGAGTCTAAACTTCGTCAAATTTTTCCCGACGATGCGATATTGAAAACTTATAATAATCTCAATATTTTATCTTTATTGGATAAAAGTAAATCTGCTTAAGATATTAAGTTACATTTTGAATAGTTTTTATTTGTTTTGTTTGGTTTTCTAAACAGACGCACAGACAAAGGAAAGTAGGAAGGTGTTTTTTTTTTTTTTTAGTTTTTAATAACTGATTTACAAAATAATTTTTAAATAAGTAATAATTGTACAAATTCCACACGGGGGAGTGTTGGAAAAAGTTTGATTGATTTGTTTTTATCTTTTCATGAAAGAGCAGTTGGTATTCTCGTTGAAGACCTTTTAGTCTTCTCGTAGAAGACCATTTGGTCTTCTCCTAGAAGACCATTTGGTCTTCTCCTAAAAGACCATTTGGTCTTCTCCTAGAGGACCGTTTTGTCTTCCCATAAAAGACCCGTTGGTCTTATCGTAGTAGACCATTTGGTCTTCTTGTAGTAGACCATAGATATCGATACTGGTCTTCCGTGAAAATAGCAACTGTTTTTCATAGAAGACTAGTTGGACTTCTCACAGACCAGTTCCTCTCATAGAAGACCAGTTGGTCTTTTCATAGAAGGTCATTTGTCCTTCTTATAGTAGACCATTTGGTCTTCTTCTAGAAGACCTTTTGGTCTTCTTCTAGAAGACCTTTTGACCTTCTTCTAGAAGACCTTTTGGTCTTCTTCTAGAAGACCAGTTGGTCTTCTCATGGAAGAGCAGTTGATCTTCTCATAGAAGAGCAGATGGTCTTCTCATAGAAGAGCAGATGGTCTTCTCATAGAAGAGCAGATGGTCTTCTCATAGAAGACCATTTAGTCTTCTCCTAGAAGACCATTTAGTCTTCTTATAGAAGAGCAGTTGGCCTTCTCATAGAAGAGCAGTTGGTCTTCTCCTAGAAGAGCAGACGGTCTTCTCATAGAAGAGCAGTTGGTCTTCTCATAGAAGAGCAGTTGGTCTTCTACCAGAAGAGCAATCGGTCTTCTCATAGAAGACCAGTTGATCTTCTCATAGAAGACCAGATGATCTTCTCATAGAAGAGCAATTGGTCTTCTTCTAGAAGACCAGTTGGTCTTCTCCTAGAAGACCAGTTGGTCTTCTTCTAGAAGACCAGTTGCTCTTCTTGTAGAGGACCATTTGGTCTTCTCATAGAAGAGCAGTTGGATTTCTTATAGAAGAGCAGTTGGTCTTCTCATAGAAGAGCAATTGGTCTTCTCATAGAAGAGCAATTGGTCTTCTCATAGAAGAGCAATTGGTCTTCTCATAGAAGAGCCAGCTGGTCTTCTCGTAGAAAACCATTTTTTTCATAGAAGACCGGTTGATCTTTTTATGGAGGAGCAGTTGGTCCACCATTTGGTCTTTTCCTAAAAGACTATTTGGTCTGCTCCTGGAAGAACATTTTGTCTTTTCATAGAAGATCAGTTGATCTTCTCATAGAAGATCAGTTGATCTTCTCATAGAAGATCAGTTGATCTTCTCATAGAAGATCAGTTGATCTTCTCATAGAAGAGCAGTTGGTCTTCTCGTAGAGGAGCAGTTGGTCTTCTCATAGAAGGGCAGTAGATCTCCTCCTAGAAGACCATTTTGTTTTCCATTAGAGGACAAAAGTCTCGATGTAGGCTATTAAAAAGCTAACGAACAGGTGCCGGAAATAGGCCTATATGAGCTGTTGAAAAGGATTTTGTCCTCAGAAAAGGTAAAATGATGGATTTATTTTGGACGGCAGTTTTCGATCAAACTTTTTTTTAACCCCCCACCTAATGGGACTAGATTTTGGGATATTTCATTTTTTTTTTTAATTTTTTCTTAGAAAAAAATATAAATTTTTCTATTTCTGGATTTTAAGATTTTGAAAATCACATTCGAAAATGCGTTCGTTATTTCAAAATTGTCCAATTAAAATAATATGGAATGCAGTATAAAATCTTAAATAAAAACAGTTTCGAAATTCTTATGCATTTTAAATTAATTTATTTTTTTATATAAAAAATTATTTTATTTTTTTTAATATTGTATCCCAAAATGCATTGACATTTAATTTGAAAATTAACTTGATAATAATACTAAGCCTCAACCAATCTGTGTCTATTTATTATATCTACCCAACTCGAATAACTACCTACTCAGCTCTCTCTCTCTTGAAATTGTATATTTCCTTTTTTTACGTCTTAGATTATTAATCACCCTTCCATCGCCACCTTAACATCCTATCATCTGCCACAACGCCCCCTTCGAGCTGTAATCCATTTTAAGGTTATAAGTTATGTCAGTATTTATATTATATATAAACTCAAAAATGTATTTATATACTATTTATATTATGTAAACGATACAACAACAACAAAAAACAAAGAAAAAAAAACGAGAAAATACAACAAAATAAATGTTTAATTTGTAATTTTCAATTGTACAAAAAAAAAAAAAACTAAAGCTGCTTTAAATTTCATTCTCTTTTCTTATTTTTCAAATTGGTGACTTTATAGCTTATCCTTTCCAGCCTCCTTATCCTGTACCTTTTTGTATTATATCCAATATCAAATTATTATGAAAATGCCTCCTCAAACTCACTTTAATAGTTATCAAATATTTTCAATATAAAAAGAACACAGATGACACACAAACACACAGCCATATATATGAAAACTGTATTGAAAAAAATTATACAAGATTCTATTATATACAGCAGACACATAACAAAAGAAAAAAAGAAAAACAACAACAAGACAGGATTAAGGAAACAAAAAGAAAATAGTATTATTTTTAATAAAAAAAAAACAACAATTTTCTACGACACGAATTTTGCGAATTTTGGAATCGAACGGGGAAAGAGAGTTTTTGGCCTTTTGAATGAAAATTAAATTTCGAGTTTAGATTTGGAAATAATCGAAAAAAACACGTTTATCACATTATTCTTGAAAATATTAGCGTGGACTAAGTTTTGGCTAGAAATGTTTTTAAAAAAAAAATTTTTTTTGAGGGTTAAAAATATTTTTCAAAATTCGATATATATTATGCCTTGATAAGCCTTCAACATTAACTTCGAATAAATTCTTCTTTCTAAAAAAATTAATTTTCAGTTCAGCCCTCCAAAATATTGGTTTGAAAAAATTCTTAAAAAATTGGCTTATCGTCAAAGTATTTGCTAGTTTTTTTAAATACGCAGACGAAGTAAAGTAGATTTTTTTAATTTCTAATAACTGATTTTTAAAATAATTTATAATAAGTAATTGTACAAATTTTTTTATATTTGTTGATGAGTGAAAATGAATTACTAATAGACGACGAAAGAACAGCCTTTATAGACGAGTCATTATTGATTAGTGGAAACTAGTTTTAATAGGCGACTGTAGGAACCTTGCACTGAAGTCTTGATAGGTGACTGCTATATAGGCCAATATGGGCGACTGAACTGCTGCTGCAGCAGGTTTTCTCGTAGAAGGCCATTTGGTATTCTCGTAGACGACTATTTGGGAAATTTTTTTAAAAATTCACTTTATTCTCAAAAAATCTGAATTTTTAGGTCTCAGTTTAGATTTGGAAATATTCTAAAAAAATCACTCTTTAAAAACACAGGTGTGGAACTGCTCTTAAAAAAATCAAAGTTTGAGTGCTCTGTTTAGGGTTGGGACTATTCTTAAAATTTAAAGCTATTGAGCTATTGAAAATATTTTTTAAAAAATCCACGTTTTTGGAAAGTATTTTTTAAAAAATCCACGTTTTTGGAAAATATTTTTTAAAAAATCCACGTTTTTGGAAAATATTTTTTAAAAAATCCACGTTTTTGGAAAATATTTTTTAAAAAATCCACGTTTTTGGAAAATATTTTTTTAAAAATCCACGTTTTTGGAAAATCTCTTTTTTAAAAAATCCACGATTTTGGAAAATATTTTTTAAAAAATCCACGTTTTTGGAAAATATTTTTTAAAAAATCCACGTTTTTGGAAAATATTTTTTTAAAAATCCACGTTTTTGGAAAATCTCTTTTTTAAAAAATCCACGATTTTGGAAAATATTTTTTAAAACGTTTTTGGAAAATATTTTTTAAAAAAATCATTCGGAAAATCTTTTATAAAAAATCCACGTTTTTGGAAAATATTTTTTAAAAAATCCACGTTTCTTGGGCTTAGTTAAGGCTTGAGCTATTGAAAATATTTTTTTTTAAAAAATCCACGTTTCTTGGACTTAGCTAAGGCTTGAGCTCTTGAAAATAATTTTTAAAATTGCCACTTTTCTTGGGCCTAGTTAAGGCTTGAGCTGTTGAAAATATTTTTAAGGCATAAAAATATTCTTTCAAAAATCCACGTTTCTTGAGCCTACTTTAGGCTTGAAAATATTCTTAAAAAAATCCACGTTTCTTGAGCCTACTTTAGGCTTAAAAATATTCTTTAAAAAATCCACGTTTCTTGGGCCTACTTTAGGCTTAAAAATATTCTTTAAAAAATCCACGTTTCTTGGGCCTACTTTAGGTTTGAATTTTTTAGGTCTCAGTTTAGATTTGGAAATATTTTAAAAAAATCACTCTTTAAAAACACACTTTAGGTGAGAAACTGCTCTTAAAAAAAATAAACTTTGAGCGCTCTGTTTAGGATTGGAACTATTCTTAAAATTGAAAGCTACTGAGCTATTGAAACTATTTTTTAAAAAATCCACGTTTTTGGAAAATATTTTTTAAAAAATCCACGTTTTTGGAAAATATTTTTTAAAAAATCCACGTTTTGGAAAATATTTTTTAAAAAATCCACGTTTTTGGAAAATATTTTTTTTTTAAAAATCCACGTTTTTGGAAAATATTTTTTAAAAAATCCACGTTTTTGGAAAATATTTTTTAAAAAATCCACGTTTTTAGAAAATATTTTTTTTAAAAATCCAAGTTTTGGGAAAATATTTTTTTTAAAAATCCAAGTTTTTGGAAAATATTTTTTAAAAAATCCACGTTTTTGGAAAATATTTTTTAAAAATCCACGTTTCTTGGGCTTATTTAAGGCTTGAGCTATTGAAAATATTTTTTTAAAAAAATCCACGTTTCTTGGGCTTAGCTAAGGCTTGAGCTCTTGAAATTATTTTTTAAAAATTCCAAATTTCTTGAGCTTAGTTAAGGCTTGAGCTGTTGAAAATATTTTTAAGGCATAAAAATATTCTTTCAAAAATCCACGTTTCTTGAGCCTTGTTTAGGCTTAAAAATATTATTTTAAAAATCCCCGTTTCTTGGGTTTAGGTAAATATTGTAAGGCTTTAAAATATTTTTTAAAATCTCCACTTTTTTGGGTCTTGTTTAGCCTTGAAAATATTCTTTAAAAATCCACGTTTCTTGGGCGTACTTCAGGCTTGAAAATATTCTTTAAAAAATCCACGTTTCTTGGGCGTACTTCAGGCTTGAAAATATTCTTTAAAAATCCACGTTTCTTGGGCGTACTTCAGGCTTGAAAATATTCTTTAAAAAATCCACGTTTCTTGGGCGTACTTCAGGCTTGAAAATATTCTTTAAAAATCCACGTTTCTTGGGCGTACTTCAGGCTTGAAAATATTCTTTAAAAAATCCACGTTTCTTGGGCGTACTTCAGGCTTGAAAATATTCTTTAAAAATCCACGTTTCTTGGGCGTACTTCAGGCTTGAAAATATTCTTTAAAAAATCCACGTTTCTTGGGCGTACTTCAGGCTTGAAAATATTCTTTAAAAAATCCACGTTTATTGGGCCAAATTAGGCTTGAAAATATTCTTTAAAAAATCCACGTTTCTTGAGCCTAATTTGAAATAATTCCAGTGAATAATGTCGCTTAATCGCCAAAATACTGAATATCGGGAGGTGCCGTTATATGAGGCTGTACGAAGAAGTGGACCTGAACAGACAATGTTCTGTCATAGGCTGTAGTATCCATTACGAACTTTAAATACCAAATTTGAAACATTTTCGGTGAATAATGTCGCTTAAATCACCAAAATACCGAAAATAGGGAGGTACCATTATATGGGGGCTATACCAAAACGTGGACTTACATGGCCCATTTTCAATACCAAAAGGCCTGCAGACATAATGTACATTTGAGTAAAATTGTATCAACTTACTTCATTTCGTTCGGAAGGTAGAGTGACGCCATAGAATTGCATGCTGATCAAGTATATATATTCTTTGTGGGGTCTAAAATGTATATTTCGAGGTGTTACAATCGGAATGACAAACTTAATATACCCTCCATACAATGGTGGAGGGCATAAAAAAATCCACGAACGTTGGTTTGGATTTAGATTTCCAATTATTCTTTCAGTTTAGCCTGGGCCCAGCTTATTCTCGGAAATATTCTCCATTGAAGCTAGGCTCCTTAATATCCAGTTTGGTACCAAAATTTCCAAAAAGAAGAAAAGAACAACAACTAAAATTACAAATATATACTCCAAAATAAAATCTCTACTTTGTAACATTTTTGATATTACTAAAAAAAGCAAAAGCAAAACAGTGAATACATTAAAACAAAAACAATACATATTTATATTTTGTGTGGTAGCAACAAATACATATTTATACATTATATATTTTTGGGTAAAAAATTTGGTTTAAAGAAAAAAAAGTCAAAAAAAAAAAAAATTGTGAACAAAAGTGAATATTTCGTTTATCATCAACATCATTCTCGTATCATGAAAAAAAGAAACAAATACCTTAAATCTCATAATCACCATCATCATTAACAACAACATCATCATCATCATCATTATAAACTAAAAAAAATAAATTAAAAACAATGTCAAAAACAAAACGACAACCATTTGACAAATGTAATAATTACAAAAAAAAACACAAATAAATAAATACAATAATATCACATGTGATTTATTTTAAAAACAGGGGAAAGGAAATTTCATTTAATTTTATTTAACAATTCAATGGAAATAAATCATTCAGCCCTTAAACGAAAGAACTCTGTGCAGATGTGTTTAGTTGGAAAGAGCTGTGTTCACTGAACACATCTCTTTTATGTCTTTTTTTCCGTTTACCAACACTGAAAGTACTTACTACGTTACAACTGAAACAGTTCATACACAATCTGTTGCATATTTTAAGGCAAAATAAATGAGAATTTTTCAAAATATTTGAAATATCAAACCGGGCCCCCAAAAAGTAACTTTTACAGCCTGTTCCACGATGTCGAAAGAACACGTTCGCACAACTTTTACACGACAAACAGCTGATTTCCGTTCCACTAAAATCCATCAGAACGAAAATTTGCACGAAAATCAAAGCGAACGAAAACGTAAGCGTTTCAGTGTAATTTTGCGTTCCACTATCTTTTTTCTTTCGTACGCATGCGAACACAAATGTCAAAATCAGTCACTTGTGTGTTTGCTGTCGAATGATAAAAATTAAGGAAAATTGTTTTAACATAAACATTCCTTGATTGAAAATGGAAAGAAAAATGTAAGTAAAAATAATAAATGCAATTTAATCTGTGAACAACAAATATATATTTTTTTATTTTCTCAATTCCAGCACGAAAAAACTACACAGCTGCGGGCACTAGTTGAGTATATGGGGGAGAATCCTAAGTTCGCCAGAGGAGTGCCAATTTTTGGAAGCAGCAGGCAATCCCATGAAGACCACTGGAAGACACAAACCTAGAAAAAATCATTTTTTTATTATTTTAAAAATGTAAAAATACAATCATACTTACTGGTTGTTAGGTACTTCAAATAAATTCGAAGCATCTCTTAAATGCCTCCGTGGCACAATTTGAACCTCCTCCTCATCATCCATAAAAATAGGGCTACAGAAATATTCATTTTTTTCTTTTTTAAGAACACAAATAAACTGAACACAATCACTAGAAATTTTATTTTGTTTGTTTATTTACAATTTGTTTGTTTACAACTGAACTGTCAGTTGAGACAGAGCCACTGCTGCTTTTTCGCGTTTATATTAGACATTTGGCGCTTTTTTTTGCCTTATTTCGCGATTAATTTTGCCAAAAAGTATTTTGCAACACTGAATCACGTAAGGCTATGCGAAAGAAAGAACGAAAGTGAGTGAGTAGCCTTCGTTCGCACAAATTTTCTTTCGAGATCGTGGAACAGGCTGTTAATTAATTTTTTACGGCAAAAACATGGTAGAATTGAGAAGGTAAAGTCATGCAATCATATGTTTACAATTTTTTCAAAGTTATTGCTTTGACAAAATCTTTGTCAAAATTCATAATTGTTAATCCATTGTACCAGAGTTGGGAATCCTTTTTTTCCTTCAGATAAATTTTACAAGGTAAATTATAGAAAATGCAGAGATTGATATGCTTATTTGAATGACTAAAGGAAAGTTAAAGAAGTCAATTTTCCCTTGGTAAAAAAATTCCTGTTTGGGCGTGGATTTCCCAGGACTATATCTACACATAAATGAGTCCAAGAAACGAGATTTTTTGTTGTATTTTCAACCATAAATCGGCGAGGCGAGGATTTGTTAAGAATACTTCCAAGCCCAAAACGAGCTTCTAGAACGTGGTGTAAAAGCAAGAAAAGGTCGTTCGGGTGTAGATTCAATGCTAGTTTATATACCTTCAGCCATATGGCTAGAGAGGGTATATATCATTTGGCCAAAACGATCCTAATCGACATAACGGTTTTAGACCCTAGGTCTCATTGTACCACATCCGTTTCAGGACATTTGGAGTTGATCTAGGTCTAATGTGAAGATGGAATGTAGCGGTCCACTCCTTCTGATAACTTCCCCAAAAAGGATCAAATTTTGAATATCCATGAAGTTCATAAAATGCGAAATTAACATCCGAGTCCATTTAGACTTAACAAATCTCAATATTTCTATCAGCACAGGATCTGTTATAAAGATGGTGGAGGTTGGACCATACCTTCTGGTATGAACCAAAACGATCATAAAATCCGAATTAAGCATACGGTTCTCTTCAAATTTCACACATCCTAACACAAAATATGCTGTGAAGATGGTATATATCGGTCTATTACTTCCGGTATCTCCCCCAGAAAGGGTCAACATTTTGAATACCCATGAATCAAATTTCTAACATCTCAATATTTCCATCAACACAATATCTGTTACAATAATGGTAGAGATCGGACAATTTTTTCTGGTATCTCCCACACATACAAAGATTTTTTCTAACAAAAGGTTTTTGCGAAGACGAGAATGGTTTTATTTATTCATATCAAAAGCGGGATCCGATTTGCAAATAAATATTTTTCTCTTTATGACATGCAGATTGTCTTTACCTGACCCTGACCTATGGCAATAGGGGCTTGCTATCAAGTGAAATTAAATAATTTTTCTAGTGGCGAGGAGACCTAGCAGATTTCCTAAAATATATATTGTAATTTTGTATTTATAATAATGGCATTTTATATTTATTCTCTTAACTTTGAAAGTCAAACTTTAAAAATATTTGTTAGTTCTCTAAGGGATGTATTCATTTATTCATATCAAAAGCGGGTTGGTGCTCCTTGATCTGATTTTTAATAAAATATTTTACTTTTTGACTTGCAGATTGTCTTTACCTAACCTATGCCAATGAGGGCATGATTTCTAGTAAAATTGAAGAACATATAATCTAGAGGCTAGAAAACCTAGCTGACTTCCAAAAAATTGGAATTTTATATTTACAACATTTGCTTGTTTTATTAGGAATCGTTTTATTTATCTATATTTGGAGCGGGTTGATGCTCTTGATCCGATTTTAAATAAAATATTTTTCTTTTTGAAGTGCAAATTGTCACTACCTAACCTATGGCAATAGGAGCCTGCTTACAAGAGAAGTTAAATAATTTTTCCATATGGTCTAGTGGCAAGGACACGTAGCAGATTTCCAAAACAATATTTGAATTTTACATTTATAATATAATTTTATATCTATTATCTTATTTATTGGAATCGTTTTATTTATTTATTTTTCCCATATGGTCTAGGGCCAGGACACCTAGCAGACTTCCAGAAGAAATTTTAATATTAAAAACACAAAAAAAGATAAGGTTACCTTTTTCTTCAGGGCTAAACGTCTATATTTAGGATACACTGGGATCTACCATTACGCTAGACTATTGATTAACTAACGTTAAGTAGATAGATAGCAATATTCCAGTTATATCAAACTCAAATGCAATCCTTTTGTTTCGCCTACCATTTGTAGGTAAACTGCAGTTACAGATCTACCCCTTGGATTGATGTGCTTATGACAGGGACTCCTTTGTCTTTTTTTGGGAGATAACCAGATCCAGTTCCTAAGAAATAGAATCGTTTAATTATATACGATGAGGACGCAGACCAACTATGAGCTCGAAAGCGAGCAATTTAAGTTGTAGGGATTTAATTTCCATCGACGGTCAAATCAAGAGTTCTGGCCAAGACTCATTTAATACGTCGGGTAATGTAAAAAATTTTATTTATATGTCACAATAAATAGGAACTCCACTTATCACTGCTGGCAATTTGATTAATTATCAAAACACTAAATGTGATTGAAATCACAATACGCAAAGATCTTGATATCTGTGGCCCTGAATTTTGGAAAAAAAAAATCATTAGTTTTTTTGCAATTTCTTTCTTTTTAAAATAGAGGCTCTGTGTCTAAAAAAATTTGATTTTAAAAATTGTTGCATATTTTTGGCTCTCAGTGTATTGGTCATATGATTATTTGACATTTACCTTTGTCCACATCCACCTCCCCAATTGTACAAATAACTACTTTGCTTTGCAACCCTGAATGAATATTTTTTTTGGGAGCATGCGCCAACTTGCATATGGCCAAATTATCACTTGCATAGTTGACGCTTCAAGCAACTCACATCACAATAGTCTCACAAAACGAATCAAGCAAGACGTCGAAGTGGAAAAATAGCGAAAAACAGCGGTTGATTTTTTTCTCTCCTGTCGGTTAATGTGATTCAAAACGGAAGTCACTAACACTTACTTAAAATAATAATAAAAGAAGAAGTGAAAAATAAGATTTAGGGAAACAACCCAATTTGAAATGTCAAACAGAAAAATAAATTATATTGAAAGCGAAATTTCTGTGGAAAATTGAAAATATTGCCCTAACGCCCCAATAGAAGGCCACAAATTGTGGGGGATGTTTGAAAAAAAAACCAAGAATTTGTGTTTGTGTGTGAAAACTTACAGTGTGTCTGCCTGTCGGTTGGTCGGTCGGTCCGTCTGTCTGCCCTGCCTCCCTGCGGCATAAAGAGCGAGTGTTGTGTATTCTTTATGGCTCCTTAAATATTCAATGAAGCAGCAACGTGCATTTGTCGCCATCATCTTGGCTGTTCACAAGACTCCTTGGAAGTTTATATGTTTCTGAGGAAATCTTCCGGCTCCTCGCTGCTCCAATTTTCGCCCATGGAGTTGGCATGTGGTGCAGTAGAACAACAACAACAACAATAAAAAACAACGATTGTTGGCAAATCAAACCTCCAAACAAAAGAAAGGGATTTTTTTTCTTAAGAAGCAATTGAAAAGAAGGAAGAAAAATAAAAAGAATAAGAACAAGAGTATGAAAAAGTAGAAAAGAATAAAAATCAATGGGGGAGTGAGTTGTAATGGAAAATACTATGAAAACCTGTTGGTGAAAACCCATACATTCCGACCATAGAATATAGAACAGCACCATTAAAGCCAATGAGAAATATAAACGGGGTAACCCATGGCAACAATGCCCATTGTAATGTACGATTAAAGGCTTTTCTTGGCCAGGCAACAATAAAGAAACAGAAAATAAAGCAAAAAAGTGAATAAATGGAAACAAGGAAAATCGATTGTCCCCATTTTTAGAAGTTAATTGTAAAAAAGTAAAAAGTGTTTAAAAATAGTTAAAAATAACAATTTCTAGAAAGAATTTAGTAAAACCAGCAAAATAACAATAATAATAAAACGATAAAAATAAAATCAATTCCAAGCCAGCCATGACTCACCAAAGAAACCCTTGAAACAAACAAAAAAACAACACAAACACATCCCCACATTTCTGCATTGTTTTGAGTGGTGCGCCATATAAAAAGGAAAATAACAACAAACCCCTCGTAGTCTACTCTCACACAACCACACTCTCAAAGCATAACAAACCCAAAAGAGAGTTGGATGGAATGTGAGAAATGTAGTAGGCCTAGCTCTTATGCGGCAAGTGTTGTTTTGATGATAACTGTTAGACAAATCATAATCGAGAAAGAGAATTTGACTCTCTCGCTCTCTCCCTCCTCCCTTTGAGAAGGCAGCCAAATAAAACAAAACAAATTCATCAATCAATTAGTTGTGTGGTGTTTTTATAAGTAAAAATACAGTGGAGTTATTGCATTTATTGCATCATCGTATTGGATAATTAAAAAAAAAAAGACGAAGAAGAAGTGACGTCAAGAAAACAGCCCTTAAAACCAAAACAAAAACAAGAACAACAAACACCATTTCAGACTAGTGAACAGAAAATAGAGATAACCTCAAATTTGGCACATTGTTGCATTTTGCAACGTTTACTATACTTGCCGTCGCCTCACCATCTTTCTTGTTGTTATCTGTCAATCAACTTCACAGCGATCCAAGGCAATGAAAAACCACAAGAAATATGCAAAATTACCCCAAGATTTAGATTTAAGTTTTCAAGAACAATTAGAAATCGATACCGCCGCCACGGATGATTTTAATTTAAGTGCCGGTTCGGGTCTCGATGAAGACGACGATAATATATTGGACGATCACGAAGAAGTAGATGACGACGCTGATTGCAACGTTGATTACGACGACGACGAAGAAGAGGAAGACGAAATAGTTATTGCCACAGCAGCGGCAGCTGCCACAGGATTAGTGGGTTCGGCGGGTGGCGCCGGACGTTTGGCCAACGCAGCGGCCATTGCACGTAAACAGCAATTGAATCGTAAGGTGTTATCCGGTTTGGGTCGCGACAGTGTTATTGAGGTAAGTCGAAATTTTGAATTTTGAAGTTTTGGGTACCTTTGAAGATTTTAATGGCGACCGAAAGCCGAACAATGATATTAGCACGGTGCGAAGAACAGAAAGAACTATTTGAAACTTATAAAAAGCGAGAATGGGGTCCAGAAACAAATCTTGGGATCTTCCATTAAATTTAGAAGGGTAAATGACTAAAAATTTTGGAGGATTTATTAGACACAAGCCATTTTCAGATTTTTACTGAAATGAACAAAGAAACTTCTTGAGATTTTGATACCAACAATGATGACAGATTTAAATTAAATACTGGGTGAAAAACGGAAACAAATATTTGAAACTTAGCAAATAACGGGAAAAGGATCCAGAAACAAATCTTGGGTTCTCACATGTATTTTAAAAAGTAAATACCCAGAAGCATAGGAGAATTTATGAGGCATAAGTCTTCGGCTAATTTTAACTGAAAAATAACAAAAAAAGATAACCTTGTTCAATTTTGACCCTGAAAAATATCAAATATAGTTTAAATTGGCACCTCTTAACATTTAAATACCAGAAAAAGTCGTAGCCAGCAGAAGAATTAAGTCAAACACTGTGCGAAAAACGGAAACAAATATTTGTAAGTCATCAAATGTACTGGCTGAAAAACGAAAACAAATTTTTCAAACTTAGCAAATAACCGGAAAAGGATCCAGAAACAAATCTTGGGTTCTCACATGTATTTTAAAAAGTAAATACCCAGAAGCATACGAGAATTTATGAGGCATAAGTCTTCGGCTATTTTTAACAAAAAAAGAACAAAAAAAAAAGATAACCAATTTTGACCCCGAAAAAGATCAAATGATCTTAGGATAATATGGTTTAAATTGGCCCCTTTTAACATTTTAATACCAGAAAAAGTCGTAGCCAGCAGAAGAAGAAGTCAAACACTGTGCGAAAATCGGAAACAAATATTTGTAAGTCATCAAATGTACTGGCTGAAAAACGGAAACAAATTTTTCAAACTTAGCAAATAACCGGAAAAGGATCCAGAAACAAATTTTGGTTTCTCATATGTATTTTAAAAAGTAAATACCCAGAAGCATAAGAGAATTTATGAGGCATAAGTCTTCGGCTAATTTTAAGGGAAAAAGAACAAAATAAAGATAACCTTGTTCAATTTTGACCCTGAAAAAGATCAAATATAGTTTAAATTGGCACCTCTTAACATTTTAATACCAGAAAAAGTCGTAGCCAGCGGAAGAATGAAGTCAAACACTGTGCGAAAAACGGAAACAAATATTTGTGACTTTTCAAATGTAGCAAATAGTGGAAAACCGATTTGGAAACAAATCTTTGATTTTTACATTAACTTTAGAAGGCCCAGTGCCTAGAAACCTAAGATGATTTATTTGGCACGGGTCATTTTCTGATTTTTACTGCAAAAGGACAAAGGAGCTTTGAGCTCTTGAGGCAAAAGTCAGCCAGCAGAAATATTAACTTAACATTGAATGAAAAACTGAAATAAATACTTGAAACTAATAAAGCGTAGAGAGAAAGGTATTCGGAAAAATCTTGAGTTTTCAAATTAAAGATTCAGAGGATTTATTTGGAATAAGTATAAAGGAACAAATTTGACCCTCTTGAGGTTTTGATACCAACAATAATGACGGCAGAAATAAGTCAAATACTGGATGAAAAGCGGAAACAAATGCCTGAAACTTATCAGGTAAATACCGAGAAAGGAATCCAGAAACAAATCTTGGGTTCTCACTTGAATTTTAAAAAAGTAAATACGCAGAAGCTTTAGCGAATTTATGAGGCATAAGCCTTCGGCTAATTTTTACTTGAAAATAACAAAAGAGAGATAACCTAGTTCAAATTTGAAACTGAAAAAGCTTAGGATAATGTAGTTCAATTTTACACCTACAAATAATTGAAATAGCGAGAAACGGATCGGATTTTCACATTAAATTTAAAAGGCTGAATACCTAGAAATCTAAGATGATTTATCTGACACAGGTCATTCTCTGATTTTTACTGAAAAAGAACAGAGGAAATTAGGATAACTTTGTTTAAATCTTCCTCCCTCTTGAGATTTTAATACCAGCAAAAGCCAGCCAGCAGAAAAAAACGAAAATAAATCCTTCAAACCAATAAAGTATAGCTAGAAAGGGATTCGGAAAAAATCTTGAGTTTCCAAATTAAGGTATCAGAGGATTTACCTGGTATAAGTCATCGGGTGATTTTTACTTAAAAAGAACAAAGGAACAAATTTGACTTTCTTTAGGTTTTGATACCAACAATAATGCCAGACAGCAGAAATAAATCAAATACTGGATAAGAAGTGGAAACAAATACCTGAAAATTATCAAATATAGAAGAAAGGAATGCAGAAGCAAATCTTGGGTTCTCACATGAATTTTAAAAAATTAAATACCCTGATAAGGGAATCTTTGAGGCATACTTTTTGGCTAATTTCTACTGAAAAAAGAACAAAAGAAAGATAATCTAGTTCAAATTTGACCCCCTGAAAAGATTGGAGGAACTTAAGACCGGCGAAAGTCATAGCCAGCAGAAGAAATAATTTCAACACTGGGTGAAAAACGGTAAACAAATAATTGAAACTTAACAATTATAGCAAATTAATTTTAAATTAAATTAATTTTAGAAGAGTAAATGTTAGGAAGAGTAAGAGCATTTATCTATTGATTTTGATTGATTGATTTTTACTGAAAAAAAAAACATCAGGAAAAGAACTTGGGATAACCTAGTTCAAATTTATACCTCTTAAGGTTTTGATACAAATAGGGAGGAAGCTTCAGAGCATCTTCTTAATGTGTGGGCACATAAGCTCATCGAAGTTTTCGCTTGGTATATTTTGTGATATATCATAAATGGATGGCAGAGCCGGTATCAAATGCTGTCGTCTTTCCTAACAATTTGACATTTATATGCCTAGACATGATGCCAAACAGCTTATGTATGACTGAAATTTATATAAAATGTCATTATGCCGAACTAAATTGGAAGCATTTGGCAGTATGTAATGAGACAAATGCGGTTCCATGCTTCCTGGATCAACCTTTGTGAACAAACTTATTAAAAGTCATTGAGACATAAAACGGACGGGCCTAAAAACCAAACGGGAAATCGCGTAGAATCCTCCTAATCCTAAAATCCCTTACCAGTTCTTCTTTCTTATAATTGCCACATTTAGGGCAATTCACAATGACAGGAATCGGAGTCTCACTTCAATATAGGAACAATTATGGCCTCTTTTCAATATTGAAATTCGGGCAATCATTAAAATGATTTTGTCAAAAAGAACAGAACGGTGTTTTCTATTATTTTTTAAAGGCTACATAAGGAATGTTATCCATGCTACAAGACTTACGAGGTGAACGGTCGGAAAGTTCATAGCCAAACACCTGTAATTTCAAAATTGCATAATCCTCCAAAGCGGGAGAATTTTTCAACAGAGATGCCATTTGCAGGGAAGAACATAACAAACGGGATGATAGATGAAGGTTCTTTCACTCACTTCCACCATCAATCTTCCACCGTCAATCTTCCAAGATTGAGCTCACAGATGAGATGAGAAAGCGGAAATGTTATTTTCATCCATTTCAAAACAAGAAGAAAAAATATTTCCCAGTTGGCAAGCAAATGAAAGAGACTTTAAGAAATTTTGTAAAGATTTTAGCATAATTGAAAATTTGACAGAATGAATTGGAGTTGTGCCTTTTAAGAAATTTTCTGAAGATTTTAGCAGAATTGGGAGTTTGACAAAAAGAAACGAAGTTGTGCCGTTTCAAAAAAAAAAAAAAAAAAAAAAATCTAAAGTCTGCTTGATTTCCTCGCCACTCGACCATATGGGATAAAGATAGCAATAGTAAAATTAAGAAAATGCTAGAATTGAAATTGTGTACTCGACACCAGATCATTTTACAAAATGAAAATACCCAACAATTAATATTTTACCATTTTGTAGGTCTTTGACCAAAAATAAACCCAATATTTAATCGTAAATTTCAAAGTATTAACACTCCTGTTATTTTCCTTGGAAAAAAATCAATTTCAATAAATGTTTCACAAAAGTAAAACCCCCTATCCTTGAGTGCTGTCAGACGTTGTCCTGTTTATTTAATGTTTTCGAAATTATGGTGTCTTGTTGATTCTGACTCTGAATGTGACAACAGCGTTCACTACATTGACAATGTAGTGAAAAACGTTGTCCAGTTCTGAATTGAAAAATCAAAGAGAAGAAGAACAACATGGAAAATCTAATTGGAACACGACACGTATTCGTCTCTGCAACGCATTACCCAATACAAATGTTGCTATAGTGAGAAAATACTAAAGAAAAAATAAATAAAAACGTACTGAATCGACTCACACACATTTTGTGTTATCCTGCAACAGTTAAGTAGCTTAGTATTAGTGTTTCGCACACACACACATTTACCAGTGGGTAGTTGGTGGGGTAGGAAAATGCCATCATATATAGAAACTTTATAGAGGTTCATTAAGCTCATAGACTATAGAAGAGACAGCCATAGTGCGATAACGAAATGTTGATAGTCCTTGTATAGTTGCGATAAATATGTAATCCTTTCGGATTATTAAACTACAAATGCAATGAAGCGACGAGAACACAAACAATTCTGGCAGATAGATTCATGTGTAGATAATTTTGTATGTGTGTATTTTAACAAATAAATGTAGCGATGTACTCTAAAATGTAGCTATATAAATTGACAATATAATGGATGTATATGCCGAATATGCTAGATACTCTTGCCACTCGATCATATGGGAAAAATGTTAATAATATTAAATGAGAATTTAATAATTTTAAATGTTTTTATTCTTGCCTTTAGGTTATATCGGAGAATCATTGTTCGCCAATAAAACTTTCTAAGTAGATATTTTAGAAATGTTTTATATTGTTATGTTTTGAATGCTGTGAGTAAGATTTTCGAAAATCTGTGAGATATCCTCGCCACTAGATCATATGGGAAAAATTTTAATATTATTATATAAGAAAAATACATGTAACAATTTTAAAGGTTTATAACCTTGCCTTAAGACTATATCGAAGAGTCACAGCCTGCCGATAAAGCTTTCTATGGAGAAATTTTAAAAATGTCGTGTATGTTCTGTAAGATTTCCTCGCCACAAGATCATATGGAAAAAATAAAAATCTATATGTCCCCAGAACTCTGGTCACCACACCATAGGCGGAAAATAACAATCTAGAGTCTAACAAGAGGTAAAAATTTCTCTAGGAGCGTCTTTTCGGGATCAAATCTCAGAGGTCTATAAGTCAGTTTTCAGTCTTAGCCTATGGTTTTATTATTAATTATAATTCCTGGTTTAAGTAGAGGTTGAATGGCTTAATCCTAGCAAAGCTATAAATAACAAAGAAAAAAAGGCTGTAAGTTCGGTCGGGCCGAACTTTGAATACCCTCCACCATTTCGAACAAGTTTGGCAATTTTCAAAAAATATAATCCTTAAAAAAATCTGTTAAATTTTAAAAATACCGAATATTGCCGTTATATTGGGGTCTATACGACGTGGACCTACATAGGCATTGTTTGTCATTAGCCATTACCATATTCAAATTCGAAACTTGAAATAAACGGTGAATAATGTGGCTAAAATATCGTATATAGGGAGGTACCATTATATCGGAGCTGTGCGAAGACCTGGACCAGCATAGACAATTTTCTGTCACAGGCTATAGCATCCATTACTAACGTCAAATACGATATCTCAAACAATTTCAGTGGGTATTGTACCTAAACTCGTCAAAATACGAATATAGGGAGGTACTGATATATGGGGCCTATACGAAGACCTGGACCTTCATAGACATTTTTCTGTCACAGACTGTAGTTCCCATTACGAACTCTAAATTCGTAATTTGAAAGAATTCCGGTGAAAAATGGCGTTAAAATCATCAAAATACCGAATTTTGCGAGGTACCGTTATATGGGAGCTATACGAAGACGTGGACCTGCACAGACAATTTTCTTTCATAAGCTGTAGTATTCATTACGAATCTCAAACACCAAATTTGAAACAATTTCGGTAAATAATGTCGCTAAAATCATCAAAAGACCGAATATAGGGAGATACCGTTATATGGGGGCTATACGAAGACGTAGACCTGTCCAGACAATTTTCTGTCGTAGACTGTACTATATCATTACGAACTTCAAATACCAAATTTGAAAGAATTCCGGTTTATAATGTCGCTAAAATCACCAAAATACCGAATATCGGGAGGTGCTGTTGTATGGGAGCTATACGAAGACGTGGACCTACAGATGTTGGCCATTTGGTTCTGAATTGACCCGAAATCGGTTGAAGATATATATGGGAGCTATATCCAAATCTAAACCGATCTTGATAAAATTTGTCACAGGTATTTCCAAGCTTTATAAGATATCTAGTGCCAATATTATTGTTGTCGAATGGATATTACGAATGAAACATATACCATATCGGATGAAACATATGTGTGGGAGCTATATCTAAATCCGAACCGATCTTGATAAAATTTGGCAGAGGTATTTTCGAGCTCTCTAAGATAACTGATGCCTATATTATTGTTGTCGAATGCATATTACGAATGTAAGGGACTTAAATACCATATCGGATGAAACATATGTCTGGGAGCTATAACTAAATCTGAACCGATCTTGATACAATTCGAGCAGAGGTATTTTCGAGTTTTAAGGATATCTGGTGCCAATATCATTGTTGTCGAATGCATATTACAAATGTGTGGGACTTAAACACCATATTGGATGGAACATATGTATGGGAGCTATAGCTATACCTGAACCGATTTTCTCCAAATTAGATGTACTTACTTCTGGACTAAATTAGGTAGGATGTACCGAAATTTAGGACTTTTTGACAGATATTGACCATTTGGTGCACAATTAATCCGAAATCGATTGAAGATATATATGGGAGCTATATATACATTAGAACCGATTATCACCAAACGGACAAAACGGTTGGACGGACAGACATGCCATGCGACTCTGAAAGTGATTCTATGAAAATCCTTTATGAAGTCCTTCACCCTGTTTCAAACAAATGCACAAAGATATAATTCCCTTACCTAAAAATCTGAAAATGGATAAATATATATTTTATATTTTTCGGAATTCTGCTCGATGTTCTTGTCACTAGATCATATGGGAGTATTTAAGGAAATTGCTATAAAAGTTTCTATAAAGGAACCCCAAATTGTTTTATATTTATTATGCTTTCCAAATTTAAATGAAATTAAAAAAAAATTCGGAAAGGGATTCACGTATTTTTCTTCGCAAATCTGCTAGATGTCCTTGTCACTAGATCATATGGGAATATTTAAGAAAATTGAGGTTTCTATAAAGGAATCTCCAATTGTCATATATTATGCTTTCCGAATTTAAATGGAATAAAAACAAAATTCGAAAAAGGAATAACAGTATATTTGCCGCAAATCTGCTAGATGTCCTCGTCACTAGATCATATGGAAATATTTTAGGAAATGTCCTCGTCACTAGATGATATGGAAATAATTAAAAAAAATTGTGGTAAAAATTTCTATCAAGAACCCCCAAAATTGTTTTATATCATGCTTTGCAAATTTGAGTGAAATGAAACTAAAATTCAAAAAGGGATACAAGTATATTTCTTCGCAAATCTGCCAGATGTCCTTGTCACTAGATCATATGGGAATATTTAAGAAAATTGTGGTTTCTATAAAGGAATCTCCAATTGTCATATATTATGCTTTCCGAATTTAAATGGTATGAGAACAAAATTCGAAAAAAGGGATAACAGTATAATTGCCGCAAATCATCTAGATATCCTCGTCACTAGATCATATGGAAATATTTAAGGAAATATCCTCGTCACTAGATCATATGGGAATATTTAAGTAAATTGTGGTAAAAATTTCAATAAAGAAACTCCAAATTGTTTTATGTCATGCTTTCCAAATGTAAATGAAATTAAACTAAAATTCAAAAAGGGATTCAAGCATTTTTCTTCGCAAATCTGCTAGATGTCCTTGTCACTAGATCATATGGGAATATTTAAGAAAATTATGGTTTCTATAAACGAATCTCCAATGGTCATATATTATGCTTTCCGATTTTAAATGGAATGAAAAAGGGAATACAGCATATTTGCCGTAAATCTGCTAGATGTCCTCGTCACTAGATCATATGGAAATATTTAAGGAAATGTCATCGTCACTAGATCATTTGGGAATATTTAAGGAAATTGTGGTAAAAATTTCTATCAAGAAGACCCCCAAATTGTTTTATATCATGCTTTCCAAATGTAAATGAAATGAAAACAAAATTCGAAAAGGGATACAAGTAGTTTTATTCGCAACTTTGCTAGACGTCCTTGTCTCTAGATCGTATGGGAATATTTAAGAAAATTGTGGTTTCTATCCAATTGTCATATACTATGCTTTCCGAATTTAAATGGAATGAAAACAAAATTCGAAAAAAGGGATAACAGTATATTTGCCGCAAATCTGCTAGATGTCCTTGTCACTAGATCATATGGAAATATTTAAGGAAATGTCCTCGTCACTAGGTCATATGGGAATATTTAAGGAAATTGTGGTAAAAGTTTTTATAAAGAAACCCCAAATTGTTTTATATCATGCTTTGCAAATTTAAATGAAATGAAAACAAAATTTGAAAAGTTATACAAGTATTTTTCTTTGCAAATTTGCTAGATGTCCTTGTCACTAGATCATATGGGAATATTTAAGAAAATTGTGGTTTCTATAAAGGAATCTCCAATTGTCATATACTATGCTTTCCGAATTTAAATGGAATAAAAACAAAATTCGAAAAATGGGATAACAGTATATTTGCCGGAAATCTGCTAGATGTTCTTGTCACTAGATCATATGGGAATATTTAAGGAAATGTCCTCGTCACTAGATCATATGGGAATATTTAAGGAAATTGTGGTAAAATTTTCTATAAAGAAACCCCAAATTGTTTTATTGCTTTCCAAATTTAAATGAAATGAAAACAAAATTCGAAAAGGGATACAAGTATTTTTCTTCGCAAATCTGCTAGATGTCCTTGTCACTAGATCATATAGGAATATTCAATATAATATAGTTGTAAAAATTTTCATACTTGTTATCACAATAATAAATAAAAAACACTCCTACTTAGTTCACTTGGCTTTTTAGCCAAATAGACTATTAGCCTTGGCATTATTGTACTTTCGTATGTCGCATTCGTTCGTATCGTTCGGATATGTTCACACAATTTGACTACAAATATTGTGTTTGAACACAAATTCCCAATACGCCATACAAAATATACATGTGTATGTCGGCATGTCCTTCGGTTATTTATTAACAAGTAAAGAGTAAAACAAATAAAATCGACTGTTAAGTTGGAGAAATGATAATAAAACGACTAAGGCGTTTTAGTATATTACACTTCCCCACCCCCGCTTGACTCTATCGTAGGAACCGTAAATGGGGGGTTTTGTTAAGTCAAATGTCTTATCGGCTTTCTAAGCCATTTGCAGGCGATGGAGACAGTGATCCAGGGAGTTCTTATAGGGGATTTTTTCTAAGAATTTTTTTAAGAGACAGAAAATGGGGAATTAGTTGAAGACTTTTCTTTCAGAGGCCTATAGCCAGACATATAGTACCAGATATAGTCGACCGAAGTATTCCATTTTTATACTTCATCCAACACAGATAAAAATATCGGTATGGGAAAAATGACAGGGAAATCGAACATTTATATCCAATCTTATGCGGAATTATAAATTCCATATTCATCTCAGGTTTCAGGAGAGAAATATTTGGATATAACAAGTTGTGAAGAATCGCTAGAATGTTTCGCAAGTTATGACAGATACAAGTACTCAAAATGGTGACTCTTTGTGGGTGAGGTACCAGAAGGGGTTCGCAGATATATATCATCTTCACAACAGATCTTGCTATAGCAAAAATATTTAGATGTGTGCAATTTGAAGAGAATCTGATGCTTATTTCGTTTTTTTATTTGTTGTGGTTATTCAAAACTTTGGCCCTGTGTGGGGGAGGTTCCGGAAGGGATGGTCCGATCTCTACCAACCTTATAACAGAACTTGTGTTAATGAAAATAGTGAGCTGTCCTGAGTCTGAATGGAATCGGATCTTAATTTCGCATTTTAGAGCTTCATGGATATTCAAAATTGTGACCCTTTGTAGGGGAGGTACCAGAAGAAATGGTCCGATCCCTACCATTTTTGTAAAAGATCTTGTGTTGATGGAAATATTGAGATGTAGCAAGTCTCAATGGAATCGAATGTAGATATCCCGTTTTATGAGCTTATTCAAATATTCAGAATTTCGACCCTTTGTGGGGGAGGTACCAGAAGGAATGGTCCGATTTATATCATATTTTTAGCAGGTCTTGTGTTCATGGAAATATTGAGTTGTGCCAAGTCTGAATGGAATCGGATGCTAACTTCGGGTTTTATGAGCTTATTCAAATATTCAGAATTTTAACCCTTTGTGGGGGAGGTACCAGAAGGAGTGGTCCGATCTCTACCATCTTCACAGCAGATCTTGTATTAGTTGAAATAATGGGATGTGTGAAATATTAAGAGAATCGGATGCATATTTCGATTTTTATAATCGTTGTGGTTATTCAAAACTTTGACCCTCTGTGGGAGAGGTACCAGAAGGAATGGTCCGATTTCTACCATATTTATAGCAGGTCTTGTGTGGTGGGAAATATTGAGTTGTGTCAAGTCTGAATGGAATCGGATGTTAATTCGCGTTTTATGAGCTTATTCAAATATTCAGAACTTTGACCCTTTGTGGGGGAGGTACCACAAGGAGTGGACCGATATATCCCATCTTCACAGCAGATCTTGTGTTAGTAGAAATAATGGAATGTGTGAAATATTAAGAGAATCGGATGCATATTTCGGTTTTTATTATCGCTGTGGTTATTCAAAACGTTGACCCTATGTGGGGGAGGTACTAAAAGGAATGGTCCGATTTCTACCATATTTATACCAGATCTTGTGTTGATGGGAATATTGAGATGTGGGAAGTCTCAAGGGAATCGGATGTTAATTTCGCGTTCTATGAGCTTATTCAAATATTCAGAATTTTGACCCTTTGTGGGGGAGGTACCACAAGGAGTGAACCGATATATTCCATCTTCACATCAGATCTTGTGTCGGTAGAAATAATGGGATGTGTGAAATATGGAGAGAATCCAATGCTTATTTCGGTTTTTATAATCGCTGTGGTTACTCAAAATTTTGAACCTTTGTGGGGGAGGTGCCAGAAGGAATGGTCCGATTTCTACCATATTTATAGCAGGTCTTGTGTGGAGGGAAATATTGAGCTGTGCCAAGTCTGAATTGAACCGGATGTTAATTTCACGTTTTATGAGCTTTATGGTTATTCAAAATTTTGACCCTTTGTGGGGGAGGTACCAGAAAGAGTGAACCGATGTAACCCATTTTTACACCAGACCTTGGGTTAGTAAAAATAATGGGATGTGTGAAATGTGAAAAGAATCGGATGCATATTTCGGTTTTTATAATCGCTGTGGTTATTCAAAACTTTGACCCTCTTTGGGGGAGGTACCTGAAGAAATGGTCCGAGTTCTACCATCTTTATAACAGAACTTGTGTTAATGAAAATAGTGAGCTGTCCTAAGTCTGAATGGAATCGGATCTTAATTTTGCATTTTATGACCTTCATGGATATTCAAAATTTTGACCCTTTGTGGGGGAGATACCAGAAGGAGTAGTCCGATCTCTACCATCTTCACACCAGACCATCGGTCTTTAAAAATATTGTGATGTGTGTAATTTGAAGACAATCGGAACTTTACGTCACAATTTATAAGAGCTATAATTATTCAAAATTTTGACCCTGTGTGGGGGAGGTACCAGAAGGAATGGTCCGATCTCTACCATTTTTATAACAGATCTTGAATTGGTAGAAGTATTGAGATATGCCATGTCTTAATGGAATCGGACGGTAACTTCGCGTTTTATGAGCTTATTCAAATATTCAGAACTTTGACCCTTTGTGGGGGAGGTACCAGAAGGAGTGGACCGATATATCCCATCTTCACAGCAGTTCTTGTGTTAGTAGAAATAATGGGATGTGTGAAATATGAAGAGAATCGGATGCTAATTTCGGTTTTTATAAACGTTGTAGTTATTCAAAACTTTGACCCTTTGTGAGGGAGGTACCAGAAGGAATGGTCCGATTTCTATCATATTTTTAGCAGGTCTTGTGTGGAGGGAAATATTGAGCTGTGCCAAGTCTGAATAAAATTTGATGTTAATTTCGCGTTCTATGAGCTTATTCAAATATTCAGAACTTTGACCCTTTGTGGGGGAGGTACCAAAAGGAGTGATCCGATCTCTACCATCTTCACATCAAATCTTGTGTTTGTAGAAATAATGGGATTTGTGAAATATGAAGAGAATTGGATGCTTATTTCGGTTTTTATAAACGTTGTAGTTATTCAAAACTTCGACCATTTGTGGGGGAGGTACCACGAGGAATAGTCCGATCTCTACCATCTTTATAACAGATCTTGTGTTGATTGAAATATTGAGACGTACCAAGTCTGAATGGAATCAGATGTTAATTTCGCGTTTTATGAGCTGCATGGATATTCGAAATTTTGACCCTTTGTGGGGGAGGTACTGGAAGGAGTGAACCTATATATCCCATCTTCACATCAGATCTGGTGGTAGTAGAAATAATGGAATGTGTGAAATATTAAGAGAATCCGATGCTTATTTTGGATTTTGTGATCGTTTTGGTTATTCAAAACTTTGACCCGTGTGTGGGGGAGGTTCCGGAGGGGATGGTCCGATCTCTACCATCCTTATAACAGATCTTGTGTTGATGGAAATATTGAGCTGTCCTGAGTCTGAATGGAACCGGATCATAATTTCGCATTTTATGAGCTTTATGGATATTCAAAATTTCGACCCTTTTGTGTGGGAGGTACCAGAAAGAGTGGACCGATATATTCCATCTTCACACCTGACCTTGGTTTAATGAAAATATTGCGATATGTGTAATTTGAAGGCTATCGGACTCTTACCTCACATTTTATAAGAGTTATGATTATTCCAAATTTTCGACCCTTTGTGGGGGAGGTACTTGTTGGAGTGGACCAATATTTTCCATTTTCACGCCTAACCTAGGACTGATTGAAATCTTGGGATTTCCGAAATTTCAAGATAATCGGACTCTCAGTTCACATTTTATAGGAGTTATAATTATTCCAAATTTTCGAACCTTTGTGGGGGAGGTACCAGAAGGAGTGGTCCAATAATTTTCGTCTTCACACCAAATCCTGTGTTGGTAGAAATATTGGGATGTGCGAAATTTGAAGATAATCGGACTCTTATTTCACATTTTATCGGAGTTATAATTATTCCAAATTTTCGAACCTTTGTGGGGGAGGTACTTGTTGAAGTAGGCCGATATTTTTCATTTTTGCACCTGGCCTAGCACTGACGAAAATATTGGGATTTGCAAAGTTGGATTAATTTCGGATTATCCTTTCTCTTTCTGTGCAGTAAAATATTTTTTTGAAAATTTCGTCGTTTTGTGTGAAAGGTACGAGAAGGAGTGGACCGATATTGTCCATTTTCGAAGTCGATCTAAGTTAGATAAAAATATTACGATGTAGCAAGTCAGCCAGCAGACAGGCGGACGCGCGTCTTTAGATCGACTCCAAATGTCCTGAAGTGGATTTGATCCAAAGACACCTAGGTTCTAAAACCGTTATTTCGTTGAGCCACGTTTTGGCCCTGTCAAATTATATATACCCTCTCTAGCCATATGTGGCTTAGGGTATAAAAATCTAAATTAATTCGGGGGATTTTTGAAGAAATATTTTTCAGAGACCTGTATTCTTTGGACTTCCTGCCTGTAACCACCCACCTCTGTCCACCCTTTAAATGATAACCAAATTATGTACAACATTTATTTTTAATAACTTCCTATCCTCATTTTTTCCTGTTTGTTTGTCGAAGACAATAAATTTCGTATCGGCCAATCAAATTGACAAGACAAAAGAAAAAGTACTTAACATCAATCAATGTCAAATCTCCGCAAAAGAAAGCACCCCCATCCCTGCTCCTCCTCCTGCCTTTCCCCTTTATGGCCATTATGGAAATTCAACGTGAGGCCGGCCAACCTAAGCAAATAAATTCAAATTGTTTTGTCCATTTAAAATAAACCAAAATTGGCATTCGAACTACCACAGCCGGAATGGGATGGGGTGGGGTGTTGCTATATGGATTGTAATGTGGCTGAGGAGGGGCGGAGGCGTGGGCGGGTTGGCCATCAATACAAGAATAACGACAACCAAATAATCCTCTTAAAATGTTGCCGAGAATACACAGAGACAACAGCAGAAAAAAATACTGCTCAAAAACCATGGAAACGTAAAAAAACAACAACAACAATGATAAGGATTTTCCAAAAAGGACATGAATGAATGGACTCATCTGTGATAGAGGTCCATTGCTGATGAAGCTGCCGGCTGCAACAAATGTGACTCTTCTTTTTTTTCTTTTTTGATAATAAGCTCTCCTTTTTTGCAAAGGTTTGCCAGCCAGCCAGCAGATCAGTGTCTCACGCCACGTATGCTTCTTGGCAAAGTAGCTGTTTCTTTTTTTTTTGTTTTCTTATTGTTGTTGGTTTCTCATTTTAAAGCCACAATTTCCTCTCCTTCCTCTATCCCTTTTTTCCGATGAATAAAATTAGTTTTCTTTAAAGTATAGTTGGAGAAAATCGACCATGGCCATTATCGGCCATCATTATTGGGTTGTCTTCCTTTCAGAAAATATTCGTATTTGCCTCTGTCTATATCCTGTCCCGTCCTGTCATAATGTTTTTGTTGGAGTTTTTATTCCTTTTTTTTTGGTTTTGAATTTCGTAAATACATGTTCGTGCGTGTGTGTGCGTGTGAGGGTGTGTTATTTTTTCAATAATCATTTGGAATCGGTTTTATGAGGCTTCACCCTCCCTACCCCGCTCCTCCCCCCGGACACCGTCTTATTTCCACATTCAACCAAATTGACATTGTGTGTGGCATTTTAATGGACTGTTGATGTAAACCGATTACAAAACATTTTCACAAGTGTGTGCGTGCGTGTGTGTGTGTAAGTAAGGATAACAGTTTTGCGTATGTAAGCAATGGTAAGCCTTCATTTGTAACAAAAAAAAAAAAAAAAAAAAAACGAAAAAAAAGTGGACTCAGTGGCCCCCAATAGGGAGGCATTGTATTATTTAAAAAAAAATATTTCTTCAAGGTCCATCAAATGGACCCTAAAAGTATTCTGTAAAAATTCAACAAATGTTTTTTAAATCTTTGTTTAGATAGGACTTCTTTTTTGTTTTAATAAAAATCACTTTCAGATGGGTATTGGGAAAAAAATAAATATCTAAAAAAAAAATATTTTAATTTAAAAAATATATTTCCAATATATTTTTTTTTTAATTTAACCAAACTTGGATTTAAAAAAAATATAGTTTTTTAAGATTCAACCAAACGTGGATTTAGAAAAAAAATTAATCCAACATCCAAACAAACGTGGATTTTAAGAAAAATATATTTTAATAAAATTCACAAAATTCATATGGGTCATGATATTTTTTTAAATAAAAAAATATTTTTTAATTTAATTTCTTAATTTTAAAAATATTTTTTCTAAGATCGAACCAAATGCGGTTTACAAACAAAAAAAAAAAACATTTTTTCTCAAAGTCCAAGCAAATGTGATTTTAAAAAAAAAATATGTTTTCCAAGATCCACATATACGTATATTTTTTTAAAAATATTCCATTAAAGATCCAAACATCTGTGAATTTAAAAAAAAAAATCTAAATCCAAGCAAACGTGGATTTAAAAAAATATTTTTTCCAAGAGCCAATCTTATGATGGTTAAAAAAATATTTTTTTCCAAAATCCAAGCAAAAGTGGAGTTTTTAAAAAATTTTGTTTCCAAGATCCAATTTAATGTGGATTTAAAAAAATACTTTTTCCAAGATCCAAACAAACATGGACTTTTAAAAATATATATTTTTTTCAAAATACAAACCAACGTGGATTTTTTAAAAAATGAAAAAAAAAATTTTCTCAAGGTCCAAGCAAAATTGGTTTTTAAAGAATATTTTTCCAAGATCCAAACAAATGTGGATTTTAAAAAAATATATATTTTCCAAGATCCACATATACGTATATTTTTTTAAAAATATTCCATTAAAGATCCAAACACATGTGAATTTTCAAAAAAAAAAATCTAAATCCAAGCAAACGTGAATTTAAAAAAAATATTTTTTCAAAGAGCCAATCTTACGTTGATTAAAAAAATATTTGTTAAAAATTCCAAGCAAAAGTGAAGTTTTTAAAAAATTTGGCTTCCAAGATCCCAAAAAGCGTGGATTTTTTAAAAAAATATTTTTCCAAAATCCAAACTAATGTGGATTTTTAAAAATATTTTTTTTTTTTCAAAATACAAACCAACGTGGATTTTTTAAAAATTAAAAAAAAAACATTTTTTCTCAAGGTCCAAGCAAAATTGGTTTTTAAAAAATATTTTTTCCAAGATCCAAACAAATGTGGATTTTAAAAAAATATATATATTTTCCAAGATCCAAACATACGTATATATTTTTTTTAAAAATATTCTATTATATTCTAGATTCAAACATATGTGAATTTAAAAAAAAAAATCTAAATCCAAGCAAACGTGGATTTCAAAAAATATTTTTTCCAAGAGCCAATCTTACGTTGGTTAAAAAAAATGTTTTTTCCAAAATCCAAGCAAAAGTGAAGTTTTTAAAAAATTTGGCTTTCAAGATCCCAAAAAGCTTGGAATTTTTAAAAAAATATTTTTCCAAAATCCAATTTAATGAGGATTTAAAAAAAAATATTTTTTCCATGATCCAAACAAATATGGATTTTTAAAAATATTTTTTTTTTCAAAATACAAACCCACGTGGATTTTTTAAAAATTAAAAAAAAAACATTTTTTCTCAAGGTCCATGCAAAATTGGTTTTTAAAAAATATTTTTTCCAAGATCCAAACAAATGTGGATTTTAAAAAAATATATATTTTCCAAGATCCAAACATACGTATATATTTTTTAAAAAATGTTCTATTTTTTAAACTAATGTGAATTTTTTTAAACAAAAACTCTAAATCCAAGCAAACGTGGATTTAAAAAAATATTTTTTCAAAGAGCCAATCTTACGTTGATTAAAAAAATATTTGTTCCAAATTCCAAGCAAAAGTGAAGTTTTTAAAAAATTTGGCTTCCAAAATCCCAAAAAGCTTGGAATTTTTAAAAAAATATTTTTCCAAAATCCAAACTAATGTGGATTAAAAAAAAAAAAAAAAATATTTTTCCAAGATTTTTTAAAAATATTTTTTTCAAGATCCAAACAAATGTGGATTTTTTAAAAATATTTTTTCCAGATCAAACTAAAGCTGGATTTTTTAAAAAACAATTTTTGCAAAATCCAAACTAATGTGGATTTTTTAAAAATATTTTTTCCACTTGAATATTTTTTTCAATATTTCACAAAGTGTGGATTTTTAAAAAAATATGTTTTTTCCAACTTCTAAACAAACGTGGATTTTCAAAAAAATATTTTTTTCAACATCCAAACAAACGTGGATTTTTAAAAAAAAATATTTTTTCCAACATCCAAATAAACGTGGATTTAAAAAAAAAAATATTTTCCAAGATGCAAACAAACGTGGATTTAAAAAAAAATATTTTCCAATATCCAAACAAACGTGGATTTAAAAAAAAATATTTTCCAAGATCCAAACAAACGTGGATTTAAAAAAAAATATTTTTCTCAACATCCAAATTTAAAAAATATATATTTTTTCCTAGATCCAAACAAACGTGGATTTAAAAAATATATATTTTTTCCTAGATCCAAACAAACGTGGATTTAAAAAAATATATATTTTTTTCCTAGATCCAAACAAACGTGGATTTAAAAAAATATATATTTTTTTCCTAGATCCAAACAAACGTGGATTTAAAAAAATATATATTTTTTTCCTAGATCCAAACAAACGTGGATTTAAAAAAAATATATTTTTTCCAACATCCAAATTTAAAAAAATATATATTTTTTCCTAGATCCAAACAAACGTGGATTAAAAAAATTTATTTTTTTCCAACATCCAAATTTAAAAAATATATATATTTTCTTAGATCGAAACAAACGTGGATTTAAAAAAAAAAAAATTTCCTAGAACCAAACAAACGTGGATATAAAAAATATATTTTTTCCAACAACCAAATTTTTTCAAGTAATTTCATAGGCGTGGATTTTTTAAAAATATTTTTTCTAATAATTTCATAGGCGTGGATTTTTTAAAAATATTTTTTCTTATAATTTGATAGGCGTGGATTTTTTAAAAATATTTTTTCTAATAATTTTATAGGCGTGGGTTTTTTAAAAATATTTTTTTCACGTAATTTCATAGGCTTGGATTTTTTAAAAAATATTTTTTCAAGTAATTTCATAGGCGTCGATTTTTTTTTAAATATTTTTTCAAGTAATTTCATAGGCTTGGATTTTTTAAAAATATTTTTTCCAAGAAATTTCTTAGGCGTGGATTTTTTAAAAATAGTTTTTCCAAGAAATTTCATAGGTGTGAATTATAAAAAAATATTTTTTCCAAGAAATTTCATAGGTGTGAATTATAAAAAAATATTTTTTCCAAGAAATTTCATAGGTGTGAATTATAAAAAAATATTTTTTCAAGTAATTTCATAGGTGTGAATTATAAAAAAATATTTTTTTTTATAATAATGTCAGAGGTGTGAATTATAAAAAAATATTTTTTCAAGTAATTCCATAGGCGTGGATTTTTAAAGATATTTTTTCAAATAATTTCATAGGCTTGGTTTTTTTAAAAATATTTTTCAAGTAATTTCATAGGCGTAGATTTTTTAAAAGTATTTTTTCAAGTAATTTCAAAGACGTGAATTATAGAAAAATATCTTTTCAAATAATTTCATAGGCGTGAATTATAAAAAAAATATTTTTTAAAATAATTTCATAGGCGTGAATTATAAAAAAAATATTTTTTCAAGTAATTTCATAGGCGTGGATTTTTAAAAATATTTTTTCTTATATATATTATAAAAAAAATATTTTTCTAATACTTTTGTAGGCGTGAATTATAAAAAAAAAATATTTTTCTAATACTTTCATAGGCGTGAATTATAAAAAAAAATATTTTTGTAATACTTTCATAGGCTTGAATTATAAAAAAAAAATATTTTTCAAGTGATTTCATAGGCGTAGATTTTTTAAAAATATTTTTTTTAACAATTTCATAGGCGCGGATCTTTTAAAAATATTTTTTTAAGTAATTTTATCTTTTTTCCAAGATCCAAACAAATGTGAATTCTTAATTAATTTATTTTCTAAAAACCAAAATTTTTCTTTCAAAGTTTTATTTTTTCCCAATTTTTCCTCAAATTCCATAAATGGTTATTTTTCTTTCTTGTTTTTTTTTTCTTGATTTTTCTCTTTGATTAAGTTTTCCAATTTGTTATCAATTTTAACCACAACTTGATTTGTTTATTGCCATTTGTCTAAGATAAAATTCAATTTGCCTAAAAGTATGTGTTAGTATTTTATTTGCTTTAATGAAACCTAAAAGAAAAATCAGGCTCTCAAATAAATGAATCAATATGTTTGCGGATCCATGGATAAACTCAATGTGACTCTAAGTTTGCAATTCAATTTTCAATTTCCTTTCAAATGATGTTGGCCTAAATATAACAAACACATACACAAGCACATAGAAACAACATATGTACAGGCATGTACATATGTGTATCTCTGTACTTTGCAATCAATTTGCTTAAAAGTCCACTTTGCGAAATGATTTTTCTTTTCGTTTAAATTTTGCAAGAAAAAGAAAAACTCAATTTCCTTTAAGTGCCTTTGGAAAAAAGTAAGGAGGAAGCAAAAAAAAGTCACAAAACCATAGCCTACATTGCGGCGATGGACATGGACAAAAATGAAACCAACTAACCTTAACCTCAAAATAAATGTTGATTTAAAAATAAGAATACTTTCTATTGTGTTTTTTTTTAATTTAAATAATTGTTGCATATGTTGGGGGTGTTTTTAAGTAGAACATACTTTTAGGCGCAATTTATTTTATTCTGAGGTATTTATCTATGATGGAGATCATCAGGGCCTGGCATGTCAATGTAGACCTGCTGACCCAGGCATATTTTCGATATAAATATCAGCTGACCCTGTCAAGCTTTCAATGGGGATCAGCTGATCCCGCCAGCCTTTGTGTGACGGGTTTCAATGGATCCACTCAGCTCTTCTCCTATCTTCCTTGATCCTTCGCTACAAACCCCTTAGTTTTCCTTTGGTAAATCTAATTTCTTCGACCCCCCCCCCCCCTTTCTTCTTTGTTTCTCCCCCTTCCTGGCCTCACCTCGTAAATAATAATTTCTGGCCCAGGCATGTTATGCTCAAAAACATAATTAAACCCAAAAATTCAATAGAATTCCTTAAAAATGTTAAAAGAATATTCATTGGGGAATTAAATTTAACAAGGCATACTTTTGGGCTGCGACAACTGGTAAGAATTTCAATTTAATTCTGCCCTTTTGTCTTCCTACGTTCGGACAATGTCTCATCAATGTTTCACATGATTGATTTGTAAGCTGTAGTTGTTGTTGCTGTTGTTACTGGAGATTTTGCAATTAAGAAATAATTGTTAAAGCATACTTTGGGGCATAATTGATAAGAAAAGAGCTGAATGTTTGGAATTCGGGTTTTCTACAGTGTTGAAGTAATCAAAACAACAACAACAACAACAAAGCATGTAAAAGAAAAACAAAAGGATTTGATTTTTTTTTGCCCAAAATGCAAAACACAATGGACCAGTGATTTATGACAAGGAACAACAAAAACATGGTACAAGAACATGCCAAATGATAATTCATAATAATCGGATAGAAGGTTAAACACATGAATAGACACATGCCAGGGACAGGGTCAGAGAAGTCCAAACATTGAAATTAATTGTTTAAGGATGTTGGCAAAAAATTTATGGAATTTCATCCCTAATGTAGGCTCATGAAATGAAATTTACCATGGCACCCCTGGGATATGCAATATTTTTATTTGATTTTTTTTTTAGAAAACAAAAAAAAAACAGCCAGTCATTGGGGTCCAATATCTATCATGTGTCTTACACATGCCCTCATTAAATGCCCCAAAGTATGCTATGCCCTTATGCTTTATTGCGGCATTAACAATTGCCCTTTGGTTCTAATATGAGAGATGGTGGGTGGGGGTTGGGTCAATTTTATTAACCTTATTTACATAATTTGTTTGGTCGATTTTCAATCAATAAAAAAGTTATTGGAAAACAAATTGAAATTGTGTAATGGCAAAAAATGGGGACTCCTAAAAGTAGGCAATATTTTTGCAAAAAAAATCTTAATTCATGTGGGTTATGCAACAGACATTGTTTGGGGAGGATTATTTGGATTTATTATGGAAATGGAAAATTAAATATATATTGGAGAAAATTGGAAGATCAGAAAACAATTTTCATGGAAATTAAGGGAGGCAGAAAGGAAATTAAAAAAAAAAAAAATAAAAAACATTTATTCAGTACCACTGCATGAGCGTGGATTTTTTAAAAATATTTTTCCATGACCTACTAAAAGCGTAGATTTTTTAAAAAATATTTTTTCATGACCTACTAGTATCGTGGATTTTTCGAAAACATTTTTTCAGGACCTCTAATAGACGCGGATTCTTTGAAAATTTTTTTTCAGGATCTTTAATAATGCTGGATTTTTTAAAAATATTTTTTCAGGACCTTTAATAGGCGTGGATTTTTTAAAAATATTTTTTCAGGACTTTTAATAGGCCAGGATTTTTTAAAAATATTTCTTTAGGATCTTTAATAGGCGTGGAATTTTTAAAAAAAATTTTTTTAGGATCTTTAATAGGCGTGGATATTTTAAAAATATATTTTTTCAGGAACTTTAATAGGAGTGGATTTTTTAAACATATTTTTTAGGATTTTTTAAAAATATACATTTAATAGGACATTTAATAGGCCAGGATTTTTTAAAAAAAGTTTTTCGGACCTTTATTAGGAGTGGATATTTTAAAAATATATTTTTTAAGGGCCTTGATTAGGCGTGGATTTTTTAAAAATATTTTTTTAGGATCTTTAATAGGCGTGGATTTTTTAAAAATAGTTTTTCAGGACCTTTAATAGGCGTGGATTTTTTAAAAATAGTTTTTCAGGACCTTTAATAGGCGTGGATTTTTTAAAAATATTTTTTTTTCTGACCTTTAATAGGCGTGGATTTTTTAAAAATATTTTTTCATGACCTTCAATAGGCGTGGATTTTTTTAATAATATTATTTCAGGACCTTCCATAGGCGTGGATTTTTTTAAAATATTATTTCAGGACCTTCAATAGGTGTGGATTTTTTAAAAATATTTTTTCAGGACCTTTAATAGGTGTGGATTTTTTAAAAATATTTTTTCAGGACCTTTAATAGGCGTGGATTTTTTAAAAATATTTTTTCAGGACCTTTAATAGGCGTGGATTTTTTAACAATATTATTTCAGGAACTTTTATAGGCGTGGATTTTTCAAAAAATTTTTTCCGGGCCTTTAATGGGCGTGGATTTTTTAAAAATATTTTTTCAGGACCTTTAATAGGCGTGGATTTTTTAAAAATATTTTTTCAGGACCTTTAATAGGCGTGGATTTTTTAAAAATATTTTTTAGGACCTTTAATAGGCGTGGATTTTTTAAAAATATTATTTCAAGACCTAGAATAGGCGTGGATTTTTTAAAAATATTTTTTAGGACCTTTAATAGGCGTGGATTTTTTTAAAATATTTTTTAGGACCTTTAATAGGCGTGGATTTTTTAAAAATATTATTTCAAGACCTAGAATAGGCGTGGATTTTTTAAAAATATTTTTTCAGGACCTTTAATAGGCGTGGATTTTTTAAAAATATTTTTTCAGGACCTTTAATAGGCGTGGATTTTTTAAAAATATTTTTATCATGACCTTTAATAGGCGTGGATTTTTTAAAAATATTTTTTCAGGACCTTTAATAGGCGTGGATTTTTTAAAAATATTTTTTCAGGACCTTTAATAGGCGTGGATTTTTTAAAAATATTTTTTCAGGACCTTTAATAGGCGTGGATTTTTTAAAAATATTTTTTAGGACCTTTAATAGGCGTGGATTTTTTAAAAATATTTTTTCAGGACCTTTAATAGGCGTAGATTTTTTAAAAATATTTTTTCAGGACCTTTAATAGGCGTGGATTTTTTAAATGTATTTTTTCAGGACCTTTAATAGGCGTAGATTTTTTAAAAATATTTTTTCATGACCTTTATTAGGCGTGGATTTTTTCATTTAATAGGCGGGGATTTTTTAAAAATATTTTTTCAGGTCATTTAAAAGGCGTGGATTTTTCAAAAATATTTTTTCAGGACTTTTGATAGGCGTGGATTTTTTAAAAATATTTTTCAGGACTTTTAATAGGCGTCGATTTTTTAAAAATATTTTTGCAAGACCTGCAACAGGCGTGGATTTTTTTAAAAATATTTTTGCAAGACCTGCAACAGGCGTAGATTTTTTTAAAAATAATTTTGCAAGACCTGCAACAGGCGTAGATTGTTTTTAAAAATATTTTTGCAAGACCTGCAACAGGCGTAGATTTTTTTAAAAATATTTTTTTCAGGACTTTTAATAGGTGTGGATTTTTTAAAAATATTTTTTCAAATAATTTCATATGTTTGTCTCGTGGATTTTTCTAAAAATATTTTTTCAAATAATTTCATATGTTTGTGGCGTGGATTTTTCTAAAAATATTTTTTTCAAGTAATTTCATATGTTTGTGGCGTTTTAAAATTTTTTTTCTACAATTTCATAGGCCTGGATTTTTTAAAAATATTTTTTCAAGTAATGTCATAGGCATGGATTTTTAAAAATATTTTTTCAGGACTTTTAATAAGCGTGAATTTTTTAAAAATATTTTTTCTAACAATTTCATAGACCTGGATTTTTAAAAAAACATTTTTTCTACAATTTCATACGCCTGGATTTTTAAAAATATTTTTTCAGGACCTTTAATTGGCGTGGATTTTTTAAAAATATTTTTTCAAGTAATTTCATAGGCGTGGATTTTTTAAAAATATTTTTTTAAGTTATTTCATAGGCGTGGATTTTTCTATAAATATTTTTTCAAGTAATTTCAAAGGCGTGGATTTTTTGAAAATATTTTTTCAAATAATTTCATAGGTCTGCATTATTTAATTTTTTTTTTTCAATTTCAAAGGCGTTGATTTTTGAAAAATATTTTTTCAAGCAGTTTCATATTTATTACAAAACATATTGCTATTTTTTACATAACTGTCCCACCTTTGGACATTTGTCTCTTCATTTTTCAGAAAGAAAATCCCCAAACATTCGAATTTAATTTAAGGATATGATGGTGTGTGGCCACATCACCACAGAATTTTATCACCATGGTTACCAGGGACAGCAAAATGTATATCTCCTAAAAGTAAAATGCGAATAATGGCCGTCATTCATCTTTCTTTCGGAACTATCATTTTTCTTGTTACCACTCTGACGAGCTCTTCGGCTGCTCCCTTATCAGATAGATGGAGAACTGGCAACAACACTTTGACAACGAAACCCCCAAATGTCAATTCATAACTCACATCACAAATCATCATCATCGTCAGCATCATCATCATCATCCTTCTGGTGTTGTTGTCTGAAGGACTAAGGAGCTGAGAGCTACTCCATTGATGTGAAGATGATGAGGAGGGGATGCTTGAGAGTAAACCAAAAAAATGACAAAATGGCAAAGGATTGTTGGATGGCAAAAGTGCAGTTTGCATCATGCGGAATGACAGGACGAAGTACTTTCCTGTCTAACCCCAAGGAAAAAGTGCATATTTTGTAAACTATTTTTCCATGACTAAGGACAAAAATTGTAAAGAATTACATTTTTTTTGAAGTGGGGGGGGGGGGGGGGACTGCTTTTGGGACAGGACAAACGAAGACAATTCCAAACAGAATTTCTCCATCAAAGACTTTTTTGGAAAAGGATATCCAAGGAACTGACACATTTACTGTGACAACAACATTGATAGAATTGCGGGCAAGGGGAGTCCTGTCACCGGCATCAACGCCACAGGACCAAAACAGTATTAATGTGTAGCACCACAAACAACATCCTAGTAACTCAGAGAGCACTCTCTCACCAACACACACACACTCAAACACATCCTGTGATTAATGGTTTGTTAAACAATTTTTTGTTGTTTTTGAAAAATGGCCAAGCCAAGCAAGTCATTATTTGGAGAATAGCTATTTGGTTCCACCCAATCAAAGGAAACACAATATCCCGTGGTCAGTCTTCATTCTGCCATGGTGTGGAAGAAAATCCAGGAATCAGAAATTACTTTTTTACCATCAACGAAAACAATTCCCATTTCTTTCTCCCTGTCCAATGGGTGACCCCCCACCCCAACCACCTTGACTCTCTAAGAGGATTATGAAAAAAATGAAACGTGTAACAAGCATGAAAACATTTATATTACCAACAACAATTTATGTAGCAACAAGGACCTCTTCTTATTTCTCTTTCGTTAGATTTTCATCTTCTGCATTTTTCTTCAGAATTTTTGTTGAATTGCTAAATATTTTTTGTCAGGTATAATTTTTGGCTGATGTGTCACTTTTCCTCACGGTGGAAGTTTTCTTGTTACAATTGGCTTTTCAGCAGAATTTTATAAAAACAGGCACTTCAGTGGCATCAATAATCCAAATTTCAATCAAGAATATTTTCAGGTGATTATTACTGACAATGCTGGGCATTCTTAGATATGACACCTAAATATAGGCAATAAAAATTAAGCTGATGAATGAAATTCAATGGAAGATTTCGAAAAAGAGGGAATACATTCCCAGATTCATGTAAAATATTTTTAAAACATCCACCCCCACAAACTTTGAGCAAGTTCAGACTCCGGCCATTTGAAAAATATTTTAAAAATATCTAAAATATTTTTTTTTTCAAAAAATTCACGCATATAAAAAATTTCGAAAAAAAAATTTATTTTTTGCCGATTAATCTGATAATTTAAAATACAAATTTTAAATAATCCAAAAATTAGAAAAAAAATCGAAAAAAATATTTAAAAAAAACCAAAATAAAAATTTATAAAAAAAATCACGCCTAAAAAAAATTTTGAAAAAATATTTTTAAAAAAATCTAAAAAATCCACGCTTATAAATAATTGAAAAAATGAAAATTTTTTTTTAAAAAGTCTTAAAAAAATCATTCTAAAAAAAATGGCGTTTTTAAAAAATTTTTAAAAAATATTCGTTTATGAAAAGTCTTGAAAAAATATTTTTAAAAAATCTTCGTTTATAAAAAGTCTTGAAAAATTATTTTTAAAAAATCCACGCCTATTAATGGTGCTGAAAAAATATTTTTAAAAAATCCACGCGTAATTTATGCCTTGAAAAATTATTTTTAAAAAATCCACGCCTATTAAAGGTGCTGAAAAAATATTTTTAAAAAATCCACGCGTAATTTATGCCTTGAAAAATTATTTTTAAAAAATCCACGCCTATTAAAGGTGCTGAAAAAATATTTTTAAAAAATCCACGCGTAATTTATGCCTTGAAAAATTATTTTTAAAAAATCCACGCGTAATTTATGCCTTGAAAAATTATTTTTAAAAAATCCACGCGTAATTTATGCCTTGAAAAATTATTTTTAAAAAATCCACGCGTAATTTATGCCTTGAAAAATTATTTTTAAAAAATCCACGCGTAATTTATGCCTTGAAAAATTATTTTTAAAAAATCCACGCGTAATTTATGCCTTGAAAAATTATTTTTAAAAAATCCACGCCTATTAAAGGTGCTGAAAAAATATTTTTAAAAAATCCACGCCTATGAAATCACTTAAAAAAATAGTTTTAAAAAATCCACGCCTATGAAATCACTTAAAAAAATAATTTTAAAAAATTCACGCCTATGAAATCACATAAAAAAATAGTTTTAAAAAATCCACGCCTATGAAATCACTTAAAAAAATAGTTTTAAAAAATCCACGCCTATTAAAGGTCCGGAAAAAATATTTTTAAAAAATCCACGCCTATTAAAGGTCCGGAAAAAATATTTTTAAAAAATCCACGCCTATTAAAGGTCCCGAAAAAATATTTTTAAAAAACCCACGCCTATTAAAGATCTTGAAAAAATATTTTTAAAAAATCCAAGCCTATTAAAGGTCCTGAAAAAATATTTTTAAAAAATCCACACCTATAAAGGTCTTGAAAAAAATATTTAAAAAATAAATCCTACCTTATGAAAAGTCTTGAAAAAATATTTTTAAAAAATCCACGCCTATTAAAGGTCCTGAAAAAAATATTTTTAAAAAATCCACGCCTATTAAAGGTCCTGAAAAAAATATTTTTAAAAAATCCACACCTATTAAAGGTCCTGAAAAAAATATTTTTAAAAAATCCACGCCTATTAATGGTCCTTAAAAACTATTTTTAAAAAATCCATGTCTATGAAATTACTTGAAAAAATATTTTTAAAAAATCCATGCCTTTGAAATTACCTGAAAAAATATTTTTAAAAAATCTACACCTATTAATGGTCCTGAAAAACTATTTTTAAAAAATCCATGTCTATGAAATTACTTGAAAAAATATTTTTGAAAAATCCATGCCTTTGAAATTACTTGAAAATTTTTTTTTAAAAAATCCACGCCTATTAAAGGTCCTGAAAAAATATTTTTAAAAAATCCATGCCTTTGAAATTACTTGAAAAAATATTTTTAAAAAATCCATGCCTATGAAATTACTTGAAAATTTTTTTTTAAAAAATACATGTCTATGAAATTACATGAAAATTTTTTTTTAAAAAATCAATGCCTTTGAAATTACTTGAAAACATATTTTTAAAAAACCCACGCCTATTAAAGGCCCTGAAATAATATTTTTAAAAAATCCACGTCTATTAAAGGTCCTGAAAAAATATTTTTAAAAAATCCATGACTATTAAAGGTCCTGAAAAAATATGTTTAAAAAATCGACGCCTATTGAAGGTCCTGAAAAAATATGTTTAAAAAATCCATGCCACGCCTATTAAAGGTCCTGCAAAAATATGTTTAAAAAATCCATGCCACGCCTATTAAAGGTCCTGCAAAAATAAATTTAAAAAACCACGCCTTTTAAAGGTCCTGAAAAAATATTTTTAAAAAATACACGCCTATTAAAAGTCCTGAAAAACAAATTTTAAAAAATCCACGCATGTTAAAGGTCCTGAAAAAATATTTTTAAAAATCCACGACTATTAAAGGTCCTGGAAAAATATTTTTAAAAAATCCACGCCTATGAAATTACTCGAAAAATATTTAAAAAAAATCCACGGAAATGAAGTTACTTGAAAAAATATTTTTAAAATATCCACGGCCATGAAATTACTTAAAAAAATGTTTAAAAAAACACGCCTATTAAATGTTCTACAAAATATTTTTAAAGAATCCACACCTATAAAAATAAACAAAAAAAGTTCCTCCTAGATGTGATTCCCAGCCTCTGTCAATTGAACTGATATGCTGCTATATCAGGGATCATTTTTTAATAACCATGTATTCCCCATGTAATCTCGTTTACCCTTCTAGAGAACACATTTTTCATATCACTTTTGTGGTGCATACTTTTAGGATCTATGTTTCTTTTTTTTGTAAATTACCACAACAATTGGTAGAGCAAAACTTTATTTTTGAAAATTTCTAAGCTTTGCGGTTTATACCTTTAAAACAAAACTAGCTGAGAATGATATGACAGAACCACAAGGAAGGCATGAAAGGCAAATCACAGCAACAAAAAAAATATTTTCGAACATATGTATTTTAAAAATAGTTATTTTGTGGTTCTTGGTTGTTGTTGTTGCCAAACAACAATGTGGATGGGGAAAATACCACATGGAAAAAGGTGGGAAATGGAAATGATACGAAAAACTGAGAAACAAAAATAAAGCCAAATAATGTTCGACCTTTTAGTTTTAATTGTAATTAATAGTGTTAGGGCAAGGGATGAACTCAACAAAATGTTAGCTTAAGATATACAGTGGAACCCCTTTGTACTGGACAACCAGACATTTTCTGGAGCTCTCCGATTGGTGTCGTTTTATAGAGATTTTGCTGTTGGTTTTTGTTTTTATAATTTTAAAATGTAATTTTGTAATTATCATTTCTTTTTTTTTTGTATAGCATACTTTTGTGCAAATCTAAAATATTTAAATAATTGTAATTGCAAAATGAATAATTATGTGAAATAAATCTGTTTATGGTCGAGTGGTTTTCATATTTAATCCAGCCAACCGAAAATAGAAATTATTGCGTAAAACTAGTATTGCCTAACCTCAGGGCGTTAACAAATAGATTAGCATACATTTGGGGTCAAATGTTTTTTTTGTTTTTTTTTAATAAAAATTTAATATGGTTTAAAATAATTGGATTTCAAATAGATTATTCGGTTTTTTATGGAATTTCGGAGTGAGATGAAAAAACTGCAACCAACATCAGACTGCTGTCATTTCTAAGCCACTCGTCCGACAGCTATTAAAATTATTCCAGTGACAGCTCATTATATTGTTTACAAGCGTACAAAAGCATTTTTCTGAGAAGTTTCCAAAAATAAAGTTATCGCTTCATTCCCAGCGCACACAGGCCACCAAAATATATAAACTTATTCTAAAATTTTATGATTTACTTGACAAAATATTTTTTTAAAAAATCTAAGCCTATGAAATTACTTGAAAAATAATTTTTTAAAAAATCCAAGCCTATGAAATTACTTGAAAAAATATTTTTTTAAAAAATCCAAGCCTATGAAATTACTTGAAAAAATATTTTTATAATATCCACAACCATGAAAATACTTGAAAACTATTTTTAAAAAATCCACGCCCATGAAATTACACGAAAAAAAAATATTTTTAAAAAATCCACTTGAAAAAATATTTTTAAAAACTCCACTCCTATAAAATTCCTTGAAAAAATATTTTTAAAAAATCCACGCCTATGAAAGTTCTAAAAAAATATTTTTAAAAAATCTACGCATATGAAAGTTCTAAAAAAATATTTTTAAAAAATCCACGCCTATGAAAGTTCTAAAAAAATATTTTTAAAAAATCTACGCCTATGAAAGTTCTAAAAAAATATTTTTAAAAAATCCACTCCTATGAAAGTTCTAAAAAAATATTTTTAAAAAATCTACGCCTATGAAAGTTCTAAAAAAATATTTTTAAAAAATCCACCCCTATGAAATTGTTTGAAAAAAATTTAAAAAAATCCACGCCTATGAAATTGTTTGAAAAAATATTTTTAAAAAATCCACGCCTATGAAATTGTTTGAAAAAAAATTTTAAAAAATCTACGCCTATGAAATTGTTAGAAAAAATATTTTTAAAAAATCCACGCCTATGAAATTGTTAGAAAAACTATTTTTAAAAAATCCATGCCTATGAAAGGTCCTAAAAAATATTTTTAAAAAATCCACGCCTATGAAATTATTTGAAAAAAAATATTTTTGAAAAATCCACACCTATGAAATGACTTATTTAATAAAATTTAAAAAAAAAATGTTAAAATTATGGCGTTTGACTTTGTCGCCTTTTTTACCTCATCGAAAAAATATTTTTAAAAAATCCACGCCTATGAAATTGTTTGAAAAAATATTTTTAAAAAATCCACGCACATGAAATTACATAAAAAAATATTTTTAAAAAATCCACGCCCATGAAATTACATAAAAAATATATTTTTAAAAAATCCACGCCCATGAAATTACATAAAAAATATATTTTTAAAAAATCCACGCCCATGAAATTACATAAAAAATATATTTTTAAAAAATCCACGCCTATGAAATTGTTTGAAAAAATATTTTAAAAAAATCCACGCCATTACATGAAAAAAATATTTTTAAAAAATCCACGCCATTACATGAAAAAAATATTTTTAAAAAATCCACGCCATTACATGAAAAAAATATTTTTAAAAAATCCACGCCATTACATGAAAAAAATATTTTTAAAAAATCCACGCCCATGAAAGGTTCCAAAAAATATTTTTAAAATCCACGCCTATGAAAGGTTCCAAAAAATATTTTTAAAATCCACGCCTATGAAAGGTTCCAAAAAATATTTTTAAAATCCACGCCTATGAAAGGTTCCAAAAAATATTTTTAAAATCCACGCCTATGAAAGGTTCCAAAAAATATTTTTGAAATCCACGCCTAGGAAAGGTTTCAAAAAATATTTTTAAAATCCACGCCTATGAAAGGTTCCAAAAAATATTTTTAAAATCCACGCCTATGAAAGGTTCCAAAAAATATTTTTAAAATCCACGCCTATGAAAGGTTCCAAAAAATATTTTTAAAATCCACGCCTATGAAAGTTTCCAAAAATATTTTTAAAATCCACGCCTATGAAAGGTTCCAAAAAATATTTTTAAAATCCACGCCTATGAAAGGTTCCAAAAAATATTTTTAAAATCCACGCCTATGAAATTTTTTGAAGAAATATTTTTAAAAAATCCACACTCATGAAATTACTTGAAAAAATATTTTTTGCATTTATTTAAAAAAATTAAAAAAAATTGAAAATTATGGCGTTTGTCTTTGTTGCGTTTTTTTTATCTCATCCTGTATATTTTAGGACCAAGACCAACAGAATTATCTGTGAATTTTCGGGAAAGGAATGGCGGAGTTTCTGTTGTGAATAAATTAAATAACATTTCCAATGCTTCATTTATCCGTTCTATGAAAATATCCCTTAAAAGTTAAAATTGGTGGCCTCGAAGGTCCTTTAAAAAATCCTTAAAATCCAAGAAATTTGTTTCTGTGTGATTAATTCTATTTTTATAACCCCCAAATTGGTATTTATAGACTCTTACTTACACACCATCTTTAAGGGATAATTGAGGCATCATGGAAACGTTAAATCTTCCTTCATTACAAAAACGTATCCTCCTCTGCGCTCTCAAAACTGGATTACAATTGTCCATCAACAACTCATCGATAATTTAAATTGAAAACTCTAACGGAGCCCACCATCTAAGAATCCATAACATCTTTCCTCCTCATCCCATCCCATGCCGTGTCATACCAAACCGACCCCCTTCCCCTATCCTTTTCCAAACACTTTCTTCAACTAACCCTTTTTCTGGTAGCGTGTGTTGAGGGGGTGGTTAAAAAGTTATTGTGTTAAGCCATCCGCTTAATTTATATTCATTGTTTTCTTTCAACACATCATAGCCTAAAAGTATGCCACACATATTCATCTACTTTCTTATGCTGGTAATACAAAATAAGGTTTCACTTATTAATAATTTAAGGCATCATCATTGTTTCGCTTCCTTTCGTTCACATTAGCATTATTATGTGTCTATCTTTACTTTGTTCGTTGTTGTTGTTATATCCGGGATACTCATCAAATTGTTATCAGCCATTAGCCAAGGGCATATTTAGGGTCTATGCGATTTTAAGTGGTTTAGTTAGGGGATAGAAAATGACGACAATGAAAATGGTAAAAATATATTTTTAAAAAATCCACGCCTATGAAATTACTTGAAAAAATATTTTTAAAAAATCCTAGCCTATGAAATGACTTGAAAATTTTTTTTAAATCCTTGCCTATGAAATTACTTGAAAAATATTTTTAAAAAATCCACGTCCATGAAATTACTTGAAAAATATTTTTAAAAAATCCACGCCTATGAAATTAATTGAAAAAATATTTTTAAAAAACCTACGCCTATGAAATCAATTGAAAAAAATATTTTTAAAAAATCCACGCCTATGAAATTACTTGAAAAAATATTTTTAAAAAATCCTAGCCTATGAAATGACTTGAAATTTTTTTTTAAATCCACGCCTATGAAATTACTTGAAAAATATTTTTAAAAAATCCACGCCTACGAAATTACTTGAAAAAATATTTTTAAAAAATCCACGCCTATGAAATTAATTGAAAAAATATTTTTAAAAAACCTACGCCTATGAAATCAATTGAAAAAAATATTTTTAAAAAACCTACGCCTATGAAATCAATTGAAAAAAATTTTTTTAAAAAACCACGCCCATGAAATTACTTGGAAAAAATATTTTTAAAAAATCCACGCCTATGAAATATATAAAAAAAATATTTTTAAAAAATCCACGCCTATGAAATATATAAAAAAAATATTTTTAAAAAATCCACGCCTATGAAATTAATTGAAAAAATATTTTTAAAAAATCCACGCCTATGAAATTAATTGAAAAAATATTTTTAAAAAATCCACGCCTATGAAATTAATTGAAAAAATATTTTTAAAAAATCCACGCCTATGAAATTAATTGAAAAAATATTTTTAAAAAATCCACGCCCCTGAAATTAATTGAAAGAATATTTTTAAAAAATCCACGCCCATGAAATCAATTGAAAAAAATATTTTTAAAAAATCCACGCCCATGAAATCAATTGAAATGAATATTTTTAAAAAATCCACGCCTATGAAATTATTTGAAAAAATATTTTTAAAAAATCCACGCCCATGATATCAATTGAAAAAAATATTTTTAAAAAATCCACGCCTGTGAAATGAATTGAAAAAATATTTTTAAAAAATCCACGCCCATGAAATCAATTGAAAAAAATATTTTTAAAAAATCCACACCTATGAAATGACTTGAAAAGATATATTTAAAAAATCCAGGCCTATGAAATTGTTAGAAAAAATATTTTTAAAAAATCCACTCCTATGAAAAGACTTGAAAAAATATTTTTTTAAAAATTCACGCCTATGAAAAGACTTGAAAAAAATATTTTTTTAAAAAATCCACGAATATGATAAGACTTGAAAAAATATTTTTTTAAGAAAAACCAAGCCTATAAAAAGACTTGAAAAAATATTTTAAAAAAATCCAAGCCTAATTTAGGTATTGAAAAAATATTTTTGAAAACTCCAAGCCTAATTTAGGTCTTGAAAAAATATTTTTAAAATAATCCAATATGATAAGACTTGAAAAAATATTTTTTTAAAAAACCAAGCCTATAAAAAGACTTGAAAAAATATTTTAAAAAAATCCAAGCCTAATTTAGGTATTGAAAAAATATTTTTGAAAACTCCAAGCCTAATTTAGGTCTTGAAAAAATATTTTTAAAAAAATCCAACCGTAATTTAGGTCTTGAAAAAATATTTTTAAAAAATCCAAACCTAATTTAGGTCTTCAAAAAATATTTTTAAAAAATCCAAGCCTAATTTAGGTCTTGAAAAAATATTTTTAAAAAATCCAAGCCTAATATAGTTCTTGAAAAAATATTTTTAAAAAGTCCAAGCCTAATTTAGTTCTTGAAAAAATATTTTTAAAAAATCCATGCCTATGGAATGACTTGAAAAAATAGTTTTAAAAAATCCACGCCTATGCAATTACTTGAAAAAATATTTTTAAAAAGTCCTCGCCTATAAAATTACTTGAAAAAATATTTAAAAAAACCAAACCTATTAAGGTTCTTTAAAAATAATTTTAAAAAATCAACCCTTATTAAGGGTCTTGAAAAAATAGTTTTAAAAAATCCACACCCATTCTAGTTTTTGAAAAAATATTTTTAAAAAATCAAGTCCTATGAAATGTCTTGAAAAAAATTAAAAACCCACGCCTATGAAATTTTAAGAAAAAATATTTTTGTAAACTCCACGCCTATGAAATTTTTAGAAAAAATATTTTTAAAAAATCCACGTCTATGAAATTTTTAGAAAAAATATTTTTAAAAAATCCACGCCTATGAAATTACTTGAAAAAAATATTTTTGGAAAAATCTATGCCTATGAAATTACTTGGAAAAATATTTTTAAAATATCCACGCCTATGAAAGGTGCTAAAAAAAAATTTTTAAAATATCCACGCCTATGAAAGGTGCTAAAAAAAAAATTTAAAAAAAAATCCACGCCTATGAAAGGTCCTAACAAATGTTTTTTTAAAAAAATCCGCGCCTATGAAAGTTCCTAAAAAATATTTTTAAAAAATCCACACCTATGAAATTACTTGAAAAGATAATTTAAAAAACTCCACGCCTATTTAGGTCTTGAAAAAGTATTTTTAAAATGTTCTCTCCTATAAAAGGTCTGTAAAAATCTCTCATCCCCTTCTGATTCCTTCTTCAATAAATCACAACATGTTTATCTCGACGTTTGGTATTTGTTTATTTCCCCTCTTGCCCCTACTCTCCTCTCCTCTCTTCTCCCTGCAGAGTCTTATCAATTCTATCAATCATGTCATCATCATCAATTTATTGATCAATCAATATATTTGCAAATAATATTGTTACTTCTTTGGTTGGAGAGCCCAAGGAATTTCTTATCCGGCACAAGAGAGTAATGGGAAAAAATGAAGTACCTAAAAGTATGCTTTCTCTTTGTATACTGGAATTCTTGTTGTCTGCTTTTTTGAAGGAGGTGGGGACGAACGACGAATATGCCTCCTAAAAGTATGCTTTATGTAAAATTCTTTTGTTGATTTTTTCCTCTCCCACCTACCTATTTTTCATTTCGTATATTATCACACCAGCCTTAAAGTATACACCAGCCAGCATAAAACACTTAAATACATTTACATGTTATTTAATCACACTTGTTTGCTCAGTCGTCTTTGTCGTCGTCGTTGCCGCACACACACATGCACGCATATGTTGTGATAATAAAGTGAATGTAAAATAAAATGAAACTCCTGAATGTCTGCTTTTCTTCTTCTGTCTTTTCGGGTTGTCTTTCTCTTCTCCTTTTGGGTTGTTTTTTTTTCAGAAAAAGACGAGCACATTTTTTTGCTGACTCTTATCGGAGGAAATTTGTTTGTTGTTGTTGTTCTCAGCAACAAGCGGTAAAAATAAAAACAACAACAACAACAATAGTAAAAAATCGGATTTTACAACAATGTTAAAGAAAACCACCATCAATGTAAACGTGGCTGTATATGACAAAAGCTAAGACCAATATGCTTCATGTTTACTTTACTTCAGGATGTGGGTGTGTGTGTGTGTGTGAGAGAGAGAACAATGTGTAGCGTGCCAATGAGGATAAATATATAGCAGTGATTATTGTGAGAATTTTTAAAAATATATTTTCAAGTAATTTTATAGGCGTGGATTTTTTAAGAATATTTTTTCCAAGTAATTTCATAGGCGTGTATTATTTAAAAATACTTTTTCCAAGTAATTTCATAGGCGTGGATTTTTTAAAAATATTTCTTCCAAGTAATTTCATAGGCGTGGATTTTTTAAAAAATATTTCTTCCAAGTAATTTCATAGGCGTGGATTTTTTAAAAAATATTTTTTATAAAAATTTAATAGGTGTAGATTTTTTAAAAAATATTTTTTATAAAAATTTAATAGGCGTAGATTTTTTAAAAAATATTTTTTCGAATAATTTCATAGGCTAATTTTTAAAAAAATATTTTTATCGAATAATTTCATAGGCGTGGATTTTTTAAAAAATTTTTTCAAGCAAATTATAAGCGTGGATTTTTTAAAAATATTTTTTCAAGCAAATTATAAGCGTGGATTTTTAAAAATATTTTTTTCTAACAATTTGATAGGCGTGGATTTTTAAAAAATATTTTTTCTAACAATTTCATAGGCGTAGATTTTTTAAAAATATTTTTTCAAGTAATTTTATAGGCTTGGACTTTTTAAAAATATTTTTTCTAACAATTTCATAAGCGTGGATTTTTTAAAAATATTTTTTCTAACAATTTCATAGGCGTGGATTTTTTAAAAATATGTTTTCCAAGTAATTTCATAGGCGTGAATTTTTTAAAAATATTTTTTCTAAGTAATTTCATAGGCGTGGATTTTTTAAAAATATGTTTTCCATGTAATTTCATAGGCGTGAATTTTTTAAAAATATTTTTTTCAAGTAATTCAAAAGCGTGGATTTTTTAAAAATATGTTTTCCATGTAATTTCATAGGCGTGAATTTTTTAAAAATATTTTTTCCAAGTAATTTCATAGGCGTGGATTATTTAAAAATATTTTTTAAGTTGTTTCATTGGCGTGGATTGTTTACAAATATTTTTTAAGTTGTTTCATTGGCGTGGATTGTTTACAAATATTTTTTTAAGTTGTTTCATTGGCGTGGATTTTTTTAAAATATTTTTTCCAAGTAATTTCATAGGCGTGGATTTTTTTAAAAATATTTTTTAAGTTGTTTCATTGGCGTGGATTTTTTACAAATATTTTTTTAAGTTGTTTCATTGGCGTGGATTTTTTTAAAAATATTTTTTCCAAGTAATTTCATAGGCGTGGATTTTTTTAAAAATATTTTTTTCAAGTAATTTCATAGGCGTGGATTTTTTTAAAAATATTTTTTCCAACAATTTCATAGGCGTGGATTACAAAAAAAAATTTTCTAACAATTTCATAGGCGTGAATTACAAAAAATATTTTTTCAAATACTTGCATAGGCGTGAATTATAAAAAATATTTTTCGAAAAATATTTTAGGCGTGAATTACAAAAAATATTTTTTCTAACAATTTCATAAGCGTGAATTACAAAAAATATTTTTCTAAGAATTTCATAGGCGTGAATTACAAAAAATATTTTAGGCGTGAATTACAAAAAAATATTTTTTCAAATAATTTCATAGGCGTGGATTTTTTAAAAATATTTTTCAGGTAATATTATAGGCGTGGATTTTTTAAAAATATTTTTCAGGTAATATCATAGGCGTGGATTTTTTAAAAATATTTTTTCAGGTAATATCATAGACGTGGATTTTTTAAAAATATTTTTTTCAGGTAATATCATAGGCGTGGATTTTTTAAAAATATTTTTTTCAGGTAATATCATAGGCGTGGATTTTTTAAAAATATTTTTTTCAGGTAATATCATAGGCGTGGATTTTTTAAAAATATTTTTTCCAAGTAATTTCATAGGGGTGGATTTTTTAAAAAATATTTTTTCCAAGTAATTTCATAGGCGTGGATTTTTTAAAAATATTTTTTCAAAAAATAAATGAATTTTGCATGGTGCGTATGATTGTTGACACAACTCATACGCTCCCTAAAACTTAGGCATTTCTCAAAACTTTGCTTAAATTTTTTACCCAGCTGTCACAAGATTTTTTAAAAATATTTTTTCTAACAATTTCATAGGCGTGGATTTTTTAAAAATATTTTTTCTAACAATTTCATAGGCGTGGATTTTTTAAAAATATTTTTTCTAACAATTTCATAGGCGTGGATTTTTTAAAAATATTTTTTCTAACAATTTCATAGGCGTGGATTTTTTTATAAATATTTTTTCAAATAATTTCATTGGCGTGGATTTTTTAAAAATATTTTTTTAAATAATTTCATTGGCGTGGATTTTTTAAAAATATTTTTTTAAATAATTTTATAGGCGTGGTTTTTTTATAAATATTTTTTCAAATAATTTCATTGGCGTGGATTTTTTAAAAATATTTTTTTAAACAATTTTATAGGCGTGGTTTTTTTATAAATATTTTTTCAAAAAATTTCATTGGCGTGGATTTTTTAAAAATGTTTTTTCCAAGTAATTTCATAGGCGTGGATTTTTTAAAAATATTTTTTCCAAGTAATTTCATAGACGTGGATTTTTTAAAAATATTTTTTCGATTAATTTCATAGGCGTGGATTTTTTAAAAATATTTTTCTAAGTAATTTTACTAAAAAAATAAATTCAGTTCCCATGGTGCGTATGATTGTTGACACAACTCATACGCTCCCCAAAACTTAGGCATTTCTCGAAACTTTGCTTAAATTCTTTGCCCAGCTGTCACAAGAATTCTCTGTTTCTGCAGGAAAATTCTAACACATTGCCTGACTGCCTGTCTATCTGTGTTTTCCAGTTTGCCTGCCTGCCTGGTTTGATAACGACGAACGTTAGCTGCTGCCACAAACAACAAGGCAACACTGACATGGCAACAACATTAATAACATTACAAAACCATCACCCAGTGGGAACCCATTTAAAATTATTGTGGTTCTCGCCCCTCCCCCCCAGCCCCCTTCACACACCGACCAGTGACATGTCAAATTTTCGTTTCTTTTGTTTTGACAAACAATGGCAAAAACAAAACGACATTAAGAAAAATTCTTCACCAAAAGAAATGAAAAAGAATTGTGAATTTGATTTGTTCGGTGGTATTTTTGTTTCATTTTCTTTTGACAAGTTAACGTTTTTTTTTTTGGTATTTTCCACTTTTGTTTTGAATGGCGCAAAAAGAAAATGGGAAGCATAATTTCGAGGTTTTATTTCCTGCTGGGTTTTTTGTTTCACATGTAAGTGACAATTGCGGTGAGTTCATCAGTTGTGGGCGTTGTTAAGGGTGGGAGAGGGAGGGGGCGGGTAGGACGAAAATATTCCTCTCTTCCAACGATCGTGGAAGTTTGAGGAATATTTTTCAGGGACCTATAGAACTTCAAACGTGTATGTCTTAAAAAAGATTTTTCAAGGACCCACAGGACTTCAAACGAGTATTTTCTTAAACATAATTTTGAAGGACCATCAGGGCTTCAAACTAGGATTTTCTACAATATATTTTTGAAGGACCAACAGGGCTTTCAACTTGAATATTTTTCAAGAAAAATCTTCAAGGACTAACAGGTCTTCTATCATAGTTTTATTTAAACATATTTCCAAGGATTTTTAAAGAATATTTTTCAAGGGCCAACAGGTCTTCAAATCCAGATTTTTACCGAATATTTTATCTAGTGTGGGCAAGGTTTCAAACTAGGATTTTTTAAACGAAAATTTTTCAGGACCACCACGGCATCAAATTTGAGTGTTTTTAAGAATACTTTTCGAGGATTAACAGGATCTCAAATGTAAATTTCAAACAAGGATTTGTGGATTTTTTAAGGAAAGGACCAACAGGACTTCAATCATGGATTTTTTAAATAGAGCTTTTCAGGGACCTACGGGGCATCTAACGTGATTTTAAAGAATATTTTTATGGACAAACAGGATTTCAAATGTAGGACAAGCAGGTCGGCAAAATTCGATTTTTAGGAGAATATCTTTAAAAGACCAACAAGGCTTTAAACGAAGATTTTTTTAAATAAAATTTTTTAAGGACTATCAGGACTTCAAACGTGGAATTTTTAAAGGATATTCTTCAAGGATTAACAGGACTTCAAATGTAAATTTCACACAAGGATTTTCTAAAAATATTTATCAATTTAAATGAGATTTTTCAAGGAATATTTTTGCAAGGACCAACAGGACTTCAAATGTAAATTTGAAATAAGGATTTTATAAAAAATATTTTTCAATTTAAATGTGGATTTTTTAAGGATTTTTTTTATTTTTTAGTTTCAAGGACTCTCTTAGCCACAAACATGGGTTTTTTAAGGATATAGTTTCATTTTAGCCCCAAACGTGGATTTTTAAAGGATATAGTTTCAAAGGATATAATAGTTTCAAGGACTATCGTAGCCACAAACGTGGATTTTTAAAGGATATAGTTTCAAGGACTATCTAAGCTACAAGGCTTTAAACTAAGATTTTTTAAACGAAAAATTTTCAGGACCACCCTGGCTTCAGATTTGAGTGTTTTCAAAAATACTTTTCAATGATTACCAGGATTTCAAATGTAAATTTCAAACAAGGATTTGTGGATTTTTTTAAGGAATATTTTTGAAAGGACCAACAGGCCTTCAATCATGGATTTTTTAAATAGAGCTTTTCAAGGGCCTACGGGACATCTAACGTGAACGGGAAAATGTGAATTTTTAAAGAATATTTTTATGGACAAACAGGATTTCGAATGTAGGACCAGCAGGACAGCAAAATTCGATTTTTAAGAGAGTATTTTAAAATGACCAAAAAGGCTTTAAACGTATTTTTTTTAATTGCAAATTTTCAAGGACTATCTGAACTTCAAACGTGGATTTTTTAAAAAATATTCTTCAAGGATTAACAGGACTTCAAATGTAAATTTTACACAAGAATTTTCTAAAAATATTTTTCAATTTAAGTGAGGTTTTTTAAGGAATATTTTTGCAAGGACCAACAGGACTTCAAATGTAAATTTGAAATAAGGATTTTATAAAAAAATAATTTTCAATTTTTTGGATTTTTTAAGAATTGTTTTTTTATTTTTAAGTTTCAAGGAGTTTCAAGGACTCTCTAAGCCACAAACATGGGGTTTTAAAGTATATAGTTTCATCTTAGCCCCAAACGTGGATTTTTAAAAGATATAATTTCAAGGACTATTTTAGCCACAAACGTAGAATTCTAGAGAATATTTTTTAAAGGACTATCTTAGCCACAAACATGGATTTTTAAAGGATATAGTTTCAAGGACTATTTTAGCCACAAGGATATGGTTTCAAGGAGTATCTTAGCCACAGTCGGCGATTTTTAAAGGATACAATTTCAAGGACTATCTAAGCCACCAACGTGGATTTTTAAAGGATATAGTTCCAAGGGCCATCTAAGCCACAAATGCGGATTTTTTATAGGATATAATTTCAAGAACTATCTTTGGCGCAAAGGTGGATTTTTAAAGGATATAGTTTCAAGGACTATCTTAGCCAAAAACGTGGATTTCTAGAGAATATTTCAAGGACTATATTAGCTACGGTCGATTATTTTTAAAGTATATTTTTTCAAGAATTGTCTTATCTAGAAAGGTGGATTTTTAAAGGATATAGTTTCAAGGACTATTTTAGCCACAGTCGACTATTTTTAAAGGATATATTTTCTGGGATTGTCTTAGCCATAAACGTGGACTTTTAAAGGATATAGTTGAAAGGACTATCTTAGCCCCAAATATGAATTTTTAAAAGATGTAGGTGCAAGGACTATCTTGGCCACAAACGTGGATTTTTTAAGGATTTTTTTTAGGTACAAACGTGAATTTTTAAAGGATGTAGGTGCAAGGACTATCTGAGCCACAAACGTGAATTTTTAAAGGACATGTTTTCAAGCATTTTTTAGGTAAAACGTGAATTTTTAAAGGACATGTTTTCAACGACTATCTAAGCCACAAATGTGGAAATTCAAAGAATATTTGTTTTAGGGCAACCTCCGATACAAATGTGCAGATTAAAAGAATATCCTTTTCAAGGACTATTTAAGCCACAAATCTGGATTTTTAAATTATATATTTTTAAGGCTCTTCTCCGTCACAAAAGTGGATATTTAAATACATTTTTTTTCCACCTTCAAAAATTAAAATTTAAAGGATTTTTTGTCAATATCCATCTCAGCCACAATCGAGGATTTTTAAAGAATTATTTTTCAAGGACAACCTATGCCACTCACTTGGATTTTTAAAGAATGTTTTTTTTTCAGCAACGAATGTCGATTTTAAGGGATATTTTTTCAAGGGTTATCTAGGCAATAAAACTGGAATTAAAGCCACATTTTTTTCAAAGGACTATCTGAGCCACAAATGTGGAAATTTAGAGGATATTTTTTCAAGGAGTATCTAAGCCACAAACGTGGATTCTTTAGGGACATTTTTTCAAGGTTGATAGTCCTTGAAAAGCCACAAACCTATATTTTTGAAGTATATTTTTCAAAGAGTATCAAAACCACAAACGTGGGTTTTTAAAGGATATTTTTTCAAGGACTATCTAAACCACATACTTAGAGTTTTAAAGGACATTTTTTCAAGAAAGATCTCGGGCACAAACATGCATATTTAATTGATATTTTATCAAGGACTATCTCAGGAACAATCGTGGATTTTAAAGACTATTTTTCGCAAGGACTATCTTAGTTGATAACATGGATTTTCTATGGATATTTTCCAGTTACAAATGTAGATTTTTAACGGACTTTCTTTCTAAGGGACCATCTCATATTTTTAACTGTTGTCCCACCTAGGCTTACCTTTCAGGCCTGCCTGCCTCACAATAACATTGAACGCCTTTGTGATAGGCTTTGAAATAATACGAAAATCACCTCATTGTTGCCTTGAAAAAATATAATTTTTCTTCAGTTCTTTTATAGCCCATTTTGGAAAACTTCTGTCATTACTTCGTTCATTATCTCTTCACATTTGGTAGAGATAAAATTTTTATTTTATTTTTTTAATTAACAACACATACTTTGAGGCGGTAAAGATAAACCAAACAATACATAATGTGAAATTCAATTAAACAAACTTAACGTAGTGGTATTTTAATACTTTTATTCTTTCGGGGGAAAAACTTATTCCGTTGTTGGCAATTTAAATACAGTGGAGCCTGGTTAACGACAACCTTTCCCCCCTAATTTTCTTCCTAAAAGAGATTTATATATTTCTGGCTGCTCATTTGAGCCATGCCCAACATAATGAGTTATTAAAGAGGGAGAGAGAGAGGGAGAAAGAGAGAGAAATGGGAGAGGGAGTATTAAAGACTTGGGATATAAAGAGAACCAAGGCCCACCGTATGTTTACTAGTGTCGTCGTCACTTTGATGAAAATAAATACTTTGCCCAAAGCTTATTGCATACTTTTAGGAGTGGGTAGGTGTGGATAATATCATTTGTTGCCCGCTGTTCGTTGTAACATCTTTCCACGTTATTAAAATAAAGTTTTGAAACACTTTACCATTTAAAAGAAATTAACAAAAAAAAAAACTTTATTCATTGTTTTATTTAATCTGCAAAATATTTTTATGGTTATTTTTATGAATATGGAAATTAAAACAATGGATTTTAAAATGGTTATTAAATGTTTGACTTAAAAATCCAAGTTATTGCTTAGATGGAGTTAAGTTGTTATGGAAAAAATGTACCTTTGTTGGTTCCTATGGCTCTAATAAGCTGAATTTATTTAAAGGACCATCTTTATAATCCTATGGCCCTAAAAAGCTGAATTTTTTAGAGGACCATCTCACCATTAAGGAACATTTTAATATATTTTTAAGGGCCATCTCAGTTCCAAGATTGGATTTCTAAATAATGTTTTTCTAGCCACAAATATGGATTTTAAAGCATATTTTTTCAAGGACCATCTCAGCTAGAAACTTGGGCTTTAAATCGATATTTTTTCCCGGACCTTATCAGCTTCAAGCTTGGATTTTTTAAAGCATGTTTTTTCTAGCAACACGCCCTGGGTTTCCCCAGGACTACGTTTTTTTGATTTTAAAGGATATTTACGGGGCCAATTAATGTGGAGGATCATATTAGTCGTAAATGTGGCTTTTTAAAGAATATCCTTCACAAGGACCATCTCAGTAAAAAAATATGGATTTTTAAGCGATATTTTTTCCAGGAAAATCTCAGTTTAAAACTTGGGATTTTTAAAGAATGTTTTCCAACAACAAACGTGGTTTTCGCCAGGACTACCTCAGCTACACACTTGGATTTTAAAGGACATTTTTGCAGGACGTTGATTTTATTTAATTTTTTAAATAATTTTTTTTATTCAAGTTCCGTCTCCAAGCTTGGATTTTTGGAGCATCTTTTTCAAGTCACAAACGTGGATTCCAAAGGACATTTTTCTAGGACCATCTCAGTTAAAAATGTGTATTTTTAAAGGTGTATTTTCCGGCACCATCCCAGCTACAACCGTGGAAGGCTACATACGTTTAAAGGCTATTTTTTAAGCAGAAAATAGAGATTTTAGAGGATACTTTTTTTCAGGACCATCACAGCTCCATGTTTAGAATTTTAAGGAATGTTTTTCTGGCAACAAACTTTGGTTTTTCTCAGGCCTATCTCAGGACAATCTCACCTATAAAAGAGGATTCGAAATGATATTTTTTCAAGGACATTCCCAGCTTGGATTTTTGAAGCCTGTTTTTTAGTCACAAATGTTGATTTCATAGGAGTTTTTTTCCTGTGATAGTCAGCTCCGATTTTCAAAGTATATATTTTTTCCTGTACCATCTCAGCTACAAACGTGGATTTCAAAGTATAAGTCCAAAGGTAGTTTTTATAGGATATCCTTTTCAAGGACGATCTTAGCACAAAATATGGATTTTTAAGGGATATTTTTTCCAGGCCCATCTAAGCTTGAAGGTTAGATTTTTAAAGAATTTTTTCCATTAACAAATGTAGGGTTTTCCCAGGTCTATCTTAGCTCTACACTTAGATTTTGAAATATATTTTTCCAGGACAATCTCACGTATAAACGTGAATTTGAAATAAAATTTTGTTCAAGGGCCATCCCAGCTTCAAGCTTGGATCTTTGAAGCATTTTTCTCTAGTCACAAATGTTGATTTCAAAGGAGATTTTTCCCGGGAGAATCACAGTTTCATGCTCCGATTTCTAAAGTGTCCCCGTCCCATCTCAGCTACAAACGTGGATTTCAAAGGATATTTTCTCCGGGACCAGACTAACAAACAAGCGTGGAGGGCCATATAAGTCCAAACGTAGTTTTTTATAGGATATCTTTTTCAAGGACGATCTTAGCACAAAATATGGATTTTTAAGGGATATTTTTTCCAGGCCCATCTAAGCATGAAGGTTAAATTTTTAAAGAATTTTTTCCATCAACAAATGTGGGGTTTCCCCAAGGTCTATCTCAGCTACACACTTGGATTTTAAAAGATGGTTTTGCAGTATTATCTTAACTACAAACATTGATTTTTAATGATATTTTTTAAATACCATCTCACTTATACAGGTTGAGATAAAAAAACTGCAACAAAGTCAAACGCCATAATTTTTACTATTTTTTAAGTTTTATTAAATGAAAGCAAAAATGTCGGAAATAGCATCAAATATTAGAATAAGTTTAGATTTGTTCGAATTGGTTACCATTGGCACGAATTATGGCCTCCAAACGACCGTCACACGCTGCCCGAGTGTTGCTCTGCGATATTTTGGCCAATTCTTGGCGAAGCGCTTGCTTGGGGTGATCGACACTTTGGTATTTTTTAGTGCCAACCTTGTTTTCCAAAATACTCCAGACACAATAGTCCAACGGATTGGTATCCAGAGATTTTGGTGGTCATGAAACGATGAACCTTATGAAGCGATGAACCTGGAAATGAAGCGATGAACCTTATTTTTTATGATGAACCTTATTTTTCTTGGGTGGCGCGTGCTGAGTCCTTTTGGAATGTCCAAGATCAGCATCCAAAATATTTACATGCCAAAGGCTTTAGTACACCCTCCGGAATATTTTCGCGATAATATTCGGCATTTATTCTGATGCCACGGTCGATTAATACGAGCGGAGAGCGACCATCTGCTGTTATGGCGGCCCACACCATCACCATGGCCGCTGCTTGAGTTCTGTTCTGGTGGCCAACTGAAGGTGCACATTTTCAGCTGACCTCTTTGTTAAGTAAACACGAACATTTTGTTTGTTTACAAACTGTCGGACAACGAATGGCAGTTCAAATTCGGCAGTTCATCACTTTCGGCCAAGGGAAACAACACTGGTTCTTTTGAGTCTATTTTCTTTCTGTTGCTACTAGTATCACGGTAACGAGCGATGGTACGAGACACAAAAGATTTATTCACATTTAAATGCTGGAGTGCTCTAACGATAGCCACTTGTGTCTTTCCAGTCAAATATAAAGAAATCACACTATCACGCTTGAATTCCATCACGAATAACTTTTTTTCCGGAGAATTCTCACCAAAACGCTTTTGTACGGTTGTAAACAATATAATGAGCTGTAACTGGAATAATTTTAACAGATGTCGGATAAGTGGCTTAGAAGTTGTAACAGTTTTTTCATCTCATCCTGTATATCTTTCTTTTTAAAATATATAGACGACCTAAATTGACCATTGAGCCTGTCTCTTCAAAAACCATTTTCTCAATAACGAGGTATGATTTTAATTGATCGTACTCTAGAGCGTATGATCGATATTAAAAAAAAAATCATACTCAAATTTGTAATTTTTTAAAATTTTGTTTTAATTGTCCTTTCCGTTGCTTTCATAGGGGAAAAACTATTTTCACATCTCCTTCTCCATAAAAAAGGGGCACATTAATGTCATAGAGATTATGTATATGTGTGTGTGTCCAAATAAATATGCTTTCCGTGAACTGCTGTTAGGAGGATTTACAGTCATCACTCTTATGGTTAAGCGGATTTTATTTCTCCACAGCAACACACACTCTTACTCACCTCCATACCGTTTGAATAATAAAGTTTCAAAATTTATTCCAGGGAAATATGGGAAAACATAATTTCGAAACTATTGCAACTTTTCTTCGTGGGGGGAACACACACGCACACACACACACACACTAATACCTTCTGCAACACACTCACACATTTCGCTGACTGAAATTAAAACAAACCGCAAACACTGATTTTTATTTGCTTAGAGAACGAACAACAACAAAAAACATGTTTAGTAACAACAAATACAAATTATAATGGACAACATTTTTGTTGTTGTATTTTATGATACATTAGTTTCAGATTTTGTCGAGGGCGGTACTTGGAGTGGTTTTTTTCTCTGATGGTGATTTAAATTAAATGAAAGAGAAACTCCCCCAAATTGGAAAAAGTGTGGGAGAGTAGTAAAACTACAAATTATGAGTTTTCCAATAAAATATTTGGAGAAGATAAACTAAAAGGAAATATTTGGATTTTTGCTTGTAAAAAACATGTCTCTTTGAGATGACAAAGTTTTGATTAAAAATGTTTGAAATTGAAAACATTTGCTGGCAACAGAACTAAATTGATGGCAAAAGTTTTGAGGGTTAGCGTAAAGCAGTGCCGTGGGTGGAGAGTCGTACTTTTATATACACATAATTTTTACTGTATCCCGAAAGGTATCCATTTTTTCAATTATTTTTTACTGAACTCTGGAAGGTTTTTCAAAAAAAAAAAAAAAAAAAAAAAAAATATATATATTGAGCCTTTGAAGTGGATTTTTAAAGTAATTTTTTAATGATACCACGGAAGGTCGTGGATTTTTTAAATAATTTTTTAATGAAACCTAGGAAGGTTGTGGATTTTCAAAAGATATTTTTATTAATTCTCTGAAAGTCGTGGATTTTTTAAATAATTTTTAATGAAACCTCGGAAGGTTGTGGATTTTCAAAAGATTTTTTTATTAATTCTCTGAAAGTCGTGGATTTTAAAAATAATTTTTTATTGACCCCTTGAAGCTCGTGAATATCTTAAATGATTTTTTATTGATTCTCAGAAGGTCATGGATTTTCTAAATAATTTTTTATTGATTCTCTGAAGGTCGTGAATTTTTAAAATAATTTTTTATTGATTCTCTGTAGGTCGTGGTGTTTTGAAATATTTTTTATTGATTCTCTGAAGGTCGTGGACTTTTAAAATAATTTTTTATTGATTCTCTGAAGGTCGTGATTTCTTAAAATAATTTTTTATTGATTCTCTGAAGGTCGTGATTTCTTAAAATAATTTTTTATTGATTCTCTGAAGGTCGTGGATTTTTAAAATAATTTTTTATTGACCCTCTGAAGGTCGTTAATTTAAAATTAATTTTTTATTGATTCTCTGATTCTCTGTGGATTTTCAAAATAATTGTTTATTGATTTTTGAAGGTCGTGGATTCTTAAAACAATTTTTTTATTGATTCTCTGAAGGTCGTGGATTCTTAAAACAATTTTTTTTATTGATTCTCTGAAGGTCGTGTTTTTTTAAAATAATTTCTTTTTGACTCTCTGATGGTCGTGGATTTTTAAAATAATATTTTACTGATTCTCTGAAGGTCGTGGGTTTTTAAAATAATTATTTATTGATTTTCTAAAGGTCATGGATTTTTTAAAAAAATTATCAAATCTCTGAAGGTCGTGGATTTTTAAAATTATTTTTTTATTGATTCACTGAAGGTCGTGGATTTTTAAAATAATATTTTACTGATTCTCTGAAGGTCGTGGGGTTTTAAAATAATTATTTATTGATTTTCTAAAGGTCTTGGATTTTTAAAAAAAATTATCAAATCTCTGAAGGTCGTGGATTTTTAAAATAATTTCTTATTGATTCACTGAAGGTCGTTGGTTTTTAAAATAATTTTTTATGAATTCTCTGAAGATCGTGAATTTTTAAAATAATTTTTTATTGATTCTTTGAAGGTCGTGGATTTTTAAAATAATTTTTTATTGATTCTCTGAAGGTTGTGATTTTTTAAAATAATTTGTTATTGATTCTCTGAAATTCATGGATTTTTAAAATAATTTTTTATTGATTCTCTGAATTTCGTGGATTTTTAAATATTTTTTTATAGATTCTCTGAAGTTCGTGGATTTTTAAAATAATTTTTTATTGATTCTCCAAAGGTCGTGTATTTTTAAAATAACTTTTATTGATTCTCCAAAGGTCTTGTATTTTTAAAATTATTTTTATTGATTCTCCAAAGGTCGTGGATTTTTAAAATAATTTTTATTGATTCTCCAAAGGTCGTGTATTTATAAAATATTTTGAATTTTAAGAATATTTTTTTTATTAACGTGGTGGATTTTTCAAATCATTTTAATTTTGGATTTTTAAAACAATTTTTTATTTATTCTCTGAAAGTCGTGGATTTTTAAAATAATTTTTTATTGATTCTCTGAAGGTCGGGGATTATTAAAATATTTTTTTAGTTCTCTGAAGGTCGTGGATTTTTAAAATAATTTTTTACTGACTTCCCCGAAGGTCGTGGATTTTTAAAATAATTTTTTATTGATTCTCTGAAGGTCGCGGATTTTTAAAGTAATTTTTTATTTATTCTCAGAAGATCGTGGATTTTTAAAATATTTTTTTTATTGATTCTCTGAAGGTCTTGGACTTTTAAAATAATTTTTTTGCTGATTCTCTGAAGGTCGTGGATTTTTAAAATGATTTTTTGTTGATTCTCCGAAGTTCGTGGATTTTTAAAATAATTTTTTATTGATTCTCTGAACTTCGTGGATTTTTAAAATGATTTTTTATTTATTCTGAGAATAATTTTGGAATCTTAGAATAATTTTTTGTTGATTCTCTGAAGGTTGTGGATTTTTAGAATAATTTTTTATTGATTCTTTGAAGGTCGTTGATTTTTAAAATAATTTTTTGTTGATTCTCTGAAGGTCGTGGATTTTTTTTTTAAAAAATGTTATTGATTCTCTGTAGGCCGTGGATTTATTAAATATTTTTTAATGATTCTCTAAAGGTCGTGGATTTGTAAAATATTTTTTTAATGATTCTCTGAAGGTCGTGGATTTTTAAAATATTTTTTCATTGATTCTCTGAAGGTCGCGGATTTTTAAAATAATTTTTTATTGATTTTCAGAAGATCGTGGAATTTTAAAATAATTTTTTATTGATTCCCCGAAGATCGTGAATTTTTTAAATAATTTTTTATTGATCCTCTGTAGGTAGTGGATTTTTTAAAATTATTTTTTATTAATTCTCTGAAGGTCGTGGATTTTTTAAATTATTTTTTTATTGATTCTCTGAAGGTCGTGGATTTTTAAAATAATTGTTTATTTATTCTCTGAAGGTTGTAGATTTTTCAAATAATTTTTTATTGAATCTCTGAAGGATGTGGATTTTTAAAATAATATTTTACTGATTCTCTGAAGGTCGTGGATTTTTGAAATATTTTTTATTGATCCCTGGAAGGTCATGGATTTCTAAAATAATTTTTTATTTATTCTCTGAAGGTTGTAGATTTTTAAAATAATTTTGTATTGATTTTCTGAAGTTCGTTAACTTTTACAATTATTTTTTATTAATTCTCTGAAGGTCGTGGATTTTTCAAATAATTTTTTTAACCCTCTAAAGGTCGTAGATTTTTAAAACAATTTTTTTTATTGATTCTCTGAAGGTCTTGTATTTTTTAAATAATTTTTATTGATTAGCTGAAGGTTGTGGAATATTTAAAATAATTTTTTATTGGCCCTCTGAAGGTAGTGGATTTTTAAAAATAATTTTTTATTGATTCTCTGAAGTTTGTTAACTTTTAAAATTATTTTTTATTGATTCTCCGAAGGTCGTGGATTTTTAGAATACATTTTTATTGATTCTCTGAAGGTCGTGGTTTTTTAAAATAATTTTTTTATTGATTTTCTGAAGGTCGTGGATTTTTAAAATAATTTTTTATTGATTCTCCGAAGGTCGTGGATTTTTAAAATAATTTTTTATTGACCCTCTGAAGGCCGTGGATTTTAAAAATAATTTTTTATTGATTCTCTGAAGATCGTGGATTTTTAAAATAATTTTTTACTGACTTCCCTGAAGATCGTGGATTTTTAAAATAATTTTTTACTGACTTCCCCGAAGGTCGTGGATTTTTAACTGACTCGTTCAGCTCATCTACATCGAGTTAGATGTAGCTTCTGCTGCTCTGGGCCTGATCAAGGCTTCATCGACAGTCCATGTCGACTATTTCGACCTATTAACCTTCTTAGTTACTTTAGGTACACTTATGTGTGACTGACCTGTTTAGCGCATCTGTAACTACTACCCGGTCCGTTCAGGATTTACTGGCTCGTTAAGGACTCTCTGGCACTCTGAGTAGACTTATCGATGCCTGCAGCCTTCGACAATCCAGCCAGCTCGACTATTTTGACTCATTGTCTCTTCGACCTGCCTCATTCGATTTTCCAGCCACACGACTCTTCCACACTGATTCCCTGGCCGCAAGCTCTCTAATATAACTAATATCTCAATTCCACTGACCATGTGGCGTATAACAAATATATTGCCACATAATCATCATACGCCCCCCATGCATTCCTAATATTTTGGCATTTTCTCATAATGGTTCTCTCTCCCTCTCTCTCTCTCTTTCCCTCGTTTATGGAATGAAGTTTACTGTCACTGTACATGTCAATTTGGTGTTATTTATTTGGCTCTATTTGGAACATATATGTTCCTCGCCATACATCCTTGCAAAGAAACTTTATATCCTTCATTTTTTTCCTTCGCCCTTATTAATGCATTTTCCTCAAAGATTTTAGATCACACAGAACATATTGCTTCAATTTTTACACAAAAAAAGAAGGATTTTTTCTTCCTCTTACAACTTGCATCTTAACGTGATAAAGTCCTGGTTATTTTTTTCGGGTGGGAATTTATATACTCACTGATATCTGACCCCAGAAAATATGTTCACACTTTTCTTTGGAGAAGTTGTGTTGGTTTTCTTCCTTTGGCTCTATTGTTGCTCGCTCGCCAGCTCTATTACCACGATTATCTAAGATTTCACAGCTGTGAGGAAAATGAAAAGAAAAGCAAAAAACTAAAAAGCAACCAAATATAAACTAAAAAGCTTGTAGAGCTCGGTATGGCAATGCATGCAACACCAACATCACCCAAGCCACTACCATAACCCCTCTAATCCTTGCTAATGTTTTCGTGTAGATGTTGCGGATTGATGCTAGCGTTGGCTTAAAAATACATGTCCTGAATTTTTTTTCGCAAAGACCAAGTTGAATAGAAGTTGGACGAACAAAAAAAAATCTAAAAAATACAATAACATAAAAAACATAGCATAAAATGTTGTCCACCCCCCTGCAGGGCGGGGTGTGAGGTTCGTTGTCAAGCGTTGGAAATACACACTGAAGCTGAAACTACCAAAATCTGTTAGTTATTCAAAACTTGTAGTTTCTGCTGGCTTATTTTTAGACATTAACTATATGAATATGTATGAGAGAGAGAGAGAGAGAAAAGGGTGGGGGTAGAGAGGGGGGTGAAATTGGATATTTTTTGGTGTCAACTTCAATTTTTATAAAACGTATGATTTCAAAGAAAAATTAAAAGTATGTTGGCATTTTGACCTGTCCTCAACTGCTGTCAAAATAATACAAATGTGGACCAGCTAGGGCCCCGTCCAGCTCTAATGGGAAGATTAGCTACTCTTATGTAAGCCATCTCGTCTAATATGGACCATCTTGTCTTATGTGGAGCTGCTGGGACCCGTCTCCGTCCACCTCCAGCTCGTCTTATATAGGCCAGCTGAGACTCGTCTAGCTCCAGCTCGTCTGATATAGGCCAGCTGAGACCCATCCAGTTTCAGCTTGCCTAATATAGACCAGCTGAGACCCGTCTAGCTATAGCACGTTTAATATATATATTAACTGGGGCCCGTCTAGCTTCAGCTTTTCTAAAATAGCTCAAACCTATCCAGCTCCCGCTTGTCTGATAAATAGCAGCTGGGGTCTATCCAGCTCCAGCTTGTCTAGTATAGACCAATTGGGGCCCGTCCATCTCCAGCTCCTCTAATGTGCCTCAGCTGAGATCCCTTCAACTCGTCTAACATATGTCAGCTGGGTCCTGTCCAGTGCCAGCTCGTTTAATAAGATCAGTTGTGATCTGTCGAGCTTCAGCTCGTCTTATAGACCAGTTGAGACCCGTCCATCTCCAGCCCGTCTCATATAGACCAGCTGTGACCCTTCTTTCTCCACCTCGTCTAATTGTAGACCAGTTGCGATCCGTCCATCTCCATCTCTGATATAGGCTCCAAGTCGTCTAATGTAGACTAGGTGGGAGCCAGTTCAACTTTTATGTATAGAGCAGTTGGGACCCATCCAGCTCGTCTAATAAAGAAAAAGGAATTCGTTCATCTTCCAGTCTTTAAATGTAGACCAGCAGAGATCCGCCAAGCCCATCTAATATAGGGTAGCTGAGACTCGTCCTTCTCCAGCCAGTCTAATATAGAGTAGCTGAGAACTGTTTAGTTGCAGCTCGTCCAATATAGACCTGCTTGCACCCGTTCAGCTCTCAGTTCATCTCCAGCTCATCTAATATAGAGAAGCAGGGACCCGACCACCACCAGCTTGTCTAATGCAGACCAGTTGGACTCCCCATTCAACCCGTCTAGAAAGACTTTCTGAACTCCAGGTGCTCGATATAGACACCCTGACCTCCAGTTCATCTCTATATCTCTTCCAGTTCGCCTGTAATGTCCCACTGCTGACCGGCTCCTCAGCTCGTTTATAAAAACTTCCTGCTCTTCAGCTCACCTGTAAAGACTCCCTGACCTCCAGCTCACCTATAGGGACTAACTAATCTCCAGTTCATTCACTCCCCGTTCAATTCGTCTAAAATGACTTTTTGAAATACAGTTGCTCAACTTAGACTCACTGACCTCCACCTCACCTTCCTTACCCGTCCAATTCGTCTTTAAGACTCACGGGCCTCTAGCTCAACTTTGGGAACGCCCTAATCTCCAGCTCAGACTTCCTACCTTCCAGCTCATCTATAGAGACTATCTGGCACCCAGCTCGTAAATAAATACTCCCTGACCAAGGTAATCTCTAAAGACATCCCGACAAGTCCACTTATTCGGTAAAGTCTCTCTAATTCGTCAAGTTCCCTTCAGTTGGCCTGAAATAACAACGTACCTTCTGTCCTCCACATCCTCTTCCCGTTTAACTCGTCTAAAAATACTCTTTGAACTCCAGCTTCTCGATAGAGATTGGTCTGGGGAGGTCCGGCTCTGCAAAAGGGACCCTCTTGTCTCCAGCTCCAGTCTATAAAAACTTCCTGTCCTTCAGCTCGCCCGTAAAGACTCCCTGACCTCCAGCTCACCTCTAGGACACCCTGATCTCCAGCTCATTCATGGGGACTTTCTACCCTTCACCTCATCTATAGAGACTATTTCACCCCCAGCTTGTTAATGGATACTGCCTACTGCACCAGCTCATCTTTGAAGACTGCTGGCAAGTCCACTTTCTTGGTATAGACTCTCTAACCCGTCTATTTCCCCATAAAAGACTCCCTGATCTGTTCAGTTTGGCTGGAATGACATCCTACAGTTGGACTCCCCCTTCAGCTTTTCTAAAAAGGCTATTTTCTGCTTAAAAGGTACTCTCTGGCTTCCAGATCATCTATAGGGATTTCCTAACCTCCAGGTCGTCTATAGACATATTTACCCAGTAGAGGTTTCCTGATCCGTTCAGTTGACCTGTAATGACTTCCTATCCTCTGGCATCCAGATCGTCTATTGGAACTCCATAATTTTCTATTTATTTTTTTAAAGGTCTTCGAGATATATACAATTTTGGAGGAAATTTGAGAGGTCTTCTAGGCCTATATAAAAATGAAATTCCATTAAGTAAATGTGTCGTAGGTGCATTGAAAGTTTGTAGATATTTCAAAATTAGTAGATAATTCGAATTTTTTAGGCAAGGAACCTGGAAACATTTTTCGAAGCGGCGTATGAGTGTTGACAATACCTGTACGCCATATTTTCCGGCTAAAAAATGTAGAATTTTAATTGCAAAATTTTGCACAAAAGTTTAATGGAGCGTATGAAATTTCCTTTGAATTCCTCCTCAGCGTATAAGTGCTGGAGTGTAATTTTATTATCTTTTTCCACAATTTCTTTCTGTTACAATACTTCTGCAGGTCCTCTGTAAAATGGTATTTTTAGAGAATTCAAAGTAAAAAAAAAAATGGTGAGGCCTTTATAAATCATATATATTTTTTATAGGCCTCTGAGAAATATACCATTTTAGAGGAAATTTTTCAGAGGCCTCCTAGGCGTATAAAATTGAAAATTTATTAAGTAAATGTATCGTAGGTGCATTGGAAATTTGTAGAAAATTGTCTACTAATTTTTTATAGGTCTCCGAGATATAAACAATTTTAGAGGACATTTTTCAGAGGCTTCCAAGGCGTATAAAATTGAAATTTTATATCTTTCTCTAACAATACTTCTGCAGGTCCTCTATAAAACGGTCTTTATAGAAAATTATGGGAATCCAAAAAAAAAAAAAAAAAAAAAAGTTCCTAACAAAAATTTATAGAAAATTTGTCTAGCCATCCCAGGCATTTATAAATTATATATATTTTTATAGGCCTCTGAGAAATATACCATTTTAGAGGAAATTTTTCAGAGGCCTCCTAGGCGTATAAAATTGAAAATTTATTAAGTAAATGTATCGTAGGTGCATTGGAAATTTGTAGATAATTGTCTAATAATTTTTTACAGGTCTCCGAGATATAAACAATTTTAGAGGAAATTTTTCAGAGGCCTTTTAGGCCCATAAAATGAAATTTTATTAAGCAAATGTACCGTAGGTGTATTGGAAATTTACAGAAAATTCGAAATTTGTAGATAATTCGATATTTTTAGATAATTTTCTACAAATTCTCTACAAGGAAAAAAGCCATTTTTCTAAGCGGCGTATAAGTGTTGAAAATACCCATACGCCTTTTTTTTGATTGAAAAATGTGATGATATTCCTCTTCTCTCTGTTTTTCACCAATAACAGAATTTCCCCTTTCCCAGAGAATGGATATTATTTTACTCCCATACAGACGAGGTGATGATTTTCATAGATTTTCCATTTTTCCAACTAAATATTATTATTTATTTATTTTCAAATAAATTGTCCAATCGATCCTTGAAATATTTTCAATTAAAAAAAATCCCTTGCCAAGGAGAGAATTTTAATTACAAAATTTTGCACAAAAAGTTTAATGGAGCGTATGAGTAATTTACAAATATTTATTACTCATACGCCAAAGACCCTGTTGTCTTTTGTTGCATTTCATTGCTGAGGAATTTATTTGAAATTCTTTTGGAGAATTCAAAATGATTTTTAATTTTCGGAGAAAATTTGTATTTACATATTTAGGCAGGATATATGAAAGCATATGTTTACATATGAATATATATATGTACATGTATGTATGTACTGTGTATGTATGTCTATTTACTTGCATCGATTGAAATGATTTTGTGGCAAATATTTACATTCTTTTCAATTTACATTAATCAAATCAATTTCTGCCATATCATCTTACTGGAAACACTATCTCCCCTCTCCTTTCCCCTAACACCAAATCCTTTTCGTTGTTGCTATGCATGAATAATATCATTTGTCTCAATAAGTGCTAGTTTGCTGTTTTGGAGCAAACTTTAGAAATGCAAAAATAAATTGATGCCTGAGAAATGACAAAAAAAAAAAAAAAAAAAAAAAAAAAAAAAAAAAAAACACCAACATGAACAGAATTCCGAAGAATATTAAAAAAAAAAAAAAAAAAAAAAAACTAAGGACAGATGTGCACAGGATACTGTCTCGTTGATCCTTTTTTGTTATGTAATTGCACGTTGCTTGCATTACATCAATGCATCTCCATCTCCATCATCAGCATCATCATCAGCAGGGGAATTTGCATCATCGCCATTTGCATCTGCATGGCACAGCATAAGAGATGCCATTAAAATGTAAACACTTTGCATTTTTTTTGTTTGTTTTTGGAATTATAAATCAAATTGAAATGATAGAGGATTTCGGGAGAAAAAAGGATAGAAATTTGATATATAACTGCTTTCAGATGGTAAATGGTTGCTAATTGGAAAATATAAATTTTCGAATATAAAGATATAGGGAAGTCTCATAGTTGAATTACATTTTATGGAGTCAGTTTTCAGGCACCTAGAGGCAGGAGAGCCTTTATGGTAGACCTGAAGGCAATGGAGGAAGTCTGTATGTGCAAAATCGAGGCCAGAAGGGTCTTCAAAAGCAATATAGAGTCCAGTTTTTTTAAATAAATGAAACTAAAAATTAACGAATTCCCAAATCTCTGGACGTAAAGGCGGCGTATACGTATTGCCAACACTCATACGTGGCAAAAAAAAATATTCTTAGTTTATGGCTGAGGCCTACAACATTTTTTATACCCTCAGCCATATGGCTAGAGAGGGTACGTCATTTTATACGGCCAAAAAGTGCCTCATCGAAATAACGGTTTTAGATCCCAGAATCCTCTTTGAACGAAAACCGTTTCAGAATAAGAAATAATTTACTGGAGAGGAAAAGAAAAGGTGATCCGATTTTGCTTCAACTTTGCAAATCCTAATATTTGCATGTTTGCGGGTTACAATTCTTATAAAAAAATGACTTAATAGTCCGATTCTCTTGAAATTACATACATCGCAATAATTTTATTAACCCAAGATCTGGTCTGTTAGAACTCCAAAATTTTCTACTTTTACAGGTCTTAGAGATATATAAAATTTTAGAGGAAATTTTTGAGAGGTCTCCTAGGCCTATAAAAATGAAATTCCATTCCAAGTAAATGTGTCGTAGGTGCATTGGAAGTTTGTAGATAATTTAAATCTAGTAGATAATTCGATTTTTTTAGGCAAGGAACCTGAAAACATTTTTCAAAGCGGCGTATTAGTGATGACAATGCCCATACGCCATTTTTCCGACTGAAAAAATGTGATGATATTCCTTTTCGATTTTTTTTTTCACTTGCAACAGAATTTCCCCTTTCCCAGAGAATGGATACTATTTTACTCCCATACAGACGAGGTGATGATTTTCATAGATTGCAGAGAAAAAGAAAGGATAATCCGATTTTGCTCCAACTTTGCAAAGCCTAATATTTGCATATTACAATTCTTATAAAATGTAACTTAATAGTCCGATTCTCTTCAAATTACATACATCACAAAAATTTTATTAACCCAAGATCTGGTCTGAATACAATATCGGTCTATTCCTTCTGGTACCTCCCCCTCAAAGAGCCACAATTTTCAATATCCATGAAGTTCATAAAACCCTTAATTAACATCCGATTCCATTCAGATTTAGTACATTTCAATATTTCCATCAACAAAATATATGTACTAAAGGTGGTAGAGATCGGACGATTTTTAGTTGTACCTTCCACACAAAGCGTCGAAGTTTCAAAAAACAAAAACGATTATTAAATTCGAAATAAGCCTCCAGGTCTATTCATATTATACACACTCGAGAAGTTCTACTAACACAAGATCTACTGTGAAGATGGGATATATCGGTCCACTCCTTCTGGTACCTCCCCCACAAAGGGTCGGTCGAATATCCATGAAGCTCCTAAAACGCGAAATTAACATTCGATTCCATTCATGAGACGTGGTACATCTCAATATTTCCATGAGCCCAAAATTTGTTATAAAGATGGTAGAGGTCGGACCATTCCTACTGATACCTTCCACACAAAGAGTCGAAGTTTCGAATAAAAAAACGATCATTAAATTCGAAATAAGCATCCGTTTCTCTTCATGTTTTACACATCCCATTATTTCTACTAACACACGATCTGATGTGAAGATGAGATATATCGGTCCACTCCTTCAGGTACCTCCCCCACAAAGGGTCGACTTTTTTTAATATCCATGATGCTAATGAAACGACAAATTAACATCCGACTCCATTCTGACTTTCCACATCTCAATATTTCTATCAAAACAAGATATGTTATAAAGATGGTAGAGATCGGACTGTTCCTTCTTGTACCTCTCCCACGAAGGATCAACATTTCGAATAACCAACACAATTGGAAATTCGAAATAAGCATCCAAAAAAATTAGCTGAGGGTATACATCTGTCGGCGAAATCGACTGATACTTTTTTACTTGTTTTTATACCCTACACCACAAGGTGGTCAGGGTATTATGTATTTGTGCATTTTTTTGTATCAGGCAAAAGGAAACGAGATAGACCCATAGTTCCTTTTGATGATCTGCATAGAATCACATTCTGAGTCGAATTATGCATGACCTTCCGTCTGTCCATGTATTTTTGTAAACAAAAATCAGGTCGCATTTATTGCCCGACCCAGATGAAATTTTGCACAAATCATTTGCTTGACCCAAGGACAAACCCTATTGAATTTGGAGATAATCGGTAAACATTTAGATATAGCTCCAACATATACCATCGTCCGATTTGCCTTTTATTGTGCACCAAACGTGTAATATCAGCCCGAATAGTATGGAATTTTGCTCATACAACCAAATTAGGCCTGAAAGTAAGTATGCTAAATTTGATCGAAATCGGTTCAGATATAGCGATAGCTCCCATGTATATTGCTCATCCGATTCGATATTTTTGTCCTCCGTAGCCGTAATATGCACTCTGTAACAATAATATTTGGGAAAATATATCAAATACAGCTCAGAAATAAATTTGCTAAATTTTATCGAGATCAGTTCTGAGTTGGATATAGATCCCATATATAACTTCGTCCGATTTATTTTTAATTGTGCTCCAAACGTCTAGTATTTGCCCAAATGGGATGGAATTTGGCACATACGACCGAATTGAGTCTAGAAGGTAGTAAGCCAAATTTGGTGAAGATTGGTTCAGATATAGCTATAGCTCCCATATATATACTGTTCATCCGATTTGTTATATTTGTTACCCACATGCGTAGTATGCACTCCGTAACAACCATGTTTAGGGAAATATATAAAATACAGCTCAGAAATATATTTGTCAAATTTTATCGTGATCGGTTCAGATTTGGATATAGCTCCCATACATATATTTATCCGATTTCAAGTTTATTGTGCATTAAATGGGCAATACAAGTCCGAATTTAAAAGATACAAATGCTTCGGCATACTCGTCCTTTAAACTTTAAATTATAATTATAATCATAGCGTGTATGAAGAAATTCTCCCATAGTTGTTATGTGGAGCTCTACTAAATAAACAAAGTCTTGTAGGGTATCATAAAGTCGGCCCCGACCGACTTTAAGACTTTCTTTACTGGTTAAAAATGGGTTCAGACAAGTCTCTATCAAAAACCTTAGGTTTTTAAAGTAAATCTATAATTTTTCTAAGGCATAATCGTGACGTATACGTGGTGACAATACTTATACGCCCAATGGACATTTTAAGTTATTTTTCCCAGTCCTCCACAAAAATATCAATAATCAAAGGTCAAAAATATTTAAGGAGACTTTCTCAATAGTCCTTTATAATGAATTTCAAAATATCTAGATCTAAAGGTGGCGTATACGTTGAGTAAACACTCATACGACTTTCTAATGGAGGGTTCAGGCAAGTTTTTTTTATCAAAAATCTCGTCTGAAGGAAGTTAATATTTTTAGGGTAAACATGGCATATACGTAACAACAATACTTATACGACCAATATAAATTTTAATTTATTTTTTTTTTCAAGTCCCCTACAAAAAATTTAATAATCATACGCTAACATCATTTTTTTGGCAAACTCTCCCCAAATTTCGTTATTAAGAATTTCAAAATTTCTAGATGAAAAGGTGGCGTATACGTAAAGACAATACCCATACGCCTTTATAAAAATTGCTTCCACCAAAAACCCCTCGAAAAAAATTCTCAATTTTATAGGACTCAAAGTTCAATCGATTATTTTAGAATTATTTTTTGAGCTCAACAACCTAAAACCCATTTTCCTATTAAATATCATTGGCCTTGAAGGCACATGAACGATTTTCTTTGAAATTTTTAGAAGGCTACATAAGCGCATACATTTTTTTTTTGTAAAATTTGATTGACCCGGCAATGAGGCTAGGAGGTCTATTATTTTTTTTTTTAATTTTTGTAGGCCCCAAAGTCCTATGGTAAAATTGGGATGAACCGGCAATGAGGCTAGGAGGTCTATTATTATTTTTTTTTTTTAATTTTGTAGGCCCCAAAGTCCTATGGCAAAATTTGGATGGACCGGCAATGAGGCTAGGAGGTCTATTAATTTTTTTTTTTCATTTTTGTAGGCCCCAAAGTCCTATGGTAATGTTTAAAATTCACTGGGATTTTGCCAAATCTTGTTCAAGACTTCCTCCTTGTAAGTCCTATCACATCCTTTTATATCTCAATTGCCTCCCTCCATTTTCACTTTATTCAAACCTTCCTCTCTCTCTCTCAATAAGCCAGAGTAAACAAAATTAACACCCGGTGACGCATTAGTAATATTAATTAAATAACCATATGGCGTATGATTGACAGTTAATTATTTATTTATCATGCGCACTTGGTGCCATACGCTTAGTTAGTTAGGGATAAAATATAATTATGAAATGATTGGACGGAAGCAAGGCAGATAAACAATAGAGGAGATAAGCGTGGGAAATTTAGGTAGGAAAAAATGATTTTTTTTAACTTCCATATGAAAGAGATTAAAAGTCCCTTGGGGAAAATTAAATTTTTTGTGTGAGGAAAAAATAAATATTTATTTTAAAAATAAATTTTAATTCATTTTCCCCTTAAATGTTAAATTTTTTCCACAAATATATTATCTACGAAATTTAAAAATTAAATAGTACAGGAAAAAAAGCAAAAATTATAAAAAAAAATTCGATATGAGAGGGATTATAAGTACTTCGGGGATAATTCAATTATTTGAAAGAAAAAAAAATGTATTTTTTAAAGGATTCTTTTTTTACATTTTTTTAACTTCAGATTCTTTAATTTTCCACAAAGACCCATACTAAATTAAATAAAAAAAAATCCCCTCGCCTTTGTCATTAAAACGAAGACCGCCATTATCTATACGGATGAGACGAAAAAACTGCAACCAACTCCAGACCGCTGCCATTTCTAAGCCGTTCGTCCGACAGTTGTAAAAATGAAAAAACTGCAACCAACTTCCGACTGCTGTCATTTATAAGCCGCTCGTCCGATAGTTGTAAAAATGACTCCAGTGACAGCTCACTGTATTGTTTACAAGCGTAAAAATGAATATATCGCAAAATTCCATTCGGCAAATATTGAAAAATTAGCTCGGAGCAAAGCCATTGAAATTCCAAAAAGTGCAAGAACTTACACCGCAACCGAAAGAAAATAGACTCAAAAGAGCTAAATAATTTCTTCCCTTGGTCGAAAGAAAACATACGTTGTCCAGCAAACAAAACGAAGAGGTCAGCTGAAAATGTGCACCTTCGGTTGGCCACCAGAACTCAAGCGCCGAAAAATATTTAAAAAAAAAATGTGGATTTAAAATAAACGTTTTCATAAACGTTTAAAATAAACGTTTTTGAACGAATATTTTTTGAAAGGATGTGGATTTGTTTAAAGAGTATTTTTTCCAAGGACCAAGATACGTGGCTTTTTTAAAGAATATTTTTTTCGAAGGACTAAAGGACGAACATTTTTAATTTTTTTTTTTCAAAGGACAACAGGATGTAGATTTATAAAAAAATTTATTTTTTTCAAGGACCAAAGGATCAAGAAACTTAGATTTTTTAAGAATGTTTTTTCAAAGGGCCAAAGGACGTAGATTTATGAAAATATATTTTTTCCAAGGACCAAAAGGATCAAGAAACGTAGATTTTTTAAGAATCTTTTTTAAAGAACCAAATTACGTAGTTTTATGAAAATATATTTTTTTCCAAGGACCAAAGGATCAAGAAACGTAGATTTTTTAAGAATGGTTTTTCAAAGGACCAAAGGACGTGGATTTTTTAAGAATATTTTTTAAAGGACTATTTACCATGGATTTTTTAAAGATTATTTTTTCGAAGGAGCAAGGACGTGGATTTTTTAAATATTATTTTTTTTCAAAGGACCAAGAAACGTGGATTTTTAAAGATTTTTTTTTTGCCAAGGACCATGAAACGTGGATTTTTTAATCCACGTATTAGTCGGCCGTGGCATCAAAATAAATGCCGAATATTAACGCGAAAATATTCTGGAGGGTGCATTAAAACCTTGAGCACGCAAACATTTTGGCAGAAGATCTTGAACATTCCAACAGGACTCAGCACTATCGCACTCAGCATGTGCCACCAAAGAATGGTTACAAAATGAGGTTCCTTGCTTCAGCGCACAATGGCCACCAAAATCTTCGGATACCAATCCGTTGGACTATTGTGTCTGGAGTATGTTGAAAAGCAAGGTTGGCACTAAAAAATACCAAAATGTCGATCACCTCAAGCAAGTGCTTCGCCGGGAATGGGCCACAGTACCGCAGAGCCGTTTGAAGGCCATAATTCGTGCCAAGGGTGACCCATTCGAACAAATCTAAACTTATTCTAAAATTTGTTGCTATTTCCGAGATTTTTTGCTTTAATTCAATAAGATTAAAAAAAATGAAAAAATTATGGCGTTTGATTTTGTTGCAGTTTTTTTTTATCTCACCCTGTATTAAATATATTTTTTTAAAGATTATTTTTATTTTTTTTTTAAACTTTAAATTCTTTCCTTTAACATATTTTTCCCTACACCCTTGTCATTACAACTAAGCCTGTCATTATCTATAGATTATCTTGGAAAGGACTTATATCCTTTATGCATCTTTTTTCATTTTTGGTTTTGTTTCTTTGTGCAACCTTGTACGAGTGCATACACATGTGCCCCTTGAAACAAAGATAAAAATGGGGAAAATGTTGTGAAAAGTTTTCATAATGAATTTTGTTTGTTGCAAGCCAGCCACCACGACAAATAGAACAGCATCTATCCACTCATCCACCCAGCCCGCCAGCCTGATTGTCTGAGCATGTGTCTAGAAATTTATGGCATTGAAATTCCAAAAAAAAAAAAACACAAAAACACTCAACTATAGAAAATAAAATTTTCCAAATTCCAAAAACTAAAAAAAAAAGTAGAACTTACATAATGCACTTTTCCGGGCAGACTGAAAAGTTTTCCTTTCGAAAACTGTTTTCATGAGGTCAATAAGGGCTCATAATTTTATTTTGCTTTTTTGTCGAAAGTTTCCGAGTCATCAGCTGTGGAAAGACAAATTGTCTAAGGGGAGAATGGAAAAGTGGGCATTTACTAAGACGAGTTAAGGACCTGGGAGTCTAAGTGGCTAAGTCAAATACCATGGGACCTTATTGCCAATCCTACAATTCTATGGACCGCAAAAAAATTTTACAAAATTAAAGAGAGACCTGGAAACATTATAAGTTTTTGTTTTTAAATCATAAGGACCACAAATAGGCCTTTGAAAAATCTCGATGAACTTGAATAGGTTTCGGGGTCCTCTTAAAATGTTTCTATGCAATTTTTTAGTTCGTGGGGTCTAATTAAATTTTTTTCTCATAAATTTTAAGGAAATCTGATGTTATGGAAATTTAAAAAAAATGTTCAAGCCTCGAAGATTTCAGAAGAAATTTTAGTAACAATTGTTGGGCCTTGGAAACCAATGATTTCATTTTATAACATTTTACATTTTTTATAAAAAAGTTTAAATTTTCTTATAAAATTTAAAGAGACCCATCAAATTCGTATGAAAAAATTGCTTAGGAAAAATGTTTTAAAAGTCGTCTATTTTTTAGCAAATTATGGGTCCTGGATCCAATAGAAATTTCTGTTAAGAGTCATAGAGACTCGAAGGTCTATGGAAAAATATCTGTTAAATTGTATAGGCCCCGGAAGATAATGAAAAATTCAAAGGACTCTCAGAGCTAAAAACTTGGATTTTTTAAGATTTTTTAAGGGTTTAAAAAGAACTCGCAGATATATAAACGGAAATCTTTTATGAATATTTTTCAAAGGACTATCGGAGCTATAAACGAGGATTTTTTTGTGGAATGTTTAAAAGGGATACTCAGAGCTATAAACGTGGACTTTTTAAATAATATTTTAAAGGACCCTCAAAGTTTTTATTTTTTAAAGATTTTTTCAAAGGACCCTCAGAACTATAAACTTGAATATTTTCAATAACTTTTCCAAAGGACCCTCAGAGCTATAAACTTGGATATTTTCAATAATTTTTTCAAAGAACTTTCAGAGTTATAAACGAGATTTGTTTTAAAGATTTTTTAAAGGACCCTCAAAGTTATGATTTTTTTAAAAGATTTTTTCAAACGACCCTCTTGGATATTTTCAATAATTTTTTCAAAGGACTCTCAGAGCTAAAAACGTGGATTTTTAAAGAATTTTTCAAAAGACCCTCAGAGTTATAAACGTGGATTTTTGTAGATTTTTTCCAAAGGATTTTCAGGGCATTTTAGATCGATTTTTTTACAGATTTTTTCCAAAGGATTTTCAGGGCATTTTAGATCGATTTTTTTACAGATTTTTTCCAAAGGATTTTCACTGCATTTTAGATCGATTTCTTACAGATTTTTTTGAAAAACTCTCTGAGCTATAATCTTGGATTTTTTAAAGAATTTTGCAACAACGAATTTTTTTAAATAACTCTCAGAACTATACATTTGGATTTTTTTATAAAATGTTCAAAGGATCCTCAGAGCTTCAAACGTACATTTTTGAAGCATTCTTCAAAGGACTCTCAGAGCTGTAAATCTACATTTTCGAATGAACTTTTCAAAGATCCCTCAGAGCAATAAAAATCAGACGACCCTCAGAGCTATAAACGTGGATTTTTGAAAGAATTTTTAAATGACCCTCAGAGCTATAAAAGTGGAATTTAATTTTTTTTAAGGCTATAAATGTGGAATTTTTAAAATAAATTTTTAAAGGCTGTAAACGTGGACTTTTTTGGGAATTTCGCAAAGGACCTCGGAGCTATAAATGTGGATTATTTAAAGAATTTTTCAAAGCACCCTCAGAGCTATATATACTTCTTAATCAATAAAAGCGAATTGTTTGAAGAATATTTTCAAAGGACAGTCAGAGCTATAAAGACTTCTTAATCAATAAAAATGGATTTTTAGCAGAATATTTTTAAGGGACCCTCGGACTATAAGCTTGAATTTTTTAAGAAAAATGTTTGAGGGCTCTCAGAATAATCGTGGACTATTCAAAGAATTTTTTCTAAGATCTCTTAGAACAATAAACAAGGATTTTTTTTAATTTTCTTGTAATGTTTCAGAGCTGTGAACGTATATTGTTCGACGAACTTTCTTAAAGATTTTTAAGGATCTTATTAAAGGACACTATGAACGTGGATTTTTCGAAGAAGAATATTTTCAATCAAGGCCTTTAACATGGGTTTGCTAAAGAGTTATTTTCAAAATAATTTCAGATCGATTTTGTACAGCATTTTTTGCAAGTACTCTCAGAGATATAGACTTGGATTGTTCTAAGAATTTTCGAAAGGAATCTCAGTGCTGTAAACTTGGACTTTTTAAAAAATTTGTTCAAAGGGCCGGCAGGATTAAGGTTTATGACACCCATGGATATGGTTTTTTTTTATTTATTGAAACTTTTCACGAAAACTTTACAGAGGTATGGAAAATTTTTATAAAGTTTTAAAAATTGTTCTATTATTTTGTATGCCGCAGGAGCCACAGATTGTTTTATAAAAAAATTATTGACATCCAAGGAAATTATTCCAAGAATATTATTATTAAAGTTTATGGGTCTTTGAGACCTCATGGAATTTTGTATTTGTATGAGTTTTGTAGGCCTCAGAGGTTATTGTATTTATTTAATTAATTATTAGAAATCTATTTTATGAAAGAAAATTCTAGAATAGTTTAGATTTTTTTTAAAAAATCATATAGACTTCGGAGGACAGTAATTAGTTTTCCTTTAATATTTTATATTCCCGAATGCCCGAAGGTTTATGTAAAATTTATGGACTTCATAAGACCATATAATTTTTTCTATATACCTTTGTAGACCTCATGGGGCTTATGAAAATTTTGGCAGGGTTCGGAGGGCCATGGAAAATCTTGTTTACTTTTTTATCAGAGGCTTAGGGAAAATGTTCGTTGAAACATAAATCTTAAGGGTTTATCACTATACCCTCCACCATAGTATGGAGGGTATATTAAGTTTGTCATTCCGTTTGTAAAACCTCGAAATATACACTTTAAACCCCATAAAGTATATATATACTTGATCAGCATAACATTCTATGTCGATTTATCAATATCCGTCCGTCTATCAGTCTGCCCGTCTGACATTATTTACCGGAATTATTTCAAAATTAATATTTAAAGTTCGAAATAGATACTACGGCTTAAGACAAATAAGGGGCCATGTAGGTCCATGTCTTCGTATAGCCCTCATACAACAATACCTCCCGATATTCGGTATTTTGATGATTTTAGCGACATTATTTACCGAAATTATTTCAAATTTGGTATTTGAAGTTCGTAATAGATACTACTATTTATCGGAATTATTTCAAATTTTGTAATTGATATTCGTAATGAATACTACAGCCTATGACAGAAAATTGTCTGGGCAGGTCCGTTTATAACTCCCATGGTACCTCCCTATATTCGGTATTTTGATGATTTTAGCTACATTATAAACAGATTTTTTAGCTTGTGGCAAAAGTTGCCTATGCAGGTCCAAGTTGTCGTATAGACCCTAATATACGGCTACATTTGGTATTTTTAAGATTTTAACAGCATTTTTAATGGATTTTATTTTTTTGAAAATTGTTAAATTTGTACTAAATGGTGGAGGGTATTCAAAGTTCGGCCCGGTCGAATATACAGCATTTTTACTTGTTTTTTTTTTTGTTGGATTTATTGAAAAAAATCTTCAATAACATATTATGTTCTCAGTATTATTATTAGATCTAAAAAATTTCTGTTGTCTCCCCCTGGCAATTAAAATTCGATTGGAGAAAGCGGGTTTCGGAAATGTAAATTTCTTTGCCATTTGAAACACATTTTTATGAAAAATCTACTTTTTCCCTCTTATGTGTATCTGGCTCTGACACCAGTACTGATACACTAATGCCATTGTCATGGCCACAAAATGAAAATTTGATTAAAAACCGCCTTGTGTTTGTCTAACACGGCGTTGACAACAACAATTTCCCTGGTACTGGGCAGATTTGCTGCACAGCTTTTGGTAGATGGTTTTAGTGGTTTGGGACCACACAGACACACACATGCTGGCACTATCTGCTCTCTCTCTCTCTCTGCCGCACACACACACATGCACACATTCTCTAAGCCATTTAATTTTACCCTCCATATCATTTTTGGTGGACTATTTTTTCTGGGAGGACAAATATTTTTGTAAGACCCCAAACCCAAGTGAATCCACCGGAGTGAAGGAAAAAAAAAATTATTGTACAAAAAATTTGCTGATGTAGATGACATTGTTTAAACATTCCAGCCATGTACGTGGCCATATATGAATATGTGTGTCTTTGTCTATGTGTTTGTGTCTGTGTTTTTTGTTGAAGTGTAACAAGTCCAATAGCCCCATTGTTTTCTGTTTTTGTTCCATTATAATCTCCAAAATCTTTATTTTTTAAGACCTTTTTGAAATAGCGAACCCTCCCCCCGCCCTTTCCTGCAAGCTAGGGGACTAAACGGTTTTTTTACAAGTTCAGCAAAAAAATTTTGTGATAACAATCAGGCCATACTAAATGAAATGGTCTATAAAATCCATGAGAGAATTATGTAGAAAATTAGTTTCAAATCTGGAAAGTGTTATGGCATTTAAACGCAATTAGAAAAGGTAGAGGGAGATTTGAAGGTAAGGGTAGGGTAGCGAAATTTGTAATAATTAAAATTAATAAAATTAATTAGTAGAAATGAAGGTCGTGTTGTATGTCACATAAAAAATGAAGAGCAGGGTATATTTTTTTTTTTTTGAGAGAACAAGAGGTCAGATATAGTTTTACCATGTGGCTAGGGGAAAAGGAAGTCTTTATAGGGTCCTATTTTTCCCAGACTTAAGCAATCCATTGCAAAATGAACCCTTATTCAATGTTTATGTTCAAAAATATTTTAGCATCTTCATATGTCAACATTTAGTCTCAGTCCCACTACCCAACAGCACACTTTGTGGCATTTCTACATTTAATACGTTCATAGCACTCATTTCCAAGAACACCTCATATGAAATTTGAGGACACCAACCCTCTGCCTTCACCCAATACCAAATGTAGTACATTTCCTACAAATATAGGACGCATTTCCAATTCACCGCCAGATCGCAACTCCAAATCGAATGATATGTGTACCATCTGTAGCCATATGCCTGAGGGTATAAAAAATCAGTGGCTCCTGCGGTATAAAAAATAATACTAAAATTTTGTTTTTTTTTTATGAGAAATTTCCGGAGCTCTCTAAAATTTTAGAGAAAAGTTTCAAAAAATAAAAAAAAAACATTTCCATGGGGGTCATAAACCTTCAATACTTGATTTTTGATTTACTTGATTTTTATTTAAGTCCTCGTTTGTAACTCTGAGGGTCCTCTGCGAAAATTCTTAAAAAAAAATCCAAGTTTATAACTCTGAGGGTTCTCTGCGAAAATTCTTAAAAAAAATCCAAGTTTATAACTCTGAGGGCCCTTTGAAAAATTCTTTAAAAAATTCCAAGTTTATAGTTCTTAGAGTCCTTTAAAAAAATCTTTTAAAAATCCACGTTTATAGTCTGAGGTCCTTTGCAAAATTCTTAAAAGAAATCCACGTTTATAGCTCTGAGGTTACATAAAAAAAATTAAAAATTCCATGTTTATACCTCTGAGGGTCCTTAAAAAAAATAAAAATTCCACTCTTATAGGGTCCTTTGAAAAATTCTTTAAAAAATTCAAGTTTATAGTTCTTAGAGTACTTTAAAAAAATCTTTTAAAAATCCTTTTTTATAGTCTGAGGTCCTTTGCAAAATTCTTAAAAGAAATCCACTTTTATAGCTCTAAAATTAAAAATTCCATGTTTATAGCTCTGAGGGTCCTTTAAAAAAATAAAAATTCCAACCTTATAGCTCTGAGGGTCCTTTGAAAAATTCTTTAAAAAATCCAAGTTTATAGTTCTTAGAGTCCTTTAAAAAAATTTTTAAAAAATCCACTATCTGAGAGTCCTTTGAAAATATCTTTAAAAGAATCACGTTTATAGCTCTGGGGGTTCTTTATAAAAAATTAAAAATTCCATGTTTATACCTCTGAGGGTCCTTTAAAAAAATAAAAATTCCACATTTATAGCTCTGAGGGGCCTTGAAAAAATTCTTTAAAAAATCCAAGTTTATAGTTCTTAGAGTGCTTTAAAAAAAAATCTTTTAAAAATCCACGTTTATAGACTGAGGTCCTTTGCAAAATTCTTAAAAGAAATCTACTTTTACAGCTCTGAGGTTCCTTAAAAAAAAAAAAATAAATAAAAATTACATATTTATAGTTCTGAGGGTCCTTTAAAAAAAATAAAAATTCCAACTTTATAGCTCTGAGGGTCCTTTGAAAATTTCTTTAAAAAATCCAAGTTTATAGTTCTAAGAGTCCTTTAAAAATCTTTTAAAAATCCACGTTTATAGTCTGAGGTCCTTTGCAAAATTCTTAAAAGAAATCTACTTTTATAGCTCTGGGGGTTCCTTAAAAACAATGAAAAATTCCATTTTTAATAGCTCTGAGGTTCCTTTGAAAAAAATTAAAAATTCCATGTTTATAGCTCTGAGGTTCCTTTGAAAAAAATTAAAAATTCCACGTTTATAGTTCTAAGGGACCTTTAAAAAAATCTTTTAAAAATCCACGTTTATAGTCTGAGGTCCTTTGCAAAATTCTTAAATGAAATCTAATTTTATAGCTCTGAGGTTCCTTTAAAAAAAATTAAAAATTCCACGTTTAAAGCTTTGAGAGTCCTTTAAAAAACTTTTTAAAATCCACGTTTATAGCTCTTGAGAAAATCCACGTTTATAGCTCTTGAAAAAATCCACGTTTATAGTTCTTTGAATATCCACGTTGATACCTCTTGAAAAAATCCACGTTTATAGCTTTTGAAAAAACCCACGTTTATAGCTCTTGAAAAAATCCACGGTTATAGCTCTTGAAAAAATCCACGTTTATAGCTCTTGAAAAAATCCACGTTTATAGCTTTGGAAAAATCCACGTTTATAGCTCTTTAAAAAATCCACGTTTATGATCTGAGGTCCTTTGCATTATTCTTAAAAGAAATCCACGTTTATAGCTCCGAGGGTCCTTTGAAAAAAATCTTTAAAAATCCAAGTTTTTAGTTCTAAGAGTCGTTTAAAAAAATTCTTTAACATTCAAATGCATAGTTCTGTGAGTTCTTTAAGAAAAATTCTTTAAAAAATCCAATTTTAATGCTCTGAGGGTCTTTTGAAAAAAATGTAGCTCTGAGAATCCTTTGCAGAAAATCTTTAAAAAATCCACATTTATATAACATTTTTATATGGTTTTGCCTTTGAAGTTTTTGAAGATATATGTATAACCTCAACACATTTAAAGTGAAACATGGGGCGTATACGTTTTGTCGTTGATCATACGTATTGAGATTATTTTCAGATTTCTCACCCTTCTTCTTTCATCTCGTAATTTTTTCTTGCTTCTCCTTAAGGAAAATACTTTTTCTTAATAATATTTTCAATAATTTGAAATTTGATTAAATACTGATAAATAACTAATTTATATATTTCCTCTCTTTCCAGGTAACTAACTCAACATTCTTTTATATCAAAATTTTCCCCTCCCTCTATAAATTCCACAAAACATCAAATGAAGTGAAAAGCAATGGCAAAAAAAAAAAACGACTCCTGAACCTTTTCGTCCATTCACATAGTGTATTGTAAGTAATTCCCTTGTACCCCCCTCCAGCTTCCCCCAAATAAAACATATTTGATAGTAACCCGTAAACGTGTTCAAACATTATAATGGCTGCAGTGTTGTACACGATGTCATGCGGTATTTGTTGTTGTTGCTGTTGTTTTTTTCTGCCCTGCATATATGTGTTCTTTATGTGATATACGATTTATTTATTCATTTTAAATCCCGTTTGAAAATAAAAGCTACAACAACAACAACGAATTGTGAACATATATTACCTTTTTTCCAAACACTATTGTATTGGAAAAAATGTAGAAAGAAAAACATGGGATTTACAACTAATCAAATATGAACGTAGAAATATATGTGTACGCTTTATTTGTTATCAGCTTATACTGTTTTTTTTGCTGGCCATGTGCTGGCAGGAGGGGTGAGGGGGGAGCAGCAGAAATTTCCCTGATTCACATTGTATTTAATGTTGTTGTGTATGAATTGAAGATAATATTTGTAGTTATGCTTCATCAGAGGAATTCATTTAAATCAATTTCCATGGGTGCGTATGGGTGACATTTAATAATGAAATGCATTGGGGCGTATACGTTACGTAAAAATGGGGAGTTATTCGTCATACGTAGGGATGGCTTTCAACCTCAATGGTCTTAATCGAGGATTTTTAAGGGATTTCTCAAGCCGGGGATTCTAAAATGTGAGACCACGTTTCAAAGAGGCTCCCTTAAAGAATCTTCAATGAAAATGATTTTTTTTTAAAAATTGAAGCCTTCCTAATGGACCTACAATTTAGATTTTTAAAAAATCTTTTTCCAACCTCTTTTAAGGACTTATAATGTGTTTTTTGGTTTTCTTAAAGGATATACCAAGCGGATTCTTTAAAAATTATTTATTTATAATTTATTTGGATTTTTTTAAAGAATTTTCAAGCCACCTATTATTACTATTACGCGAATTTTCATAGATTTTTAGAACTCTTTAAAGGACCCTAAACGCCATTTATTGAAGAGTTTTTTTTCCAGGAATTGTTAAACGGGGATTTTTTAAGCTTTTCTGGAGGACCTACAACCTAGAATTTTCCCCATCCACCTTTGTGGACCCACAACATGGAGATTCAACGAATTTTGGACCTTCTTCAAGGACCTACAATGTGGAATTTTACAAGATTTTTGAGGTCCTTTTGAAGGACCTACAATGTGGATTTTTTCAAGAATTTTGATCTCCTCCTGGATCTATTCAGTGTATTTAAAAAAAATATCTACCATTTCAAGGGACGTACACCATGGGGTTTTAATGAATTTTTCTAGCCTCCTGATTTTTCAAATACATTTTCCAATACACTGTTAGGTCTCCACGTTGATTTAAAAAAAATAGCCCTCCTGAAAAGACCCACACAGTAGATTAAAAAAATCTGGACTGCCAAAGGACCCCCCACATGCATTCTTCAACCCTTTTTAAAAGAAAATATAACTAAAGAAATTTTCTGGACCCCCGACGCGATTTTTTTAAAGAATTCTATAGGTTTCCCAAAGGATTCTCAACGTGGATTTTTAAAATAATTGTCTCAATCTCCTCTAAGGATCTGCAATGTGAATTTTTAAAAATTCTTTAAAAAATCCAAGTTTATAGCTCTTAGAGTTCTTTAAAAAAATCTTTTTTTTTTTCAAAATCCACGTTTATAGTCTGACGTCCTTTGCAAAATTCTTAAAAGAAATCCACGTTTATAGCTCTGGGGGTGCTTTAAAAAAAATTAAAAATTCTATGTTCATACCTCTGAGGGTCCTATAAAAAAATACAAATTCCACCTTTATAGCTCTGAGGGTCCTTTTAAATTTTCTTTAAAAAAATCCACGTTTATAGCACTGAGGTCCTTTGCAAAATTCTTAAAAGAAATCAACGTTTATAGCAAACTGTATTTCTTAAGGCTCTTTCAGGCCTATCTAAAGGATTCATAGATAGACGTAGATTTTTTTTGTCAATTTCCATGCCTCTCTAACAGACCTACAACGAAGATTTTTTAAAGAAATCGTTAGGCCTTCCAAAAAACACGAGGATTTTTTCGGAGAATTTTACTACCTTGCGTAAAAACCTTACACGCCTTCTTAAAGCACCTCCAACGTGCATTTGTAACGTTGTCCTACAGCTTGAATTTTTTACAGAATTCTTCAGGACTATCTAAAGGACTTACGACATGAGGGTCTCATGTCTTTAACTTTAAGTTTTCAGGTCTACCTAAGAAAACATGCAATGTGGATTTTATAAAGAATTCTACAGGCCTTCCAAAGGCATTTTTTCTCCAGAGAATATATTAGAAATATTTTATGCCACACAAAGAATTTTTCGATGATATTTTCAAGCCTCCCTAAAGATCCAGCCCTATGGATTTCATTGAGAATTTATCAGGCCTTAAACATGAAAGAAATTGTCAGGATTTCTTAAGGACTTACATCCTGGATTTTTTAAAGAATTTTTCAAGCGCCTTTAAGAACCTCCAACGTGAATTTATTAGTTAATTGTTCATATCTCCTTGAAGGACCTACAGGCCGGATTTTTTCAAACATTTAAGAGACTTGCAACGTGAGACCTACAACCCGATTTTTTGAGGAATTTTTCAGACCTTTTTTAAGGATCTGCAACACAGATTTTTAAGGAATTTTTCAGGCCTCACAAGGTACTGTAGCGTGAGGTTTTTAAGAATTTTTTTGCGGACCCAAATTTTATGAGCCTCCTTAAAGGACCTTTATTTTAGAGAATTTTCAGAGCCTCTTAAAGGATCTACAACATAGATATGTAAGGGATTCTTCCGGCCTCCTAAAGTACTACAGCGTGGAGTTCTCTAGTTTTTTTGAAGACCTGAATTTTCAAGCTTTCGTAAAGGATCTACAATGTTTTTTATTAATTTTACCAACCTTCTTTAAGGACTTACAGTGGGATTATAAAACTATTTTCATGCTCCCCTAAAGGTCTCACAATGTGGAGTTTTGAATAATCTTTCAAGCGTCCTAAAAGGCCCTACTATGTGAATTTCCAAAAGAATTTTTCAATCCTCTCTAAAGGTCTTACATCAAGGACTTATAGATTTTTTCAGCACAGCTTAAAGGGCCTACCTTGGGGATTTTTAGGGAATTTTCCACGACACCCAGAAGATCCCGCAACTGGTTTTTATAGATATTTAAAGGCCTTCCACATGGAATTTTTTAAGAACTTTTAAAGTTTCCATTCGAACCTAAATTCTGGATTTGTAAGTCATATTTAAAGCCGCCTCTAAACCTGTATTAAAAAAGTAAAGAAAGTATTCAAGTCGGGCGGGACCGATTTTATGATACCCTACACCACTTTTCATATTTAGTAGATCCTCCTCTAAATCGATTTCAACTAAATTTGCCAAAACATTTGTGTCTTTTCAATTCGGCCTTGTATTACCCATTTGGTATACAATTAATTTTAAATCGGATAAAAATATATATGAAGCTATCGGAACCGACGTCGATAAAATTTGGCAAAGGTATTTCTGAGCTGTATTTGATATATTTTCCTGAATATCGTTGTTACGGAGTGCATATTACGGCTGTGGGTAACAAATCGGATGAACAGTATATATGGGTGCTATAGCTATATCTGAACCGATCTTCACCAAATTTGGCATACTCGCTTCTAAACTCAATTCGGTCGTAAGTACCAAATTTCATCCCATTTGGGCAAATATTAGACATTTGGTGCACAATAAAAGATAAATCGGACGAAGTTATATATGGGAGCTATATCCAAATCTGAACCGATCTCGATAAAACTTAGCAAATGTATTTCTGAGCTGCATTTGATATATTTCCCCAAATATTGTTGTTACAGAGTGCATATTACGGCTGCAGAGGACAAAAATAACAAATCGGATGAAACATATATATGGGAGCTATAGCTATATCTGAACCGATCTTCACCAAATTTGACATACTAGCTTCTAGTCTCAATTCGGTCACATGTGCCAAATTCCATCCCATTTGGACAAATATTAGACGTTTGGTGTACAATAAAAGGTAAATCGGACGAAGTTATATACGGGAGCTATATCCAAATCTGAACCGATCTCGATAAAATTTAGCAATGGTATCTCTGAGCTGCATTTGATATATTACCCCAAATATTGTTGTTACAGAGTGCATATTACGGCTGCGTAGGACAAAAATAACAAATCGGATGAACAGAATATATGGGGGCTATAGCTATGTCTAAACCGATTTCGATCAAATTTGGCATACTTATTTTTAGGCCTAATTTAGTTGTATGTGCAAAATTCCATACTATTCGGACTGATATTACACGTTTGGTGCACAATAAAAAGCAAATCGGACGAAGATATATATGGGAGCTATATCTAAATTGTTACCGATTCTCTCCAATTTCAATAGGGCTCGTCCTTGGGCCAAACAAATGTTGTTTGGAAAATTTCATCTCAATCGGATAATTTTGTTCAAGCATTTTGTTCACAAGAATACATGGACAGACGGACGGACGTACAGACGGACTGACTGACATGCATAAATCAACTCAGAAAGTAATTCTATGGAGATCCTCAAAAGTAACTATGTGTCTATCTCGCTTCCTTCTCCATGTTACAAACAAATGCACAAAGACATAATACCCTTGCCACTATGTGGTGTAGGGTATAAAAACCAAAAGTGACCTCGATATCAAATTTCAGTATTTCATTACAGTTCCAATAACCGACGGCACATTTTGTGGCATTTTGGACTTTCGTAATACGCATTTCCACCACCATATCTCAATCCCAGGGATCAACAGAGGACTCAATATCACATTTCGAGATTCCAACTCAATCCCTTCACCCGATACCAAATTAAGTACCATTTAATAAAAAATTTTAATACAACTTTTCGATTCGTCGAAATATGTGTGTTTTTTTACGAATTTCGAAGCCTAAATTCCGAGCCTTATATGAGGAGTTTGCATAGAATTTTTTTAAGATATTTTTCTTATTGTTTTTAAAGAATTTTTTCAAGCCTCTTTGCAGAACTTACAACCTGGAGTTTTTAACAAAATTTTCAAGTTTTCCTCTTAGATCTACAGTGTGAATTTTTTTTGTTAAGATTCGGGTTTCCTTAAAGAACTTTTTAATTAAAGGATCTTTTAATGTAGTTTTCAGGCTTCTTTAGAAGACCTGAATAATTTTTCTAAACTTCTCAAAGAACCTAGAATTTGGGATTTACAAGAATTTTTTAGGCCTCAATTAAAGTTTCTACAACAGGAATTTTTCCTATGATTTTTCAGGCTTCCTTAAATGACAAACATTATGGATTTTTTTAATAGTTCTTCAAGCCAATATGAAGGACCTCCAACGCAAATTTTTCTGGTCCTTCAAAGTGTTTTTTTTTTAATGGAGAAATGACAGACCTGTAACCCGGATTAACAAAATGTCAGAATTTTTGAAGGTCCTTTAAAGTGTTTTTTTTTTTTTAATGGAGAAATGAAGATTTTTCCTCAAGCCATTCTAATAGGCCTTTAATGTGTGTTTTAAAGCCTACCGTAATGATGCATAAGTCGGATTTTATAAGATTTTTTCCTTCCCTTCGTTCTTTCCTTGTTTTTTATAAGGAACACCTCACACCTTCTTGCTGAGGCTTCAAAGTGTTTTTTTTTAAATAAATGTTTGTACCTCTTTCTTGGACATTTAAAAAATTGTCGTGCATAGCCTTTCAAATAAGGTTTTTGGTCTCGTCTAAAAAATATCTCTTTCAAGGACCATTGGACGTATACCTTCTGTCAACACTCATACGCTCCATTGTCACATTTTTCCTGATTTTAATTTTCGAATTTCTTCGAATGACCCAAAATCATTTCAATTTTCATTTATAAAAATCTATTTTCATTATGTCCATCGATTTTCCCGGACCCCCTCCATTTCCTCCATTTCCCCACCGAATTGACATTTGTTCTATGCTAATTAAAGCGAACAATGGCGATGGCTGTCCTTTTTTTTGCTGCCGCCATTTCATTGGCCATTGTCTGAGTTAATGGAGAAAATGAAATAGATTTGGTCCAAAGAGACCTCGATGAGGCACTTGTGACCGTATCATATGACATATACCCTCTCTGGACACGTGGCTGAGAGTATAAAAAATTGTCCAAATGTTTAAGGGACCTTTAACGTGCTTTTTTATCTGAATTGAGTTTTGAATTATTCAAGACTGTTTATATTACCCAAAACGGGGATTTCTAAAGAAGTCCTCCCTACATAGTGAAGTTTTTAAGATTTTCTAAGCCTTCCTAATAGGCCTTTAACGTTTATTTTATAAGTGTTCAAAGCCTCACAAGTTGGATTTTTTTTTAAATTTTTTTCCAAGCCTTTCTCAAGGACCTCTAACACCTTCTTGCTGAGGCTTCAAAGATATTTTTTTTAAGTGAATGTTTGTGCCTCTTTCTTGGACATTTCTTTTTTTTATATAAGGTTTTTGGTCTCGTCCAAAAAATATCTCTTTCAAGGACCATTGGACGTATGCCTTCTGTCAACACTCATACGCTCCATTGTCACATTTTTTCTGATTTTAATTTTTTTCTTCGAATGACCCAAAATCATTTCAATTTTCATTTATAAAAATCTATTTTCATTATGTCCATCGATTTTTCCGCCCCCTCCATTTCCCCCACCGAATTGACATTTGTTCTATGCTAATTCAAGCGAACAATGGTGATGGCTGTCCTTTTTTTGCTGCCGCCATTTCATTGGCCATTGTCTGAGTTAATGGAGAAAATGTTCAACTATATATGTGAACCACAAGTTGATGTTCATACATTTGAATTGCCATTGTCTGTTCGGACAGTTCGGTTGGGTCCCATATTTTCCCCGTTTTTTTTTTTCCGTTCGGTCATCACACATTAATATCGCGGCACACACACACACACGCACACTTGCACTCAAAATAATAATTATTATGATTGCGGTTGTATTTGTAGTGTAGGGTATTGAGGGGAAGGTAGGGGAGGGGTATGGTATGACCGTCTCCATGTTGTTTTTGTGGGTCTCCATTTTTTTTTGACTTAATTGAATTCCATTTCTATGGCTACTGAGCTTTTGCGTTGTATTTCTTTTGACTACAGTTCTGCATTGTCTGCGGAATTGTCTGCATATAGATATGAGAATACAATTGTTGTGTTTTTCCTTTTTTTCCATTTTTTCTAAAGGTCATTGTGTTGGAAATGTTACCCTCCCCCCCCCACACACACATTTTGTGTAATTTATTTAAATAATAATAACAAAAAAAAGGACAACATGGGAGGACGCAAGGGAGAGTGCGAGAATGAACGAAAAAGGGTATTCAACAAGTTCAGTTATTGTCCATACACTTTCCTTTGTTGCTCTGGGCTATGGCAATAATTTTTCTTGCTTCTCAATGTGACCTCTTTGTCTGTAAAATGTCCTTGCAATGTTTATGTGAGAGGGGTGTGAGAGAGAGTGCATTTCTAGAGACCCTATATCCTTGACTCTTTAATTGCATAAATTATTCGTTGTGTACGAAAAGCAATTGCGGACATCCAGCTAAGTTCCAGACAAAGTACTTGAACGAAATGAATTTAATTATTTGGAAATTGTAAATTTGACATCATTTGTCAGGAAATTTCCAAGGAAGAGAGAGAACTTTTTGAAGGCTATAAAAGTTGTTTGCGAGCGTATGATTAACAACAACATTCATACGCTCCCTGGGACAATAAGAAATGCATTAGAATAAATTGTACTCCCAGAGTCATAATATTCCATGGGTGAGTATGATTAATGGGGACACTCATACGATCCCATGGGACAAGTCAATTTGAATTATTATAAATCATACGTCCTCATTCTTTGAGACCACGAAGGGGGTCTTTTTATTTGATAAATCAAAAAAAAAAAAAAAAACAATAAAAGAGCTGTAATTTGGGCCGAATTTGGCCATTTTTCAAAAAAAAAAAAAAAAATAAATAAATAAATAAAATAAAATTCTGTTAACATTTTAAAAATACCGAACGTAGCCAACCATACGACGACGTGGACCTGCATAGGCAACTTTTGTTTTAGGCCATTACAATATTCAAATGCGAAACTTGAAAAAATTGGTGAATAATGTCGCTAAAATCATCAAAACACCGAACTTTTTGAAGGCAATAAAAGTGGTTTGCGAGCGTATGATTAATAAAATCATTCATACGCTCTCTGGGACAATAAGAAATTCATCAGAATGGGTTGTACTCACAGAGTAATAATATTCCATGGGTGAGTATGATTAATGAGAACACTCATACGACCCCATGGGACAAGTCAATTTGAATTATTATTAATCATACGTCCTTATCGTTTGAGACCACGAAGGGGGTATTTAAACCCCGGCCATTGATAAATCAAATAAAAACATGTAAAAAAGCTGAAATTTCGGCCAGGCCGAAATTTGAATGCCCTCCAAAACATGGAACGAATTTGGCAATTTCCCAAAAAAAAAAAAATCCGTAAAAATTCTGTTAAAATCCTAAAAAAACGTAGCCGTTATATTAGGGTCTATACGACGACGCGGACCTGCTTAGGCAACTTTTGCCATAAGCCATTACAATATTCAAATGCGAAACAAAAAAAAAAATATATATCAGGAGGTACCATTATATGGAGGCTATACCAAAACGTGGACCTGCACAGACAATTTTCTGTCACAGGCTATAGTATCCATTACAAACTTCATATACCACATTTGAAACATTTCCGGTGAATAATGTAGCTAAAATCATAAAAATACCGAATATCAGAAGGTACCATTATATGAAGGCTATACAAAAACGTGGACCTGCACATACAATTTTCTGTCATAGGCTGCAGCATACATTACGAACTTCAAATACCAAATTTGAAACAATTCCGGTGAATCAAGTCGCTAAAATCATCAAAATACCGAATATCGGGAGGTGCTGTTATATGGGGGCTATAAGAAGGCGTGGACTTGCACGGACAATTTTCTGTCATAGGCTATAGTATCTATTACGAACTTCAAATACCAAATTTGAAACAATTCTGCTGAATAATGTCGCTAAAATCAACAAAATACCGAATATCGGGAGGTGCTGTTATATGGGGGCTATGCGAAGGCGTGGAACTGCATGAATAATTTTTTGGCATAGGCTATAGTACCCATTACGAACTTCAAATACCAAATTTGAAACAATTCCGGTGAATAATGTCGCTAAAATTAACAAAATACCGAATATCGGGAGGTACCATTATATGGGGGGTATACGAAGGCGTGGAACTGCATGAATAATTTTTTGGCATAGGCTATAGTACCCATTACGAACTTCAAATACCAAATTTGAAACAATTCCGGTGAATAATGTCGCTAAAATTAACAAAATACCGAATATCGGGAGGTACCATTATATGGGGGGTATACGAAGGCGTGGAACTGCATGAATAATTTTTTGGCATAGGCTATAGTACCCATTACGAACTTCAAATACCAAATTTGAAACAATTCCGGTGAATCAAGTCGCCTAAATCATCAAAATACCGAATTTTTTTAAAGATTTTCCAAGGCATCCTTGAAGGACAAACAAAGTGGATTCTTTAAAGAATTTTCAAGGCATCCTTGAAGGACCAAGAACGTGGATTTTCTAAAAAAATTTCTAAATAATTTTCAAGGGATCCCTGAAGGATAAACAACGTGATTTCTTCACGAATTTTCAAAGCATACTTGAAGGACAAAGAACGTGGATTTTTAAAGAATTTTCAAGGCATCCTCGAAGGACAAACAACCTGGATTTTTAAAGGAATTTTAAGGCATCTTTAAAGGACAAACAATGTAGATTTTTTAAAGAATTTTCAAGGCCCCTCTTAAGGACCTTTAATTTGCAATTTCTAAAAAATCTTCAAGACATCCTTGAAGAATAAACAACGTGAATTTTTTAAAGAATTTTCAAGGAGGCTTTGAAGGACAAACAACGTGTACTTTTTATAGAATTTTTAAGGCATCCTTAAAGGACAAAGATTGTGGATTTTTAAAGAATTTTCAAAGCATCCTCGAAGGACAAACAACCTGGATTTTTCAAAGAATTTTCAAGGCATCTTTGAAGGACAAACAATGTAGATTTTTTAAAGAATTTTCAAGGCTCTCCTAAGGACCTTCAATTACAACCTTCCTTGAAGAATAAACAAAGTGGATTTTTTATAGAATTTTCAAGGAACTTTAAAGGACAAATAACGTGAATATTTTCCAGGATTTTCAAGGCATCCTTGAAGGATAAATAACCTGGACTTTTTCAGAATTTTCAAGGCATTCTTGAATGTGGATTTTTTCGCTGGTCACTTGCAGTTTTCTTTTAACGAGGATTAAATTATCCAACTTCCATTCGCTTTGGGCAAAATTTGCGAATTCCACATTTAAAATGTTCAAATTAAATCGGTCATTTCAAATTTACAATTTGCCAGCAGAAAAATCACAGGTACTACAACGTCCCTTCGGCACTGGTATTGGCTAATTATAAATGCAATATTGTATCGCCGCCACATTCAGGCACTTCAATTATGCCCAATTTATCAAATTAAGTTAATGATAATGAATGGACATTTAGCATTAATGTCCTAATTTTGGAAAATATTTTGTAAAAGCAATTAGCATTATGTTTATTTCATAATAGCCTCGGGCACATATGGACACATTGTGGACCCATTTAATGTGTGTAGTATATAAAAGATTTTACAATTGTAAACCAAAAGCTAGTTAAATTGACTTCAATCATTTAATAAAAACTGAAACTAAATTAAAATTGGATTTATTTCAAATTTCATACAGATGTTGAACTAAATTTCATATAATTTAGTTCACAGTCAAGGAATATTTGGCAAAATGCAATTTAATTTAATATTGAAATGAGGGACGTATGAGTAACGTTAACAATCATACGCTCCAGAGACACGAATAATTTTAAAATATATAAAAGAGTAGTGAAATGTGACTGACTGAGAGAGAATCAAGAATCAAAGCCGAGACGAGGACAATATACATTTTTTTAAAGTTTTCACTTTGGGAGGTTAGGAAATTATTAAAATATCAACATTTTGGGTCCTTGATGGGGCCTTGAAATTAGTTTAATTCAAAATTTTTAGTCCTTTTTTAAAAAAAAAGTTTCGTTAGCAAAGTCCTGAAATTTCTACAAGAACATTCACATTGTATATCCTTTTTAGGAGGCGTGAAAAATTATTCAAAATATCCACGTTGTTGGCCTTTTGTAAAACCCTGAGAATTATTTTTAAAATCCGCTTTGTATAGCTGTTAAGGGGGCTCAATAAATTCTTTAAAAATCCGCATGTTGTGTGTCTTTTAAGCGGCCTAAAAAAAATCTTTAAAAAATCACGTTTTATGTCCTGTAAGATTTTTTTAGAAAATCCTCGTTGTATGTCCTTAAGAGGCCTGAAATTTTTTTTTTTAAGAATTCCTGTTGCAGGCCCTTTAAAAGGTCCTTAAAATTATTTTTGAAATTCACTTTATTCACTTTGAAATTCTCCTAGGGGTTCCTGAAAAAAATCTTTAAAAAATCACGTTTTATTTCCCTTAAGAGGTCCTCACAATTTTTTAGAAAATTCACTTTATATCTCTCTTAAGGGTTCCTGAAAAAAATCTTTGAAAACCCTCATGTTGTATGTCCTTTGAGGGGGCTTAAAAATCACGTTTTATATCCTTTAGGAGAGCCTGAGAAATTTTTCTAAAAAAATCGCGTTATATGTCCTTTAAGGGCTTGAAGAAGTCTGTAAAAAGTCTGTATTATGTCCTTTAAGAGGGCATAAAAAATTTGTCAAACTACCCGTTGAAGATCCTTTAAGAATTCCTGTCTTTGTCTTTAAGGAGGCTTTAAAAATTATTTAAAAAATGCATGATGTCAGTCCTTGAAAAATATCTTATGAGGAGGTTCATTTTTTAAACCATGTTGTGTGTCCTTTAACCGGGCATGTATATCCTTTAAAGAGGCTTGAAAAATTCCTCAAAAAAATCACGTTTTATGTCTTTAAGAGGCTTGAAAAAACCTAGACCTTAAGAATTATTGTCGCAAGTCCTTTTAAGAGGCTCGAAAATCCTTAAAAAAAATTTCTTGAAAATATTTTCTGAAAATTGTATTTATTTATCGAAGTTGTAGTTGTGGGTCCTCTAGGGAGGCTTTAAACATTCTTCAAAAAATACATGCTGTAATTCGTGGCTGAAGTTCTGTTGTAGGTATTCTTAGGAGACCCGAAAAAATCTTTAAAAAATACCTTTAAGGGGCCTGTATGTCCCTTTAAATGCCTTGGAAGAAAATGGCTTAAGAATTCCTGTTATTGATCCTTTTAAGAAGCCCGGAAATGCTTTAAAAATTCTTCCTTTAAGGGGGCCTGAAAATTTCATTTAAATATCCAAGTCCTTAACGAAGTCCTGTTGTAGGTCTTTTTAAGATGCCCGAAAAAAATCTTCAAAAAATCCATGTTGTATTTTTTTTTTAATGTGACTTGAAAAAAAATTTTAAACGGCTCTTTGAAGATCCTTTAAGAATACCTGTAGGAGATACTTTTAAGAATCCGAAAATGCTTTAAAAAATTTTCCTTTTAGGGGTTTTGACAAATTTATTTAAATATCCATTTTGTCGGTACTTTAGGAAGGTTTTAAAATTTAAAAACAATACATGATGTGAGTCATTGAAGAAGACCTGTGGTGGATCCTTTTAAGAGACCCCAAAAATCTTTAAAAAATATATGTTGTATGTCCCATAGTACGTCCTTGAATGAGTCTTTTAAGAACCCCAAAAAGAAATCTTTAAAAACTCCTTTTAAGGGGGCCACGTTGTATGTCCTTTAATGAGCCCTGAAAAATTACTTAAAAAGTTCAAGTGGTCGTTATTTAGGGAGATTGGAAAATTTCTTCACAAATTCCGAATTTATGGTCCAGCAAATTCACGCTGGGTGTATTAGAAGATTTTCAAAAAAAAAAAAAAAAATAAATAAATAAATAAATAAATAAAAAAAAAATGAAAAAATAAAAAAATAAGTAAAAAATTAAAAAAAAATGTTGGTCATGATAATCACCGGTTCGGGTCTTTTTGGAAGGCTAGAAATATACTTAATACATTGACGTTAGAGGCTCTTTAGGGACTCTTTGAAAAAATCTTAATTCACCATTTTATGTCCTTTAGATAGACTTCAAAATTATTTGAAAATTCGTGTGGCAGGTCCTTTAGGGAGGCTTAAGAAGTTTTTTAAGAATTGACTTGCTTGAAAGATTCTATAAGAAATTCAGTTTTGTAGATATTTAAGACTTTAGGAGGCCTCGGAACAATCTTAAAAAATACCTTGAAGGACCACCCAAAATCCACTTTTTAAGTCCTTTAGAAACAAAGGGACCTTGAAAAAAATCTTTAAAAATTAAAAAAAAAACTTTAAAATCAACGCTTGAAAATCTCTAGAAAGGGCTTTGGGACCCTAGGAAAGTTCATGTGGTAGGTCCTTTAAGAGTTTCTTTTAGAATCGACATTGTGTCCTTAAGAAAAGCTGGAAAGATCCTATAAGAAATTCCGTTTTGTAGATTCTAAAGACTTTAGGAAGGCTCGGAAGAAACTTTAAAAAAATTGCGTTAAAGGTCGATCCAAAATCCACTTTTTAAGTCCTTTTGGGGAGCCTTAAAATTTTTTGGAAAATAAAAACAAAAACTTTAAAATCAACGCTCTAGGAAGGACTTTGGAACCCTAACTCATGTGGTAGGTCCTTTATGGAGGCTTAAGAGTTTCTTTTGGAATCGACATGGTGTCCTTAAGAAAAGCTGGAAAGATCCTAAAATAAATTCCGTTTTGTAGATTCTAAAGACGCTATGAAGGCGTCCTTTTGGGGAGCCTTGAAAAAAAACTTTAAAAATTAGAAAAATCCGCTTGAAAATCGATTTAAGGATTTTATAAGAAATAGTTTGTAGATTCAGAAGACTCTAGAAGGACTACAGGAAAATTCACGTGATAGGTCCTTTATGGAGGTTTAAGAAGTTCTTTAAGAATCGGCCTGGTGTCCTTAAGAAACGCTGGAAAGATCCTATAAGAAATTCTGTTTTATAGATTCTGAAGACTTTAGGAAGACATGGAACAAAACTTTAAAAGAAATTACATTGAAGGTCGATCTAAAACCCAAGTTTAAGTCCTTTTGGAAAGCCTTAAAAGGATTTCAAGGATTTTATAAAAAAAATCAGTTTTGTAGATTATGAAGACCCTAGGAAGGCTAGGCATAAACTTTAACAAAAATTATGTTGAACATCCATCCACAATCCAAGTTTGAAATCCTTTGGGGAGCCTTAAAATATTAAAAAAAAATTGAAATCAATGCTTGAAATTTGATTTAATGATTCTATAAAAAATTCGGTTTGTAGATTCAGAAGACTTTAGGAAGGCCCGGAACAAAACTTTTAAAAGAAATCATTGAAGATCTATCAAAAGTTTTTTTAGTCCTTTCGGGAGTCTTGAAAGAAATCTTTAAAAATTAAAAAAATCCTTTAAAATCAACGATTGAAAATCGATTTAAAAAAGTTATGGAAATTTTATTTTCACCTCACCTTAAAAATAATGTCACTTTTTTTCTTTTAATTCTCCTCTCAAATTTTATTTTCACCACACCTTAAAATAAAAATAATATCATAATAATTCTCCTCATCATCCCTGTGTGTGGCGTATAAGTGTTGACAGCACGTATACGCACGCATTTACCCCGAACACCTTATTTTTGCAAATAATGGCTCTTTTAATTTTTCCATTTAATTATTCGTCCCTTTTTTTAAGTTTATAATCCTTTAATGGGCTTCGCAAAACTATCTTGCATTTCATGTCCTTATTACGAATTTAACATCACACAGGATTTAATGAAAAATAATTTAAAAAATTACAAAAACACCAACAGTATTGTAATGTTTTCCATTAAATATAACAATAAGACAAGTCATTATTATTTTGAAAATATCCCATCGTCTGTATTGTTGGTCAGGCCAGGCCAGAAGGAAGGAAGAGAGCGCAGACATTATTATTGTGGCTACTGCCATTTTGCAAACCTCACATCATTTGTGATGGCTGTAGATAAAACTGGAATTGCTGTTATGGTTTGTGGAAAAATTGAGGCTATAATTTTTGAGGGGTAAGGGAGGAAGGGTGAGATGGGGATAAATTAAAAATTTAAAAAGCAGTAAGTTCGGCCGGGCCGAACTTTGAATACCCTCCACCATTTGGAACGAATTTGAAAATTTTCAAAAAATAAAATCCTTAAAAAATTCAGTTAAAATTTTAAAAATACCGAATATAGCCGTTATATTGGGGTCTATACGACGTGGACCTACATAGGCATTGTTTGTCATAAGCCATTACCATATTTAAATTCGAAACTTGAAATAAACGGTGAATAATGTAGCTTAAATCATCAAAATATCGAATATAGGGAGGTACCGTTATATCGGAGCTGTGCAAAGACCTGGACCAGCCTAGACAATTTTCTGTCACAGACTGTAGCCTCCATTACGAACTTCAAATACGACATCTCAAACAATTTCGTTGGGTTTTGTACCTAAACTCGTCAAAAAAATCGACTATAGGGAGGTACTGATATATGGGGCCTATACGAAGACCTGGACCTGCATAGACAATTTTCTGTCACAGACTGTAGTTCTCACTACGAATTTCAAATACCAAATTTGAAATAATTCTGGTGAATAATATCGGTAAAATCATCAAAATACCGAAAATCGGGAGGTATCGTTATATGGAAGCTATACGAAGACGTGAACCTGCACAGATAATTTTCTGTCGTAGGCTGTAGTATCCATTTCGAACTTCAAATACCAAATTTGAAACAATTCCGGTGAATAATGTCGCTAAAATCATCAAAATACCGAATATCAGGAGGTATCGTTATATGAAAGCTATACGAAGACGTAGATTTGCGCAGATAATTTTCTGTCGTAGGCTGTAGTATCCATTTCGAACTTCAAATACCAAATTTGAAGCAATTCCGGTGAATCAAGTCGCTGAAATCATCAAAATACCGAATATCGGGAGGTCCCGTTATATGGGGGCTATATCAAAAAGTGGACCTGTACAGGCAATTTTCTGTCATAGGCTGTAGTATCCATTTTGAATTTCAAATACCAAATTTGAAATAATTCCGGTGAATAATATCGCTAAAATCATCAAAATACCGAATATACGGAGGTGCCGTTATATGGGGGCTATACGAAGACGTGGACCTGCACAGATAATTTTCTGTCGTAGGCTGTAGTATCCATTTGGAACTTCAAATACTAAATTTGAAACAATTCCGGTAAATAATGTCGCTAACATCATCAAAATACCAAATATCGGGAGGTACCGTTGTATTTAAGCTATAAGAAGACGTAGACCTGCACAGATAATTTTCTGTCGTAGGCTGTAGTATCCATTTCGAACTTCAAATACCAAATATGAAACAATTCCGGTAAATAATGGCGCTAAAATCATCAAAATACCGAATATAGGGAGGTACCATTATATGAGGGCTATATGGAAGCGTGGACCTGCACAGATAATTTTCTGTCATAGGCTGTAGTTCCCATTACGAACTTCAAATACCAAATTTGAAATAATTCCGTTGAATAATATTGCTAAAATCATCAAAATACCGAAAATCGGGAGGTATCGTTATATGGAAGCTATACGAAGACGTGGACCTGCACAGATAATTCTCTGTCGTAGGCTGTAGTATCCATTTCGAACTTCAAATACCAAATATGAAACAATTCCGGTAAATAATGGCGCTAAAATCATCAAAATACCGAATATCGGGAGGTACCATTAAATGGGGGGCTATATGAAATTGTGGACCTACATGGCCCATTTACGAAATTCGAATTAGAATTTTACGCGGATCAAGGATATATACACTTTGTTGGGTCTGACATGAGTATTTCGAGGAGTTACAAACGGGATGACAGAGTTAATATACCCTCCATAGTATGGTGGAGGGTATAAAAATTTGAATAAACCAAACAAGTCGCAAATTTGTAGATTTTCGAATTCATATAAAATAGCCAAGCCTGCGTATGATCAACGCCACTACTCATACGCCACCATAGTTAAGTTTGATTAATGACACTCATACGCCACCTCTGGTCATTCGTTTCCCCTCTATCTTTAATGTGGAAAATTCGTATGTTTCTGACGTTGCCATATCTCCGACACCACTGTGATAGCTCATCCTGACGATGATGAACATCCTTTTGGTTTCTTTATGAACTTTATGAACAATAATAAGCATTCTTCGTCTCTGTTCTCTCTCTCTCTCGGTTGCAATGCACTTCCATGCAAGATAGAAAAAGAGAGAGAGAGAAAGAGAGAGCGAGAGAGAGGGAGAGAGAGTGCCTGCATGTATATTAAATATCCTTTAGTCACATCACTTTTTCTTTATTTTACAAATTTTGTTGCAGCAGAATACCAGAACATGTGTGTTCGTGGCTCATGTGTGCCTGCACAGTATTTATCAAGCCTGTACTGCTATGTGTTGGCAAGGAAATATGATTTTCCTCTAACCAGACCCCAGACCACAACTTGTTGTTTAAACAATAAACGAAATAAACAAGAAAATTTCATAAACCATTACTCGACAGACGAAACAACAAAGTCTTCTTTGGCTTTGTGGCAGAATATTGTGTGTGTGTGCCAGACACTTGGTTTTCCCGGCAAGGGAATTTAGTTCGGAATAAATACCAAACATACTTTTGCACTCATTTTCCCCAAGTCAATTGTAAATACATTGACATATGTCCCCGGGGGGGGGAATAAAATTGGTAAAAATTTAAGAAGGCATTATTTTTAAGGCATTTGCAGATTAGGAGGGAAGGGGATTATGGATGTCATATTAGATTTTTTCAAAAATGTGTGTATAAGGTCCCGCAAGTCTAACAGTTGTGAAATTTAAAAAGGAATTTTCAATGCTCTCTAAGTGACCTAAAATGTGGATTTTTTTAAGGATCTTCCGAGCCTACCTAGATGACCAACAATGTACATTTTTTAAGGATTTTTCAAGTCCCTCTTTAAGTCCTTCTTATAGGGCCTAAAACTTTCAAAGTGCATTTTTCTCGAATTTTGGAAGTCCCCCCCATAGGACTTTCTAAAGGACTTACAACGTGAATTTTTATAGAATTTTCCAAAGCACCTTCAGTGGGGATGCTAAGTCTCCCAAAAGGGACCTACATGCCTAACGAAAGGACCTATAGATGTGATTTTTTAAACAAAAATATTTCTAAGGGACCTAAACTTGTTTTTCAAGCCTCCACAAAGGACCTTTAATGCGGATTTTTAACGATTTTTCAGGCTCCTACAAGGTGAATATTTTAAAACGTATTTCCAACCTCTCTAAAGCACCAAATACGTGGACTAAAAAAATATATATCCTTCCTTTATTCTATAACGTGGCTCTTCAACGTCAGCTCTCTTTTAATAATTGTCCCCTCAAGGGACCCGCAAGGTAGATTTTCTAGAGGCCTTTTTGGTCATTTATATAACTATAGGGCCTCTAAGGCCTGATACTCAATTCTAGAGACATCGGTAGATAGTTTCTCTACTTTAGAGGTCTCTGAGGCCAGCTACTCTACTGAAGACTTTAAGTTACTCCATTCTAGAGCCCCCTGATGGCAACTACAAAATTCTGGAGGCTTTTGAGGCCAGCTACGCCACTGTAGGCTCTCTAAAACCTGATTTCCGCTATTCTACGGTGGATCCCCTAAAAAAAGCTACTCTAATCTAGGCCTCTGACGTCATCTACTCTACTGTAGGATCCTGAAGTCAGTTTCTCCATTATCGATGCCTCTGAGGCCAATTAATGTATTCTAGAGACCTTAAGGTCATCTATTTCAACCTAGATGCCTCTAAGGCCAGCTACGCCATTGTAGGCCCTCTAAAACCAGCTACTCCATTCAGGAGGCCTCTGAGGTCTCCTACTCTACTGTGGACCCCCTAAAGCCACCTACTCTATTCTAGGCCTCTGACGTCAGCTACTCTACTGTAGGGTCTCTAACGTCAGCTTCTCCATTATCGATGCCTCTGAGGCCAATTGGTCTATTCTAGAGGCCTTTGAGACCATATTCTTAATCTGAAGCCAGCTACTCCATTCAAGAGACCTCTGATGTCCACTACTCTACGGTGGACCCTTAAAGCCAGCTGCTCTATTATAGGCCTCTGGGATCATCTTTTCTACTGTATGACCTCTTAAGTAAGCTTTTTCGTTCTAGATGCCTCTGTGGCCAACTATCCTCTTATAGGAACTTTGAGGCCATCTTCTCCAGTCTAGATGCTTCTGCAGCCAACATTTGAAGTCCCTACTGGACATTTGAAGTCCCTACTTCATTCTAGAGACCTCCGAGGAGAGCTACTTTACTCTAGGTCCTCTGACGCCAGCTGTTACTAGTGTGGGGCTTCTAAAACTTTATAATAGCATCTGAGGTCAGCTACTCTACTATAGGGTCTCCAAAATCGGCTTGTCCATTATCGACTCATCTGAAACCAGCTACTCTATTTTAGGGGCCTTTGAGACCATCTTCTCCGTTCTAGAGGCCTCTGAGTCTAGTTGCGCTATTCAAGAGACCTTCGAGGCCAGCTATTCTACTCTAGGCCCTCAGAGGCCAACTAGTCTTCACCTACTCTACTGTAGAGCCTCTAAAATATTATTCTAGTGGCATCTGAGGCAAACTACTCTATTTTAGAAACCTTTGAGGACATATATTCCATTCTAGAGGCCTTTGAGGTCCGCTACTACATTCTAAAGCACTCTGAGTCCAGCTACTTTTCTCTTGAGCCTCTGAAACCTCCTACGCTCGTGTAGTGACCTTTGGAGAGAGCTACTCTTCTACTGTAATGCCCTATGACGTGTCGTACGCTATTTTTGGAGCCTTTGAAACCAGCTACTCCGTCCTAGAGGCCTCTTAGTTCAGTTACGCCATTCAAGAGACCTCTGCGGCCAGCTACTCTACTCTAGGTCCTTTGACGCCAACCGCTCTTCACGTTCTCTAATGTATGGCCTCTAAAACTTTGTTCCAGTTTCATCTGAGCCCAACTACTTTATTTTAGCGACCTTTGAGGCCATCTACTCCATTCAAGAGGCCTCTGAGGTCCGCTACTACATTCTAAAGCGCCAGTGAGGCCAGTTACTTTTCTCTAGAGCCTCTGAAACCTGCTACTCTCCTGTAGTGACCTTTGGAAAGAGCTACTCTACTGTAATGCCCTATGACGTGTCGTACTCTATTTTTGAGGCCTTTGAGACCAACTACTCCATTCTAGAGGCCTCTGAATTCAGTTACACCATTCAAGAGACCTCTGAGGCCAACTACTCTATTCTAGGCTCTCTGACGCCAACTGCTCTACACCTATTCTAATGTATGGCCTCTAAAACTTTATTCTAGTGGCATCTAAGGCCAACTACTCTATTTTAGCGACCTTTGAGGTCATATATTCCATTGTAGAGGCCCCTGAGGTTCGCTACTACATTGTAAAGCGCTCTGAGGCCAGTTTCTTTTCTTTAGAGTCTCTGAAGCTTGCTACTCTTCTGTAGTGACCTTTGGAGAGAGCTACTCTACTGTGATGCCCTATGACGTATCGTACTCTATTTTTGAGGCCTTTGAGACCAACTACTCCATTCTAGAGGCCTCTGAGTTCAGTTACGCCATTCAAGAGACCTCTGAGGCCAGCTACTCTACTTTAGGTCCTCTGACGTCAACTGCCCTTAACCTACTCTAATGTATGGCCTCTAAAACTTTATTCTAGTGGCATCTGATGCCAACTACTCTATTTTAGAGGCCATTGAGGTCATCTATTCCATTCTAGAGGCCTCTGAGGTCCGCTACTACATTCTAAAGCGCTCTGAGGCCAGATTCTTTTCTCTAGAGCCTCTGAAGCTTGCTACTCTCCTGTAGTGACCTTTGGAGAGAGCTACTCTACTGTAATGCCCTATGATGTGTCCTCCTCTACATATCAGAATTCCTCTCTAAGGCCTCCCCAATCGAAAAACAAACTTTTTCATCATTCAAAGATGGCCAAATTATATTCTAAAGCAAATTTCCTTTTTGTTACTCTCCAATTGGGCTCAACCTACGCAAAATTTGCCATTCTTTAAGTATTTTTAGAGGACTTTCAATGAAGATTTTCCAGGAATTTTTCAAAACATTTTCGATGGAGATTTTTTTAAATTATTTTTCCAACCTCCCTAAAGGACCAACTGCTAGGAGTTTTTAAAGATTTTTCCCTCCTCAGCCGCCAATTTTTTGTTACTTCCCAATTGGGGTTCAACTTCCAAACCTACACACAATGGCCTGGAGTCGGCACACTTGTCGTACAACAACAAAATTTGCGATTTTTTAAGATTTTTTGTAAAGGACTTTCAATGTAGATTTTTAAGGAATTTATCAATAGATTTTAAATTTCGATTTTTAAATTATTTATCCAACCTCCCTAAAGGACCAACTGAAAGGATTTTTTAAAGATTTTTCCCTCCTCAGCCCCTAATATTTTTGTTACTCCCCAATTGGTGTTCAACTCCCACACCTACAAACAATGGCCAAGAGTAAGCAAACTTGGCGTACAACAACAAAACTTGCCATTTTTAAGGATTTTTAGAGGATTTCAATTGGAGATTTTTAAGAAATTTTTCAAAAAACTTTCAATGGAGATTTTTAAATTATTTTTCCAACCTCTCTAAATGACCAACTGCTAGAATTTTTTAAAGATTTTTCCCTCCTCAGCCCCCAATTTTTATGTTACTCCCCAATTGGGGTTCAACTCCCACACCTACACACAATGACCTACGGTAAGCAAACTTGTCGTACAACAACAAAACTTGCCACTTCTTAAAGATTTTTAGAGGACTTTCAATTGGAGATTTTTAAGGAATTTTTCAAAAGATTTTCAATGGAGATTTTTTAAAATAATTTTTCCAACCTCCCTAAAGGACCAACAGCCAGGATTTTTTTAAGATTTTTCCCTCCTCAGCTTCCAATTTTTTTATATTACTCCTTAATTGGGGTTCAACTCTCACACCTACACACAATGGCCTGGAGTCGGCACACTTGGCATACAACAGAAAAATTTGCCCTTTTTTAAGAATTTTTTTAGAGGACTTTCAATGGAGATTTTTAAATAATTTCTCAAAGATTTTAAATCGAGATTTTTAAATTATTTTTCCAACCTCTCTAAATGACCAACTGCTAGAATTTTTTAAAGATTTTTCCCTTCTCAGTCCCCAATTTTTATGTTACTCCCCAATTGGGGTTCAACTCCCACACCTACACACAATGGCCTGGAATCGGCACACTTGGCATACAACAACAAAATTTGCCATTTTTTAAGGATTGTTTGAGAGGACTTTCAATGGAGATTTTTAAGGAATTTTTCAAAAAAATTTCAATGTCAATTTTTAAATTACTTTTCCAACCTCCCTAAAGGACCAACAGCCAGGATTTTTTTAAAGAGATTTTCCCTCCTCACCCCCAATCCATTTTTTTTCAATCCCTGAACTCGTAAAATTCGATTAAAATATTAATTTAAAATATATATATTTTTTTTATTTATTTATTTATTTTTTTTTTTTTTGGTTTATTTATTTTCCAACATCAAATTATTACATTGTATGTAAGTGCAATATGGAATTGTAATTTATTTGTGCTCTACTCACACGTAGTAACTAATGTTTCTCCCTTTCTGTTCGTGATGATGATGATGATGATGACGATACTGATATTGATATTCCATAGATGATTAGCTCCCTCCGGGGTGAGAAAGAATTCCGTTATTTACTAAACCATATTGACGCTCAGTTCAATTCCATGCGAATAAATATTTAAAAATAAGTTATCTATTGGGAAATTTGCCAAATAAAAGGATTGTGTCATATTTCATATGAAAATCCAATTTCAAATAGGTTTTTAGTTATTTTTCATGTGAGTGGACATTTGGGGCGAAAAGAAAATAGAGGAAAATTCGGTTTGTTTTTTTCTGTTATTATTTTTCCGGAATTTTTTGTTTGGGAAACAAAAAAACATTACCTGGAACAATACAACAGGTGTCGCCAAGGATTTACATACATATTGCATATTCAATTGAAATTTACTGTCTGGAGGGGGATTTGGAGTGTTTGGGAAATGAATATAAATTTTGAACACAAAATAAAAAAAAATTAAAAAATTTCAACTTTTAAGTTTTAAAATATTCATGGAAGAGTGGGAGCGTATGAATGATGAAAAATCATGGAGGATGGAAAATTTATTAAACAACCTTCAAGCCTGAGCAATGAACTCAAGAAGTTTGGAACAATAATCCACCTTAGAGGTCCTTTAAGGATGTTGCGAAAATTATTTAAAAAATGATCTATATTTAGCGATTTTGAAAATATTAAAAAACCACGTCGTAGGTCGTTTAACGAAGTGGAAAAATGTTTTTAAATATCACTTTGAAGGCCCTTTCGGGAGTCTTTGGAAAATATTTTAAATATCCACGTTATAGGTCCGGAAGTCTTTGAAATTATTAAAAAATCCACTTTGTAAATCCTTTCGAAAGTCCTTGAAATTATTAAAAAATCCACGTTGTAGATACTTTCGGAAATCTTCGAAATTATTAAAAATCCACGTTGCAGATCCTTTCGAAAGTCTTTGAAATTATTAAAAAAAATCCACGTTGTAGATCTTTTTGGGAGTCTTTGAACATTATTAAAATATCCACGTAGTAGGTCCTTTCGTGAGCCTTATTAAAATATTTTAAAATAATCACGTTATAGGTCCTTTAAGGAAGTTCAAAAATATTTAAAAAACAAGTTAAAAAGCAATAAGTACGGCCGGGCCGAACTTTGAATACCCTCCACCATTTGAAACGAATTTGGAAATTTTCAAAAAATAATATCCTTAAAAAAATTCTGTTTAAATTTTAAAAATACCGCATATAGTCGTTTTATTGGGGTCTACGACGTGGACCTACATAGGTATTGTTTGCAATAAGCCATTACCATATTCAAATTCGAAAACTTGAAATAAACGGTGAATAATGTAGCTAGAATCACCAAAATATCGTATATAGGGAGGTACTGTTATGCGAAGACCTGGACCAGCATAGACAATTGTCTGCCATAGGCTGTAGCATCCATTACGAAGTTCAAATACCAAATTTGAAACAATTCAGGTTAATAATGTCGCAAAAATAGTCAAAATACCGAATATAGGTAGGTAATGTTATATGGGGGGCTATACGAAGACGTGGACCTGCACAGTAAACTTTCGGCCTTAGGCTGTAGTACCTCTGTCGAACTTCAAATACAAAATTTGAAATAGTTCCGGTAAATAATGTCGCTAAAATCATCAGAATACCCAATATCGGGAGGTACCGTTATATGGGGGCTTTACGAAGACGTGGACCTGCACAGTAAATTTTCTGCCTTAGGCTGTAGTACCTCTGTCGAACTTCAAATACAAAATTTGAAATAATTCCGATAAATAATGTCGCTAAAATCATCAAAATACCGAATATCGGGAGGTACTGTTATATGGGGGCTATACGAAGACATGGACCTACATGGCCCATTTTCAATACCAAAAGTCCTGCGGACAGAAAACACATTTGAGTAAAATTTTATCAACCTACTTCATTTCGTTCGGAAGCGAGAGTGATTTCCACAGTCAGACAGACGGATAGACGGACGGACGGACGGACATTGATAAATCGACATAGAATTTTATGCTGATCAAGAACATATATACTTTGTGGGGTCTAAAATGTATATTTTGAAGGTTACAAACGGAATGACAGACTCAATATACCCTCCATACTATGGTGGAGGGTATAAAAATCAAGCCTTCCTAAGTGACCAGCAACATGGATTTGTTATAGGTTTTGATAGTAGGTTAACCCTCCCCAAAGGACCTACCACCTGAATTTTAAGGGGTTTTTTTCAAAGGACTTTTAATAAGAATTTTTAAAGACTTTTACAAGTTTTCTCAAAGGACCTTCAATGGGGACCTTCATTGTGGATTTTTGAAAATTTTCAAGGCATCTTTGAAGGACAAACAACTTGGATTTTTACAGAATTTTCCAAGGTTTATTTGTGCATTTTTTTTGAATAATTTCTTCAACCTACCCAAAGGTCTTACAATGCTTAGATTAAAAAAAAAATCCAACCTCTCCCCAAAGGACCTATTACCTGAATTTTAAGGGTTTTTTCAAAGGACTTTTAATGTGAACTTTTAAAGAACTTTTACAAGTTTTCTCAAAGGGCCTTCATTGGGGATTTTCAAAGACTTTTTGCTCAGACCCACCAAAGGACCTAGATTGTGGATTTTTGAAGATTTTCAAGGCATCTTTGAAGGACAAACAACGTGGACTTTTACGGGATTTTCCAAGGTTTATTTGTGAATTTTTTTTTTTGAATCATTTCTTCAACCTACCCAAAGATCCTACAACGATTACATTAAAAAAAATCCAACCTCCCCCTTAAGGATTTACCACATGAATTTTTTTAAAGAATTTTTTAAATCTCCCTGAAGGATCTTTTTCGTGAAAATTTGGAGAATTTTTAAACCTTCCTAAAAATCTACCAAAGGACCTACAATGTGAATTTATATACAATTTTCCAAACTAAGCTTCAATAGCAATTTTAAAGAATTTTAAAGTCTTCCAAAAGGACCTTCAACCTAAGGGACTTACAAGCCTCACTAAAGGACCAACGAAGCTAACAAAAAACTACAAGCCTTCTAAATGTTGAGATGTGCCAAGTCTGAATGGAATCGGATGTTAATTTCGCCTTTTATGAGCCTTTGTGGGGGAGGTACCAGATCTAGCGTTAGTATTTGTACTGGGATGTATGAAATATGAAGAGAACTGGATGCTTATTTCGGATTTCATAATAGTTTTGAAACTTTGACCCTTTGTGGGGAAGGTACTAGAAGGAATGCTCCGATCTCCACCAAGTATGAATGGAATCGGATGTTAACTTTGCGTTTTATGGATATTCAAAATTTTTACCCTTTGTGGGGGAGGTAGCAGAAGAAATGGTCCAATCGCTACCATCTTTATAACAGATCTAGTGTTGATAGAAATATTTAGACCAGCTAAGTCTTAATGGAATCGGATGATAATTTTGCGTTTTATAAGCTTCGCGGATTTTCAAAAATATGACCCTTTGGGTCGGAAGTTCCCTAAGTAGATGATCGATATATTCTATCATCACACCACTTCTTGGGTTAATTAAAATATTGTGATGTGTGTTATTTGACGAGAACCGGAAGCTTATTTCGGATTTTATAATCGTTTTGATTTTTCAAAACTTTGGCCCTTTGTGGGGGAGGTACTAGATGATCTCTGCCGATCTCTGTCATCTTAAGATCAGATCTAGTGTTCCTAGAAATAATGGGATGTGTGTAATTTTAAGAGAATCGGATGCTTATATCGGTTTTATAATCGTTTTGGTTATTCAACATTTTGACCCTTTGTGGGGGAGGTACCAGAAGGAATGATCCGATCTCTACCACCTCCATAACAGATCTTGTGTTGATGAAAATATTTAGATGTGCCAAGCCTAATTGGAATCGGATATTCATTTCGCACTTTATGAGCTTAATGGATATTCAAAATTTTCAATCTTTTGTGGAGAAGGTACCAGAAGCTGTAGACCGATATATTCCACCATAACAACAGACCTTGGGTTAATAAAATTATTGGGATGTGTGAAATTTCAAGACAATCGGACTCTTACATCACAAGTCATAAGAATTATAATTATTCATCATTTTGACCCTTTGTGGCAGAGGTATTTGATGGAGTGGACCTATATTGTCAATTTCCGCACCAGATCTCGTTTTTATGCTAATATTAGGATAGGCAAAGTTTGAGCAAAATCAGATCATCCTTTCTCTGTCTGTGCAATAAAATATTTTCTTTGAAAAATTCGATATTTTGTGGGAAAGGTATCGGAAGGAGTTTACCGATATTTCCCTTCTCCGAACTCGATCTAAGTTTGACAAAAATATTACGATGTACCAAGTTTGGACCAAATCGGAGCTATCGTACGCACCAGTCAGTCAGACAGACAGACGGACGTACGGACATCGCTAGATCGACTGCAAATGGCCTGAAACGGATTTGGTTCAAAGAGACCTGGGTTCTGAAACCGTTATTTCGATGAGATACGTTTTGGCCTCTCTAGCCATTCAGGTTATAGGATTTTTAGAGAGGCTTCATTATTTGACAAAAATCCACTTTGTAGGTGCTTTAAGGAGGTCGAGAAAATTATTGAAGCATTTCAAAATTATTAAAAAAAATTCTATCTCTAGGGCCTTTGGGGTGGTTGGAAAAATTATTTACAAAGTCCACGATATAGGTCCTTGGGAAAGGATGAAAAATTCCTTAAAAAGATCTGCGTTGTAGGGTCTTAAGAAGTTTGGACAATTATTACAAAATCTGCGTTGTAGGTACTTAAGAAGTTTGGAACAATTATTGCAAAATCCACCTTAGAGGTCCTTTAAGGATGTTGCGAAAATTATTTAAGAAAGCATCTATGTTTCTCGATTTTTAAAATATTTAAAAAACCCACGTTGTAGGACCTTTAACGAAGTGGAAAAATATTTTGAAAATCCACTTTGAAGGTACTTTCGGGAGGCTTTGAAAAATATTTTAAAAATTCACGTTATGGACCCGTTAAGGAAGTTCAAAAAATATTTTAAAAAATCCACGTTGTAGGTCCTTTAAGGAAGTTCAAAAAATATTTTAAAAACTTCACGTTACATGTCCTTTAAGGAAGTTGAAATTTTTTTTAAAAAAACCAGAGGCCCTTTAAGGAAGTTTAAAATTATTTTAAAGATCCACGTTATAGGTCCTTTAAGGAAGTTCAAAAAATATTTAAATAAAAATAAATAGGTCCTTTCAGGAAGTTCAAAAAATATTTTAAAAAGCGTCTACATTTACCCATTTTCGAAATATTTTAAAAAATCCATGTTTTAGGTCGTTTAAGGAAGTTCAAAAAATATTAAAAAAAAAAATAAATAGGTCCTTTAAGGAAGTTCAAAAAATAATTTTGAAAATCCACGTTATAGGTCCTTTAAGGAAGTTCAAAAAATATTTTAAAAAACCCACGTTAAAAGTCCTTTAAGGAAGTTCAAAAAATATTTTAAAAAACCCACGTTAAAGGTCCTTTAAGGAAGTTTAAAAAATAATTTTGAAAATTCACGTTATAGGTCCTTTAAGGAAGTTAAAAAAAAATATTTTTGTGAGTCTTTAAAAATTTTAAAAAAAATCCACGTTTTAGATCCTTAATGAAGCTTGGAAAATTATTTTAAAAATCCACGGTATAGGTTCTTTAAGGAAGTTCAAAAATATTTAAAAAAATAACTTTATAGGTCCTTTAAGGAAGTTCAAAAATATTTAAAAAAAATAACTTTATAGGTCCTTTGAGGAATTTCAACAAATATTTTAAAAAATCCACGTTGTAGGTCCTTTCGGGAGTCTTTGAAAATTATTTAAAAAATCCACGTTGTAGATCCTTCCGGAAATCTTCCAAATTTTTAAAAAAATCCACGTTGTAGGTCCTTTCGGGAATCTTTGAAAATTATTTAAAAAATCCACGTTGTAGGTCCTTTCGGGAGTCTTTGAAAATTATTTAAGAAATTCACGTTGTAGGTCCTTTCGGGAGTCTTTGAAAATTATTTAAAAAATCCACGTTGTAGGTCCTTTCAGGAGTCTTTGAAAATTATTTAAAAAATCCACGTTGTAGATCCTTTCGGGAGTCTTTGAAAATTATCTAAAAAATCCACGTTGTAGGTCCTTTCGGGAGTCTTTGAAAATTATTTAAAAAATCCCCGTTGTAGGTCCTTTCGGGAGTCTTTGAAAATTATTTAAAAAATTATTTAAAAAAAATCCACGTTGTAGGTCCTTTCGGGAGTCTTTAAAAATTATTTCAAAAATCCACGTTGTAGGTCCTTTCAGGAGTCTTTGAAAATTATTTAAAAAATCCCCGTTGTAGGTCCTTTCGGGAGTCTTTGAAAATTATTTAAAAATCCACGTTGTAGGTCCTTTTGGGAGTCTTTGAAAACTATTCAAGAATCTATGTCGCAGGTCCTTTAAGGAAGTTAAAAAAATATTTTAAAACTCCACGTTAAAGGTCCTTTCGGGTGTATTTGAATATTATTTAAAAAATCCACGTTGGGGATCCTTAAAGAAGCTTGGAAAATTATTTAAAAAATCCACGTTGTAGGTCCTTTCGGGAGTCTTTGAAAATTATTTAAGAAATCCACGTTGTAGGTCCTTTCGGGAGTCTTTGAAAATTATTTAAAAAATCCACGTTGTAGATTCTTAAAAAAGCTTGGAAAATTATTTAAAAATCCACGTTATAGGTACTTTAAGGAAGTTCAAAAAATATTAAAAAAAATCCACGTTGTTGGTCCTTTAAGGAAGTTCAAAAAATATTTTTAGAAATCCACGTTATAGGTCTTTTAAGGAAGTTAAGAAATTAATTTTAAAAACCTATGTTTTAGAACATTTAAGGAAGAAATTGAAAAAATTGAAAATAATAATAAATTGAAAAAAAAAACAACATATTGGTCCTTTGAGAAAGTTCAAAAAATATTTTAAAAGATCCATAGGTCCTTAAGGAAGTTAAAATAATATATAAAAAATGCAGGTTATAGGTCCTTAAGGAAATTAAAAAAAAAATATTATGGGTCCTTTAAGGAAGTTAAAGTTCCACGTTATAGATCCTTTAAGGAAGTTCAAAAAATATTTTAAAAAATTCACTTTATAGCTCCCTAAGGAAGTTAAAGAAGTTACGGATCCTTTAAGGAAGTTCAAAAATATTTTAAAAAATCCACGTTATGGGTCCTTTCGGCAGTCTTTGAAAATTATTAAAAAATCCATGTTAAAGGTCCTCTAAGGAAGTTAAAAACATGGTTTAAAAATCCATGTTGTAGGTCCTTTAAGGAAGTTAAAAAAATAATTTAAAAAATCCACGTTAAAGGACTTTTAAAAATTAATTTTAATTTTTTAAAAATATCAAAGAATGTTGGAAAATTATTTAAAGAATCTACGTTGTAGTTCCTTTTGAGAGTATTTGAAAAATTATTAAAAAATCCACCTTGTAGATCCTTTAAGGAAGCTAATTTTTTTTAAAAAATCCACGTTATAGGTCCTTTAAGGAAGTTTAAAAAAAATATTTTAAAAATCCACGTTGTAGAAGTTGGAAAATTTTAAAAAAATCCAAAATCCATTTTATCTAAAAATCCACGCTGGAGGTCCTTTGGGGATTTTTTAAAATCATTTTCCATTATAATGAAATTTCTCTTATAAAATGTAGCAGATATTGCACCTCCTTCCTTTTCTCCGTTTCCTCAATCACCACCTCCCTACCACCTCCTCCTCCTCCTCCTCTCCCTCACTTTTATATTTACAAACTACTCAATTAAAAAGTTATTTAACCCAACTTCGTCTAATGCAACTAATCGCAAAGTTTTTACCTGGTGTTACGCCAACAATTACAACAAAATCTCTCAATTCTTCATAGCTCCAGGGCAGAGCAGCGTAAAACAAATTACAAAGATAATGCAAGAAAAGCAACAGCAGAGCAAATAGCTCATTCCGCTCCCGGGAAGTTAAAGATCCTAGATTTAGTTTAGAAATTAATTGAATTAATTTTGTGGTGCAACCAACGAAGAAAAAAGTGGCTCAAAGGGAAACGCAGCTTTCGTTCGACGCCATCAAGTTTTGGAAGTCATGAACGTGACAAAAACGGGAGGATATTTCCGTCGCCTGATATCCCAGAGATATGGTTTGAGAACATTTGTTTGGGCCAACATTTTTGTTGTACCTATGTTCGGGATGCAGTCGCACGTAATGTTCATATTTCATTTTATTGCATTATGGTTGTTGTATTTACTGCTGTATTTTTATTGCTGTCCTTGTTGTTGTTGTTTTTTTTTTTTTTAGAATTCCATTTTAATTACTTTCAACATGAAATGTTGAAAATGTCATTGGAAATTACGTGATGTTAAATATCTGTGATGTGATATCTAGCTGCCATTAGAATTTGTTCCCATGGATTTCTAATATCCAACTCCATTCGCTAAACATGTGTGTGGGGCCACGTTCTGGTGTCTGTGTGTGAGTGCGGAGCAGCTTATCTACAAACAGATGTTGATTTTTTACAATCATAGAACTTGTACGTCCATTTCAATAGAGCTTAATTAAGAAATGCATTGGCAGGAGATATGAATGACAGGAAAAAGTCAACAAATTTCCTGAAAAAAAGAACGGCAAATAAAGGATTCTCTGTAGAGGGAGAAGGCCAGGAACAGACCATTCGAAGAAGAACGAACGCTTTTTGAGATCCACTACTCTCTTCTAGAGGTCTCTGAGGTCAGCTACACCTTTGAGGCCAACTACCTTATTGTAAGGCATATGTGGCCAGCTGCTCCATTTTAAAGGTCTCTGAAGCCATCTGCTTCATTCTAGAAGCCTATAAGGAGAACTGCTCGACTGTAGGGCCTCTGAGGCCAGCCACTTTACTCTAGGGTCTCCGTAGGTCTCCTAAGCTCAGCTATTTCCTTCAAGTGCCCTCGGAGGCTAATTACTTCCTTTCAGAGGCCCCAGAGCCGACCACTCTATTTTAGAGGCCTTTGAGGCCAACTTCTCAATTCTAGAGGTCTCTGCTCTAGCTGCTAAACTAGCTGCTCCATTTTAAAAGTCTCTGAAGCCAGCTGCTTCATTCTAGAAGCCTATGGGGCGACCTACTCGACTGTAGGGCCTACGAAGCCAGCTACTTTACTCTAGGGTTTTTGTAAGTCTTTTAAACCCAGCTATTCCGTTCAAGTGGCCCCGGAGGCAAATTACTACCTTCTAGATGCCTGTGTGACAGGTACTAGAGGCCTTTGACGTCATCTACTTAATTCTAGAGGTCTCTGTAGCCAGGGCCTCTGAGGTCAGCTATTCTCTTCTAGAGACCTTTGAGGCCAACTACTTTAATGTAAGGCATCTGTGGCTATCTGTTTCATTTCATAGGTCTCTTATAGCAGCCTATGAGGCGAACTACTCGACTCGAGGGTATATAAGGCCAGCTACTTTACTCTAGGGTCTCCGTAGGTCTTCTAAGACCAGCTATTTTATTCAATTGGCCTCGGAGGTCAATTACTACTTTCTAGAGGCCTCGGAGCCTGCTACTCTATATTAGAGGCCTTTGTGGCCAACTACTTAATTCTAGAGGTTACTGTAGCCAGGTACCGTCATTTGGGGCCTCTGAGGCCAGGTACTCCAATCTAGTGGCCTCTGAGGCCTGCTACATTTTTCTAGAGGTAACTGAGGTCAGCAACTCCTTTTAAGAGTCAGCTACTTTACTGCAAGACATTTGTAGCCAGCTGCTCCATTTTAGAGGTATCTGAAACCAGCTACTTCATTCTAGAAGCCTTAGAGCCACTCGATTGTAGGGCATGTAAGGCCAGCTACTTTACTCTAGGGTCTCCGTAGGTCTTCTAAGACCAGCTATTTTATTCAATTGGCCTCGGAGGTCAATTACTACCTTCTAGAGGCCTCGGAGCCTGCTACTCTATATTAGAGGCCTTTGAGGCCAACTACTTAATTCTAGAGGTTACTGCAGCCAGTTACCGTAATTTGGGGCCTCTAGTGGCTTCTGAGGCCTGCTACTTTTTTCTAGAGGTAACTGAAGTCAGCTACTCCTTTTTAGAGTCAGCTACTTTACTGCAAGACATTTGTAGCCAACTGTTCCATTTTAGAGGTATCTGAAGCCAGCTACTTCATTCTAGAAGCCTTTGAGGAGAGCTACTCGATTGTAGGGCATGTAAGGCCAGCTACTTTACTGTAGGGTCTCCGTAGGTCTTCTAAGACCAGCTATTTTATTCAATTGGCCTCGGTGGCCAATTACTCCCTTCTAGAAGCCTCGAAGCCAGCTGCTATATTTTAGAGGCCTTTGAGGACAACTACTTAATTTTAGAGGTTTATGTTGCCAGTTACTGTACTCTGGGGCCTCTGAGGCCAACTTCTCCATTCTAGAGGCCTCTTAGGCCTCTGCTCTCTTCCAGAGGTATCTGAGGTCACCTACTCCTTTCTAGAGGTCGGCTACTTTACTGTAAGACTAGCTGTTCCGTTTTAAAGGTCTCTGAAGCCATCTGCTTCATTTGAAAAGCCTATGAGGCAAACTAATCGACTGTAGGGCCTGTGAGGCCACTTTACTCTAGGGTCCCATAGGTCTTCTGAGACCAAATATTTTATTCAATTGGCCTCGGAGGCCAATTACTACCTTCTAGAGGCATCGGAGCCAGCTACTCTATATTAGAGGTCTTTGAGTCCAACTACTTAATTCTAGAGGTTTCTGTAGCCAGTTACCGTAATTTGAGGCCTCTGAGGCCAGGTACTCCATTCTAGTGGCCTCTGAGGCTGGCTACTCTACTGTAGGTCCTCTGAAGGGGGCTGAGGCTAACTACTCCACTGTAGAGGCCTACCTGGTCAGTTATTCTATTCTAGAGGTCTCTGTGGCAAGTTACTCTACTCGGAGGTCTCTGAGGCCAACTACTTCATTCTAGAGGTCTCTGCAGCCAGTTATTGAACTCTGCTGCCTCTGAGGTCGGCTATACTACTGTAGGGCCTCTGAGGCCAGGTACTCCATTCTAGAGGTCTCTGTGGCAAGTTAGAGGTCTCTCAGGCCAACTACTTCCTCCTAGTGGTCTCTGTGGCTAGCTACTCTACCCAAGGATATCTGAGGCCACCTACTCTGACCTCTGTGGCTAGTTAGTTTACTCTAGGTGCTGAGGACAGCTACTCTACTCTAGGCCCGGTACTCTATTCTAGAGGTCTCTGTGGCATGTTAGAGGTCTCTCAGGCCAACTACCTCATTCTAAAGATCTTTGTGGCCAGTTACTCATCTCTAGAGCTCCCGAGGCCAGTTACTCCTTTCTAGAGGCTGCTGTGGTCACTGAATTTACTCTAGGGCCTATGCGACAAGCTACTCAATTCTAGAGGTCTCTGCGGCCAGTTACTCTGCACTAGGGTCTCTGAGGCCAGCTACTCAATTGCGAGGCCTCTGAGATCAATAACCCCATTTTAGAAGTCGCTGAGACCTGTTACTCTACTGCAGGCCTTCTACTCCATTCTAGAGCCCTATGTGGCCAGTTCATGTACTCTAGGGCCTCTTAGGCCAACTCCACCGTTCTAGACGTCGATTTGTTCACTTACCTTAACCTAGGGCCTCTGTGGACAGTTACTCTTCTCCAGAGGTCTCTCTACCACAAGGCCTCAGAGGGCAGCTACTCCATTATGAAGTCCTCTAATACCAGCTACTCTACTGTAATGCCTCTAAGTATAGCTACTACATTCTAAAGACTTCTGAGGCCAGCTTCTTTATTCTAGAGGCACCTGGGAGCAGCTACTCCTTTGTAGAGGCCAGATATTTTACTGTAGGGTCTCTAAAGCCTGCTATTTTATTCTAAAGGTCTTAAAGGACAGATTATTTTATCTAGATCCTCTACGGCCTGATACTCCATGCAAAAGGCCTTAGAGACCAACTTCTCTGTTCCGGAGGCTTTTGAGGTCATGTACTCCATTCTATGGGCATCTAAGGCTAGCTATTTTCCTGTAGGGCCTCAAAAGCTAGCTGTAAGGTTTCTGAGGATTGCTGCTATATTCTGGTGGCCCCTGAGAAATTCCTACTCCATTTTAGAGGTCTTTGAAGCCAGCTTCCATTTAGAGGCCTTTGAGGTCAGCATGCTTTTTCCCTCTTATTTTTAGCCTCTGAGCTCAGCTGCTCTACTACAGTGACCCTCTGATGCCATCTCCTTCAAATGTCAGAATTCCACCATAAGGCTTCCCCAACCAACGAATCAATTTTTTCAGAATTCAAAATTTTGCAAATTATATTTAAAAACAAATTTCGCTTTTTTTGTAACTCACCAATTGGAATTCCTCTCCCCCCCACACACACATCCACAATGGCCGGGAGTAAGCACACTTGTCGTACAACAACAAAATTGCCATTTAAAGAACATTCCAACGGTAGTTGTTATTGCTGTTGTTGGAGTCACTTGAAACATGCCGGGGACCCTTAACACAATGACTGCATGGCAGAGATGGGGGAACAGAGTTTAACCGAAAGCCAAAGACCTTAGAAGTGACATATGTTTCCGGATATTATGTGTGCTTTTGCACTCCCCCCGCTTGCCCTCTTCTGGAATTTTTCCCAAATAATACATTAACTACTTGAGTGAACAACATGAAAACATAAATACCTACCGAAAAAATATGTATAAACGACATATAAATATTAATTGTCTGGAAAATAAGGAAGTTTTTTGTTTCCTGGAAAAGTTTTGAGTTGGCCGAAAGCATAACTTTCTGCGATTGTTACGGGGGTAGGGTAGAAGAATTTTTTAAATATAAATTTTCTATACGTAAAACTATTCTCCACCTGATTTTCTATACGAAATCCTAGTCTCCACAAGGTTTTCGTATAGAAAACATAGTCTCCATTATAGATTTTCTATACGAAAAACTAGTCTCCACTAGTTTTTCTATACGAAAACCTAGTCTCCACTAGTTTTTCTATACGAAAACCTAGTCTCCACTAGTTTTTCTATACGAAAACCTAGTCTCCACTAGTTTTTCTATACGAAAACCTAGTCTCCACTAGTTTTTCTATACGAAAACCTAGTCTCCACTAGTTTTTCTATACGAAAACCTAGTCTCCACTAGTTTTTCTATACGAAAACCTAGTCTCCACTAGTTTTTCTATACGAAAACCTAGTCTCCACTAGTTTTTCTATAAGAAAACTTAGTCTCCACTAGTTTTTCTATACGAAAACCTAGTCTCCACTAGTTTTTCTATACGAAAACCTAGTCTCCACTAGTTTTTCTATACGAAAACCTAGTCTCCACTTCTGTTTCTATACGAAAACCTAGTCTCCACTAGTGTTTCTATACGAAAACCTAGTCTCCACTAGTGTTTCTATACGAAAACCTAGTCTCCACTAGTGTTTCTATACGAGAACCTAGTCTCCACTAATTTTGCCATACGAAAATCTAGTCTCCACTAGTTATTCTATACGAGAACCTAGTCTCCACTAATTTTGCTATACGAAAATCTAGTCTCCACTAGTTTTTCCATACGAAAACCTAGTCTCCACTAGTTTTTCTATACGAAAACCTAGTCTACACTAGTTTTTCTATACGAAAACCTAGTCTCCACACTAGATTTTCTATACGAAAACCTAGTCTCCACTAGTTTTTCTATACGAAAACCTAGTCTCCACTAGTTTTTCCATACGAAAACCTAGTCTCCACTAGATTTTCTATACGAAAACCTAGTCTCCACACTAGATTTTCTATACGAAAACCTAGTCTCCACACTAGATTTTCTATACGAAAACCTAGTCTCCACCACATTTATTATCCCCCAAAATCAACGGCTTCTTTTGGCGATCAAAACTTTCTCTAGTCTCCATTGTTAAAAAAAAAGTGATCTCCACTAATTTTTTCCTTAGAAAACTTGGCCTCATCAACAATTAGCCAAAAAAAAGTTAGTCTCCATTAATATTTCTCTTAAAAAATGTGGTCACTACCATCTGCTCTCCACACATTTTTTTATGTTTTAAGAAAACTAGGTCTCCACTTTCTTTCCTTAGAAAACTTGGTCTGCATCAACTGTTTACCAGGCCAATATCGGTCTCCGTACACTTTTCTCTTAGAAGTATTTGTCTCCACTCCACCAACTATTTACTAAGGAATTCTGGTCCATATAAACTATGAAAAAAATTGCCTCCACCAAATAATATTTAAGAAAAATTGTTTTTCACGGTCTAGTTTTTAAGAAAACTTAGTCTCCACTATATATTCTCTAATAAAACTTGGTCTCCAATGAATTTTTTCGTGGGGAACAGGGTATCCATCAAATATTTCCTAAGAAATAGAAGTCTCCACCGAATTTATCTGTAAAAAGTAAGGTCTACACCGAATTTTCTTTTGGAGATCTTGTTCTCCACCGAATATTCGGTGGGAAAACATAGTCTACACTAAATATTCTCTATGAAACTTGGACTCCACTCAATGTTTTCGTCTGGAACAGGGTATACATCAACTATTTGCCAAAAAATGGGGGTCTCCACTAATTTTTTTTTTAAAAAATAATGTCTCCACAAATGAATAAATGGGTTTCTTTGAAAAAAAAATTGATCTCCACGGTCCAATTTCTAAAAAAACTTAGTCTCCGCTATATATTCTCAAATAAAACTTGGTCTCCACTCAATTTTTTCGTGTGGAACAAGGTACTTAGCAACTGTTTGATAAAAAAATGTAAGTCTCCACTAAATTTTTCTCTAAAACACATGGTCTACACCAAATTTTCTCTTGGAAAACTTGGTCTTCACCAACTTTTCTGTGGGAAAACATAGTCTCTACTAAATCTTCTCCATGAAAAATTTATCTCCATTAATGTTTTTTTTTCTAAGAAAAATTGGTTTCCACTAACAAAACTCTAAGAAAATAAGGTCTCCACAAATGAATAAATGGTTTTCTTTGAGAAAAAATTATCTCCTCGATCTAATTTCAAAGAAAACTAAGTCTTTAATATATATTCTCCAATAAAACTTGGTCTCCACCGAATTTCTGTTTGCAAAAAAATGGAAATCTCCAATAATTTTGTTTCTAAGAAAACTTTTCTAGCAAAACTTGATCTCCGCCGATTTTTCTTTAAGAAAACATGGACTCCATTAAACTTTCTTTATGAAAAATTTATCTCCATTGATGAATTTTTATGAAAACCTGGTCTCCACAGGGTCTCCACCAAATATTCTATAAGAAAAATTGATCTCCACAATCTAATTTCTAAGAAAACCTAGTCTCCACTGTATATTCTCTAATAAAACTTGGTCTCCATTGATTTTTTTCGTGTGGAAAAGGGTATCCGTCAACTATTTGCTAAGAAGTGGCTCCACTAAATGTTTCTCAAAACAAAAATATGATTTCCAACGAATTTTCATTTAGAAAACATAGTCTCCACTAAATCTAACTAAGAAAATAAGGTCTCCACAAATGAATAAATGGTTTTTCTGAAAAAAAAAAAAAAATGATCTCCACCATCTAATTTCTGAGAAAACTGAGTCTCCAATATATATTCTCTAATAAAATTGGTCTCCACTTAATTTTTTCGTGGGGAACAGAGTATCCATCAACTTTTTGGTATGAAATGGAAGTCTCCACTAATTTTTTCTATAAAAAAATTTGGTCTACATAAAATTTTCTCTTGGAAAACTTGGTCTCAACCGAATTTTCTGTGGGAAAACATAGTCTCCACTAAATCTTCTTTATGACACTTGGTCTCCACTTTATTTTATTTATGTGGAACAGGTTATCCATCAACTATTAGCTAAGAAATGCAAGTCTCCACTATTTTTTTCTATAAAAAAATTTGGTCTACATAAAATTTTCTCTTGGAAAACTTGGTGTCAACCGAATTTTGCGGTGGGAAAATAAAGTCTCCACTAAATATTTTCTATAAAACTTGGTCTCCACTCAATGTTTTCGTGTGGAACAGGGTATAAATCAACTATTTGCCAAAAAATGCAAGTCTTCACTAGCATTTTTTCTAAAAAGTAAGGTCTCCACAAATTAATAAATGGTTTTCTCTGAGAAAAATTGATCTCCGTTCGGTCCAATTTCTAAAAAACTTAGTCTCCGCTATATTTTCTCAAATAAAACTTGGTCTCCACTCAATTTTTTCGTGTGGAATAGGGTACTTAGCAACTATTTGCTAAAATATGGAAGTCTCCACTAAATTTTTCTCTAAAAAAATTGGTCTACACCAAATTTTCTCTTTGAGAACTTGGTCTCCACCGAATTCTCAGTAAAAAAAGTAGTCTCCACTAATTCTTTTCTATGAAACTTGGTCTCCACTCAATTTTTTTCGTGTGGAACAGGATATACATCAACTATTTGCTAAGAAAAGGAAGTCTCCACTAAATTTTTTTCTAAAAAATAATATCTCCACAAATGTATAAATGGTTTTCTTCCAATTTCTACAAAAAATTAGTCTCCACTATATATTTTCAAATAAAAATTGGTCTCCACTAAATAAACTTAGTCTCTAATATATATTATCTAATAAAACTTGGTCTCCATTGATTTTTTTTATGTGAAACAGGGTATCCACCAACTATTTGCTACGAAATGGAAGTCTACACTAAATTTTTTTCCTAAAAAACTTGGTCTCCGCCGGATTTTCTCTTGGAAAACTTGGTCTCCACCGAATTTTCTCTTGAAAAACATGGTCTCCACTAAACCTTCTTTAAGAAAAATGTATCTCCATTGATGAATTTTTATGAAAACCTGGTCTCCACAGGGTCTCCACCAAATATTCTATAAGAAAAATTGATCTCCACAATCTAATTTCTAAGAAAACCTAGTCTCCACTGTATATTCTCCAAGAAAACTTGGTCTCCACTGTTTTTTTTTTCGTGTGGAAAAGGGTATCCATCAACTATTTGCTAAGAAGTTTCACCACTAAATTTTTTTTGAACTACTTTTTTTTTGGAAAACATAGTCTCCACTAAATCTTCTCTATGAAAAATGTATCTCCATTAATAATTTTTCTAAAAAAATTGTTCTCCACTAACTAAACTCTAAGAAAATAAGGTCTCCATAAACGAATAAATTGTTTTCACAGGTCTTTTCCAAGAAAACTGTGGGTATTTATTTTAAGAGACCTGTGCCTTCCTTGTGGGGAAGAACAATGAAAGTTCTTTTTTGAATATTTTTTTTTTTTTTTTGGAAAACTCATTTTCCATTAAGAAAATTGTACCTTTCACATTTGACGAAAACACGTGGACTCAAAAAAAAAAAAAACGGCATTTGTTGTGTCTCCTGTCAATCAAAGACAAAACAACATAAATGTCCATTTCAAAGAGGGAAAATATTTTGATTATTTCAGCGTTTTTTCCTTCCTACCATCTGTCAGTCAGTCAGATGCTCGGTCTGACCGTCATTTTCTTGCCATATATGTCCTTGGTTTTTTTTTTTTTTTTGTTTTGCCATACAAATCCTATAAATGTCAGTAGAAACATGTCAGAGATGACATTTCTTTTGACATATTTTTAAGACATGGGAGGGTGGGGGAGGAGGTATAGGATGTGTGTGGTAGACCAATTGTTGATGGCGATGATGTCCTTTTGAAAAACAAAAACTTGCCTGAAAAAAAGGAAAACAATAATGTAAAGGAAATTACAAAATTGACATGTGGGTAGAAAAAGTTTCCTTTGGATATCCTCTAACTCTCCCTCTCTCTCTCTCGCTCTCCCGATAGAGGGATAATCTCCCTAAATACACTTCATAAAAATGCTGGTGGCCTCTCTTCATTTGTTGGACCATAAATTGTCACAACTTTGTGCAATTGGTTTCTCTTGTCTAAATGGGGGCGTCCTGATAATCGACAGCAGCCGTGATGGCTATGACTGGAACTCTTCATTGATCATATCTCCGGAATGAATGTCATTAAAGGCATCTGTCCATCCATGAACCAGGCAAAAAAAAAAAAAAAAAAACGGAAAAACGAAAAAACGAAAACCCAGTAGGTGAAAATGAACTTTGAATTGAATTTCCACAAAACCAAGACTCGGGGGAAACCAGGATCAGAGACAGGACTTCCATGTGAAATGTCCTGGAAAAAAAGAGCAATTCAAAAGGACCAACATTTATGTCAGTACAAAAAAAAAAAAGAAAAGTGATTGTAGAAAAAAACATTGCTCCTCACACACAGGACTCGAAGGACTAAAACAAATCCTTGATAATGGCTCTTTGTGACAAAAACAAATACTGAGGACACCAAAGCCTTTATCCACATGGTACTTTGTATGGGTAAGGGTAAGTGTGTGTGGGTGTGTGTTTCAACAGGCCAGCATTTTATTTAGTATATTAAAAAGGAATAAGGACATAGGTGTGAGTGTGTGTGTGTGTGAGTACCCTCCTCCAGCATGTAATAAGTGAGTGGCTGCGTATGGTCCTGTGATATCCGGTTATAGGTTTTTCCCCATGTTTATACACCTGCTCATCATCAGCTTACCTCTACCCACCCCCCCCTGGGCCCCTGGCCACTTCCACACCTTGTCCTCATTGTATTTCGATTATCAATACCTCCATGCAAGTGGGGAAGAGTCAACCAAAGGATGTGGTAAAGAGAACATATTAAGTCCATATTCCAACCTCCAACCTCCTACCCCCAGCCACAACCTCAGCTTTTATGTATTTACACACGCACATGCAGGCATGTATGGACCACACTATTCCATATGCAAACGTATGCGGTTTAAATTGCATTTTTGTCCAAGGATTCTGGTTTTTCCATTTTTTTCCATTCTTTTTTTTTTTTTGGTTTTTGGTTATTTTCTCTTTTGACCAAGCACTCGGTTTGATTTGTGTGTGTGTTTGCATAACTGCCAACTAGCACCAGCTGCAAGATAACAACCCGAAAGGGCACCATTAACTATATGTATTTTGCATAGCCAGGGAACACAGTCATCAACACTTCATATTCCCGGGCATTTTTGTTTGAAATTCAAGAACGGCATTTTCAATTCCTGGCACCCCAGAGGTCCTCTTCAAACAGGATATTGCAGTTTGGCCCAGCAAGGGGGCAAGGGGAAAGCGAGATAGAGCGAGACTGGTCTTTTGGGAGATTTGCAACTGGGTGTGTGTATTTTCTTTTGTTCTTTGCATTAAAGCTCCCAAAAGCTTTTGCATGCGGACTTAATCTATTGCGAAAACATGAACAATTTTGGAAAATATTTAAAAATGCAAATTTCATTTCCAATTTCCGATAAGGACATTTGGAAAAATAAAGGATACATGAAATTTTGTAGATGAAATTTTAATCAAACCTCTTATCACTTGGGAAACTTGACGTGAAAAAAAACTTGGTCTCCACGAAAGTCTCCCCGAAAATTAACATTTAGAAACTCATTATCCACTATTTATTTTTCAAGAAAACTGGGTCTCCAACAAATTTACGACCAACATTCGTTCAAGACATTGTAGCTATCACGAAATGTTCTCCAAGAAAACTTGGTCTCCACTAATTTTTTTCCAAGAAAACGGAGGTTTCCAGCAAGTTTTCTATAGAAAACGGAGTTCTCCACCAAGTTTTCTATAGAAAACGGAGGTCTCCACCATGTTTTCTATAGAAAACGGAGGTCTCCACAAAGTTTTCTATAGAAAACGGAAGTCTCCACCAAGTTTTCTATAGAAAACGTCGGTCTCCACCAAGTTTTCTATAGAAAACGTCGGTCTCCACCAAGTTTTCTATAGAAAACGTCGGTCTCCACCAAGTTTTCTATAGAAAACGTCGGTCTCCACCAAGTTTTCTATAGAAAACGTCGGTCTCCACCAAGTTTTCTATAGAAAACGTCGGTCTCCACCAAGTTTTCTATAGAAAACGTCGGTCTCCACCAAGTTTTCTATAGAAAACGTCGGTCTCCACCAAGTTTTCTATAGAAAACGTCGGTCTCCACCAAGTTTTCTATAGAAAGCGGAGGTCTCCACTAAGTTTTCTATAGAAAACGGAGGTCTCCACTAAGTTTTCTATAGAAAATGTCGGTCTCCACCAAGTTTTCTATAGAAAACGTCGGTCTCCACCAAGTTTTCTATAGAAAACGTCGGTCTCCACCAAGTTTTCTATAGAAAACGGAGGTTTCCACCAAGTTTTCTATAGAAAACGGAGGTTTCCACCAAGTTTTCTATAGAAAACGGAGGTTTCCACCAAGTTTTCTATAGAAAACGGAGGTTTCCACCAAGTTTTCTATAGAAAACGGAGGTTTCCACCAAGTTTTCTATAGAAAACGGAGGTTTCCACCAAGTTTTCTATAGAAAACCTCGGTCTCCACCAAGTTTTCTATAGAAAACCTCGGTCTCCACCAAGTTTTCTATAGAAAACCTCGGTCTCCACCAAGTTTTCTATAGAAAACCTCGGTCTCCACCAAGTTTTCTATAGAAAACCTCGGTCTCCACCAAGTTTTCTATAGAAAACCTCGGTCTCCACCAAGTTTTCTATAGAAAACGGAGGTCTCCACCAAATTTTCTATACGAAAACTTGGTCTCCAGCAAATTTGCTAAACGAAAACCTGGTCTCCACCAGATTTTCTATACGAAAACCTGGGTCTCCACCAAATTTTCTATACGAAAACCAGGACTCCACCGAATTTTCTATACGAAAACCTGGGTCTCCACCCATATTTTCTATACGAAAACCTGGTCTCCACCAGATTTTCTATACGAAAACCAGGACTCCACCGAATTTTCTATACGAAAACCTGGGTCCCCACCCAGATTTTCTATACGAAAACCTGGTCTCCATCAAATCTTCCTTTGAGAAAATTGTTTCTCCTCCTTTGTTTTCTAAGAAAACTCCATTAACTTTGTCTTCCTTGCCTTCTTTGCCATGTAGGCATAATATTATTTGATGTTATCTCTATTTAAATTTTATACCAACACATACACACGCCCTAACTCTCAATATAACATAAACATCACGTTTATGCATGCACATTGATGTACAATTTGCTTTGATGATGTGTTCGAAAGAATTACAAACACCCACACACACGCAATTCAAGATTTTGTTTTTGAGGCATACGCCGCCATGTCCCTAACGTGCGGAGAGTTATTGTAGCACACCAACACACGGCTTCACACACACAGGCACATACATAGGCATTTATGAAATGAGATGTGTATCATGTTTACGGCAAAATGTGCGTTTGCTGTTATTATTGTTGTTGTTATTTTGCCTTTCAAAAATGTTTGAGCCATGTCGCACATCTCCATCAACCCGCATCCCCCGTCGAATTGTTTCCATCCAACCACCGGTTGGTTTCCGGTTCATAAGGTGTATGGTTGTTAAGCGTTGTTGTTGTTGTGCGACAACAACAACAGCAATGTTTGAGAATGGTGGTTGCTATAAACGACAGAGTTGAGGGAGTAACTGGAATTTGTGGCCGGAATTTGAATCTGTTTAATATTTCACAGTGAAATGGAATATTCAACTGTAGAAAGACATTTATGAACAATTGGAGGTTTGAAAACAGAGAGAGGGAGACAGAGAGAGAGAGAGGGAGTTAAAGTGGCTTCCAAGAAAAAAAGGTGGAGACCCTGGGTTTCTATAGCAACCTTGGTTGAGACTATGGTATTTTTAGTAGAGAACCGAGTTTCCTTGGTATAGACTTTGATTTTCTATTAAAAACTTGGTGGAGACCACCGTTTTCTATAGAAAACTTGGTGGAGACCACCAAAACCAAGGTCTCCACGAAGTTTTCTATGGAAAACCAAGGTCTCCACGAAGTTTTCTATGGAAAACCAAGGTCTCCACGAAGTTTTCTATAGAAAACCAAGGTCTCCACGAAGTTTTCTATAGAAACCAGGGTCTCCACCAAGTTTTCTATAGAAAACCAGGGTCTCCACCAAGTTTTCTATAGAAAACCAGGGTCTCCACCAATTTTTCTATAGAAAACGGAGGTCTCCACCAAGTTTTCTATAGAAAACGGAGGTCTCCACCAAGTTTTCTATAGAAAACGGAGGTCTCCACCAAATTTCTATAGAAAACGGAGGTCTCCACCAAATTTTCTCTACGAAAACCTAGTCTCCGCTAGATTTCCTACACGAAAATCTAGTCTCCGCTAGATTTCCTACACGAAAATCTAGTCTCCACTAGATTTTCTATACGAAAACCTGGTCTCCTCCAGATTTTCTATACGTAAACCTGGTCTCCACCAAATTTTCTATACGGAAACCAAGGTCTCCAACAAGTTTTCTATAAAAAACAAATGTCTCCAATAAGTTTTCTATAGAAAACCAAGGTCTCCACCAAGTTTTCTATACAAACCCATTGTCTCCACTAGATATTTTCTTTACGAAAACCTGGTATCCACCAAATTTTTATACGAAATCTGGGTCTACACCACAGATTTTCTAAATGAAAACCTGGTCTCCAACAAATTTTCTATACGAAAACCTGGTCTCCACCACAGATTTTCTATACGAAAACCTTGTCTTCAGTAAATTTTCTATACGAAAACCTGTTCTCCACTAAATTTTCTATACGAAAACCTCCGTTTTCTATAGAAAACTTAGTGGAAACCTCGGTTTTCTATAGAAAACTTAGTGGAGATCTCGGTTTTCTATATAAAACTTAGTGGAGACCTCGGTTTTCTGTAGAAAACTTAGTGGAGACCTCGGTTTTCCTAGAAAACTTAGTGGAGACCTCGGTTTTCTATAGAAAACTTGGTGGAGACCTACGTTTTTTATAGAAAAATTGGTGGAGACCTACGTTTTCTATAGAAAACAGAGGTCTCCACCAAGTTTTCTATAGAAAACTTAGTGGAGACCTCGGTTTTCTATAGAAAACTTAGTGGAGACCTCAGTTTTCTATAGAAAACTTAGTGGAGACCTCAGTTTTCTATAGAAAACTTAGTGGAGACCTCAGTTTTCTATAGAAAACTTAGTGGAGACCTCAGTTTTCTATAGAAAACTTAGTGGAGACCTCAGTTTTCTATAGAAAACTTAGTGGAGACCTCAGTTTTCTATAGAAAACTTAGTGGAGACCTCAGTTTTCTATAGAAAATATTATCGTTTTTGAGTTAACCCAATGTCACTCCTCAACTTTATTACAAACTTCCCTAAAATTATTCCTCCCCCCTTGTAACAGCCCCTTGGCCGCAACAATAACACATTTTGATTGAAAAGAGGAGATTAAAACTTTACACATGTTTGCCCCGAGCCAAGCGAATCTTCTGATAATGTCATTATGCTGCGGTTTCGTTCCGAAACTGTTTTCAAAACGGAAATCCTTCCCATCCCAGCCACCCAACATTGTAAAGTAAATACACAGTGATAATGTATGTATGTGTGTGTGTATGTGCAAGTTTGTAATGAGTAAATATTTCAAATGCACATATACGCACGTTTTCATTCAGGGCTATGCATTGTATTCTCTTGTGAGCATAGTGAGAGCAATTCAATATTTGCAGAAGTTTTAAAGTGCACTTAGGCGAATTTAATTGAGTATTTGTTTAAATAAGACATGTGGGAACTTGCAAAGAGGGTAAGAATAGGCCCTAAGACTTCCGATAGGGGGAGTCATAGTAATAATGATAATGAATTGGTAGGGAGGATGTATGTACTTGGTATTTGTTTTTGTAAATCTATGCAAATAAAGAATTGGCTGTTATTAATTTAAAGAGAGATAGATATTGGCGTTGGCTGATCGGGGGGAAAACAGAAAATTATACAGACGAAAACCTAGTCTCCACTAGATTTTCGGTACGAAGGCCTACTCTCCACTAGATTTTCTATACGAAACCCTAGTCTCCACTAGATTTTCTACACGAAAACCTAGTCTCCACTAGATTTCCTACACGAAAACCTAGTCTCCACAATATTTCCTATATGAAAACCTAGTCTCCACTAGATTTTCTATACGAAAACCTAGTCTCCACTAGATTTTCTATACGAAAACCTAGTCTCCACTAGATTTTCTACACGAAAACCTAGTCTCCACTAGATTTTCTATACGAAAACCTAGTCTCCACTAGATTTTCTATACGAAAACCTAGTCTCCACTAGATTTTCTATACGAAAACCTAGTCTCCACTAGATTTTCTATACGAAAACCTAGTCTCCACTAGATTTTCTATACGAAAACCTAGTCTCCACTAGATTTTCTATACGAAAACCTAGTCTCCACTAGATTTTCTATACGAAAACCTAGTCTCCACCAAATTTTCTATACGAAAACCTGGTATCCACCAAATTTTCTATACAAAAACCTAGTCTCCACTAGATTTTCTATACGAAAACACAGTCTCCACTAGATATTTTATACAAAAACCTAGTCTCCACTAGACTTCCTCTACAAAAACCTTGTCTCCACTAGATTTCCTCTACGAAAACTTAGTCTCCACCAGATTTTCTATACGAAAACCAGGTCTCCACCAGATTTTCTACACGAAAACCTAATATCTACCAAATTTTCTATACGAAAACCTGGTCTCCACCAAATTTTCTATACGAAAATCTAGTCTCCACTAGCTTTTCTATACGAAAACCTGGTCTCCACCAAATTTTCTATACGAAAATCTAGTCTCCACTAGCTTTTCTACACGAAAACCTAGTCTCCACTAGGTTTTCTACAGGAAAACCTAGTCTCCACTAGATCTTCTCTACGAAAACATAGTCTCCACTAGATTTTCTATACGAAAATCTAGTCTCCACAAGATTTTCTCTGCGAAATACCAGTCTCCACTAGATTTTCTATACGAAACCCTAGTCTCCACTAGATTTTCTATACGAAAACCTAGTCTCCACTAGATTTTCTATACGAAAACTTAGTCTCCACTAGATTTTCTATACGAAAACCTAGTCTCCACTAGATTTTCTATACGAAAGCCTAGTCTCCACTAGATTTTCTATACGAGACCCTAGTCTCCACTAGATTTCCTACACGAAAACCTGGTCTTCACTTAGATTTGCTACACGTAACTCGGGTCTCCACCCAGTTTTTTTATTTTTTTAAAAATTGGCCTCAACATTTCTCCTCTGATTTCTTGTTTCCTCCTCAAGGCTCCAGAATTCTCCTTTGCCAATCTCCTTGAGATTTATTTCCAAATAATTTGTAATTTAATTTGATTTTCATTTCAAATACTCCTTTGAGTTTCAATTCTGTGTGACAATTGAAGAAGTTTCCATTTTTCCCCTGGTGTTGTTATTGTGGTTGTTGCTTTTGTTGTAGTTAAGTAGAAAGATTATTTTACCATTTGTCGGAAATCAATTTAAGATCCACTTCCGTTTGGCTTAAGTTTAACTAAGGCGTAGCAACTTGCATATATCTGACAATCGAGAATGTCAATGCTGGCGGTATATTTTGGCGTGGAGAAAGAGAGGGAGAGAGAGAGGGGAGAGATGCTTAGTTCGTCTCTCAGCCATAACCACTTTAAACGGTTCCCCACTGCTGGCATTTGCTTGCCTTCAATTGCAAAATTCCTCTACATCCTTGCATGTGTCCTTAACGAATTACCAACATTAGTGTGCGCGCACAAAATCACACACACACACACTCTCAAAAATTCAAACTACAAAGGATTAAATGTAACGGAAGTAATTTAGAAGATTTAACAAAAATTTTCCCCACATTTGGAGCGATTATGTTTGGAGGAGCTGCCACTTCACTTCGCGTTTTTTTTCGCTTTGGAGAATATGTTTTTCTTTTGCGGCAGAGAGCCTCCTTCTCTCTCTCTCTCTCTCTTTTTCTTCTCTCCTGTTTTTTGCTTTTTGTAGGGAAATCCATCAGAAGCCACCAGCCAACATTTTACTAATGATTCTTATTTAGCAGCTATTTTTCACCATATTAACATTAGCTGCGATTACCAAAAAAAAGAAGGGAGAAGAGGTAGGAGTAGGGGGAGAGGAGGAATGAGACAAAGGATGAACTAAGAGAAATAAGTTTGGGAAAAGAATCATGGGATTATGTGGTGAATGAATGAGGCTACGATTAGCTGAATCGTTTCTAATGGGAAAAATGTTTCCGGGAAATGTGAAAATTAAAAGAATAAATAAAAAAATTCTTTCGAGAAAGAAATAAGGTTCTGAGAATATAATTTTTCCGGGATAAGGGAGCCGATGAGAAAAAGTGAGGGGTAAGGGCCTAGTATTGTGATTAATAATTTTGGAGAATTAAATTATGATTTACGCCTTCCACATTCCCAAGCTTTTGCTCAACAGTGGCAATATTCAGCCAACTCCGCTTTTCAGAGGACCCCCACCAAAAAGTCCTCAATTTCTATTCTCTCAAAAAAAAAAAAAAAAAAAAATACAAAAAAAAATGTTATAAACCATCTTCAAAAAAATTATTTATTTAAAATTTCCCTTCAAATTCTTGTTCCAATTTTCATTCATCTCAAATATTTCATTTGAAAAGCAAAAAAAAAAAAAAAAAAAAAAAAACAAAAAAAAAACATTTCACAATCTCCATGTCATTCTCTGCCAACCGAGAGCTTCGATAAGAAAAGAAATTCTTTTTTTTTCATTACAACAAAAATTACAATATGATTGTTGCTTCATCCTGCCTGTACTTGTGGTCTTTGTAAGAATTTAATTTCATACTAACAAAGCCCTACTCCCACCCCACCCACCCTCTCCGACTACAACTTTCTCCACCACATTGTTCAAACTCAATTTATTGCCAAAACAAGATGACATTTTGTGTCGTTTTCAATTATCCTGTAACGGCCAGGAGTATTGAGACATAACATGCATTTATCATTTGGAATACCATTCAAAGAGCAGGATGACACTCGAATAATGGAAAAAAGTACACATACAAGTAATAATCAATGATAAATGGGGGTGGAGGAAAGGGATAAAGGATAGTTTTTTTTTTTTAATTAAAATCGAAGGTTTTTTCAAAAGTTTTTACAAAAACTGGGTCTCCACCAAGTTTTCTATAGAAAACCAAAGTCTCCACCAAGTTTTCTGTAGAAAACGGAGTTTTCCACCAAGTTTTCTATAGAAAACGGAGGTCTCCACCAAGTTTTCTATAGAAAACGGAGGTCTCCACCAAGTTTTCTATAGAAAACGGAGGTCTCGACCAAGTTTTCTATAGAAAACGAAAACCTGGGTCTCCACCCAGATTTTCTATACGAAAACCTGGGTCTCCACATAGATTTTCTATACGAAAACCTGGGTTTCCACCCAGTTTTTCTATACGAAAACCTGGGTCTACAACCAGATTTTCTATACGAAAACGGAGGTCTTCACCAAGTTTTCTATACCTGGTTGTCCAACCAGTTATCTTATACGAAAACCTGGGTCTCCACTCAGATTTTCCATACGAAAACCTGAATCTCCACCACAGATTTTCTAGACGAAAATCTGGTTCTTCACCACAGATTTTCCAGGCGAAAATCTGGTTCTCCACCACAGATTTTCTATACGAAATTTGTTTTTTTTTCTTCCTCTGTTCCTCATCAACGCACCCACATAATTTTCCCAATGTTGTTTGTATTTTCTGGTATTCTCTGGAAATATAACCCCACTCATGACTCCTAATTTCCTCTACAGAACACTCGGAACGCATTTCACACCCTTCATTTCCCGAGCAAGCAACTTTGTCATTAAAATCATAACATTAACAAAACAAAAGCGAGCAAAAAAAAACTGCTCACGAAATACACTTCCGTTCCAAGGCATGTTTGGCGAGGAAGAATTGGGGAGAGTCCTCCCTGAATACCAACCCAGTGTTATTGATATCAACAGGAAATTGTGTTGGGAACCAGATATACGCAACGTTTTCAGTAGCAACTAAACAACTCCATAATATACCGAGTGGAAAGCAACAACATTTTATGTTTCGATTTTGTTATGTTTTTGCTGTTCTCCAATAACTTAGCACCACAAAAGAGGAAGTTTCGAAAGAAATGAAAAAAGGAAAAACTCCAAAAAAATGGCAAAAACATGAAAACCTCATAAAATGTTGTCATCATCAACATCGGCATCATCATCAACATTTTCGTTCGAGTTGTCATTGTATGGAAAATCGAAAACTTTACAGAGCAGCTAACTTAAATAAAAGTTCTCATTCTTAACTTTAGCTTCCAAATTGGCAACATCGTAAAATTGCACTTAAATCTGTTTTGTTGCATGGCAACCATGCTCAAAGGATACACAGTCGTTAATAAGCGTAACCATGAGTCATGTTAGAGATAAAAGACAACTTAAAGTGGTAGCCATAAATCATCGAAAAATTACATGGCCAATAAATTAGGAAAAATATGATTTTATGTGGGGAGATTTTGAAAATTTGTATAGTTTTGTCAGAGCATAGAAAATTGTCTGTCATAATTGTTTGGAAGGCGTATACTTAATGGTTTAATTTATAAATATATGAAGCATACGCTATATATGTTCGTAAAATTAAAATCACTAATACGCCCTCAATTGGTTCAACTTGAGTGTGAAGAAAATTGATATCCTGCTTGACTGACTGCAAACTTCTTGTCTAGAATTTTGAAGCATATGGTCCAAGCTATCAATAGAAAATTTCTTCCTTAAGATCTGTCGATTACTTCAGAAGTTATGGGCTCTAGAACAAGATTACTTAAAAGTATAGAAAATTGGTCGTATTTCAGTAACAGTTTTCTTGTCGACATAACTTCGAAATTATTGGAGATTCATTAAAATATTTTGCATCAATGAAGAAGTAGGAAATTCTCTTTCCAAATTAGTGCAATTGATCGATATCTAATAATCCTAAAGGGAGATATGTGACTCAGAGCGGAGTGACCAATTTTATAGTTCAATGCAAAGTCGAAAAATTGCATGGCCAATAATATATTACATGGCCAAATATATATTTTTATGTGGGGAGATTTTGAAAATTTGTATAATTTTATGAAAGCATAGAAAATTGTCTGTCATATTTGTTTAAAAGGCGTATGCTTTATGGTTTGATTCATAAAGATATGAAGCATACGCTACGTATGTCTGTAATATTAAAATCACTAATACGCCCTCAAGAGTGTTCAACATGAGTGGGAAGAAAATTGACTTCCAGCTTGACTGACTGCAAACTTTTTGTCTAGAAATTTGAAGCATATGGTCCAAGCTATCAATAGCAATTTACTTCTTTAAGATCGGTTTATTGCTTCAGAAGTTATGGCCTCAAGAAGAAGATTACTCAAAAGTATAGAAAATTGGTCGTATTTCAGCAACAATTTTCTTGTCGACATAACTTCGAAATTATTGGAGATACATTAAAATATTTTGCATCAGTGAAGAGGTGGGAAATTCTCTTTCCAAATTAGTTCACTTGATCGAAATCTAAGTATCCTAAAGGAACATATGTCCCTTATCTTTACAAAATTTGTCAATTATCTTTACAAAATTTTATGAAAGAAAAAATAATATTTGCGCGACCTTTATCTGTAATTTTGAAGTCAGGATTCCGCACTATCAATAGCAAGTTATTTAACGGAGATATAACTATTAGTTCAAGAGTTATGTGCCCTAGAACATGACTACTCAAAAAACACCAACAATTTGGAAAATTTCAGTACTTTATTCTTTTTTGACATAACTTTAAAACCATCAGAGGTAAGTGAAAATACTTTGCATTCGTGAAGAAGTAGGGCATTCCCTTTCTAAATTAGTTTAATTAATCGAAATCTGATATTCCTAAAGGTAAATATGTCCCATAGAGCGGGATGATAAATTTTATAACTGAAAACAAAATCAATAAATTCAGTTATTGTTACACAATTTTATGGAACAAAAAATATTTTTATCACGATGGGCAGTAAGCTTTTTGTATAGGGTTTTAGGTAAAGATTTCGTACTGCCAATAGAAAGTTATTTCACCAAGAAATATATATTAGTTCAAGAGTTATGGCCCCTAGAAGATGACTACTCAAAAACCACCAATAATGTGGGCAATTTCAGTCCTTTTCTTCTTTTCTACACAACTTTGAAATTATTGGAGATACATTAAAATATTTTGCACCAATGAAGAGGTAGGAAATTCTCATTCCAAATTAGTTCACTTGATCGAAATCTAAGAATCCTAAAGGGAGATATGTTCCTTAGAGCGGAGTGACAAATTTTAAAATCCAAAGCGAAATCATTCATCTCAATTATCTTTACAAAATTTTATTAAAGAAAAAAATATTATTAGCACGACGAGCGGTAACCATAGTCTGCAATTTTGGGGTAACGATTAAGGTAACTATAAATAGCAAGTTATTTCATGGAGATATAGCTATTAGTTCCAGAGTTATGGCCCCCAGAATATGACTACTCAAAAACACCAGTAATTTGGCAAATTTCAGTACTTTTCTTCTTTTCTACATAATTCCGAAATTATGGGAGATACATTAAAATATTTTGCATCAGTGAAGAAGTAGGAAATTCTCTTTCCAAATTAGTTCACTTGTTGGAAATCTAATAATCCCAAAGGGAGATATGTCCCTTAGGGCGGAGTGACAAAATTTTATAATCCAAAGCTAAATCATTCATCTCAATTATCTTTACAAAATTTTATGAAAGAAAAAATATTATTTGCGCGACGAGCAGTATTTTGTCTGTAATTTTGAGGTCAGGATTCCGTTCTATCAATAGCAAGTTATTTCACGGAGATGTAGCTATTAGTTCAGGAGTTATGGCCCCCAGAATATGACGACTCAAAAAACACAAATAATTTGGGAAATTTCAGTACTTTTTTTCTTTTTGATATAAATTTGACTCTATTGGAGGTAAGTGAGAATACTTTGCATCCGCAAAGGATTAGGAAATTCTCTTTCCAAATAAGTTCACTTGATCGAAATCTAATAATCCTAAAAAGAGATTTGTTCCTTAGAGCGGAGTAACCAATTTTGAAATCCAAAACGAAATCATTCATCTCAATTATCTTTACAAAATCTTATGAAAGAAAAAATATTATTAGCACGACGAGCGGTAATCATAGTCTGCAATTTTGGGATAACGATTCCGTACTATCAATAGCAAGTTATTTCACGGAGATATAGCTACTAGTTCTAGAGTTATGGCCCCCAGAAGATGACCACTCAGAAATCACCAATAATTTGGCAAATTTCAGTACTTTTCTTCTTTTTTACATAACTTCGAAATTATTGGAGATACATTAACATATTTTGCACCAATGAAGAAGTAGGAAATTCTCATTCCAAATTAGTTCACTTGATCGAAATCCTTTCACTTGAAAGAATCCTAAAGGGAGATATGTTCCTTAGAGCGGAGTGACAAATTTTAAAATCCAAAGCGAAATCATTCATCTCAATTATCTTTACAAAATTTTATGATAGAAAAAATATTATTTGCGCGACGAGCAGAAACCTTTGTCCATAAATATGAGGTAACGATTCCGTACTAACAACAGCAAGTTATTTCACGGAGATGTAGCTATTAGTTCAAGAGTTATATCCCCTAGAACATGACTATCCAAAAACACCAATAATTTGGCAAACTTCAGTACTTTTCTTCTTGTTTACATAACTTTGAAATTATTGGAGATATGTGAAAATAATTTGCATTCGTGAAATTGCATTCGTGCATTGCTTTCTTAATTAGTTTAATTGATCGGAATCCGATATTCCTAAAGATAGATATGTCCCATAGAGCGAGGTGACAAATTTTATAACTGAAAACAAAATCATTCAATTCAATTATCGTTACACAATTTTATGGAACAAAGAATATTTTCATCAAGATGGGCAGTAAAAATTTTTTCTAGAGTTCTTAGGTAAAGATTTTGAACTGCCAATGGGAAGTTATTTCACCGAGAAATATTTATTAGTTCAAGAGTTATGGCCTCTAGAACATAACTACTCAAAAAACACCAATAATTTGGAACTTTTCAGTAAGTTTTTTCTTTTTGACATAACTTTGAAATTATTGGAGATACATTAAAATATTTTGCACCAGTGAAGAAGTAGAGAATTCCCTTTCCAAATTAGTTCACTTGATCGAAATCTAATAATCTTAAAGAGAGATATGCTCCTTAGAGCGAAGTGATCAATTTTAAAATCCAAAGCTAAATCATTCATGTCAATTATCTTTACAAAATGTAATGAAAGAAAAAATATTATTAGCACGACGTGCGGTAACCTTTGTCTGTAATTTTGAGGTCAGGATTCCGCACTATCAATAGTAAGTTATTTCACGGAGATATAGCTTTTAGTTCTAGAGTTATGGCCCCCAGCAGATGACTACTTAAAAAAGACCAATAATTTGGCAAATTTCAGTACTTTCCTTCTTTTCTACATAACTTCGAAATTATTGGAGATACATTAAAATATTTTGCATCAATGAAGAAGTAGGAAATTCTCTTTCCAAATTAGTTCATTTGATTGAAATCAAATAATCATAAAGGGAGATATGTCCCTTAGAGCGGAGTGACAAATTTTAAAATCCAAAGCTAAATCATTCATCTCAATTATCTTTACAAAATTTTATGAAAGAAAAAATATTTTTTTAGCACGACGGGAGGTAACCATAGTCTACAATTTTGAGGTAACGATTCCGCACTATCAATAGCAAGTTATTTCATGGAGATATAGCTACTAGTTCTAGAGTTATGGCCCCCAGAAGATGACCACTCAAAAAACACCAATAATTTGGCAAATTTCAGTACTTTTCTTCTTTTTTTACATAACTTTGAAATTATTGGAGATATGGGAAAAATCTTTGCATCCGCAAAGAAGTAGGAAATTCGCTTTCTAAATTAAGTCACTTGATCGAAATCTAATAATCCTAAAAGGAGATTTGTTCCTTAGAGCGGAGTAACTAATTTTGAAATCCAAAACGAAATCATGCAACTCAATTATCTTTACAAAACTTTATGAAACAACAAATATTATTAGCACAACGAGCAGTAACCTTAGTCTATAAATATGAGGTAACGATTCCGTACTATCAATAACAAGTTATTTCATGGAGATATAGCTACTAGTTCTAGAGTTATGGCCCCCAGAAGATGACCACTCAAAAAACACCAATAATTTGGCAAATTTCAGTACTTTTCTCCTTTTTGCATAATTCCGAAATTATTGGAGATACATTAAAATATTTTCCATCAGTGAAAAAGTAGGAAATTCTCTTTCCAAATTAGTTCACTTGTTCGAAATCTAATAATCCCAAAGGGAGATATGTCCCTTAGAGCGGAGTGACAAAATTTTAAAATCCAAAGCTAAATCATTCAACTCAATTATCTTTACAAAATTTTATGAAAGAAAAAATATTGTTAGCACGACGGGATGTAACCATAGTCTGCAATTATTTCACGGAGATATAGCTATTAGTTATTTCACGGAGATATAGCTATTAGTTCAGAAGTTATGGCCCCCAGAAGATGACTACTCAAATAACACCAATAATTTGGCAAATTTCAGTAATTTATTTTTGTGTCTGGTAGTTTTTGTAGAAGTCCCAAAAGCTATTGGCCGCTAGAGGGCATATTACCTGCATAGTTCAATAACGTATACTTGATTTAGGTAAATTTAAAATCAAGTTCATCATACGCCCTAAATGTTTACTATTTAAATCACTTATACGCCCACTAGGACTTTGAATTTGTGCATCCGAATTTTTTGTGGGCAATAAAGGAAAATATGAAGAAAATGTCATAATAATGAGATAATTAAAAAAAATAATCGCCTTTATCTGCAGAAATATTCCCTTAGCCTATATTGAGCGAGGCATAAAAACAAAAGGGAACTGGGAAATATGAATTGAGGACACAAAGTTAGGGAGTTATTTGAATATTTTGTTTTACAAATTCAAAAATTTTTCTTTCATGATTAGATAAGATTGAAAGAGTTACATTTCTGAGATCTAGGCCTTGACAATAGGAAGTTTATTGAGAATTTCCCAATATTTGTAATGTTTAAGGATCTATTGCGCGACTCAGGAGGGTCCTGTCAGAAGCATATTTATTGAAATTTTTCTAATATGTTAAGAGCCATGGATACTTTAATCGTAATTTAAAGCTATTTAAATTTGGGAGAGTAATATTTCGAATCATAAACATATATCTCCTTGGGTCCAATATAAAACCTGAACCGTATCGTGGTTATGATTTAGCTTCCTTAAAAAATTGGACTGCCTTTCACAAATTTTCCCACGTCTCTGTGCAACAAGATAAACTTTGATAATTTCTTTTCCCATTTTTGTGTGCTTTGTTTATTGAATTGAAAACAAGGATCCAACAAAGCAAAACAACAAACAAATGGAGAAAACTTATAAACATTAAGTGGTTGCTTTTATGAAAATTTTCCTATTTTCTTTAGTGTTTCGATGCGAAACAAAAGAAATACGAAAAACGCACACACACACACACACACACACACTTGCAAAGCACATCACATCGCCTTCAACGAAAAAACAAAGCAGATGTGTTCTGCACATTTGAAATCCAGGAAGGAAATCAATGCCTTTTATAGAATTCTCCGTTAAGAACATGTCATTTTCCTTTGAACGCTCCGGCTGAGATGTAAGAAGACGCACGCCAAGCAAATGCAGAGGATAAGTGGAAGAAGGATTTATTGTTATATCAAGACAAAGTTGATTTATTTACAGACTTCTAAGTCATCAAAGTGAATCCTTCGTCTTTGTATGCTCTTCAAATTTATATCCAACTTTAAAAATAGACAGATAAATTGTAGACGATTTTGCAGGTTTGAAAAGTTGTTGTTGTTATTAAATTTAAAATTTATTTATAATTTTGGTAAGCAAATTTAGTAAAAATTCATTTAATCGGAAAAAAATTCTAAAGAATGTATGAGGCTAAGAAATGCTGCTAAAAATATTCCTAGAAATCCAAGAGCTTCACATGAATCCCTCCAAATATTCCCAAAAATTCAGAAGCTTCTCAAAAGTCCCCAGAATAAAAGTGAGGTATTTATTTGGGGGTTATTGCCTCGATCACATCTCTAAGAATTGTCAAAATAGGCTTTGCCAAGAGCTCCATTATTAATTGTATAGCCAAGTCCAAATCCTTTATGTCCTGGGTCAGGGTGGTAATTGTGGATACTGAGGCTAACGGCTGCAAGTCTAGCAAGGCGCTATGTGCTAGTCCAAATATGATGAGGAATATATACTAAAATATAAAAAAAATATTAAATATTAAATTTAAAAAAATAATTAATTTAATGCCTACAATAGATGTCAACATTTGGGGAAATATCTAGTTAAAGAAGACTCGTAGAATACTGAAAACTATTTGAAATTATTTATTTCGAAATACTTATTTGCTGTTTTCAAACACTCTACTCTTGGAAAATGGATATACTAAGTTTATTATCTGGAGAAGAACACGAATATGGTTTCTGGTGGACCTTTGAAATATTCTACAAAAATTTACGATTATTTTAGATTTACGTTTTGGAGGTTCCGAAAAAAAATAGAAATATTCAAAGAAAAAATTCTGCATTTATAGATGGGAGGTCTATCAATCAAGATTCTAAGATTAAGGTCTATTAATCTTTCAAAAAACGTGTTGAAAATAAAAAAAAAAAAATAATAGATTCTTGGAGGTCCTTAAAAAAATTCGCGGCTGGAAAAAATTATAAAATAAAAAAAAACACGGCACAAGAAGCTTTGTTGTACTTTGAAAAAAATATGTAGGAATTGAACCTTAAAGGTCCTTAAAAAATTCAGCCTTTTTGGTCCATCTAAAAAAATTTTGCATTTTTCCTGGGAAGTCCCACAAAAGATATTTAAAATTCTTGAAAAATAAAAAAAAATATAGCTCTGGAGGCCTAACAACATATCTTCAAAAACGCGTTGAACTTATTTACAAAAAAGGTCTTCAACAAAATATTAAATAATTCTGAATTTGTGGGTGGGAGGTCTCTCAAAAAATCTTAAAAAAAAAAACACGTTGAAAATTCCAAAAAAAAAAAATATGGAATAGAATCTTAGAGGTCCTTAAAAAAAATTCGCGGTTGGGAAAAAAATATAAACGGCATGAGAAACTTTGTTGGACATTAAAACAAATATGTAGGAATTGAACCTTAGAGGTCCTTAAAAAAATTCAGAGCTGGAGCCTTGTTGGGCCATCTAAAAAAATTTGATTTTTTCCTGGGAAGTCCAACAAAAAATATTTAAAATTCTTGAAAAATAAAAAAATAAAAAGTCCTTAAAAAAATTTCAGAGCTGGAGCCTTGTTGGGCCATCTAAAAAAATTTGATTTTTTCCTGGGAAGTCCAACAAAAACAACATACCTGTGCACAACAACATACCTGTTGAAAATTCAAAAAAAAAAATGGAATAGAATATTAGAGGTAAAAAAATTACAAATGGCATAAGAAGCTCTGTTGGATATTCAAAAAAAAAAAAATGTAGGAATTGAAACTTAGAGGTCCTTTAAAAAAATCAGGGTTGGAACCTTGTTGGCCCATCTAAAAAAAATGTTGCCTTTTTCCTGGGAAGTCCCACAAAAAATATTTAAAATTCTTGAAAATTAAAAAAAATATAGCTCTGGAGGCCTAACAACATATCTTAAAAAAACGTGTTAAAGCTATTAAAAGTATTTAAAAAAATTGCATTTATAGGTGGGAGGTCTCTCAAAAATTCAAAAAAGGAAAAAAATGAAATAGAACCCTAGAGGTCCTTAAAAAAAATTAGCTTCTGGAGCCTTGTTGCCCCATTTAAAAATGAGTAAATAAATTCACTTAAGAAACGTTGTTAGTCCTTACAAAAAAAAAAAAATAAATAAATAAATGAAATAAATATATAAAAAAATAAAAAATACTTAGCCTCAGGTCTTTAAAAAAATACTAAACAATTCTGCATTTATAGCCATTAAAAAAACTAAATTCAAAAAGAAAAAATATTTTGGAGTTGAAACTTAGAGGTCCTTAAAAAAAATTCGTGGCTGGAGCCTTGTTGGCCCATTTATAAATGTGTAAATAAATGCACTAAAAAATTCTTCATATCCTTCAAAAAATTAAAAAAAAAATAATCTTATCATTTATAGCTGAGATGGAGGTCCCTTAAAAAATCTTAAAAACTCATAATCGGTGGTCTTTGAAAAAAATTTAAAAAAATAATCCAAAATATATATATTTAAAAATCCTCGATTATGGTCCTTAATGTCCCCCAAAAAAGTACTTTACAAATCCATGATTATTATACCGGAGTTCTGTTAAATAAATTATTTTAAAACTCCACGCTTATAGCCTTGGAGATCCTTTAATAAAAATTATAGCCTTGGAGGTGTTTTTTCAAAAATCCGCGGTTATTACTTTTGTTGTCCTTCAAAACCTCTTAAAATATCCACGCCGAACAATGAGAAAATGTCCTTAAAATCAAAAAAATTATAAAAATTCTTTAAAAAAAGTCCACGATGGTCTTTGGGAGAAAAAAAATTCCACACCGTCCTTGAGAAAACATTTTCGAACGTCCGTATTCTTTGAGAAAATGTTTTTAAAAAATTCTTCAAAAAATGAACGCTGGTTCATCCAAAAAAATGTCAAAACGCAATTGTCCTTGAGAACAATTCTTTAACAACTTTAGAATGGTTCTTATAAAAAAATTATTAAACATCCACAGTAGTCCTTAGGAAAAAAAAATATTTTATGGTCCTTGAAAAAAAATCTTTAAAAAAATCCACGATTATTGCCCTTCCGGTACTTAAAAAATTAAAAAAAAAATCTATTGTTCCTGGAAGAAAAAAACATTAAAAGTATGCTCTCTATGAAAATTTCTTTAGAAAATTAAAAAGGGACTTTGAATAAAAGTCTTTAAAAATCCATGATTGAAACCTTGAAGATCTTCCAAAAAACTTCATGAAGGACCTTGGGAACAAAATATAGTCATTGTGATATTTTTTTTTAAATACAATAGAAGATAGTTTATTTAAAAGGACTATGCCTCTAAAAAATAAAAATAAAAAATCTAAAAATGACCCACTCTATTTTTTTTTTCCAGAGGTAGGTATTTGTATCCTGGTACCGGGAAATTATTTTTTTCTTGGGGGTTTGCACCCGGATATTTGACCAGATCCAAGACCCGGGCCTACTAAACCGATATAGAAAATATAGGTATAATTAAAAAAATACCTATCCAACAACTGGTCACATGCTGGGGTTCGGGAGTTGTATCAAAATTGTTGATTTTCTGGTCCCGATTTTTTAAAAATCTCCCAAAATTCCAAAAAGGCCCCATATTGGAAGTCCACAAAATTTATAGCTTATACTCCAACCTTTCCAAAATGCTACAATTATTATTATTATTATTTTCCCTATGTCCAGAGAAATATGTGTCTTTCAACCCCGACAAGCCGATTTTTATCAGTTTTTCTAAATTTTGTGCTGTTTTAGGAAGCCGGCCTTTGCCCGAGGCTTGAAATTTATTCTTCTGGGTAAGTCCAACACGGGCTACGCAAACTATTTTTTTCTGAGTTTGTTACCCTTAGCCGGCATTCAGGCGCGGCTTCAGATTTTCTCCTCTGGGTATGTCCAACAGCGACTACGCGAACCAATTTTTTTCTAAATTTGAAAAAAAAAATTAAAAAGCCGCTGAAAAAAAATTTAGAAAAATCCGAGAGTTTTTACTAGACTAGAGTTAAGCCAAACATTCTGTAAAAAATATTCCTTGAGAAAATTTCTTAAACTTCGGTCCTAGAGAAAAATTCTGAAAAAAATCATGATTTTTTTTTTAATTCCACGAGTCCATGAGGAAAAATTTGATGTCACAATGTCAACTCACTATATCCTCGAACATTGTCTGTACGGTCTTACAAAAAAAACCTTGAGGACACGTTTCTTTGAATCGGCTCTTGAGAAAAAAATCTTTAAAAGTTCAATTTTTTTTTTCAAAAATCCACAACTTTGATTAGGATGATACTTGTTTTCCATTTGTAGGGTGTAATAGCTTCCCCTTAGCGTATATTTTTTATTTTTTGTATATTTTTCACGATTTATATTATACATTTCAAAATTAGTTTAAGTCCGTCACGCTCATGGAGCAGGCAGCCTTAAGTCTCTTATCTTAGTTTAATAACTTATATTGCCACACATTTCTATTTCGTTTTGGAGAACACGCCACTATAAATAGAGCATTTATTGTCCCAAGTAATATAGAATTTCTTCTACAATGTTTCAAAAAAGTTTTGGAATATTCGCCTTGGTTCTTCTCCTGGGCCTGCTGATAAACGTAAGTAATTTTTTTTTGAACATTTTCCATTATTTTTTTTTTATAATTTTTTAGGAGTCATCAGCTCAACTCACGAAACCCAAAGTCGATGTAAATGGCATCATTACAGAATTGGTGACAACCTTCAGTCAAGATCGTGATGGCTATTTGAAATGTTTGCTGAAGGTGGCTGAGCTATTTGCTGGCGTGTTTTTGAGGCTTTTGGGGCAATTTAGTTCGGGCTGAGAAGACAAAAAATTGAAAATTGTTTTAGCATCAAAAAAAAAAAAAAATATCCATTCATAAAGTTCTGAAAAAATCGCAATATATTTTGTGAGCTATTTTTCAATTTTTCAAAGCTCCTGGCTACAGAGGCTTATTTATTTGGGGAATTACAGTTACAGTTTTGTTATAATTCAAATATTGAGATGTACCAAGTCTAATTGGAATCGGATGTTTATTTCGCATTTTCTGAGCTTCAAGGATATTTAAAATTTTGACCCTTTGTGATGGAGGTGTCAGAAGAAGTGGACCGACATATTCCATTTTCAGAGCAGATATTGAGCTTGTAGAAATATTGGGATGTATAAAATATGAAGAGAACCGGATGCTTATTTCAGATTTCAGATATATTTAAAATTTTGACCCTGTGTGGGAAAGTATCAGAAGGGGTGGACCTCTGTATCCCATCTTCACATCAGATCTTGAGTTAGTGGAAATAATGGATAATAATCGTTTGATTATTCAAAACTTAGATCCTTGGTGGCGGAGGTACCAGAAGGAATGTTCCGATCTCTACCATCTTTCAAACAGATCTTGTGTTGATAGAAATATTGAGATGTACCAAGTCAGAATGGAATCGGATGTTAATTTCGCATTTTCTGAGATTCATGGGTATTTAAAATTTTGACCCTTTGTGGGGGAGGTACCAGAAGGAGTGGACCGATATTTCGCATCTTCTAATAAAAATATTGAGATGTGTGTAATTTGAAGACAATCGGACTCTTACAGAATTATAATTATTCAAAATTTTGAGGTGCTTGTCGCATTGTCGCACCTAAGCTAGGACCTATGGACATATTAGGATAAGCAAATTAGAAGCAAAATCGGATTATCCTTTCTTTTTCTGTGCGCTAAAATATTTTCTTTTTTGGAAATTTCGGTTCCAGAAGGAGTAGAACGATATTACCCATCTTCGAACTCGATCTAAGCTTTATATTATGGTGTACCAAGTTTGGACGAAATCGGATACTCCCTTTGAGAGTTTTTGTGCGTACCGAGCAGACAGACAGACAGACAGACGGACGGACATCGCTAGATCGACTCCAAATATTCTAAAACGGATTTGGTGCAAGAGACCTACGGTCTAAAATCGTTATTTCGACTAGGCACGTATCAAATGATATATAGCCTTTTTAGCCATATGGCTGAGGGTATAAAAAACCTATAGAGCACTCTAAGTGTTCCATAGAACTCCTTATGTGTCCGAAAACGATGAAATTTAAGTGATTTTTTAAGTACGCTAAATATGCAAAATTTATGCAGAACATATTAATATTTAAAAAAATAAAAAAAAACCAAAAAAAAAAAAAAAATTAAAAAAAATATAAAAAAAAGAAAAAAAATTAAACCAGTAAAGAAAGTCTTAAAGTCGGGCGGGGCCGACTTTATGATACCCTACACCACTTTGCTAATTTAGTAGAGCTCCACAATTAAAAGTTTTTATGGGAGAGTTCAATCATACACGCTATGATTATAATTATAATTTAAAGTTCAAAGGACTAAATATGTCGAAGCATTTGTATTTTTTAAATTCGGACTTGTATTGCCCATTTGGTGCACAAATTATGTGAAATCGGATAAAGATATATATATGGGAGCTATATCAAAATCGGAACCGATCTCGATAAAATTTGGCAAAGATATTTCTGAGTGGTATTTGATATATTTCCCTGAACATAGTTGTTACGGAGTGCATATTACGGCTGTAGGTAACAAATACAAAAAATCGGATGAACAATATATATGGGAGCTATAGCTATATCTGAACCGATCTTCAACAAATTTGGCATACCACGTTGTAGACTCAGTTCGGTCGTAAGGGTAAATCGGACGAAGTTATATATATCGGAGCTATATCCAAATCTGTACCGATCTCGATAAAATTTAGCAACGGTATTTCTGAGCTGCATTTGATATATTTCCCCAAATATTGTTGTTACAGAATGCATATTACGGCAGCGAAGGACAAAAATAACAAATCGGATGAACAATATATATGAGAGCTATAGCTATATCTGAACCGATTTCGATCAAATTTGACATACTAGCTTCTAGACTCAATTCGGTTGTTAGTGCCAAATTTCATCCCATTTGGGCAAATATTAGACGTTTGGTGCACAATCAAAGGTAAATCGGACGAAGTTATATATATCGGAGCTATATCCAAATCTGAACCGATCTCGATAAAATTTAGCAAATGTATTTCTGAGCTGTATTTGATATATTTCCCCAAATACTGTGTTCTTACAGAATGCATATTACGACTGCGGAGGACAAAAATAACAAATCGGATGGACAATATATATGAGTGCTATAGCTATATCTGAACCGATTTCGATCAAATTTGTGTTACTTGTTTTCAAGCCTAATCTGGTTGTATGTGCAAAATTTCATACAATTTGGGCAAATATCAGACGTTTGGTGCACAATAAATAGCAAATCGGACGAAGATATATATGGGAGCTATATTCAAATCTGAACCGATCTTCAACAAATTTGACATACTAGCTTCTAGACTCAATTCGGTCGTAAGTGCCAAATATCATCCCATTTGGACAAATATTAGAAGTTTGGTGCACGAAAAAGGGTAAATCGGACGAAGTTATATATGGGAGCTATATCCAAATCTGAACCGATCTCGATAAAATTTAGCAAATGTATTTCTGAGCTGCATTAGATATATTTCCCAAAAATATTGTTGTTACAGAATGCTTATTACGGCTGCGGAGGACAAAAATAACAAATCGGATGGACAATATATATGAGAGCTATAGCTATATCTGCATCGATTTCTATCAAATTTGGCACACTTATTTTCAGGCCTAATCTGGTTGTATGTGCAAAATTCCATACTACTCGGGCTGATATTACACGTTTGGTGCACAGTAAAAAGCAAATCGGACGAAGATATATATGGGACATTTACCTAAATTTTGACCGATAATCTCCAATTTCAATAGGGTTCGTCCTTGGGCCAAACAAATGATTTGTGCAAAATTTCATCTGGATAGGGCAATAAATGCGAACTGTACTTTGTTTACAAAAATACATGGACAGACGGACGGACGGATGGACAGAAGGACAGACGGATATGCATAAATCGACTCAGAATGTGATTCTATGCAGATCATCAAAAGGAACTATGGGCCTATCTCGTTTCCTTTTGCCTGTTACAAACAAATGCACAAAGACATAATACCCTGACCACCTTGTGGTGTAGAGTATAAAAATAAATAAAGAAAATAAAAATAAATCCGAAGATATCACCTTCGCGGTAATTGATACAAAATTCCATATTTCATAATTTTCACGAGTAGAGCCTTGTTTGGAAAATACAGGACTAGACTCCATCAAAAAAAAAAAAAAGTTTTTGAGAAAATTTCCTAAAAGTTCTGCAATAGCTTCAAAAATGTGTGCATTGTTTTTTCAGTGTATAAAACAATCTCTAAAAACCACAATTACTCTTGGAAAACTCTGTTCAAAAATCCGCAGTTATCGCCTTGGCAGTCCATCGTTGTTTTTTTTTATACCCTCCACTCAGAGTATGGAGGTTATATTAAGTTTGTCATTTCGTTTGTAACACCTCGAAATAAATATTTTAGACCCCACAAAGTGTATATATTCTTGGTCAGCTTAAAATTCTACGTCGATTTAGCAATGTCCGTCTGTCTGTCTGTCTGTCTGTCTGTCTGTCTGTCTGTCTGTCCGTCTGTCCGTCTGTCTGTGTGTTGTAATCACGCTATCTTTCGAACAAATTGAGATAGAAGGATAAAATTTTGCACACATGTATATTTTGCCAGTAGGCAGGCTAAGTTCGTAAATGGGCCATGTAGGTCCAAGTTATCATATAGCCCCCATATAACGGTACCTCCCTATATTCGGTATTTCGATGATTTTAGCGACATTATTCACCGGAATTGTTTCAAATTTGGCATTTGAAGTTCGTAATGGATATTACAGCCTAAGACAGAAAATAATCTGTGTAGGTCAACGTCTTCGTATAGCCCCTATATAACGGTACCCCCTGATATTCGGTATTTTGATGATTTTAGCGACATTATTTAACGGAATTGTTTAAAATTTGGTATTTGAAGTTCGTAATGTATACTACAGCCTGAGACAGAAAATCGGCCATGTAGGCCCACGTCATCGTATAGCCCCCATATACCATACCCCCCGAATATTCGGTATTATGATGATTTTAGCGACATTATTTACCGGGATCGTTTCAAAGTTGGTATTTGAAGTTCGTAATAGGTGCTGCAGCACAAAAAAGAAAATGGGCCATGTAGGTCCACGTCTTCGTATAGCCCCCATATAACGGTACCCCCCTATTTCCGGTGTTTTGATGATTTTAGCTACATTATAAACAAAATTTTCTTCAAGTTTCGCATTTAAATATTGTTATAACTTATGACAAAAGTTGCCTATGCAGGTCCACGTCGTCGAATAGGCATTCGGTATTTTTAAGATTTTAACAAAATTTTTAACGGATTTTATTTATTTTTTTTTTTTTTTGGAAATTGTCAAATTTGTACCAAATGGTGGAGGGTATTAAAGGTTCGGCCCGGCCGAATTTACAGCTTTTTTAATTGTTTTTTTTTTTTTTTTTTTTTTTTTTTTTTTTTGAATTTTAGGGTATTGCATCTTCGACTCCGCAGTCTGTCACAATATTTTTTTTTTATTTTTTATATATTTTGCACGATTTTGATAATAAGTTTTAAAATTATTTTAAGTCTGTCACGCTCATGAAGGTGGCCGAACCAATTCTCTTATCATAGTTTTATAGCCCATTTCCATATTGCGTTCGGGAAAATTCTACTATAAATAGAGCATTTATGGTTTCAAAAGATATAGCATTTATTTCAGAATGTTTACCCAAAGTCTTGGATTTTTTTTCGTGACAGTTCTTCTTCTGGGACTGCTAATAAATGTAAGAAATTTGTCAAATTTTATTTAATTTTTAATTAAATTTTAATTTTCATTCTTTTTAATAAATTTCAAGGAGTCATCAGCTCAACTGACCGAAGACAACGTCGATACGGACCGTCAGTTTTATGGAACGGTTTTCAAGCTTTTGAATAAGTTGATAAAAAAAATGTAACATTTTTTCTTCTATAATAACACACACACACACATACATATATGTATATATGTAGTTTGAAATGTGAGTCGCTATAATTCTAATAAAATTTATTGTGATGCTCTTCAAAAAAGATCCATTCAAAATACCCATACAATATTTTATATGTCTCATAGGAATACAATATGGACGAATTTTTAACGTATGGCAGATTTTCAATAAAATACATTTATATGTCTCAAAATAATGAAATTTAAGGGAATTATCAATGTATGCAAAATATGCAAAACATATGCACATTTTTTTTTCCAATTAAACGCATTTAAAATCTATTCAAAATACCCATAGAATATTTTTTATGTCTCAGAGGAATTCAAAAGGAGGGAATTTTTAACATATGCAGAATATGCAAATTTTATCCCAAACATATAAACATATCTCCAATTAATTAATTGAATTATCAATGTATGCAAAATATGCAAATTCTATGCAAAACATATGCATACATTTTTCCAATGAAACGTATTTAAAATCTATTTAAAATATCCATAGAATATTTTATATGTCTCAGAGGAATTCAAAAGGAGCGAATTTTTAACATATGCAAAATATGCAAATTTTATGCCAAACATATGCACACATTTTTCCAATTAGTTTTTCAATAAAATACATTGTGATGCTCTTCGAAAATATCCATAGACCCATTTTTATGCCTCAAAATAATGAAATTTAAGGGAATTATTAATGCATGCAAAATATGCAAATTTTATGCAAAACATATGCAAACATTTTCCAAAAAAAAAAAAAGAAAAAAAAAAAAACAAATAAAAAAGCTGTAAGTTCGGCCGGGCCGAACTTTTAATACCCTCCGCCATTTGGTACAAATTTGGCAATTTCCAAAAAAAAAAAAATAAAAAAAAATAAAATCCGTTTAAAATTCTGTTAAAATTTTAAGAATGTCGAATGCTTATACGACGACGTGGTCCTGCATAGGCAACTTTTGTCATAAGTTATTACAAAATTTAAATGCGAAACTTGAAGAAAAATCTGGTTATAATGTCGCTAAAATCATCAAAATACCGAATATAGGGAGGTACCGTTATATGGGGGCTATACGAAGGAGTGGACCTGTACAGATAATTTTCTGGCATGGGCTGAAGAATCCATTACGAACTTCAAATGCCAAATTTGAAACGATTCCGCTGAATAATGTCGCTAAAATCATTAAAATACCGAATATAGGGAGGTACCGTTAAATGGGGGCTATACGAAGACGTGGACCTACATGGTCCATTTTCTGTTTTATGCTGCAGAATCTATTACGAACTTCAAATACCAAATTTGAAACGATTCCGTTAAATAATGTCGCTAAAATCATCAAAATACCGAATATCGGGGGGTACCGTTATATCGGGGCTATACGAAGACGTGGACCTACATGGCTCATTTTTTGACTTAGGATGTAGTATCCATTACGAACTTCAAATACCAATTTTGAAACGATTCTGGTAAATAATGTCGTTAAAATCATCAAAATACCGAATATAGGGGGGTACCATTATATGGGGGCTATACGAAGACGCGGACCTACATGGCCCATTTTCTGTTTTATGCTGCAGTATCTATTACGAACTTCAAACGCCAACTTTAAAACGATCCCGGTAAATAATGTCGCTAAAATTATCAAAATACCGAATTTTGGGGGGTACCGTTATATGGGGGCTATACGAAGACGTGGACCTACATGGTCCATTTTCTGTTCAATGCTGCAGTATCCATTACGAACTTCAAATGCCAAATTTGAAACAATTCCGGTGAATAATGTCGCTAAAATCATCAAAATACCGAATATCGAGAGGTACCGTTATATGGGGGCTATACGAAGACGTGGACCTACATGACCCATTTACGAACTTAACCTGCCTACTGGCAAAATATACATGTGTGCAAAATTTTAGCCTTCTATCTCAATTTGTTCGAAAGATAGCGTGATTACAACAGACAGACGGACAGACAGACAGACAGACAGACAGACACACAGACAGACAGACGGACATGGCTAAATCGTCTTAGAATTTTACGCTGATCAAGAATATATATACTTTGTTGGGTCTGATGTGAGTATTTCGAGGAGTTACAAACGGAATGACAAAATTAATATACCCTCCATAGTATGGTGGAGGGTATAATAAAACAAGTAAGCAAAGGCTACAGTCGAGCGGGGCCGACCGTTGAATACCCTACAACACTATAATAAACGATACAGTTTATATAGGCGAGATACTCGAAAGAATTTCACAAGATATTGTGAAAAATAATAAAAGAAAACCATCAGGTTTCGTTCTCTAATTTTCGAATAATAGCAACTTTAACTAATTTGCTCATTTCCAATTTATTGGTAGATGTTGAACGTAAATGGTCTCTCTAGATCTGGAACCAATATTTCCCAAAGACCTATAATCCCTCAGACGTGGCAAAAGATTAGCATTTATTATTGGTTTTTGACTGAGACGCAACGAAATCAGCGTTTACGAAATAGTCAGAAGTGCGTCTTTCCTGTATTTGTGAATTCTCCAAAAAGTCACTGGAATGGAGATTTTCGTATTTTGTCTACAAAAGTTGGAAAACTCCTTCACACATTGAATATTTTTGGATGGCCATCCAAAACTGCTTGGCTTTTGCAATGTCCGGTAACCCCCATAATTACGACTTGGTGACAATTTTGCAGTTTTTTGGTCCATTTCAACCCCTAAATATATGGCGATCATCTCCAAAAAGAATAGGCTTTTATTTTGACCCTCATCTTATCTCCATGCAAAATTTCGTAAGCATCGGGCCATAAATGCGATCTGTATATGATATCCTGATATCCTAACTACTTAGTTTTGTTAGCTGTAGAAATATTACAAAATGTTTAATTCAAAATGAAAATATGCCAAAAATATGACAAAATTGAAAAAATATGAGAAAATTTTAGAAAATCAATATTTTCATCTTTAGAGAGATATTTTTATGCGATTTTTTTAGACGTTTTTTCTTTCCTGCCAAGAGGCCATTCTGAATTAATGAGAACTGTCGAAATCAGTTCAGCCGTTCTCGACATATAAGAGATCTTTCAAGCATATCCTCTTTGATAGACATATATATCGCACATATTTTGCTATATATCCGATTTGTTGGATGTTAAGATCAATGTAAAGATCCGAAGTAACCTTGTCATGGCTTTGTGATTTCGCCGGGATTTAAAATATTCGCGGTTTAATGAAAAAATTTGAATTTTTTCAACAAAAAATATGGTCTATTTTAGCCGCTAAATATTATCCGATGACCACCCAAATTGGTAGGCTTCTTCCCCGCCCTAAACTCCAGCTACATGCGAAATTCCGCGTCGATTGGTCTATAATTGCGACCTGTATAGCTACTGCAAAATCCGACATTTTTTCAGTATTTGGTCCATTTCAACCCCTAAACATTTGGCGATCATCTCCAAAAGAAATAGGGTTCTATTCTGACCCAATCCCCACCTCCATTCTAAATTTCGTGAAGATCGGGCCATAATTACGACCTGTAGAGTGATTACAAATTAACATGGACAGACGGACAGACGGACAGACGGACAGACGGACAGACGGACAGACGGACGGACGGACATACATAGCTAGATCGAGCTAGGAAGATCCATATATACTTTCCTATGTGGGAAACCAATATTTCGAGGTGTTACATAATTTTTGGCCCAATCAAACTTATAATACCCCCAACACATAGTGTTGTAGGGTATAAAAATAAAATAAAATTCTGTTAAAATTTTAAAAATACCGAATGCCTATACGACGACTTAGACCTGCATAGGCAACTTTTGTCATAAGTTATTACAATATTTAAATGCGAAACTTGAAGAAAAATCTGTTTATAATGTAGCTAAAATCATTAAAATACCGAATATAGGGAGGTACCGTTATATGGGGGCTATACGAAGGAGTGGACCTGCACAGACAATTTTCTGGCATGGGCTGAAGTATCTATTACGAACTTCAAATACCAAATTTGAAACGATTCCGTTAAATAATGTCGCTAAAATCATCAAAATACCGAATATCGGGGGGTACCGTTATATGGGGGCTATACGAAGACGTGGACCTACATGGCTCATTTTTTGACTTAGATTGTAGTATCCATTACGAACTTCAAATACCAAATTTGAAACGATTCCGGTAAATAATGTCGCTAAAATCATTAAACTACCGAATATAGGGAGGTACCGTTATATGGGGGCTATATGATAACTTGGTCCTACATGGCCCATTTACGAACTTAACCTGCCTACTGGCAAAATATACATGTGTGCAAACTTTTAGCCTTCTGTCTGAATTTGTTCGAAATATAGCGTGATTACAACAGACAGACGGACATGGCTAAATCGTCTTAGAATTTTACGCTGATCAAGAATATATATACTTTGTTGGGTCTGACATGAGTATTTCGAGGAGTTACAAACGGAATGACAAAATTAATATACCCTCCATAGTATGGTGGAGGGTATAAAAAGATATGAGATTTATCATCTGAAGACCTATTTAATCCTATATTTTTATATAGCCTACAACACAAGGTGGTCAGGGTATTATGTATTTGTGCATTTGTTTGTAACAGGCAAAAGGAAACGAGATAGACCCATAGTTCCTTTTGATGATCTGCATAGAATCAGATTCTGAGTCGATTTATGCATGTCCGTCCGTCTGTCCATGTATTTTTGTAAACAAAGTAGAGTTTGCATTTATTATCCTATCCAGATGAAATTTTGTACAAATCATTTGTTTGGCCCAAGGACGAACCCCATTGAAATTGGAGATAATCGGTCAAAATTTAGATATAGCTCCCATATATATCTTCGTCCGATTTGCCTTTAATGGTGCACCAAACGTGTAATATCAGCCTGAATTGTATGGAATTTTGCACATACAACCAAATTGGGCCTAAAAATAAGTATGCCAAATTTGGTCTAAATCGGTTCAGATATAGCCATAGCTCCCATATAAACTGGTCATCCGATTTGATATTTTTGTCCTCCGCAGCCGTAATATGCACTCTGTAACAACAATATTTGAGGAAATATATCAAATACAGCTCAGAAATCAATTTGCTAAATTTTATCGAGATCGGTTCCGATTTGGATATAGCTCCCATATATATAACTTCGTCCGATTTACCATTTATTGTGCACCAAACGTCTAATATTTGTCCAAATGGGATGACATTTGGTACTTACGACCGAATTGAGTCTAGAAGCTAGTATATCAAATTTGGTGAAGATCGGTTCTGATATAGCTATAGCTCCCATATATATTGTTCATCCGATTTGTCATATTTGTTACCCACAGCCGTAATATGCACTTCGTAACAACAATATTTGGGGAAATATATCAACTACAGCTCAGAAATACATTTGCCAAATTTTATCGAGATCGGTTCAGATTTGAATATAGCTCCCATATATATCTTTATCCGATTTCAAATTATTTTTGCACCAAATGGGCAATACAAGTCCGAATTTAAAAGGTACAAATGCTTCGGCATATTTAGTCCTTTGAACTTTGAACTATAATTTATAATTATAGCGTGTATGATTAAATTCTCCTCTTTGCTCTACTAAATTGGCAAAGTGGTGTAGGGTATCATAAAGTCGGCCCCGCCCGACTTTAAGACTTTCTTTACTGGTTTCCATTTTTGTAATTTTTTCAATTTGATTTACAATTTTGAATTTTAAATTTTCTAAATTTTTACACCTCCCAACACTTCGTTTTGAGGGTATTATATGTATTTCGCAATTATCGTCCGATCCTCAAGAAATTTTGTATGGGTGTTGGGTCGGAATTGAAGCCTATTGTTCTTAGGATGTGCATTTAGAGGTTAAATTTAAAATTTTTCTAATTTTTTAGTCGTTCTATAGGCAACAATTGAAAACTAATCGACACGCAATTTCGCATCGGAAGAGAGTTGAGAACAGGGAAGAAGTCTAGCATTTTGGATGACCATTAATCCAATGGTATATTATTATCTTTAGCTGTAAAATGGGCCACAACTTTCGTATGCAATTGTTTTGAATACTTCACAACACTTCGGAGTGTGTAAATATGGGCCAAATTTTCTGGGTCGAAACCGAAAGGGTAATCTCTGGGCAGGGCTCTTTGGCATTATTTCAAAAACGAAGTCTTCCAAAATGGATTTGGATATAAGGGGATTTGGATAAAGTTTTGTAGGGTATCACATGGTCGGCCCGCACAACCATAGCCTTTGCTTACTTGTTTCTTTTTTTTTTCTTTGAGTTTTAGCGGATTACTTTGCAATTTATTTTTTTTTTTTTCTATTTTTTATATATTTTGCACGATTTTGATTATAAATTTCAAAAATTTTTTTAAGTCTGTCACGCTCATGAAGTTGACAGCACCAATTCTCTTATCAAAGTTTTATAGCCCATTTCCATATTGCGTTCGCGAAAATTCTACTATAAATAGAGCATTTAGGGTTTCAAAAGATATAGCATTTATTTCAGAATGTTTCCCCAAAGTCTTGGAATTTTTTTCGTGATGGTTCTTCTTCTGGGACTGCTAATAAATGTAAGAAATTTATAAAATTTTATTTAATTCTTATTTAAGTTTTTATTATTATTTTTGTTTTTCAAAAATTTCAAGGAGTCATCAGCTCAACTGAGCGAAGACAAGAACGATGCGGATAGGCAGTTAATCGGCGGGCTTTTGGCCGGTGTGATCCCATATATAATGCAGAAGATAAAAAATTAACATTCATCTTTTAATTTTCAAAAATATTTTAATTTCATTTGCAATGGATGGAATGATAGGCCCCTTCATAGCTTCAAAATAATTAAAAATGGCATATGTTAATAATGCACTAACATATGCAGAATTTTTGCACTCAATTTTAATTCCATAAAACTCTGTAAAAATATACAAACCCATGGATCTTTGAAAGTTAATATTTTTCTCTATTTCTCTCATCCTTTTCCTTTCCTCTCTCTATTGCTCTCTTTCTCCCCCGCTCTACCTCCCTCCCTCTCCACTTAAAGTTTAATTTATATACCTGCCGATTTCTCACATTTAAATGTAATTTATCCAGCCATGAAGTGGCAACAGACAGTGATGCTGTGGAAAAAAATACAAAAATGACAGACAGATGTGACATTAATGGCATAGTTGAAGAATGACGGCGACGACGAACACAAGCACACACAGACAATAATGAATATTCTGTTTTTATATAGAACTGAAATTATGATGGATGGCAGGATAATGAAGCTGATATTCGAAAACTAGTAGATGAAGTGGTAAACTGTTTTATGATGAGCTGAATTTTGTAGAATTTTTCCAGGGCCAATTCGGGGAAATCCGAAATATTTTCAACCAAATTAAGTTGGACTTTTTTTTGGATAATTTCTAGGAAATCCTTGAGCAGAAACCGTGGATATTTTTAATTATATTCCTTATTTGAAACTGTCAACACTCTATCAAATATTTTCAATTATATCCTCTGACAAATAAACGTAAAAATTATTCAAAGGATATGAAGTCAAAAAATCTGTTTTTTTTTTATTTTCTAAAGATATCCTTAACTAAATTCATTTTGATTTTGAAAATAAATTTTTTTATTAAATAATATTTAATAAATCGAAGAACTTCGTAAATATTAAAAAGGTACGATTTGATTAGATTTTGAAAAAATATCCGAAAACAAAAAAGGAAACTTGAAAATATATAAATTTTTTTACAAAATCCAAGGTTAGAAAGGACATTGGAAAATATTTTCCGCGCTTTGAAAGGATCTTAGAAAGATATTTTTAAAAAGTTCATGTCACGACCTTAGAAAAATATTGAAAAAAAAATCCACAGAGTAAATTTTGGAAAAATATTATTTTTTTTACAAAATTCAAGATTCGAAAGGACTTGGGAAAATATTTTCCACGCTTTGAAAAATATTTTTTAAAAGTTCTCGTTTTTTAAAGATTTTGGACAAATATTTAAACAATATTTAATAAATCGACGTTGTGGAAGCAGCTTGGAATATATTTTAGAAAAATTCAAGTTAAGAAAAGGATTTGGGAATTTAATAAAAACAAAAATCACTTTTTAAAATGACATTAAAAAATATATTTTAAAAAGTTCATATTTAAAAAGGCGTTGGAATTAAAAGGCGTTGGAATGTAAAAAAATCCATGGCTAAAAATTACCTTTTTTTAGACATGAATTCGCTTTTTTAACTTAAATTCTCGTATTTGAAATGGATTTATTTTAAATTTTAATATTAAATAAAAATTCAAAGTTTTGAAGGGACTTCGGAAAAAAAAAACATTTTTGAAATAATCCACGTTTCGGAATAGCTCTATAAAAAAAAAAAAAAATATATTTTTATTAAAAAAATATTTAAAACAAATCTGAGCCTTGTTTTTTTTTTTCTTTTTTATAAATTTTTATAAGATCCGCGTTTCCGAAAGGCTTTGGATTTTTTTAAGGCTCTTAAAAATAATCAGAAAACTTCGGAAAAATATTTCAAAAAATCTAATCTTCGGAATATATTTTTATAAAAATCCAAGATTCGAAAAAATATTTTTCAAAAAATCCAAGCTTCAAAAAATATTTTCTTTTTAAATCAAATATTGAGAAAAATATATTTAAAAAAAACTAAGCTTCGAAAATTATTTTATTTTTTATTATTTTTTACTAGATCTGCGTTTCCGAAAGGCTTTGGATTTTTTAAAGGCTCTTAAAAAATATTTTTTTAAAGTTCCACGTTGCAGAAAGATTTTGAAAAATATTTTTTAAATCATACCTATTTCAAGACAAAAAAAAATTTTAAAAGGTCATTTTTTTTTTTTTTTTTTTTGAAAGGCTTTAAGAGTCCAAGCTTCGATTATTTTTAATCCAAGCATCGGATAATGTTTTTTAAAAATTCAAGCCTCCGAAAAAATATTTTCTTAAAAAAGCCAAAATTCCGAAAAATATTTATAAAAAAATCCAGGTTCGGAAACTATTTTATTAAAAATTCAAGCTTCAAAAATATATTTTTTAAAAAGTCTAAGATCCGAAAAAATATTTATTTTTATAAATCTAATATTCGGAAATTTTCAAAAAATCTAATCTTCGGATATACATTTTTCTAAAAATCCAAGATTCGGAAAATATCCGTGTTTCCGAAAATATCCGTGTTTCCGAAAGGCTTCGAATTTTTTTTAAGGCTCTTAAAAATATTTTTTTTTTTGAAATTCCACGTTGCACAAAGGTTTGAAAACATCCCAATTTCAAGGCAGTTAAAATAATTATAAAAGGATATTTGTTTTGAAAGGCTTTAGGAATGTTTTAAAAAAATGAATTCTTGAAAAAATAATTTTTTAATAATAAATCCAAGCTTTAATTTTTTTTGAATCCAGACTTCGAAAAAATATTTTTTTTAAAAAAATTCAAGATTCGTAAATATGTTTTAATAAAATTACGCCTCGGAAAAATATTTTTAAAAAATTCACATATTTGTATTTTTTTAGAAAAATATTTTCAAAATAATCACTTTTCTGATATGCCTCGGAAAAATATATATATTTTTTAAATCCTACGTTTCTGACATGTGTCGGAAAAAATCATATTTAAAGATACCACGTATTTTATGCGCTTCGAAAAAATATTTTTAAATAATCCACGTTTCTGAAATACCCCGGGAAAATATTTTTAAACAATTATTCTATGTTTCTGGAACTCAAAAAATCCACTTCACTTATAGGGACCGGAAAAATATTTTTTAAAAAATCCAAGTTTTTGATATACCTTGGAAAAATATTTTGTAAAAAATCTCACATCCCTTATATGCCTTGGAAAAATATTATAAAAAACATATTTTGGATATACCTCGGAAAAATATTTCTGAAAATATTTTAAAAGAAATCCACGTTTTGGATATGCCTCTGAAAATATTTTAAACGAAATCCACGTTTTGGATATGCCTCTGAAAATATTTTAAAAGAAATCCACGTTTTGGATATGCCTCTGAAAATATTTTAAAAGAAATCCACGTCTTGGATATGCCTCTGGAAAATATTTAAAAAAAATCCACGTTCTGGATATGCCTCTGGAAAATATTTTTAAAAAATGCATGTTCTGGATATTCCTCTGGAAAATATTTAAAAAAAAAATCCACGTTTCTGGCATGCCTTTGGAAAATAATTTTAAAAAATCCACGTTCTGGATATGCCTCTGGAAAATATTTTTAAAAAATCCACGTTCTAGATATGCCTCTGGAAAATATTTTTAAAAAATCCACGTTCTGGATATGCCTCTGAAAAATATTTTTAAAAAATCCACGTTCTGGATATGCCTCTGGAAAATATTTTTAAAAAAATCCACGTTCTGGATATGCCTCTGGAAAATATTTTTAAAAAATCCACGTTCTGGATATGCCTCTGGAAAATATTTTTAAAAAATCCACGTTCTGGATATGCCTCTGGAAAATATTTTTAAAAAATCCACGTTATGGATATGCCTCTGGAAAATATTTTTAAAAAATTCATATTCTGGATATGCCTCTGGAAAGTATTTTTAAAAAATTCATGTTCTAGATATGCCTTTGGAAAATAATTTTAAAAAATCCACGTTCTGGATATGCCTCTGGAAAATATTTTTAAAAATTCCACGTACTGGATATGTCTCTGGAAAATATTTTTAAAAAATCCACGTTCTGGATATGCCTCTGGAAAACAATTTTAAAAAATCCACGTTCTGGATATGCCTCTGGAAAACATTTAAGGCCTTGGAAAAATATTCAAAAAAATTACTCTTCCAAAAGATATTTTTAAAAAATCCACGTCTCTGATATGGCTGGGAAAAATTTATTTTAAAAAATCCAAGTCTCTGATATGGCTCGGAAAAATTTATTTTAAAAAATCCACGTTTCTGATATGGCTCGGAAAAATTTATTTTAAAAAATCCAAGTCTCTGATATGGCTCGGAAAAATATTTTTAAAAAAGCCACGTCTCCAATATACCTTAGGAAAATATTTTAGAAAAACTCCTCGTCTCTGCTATGCCTTGGAAAAATATTATCAAAGATATCCATGTCTCTGATATGGATCGGAAAAAATCCACATTCTGGATATGCCTCTGGAAATTATTTAAAAAAAATCCACATTCTGGATATGCCTCTGGAAAACATTTAAGGCCTTGGAAAAATATTTAAAAAAATTACTCTTCCAAAAATTATTTTTAAAAAATCCACGTCTCTGATATGGCTGGGAAAAATTTATTTTAAAAAATCCAAGTCTCTGATATGGCTCGGAAAAATTTATTTTAAAAAATCCACGTTTCTGATATGGCTCGGAAAAATTTATTTTAAAAAATCCAAGTCTCTGATATGGCTCGGAAAAATATTTTTAAAAAAGCCACGTCTCCAATATACCTTAGGAAAATATTTTAGAAAAACTCCTCGTCTCTGCTATGCCTTGGAAAAATATTATCAAAGATATCCATGTCTCTGATATGAATCGGAAAAATATTTTTTTTAAAAATCCGCGTTCATCATATGCCATAAAAAATACTGAAAAAATCCATGTTTTGGGTATGCCTCAAAGAAATATTGTTAAAAATCCATGTTTTGTATACGCCTCGAAAAAATATTTAAATAAAAATTCAAGTTCCTGATATGCGTCGAAAAAAATATTAAACAACTGCATCTCCGATTTGAATGATAAAATGAAAAATGATTTTAATAAATGTCCATGTTTCTAATATGCCTCTGAAAAATATTTAAAAAAAATCCACGTTTCTGATATGAATTTTTTTAATAAATGTCCATGTTTCTGATATGCCTCTGAAAAATATTTAAAAAATCCCACGTCTCTGATATTTCTCGGGATAGTATTTAAAAACTCCACGTCTCTGATATGCCTTGGGAAAATATTTAAAAAAATTACATATTTTATATTTCTTGGAAAAATATCTTTGAAAAAATCCACGTACTGATATTCCTCAATATTTAAAAAACATCCAAGTCTAAAACAATTTTTTTAAAATATCCGCGTTCCTGATATGCATCGGAAAAATATTTTTAAAAAAGTGAATATTATTGACATGCCTCGGAAATATAGTTTTTAAAAAATCCACGTTTCTGATATGCCTTGGGATAATATTTTTAAATAAAATCTACTTCTATGATATACTTTAGATTTTTCCAAAAATCCACATTTACGCCTTTTTGGAGGTCCTTGAAAATTTTTAAAATATTTTTTATACAATTTGCTTTGCTATAGGATTTTTTTCACTTCCTCCCCACACATTTCCGTTTCCTTGAGAAATTTTGGCTATAAAATTTCAAAGGACATTTTATGATATGAGTTTAGCCGACAGGATAATATATTTAATTGTCCTGTAACGCTGAACTTGAACAATCTTCCATTGCCTGCCCTCATCCACAATATATTCTTTTGTTAATTGCATTATCTCTCTCTCCTTTTCTCTCTTGGAAATTTATTTATGTGTGGGTGTTCGTTTGTATCTTGCTAAGCATGTGGTCAATGTCATTATTGTTGTACAGATTATGGATGTGGTTAAACTGAAAGGACCAAAGGTTATAGTCGTAGAAAGGGGGAGGATGGGTGGAAGCGGGTGCCATAGCTATGGCATGGTTATATCTTTGGTTACATGTTATTACTTGGCAAATGCAACACATGTTCGATGCGGTTTCAAGTTTCACAAAGACGCCCAACTTTGGCAAAGTTGTTTGCGGTTGTGGAGTACCTACCTACCTACCTCCCTTTCGGTGTATGTGTGTGTTTGTGAATAAATTTGATTTTATATCCTCTTACATTACTTTGCCTCCCTGGCAGGGGGAATGAATTTCATGTAAATTGTGTTGTAACTTTACAACAACTTACAAGCTATTCATTCGTTCATTGTCGTTGTCATTGATACCATCGGCGTGTATCTCCTTCCCTCTTTGAGTGGCAAACTTTTAAAAGTTTATTTATTGTTTGGCGCTGTAATTAAATCCTCTACATAATTTAAAATTTTGCAATCTTGTATAAATTTGTACAAGTCCTCCATGCATGCATATGTAAATATGCGAATACATGTAGTTGTTGTTTACTTGTGTCATTGTATTGGAAATTCGCATATACACAATGCATTACTTGGCCTAACCACAGTAAGAGGGAGAGAGGCAAACGATTGATTAATTAACTATTATAAATTAATGAGGGTCTGTATTATGAGGGTCTGTATTAGTATTATTAAAATCCACACAGTGGAGCCTAGATAGAGGGGCAATATTTGGCTTGGGGGAGTTTAAAAAAACATGAATGTCATTTTTTGAGAGGGCCTTTTCATAAAAATAGTTTTTTTTAGCTCGTTTGGATATAAGGCAAAAAAATATTTTTTTTTACCGACCTATCGAAGAAACGGATTTTTAAAAATATTTCTAATGTCCTATTAGAGATGAGGATTTAATAGAATAGAATTTCTACGTTCTAGATATGCCTGTGGAAAATATTTTTAAAAAATCCACGTTCTGGATATGCTTCTGGATAATATTTTTAAAAAAAATCCACGTTCTAGATATGCCTCTGGAAAATATTTTAACAAAATCCATGTTCTGAATATGTCTCTGGAAAATATTTTTAATAAATTCACGTTTCTGGAAAAATATTTAAAAAACTCACTCTTCCAAAAAATATTTTTAAAAATCCACGTCTCTGATATGCTCGGAAAAATTTATTTTAAAAAATCCACGTCTCTGATATGGCTCGGAAAAATTTATTTTAAAAAAATCACTCTTCCAAAAAATATTTTTAAAAATCCACGTCTCTGATATGGCTCGGACAAAATTATTTTAAAAAATCCATGGCTCTGTTATGGCTCGGAAAAATTTATTTTAAAAAAATCACTCTTCCAAAAAATATTTTTAAAAAATCCACGGCTCTGATATGGCTCGGAAAAATTTATTTTAAAAAATCCGCGGCTCTGATATGGCTCGGAAAATTTATTTTAAAAAATCACTCTTCCAAAAAATATTTTTAAAAATCCACGTCTCTGATATGGCTCGGAAAAATTTATTTTAAAAAATCCACGGCTCTGATATGGCTCGGAAAAATTTATTTTAAAAAAATCACTCTTCCAAAAAATATTTTCAAAAAATCCACGGCTCTGATATTTCTTGGAAAAATTTATTTAAAAAAAATCACTCTTCTAAAAAATATTTTTAAAAATCCACGTCTCTGATATGGCTCGGAAAAATTTATTTTAAAAAATTTACGGCTCTGATATGGCTCGGAAAAATTTATTTTAAAAAAATCACTCTTCCAAAAAATATTTTTAAAAATCCACGTCTCTGATATGGCTCGGAAAAATTTATTTTAAAAAATCCACGGCTCTGATATGGCTCGGAAAAATTTATTTTAAAAAAATCACTCTTTCAAAAAATATTTTTAAAAAATCCACGGCTCTGATATGGCTCGGAAAAATTTATTTAAAAAAAAAAATCACTCTTCCAAAAAATATTTTTAAAAAATCCACGGCTCTGATATTTCTCGGAAAAATTTATTTTAAAAAAATAACTCTTCCAAAAAATATTTTTAAAAATCCACGAGTCTGATATGGCTCGGAAAAATTTATTTTAAAAAAATCACTCTAACAAAAAAATATTTTTAAAAAATCCACGGCTCTGATATGGCTCTGAAAAATTTATTTTAAAAAAATCACTCTTCCAAAAAATATTATCAAAGATATCCATGTCTCTGATATGGCTCGGAAAAATATTTTCAATGATATCCATGTATCTGATATGGCTCGGAAAAATATTTTAAAATATTTTTAAAAAATCTACGTTCCTGATATGCCTCAAATAATATTAAAAAAAATCCATGTTTTGGATATGCTTCAAAAAATATTTAAAAAAAATCAATGTTCTGGATATGCCTCGAAAAAATATTTAAATAAAAATCCAAGTTCCTGATATGCCTCGAAAAAAAATATTAAAAATCTCCATGTGTTGGATATGCTTCGAAAAAATGTTTAAAAAAATTCAAAACTACGATTTTCCTTGGAAAAATGATTTTAATAAATGTCCATGTTTCTGATATGCCTCTGAAAAATATTTAAAAAATCCACGTTTTTGATATGAATTGGATTTTTTTTAGTAAATGTCCATGTTTGTGATATGCCTCTGAAAAATATTCAAAAAATCCATGTCTATAATATGCCTCGGAAAAATGCATTTAAATAATCCACGTATCCGATTAAAAAATCCCACATCTCTTATATGCCTCGGAAAAATACTAACTATTATAAATTAATGAGGGTCTGTATTATTAAAATCCATACAGTGGAGCCTAGAGAGTGGGGAAATATTTGGCATGGGGAAATTTAAAAAAAAACCACGAATGACATTTTTTGAGAGGGCCTTTTCATAAAAATAGTTTTTTTTAGCTCGTTTGGATATAAGGCAAAAAAAATATTTTTTTTACCGGCCTATCGAAGAAACGGATTTTTTAAAAATATTTCTAATGTCCTATTAGAGATTAGGATTTAATAGAATATAATTTCTACGTTCTAGATATGCCTGTGGAAAATATTTTTAAAAAATCCACGTTCTGGATATGCTTCTGGAAAATATTTTTAAAAAAATCCACGTTCTAGATATGCTTCTGGAAAATATTTTTAAAAAATCCATGTTCTGCATATGTCTCTGGAAAATATTTTTAATAAATTCACGTTTCTGGTATGCCTTGGAAAAATATTTAAAAAAATCACTCTTCCAAAAAATATTTTTAAAAATCCACGTCTCTGATATGGCTCGGAAAAATTTATTTTAAAAAATCCACGGCTCTGATATGGCTCGGAAAAATTTATTTTAAAAAAATCACTCTTCCAAAAAATATTTTTAAAAATCCACGTCTCTGATATGGCTCGGAAAAATGTATTTTAAAAAGTCCACGGCTCTGATATGGCTCGGAAAAATTTATTTTAAAAAAATCACTCTTCCAAAAAATATTTTTAAAAATCCACGTCTCTGATATGGCTCGGAAAAATTTATTTTAAAAAATCCACGGCTCTGATATGGCTCGGAAAAATTTATTTTAAAAAAATCACTCTTCCAAAAAATATTTTTAAAAAATCCACGGCTCTGATATTTCTCGGAAAAATTTATTTTAAAAAAATCACTCTTCCAAAAAATATTTTTAAAAATCCACGTCTCTGATATGGCTCGGAAAAATTTATTTTTAAAAAATCCACGTCTCTGATATGGCTCGGAAAAATATTTTTAAAAAATCCACGTCTCTGATATGGCTCGGAAAAATTTATTTTAAAAAAATCCACGTCTCTGATATGGCTCGGAAAAATTTATTTTTAAAAAATCCACGTCTCTGATATGGCTCGGAAAAATATTTTTAAAAAATCCACGTCTCCAATATACCTTAGGAAAATATTTTAAAAAAAAACTTCGCGTCTCTGCTATGGCTTGGAAAAATATTATCAAAGATATCCATGTCTCTGATATGCCTTGGAAAAATATTATCAAAGATATCCATGTCTCTGATATGGCTCGGAAAAATATTTTAAAATATTTTTAAAAAATTCACGTTCCTGATATGCCCCAAATAATATTAAAAAAGAAACCATATCCAAAACATGGCTACAAAAAAATATTTAAAAAAAATCAATGTTTTGGATACGCCTCGAAAAAATATTTAAATAAAAATCCAAGTTCCTGATATGCCCCGAAAAAAATATTAAAAAACTCCATGTGTTGGATATGCTTCGAAAAAATGTTTAAAAAAATTTAAAACTCCGATTTTCCTTGGAAAAATGATTTTAATAAATGTCCATGTTTGTGATATGCCTCTGAAAAATATTCAAAAAATCCATGTCTATAATATGCCTCGGAAAAATGCATTTAAATAATCCACGTATCCGTTTAAAAAATCCCACATCTCTTATATGCCTCGGAAAAATACTAACTATTATAAATTAATGAGGGTTTGTATTATTAAAATCCATACAGTGGAGCCTAGATAGAGGGGCAATATTTGGCTTGGGGAAATTAAAAAAAAACCATGAATGTCATTTTTTGAGAGGGCCTTTTCAGAAAAATAGTTTTTTTTTAGCTCGTTTGGATTTAAGGCAAAAAAAAATATTTTTTTTACCGGCCTATCGAAGAAACGGATTTTTTTTTTAAATATTTCTAATGTCCTATTAGAGATGAGGATTTAATAAAATATAATTTTCTACAAATATTTAAAAAAATATTTTCTCAAGAAGTGTCAGTGATGTGGATTTTTTTTAGAAATATTTTTCCAAAACGTTTCATATACATGGATTTTTAAATCCTACACCACAAGGAGGTCAGGGTATTATGTCTTTGTGCATTTGTTTGTCACAGGCAAAAGGAAACGAGATAGACCCATAGTTCCTTTTGATGATCTGCATAGAATCACATTCTGAGTCGATTTATGCATGTCCGTCCGTCGAACCAGCTGAAATTTTGCACAAATCATTTGTTTGGCCCAAGGACGAACCCTATTGAAATTGGAGATAATCGGTAAAAATTTAGATATAGCTCCCATATTAAACTTCGTCCGATTTGCTTTTTATTGTGCACCAAACGTGTAATATCGGTCCGAATAGTATGGAATTTTGCATATGCACCCAAATTAGGCCTGAAAATAAGTATGCCAAATTTGATCGAAATCGGTTCAGATATAGCTATAGCTCCCATATATATTGCTCATCCGATTTGTTATTTTTGTCCTCCGCAGCCGTAATATGCACTCTGTAACAACAATATTTGGGGAAATATATCAAATATAGCTTAGAAATAAATTTGCTAAATTTCATCAAGATCGGTTCAGATTTGGATATAGCTCCCATACATAACTTCGTCCGATTTACCTTTTATTGTGCACCAAACGTCTAATATTTGCCCAAACAGGATGAAATTTGGCACTTACGACCGAATTGTGTCTAGAAGCTAATATGTCAAATTTGGTGAAGATCGGTTCAGATATAGCTATAGCTCCCATATAAACTGTTCATCCGATTTGTTATATATGTGTTACCCACAGCCATAATATGCACTCCGTAACAACGATTTTCAGGGAAATATATGAAATAAAGCTCAGAAATATCTTTGCCAAATTTTTATAGAGATCGGTTCAGATTTGGATATAGCTCCCATATTTATCTTTATCCGATTTTAAATTAATTGAGCACCAAATGGGCAATACAAGTCCGAATTTAAAAATGCCTACGGCATATTTAGTCTTTTGAACTTTAAATTATAATTATAATCAAAGCGGGTATGATTGAATTCTCCCATAAGAACTTTTTATTGTTATGTGGAGCTCTTCTAAATTAGCAAAGTTGTGTATGGTATCATAAAGTCTGCCCCATCCGACTTTAAGACTTTCTTATATGGTCTTAAATAATTCTTTGAATGTGGATTTTTTTTGGAAATGTTTATCTAAAGCCCTTCATTAAGGAAGATTTCTAAAAACAAGGCAAAAAAGTATTATTCGGTTTTGCCGACAGACCTATACCCTCAGCCAACATTCGATTATTTAAATATATTTTGACTTCTGTTATGATTATTCAAAGTGTTGGCCCTCTGTGGAGGAGGCTCAGAAGGTATGGGCCAACATTGTCCATGGACCTAATTGAATATGATATAAATCAACCGAAGTATCCCACGGGCAAGATTACAAGAAAATCGAACATTTTCAGGGTGAGGTGGAAAACCTGCAACCAACTTCAGACTGCTGTCATTTCGAAACCACTCGTCCGACAGCTGTTAAAATTATTCCAGTGACAGCTCATTAGATTGCTTGCAAGCGTACAAAAGCATTTTGGTGAGACTTTTCCAGAAAAAAACTACTGCGTCGCAGTAACCGAAAAATGGCTCGGGATCTGAACATATTCCATTCGGCAAATATTGAAAAAAGAACTCGAGGTAAGGCCATTGAAATTCCAAAAAGTGCAAGAACTTACACCGCAACAGAAAGAAGAAAATAGACTCAAAAGAGCTAAAGAGTTGCTTCGCTAGGCCGAAAGTGGTGAACTGCCGAATTTGGTTTTCTCCGATCTCCGATGAGAAAACATTCGTTGTCCAGCAGTTTGTAAATTAACAAAATAATCGTGTTTTCTTGCCAAAGAGGTCAGCGGAAAATGTGCACATTGGGTTGGCCACCAAAACTCAAGCACCGGCCATGGTGATGGTGTGGGCAATCATAACAGCCGATGCTAGCTCTTCGCTCGTATTAATCGACCGTGGCGGCATCAGAATAAATGCCGAATATTATCGCAAAAATATTCTGCAGGGTGTATTAAAGCCTTGGACATTTGCAAACAATATAACAGTGCTCAGCACCATTGCACTCAGCACGTGCCACCCAAGAATGGTTACAAAATGAGGTTCCTCGCTTCATTTCCTGCGCACAATGGCCACCAAAATCTCTGAATACCAATCCGTTGGATTATTGTGTCTGGAGTATTTTGGAAAGCAAGGTTGGCACAAAAAAAAAAATACCAAGCAAGTGCTTCGCCGGAAATGGACCAAAATACCACAGAGCCACATTCGAGCAGCATGTGACGGTTTCATTGACCGTTTGAAGGCCATAATTCGTGCCGAAGGTGACCAATTCGAACAAACCTAAACTAATTCTAAAATTTGATGCTATTTCCGAAATTATTTGCTTTCAATCAATAAAATTTAGAAAAAAATGTAAAAATTATGGCCTTTGACTTTGCTGCAGTTTTCTTATACCCTTCACCATAGCATGGAGGGTATATTAAGTTTGTCATTCCGTTTGTAACACCTCGAAATACACATTTAAGAAAGTATATATATTCTTGATCAGCATAAAATTCTAAGTCGATTTAGCGATGTCCGTCCGTCTACCCGTCTGTCCGTCTGTGGAAATCATATTTTAGTACCGTTATATGGGGGCTATACGAAGACGTGGACCTACATGGCCCATTTTCAATACCAAAAGTCCTGCAGACATAACATACATTTGAGTGAAATTTTATCAATCTACTTCAATTCGTTCCGAACGAAAATGGGCCATGTATGGCCAAGTCTTCGTATAGCCCCCATATAACGGTACCTCCCGATATTCGGTATTTTGATGATTTTAGCGACATTATTTACCGGAATTGTTTCAAATTTGGTATCTGAAGTTTGTAATGTATACTACAGCCTAAGACAGAAAATTGTCTGTGCAGGTCCAAGTCTTCGTATAGCCCCCATATAACGGTACCTCCCGATATTCGGTATTTTGATAATTTTGGCGACATTATTTACCGGAATTGTTTCAAATTTGGTATTTAAAGTTCGGAATAGATACTACATCCTAAGACAGACAATGAGTCATGTAGGTCCACGTCTTCGTATAGCCCCCATATAACGGCACCTCCCTATTTTCGGTATTCTGGTGATTTAAACGACATTATTCACTGGAAATATTTCAAATTTGGCATTTGAAGTTCGTAATGGATACTACAGTCAAAGGCGGAAAATTGTCTATGCAGGTCCACGTCTTCTTAGAGCCCCCATATAACGGTACCTCCCTATACCGGGTATTTTGATGATTTTGGCGACATTATTTACCGGAATTGTTTCAAATTTGGTATTTGAAGTTCGGAATAGATACTACATCCTAAGACAGAAAATGAGTCATGTAGGTCCACGTCTTCGTATAGCCCCCATATAACGGTACCTCCCGATTTTCGGTATTTTGATGATTTTAGCGACATTATTTACCGGAATTGTTTCAAATTTGGTATTTGAAGTTCGGAATAGATACTACAGTCTATGGAGGTACCCCCATGGTACCTCCCGATATTCGGTATTTTTATAAATTTATCTACATTATTACCGATTTTTTATGTTTCGCATTTGAATATTGTTATGGCTTATAACGAATGTTACCTATGCAGGTCCATGTCGTCGCATAGATCCTAATATGACAGCTACATTCGGTATTTTTAAGATTTTAACAGAATTTTTAACGGATTTAATGGTTTTTGAGAATTGCCAAATTCGTTGCAATTGGTGGAGGGTATTCAAGGTTCGGCCTAGTCGAACTTGAGCTTTTTTATTTGTTTTATCTCACCCTGTATATGTGTCATCCAATTTGGTGTTTAATTGCCTCACTTCTGCAATATGCACTGCACATCAATGCTATTTGATACCGGACATCAGCTACAGCTCGAAAATAGCTCTGCCAAAATTTGTCCAGATCGGTTCAGATTTTTATATACCTTCGATATATATCTCCATGCGATTTGACGGTTATTACTCACGATATATGTAGGTTATCACATGGTCGGCCCCGCCCGAATTTTGACCCTTCCTTATTGGCTTCAAATACCTCATTGCTAAACAGCAATCAACCACTTCGGTTAAATCTTTCTAAATTACCCGAAAACAAATACATTCCAATTTTCCTAATGGAAATCAATTTTCCGATTAAATAAATATATTTAAGCCAAATTGAATGCAAAACACTGCAGTTCGTTAACATCACTTATGGAGGGTAGTAAAATAATCGCTGTCTGGTTGGTCTGGAGTCAAACCACAATTCTCCCAATTACCTCTCTTAAGACGGGACAAATCAATTTGGTCAACGTTAGCTGTGAGTCGTTGGATGTCACCTTTGTGAAGGTGCTAAAATGCGAACTCATCCGTGGGAAAAATAATCTTGTAACCTGGAATTATGAGGCCCATTTGCAAAAGGAACGTGAGGGTTTAAAGGTTGAATCTACATTTTTTTCCGAATTAAATAACAGCTCTTTCATAGCCTCCTTAAATTTCAGGTCCATGCCAAACTTTTTCGCTGGGAACAGCACAAATATCAGCCGTTCATTTACGATGATCACATTGATGTTTGCGACTTTCTGGACAATGCCAAACGCCAGGTTTTTTGGGGCCTAATTTATGATACCATTAGGAAATTCTCGAATTTCAATCACAGCTGTCCGCTGGATGTGAGTTTTGGTGTGGGGGGGGCAAATTGTAGAATATTTTATAAAAATTTTGAAATTTTCGGCAGGCAAAATTATTCATAACGAATTTCGTGTTTGATGGCCGGAAATTTCGGATGGTACCCCTGCCCAGGGGCAAATATTTATTGGATTTCATAGTTTCGACACATCGCGCACCCAGGTTTCGTTTACAGCTGTATGCGGTGAAAACGTAGAGCAGAAAAAATAAAATTTAGAAATCTCTCTCTGTATCTCTCTCTTTCTCTCTCTGCACAGGGTGAGATAAAAAACTGCAACAAAGTCAAGCGCCATAATTTTAACATTTTTTTTTTTAATTTTATTGAATGAACACAAAAAAGATCGGAAATAGCATCAAATTTTAGAATAAGTCTAGATTTGTTCGAATTTGTGAACTTTGGCAGGAATTATGGCCACTGCCAATGAAACCGTCACACTTTGCCCGAATGTTGCTCTGCGGTATTTTGGCCCATTCCCGGCGAGGCGCTGGCTTGAGGTGATCGATACTTTGGTATTTTTTAGTGCCAACCTTGCTTTCCAAAATCCTTCAGACACAATAGTCCAACGGATTGATATCCGGAGATTTTGATGGCCGATGTGCGCTGGAAATGAAGCGAGGAACTGCAGTTTGTAACCATTCTTGGGTGGCGCGTGCAGAGTACGATGGTGCCGGATCCTGTTGGAATGTCCAAGGTCTGCGGCCAAAATGTTTGCGTGCCCAAGGCTTTAATTCACCCTCCAGAATATTTTCGCATTAATATTTGGCATTTATTCTGATGCCACGGACGATCAATATGAGCGGAGAGCTATCATCGGCTCTTATGGCGGCCCACACCATCACCATGGCCGGCGCTTGAGTTTCGGGTGGCCAACCGAAAGTGCACATGTTCAGCTGACCTCTTTGGCAAGTATATGCGATCATTTTGTTTGTTTACAAACTGCTGGACAACGAATGTTTTCTCATCGGAGACCACCAAACCAAATTCGGCAGCTCACCCTTTTCGGCCAAGCGAAGCAACTCTTTAGCTCTCCTTGAGTCTATTTTCTTTCTGTTGCGGTGTAAGTTCTTGCACTTTTTGGAATTTCTATGGCTTTACCCGGAGCTCCTGTTTTAATATTTGCCGAATGGAGTATTTCGATATGTTTTTTGGCCACTGCGACGCGGTTTTCCATCAAGTCATCATATATAACTTCGTCCGATTTGCTTTTTATTGTGCACCAAACGTCTAATATTTGCCCAAATGGGATGAAATTTGGTACCTACGACCGGATTGAGCCTAGAAGTTAGTATGCCAAATTTTATCGAAATCGGTTCAGATATAGCTATAGCTCCCATATATATTGTTCAACCGATTTGTTATTTTTGTCCTCCACAGCCGTAATATGCACTCTGTAACAACAATATTTGGGGAAATATATCAAATACAGCTCAGAAATATCTTTGCCAAATTTTATCGAGATCGGTTCCGATTTGGATATAGCTCTCATATATATTTTTTCCGATTTCAAATTAATTTCGCACCAAATGGGCAATACGAGTCCGTATTTAAAAGATACAAATGCTTCGGCATATTTAGTTCTTCGGAACTTTAAATTATAATTATAATCATGGCGTGTATGATTGAATTATCCCATAAAAACTTTTAGTAGATATGCGGAGCTCTACTAAATTAGCAAAGTGGTATAGGGTGTCAAAAAGTCGGCCCCGCCCGACTTTAGGACATTCTTTACTGTTTTTTTCCTTTCCTTCCTTTTTTTTACTGGTGAAGAGATGTAGATAAAATTCTGAAATTTGATATTTAGATTAATGATGGTGTTTGAGATTGGTTTGAGGTGGTTCGGAAATGCATCCCATATTTGTATGAAAAGTACTAAATTGTATTAAGTTGGGTATTGGGTGATGGGGTAGGGCTGGTATCCTCAAATTTTATAGGGATGTCACTGTTTGTGTCCGTGGCTTAGATATGGAGGTGGTTTTTGGAAATGTGTCCTCCACATGACTGAAAATTAAAAGTCAATAGGAAGTTTTGTATCGAAAATTTCAATCAATAATCACTTTCCCAATAGACTATAATCCACCCTGAAATGGTCGTATTGGTGGCTGGAGCAACAAATTTTCATTCGAGTTTTTATACCCTCAGCCATATGGCTACAGAGGGTGTAACGACAGGATTTCTCCCCTTGGGCTGGAATAGCTCGTCGGAGTCCAGCGGTTCGTACAGAAATTTATTTGTTAAATATGTGAGAGAGAAAGAGAAAGACCAGTGTGATTTGCCGTACAATAACTCGTTTTTATTTAAAGAAGAATTTCACTTATACATAAACGATATAAATAATAACAACTAGCCTAAACGTCTTCGGTCCGGGGTTGGTGATTCCTCCACTCGAGACCTGGATAAGTACTCGAGGAACGGGACAAGGATACAGGATCAGGGTGTTCAGGATTCGGGATGGATCAGAGCTACCGGTTGTTGGACTGTAAATATTGGGGAGATACAGGAAGATACAAGGCTACTGTTGCGAGAAACCTGTATAGGTACTCAACCACACTACAAGGATACGGCTGTCAGAGACCTTAATAAGTACTCAGACACTACAGGGATCTAGGATACGGTTGCAAGAGACCTTAATAAGTACTCAAGCATTACAAGGATCTAGGATACGTTTGCAAGAGACCTTAATAAGTACTCAAGCACTACAAGGATCTAGGATACGTTTGCAAGAGACCTTAATAAGTACTCAAGCACTACGGGATGTTCAAGGATACGGTTGCGAGAGACCTTAATAAGTACTCAGGCACTACAAGGATCTAGGATACGTTTGCAAGAGACCTTAATAAGTACTCAAGCACTACAAGGATCTAGGATACGGTTGCAAGAGACCTTAATAAGTACTCAAGCACTACAGGATGTTCAAGGATACGGTTTGCGAGAGACCTTACTAAGTACTCAAGCACTACAAGGATCTAGGATACGGTTGCAAGAGACCTTAATAAGTACTCAAGCACTACAGGATGTTCAAGGATACGGTTGCGAGAGACCTTAATAAGTACTCAGGCACTACAAGGATCTAGGATACGTTTGCAAGAGACCTTAATAAGTACTCAAGCACTACAGGATGTTCAAGGATACGGTTGCAAGAGACCTTAATAAGTACTCAAGCACTACAGGATCTAGGATACGTTTGCAAGAGACCTTAATAAGTACTCAGGCACTACAAGGATCTAGGATACGTTTGCAAGAGACCTTAATAAGTACTCAAGCACTACAGGATATTCAAGGATATGATTGCAAGAGACCTTAGTAAGTACTCAAGCACTACAGGATAATCAAGGATGATAAAGGACTCACCAAGGATGTGTTAGGACTCACACTAGGATATCATAGGAGATAAGGATTTGATCCCAGGATGCCCCGAATTAGGTTGATGAGGGTTCACTTACCGCGTTGGATGTTGCTGCTTCTGTGGTCTGGCACTGACTGTCCCCATTCTATGTTTGGTCGGCCTTTTATATGGGAGCCCAAACATGTGTCTTGTGGTAGATTAACGGGACCTTGTTTACTTCATTTCAACGTCCCAACAACATAATCAGGGAACATTATAACGGGACATCTCCCTCTCTCGCCCTTGCTCTCTTTAAGAAAACCACACAGCACAAAGCCGCTCTCCTGTTTCATCCTTTATTTACATAAAAAAAATAACATTGACACCAAGAATAACTTCAGAGTGTGGCCGAAAATGAACTTGTGATTTTCGTCGTCACAAGGGTATATATCATTTGATACGGTCAAAACGTGCCTAGTCGAAATAATGGTTTTAGACCCTAGGTCTCTTTGGACCAAATCCGTTTCAGAACATTTGGAGTCGATCTAGCGATGTCCGTCCGTCTGTCTGTCTGGCTGGCTGGTGCGCACGATAACTCTCGAAGGGAGTATCCGATTTGGTCCAAATTGCGTACATCGTAATATTTTTGTCAAACTTAGATCGAGTTCGGAGATGGGTAATATCGGTCCACTCCTTCTGGTACCTCCCCCACAAAAGGTCGAAATTTTCAAAAAAATATATATATTTTGCACAGAATGAGAAAGGATAATCCGAATTTGCTCCAACTTTGCAAATCCTAATATTTGCGTCAGTGCTAGGTCAGGTGGGAAAATGGACAATATCGGTCCACTCCATCAAGTACCTCCCCCACAAATGGTCAAAATTTTGAATAATTACAACTCTCATAAAATGTGTTGTAAGAGTCCGATTGTCTTCAAATTTCACACATCCCAATATTTGTATTAACCCAAGGTCTGGTGTGAAGGGTCAATACATCGGTCCACTCCTTCTGGTACCTCCCCCACAAAATATTGAAATTTTGAGTACCCATGAAGCTCATAAAAGGCCAAATTAACATCCGATTCCATTTAGATTTGGCACACCTGTCGCAATATTTCTATCATATTTTTAGGTCCGATAGGAAATGGGCAATATTGGCCCATTCCTTCAGGACCTGCTCCATAGAGGGTTAAACGTTTGAATAATCTTAACACTAGTCAAAATATATTTAAATAATCGAACCTAGGCTGAGGGTATATATCTGGCGGCAATACCGACTGATACTTTTTAACTTGTTTTTTTTTTTTCAATAAATTCCTATTCTCCTTTCACCTGGTGGCGAACGTCATAGTTTTAATAACTGCAACAATTAGTTCCTGGCCTATGACAAAATATCTCATCATCAGATGGTGGTGGTGATGATGATTATTTCGCTGATGACGAACAATGATCGCGTTCATATGGCGCATCCTAGCGGTTCCTGTTCTTGGGATTATGTTATTGTGGGCGTGAGTGTGTGTGTATGTGTGTGTGTATATATCCTGCGGACTACACTCCTTTGCCACTGCAGTTGTTCTTTTTTCCGGCCGGATTGTCAGTGTTTGTTGTTATTAGCTGTTAAGAGGCATATTGTGCACGTACACACACACACACACAATCACACTCTCTCACACTCACACACACATACATATGTAGCCACAGGCAATTGTTTGGGCATTTTTCTGCCCTCCCCCCCCGTTGCCATTTTTGGTTGGCCATTTTTCCATGAAACCGTTAGAGGATATTTTCATGTCGATACGTTAAGTATCCTTGCAATGACATGTACTTTGGGAGAGATGATGACAAGGATGACAACATATGGGTGTGTGGATGTGTGTGTGTGTGTGTGTGTGAATGTTTGTCCAGCCCAGTAGAGTACTCAAATGATGAACACTGGATGATGCAATTGAAAATGGGAGGGTGGAGTAGTGAAGTTTTGGCATTGATACTGAAGTACCATTCTCTCCTCTCTTTCTCTCTCCCTGCAATTGGCTGTCATAGAGGAATTGGAAAACATGCCTGCTGCCCCCCCTGCTGTGCAACTCTCATATTTGGTGAAGTGATACATTTGCATGGCACTTCAACCCGTTGTCCATGATTTATGAACATTTCGTTGTTCTGGATGCTGTTGTCGAAGTTAATTTCATTTTACATGACTCGTGTTTGTTTGCATTTGTTCAATGCATGGGCAACCATGTCTGGAGAAGAGGATCAGGGCGCTCTCCCTCATAACACACATATGGTTAATGTTCCATTATGATAGGGCAACTATTTGATTTGCTGGGAAAACAGTTTTTTTGAAAGCCGAAAGAGCCGGCGAATTGTTGTGGCAAATTTAATGAAAAAATGCCTAGGCAAGCGAATTGAATTAATCTACCTTGCAAAAATTTTTTATTAGTCTGGCTGGCTGGCCGGATGGCTGGCTGGCTGGCCCTCAAAAGTGGTGGTGGTGGTGATTTGGCTAACCAAAATCATGTGGGTTTTAATTAAATTTTGCATTAATCCAAGGGAGGGAAATATACGAATTTTGAAAATGTTTTTTTCTGTCCTTTAATACAATATTCAGGATATTGGAATAATATTTGAAATTAACAAGCTTCGTCTGGAGTTTAGGTCAATTCCTTCAACCATTACCAAGTGTAGTACAATTTGTACCAGACACCAACAGTGAAATCCATATTAGATCTATTCTCTCGCCCAATACCCAATTTTGTACTATTTGGTACTTTTCGTACAGTTATAGTACATATTTCCAAAAATAAATCCATATCTCAATTCTAGATATCAACAGAGACCTCACTATCAAATTTCGAGATTCCAGCTCTATCCCTTAGCCCAATACCCAATTTAGTACCATTTAGTACTTTTCGAGCCAGTATAGTACACATCTCCAAAATCACCTTCATATCTTAACCATAGACCGCAACAGTGACATCCCTATCAAATTTCAGGAATTTAGATCTATTCCTTCACCCAATACCCAATTTAGTACCACTTAGTACTTTTCGTACAGTTATGGTACACATTCCCAAAAACACATTTTTCTCTCAACCGCAGACACCAACAGTGACATCCATATCAAATTTCAGGATTTTTGCTCTTTCTCTCGCCCAATACCCAATTTTGTACTATTTTGTACTTTTCGTACAATTATAGTACACTTATCCAAAAAAAAAATCCATATCTCAATTCCAGATATCAACAGAGACGTCAATATCAAATTTCGGGATTCCAGTTCTATAGCTTCACCCAATACCCAATTTAGTACCATTTAGTACTTTTCGAGCAAGTATTGTACACATCTCCGAAATCACCTTCATATCTTAACCACAGATCCCAAATCTTACTTCCATATCAAATTTCAGGAATTTAGATCTATTCCTTCACCCAATACCCAATTTAGTACCACTTTGTACTTTTCGTACAGTTATGGTACACATTCTCAAAAACACATCTTTCTCTCAACCGCAGACACCAACAGTGACATCCATATCAAATTTCAGGATTTTAGCTCTTTCTCTCGCCCAATACCCAGTTTTGTACTATTTTGTACTTTTCGTACAATTATAGTACACTTATCCAAAAAAAAAAAATCCATATCTCAATTCCAGATATCAACAGAGACCTCAAGATCAAATTTCGAGATTCCAGCTCTACCCTTAACCCAATACCACATTTAGTACCATTTAGTACTTTTCGCGCAAGTATAGTACACATCTTCGAAATCACCTTCATATCTTAACCACAGATCCCAAACGTTACTTACATATCAAATTTCAGGATTTCAGCTCTATTCCTTCACCCAATACCCTATTTAGTACCACTTAGTACTTTTCGTACAGTTATGGTACACATTCCCAAAAACACATCTTTCTCTCAACCGCAGATACCAACAGTGACATCCATATCAAATTTCAGGATTTTAGCTCTTTCTCTCGCCCAATACCCAATTTTGTACTATTTTGTACTTTTCGTACAATTATAGTACACTTATCCAAAAAAAAAAAAATCCATATCTCAATTCCAGATATCAACAGAGACCTCAATATCAAATTTCGAGATTCCAGCTCTATTCCTTAACCCAATACCACATTTAGTACCATTTAGTACTTTTCGAGCACGTATAGTACACATCTCCGAAATCACCTTCATATCTTAACCACAGACCCCAAACGTTACTTCCATATCAAATTTCAGGAATTTAGATCTATTCCTTCATCCAATACCCAATTTAGTACCACTTAGTACTTTTCGTACAGTTATGGTACATATTCCCAAAAAATACATCTTTCTCTCAACCGCAGATACCAACAAGTAAACCCGTAAAGAAAGTCTTAAAGTCGGGCGGGGCCGACTTTTTGATACCCTACACCACTTTGCTAATTTAGTAGAGCTCCGCATATCTACTAAAAGTTTTTATGGGAGAATTCAATCATACACGCCATGATTATAATCGTAATTTAAAGTTCAAAGGACTAAATATGCCGAAGCATTTGTATCTTTTAAATTCGGACTTGTATTGTCCATTTGGTGGACAATTAATTTGAAATCGGAAAAAAATATATATGAGAGCTATATCCAAATCTGAATCGATCTCGATAAAATTTGGCAAAGATATTTCTGAGCTGTATTTGATATATTTCCCTGAATATCGTTGTTACGGCTGTGGGTGACAAATAAAACAAATCGGATGAACAATATATATGGGAGCTATAACTATATCTGAACCGATCTTTACCAAATTTGACATACTAGCTTTTAGACTCAATTCGGTCGTAAGTGTCAAATTTCATCCCATTTGGATAAATATTAGACGTTTGGTGCACAATAAAAGGTAAATCGGACGAAGTTATATATGGGAGCTATATCCAAATCTGAACCGATCTCGAAAAAATTTAGCAAAGGTAATTCTGAGCTGCATTTGATATATTTCCCCAAATATTGTTGTTACAGAGTGCATATTACGGCTGCGGAGGACAAAAATAACAAATCGGATGAACAATATATATGGGTGCTATAGCTATATCCGAACCGATTTCGATCAAATTTGGCATACTTATTTTCAGGTCCAATGTGATCGTACGTGCAAAATTCCATACAATTCGGACGGATATTACACATTTGGTGCACAATAAAAAGCAAATCGGACGAAGATATATATTGGAGCTATATCTAAATTTTTACCGATTATCTCCAATTTCAATAGGGTTCGTCCTTGGGCCAAACAAAAGATCTTTGCAAAATTTCATCTGGATCGGGCAATAAATGCGAACTGTACTTTGTTTACAAAAATACATGGACAGACGGACGGACAGACGGACGGACATGCATAAATCGACTCAGAATGTGATTCTATGCAGATCATCAAAAGGAACTATGGGTCTATCTCGTTTCCTTCTGCCTGTTACAAACAAATGCACAAAGACATAACACCCTGACCACTTTGTGGTGTAGGGTATAAAAAGCTGTAACTTCGACGGAGCCGAACTTTGAATACCCTCCACAATATGGAAAAAATTTAGTAATTTTCAAAAAAAAAATCCCTTAAAAAATCTGTTAAAATCTTAAAACTACCGAATGTAGGCGTTATATTAGGGTCTATACGACGCCGCGGACCTGCATAGGCAATTTTTGTCATGAGCCATTGCAATATTCAAGTGCGTCAAAAATACCGTATATTGGGAGGTACCGTGGCTAACCAAAACGTGGACCTGCACAGACAATTTTCTGTCATAGGCTATAGTATCCATTACGAACTTCAAATACCAAATTTGAAACAATTCCGGTGAAAAATGTCGCTTAAATCACCAAAATACCGCAAAATATGGAGGAACCATTATGTGGGGGCTATACGAAGACGTGGACCTGCACAGACACTTTTCTGTTATAGGCTTTAGTATTACGAACTCTAGATACCAAATTTGAAACAATTCCGGTGAATAATGTAGCTTAAAACGCCAAAATACCGAATATCGGGAGGTACCGTTATATTGGGGCTATACGAAGCCGTGGACCTACACATACAATTTTCTGTCATAGGCTGTAGTATCCATTAGGAACTTCAACTATCAAATTTGAAACAATTCCGGTGAATAATGTCGCTTAAATCACCAAAATACCGAATATAGGGAGGTACCGTGCTGTGGGGCCTCTACGAAGACGTGGACATGCACAGACAATTTTCTGTCATAGGATGTAGAGTCCATTACGAACTTCAAATACCAAATTTGAAACAATTCAGGTGTATAATGTCGCTAAATTAATCAAAAAACTGAATATTGGGAGGTACTGTTATATGGGAGCTGTACGAAGACCTGGACCTGCATAGGCAATTTTCTGTCATATGCTGTAATATCCATTATAAACTTTCAAATACCAAATTTGAAACAAGTCCGATGAAAAATGTCGCTAAAATCCTCGAAATACCGAATATCGGGAGGTCGAGTTATATGGGGGCTATACGAAGACTTGGACCTGCACAGAACATTTTCTGTCATAGGCTATAATATCCATTACGAACTTTAAATACCAAATTTGAAACATTTCCGGTAAGTAATGTCGCTAATACCATCAAAATACCGAATATCCGGAGGTACCATTATATGGGGGCTATACGAAGACGAGGACCTGCACAGACAATCTCCTGTCATATGCTGAAGTATGCATTACGAACTTCAAATACCAAATTTAAAACACTTCCGGTGAATAATGTCGCTAAAATCACCAAAATACCGAAAATACGGAGGTACAGTTATATGGGGACTATAGGAAGACCTAGACCTGCACAGGCTGCAGTATTCATTACGAACTTTAGATACCAAATTTGAAACAATTCCGGTGAACAATGTCGTTAAAATCATCAAAATACGAAATATAGGGAGGTACCGTTATATGGGGGCTATACCAAAACGTGGACCTGCAGATACAATTTTCTGTCATAGGCTGTAGTATCCATTACGAACTTCTAACACCAAATTTGAAACAATTCCGATGAATAATGTCGCTAAGATAATCAAAAAACTGAATATTGGGAGGTACTGTTATATGGGAGCTGTACGAAGACCTGGACCTGCATAGGCAATTTTCTGTCTCAGGCTGTAGTATCCATTTCGAACTTCAAGTACCAAATTTGAAGTAATTCCGGTGAATAATGTCGCTTAAATCACCAAAATACCGAAAATAGGGAGGTACTGCTATATGGGAGCTATACGACGACGTGGATCTACACAAACAATTTTCTGTCATAGGCTGCAGTATCCATGACGAACTTCAAGTACCAAATTTGAAACAATTCCGGTGAATAATGTCGCTAAAATCATCAAAATACCGAATATCTAGAGGAACCATTGTATGGGGGCTATGCGAAGGCGTAGACCTGCACATACAATTTTCTGTCATAGGATGTAGAGTCCATTACGACCTTCAAATACCAAATTTGAAACAATTCCGGTGAATAATGTCGCTTAAATCACCAAAATACCGAATATCGGGAGGTACAATTATATGGGGACTATACCAAAACGTGGACCTACATGGCATATTTTTAATACCAAAAGTATACATTTGAGCAAAATTTTATCAATCTACTTCCTTTCTTATTTTGTGGGGTCCAAAATGTATATTTCAAGGTATTACAAACGGAATGACAAACTTAATATACCCTCCATGCTATGTGGAGGTTATAAAAAACAAGGTTCACCTGAAATTAACGATTTTTTCAGCTGAACTCAAATTACGACAAAATCTAATCGCTTTCAATTTTTTTTATTGCCCTGCATTTAAAACGTGACAAACGTGTCTTTAGCTACTCCATAGACGTTTAAGTACAAATATAAGGCCAAATCTGTTATGACCCTGTCTAATACTACAATTCTCACGACAAAAATGTATTCCCGCCGAAGTCTGAGCCAACTTTTAAGAGGCATATTACTGAGTGTAAGAATTTTTTATTTTTTTCCATAAATAATTTTGAATATTTGAAAATATTGATTTGTTTAAAATTTCCAGTTCATCTTCCTCTCCGTGTTGGATGTGGCCATTGCCGTCACCCCCGCACTGGCCTTGGTGGGTGGTCTAACGAAAGTTCTCACTTTGGTGCCAGATCTGACGGTGGCTATTCAACACATAAATGAACTGCTCAAAACTGTTGTCACCCCAATTTTGACCACCCTAATACCGCTGCTACAGAGTTTGGCCGGACCATTGAAGTTGTTGATATAGAAATTTCGGAGAATTTAAAAAAAACGACGTTTTGGATTAGAAAAGGTTAAGTAAATGCAGCAATAAATAAAATTGAAAATATGGAATTAATTTCCACTCGCAGAATATCCTGAACAATGGAAACGTTTTTAAACAATCAAAGAGGGCCTTAAAATATTTCTCGAACAGCCACGATGCAGAAGATAAGTTCAGAATATCTTGAAATAGGCATATTTAACATGTTATGGAAATATTCAAACATTTTGTAAAGAAGGTCTTTAAAGCTATTCCGGGTCTGAGCAAGGCGGTTGTGATACCAGAAAGAGAGGACCGATCTATTATATCTCCATAGTTTATATTTGAAGAAGTGGTCCGATATATCCCATTTCATCAAATCTTCTTTTGATAGAAATATTGGGATGTGCGAAGTTTGAAAATAGTTGGATGCTTATTTTGCATTTTATGAGCGTTTTGGTTATTCAAAATGTTAACCCTTTGTGGTGGTGGTACCAGAAGGAGTAGTCAGATCTTGTCCATTCTGGCACCTGATCTTGCAGCAATGTAAATGTCACAATTTGCAAATTTTGAGAAAAATCAGATTATCCGTTCTATTCCTATCCGGTAAATTATTTTCTATGAACAATATGACCTGTTGTGGGGGAGGAAACAGAAGGAGTGGACCGACACTGCCCATCTCGGAACTCAATCTAAGTTTGACAAAAATATTACGATTTGCACCAAATCGGATACTCCCTTCGTTAGTTATCGTGCACACCTGGCAGCCAGACAGACAGACAAGTACCTTAAAAATGTTTTTTTTTTTAATAAATTTTCGTTTTAGGGAGACCCGGAATTTTTCATACCCTCCACCATAGTATGGAGGGTATATGAAGTTTGTAACACCTCGAAATATACATTTTAGATCAAACAAAGTATATTTATATTCTATATATATTTCTTGACCAGCATAAAATTCTATGTCGATTTAGCCATGTCCGTTCGCCTGTGTCCATCCGCCCATCTGTACGTCTGTGGCAATCACTCTAGCTTCCGAACGAATTGAAGTAGTTATCAACCTCTAACAACCTCAAAAATTTGACTCAAATGTGTCTTTGGTCTGCAGGACTTTTGGTATTGAAAATTGACTATATAGGTCCACGTTTAGGTATAGCCCCCATATAACGGTATCTCCCGATATGCGGTATTTGGATGATTTTAGCGACATTATTCATCGGCATTGTTGCAAATTTGGTATTTGAAGTTCGTAATGGATACTACGGCCTATGACAGAAAATTTTCTGAGCAGGTCCACGTCTTCATATAGCCACCATATAACGTTACCTCCGGATATTCGGTATTTGGATGATTTAAGCGTCATCATTCACAGGAATTGTTTCAAATTTGTTATTTGAAGTTCGTAATGGATACTACAGCCTGGGACAAAAAATTGCCTATGCAGGTCCACGTCTTCGTGTAGCCCCCATATAATGGTACCTCCCGAGATTCGATATTTTGATTATTTTAGCGACATTATACACCGGAATTGTTGCAAATTTGGTATTTGAAGTTCGTAATAGATACTACAGCCTGTGACAGAAAATTTCCTATGCAGGTCCACGTCTTCGTATAGCCCCCATATAACGGTACCTCCCGATATTCGGTATTTTGATGATCTTGGTGACATTTTTCACCGGAATTGTATAAAATTTGGAGTTTGAAATTCGTAATGGATACTACAACCTATGACGGAAAATTGTCTGTGCAGGCTCACGTCTTCGTATAGCCACCATATAACAGTACCTCCCGATATACGGTATTTTTATGGTTTTAGCGACATTATTCACCGGAATTGTTTCAAATTTGGTATTTGAAGTTCGTAATGGATACTATAGCCTATAACAGAAAATTGTCTGTGCAGGTCCACGTGTTCTTATAGCCCCCATATAACGGTACCTCCCCATATTCGGTATTTTGGTGATTTAAGCGACATTATTCACCGAAATTGTTTCAAATTTGGTCTTTGAAGTTCGTAATGGATACTACAGCCTATGACAGAAAATTGTAGGTGCAGGTCCACTAATGGTGGAGGGTATTCAAAGTTCGGCCCGGCCGAACTTACAACTTATTTTCTTGTTATCTAATTATATTTATACCTTTCTTCTTTTCCTTCTTTGCAGGTAAATATTAATACAAATTACTGACATTTATGACTTTCAATACTGGTAAGGATATTATTAAAATTTATTATTTTTGGTTTTTTTTAGATTATAATCCACTCAAATATTTTTTTTTTTTTTTTTGGAATTTATTTGAAATTTCATTTTTCACAAGTAATTATTATTGCCTGGCCACTTGAAATTTAATGCGTAATTTTGGCTCCGAATTTAACATAAAATGTAGATCTATTAAATAATGGCCCCTGGGAAATGGTAGGGCCTTGAAGACATCATCATCGAATAGGAAATCGCGTATGACAATTGAATGCTGGAATTTTATAAAAAAAAAAATAATTTTTTGCAAAAAATAAAAAAAATATATATTTTTATTTGAACCTACATCAAAGGGACATGAGTGATTCAAATTGGAATATTTCAGGGCCATTTTATAGACTCGACCCCAGAAAATGTGACGTTTCTGTTGGCGCTTCAAGAAATCACACAAATCGACGGTGTCCTCATAGAGGAAAGGTTGGAATTTCTTGTTGACCTTGCGCAGGAGCTTGGCTTCGATCTGGCAGAGGGGAAAAAAAATTTGCAGAAATATAAAAAATTAATAAAAAATAGTTTTTCCCTACCTCCACCGTGCGCACCACCTGCAACAGCTGTAAATCGACATTCCAGGCCATTTGATTTTTGGCATTTTTGTCCACAGAACACCGATCAAATTTCACCAAACTATCATCCGTAGTTTCACACTCGGTTGAAACTACCCTCAAGGATAGCTGTTTCGAACCAAGGATACCTGGTATTGCAACGAGATACAATAAATAGAAATGATACTTTTTCATTATCGCTTTTATTTTTTATTCAATTTTTAGAAATTGGAACCATCTGTTTGATTGGAATGATTTAAATAATAACTCAGTTTATAAAAATGTATAAAATATGTAATTAATTTTCTCCGTCACGCTCGACTGAAGGCGACATATTTGATGACCGAACAGACTGGCAGATCAATTAGGCCATTTACCGCAAAATTTGTCATTTAAAATTTGGAAAGATCCAGTCGAAACTTAATTGATTTTTGGGAATGGATCTGCACTGTGGAATATATGAGGAAAAATATTGTTTTTCGGATTTGAAAAAATAATGAAAAATTAAAAAAAAATCCTCCATACCCTCCATATTTTAGTGGAGGGTATAAAAAAATCCACGAAAGTGTAGATGCTGGAAAAAATATTTTTAAAAAATCCACGACTGTTGTAGATGTTGAAAAAATATTTTTAAAAAAAACCACGACTGCTGTCGATGTTTAACAAATATTTTTAAAAAATCCACGACTGTTGTAGAAATCGAAAAAATATTTTTAAAAAACCCACGACTATTGAAGAGATCGAAAAAATATTTTTAAAAAATCCACGACTGTTGTAGATGTTGGAAAAAATATTTTTAAAAAATCCACAATTGTTGTAGTTGTTAAAAAATTTTTAAAAAAAATCCACGACTGTTGTAGATGTGGAAAAAAATATTTTTAAAAAATCCACGACTGCTGTAGACGTTAAAAAAATATTTTTAAAAAATCCACAACTGTTGTAGATTTTGAAAAATATTTTTAAAAAATCAACGATTGTTGTAGATGTTGAAAAAAAAATATTTTTAAAAATCCACGACTACTGTAGATGTTGAAAAAATATTTTTAAAAAATTCAACGACAGTTATATATCTTAAAAAAATATTTTTTTAAAAATCCACGACTGTTGTAGAAATCGAAAAAAATATTTAAAAAAAATCCACGACTAATGCAGATGTTAAAAAATATTTTTAAAAAATCCACGACTGTTGTAGATGTTAAAAAAATATTTTTAAAAAATCCACGACTAATGCAGATGTTGAAAAAATGTTTTTAAAAATCCACAACTGTCGTAGATATTGAAAAAATATTATTAAAAAATTCACGAATAATGCATATGTTGAAAAAATATTTTTTAAAAAAATCCACGCTTAAAGCAGATGTTGAAAAAATATTTTTAAAAAATCCACGACTATTGAAGAGATCGAAAAAATATTTTTAAAAAATCCACGACTATTGAAGAGATCGAAAAAATATTTTTAAAAAATCCACGACTATTGAAGAGAACGAAAAAATATTTTTAAAAAATCCACGACTATTGAAGAGACCGAAAAAATATTTTTAAAAAATCCACGACTATTGAAGAGATCGAAAAAATATTTTTAAAAAATCCACGACTATTGAAGAGATCGAAAAAATATTTTTAAAAAATCCACGACTATTGAAAAGATCGAAAAAATATTTTTAAAAAATCCACGACTATTGAAGAGATCGAAAAAATATTTTTAAAAAATCCACGACTATTGAAGAGATCGAAAAAATATTTTTAAAAAATCCACGACTATTGAAGAGATCGAAAAAATATTTTTAAAAAATCCACGACTATTGAAGAGATCGAAAAAATATTTTTAAAAAATCCTCGGCTATTGTAGATGTTGAAAAAATATTTTTAAAAAAATCCACGACTGTTGTAGATGTCAAAAAATATTTTTGAAAAATCCACGACTGTTGTTGATGTCGAAAAAATATTTTTAAAAAATCCACGAAAACGTATATGTTGGAAAAAATATTTTTAAAAAATCCACGACTGTTCTAGATGTTGAAAAAATATTTTTAAAAAATCCACGACTGTTCTAGATGTTGAAAAAATATTTTTAAAAAATCCACGACTGTTCTAGATGTTGAAAAAATATTTTTAAAAAATCCACGACTGTTCTAGATGTTGAAAAAATATTTTTAAAAAATCCACGACTGTTGTAGATGTTGAAATTTTTTTTTTAAAAAGAATCCACGACTGTTCTAGATGTTGAAAAAATATTTTTATAAAAATCCACGACTGTTGTAGATGTCAAAAAATATTTTTGAAAAATCCACGACTGTTGTAGATATTGAAAAAAATATTTTTAAAAAGTCCACTACTGTTGTAGATGTTGAAAAAAAAATTTTTTAAAAAAATCCACGACTGTTGCATTAATCAAAAAAATATTTTTATAAAAATCCACGACTGTTGTATTAATCAAAAAAATATTTTTATAAAAATCCACGACTGTTGTAGATGTTGGAAAAAATATTTTTAAAAAATCCACGACTTTTGTAAATGTTGAAAAACTATTTTTAAAAAATCCACGACTGCTGTACATGTTGGAAAAAATATTTTTAAAAAATCCACGACTGTTGCAGATGTTGAAAAAATATTTTTAAAAATCCACAACTGTTGCAGATGTTGAAAAAATATTTTTAAAAATCCACGACTGTTCTAGATGTTGTAAAAATATCTTTTTAAAAATCCACGACATTCGTAGATGTTGAAAAAATATATTTTTAAAAATCCGCGACTGTTGTAGATGTTGAAAAAATATTTTTAAATTCCCCGACTGTTGTAGATGTTGGAAAAAATATTTTTAAAAAATCCACGACTTTTGTAGATGTTGGAAAAAATATTTTTAAAAAATCCACGACTGTTGTAAATGTTGAAAAAAAAATATTTTTAAAAATCCACCACTGTTGCAGATTTTGAAAAAATATTTTTAAAAAATCCACGACTGTTGTAGATATTCCGACTGTTGTAGATGTTAAAAAAATATATTTTTAAAAAATCCACGAATGTTGTCGATTTTGAAAAATATTTTTAAAAAATCCACCACTGTTGTAGATTTTGAAAAAATATATTTTTAGAAATCCACGACTGTTGAAGATGTTGAAAAAAATTTTTTAAAAAATCCACAAAAGTGTAGATGTTGGAAAAATTAATTTTGAAAAACCCACGACTGTTGTAGATGTTAAAAAAATTTTTAAAATCCACGACTGTTCTGGATTTTTTAAAAATATTTTTAAAAAAACCACAACTGTTGTAGATATTGAAAAAATATTGTTAAAAAGTCCACGACTGTTGTACATGTTGAAAAAATATTTTTAAAAAACCCACAACTGTTGTAGATATTGAAAAAATATTTTTAAAAAATCCACGACTGTTGTAGATGTTGAAAAAATATTTTTAAAAAATCCACGAATGTTTTTGATATTGATAAAATATTTTTAAAAAATCCACGACTATTGAAGAGATCGAAAAAATATTTTTAAAAAATCCACGACTGTGGCAGATATTGAAAAAATATTTTTAAAAAATCTACGACTGTTGTAGATGTTGAAAAAATATTTTTAAAAATTTCACGACTGTTGTATATGTTGAAAAATATTTTTTAAAAAATCCACGACTGTTGTAGATGTAGAAAAAATATTTTTAAAAAAAATCACGACAGTTGTAGATGTTGAACATATATATAAAAATATTCCCGACTGTTGTAGATGTCGTAAAAAAGTTTTTAAAAAAACCACGCCTGTTGTAGATGTCGTAAAAAAGTTTTTAAAAAATCCACGGCTGTTGTAGATGTTGAAAAAATATTTTTAAAAAATCCACGACTTTTGTAGATGTTGAAAAAATATATTTTTAAAAAATCAACGACTTTTATATATCAAAAAATATTGTTAAAAAATCCACGACTGTTATATATCTTAAAAAATATTGTTAAAAGTCCACGACTGTTATATATTTTAATAGTATATGAAATATATTCTCTCCATATTCCGATTTCGAATTGACTAAATCACCACATCCTGTTTACCGCACACACACACACATTCTCCAAATTTATTACTTTCATTATAATTTTATTTCAAAGTCTGTCTATTTGCCCTTAAGTAAACACACAAAACACGGAAACACCCTCCTCCCACACCCCCTCTCCCTGAAAAACTTCCTTAGCAATGGGGGAAAAATAGAAAAACGACAAATAAACTTTGTAACAAATTCTTATTGAAAACGCTGGCAAAACAAAAACAAATAATAATGTGAAAAATGAAAAGTTTAGCTTTCTCTCTTCTGGGTCTGTGTGTGTGTCTGCAACAACAACAACAACATTAAATTGCATAGTTATTTGTAAATATGCAATTTTCGTTATTTTGTTAATACTCTGAAGAACTTTCAAATGATGACGGAAAAGAACAGAAAAACAAAATAAACAAAATAAAATAACAAGAAAATGACGGAAATAAAGAAAAAAAAAATACAAAAATTATAATAAACTTTTATTTGTAGTAGTAAGCAAACGCACTAACACAAACAAAATAACAAACAACTACTTACACAAGAGTGAGAGAGGACTAGAGACAAGTGCTGCCCGGAACGAGCACAAGGATACATTTGATAATATTCACGCTGACGTCTATAATGAGATGCTGTTGATGATGATGAAAAACTTTTTCATTTTCCGAGACAAGAATAGACAGCAAAGAAAATATGATTGTTAAACAAGAAAAATTATTTAAACATTAAAACGAGGCAACGATGTATAAAACACAAAAGGTGATAGAGATCAAAATGGGAAATGTGGGGTCTTGTGGAGACAGAAGATCTTACAATAGTTTTACCAGTTGTTGTTCATTTTTGAAACTAAAATTTTCAACACATCTAAAAGTCATGGATTTTTAGAAGTACTTTTCGACTTGTCTGATTTTTAAAAATGTGTGTTTTCGGGGATTTTCTAAAAATATTTTTTTTATAAATATATAACAGTTATAAATTTTTTAAATATATTTTTTTGATATATAACAATAGTAAATTATTTAAAAATATTTTTATTTTTCAGATATATAACAGTCGTAAATTTTTAAAAATGAAAAAAAAAATTACGATATATGACAGTCGTGGATTTTTTAAAAATATTTTTTCAACAACAGTCGTGAATTTTTTAAAAATATTTTTTCAACAACAGTCGCGGATTTTTTAAAAATATGTTTTCAACATCTGCATTAGTCGTGGATTTTTTTAAAAATATTTTTTCAACATCTACAACAGTCTTGATTTTTTTAAAAAAATATTTTTTCAACATCTACAACAGTCGTGGATTATTTGAAAAATATTTTTTCAACATCTACAACATTCGTGAATTTTTTAAAAATATTTTTTCAACATTTACAACAATCGTGGATTTTTAAAAAAATATTTTTTCAAGATCTACAACAATTGTGGATTTTTTAAAAATATTTTTTCAACATCTACAACAGTCGTGGATTTTTTAAAAATATTTTTTCAACATCGACAGCAGTCGTCGATATTTTAAAAGTATGTTTTCAACATCTACAGCAGTCATGGATTTTTTAAAAATATTTTTTCAACATCTACAACAGTCGTGGATTTTTTAAAATATTTTTTCAACATCTGCAGCAGTTGTCGATTTTTGAAAAATATTTTTTCCAACATATACGTTTTCGTGGATTTTTTAAAAAATATTTTTTCAACATCTAGAACAGTCGTGGATTTTTTAAAAATATTTTTTCAACATCTAAGAATGTCGTGGATTTTTTTAAAAAATATTTTTGAAGATATATAACAGTCGTGGATTTTTTAAAAATATTTTTAAAATATATAACTATTGTGGATTTTTAAAAAATATATTTTTAAGATATATAACAGTCGTGGATTTTTTAAAAATATTTTTTCAAGGCATATAACATTCGTGGATTTTTGAAAAACATTTTTTTAAGATATATAACAGTCGTGGATTTTTTAAAAATATTTTTTCAAGGCATATAACATTCGTGGATTTTTTAAAAATATTTTTTCAAGGCATATAACAATCGTGGATTTTTTAAAAATATTTTTTTAAGATATATAACAGTCGTGGATTTTTTAAAAATATTTTTTTAAGATATATAACAGTCGTAGATTTTTTAAAAATATTTTTTCAAGGCATATAACATTCGTGGATTTTTTAAAAATATTTTTTCAAGGCATATAACTATATTTTTTTAACATCTTAAATATTTTAGGATTTTTTAAAAACAACTTAAAACTTGTGGAATTTTTAAAAATATTTTTTCAAAACCTACAACAGTGGTGGATTTAAAAAAAAATATTTTTTCAACATCTGCAAAAATATGGAATTTTTAAATTTTTTTTTTCAAAATTTATTACAAACGTAGTTTTTTCAAAAATATTTCTCACCATCTGCAAAAACGTCGATTTTGTGTTTAGAATATATAACAGCCGTGAATGTTTTAAAAAAAATTTTAAAATATATAAAAGTCGTGGATTTTTTAAAAATATTTTTTAAGATATATGTATAACAGTCGTGAATTTTTTAAACATAAGTTTTAAGATATATTATTATTTAATTTTATTATTTCCATTTAAGTCATAGTCCTGTATTTTATAAAAAAATATTTTTTCTAAATCTACCACAAAACCTGGATCTTTAAAAAATATTTTTAAGATATATTATTACATTATATTCATTTAAACTGAAAAAAATAAAATAAAATAAACATCTACCTTAAATGCCAATTTTGTTTGAAAAATAATTTTTAAAATATGAAAAATATTTTTAAAATATGCCACAAACGTTAATTTTTTTAAAAATATTTTTTCAGTTTCTACCACAACCGTGGGTTTTTCTAAAAATATTTTTCAACATCTAGAACTGTCGTGGATTTAAAAAAATATATATTTTTTCAATAGTTACTACAGTCGTGGATTTTTTATAATTATTTTTTCAAAGTCTATCACAGACGTGGATTTTTTAAAAATATGTTTTAACATCTACTGTAAACGTGGATTTTTTTAAAAATATTTTTTCAACATCTATCATAAACGTGGATTTTTTTAAAAATATTTTTGTCAACATCTATCATAAACGTGGATTTTTTTAAAAATATTTTTTCAACATCTATCATAAACGTGGATTTTTTTAAAAATATTTTTGTCAACATCTATCATAAACGTGGATTTTTTTAAAAATATTTTTTCAACATCTATCATAAACGTGATTTTTTTAAAAATATTTTTGTCAACATCTATCATAAACGTGGATTTTTTTTTAATTTTTTTTTTCAACATTTATCATAAACGCGGATTTTTTTAAAAATATTTTTTCAACATCTATCATAAACGTGGATTTTTTTTAAAAATATGTTTCAACATCTATCATAAACATGGATTTTTTTAAAAATATTTTTTCAACATCTATCATAAACGTGGATTTTTTTTAAAAATATGTTTCAACATCTATCATAAACATGGATTTTTTTTAAAAATATTTTTTCAACATCTATCATAAACGTGGATTTTTTTAAAAATATTTTCTTTAATATTTTTTCAACGGTTACTAAGGTTCTGGATTTTTAAAAATATTTTTCTACAGTTATTAAAGTCGTGGATGTTTTAAAAATACTTTCTTTAACATCTACCGCAAACGTGGATTTTTTTAAATATATTTTTCCAACAGTTATCAATGTCGTAGATTTTTCAAAAATATATTTTCAACAGTTGTCAATATCGTGGAATTTTTAAAAATATTTTTTTTAGCAGTTACCAGTGCCTTGAAATTTGAGCGTTAATATCATTAAAATTTTTTTTCAAGATCTAAAATATTTTATCAAAACTGGTCCAAACTTGCTACATCGTAATATTTTTGTCAAACTTAGATCAAGTTCAGAGATGGGCAATATCGGTCCACTCCTTCTGGTACCTCCCCCACAAAAAGGTTGAAATTTCAAAAAATATATTTTTTCTGCACAGATAGAGAAAGGATAATCCAATTTTGTTCCAACTTTTCAAATCCTAATATTTGCATCAGTTCTGGGTCAGGTGTGAATATGGAAAATATCGGTGCACTCCATCAAGTACGTCCCCCACAAAGGGTGAAAATTTTGAATAATTACAACTCTCATAAAATGTGATGTAAGTGTCCGATTGTCTTCAAATTATACACACCCCAATATTTGTATTAACACGAGGTCTGGTGTTAAGATGAACAATATCGGTCCACTCCTTCTGGTACCTCCCCCACAAAAGGTCGAAATTTTCAACAAAAATATATATTTTTTTTTTCATGCACAGAAAAAGAAGCGATAATCCGATTTTGCTCCATCTTTGCAAATCGTAATATTTGCATCAATTCTAGGTCAGGTGCAAAAATGGATAATATCGGTCCACTCCATCAAGTACCTCCCCACAATGGGTCAACGCGAAATTAACATCCGATTCCATTCAGACATAGTACATCTCAATATTTCCATCAACGCAAGATCTGTTATAAAGATAGTAGAGATCGGACCATTTCTCTGGTACCTTCCCCACATAGGAAATGGGCAATATTGACCCATCCCTTCGAAGCCTACTCCATAGAACGGCAATAATTTGAATAATAATAATCTGTTAGTCCAAATATATTTTAATAATCAAACTTTGGCTTAGGGTATCCATCTGTCGGCAAATTCGACTGATACTTTTTTTAAATATTTTTTCACAAGATACCAAAAACGTGGATTTTTTAAAAATATTTCCCAACATCTATACCAGTTTTCCTATTTTCTTAATACTGATAAAGCCCCTTTTAAAACTTCCCTTTTGCTTTGGTATGTAAATCTAATCCCTCCATCCAATGAAACTTATCTTTTGGTCTTAAATTAAATTTCCCCATGCATTTTCCATGGGCAAGTGTGTGCGAAGAGATGAAATGTGCAATTTATTTGATTATAAAGTTGTTCAGAATTTCTCCATGCATGTCCTTTTATACTTGAGTGGAGTTCAAGAAAATTATTCTCTCTCTCTCCCCTCTCATTCCCCTCTCCTCTCTGTGGTAATATTGGCTGGTCGTTTTCATCTTCATCTGTTTGATTTTTATTTGTTGCTGGCCTTTGGCCCATTACAACTGGCCACTAACTCCATTTCCTGTTTTTTTTTTTTTTTTTAATAAAAAATCGTAGTTTTTTCCGAACAGAACATGGTAATGCCAAAGTGTTGAAATACAATTTCACTTGAAATGGATTTGAGTGGAGAGAATTGTTTGCTGAAGGTTTTTTTGTTCTTTCCTTTTTTCATTTCGTTTTTTTGTGAAAATGTTTTAAATGAACTGCAAAAAACTTACAATTGTATTTAAAGTCTAGGATGTCATTCGTTAGCTTTTTCTCTCTGGTCGGTTGGATTTTTTTGTTGCCGATTTTTTTTTCTATTTCCAATCCTTATTATGACAATATTTGAGTTTCATTTTGGCAGCAAGTTTTTCAAATGCCATTGGATTGGCAAGGGAGTTGTGAAAAATTGTGAGTTTTTTTGGGGTGGAGTTTTAAGGAGATGTGTGGAAGGAAGGATTCCTTGTTTGAAATATTTTATGGGAGGGGAATATTTTATGGGAGAGGATATGATTTCTCTTAGAGAGAACTTTTCTACAAAAATGTGACCTCATGTGAGTACACCTATGGATAAAAAGCCTAAAAGACCTTCTATTGCCTAAAAAGCTTTTCTTGGAAATCAAGAGCTTTTTTTGGAGGAAGTTTCTCCATGACAGAGAACCTATGGGGCCTTCTATTCGAAGGAGAACACATGCATTTCCTTTGAATAGAAGGTCTCATAAGTGCTCTCTCATTGAAAAAAACTACCATAAATCAGCTCTCCTTTAGATGACGATCCTAAAAGAGAGCTTTTTTCAGGACTTTCTCTCTGCCCTCATGGAAGTTTAATTTCATTACCAAAAATTTTGGCCTAGAAATGTCTTGATTTCCCTTTTTCAAAGACCATAATAGGGAGCCTACGAAGCCCTCTACTCATAACTCTCCAATGGATAAAAACCCCAAAATGGCCTTCTATTGAAACAAAAGCTTTTCTATGGAAACAAGAGCTTTTTTGAAGGAGCCTTTTTGAAGGAAGTTTCTCCATGAGAGAGAACCTATGGGGCCTTCTATTCGAAGGAGAACACATGCATTTCCTTTGAATAGAAAGTCTCTAGGTGCCCTCTCATTGAAAAAAAACTACCTTAAATCAGCTCTCCTTTGGATGACGATCCTAAAAGAGAGCTTTTTTCAGGACTTTCTCTCTGCCCTCATGGAAGTTTAACTTCATTGCTAAAATTTTAGACCTAGAAATCCATAAAATTTTAGACCTTTTCCAAAGTCCATAAGAGAGAGCCTACAAAACCCTCTACCCATAGCTCTCCAATGTATAATATACCTAAAAGCGACCTTCTATTGAAACAAAAGCTTTTCTATGGAAACAGGAGCTTTTTTGAATGAAGTTTTTCCATGAGAGAACCTATGGGGCCTTCTATCGAATGGGGGGAACACTGAACTCCCTTGAATAGAAAGCCTCATAGGTGCCCCCCTCATGGAAAATCTTCCTTACATGAGCTCTCCTCTAGCAGAGCCTTTTTTTTTTGGGGCTTTTTCTCTGTTCTCATGGATAATTGACCTCATCCCCAAAAAATGTTTGCAAAAGTAGACCTCTCAAAAATCGAACATTTTTTCCATAAGGAATAACTTAAGTCAGATTAAATGCCTTAAATAGGAGGCCTCATAGGTGCCCTCTCATGGAAAATCTTCCTATGTCGATTTAGCGATGTCCGTCCGCCTTTCCGTCTGTGGAAATCACTGTAGCTTCCGCACGAAATGAAGTAGGTTGATAAAATTTTACTCAAATGTGTATTATGTCTGTAGGACTTTTGGTATTGAAAATAGGCTATGTAGGTCCACGTTTTGGTATAGCCCCCATATAACGGTACCTCCCGATATTCGGTATTTTGATGATTTGAGCGACATTATTCAACGGAAATATTTCAAATTTGGTATTTGAAGTTCGCAATGGATACTACAGCCTACAACAGAAAATTGTTTTTGCAGGTCCACGTCTTCGTATAGCCCCCATATAACGGTACCTCCCAATATTCAGTATTTTGATGATTTTAGCGACATTATTCACCGGAATTTTTTCAAATTTGGTATTTGAAGTTCATAATGGATACTATAGCCTATGACAGAAAATTGTCTTTGCAGGTCTACATCTTCGTATAGCCCCCATATAAAGGTACCTCCCGATAATCTGTATTTTGATGATTTTAGCGATATTATTCACCGGAAATGTTTCAAATTTGGTATTTAAAGTTCATAATGGATACTACATCCTACGACAGGAAACTGTCTTTTCTGGTCCACGTCTTCGTATAGCCCCCATATATCAGTACCTGTCGATATTCGGTATTTTGATGATTTGGGAGACACTATTCACCGGAATTGTTTCAAATTTGGAGTTTGAAGTTTGTAATGGATATTACAGCCTACGACAGAAAATTGTCTCTGTAGGTCCATGTCTTCGTACAGCCCCCATATAACGGTATCTCCCGATATTCGGAATTGTGATGATTTTAGCGACATTATTCACCGGAAATGTTTCAAATTTGGTATTTGAAGTTCGTAATGGATATTACCGGCTACGACAGAAAATTGTCTTTTCAGGTCCAGTTATTCGTATAGCCCCCATATAACAGTACCCCCCGATATTCGGTATTTTGGTGATTTAAGCGACATCATTCACCGGAAATATTTCAAATTTGGTATTTGAAGTTCGTAATGGATATTACCGGCTACGACAGAAAATTGTTTTTTCAGGTCCACGTTTTCGTATAGCCCCCATATAAAGGTACCTCCCGAGATTCGGTATTTTGACGATTTTAGCTACATTATTCACCGGAAATGTTTGAAATTTTGTATTTGAAGTTCACAATGGATACTACAGCCTAAGACAGAAAATTGTCTGTACAGCTCCACTTCTTCGTGTAGCCCCCATATAACGGTACCTCCCGATATTCGGTATTTTGTTAATTTTAGCGACATTATTCACGGGAATTCTTCCAATTTTGGTATTTGAAGTTCGTAATGGATACTACAACCTACGACAGAAAATTGTCTTTGCAGGTTCACGTCTTCGTATAGTCCCCATATAACGGTACCCCCCGATATTCGGTATTTTGATAATTTTGGAGACATTATTCACCGGAAATGTTTGAAATTTTGTATTTGAAGTTCACAATGGATACTACAGCCTAAGACAGAAAATTGTCTGTACAGCTCCACTTCTTCGTGTAGCCCCCATATAACGGTACCTCCCGATATTCGGTATTTTGTTAATTTTAGCGACATTATTCACGGGAATTCTTCCAATTTTGGTATTTGAAGTTCGTAATGGATACTACAACCTACGACAGAAAATTGTCTTTGCAGGTCCACATCTTCGTATAGCCCCCATATAACCATACCTCGGTATTTTGATTATTTTAGCGACATTATTCACCGGAAATGATTTAAATTTGGTATTTGAAGTTTATAATGGATACTATAGCCTATGACAGAAAATTGTCTGTGCAGGTCCACGTCTTCGTATAGCCCCTATATATCAGTACCTCCCGATATTCGGTATTTTGGTGATTTTGGCGACATTATTTACCGGAATTGTTTCAAATTTGGTATTTGAAGGTCGTAATAGATAATACAGCTTAAGACAGAAAATTGTCTTTGCAGGTCCACGTCTTCGTATAGCCCCCATATAACGGTACCTCCCGATAATCGGTATTTTGATGATTTTAGCGACATTATTCACCGGAATTGTTTCAAATTTGGTATTTGAAATTTGCAATGGGTACTACAGCTTACGACAGAAAATTGTTTTTTCAGGTACACGTCTTCGTGTAGCCCCCATATAACGGTACCTCCCAATATTCGGTATTTTGATGATTTTAGCGACATTATTCACCGGAAATATTTCAAATTATGTATTTGAAGTTCGCAACGGATACTACAGCCTATGACAGAAAATTGTCTTTTCAGGTCAACGTCTTCGTGCAGCCCCCATATAAAGGTACCTCCCTATACTCGGTATTTTGATGATTTTAGCGATATTATTCACCGGAAATGTTTCAAATTATGTATTTGAAGTTCGTAATGGATATTACTGCCTACGACAGAAAATTGTCTTTGCAGGCCCTCGACTTCGTATAGCCCCCATATAACGGTACCTCCCGATATTCGGTATTTTGATGATTTTAGCGATATTATTCACCGGAAATGTTTCAAATTTCGTATTTAAAGTTCGCAATGGATACTACAGCCTACCACAGAAAATTGTCTGTGCAGGTTCACGTCTTCGTGTAGCCCCCATATAAAGGTACCTCCTGATAATCGGTATTTTGATGATTTGAGCGACACTATTCACCGGAATTGTTTCAAATTTGATATTTGAAGTTCGTAATGGATACTACAGCCTAGGACAGAAAATTGTCTGTACAGGTCCACTTCTTCGTGTAGCCCCCATATAACGGTAGCTCCCGAGATTCGGTATTTTGACGATTTTAGCGTTCTTATTCACCGAAAATGTTTCAAATTTGGTATTTGAAGTTCGTAATGGATACTACAGCCTATGACAGAAAATTGTCTGTGCAGGTCCACTACTTCGTGTAGCCCCAATATAACGGTTCCTCCCGATATTCGGTATGTTGTTGATTTTAGCTACATTTTTAGCTACCGATTTTTTTTTTTCAAATTTATTTTTTTGAAAATTGCCAAAATTCGTTTTAAATAGTGGAGGGTATTCAAAAATCAGCCTGGTCGAACTTCCAGATTTTTTCCTTGTTCCCTGCTCTCTTGTATGATTGACCTCATCCCCTCAAATTTCAATAAAAATAGACCTCTTAAAAATCGAAATGTTTTCATTTCCCATTTTCATTGAAAATTACCATGAAATTTTTCAATTTTCCGCCATCCAATCAAACATAATTATTTATACATAAATATCACAAATAGATTGTCTTTTTTCGATAAAAAAAAATAATATTTTTAAAATATTTACTTGGTATTTGATTGAATTTCCTCGCCACATTAACTCGTTGACGACAACATTATGAAAAAATTGAGGTCATATTGGTTATTTCTGATTGGAATTCAATTTTTTGTGGTTCCTGTGAAAATGGATAAATTTCGTCCCATGAATTTAACTAAAACGGAGTGCAAGGTTTTGGATCCCACTTTTGTGAATTTCAAAATCTGTGATGTTGACAGACAAAATAATCGTAAGCCGGTCATCAATATACATGCGGATTTATTGCAAAAGATTAACAGTATTGTGGTAGGTGAATTTTTAACTACACCCCTAATGTTCTGATTTTTAATTTTCCCCTCCCAGATAAATGCCAAACTCTATCGCAAGGCCGGCAAAAAGCTCCAGCCCTATCTCTACAATGACCTATTTGATTTTTGTAATTTGGCCCGGAAAAAGGGGTCGCGCAATCATTTCTGGTCCACATATTATGAGAAATTTACCAAATACACCAACATGAATCACACGTGTCCCTATGAGGTGAGAGAGAAAGGGAGAGAGATTTTTTTTTAAATTTTTATTAATTTATTTTCTCTCCTCCTTCTACTTAGAAAAATATCATAATACGCAACATGACATTCGATGATGAGGCATTTCAAATTTTCCCCATGCCCCGGGGAAAATACATGATTGAATGGAATTATGTCATGAATGGCATACGGGCCTGTCAAGTTCAAATGTTTTGTGATCGTCTCTGAGGTTTTGAATAAAAAAAAACGTGAAAAATCGTGACAATAGGAGACATAATTTTTTTAAGATTTTTAGTTTGGGACCTTTTTAAATGGTATTTTAAAATGACCATAAATATCCTTATCCTCCTTGACATTTCGGGCTTAGGGTGCTTTAAATTGCAGTACCTTAAGGAGGAGAAATAGGATATCTGAAAATGGTCATAACTCCTTAAATATTGACATTTCCGTCTTTTTTAGGGTGTTTTAAATTGGAGTTTCTAAAGGAGAAAACATAGGGTATCTGAAAATGGTCATAACTCCTTAAATATTGACATTTCGGAATTTTTATGGTATTTTAATGGAGAAAAATTAGGGTAATTTAAAATGCCCATAACTCCTTAAATATTGAAATTTTAAACCTAAGGCAGTCAGGTATTTTTTTTTAAATATTTTTTTCCTGATCAATAACAATCGTGGAGTTATTGAAAATATTTTTTCCAAATGTAATCAGTTGGGAATTTTTTACAAAAATAAAATCCACTGGACTTTAAAAAAAAATATTTTTTCTGTCGTGGATTTAAAAAAAAAAAAAATTATACTTAAACCAAAGTCTTGGATACTCTTGATCAGCGTAAATTTCTAAGTCGATTTAGCGATGTCCGTCTGTCGGTCTGTCTGACCGAACGAATTGAAATAGAAGTCTAAAATTTTGCACACATGTTTATTTTTCCAGTAGGCAAGATAAGTTCGTAAATGGGAAAAATTGAAAAAAAATTGTCTGTGCAGGTCATCATCTTCGTATAGCCACCATAGAACGGTACCTCCAGATATTCGGTATTTTGATGATTTTAGCAACATTATATACCGGAAATGTTTCAAATTTGGTATTTGAAGTTCGTAATGGATATTACAGCCTATGAGAGAAAATTGTCTGTGCAGATCCACGACTTCGTGTAGCCCCAATATAACGGTACCTCCCGATATTCGGTATTTTGATGATTTTAGCAATATTATTCACCGGAATTGCTTCAAATTTGGTATTTAAAGTTCGAAATGGATACTTTAGCCTACGACAGAAAATTGTCTGTGCAGGTCCACGTCTTCGTATAGCCCCCATATAACGGTATATTCTGAAATTCGGTATTTTGATGATATTAGCTACGTTATTCACCGAATTTTTTTTTTTCAAGTTTTGCATTTGAATTTTGTAATGGCTTATGACAAATGTTGCCTATGTAGGTCCACGTCGTCGAATAGACCCTAATATAATGCCTGCATTTTGTATTTTTAAAATTTTAACAGAATTTTTAATGTGAGTTTTTTACAAAAAAAAAAAAAAATCCATTGGTTTTTTTTAATATTTTTGCCATTTAAACCACAGTCCTTGATTTTCGCCATAAACAATTGACGTGGATTTAAAAAAAAAAAAATAATTTTTCCACTTAAACCATCGGGATTTAAAATAAACTATTTTTTTCACTTAAACCATAGTCGTGGATTTTTAAAAAAATATTTGTTCAACTTAAACCAAAGTCGTGGATTTAAAAAAAAATATTTTTCCACTTAAACCACCGGGATTAAAAAAAAAATATTTTTTCCACTTAAACCATTGTCGTGGATTTTTAAAAAAATATTTTTTCCACTTAAACCAAAGTCGTGGATTTTTAAAAAATATTTTTTCACTTAATCCAAAGTCATGGATAATTTATATATTTTTTCAACTTAAACAGTAGTCTGTAATTTTTTTTTTTAAAAATTCTTTCCACTTAAACCATAGTTGTGGATTTTTGAAAAATATTTTTTCCACTAAATCCATTGTCGTGGATTTAAAAAAATTTTTTTTTCCACTTAAACTAAAACCGTGGATTTTTCAACAATATTTTTTCGCTTAACCCAAAGTCATAGATATTAAAAAATATATATATATTTTTTCAACTTAAAAAGTAGTCTTGAACTTCTTTAAAATATTTTTCCACTTAAACCACGGTGGTGGATTTTTAAAAAAATATTTTCTCCACTTAAAACAAATTAAAGGATTAAAAAAATATTTTATCAGCTTAAACAGTAGTCTTGGATTTTTTAAAAATATTTTTTTCACTTAACCCATAGCAGTAGATTTTTAAAAAATATTTTTTTCACTCAAAGCAATAGCCTTGGATTTTTTAGAATATTTTTTCCGCCTAACTCCAAGTACTTGATTTATAAAAAAAAATTTCCACTTAAACAGGTGTCTTGAATTTAAAAAAAAAAATATTTTATATTTAATGGTAGTCCTGGATTTTTTAAAAATACTAGTTTCCACTAGTCGTGGATCTTTAAAAAATATTTCTTTCACTCAAAACAATAACCTTGGATTTTTTTTAAAAAATATTTTTTTTGTAATAAACCATTGTTGTGGATTTTTAAAAATATTTTTGCCTCTTAAGCCATTGTCGTGGATTTTTAAAAAATATTTTTGACTCTTAAGCCATTGTCGTGATTTTTTAAAAAATTTTTATCTACTTAAACAGCAGTCTTGAATTTAAAAAAAATATATATATTTTCTTTTTTCATATTAAATGGTAGTATTGGATTTTTTAAAAAAATTTGTTCCACTTAAGCCCTAACCGTGGCTTTTTTAAAAATATTTTTTCCACTTAACCCATAGACGTGGATTTTTTTAAAAAAATATTTTTTACACTTAAAGCATAGTCGTGGATCTTTAAAAAATATTTTATTCCACTTAAACCATAGTCGTGGATTTAAAAATAAAATATTTTTTTTTTTCACTTAAACCACAGTCCCGGAATTTTAAAAGATATTTTATTCCACTTAAACCATAGCCGTTCATATTTAAAAAAATATTTTTTCCACTTAATTGGATTTTTTTTTTTGGAATATTTTTTCCACTTAATTGGATTTTTTTAGAATATTTTTCCACTTAACCCATAGTACTGGATTTTTTTAAAAATATTTTTTTCCACTTAAACAGCAGTCTTGAATTTAAAAAAAAAAAATATTTTTTCAAATTAATTGGTAGTCTTGGATTTTTTAAAAATACTTGTTTCACTGTGATTTTTTTAAAAATATTTTTCCACCTAACTCATAGCCGTGGATTTTTTGAAAAAAAATATTATTTCCACTTAAAGCATAGGATTTTTTTAAAAATATTTTTTCTACCATAGTCGTGGATCTTTAAAAAACAATAACCTTGGATTTTTTTAAAAATATATATTTTTTTGTAATAAACCATTGTCGTGGATTTTTAAAAATATTATTGCCTCTTAAGCCATAATCGTGATTTTTTAAAATTTTTTTATCTACTTAAACAGCAGTCTTGAATTTAAAAAAAATATATTTTTTTTTCAAATTAATTGGTAGTCTTGGATTTTTTAAAAATATTTGTTCCACTTAACCCTTAGACGTGGATTTTTGAAAAATATTGTTTGCACTTAAAGCATAGTCGTAGATTTTTTTAAAAAATATTGTTTCCACTTAAAGCATAGTCGTGGATTTTTTTAAAAAATATTTTTTCTTCCTTCTTCGTGGATATTTAAAAAATATTTTTCCACTTAAACCTAAGACGTGGATTTTTAAAAAATATTTTTTAAATCATCATATTTGTGGATTTTTAAAAAAATATATTTTTTCTACCTAAACCATAGTCGTGGATCTTTAAAAAATATTTTTCCACTTAAACCATAGTCGTCGATTTTTTCAAAAATATTTTTTCAACATCTACCAAAAACGTAGGTATTTAAAGACATCTACATCTACCTTTTTTAATACTTTTTTCAACATCTACCACAAATGTGTTTTTTTAATAGTTTTTTTTTCTTTTTTATTTATTTATTTTTAATGCCCAACCCTGCTATGGACTCTTTCTCTCTGCTTTTATCTATCGTAAATTGCACCTTATCAATCTTCTTAAGACCCCTAAAACTGCCTTATGCATATTCCATTACATCAACATAAATTTTAAGCAGAATTTCCTATCGAAAAAACATGCAACACCCCGTTAAGCTTTTGCAAAGCTTTTAGCTCTTATCTGGGCTGGCATTGCATAAACGGGTCTTGATGCCATGCCATTACAATGATGTTCCCATTTTCGGTTCAATATGGACACTTTTAATTTAATTTATGGCATAAATTATCCAACTACAGCAACAACAACGACAACAAGAATTGCAGTAACGACACAACAGCATCTTAAGCGACACAAGAAGTATCGCATTTAGTGCATGTCGTCCCTGCACTGTAAACTGTCCTGCATTACTACCCAACAACACCCTACACCCACAATTTTAACAGACAATTTTTGTGAGTAATGCTTGGTTTTGAATAATGCATCATGGCACACACACACACAAATACACACCCACCCGCACACACACAGAGAAGGAAGAATAACATTCATCCTCAGGTGAAACACCTGTAAGGAGCCCAAGGACACAGCAAACAGAAAAAAAGTTACTTGGAATCTTCTATACACGTTAATAGCTCATATATAGTTTTCAAGTGCTCCTTTGGAATGGAAGGGAGGGGGTGGTAAAATTCGGTAACTTCGTTTGAGAGATATTTCGGAAATTTTCGAAACAACATTTATTATGCTAAAAAGAAAATTGGGAAATTGGGGAAACTTTGTTGGCCGAAAATTTCAAGAGAATCTAATTTTAAATGAAAAGATATGGACTATCGTTTTTTTGTGATTTTACATGAAGGGATGTGGCCCATCCTTTTTTGGAATGAGTTCTCCATAAAGGGCTAAATTCTCGGCGAAACATTTTCGTAAAGTTGATGGAAAAGTAGAAATCTCTGAAGTATACAAATCCTTGCTATGATGGAAATTCTGAAGATAAGTTTTGGAGAAAAACTTCTATATCTTTAGAGAAAAATACATCAAGAATCCTTGGAGCTCCTATCAGTCCAAGGACTCCAAAATAAATACTTATACCACTTTCAATATCAACTCTCATCACAAATAGTGAAATTCTAAAGATACGTTTTTGGAGGAGCAAACAAGACCATCTGATATCCCTTGAGATCCCATCAGTCGCACTCGGACTTTAAAATAAAGACTTATCCCGTTTTTAATATCAACGTTGCCCACAAATACATTCTTCTTCTTAACATGTGTCCATTAGTGTTTTATTTAACACCTTAAGGATAGTTGTTTCCGCTTCTCTCGGGACAAAAGAAAGTGCAAAATATTCCAAAGAGGTAATATAACATATTATCATGTTTACACCCCCCACATCGCCCTTAGCAACACCTTAGCGGCGACCACAACAGGTAGATAAATGGAAGACGGACCATATTTTTAAGGAAGAAACAGGAGCGGGAGGAAACATAAATATGCATTCACTTTGTCCCCAGCAATAGACAGAGCGACCAACAAACAAAGCCCCGCAAATTTATGGTTCTCAAAAGAAATTTATCGTTTTTCATGTTTGGGCGCCATTTGGGATTCCACAAAGTGGATAATAATTTTAATATAATTTGCAACTAGCAATAAACAAAAATGGCTTTACTTTTATTTGGGGGAGAAGTTTTAAGTTTTATTTAAAAAAAAAAAAATCCAAGAAAAAATATTTTTAAAAAATCTACAACTATGGTTTGATTGATGGTGGTTTTATTGGAAAAAAATATTTTTTAAAATCCACGTCCGTGGTTTAAGTGGAAAAAATATTTTTTAAAAATACACGATGACGTGTTTAGAGGAAAAAATGATTTTTTTAAATCCAAGACAATGGTTTAAGTGGAAAAAAATATTTTCCAAAAAAATTCTCGAATAAGGTTTAAATGGAAAAATATTTTTTAAAAATCCACGACTTTGGGTTTATTGGAAAACTATTTTTTAAAAGTTCACGGATCGGGTTTCAGTGATAAAATATTTTTTAAAAAATCCCCAAAAACTGTTTTAGCGTTAAAAAAATATTTTTTAAAAAATCCCAAAAAATGGTTTTAGGGTTAAAAAATATTTTAAAAAATTCATGACCATGGGTTAAAAAAATCCACGATCTTGGTTTAAGAGGAAAAATATTTTTTTAAAATTCACGAACATGGGTTAAATGGAAAAATATTTTTTAAAAATCCACGACTGTGGTTTTATTGGAAAAATATTTTTTAAAAGTTTACGGATATGGTTTAAGTGGAAAAAAATATTTTCTAAAAATTCACGAATAAGTTTTAAATGGAAAAATATTTTTTAAAAATCCACGACTGTGGGTTTATTGGAAAAACATTTTTTAAAAGTTCACGGATATGGTTTAAGTGAAAAAATATTTTTAAAAAATCCCAAAAAATTGTTTTAGCGTTAAAAAATATTTTAAAAAATCCATGACTACGAGATAAGTTGTTTAGGCTGAAAACTAGTTTTTTTAAAAATCCAAGTATATGATTTAAGTGGAAAAAATATTTTTTTTATCCACGACAACGCTATAAGTGGAAAAAATATTTTCTAAAAAATTCACAAAGAAGGTTTAAATGGAAAAATATTTTTCAAAAATCCACGACTATAGTTCAAGTGGAAAAAATATTTTTTTAAGATAATGGTTAAGGCGGAAAGCTAGTTTTTTTAAAAATCCAAGTCCATGGTTTAAGTGGAAAAAATATTTTTTAAAAATACAAGATGACGTGTTCAGAGGAAAAAATGCATTTTTTAAATCCACGACAATAGTTTAAATGGAAAAAATATTTTCTGAAAATTCACGAATAAGGTTTAAATGGAAAAATACTTTTCAAAAATCCATGACTGTGGTTTTAATGGAAAAATATTTCTTAAAAGTTCACGGATATGATTTGAGTAAAAAAAATATTTTTTAAAAAATCCCCAAAAATGGTTTTAGCGTTAAATATATTTTTTAAAAATCCATGACTACGAGTTAAGTAAAAAAAATATTTTTTAAAATCCACGAAGATGGATAAAATGGAAAAAAATATTGTTTAAAAATCCATCACTACAGTTCACGTTAAAAAAATATTTTTTAAAATTCCACCAATACGTTTTACGTGGAAAAATATTTTTTTAAAATCCACCACTATGGTAGTTTTAAAAATCCAAGACTGTGGTTTTATTCGAAAAAAAATTATATGTTCACGGATATGGTTTAAGTGAAAAAAATATTTTTTAAAAAATCCCCAAAAATGGTTTTAGCGTTAAAAAATATTTTTAAAAATCCACGACTACGAGTTAAGTGGAAAAATATTGTTTAAAAATTCATCACTTCACTTCACGTGAAAAAAATATTGTTTAAAAATTCCACGACTACGGTTTGCGTGGAAAATATTTTTTAAAAATCCACGACTATGATTTAAGTGAAAAAATATTTTGTTTTAAATCCACAGCTATGGTTTAAGTGGAAAATATTTTTTAAAAATCCACGACTATGATTTAAGTGAAAAAAATATTTTGTTTTAAATCAACAGCTATGGAAAGTGGTGGAAAAAATATTTTTTTAAAAATCCACGACTATGATTTACGTGGAAAAAGTATTTTGTTAAAAATCCACGACTATGGCTTAACTAAAAAAATATTTTTTTAAAAATCCACGATTATGATTTACGTGGAAAAAATATTTTTTTAAAAATCCACGACTATGATTTAAGTGGAAAAAATATTTTTAAAAATCCACGACTATGATTTAAGTGTAAAAAATATTTTTTAAAAATCCACAACTATGATTGAAGTGGAGAAAATATATTTTAAAAATCCACGACAATCGCTTAAGTGCAAAAAAAAAAAATTTTTTAACTCCACGACAATCGTTCAAATGGAAAAAAATATTTTTTAAAAAATCCAGGAATATGGTTTAATTGGAAAAAATATTTTTTCGAAATCCTAGGGTATAGTTTTAATGAAAAAAAATATTTTTTTTAAAAATCCGCGATTATAATTTAAGTGGAAAAACAAATTCCCTCCGTTATGGCAACCCTGCATTGTCAGAAATATAACAAATTCTTTCAATATTTCCTCTGCTCTCATAAAAACCACATTTGAAATGCCATAACAGTTGAAAGAGAAAACTTCTCTTCTGTGAATACCGTAGCAATTGAGCGTCTCTCTTTCATCTCAATAATTATAATAACAATTCTTTGCGGCGGTTATCAACAAAAATTGCACGTTGTTGCTGGTTTTTTGTATTGCCTACTTTTTTATTTTGCGTAAAATAATAAAACAAATAGAAAAACAATCAGTAAATCACTTCGAAAAAAAAAACAAGCGATTTAACCTCCAGTTAAGGATGACGGTCGGGTGACGTTAGACGTCGTTTGGTGTTAAGTCAACGGCTACGAAGATTGTATTAAAATAATTAAATTTAAAACAAATCCAAAAATTACAAAAAAATATTAGAATAGTCCATTATTTTGACATGGCATTGCGATTGACAGCCATCACCCGCTGCGCTTGACAACTGGAAATCCCCGCAACTTGTAAAGAATCGCCACAACAAAATAAACAAAAAAAAAAACGTAAATGTGCCTGCTTGTGCAAAATTAAAATGCAAAACTAGAAATGGAAAAAAGCCATTCAAAAGTGTGACGTGTTTTGAATATTAAATAGCTAATACCTACCAGCCCACCGCCTTCTCCAGTCGGTTATTAAAACAACAAAATAGTAAACGATTAGTAATAATTCCAATTAATTCAAGTACGCCGCTGCTGTCTCTGGGTAAGTAAGTACGAACACAGATGAGAGAGTTTTATTAATTTTATGTATGTTTATCGCAGAGAGAGAGAGAGAGAAAATGACGAGAGGAAATGCTATTAATTGACAGCCGACTGCTTTGTCATGTACTCTCATTGGTAGTGTTACCAACTTTTGTGAAAATTTTATATCCTAAGTCATATGGCTAGAGAGGGTATATATCATTTGATACGGCCAAAACGTGCCTCATCGGAATAACAATTTTAGAACTTAGGTAGATAAGTCTGTAAACATCGTAACTGCGCCAAAAAAAAAACTAAATGACGTCTGTCCGATTCTTTATCAAAATGTAAGAGAATTAAACACTAAGCTTAGAGATGTTTTCCTTAAAAGTTTCTTTTCTGAATATAAAATAATTGCTTTCACTGAAACGTGGTTAAAACCTGATGTCCTGGACACTGAGTTATTCTCTGATAATTATCAAGTCTACAGAAAAGATAGATTATCGAAAAAAAGTTAGTGGAATTCTAATAGCAGTTCATAACTCGATTCCTTTAGAAATGATTGATGTCTCAGCGGATCCTAATATCGAATTTATCTGGGCAAAATTTAATATCATTGGTAATACTATTTTCGTAACTTGTTCATATATTTCACCTAATTCTGAACTTGAAATTTATCTTAACCATGCAGATTTATTTGCAAAAGTGTCTTCGTTGCTTGCAGATAATTCTGCATTAATTTGTTTAGGGGATTTTAACCTTCCTTGGGTATCATGGACCTCAGGTGACAATATTCTAGATTACATACCTCTGACTTAGCCAACAGGTTTTGATAACTTTTGGGATAAGATATTTGAGCTTTGTCCGTACCAAGTAAACCATGTATTAAATGTTAAAGACAGGTTGTTAGACTTAATTTTTTCGTCTTCATTGAATATTTCGATGTCTAGAGGCTCTCCTCTCCCTATGTACTCCCTGAAGACAGTTATCACCCTACACTTTCGATAAACCTCGAATTAAGAAACCCTTCCCTGAATTCTAATTCTGTTAATGCTTCTATTGATAGGCGTAACTTTGGGAAAACTGCGCTCTATTTTATCTAACACTATATGGCATCTAAGTGATGACATTGACTTATGTGTCTTAAAATTTTATGAGCAACTTAATTTTGCATTATCTAGTTCTGTACCTATAGTAAAACAAAATTTAGATCAGGGTTCTGCTTGGTTTACCCCTTCACTGAGACGTTTACGTAATTTTAAAAACAGCAGATTATTCAAAAAAATTAAAATGTCGAATACTACACTTAACTATTCAAAGTATTCTTCCGCAAGGAGTAGATACAACTCTGAAAATTGCAAATGTTAACTATCGAAGGGAGTATCCGATTTGGCTAAAAGCACAAAATTTGAAGAAATTCCGGTGAATAATGTCGCTAAAATCATCAAAATACTGAATATTGGGGGGTATCGTTATATGGGGACTATACGAAGACGTGCACCTGCACTGACTATTTTCTGTCTTAGCCTGTAGTATCCATTACGAACTTCAAATACCAAATTTGAAACAATTCCGGTGAATAATGTCGTTAAAATCATCAAAATACCGAATATCGGGAGGTATGGTTATATGGGGGCTATAGGAAATCGTGGACTTGCACAGACAATTTTCTTTCATAGGCTCTACCATCCATTACGAACTTTAAATACCAAATTTGAAACAATTCAGATGAATAATGTCGCTAAAATCATCAAAATACCGAATATCGGGAGGTACCATTATATGGAGGCTATACCAAAACGTGGACCTGCACAGACAATTTTCTGTCATAGGCTGTAGTATCCATTTCGAACTTCAAATACTAAATTTGAAACTATTCCGGTGAATAATGTCGGTAAAATCATCGAAATACCGAATATCGGGAGGTACCGTTATATGGGAGCTACACGAAGATGTAGACCTGCACAGACAATTTTCTGTCACAGTTTGTAATATCCATTTTGAACTTCAAATATAACATTTGAAACAATTCTGATGAATAATGTCGCTAAAATCATCAAAATACCAAAAAAACGGAGGTACCATTATATGGGGGCTATACGAAGACGTTCACCTGCACAGACAATTTTCTGTCACCGACTGTAGTACCCACTACGAACTTCACATACCAAATTTGAAATATTTCCGGTGAATAATGTCGCTAAAATCACCAAAATACCGAATATCGGGAGTTATGGTTATATGGGGGCTATACGAAGACGTGGGTCTGCACAGACAATTTTCTGTCATAGGCTGTAGTACCCATTACAAATTTCACACACCAAATTTGAAATAATTCCGGTGAATAATGTCGCTAAAATCACCAAAATACCGAATATCGGGAGGTAGAGTTATATGGGGGCTATACGAAGACGTGGGTCTGCGCAGAAAATTTTCTGTCACAGTTTGTAATACCCATTATGAACTTCACATACCAAATTTGAAACAATTCCGCTGAATAACGTCGCTAAAATCATCAAAATACTAAATATTGGGGGGTACCATTATATGGGGGCTATACCAAAACGAGGACCTACATGGCCCATTTTCATGGCCCATATATATATATATATATATATATATATATATATATATATATATATATATATATATATATATACTTTGTGGGGTTTAAAATGTATATTTAGAGGTGTTACAAATGAAATGACATACCCTCCATACTATAAAGACTTGGGGTTTCTTCTGGTATTGAATTTGATAACAATCCTATATTGCATGAAAGAAAATTGTTATATTTACGATATCGTAACAGCAATCTTTTGGAATTCTTTGTGATTCGTAAAATAATATGGCCGTTTAGTGATAATCCCATTTGTTTCCCTCTCACAATAAATTATGGCAATACTGGTCTCACGAGCACATAATTGATTTTACTCTCTGCCTCTCTCAATTAAATATTTTGTTTGGTTGATTATTGTGGTTTAGTTGTTGTTGGTTGGTCGGTTAGATCTCAGAGATATAATATTTGATAAGTAATAAAAATATTTATTCTTTCTCTCTCTCTCTCTCTCTCCGATTAATTTGACCATTGTCTCACTCCACGTTGTTGTTGTTGTCATGGCTATTCATGTACTCTGTTTAGCATAACTCACTCACTCACGCGATCATTGTTTATGCTTGTCCGTTGTTTGTTGTCGCTGTAATTGTTGTTGTTGTTGTTGCACTTGTGGAGTTCTGTGTCTGGCATAAGACACACAGGCAACACGACAAACAGACAGTACAATTTCTGTAACGTTCGTATCAAGATACTCAGTGGAGGAGATACAATTGAACGCGTGTTGTCTGATCGTCATCGTCATCGTCGTCGGTTGAATTGTTTGACAATGAATTGAGAAAAAGAAAACCGATCCGCTAAACATGGTGCGTTCAAGTGTTTTGGTTTGGTTTCTAGAAATCATGGGCAGAAGAAAAAAAAAAGAAATTCAATTAGCAATGAAATCAGTGCAGATCCAGCCACAAAGTGAAAGTGTTTAAAGTGAAAACTGTTGTATGAGCATAAATGGCGCCCAACATAAAGAAGCTCATAATTAATTTCTTTTTTTTTTTTTTTTGGCTGCCTCCAGTTGGTTCTGGGCCAGCTGTCTGCTGTTAATGTTTGCAAATTTTTGCTTTATTTTTTTTTCGCCTTTCGGCCCGCTTAACGCCACGTTTTCGTTTTGTTGTATTCGAAGAAATACCTCTCCCTCCGCCCTCTGCCGACATGTAATCATCATCGTCGTCGTCGTCGTCGTCTCGTCATCATTGTTCTCTGGTGTAAATACCCAACGTGTTACTTGTGTTCTATTTACACAGTTTTGTTGTCGTCGCTGGCGTTGGGCTTTGCTGCTACTGCTGTCACTGCCGCCGCTGCTCCGTTCACTGTTTAATTTTTGGGAAAACAAATAAACAAAAAAAAAAAAAACAATGAACCTTTGAAGACAATAACAAAAATGAATGCCGCAGAGGTATTTTTTTGGTTCGACATGTCGATGAGAGTGCAATCGTGTGCATGTGTGTGTGCGGCATTACTTACAGTGCGAAAAATGAGTGATTTTTGCTGTTTGGGTTGAGTGAGGGCTGATTAAGTTTCGTTATTTTTGTGAGCAGATTACCAGGGTTGCCAAATTTTAAGGAACTTCAAAGGGATTTACTACTGGACTGCTGGGATTCTTTCAGGTCATGGAACGGAGCATATATTTTTGACAACTGGCTTTGTTGGGTGTTTTGAGTGAGGGCTAATTAATTTTGGGTATTTTTGTGAGCAGATTACCAGGGTTGCCGAATTTTGGGAGATTTCAGAGGGATTTGCTACTGGACTGCTGGGATTCTTTCAGGTCCTGGAACGAAGTATATATTTGACAACTGGCTTTGTTGGGTGTTTTGAGTGGGGGCTGATTAATTTTGGTTATTTTCGTGAGCAGATTACCAGGGTTGCCAAATTTTGAGAGATTGCAAATGGATTTGCTACTGGACTTGCTGGGATTCTTTCAGGTCCTGGAACAAAGCATATATCTTTGACAACTGGCTTTACTGGCTATTTTGAGTGGGGGCTGATTAAATTTCGTTATTTTTGCGAGCAGATTACCAGGGTTGCTAAATTTTGAGAGATTTTAAAGGGATTTGCTACTGCACAGCTGGGATTCTTTCAGGTCCCGGAACGGAGCATTTATCTTTGACAACATCTCATTTTCAAATGGAATACTCGCTAGGATTTCGTTGTTCCACGAGTCTCTGAAAGTCAGATTCCGAACGAATGGATAAAGTTCAGGAGCGGATTACCAGGGTTGCCAAATTTTGAGAGATTTCAGAGGGATTTGCTACTGGACTGCAGGTATTCTTTTAGGTCCTGGAGCAGAGCATATATCCCTGACAACATCTCATTGTCAAATGTAATACATGCTAGGATTTCGTTGATCCACGAGTCTCTGACCGCCAGATTCCGAACGAATTGTTAAAGTTTTGGGCAATATGCATATTTTAAGCGATGGCCAATATGGTATATCATTTTGAGAGTACGCTTGATAAATCAAGTAAAATAGCAGCTATCGTCGACCGGGCCGAACTTTTAATACCCTCCACCAATTTTAAGGAAATTAAAATATGTCAAAAAAAAATCCGTCGAAATAATACCGCTCAAAGGAAACCGGTTATAAAGAGTGATTTTTTAAGAGCTTGATAACTTTTTTTTTTAAAAAAAAACGCATAAAATTTGCAAAATCTCATCGGTTCTTTATTTGAAACGTTAGATTGGTCCATGACATTTACTTTTTGAAGATAATTTCATTTAAATGTTGACCGCGGCTGCGTCTTAGGTGGTCCATTCGGAAAGTCCAATTTTGGGCAACTTTTTCGAGCATTTCGGCCGGAATAGCCCGAATTTCTTCGGAAATGTTGTCTTCCAAAGCTGGAATAGTTGCTGGCTTATATCTGTAGACTTTAGACTTGACGTAGCCCCACAAAAAATAGTCTAAAGGCGTCAAATCGCATGATCTTGGTGGCCAACTTACCGGTCCATTTCTTGAGATGAATTGTTCTCCGAAGTTCTCCCTCAAAATGGCCATAGAATCGCGAGCTGTGTGGCATGTAGCGCCATCTTGTTGAAACCACATGTCAACCAAGTTCAGTTCTTCCATTTTTGGCAACAAAAAGTTTGTTAGCATCGAACGATAGCGATCGCCATTCACCGTAACGTTGCGTCCAACAGCATCTTTGAAAAAATACGGTCCAATGATTCCACCAGCGTACAAACCACACCAAACAGTGCATTTTTCGGGATGCATGGGCAGTTCTTGAACGGCTTCTGGTTGCTCTTCACTCCAAATGCGGCAATTTTGCTTGTTTACGTAGCCATTCAACCAGAAATGAGCCTCATCGCTGAACAAAATTTGTCGATAAAAAAGCGGATTTTCTGCCAACATTTTGGTAATAAAATTCAATGATTTGCAAGCGTTGCTCGTTAGTAAGTCTATTCATGATGAAATGTCAAAGCATACTGAGCATCTTTCTCTTTGACACCATGTCTGAAATCCCACGTGATCTGTCAAATACTAATGCATGAAAAACCTTTATGGGGGGCTATACGAATACCTGGTCCTGTGCATATTCAATTTTTATAGCCTCCACCATAGTATGGAGGGTATATTAAGTTTGTCATTCCCTTTGTAACACCTCGAAATATACATTTTAGACACCACGAAGTATATATATTTTTGATCAGATCTATATCGATCTAGCGATGCCTGTCTGTGGAAATCACTCTAGCTTCCGAACCAAATGAAGTAGATTGATAAAATTTTACCCAAATGTATATTATGTCTGCAGAAATTTGGGCATTGAAAATGGGCCATCGTACCTCCCTATTTTCGGTATTTTGATGATTTTAGCGACACTATTCAGCGGAAATGTTCCAAATTCGGTATTTGATGTTCGAAATGGATACTACAGCCTATGACAGAAAATTGTCTGTGTAGGTCCACATTTTGGTGTAGCCCCCTTATAACGGCACCTCCCGATAATCGGTATTTGGATGATTTTAGCGACATTATTTACCGGAATTGTTTCAAATTTGGTATTTGAAGTCCGTAATTTATACTACTACCTATTATAAAACATTTCGTATGCAGGTTAACGTCTTCGTATAGCGTCCATATAATGGTACCTGCCGATATTCGGTATTTTGGAAATTTAAGCGACATTATTAACCGGAAATTTTTCAAATTTGGTATTTGAAGTTCGTAATGGACACTACAGCCTAAGACGGAAAATTGTCCGTGCAGGTCCGCGCCTTTGTATAGCCCCCATATAACGGCACCTCCCGATAATCGGTATGATGATGACATTATTCACCGGAATTGTTTCAAATTTCGTATTTGAAGTTCGAAATGGATACTACAGCCTAATACAGAAAATTGTCTGTGCAGGTCCACGTTTTTGTATAGCCCTCATATAATGGTACCTCCCCATATTCGGTACTTTGATGATTTCAGCGACATTATTCACCGGAAATATTTCAAGTTTTGTATTTGAAATTCGTAATGAATACTACACCGTATGACAGAAAATTGTCTGTGCAGGTCCACGTCTTCGAATAGCCCCCATATAACGGTACCTCCCGATATTCGTTATTTTGATGATTTTAGCGACATTATTCGCCGGAATTATTCCAAAGTTCCTATATGAAGTTCGTAAAGGATACTACAGCCTGTGACGGAAAATTATCCTCCTATCAGAAAATGCTATAAATTTTACGATTTGCCCCTTAATTACAGCCAAAAAAAAAAAACAGTAAAGAAAGTCTTAAAGTCGGGCGAGGCCGACTTTATGATACCTTACACCACTTTGCTAATTTAGTAGAGCTCCACATAACAATTAAAAGTTTTTATGGGACAATTTAATCATACACGCTGTGATTATAAATTAAAGTTCAAAGGACTAAATATGCCGAAGCATTTGTATCTTTTAAATTCGGAATTGTATTGCCCATTTGGTGCACAATTAATTTGAAATCGGATAAAGATAGTTATGGGAACTATATCCAAATCGGAACCGATCTCGATAAAATTTGGCAAAGATATTTCTGAGTTGTATCTGATATATTTCCCCAAATATTGTTGTTGCAGAGTGCATATTACGGCTGCGGAGGGCAAAAATAACAAATCGGATGAACAATATATATGGAAGCTATAGCTATATCTGAACCGATCTTCACCAAATTTGACATACTAGCTTCTAGACTCAATTCGGTCGTAAGTGCCAAATTCCGTCCCATTTAGACAAATATTAGACGTTTGGTGCACAATAAAAGGTAAATCGGACGAAGTTATATATGGGAGCTATATCCAAATCTGAATCGATCTCGATAAAATTTAGCAAATGTATTTCTGAGCTGTATTTGATATATTTCCCCAAATATTGTTGTTACAGAGTGCATATAACGGCTGCGGAGGGCAAAAATAACAAATCGGATGAACAAAATATATGGGAGCTATAGCCATATCTGAACTGATTTCGATCAAATTTGGCGTACTTATTTTTAGGCCTAATTTGGTTGTATGTGCAAAATTCCATACTATTCGGACTGATATTACACGTTTCGTGAACAATAAAAGACAAATCGGACGAAGTTATGTATGGGAGCTATATCCAAATCAGAGCCGATCTCGATAATATTTGGCAAAGATATTTCTGAGCTGTATTTGATATATTTCCCCAAATATTGTTGTTAAAGAGTGCATATTACGGCTGCGGAGGACAAAAATAACAAATCGGATGAACAATATATATGAGAGCTATAGCTATATCTGAACCGATTTCGATCAAATTTGGCACACTTATTTTTAAGCCCAATTTGGTTGTATGTGCAAAATTCCATACAATTCAGGCTGATATTACACGTTTGGTGCACAATAAAAGGTAAATCGGACGAAGTTATATATGGGAGCTATATCCAAATCTGAACCGATCTCGATAAATTTTAGTAAATGTATTTCTGAGCTGTATTTGATATATTTCCCCAAATATTGTTGTTACAGAGTGCATGTTACGGCTGCGGAGGACAAAAATAACAAATCGGATGAACAATATATATGGGAGCTATAGCTATATCTGAACCGATTTCGATAAAATTTGGCATACTTATTTTCAGGTCCAATCTGATCGTACGTGCAAAATTCCATACAATTCGAGCTGATATTACACGTTTGGTGCACAATAAAAGGCAAATCGGACGAAGATATATACATGGGAGCTATATCTAAATTTTGACCGATTATCACCAATTTCAATAGGGTTTGTCCTTGGACCAAACAAATTATCAGTGCAAAATTTCATCTGGATCGGGCAATAAATGCGACCTGTACTTTGCTTACAAAAATACATGGAGAGACGAACGGACGGAAGGACATGCATAAATCGACTCAGAATATGATTCTATGCAGATCATCAAAAGGAACTATGGATCTATCTCGTTTCCTTTTGCCTGTTACAAACAAATGCACAAAGACATAATACCCTGACCCCCTTGTGGTGTAGGGTATAAAAACATCGGAATGTCTGTCAAGTACATATGCATGTTCCGATGTTTTTTTTTTTTTTGGCTGTAATTAAGACATTAGGGGCTAATCGTCAAATTTATAGCATTTTCTCATGGCAACCCTGTGTGTAACTACTCATTTGAGAAATCACACAATAAAACGGTAAACGGAAGTTTTTTTTCGGAGAGCTTATTGTGTGCCCAAGAGAGAGAGAGAGAGGGAGAAAACGGTAAGAGAACATTCCCCAGAGAGAAAATTTCATGTTTTTTTTTTTTTTTGTTTGGCGGTCAAAAGTTTGCAGACCCTACGGGGTTTCAGCTGTCAAATTCTCAAACACGGCAATTGTTTATGAAAAAATCAGTTTTGTGGCAAATGACGTCATGAGCATAACATTTGCAAAGAGAGAGAGAGAAGGAGAAAAAGTGTTTAAATAAAGTATAAGAATGGAAGCAGTAACAGCTGGCCGCCGGTGTGGCTTGGTCTGCATCACCGTCACAAGATATCTAAATAAAGTTCTTTACAAAAATAGCTAGGCACTTAAAATGTAAATTAATTAGCAAGCAGTGGTGAGCGTAAAGATCTACCGGTATTGCGTACCCGGCTGGAGGTTTAATTTTAAAGTGAATGGACCAAATTATCTTTGGCCGTCTTAAAAAGTCGGAATATATGATGGAATTTTTTATTCTTATCTTCGTCGAATATTTTTTTTTTTTTTTTGGAAGCAGCCGGCCATTGAATTCTTTTAATTGAAATCGATAATTTTAAAATTGAAAAAATACACCAAACAAAACAATAATAAATTATATAAAAATAATAACAAATTGGTGGTTTCGATAGCCGGCCAATTTTAGATATTGAAAGCAAAAAAAAAATTGCCATTCAATTGAGAATCTCGAGACAAGGCAAGAAAGCCCGACTGATTGCTGCGTGACTTTAGAAGCAACAAAATTCGCTTCAGTAGCTGGCCAAGCGGCGGCAGAAGCATACAAACAACACGGCAAATTATAATTTACAAATAATACTAATTTGACATTGAGACAATACTGAATACGGTTGATCGGTCGGTCGGTCGGTAGGTCATACGGATGATGGTCGGTCAGTCGCTCTCTCGCTCGCTTGATCGGTTAATTGGTCACTAAGGCATCTATTTAAATACAAAACGTTGTACTAATTTAGAATGCAGTATCAGTGATACGTTCCCATCCCCGCCTCACATATGCGGATCGGAGCCCGGCAAAAAAATAATAGCTGTCATCAACTGTAAGTGACATGGAACTTATCGCATCGCATCACAATGCTATATAATGTAACGTGTATAAGTATCTGATGATTTCAAATCGATAACCGTGTCAAAGTCTCCATGGCTTCAAAATTTTCGCTTTCAATATTTGATTGCAGCTAGCGCTTGTCTTAGGTCGGCAAAAAATTCCCGCTCGGGAATTTAAAAACAATCCTAAATTTTCATAATCTCCGATATGTAACGTGTATAAGTATCTGGCAATTTCAAATCGATACCCATATCAAAGTCTCCACGGCTTCAAAATTTTCGCTTTCGTTATTTTGCCGTACGTAACGCTTGTCTAAGGTCGGCAAAATTTGGTTTCTCGCCGCTCGAAAATCCGAAAACAATCATAAATTTTAATAATCTCCGATATCGCGCGCCCTCAAAACCTCTTCAAAAAACAAGTGTTCTATCTACCTTTCTTTTGCAGATAGCTACGTTATAATACTACTCACAAGTAACCGCAAAACTTCCTCTTACCTCAAAAATAATAATGTTGCGTTCCGATCATGGTGAATAAGCTTCCAATCACTCGGCAGATAGTGTGAACAGCGTTATCAGTTATACGTGTACGTGATTAATGTCTAATCTAAGTTAAGTTAAAATTTGAAACCAAAAAAATATACAACGGCCTAAAAATGAACGGGAAAACGCCCTCCATGACCGCTTTAATGATTTACGATGAAAATGATGTGAGTATAAAATTCTTGAAAATAAAAAAATATATTTAATTATTGATCACGGATAAATGAATCTGTTTTTATAATGAAAGAGAATAGCGAGGCTACCCAGTGTAGATGAGAGGCATTTGTTAAACAGGGATCTTCTTAATACAGTCCATATTAAATAAGATAAGAGAATGTGGTGAGCAGAACTTCGAATTAGAAATAAATAATATAGAATTTTCAATTGCTGCATGTCTTATGGTGGAGTTAGATTACGGGAGGATAGCGGAGTTAAAAAAAAAACTCCGCATAAATGTTGAAGAATTTGCCTTAACGTTGAGGAAATTCTGTAAGCTAGGTTAAAATTGGTCTTTAAAGGTGGAAAATTGCCGAGCTAAGACTATAGCTAAAAGGAAGCTACGTCAGAAAGAGACTTCAGCACAGAAGACTGTGGTGGCGGTGCACACCGAGGGGGCTTCATATCTGAGATTTTCAGACAGAAGAGGTGAGGCAGGGGGCGAATCGGTAAAATGGCCGCCAACGATGGAAATGAAGGAAGGGATTTGTTAAACATGGATCTTCTTAATACTGTCCATATTAAAAATAAGATAAGAGAATGTGCTGAGCAGATCTTCGAATTAGAAATAAATAATATAGAATTTTCAATTGCTGCATGTGTTATGGTGGAGTTAGATTACGGGAGGATAGCGGAGATCAAAAAAATCTCCGCATAAATGTTGAGGAATTGCCTTAACGTTGAGGAAAATCTATCAGCTAGGTTAAAATTGGTCTTCAAAAGTGGAAAATTGACGAGTTAAGACTATAGCTAAAAGGATGCTACATCAGAAAGAGACTTCAGCACATAAGACTGTGGTGGCAGTGCACACCAAGGGGGGGCTTCATATCTGAGATCTTCAGACAGAAGAGGTGAGGCATATCCCCAGGAGAACGAATCGGTAAAATGGTCGCCAACGATGTAAATGAAGGAAGGGATTTGTTAAACAGGGATCTTCTTAATAATGTCCATATTAAATAAGATACATGTGTTATTGTGGAGTTAGATTACGGGAGAATAGTGGAGATAAAAAATCTCTGCGTTAATGTTAAGGAATTTGCCTTAACGTTGAGGAAATTCTGTCAGCTAGGTTAAAATTGGTTTTCAAGAGTGGAAAATTGCCGAGCTAAGACTATAGCTAAAAGAATGCTACGTCAGAAATAGACTTCAGCACAGAAGACTGTGGTGGCAGTGCACACTGAGGGGGCTTCATATTTGAGATCTTCAGAAACAAGGGGTGAGGTATATCCCCAGGAGGGCGAATCGGTAAAATGGCCGCCAACGATAAAAATGAAGGAAGGGATTTGTTAAACAGGGATCTTCTTAATACTGTCCATATTAAATAAGATAAGAGAATGTGATGAGCAGAACTTCGAATTAGAAATAAATAATATGGAGTTATCAATGGCTACATGTCTTATGGTGGAGTTAGATTACAGGAGGATAGTGGAGATAAAAAAATCTCTGCATAAATGTTGAGGAATTTGCCTTAACGTTGAGGAAATTCTGTCAGCTAGGTTAAAATTGGTCTTCAAGAGTGGAAAATGGCCGAGCTAAGACTATAGCTACAAGGGTGCTACGTCAGAAAAAGACTTAAGCACAGAAGAATGTGGTGGCGGTGCACAACGAGGGGGCATCATATTTCAGATCTTCAGACACAAGGGGTGAGGCATATCCCCAGGAGAACGAATCGATGAAATGGCCGCCAACGATGAAAATGAAAGAGAGATTGTGGCTCTTCTCGATATTTCTAGAGTGTGTCTGTAGAGGTGGTGGCACGTTGGAAGCAGAGTTGGAAAATGTAAAAAAAATAAGAATTTTTATATTCCCTTTTTTTAATTCAGAAGAGAGAGAGATTAAAACATTATATGTTTAGGAGAGCTTCCATAAGTCTGCTATGGAGGGAGAAAACCTGCTATAGGTCTTCTATAGTTAAGTGATCTTCTCGAGATCCTTTGAGGATAGTCAAATTTAAACAGGTCTTCCGTGGGCAGGAGACCTTAAGCCGATCCTCTTCAGCTAGAAGACCTCCAATCAGTTTTCTATGAATAGCAGACCCTCTATAGTTATTTTATGGATAGGAGATCTTCAATGGGCCCTCTATGGATAGAAGATTTTCACAAGGTCTTCTTGGTTACGAGGTATTCTAGAGGCAGCAGACCTGTAAAAGTCTTATATTGTTAGGAGGCCTTTTACGGGCCTTCTTCCACGAGGTCTTCTATGGATCGGAGGCTATCTACAGGTCTAGAGACAGAAGACTTTTAGTATGTTTTACATTGCTAGGAGGCCTTCTACATGTCTCCTTAAGGCAGGAGACCTTACACATGTCCTAGAAGACCTTTTAGAGGTGATTGGTGACCTCATTCAAGTCTTCAATGGTTAGAAAGCCTTCAACAGACATTCTAGAGATAGGACACCTTCTACAAGTCTACTATGGAAAGGAAAACTGTTATAGGCTTTCTATGGATAGGAGAACTTCAATAGCTCTTTTTTGGATAGGAGACCTCCACGATGTCTCCTATGGTTAGGAGGCCTTCAACAGGTCTTCCAGAGATAGGAGACCTGCTGCAGGTGTTCTGTGGATAGGCTTCCTGTCTTAGAAAACCTATAAAGACGGAAGAAGCCATAGGAGGCGTATTTAATATCGCCACAGAAAAACGGCCCAGGCGTTCATAAGCAGTTTTAAGAGATGCTTCCAAAGAAGTCCAAACAAGCCGCTGCTATCAGAGCAAGTCAGCCGAATGCAATAGCTAGGCTGAACTCGGAAGATGTTAAGGTCATCCTTGAAGTCACGCAGACTCTTAATGTGGAGACCAAAGAGAAAGTCCTTGGCTTGAAGAAACAAGTGGCATACATAACATCCGAATTGGAAAAAAAAATTAAGGAAGAGATTGCGACTCCTCTCGATATAATGGGTACTATTATGGATATAATGTGTACATTAAAGACGGAAGGAGCCATGGAAGGCGTATTTAATTTCGCCACAGAAAAACTTATGGACGCGGCAAGGGGCATAAAACGCGGTTCAGGTGTTCATAAGCGGTTTTTAGAGAGAAGGCGTATTTAATTTCGCCACAGAAAAACTTATGAACGCGGCAAGGGACGTAAAACGCGGTTCAGGTGTTCATAAGCTGTCTTAAAGATGCTTCTAAAGAATTTCAAACTGGCCGCTTATATCAGTGCAAGTCAGCCGAATGCAATAGCGAGGCTGTACTCGGAAGATGTTAAGGTCATTCTTGAAGTCAAGCGGGCTCTTAATGTGGAGACCAAAGAAAAAGACCTTGGCTTGAAGGAACAAGTGGTATACATAACATCCGAATTGGACAAAATAATAAGTTCATAAAGACGGAAGAAGCCATAGAAGGCGTATTCAATTTTCGCCACAGAAAAACTTATGGATGCGGCAAAAGGCGTAAAACGAGGTCCAGACGTTCATAAGTGTTTTTTAGAGATGCTTCTAAAAAAGTCCAAACTAGCCGCTGATATCAGAGCAATTCAGCCGAATGCAATAGCGAGGCTGTACTCGGACGATGTTAAAGTCATCCTTGAAGTCACACAGGCTCTTAATGTGGAGACCAAAGAGAAAGTCCATGGCTTGAAGAAACAAGTGGCATACATAACATCCGAATTGGATAACGAGCGAAAATAGAGCGAAACAGCGATTGCCGAAATGAGAGAAATGGAAGGTGATATTAATGAAATGGAGGTTGCCTTGGAGGGGAGAGACAATAATACTCGGTGGCTAGCCGAGGAAACTATGCACAATTTACGAACGGCTAACCAGGAAGCAGAACACAAGGGCAAGGCGTTGAAGGCGATAATAGGACAACTTAGTAATGATTTGTCTTCTTCAAAAAAAGAAAAGACACAACTCGCAGCTGAAACCCAACGTAACAGGTTAGCTGCAAAGCTGGAAGCTGGAGAAGAAAAGGAAAGAAGGTTATCTCTGCTGGAGGCAGATATATTGCAACTAAAAGAAGATTTGCTTATATCGCAGAAGGCATTAAAAACATCCGAAATCGAGGCTGATGAATTGGCTGCAAAATTAGCGGTCAATATCAACAAAGAAATGAGGCTCATATAGAAGTATCCAAATATCAAAAGAAGCAAAATGTCATATCGAAAAGGAAAAGGACAAAGGTCGAAAGTAAGTTGTTTGCTATCGAGATGAAGAAGGATATACATCTGTGTCGCTGGCACAAAGGGCATGTTGACTTTATCTTGTCAAAATCATCCACATGGATGTGTGGTGATCTAATTTCCGACGTAAGATTAATCGACAGACTAAATTTCAACTCAACCACGTTGAAGTAAAGGCAAATTGACTTTATACTGGCTGGAGCGAAAGAACTCTTCTTTAGCTGATGAAAAATGCACTGTTTTTTACTTCCGAAGTGAAGTTGCTATTATATAGACAAATAATACGATAATACGTTCTAATCGTGGAAATAAAGGTGGTAATATTTTATTAGAAATTTGACTTTATTTTGGCAAAAGCATCCACTAGATATGTGGTGTTTTTAATTCCGACGTAAGAATAATCTCCAGATTATAATTCAACTCAATCCCGTTGGGATAAAGGGAAAATCTCGGCTGGGAATCATTGTTAAATTATAAATTACTTTACCTTTTTATTTTTGCCATGGGTTCTTGGATAATTTTTCATTTTTAAACGTATAAATTTTCAATTTCTCAGAAATACCAACATCGATAGCAAAATTCGTACACTTAGCAAACAATTATTTTGGATTACAATGGAAGAAGAGCTAGACATAAACATCTAATCAGCAAGTGAAATCAAGAAGTTAGATTGCGATTTGCCAGGGAGCACATATGAAAAGATTTTTCATTTTTGAAGAATGTACTGTTCACGGATGAGAGCAAATTCAACCTTTTTAGTTAAGATGGCAGACCTTATGTATGGAGAAAGGCAAATGAAGCGCTCCTTGGTGGGTCAGGACCAGGTGAATTGTATTTTATTGAGAGTATTATGGATCAGACTATGTCCCTTAACGTTTTGAAAGAAAGTTTGCCACTCTGTAAGAAAAAGCTCGCCTTGGCGAAGATTATTATTTTTAGCAAGACAATGATCCGAAACACAAGGCATATAAAGTGCGGTCATGGTTGCTATATAATTGTTCCCACGTCTTGGATTCACCAGCCCAGAGTCCAGACATAAACCCCATAGAGAATTTATGGAGCTATCTCGATGGAAAAATCCGCCAGCATACCATATCTTGCAAAGAAGATTTGAAGAAAACTTTGTTGAAAGAATGACGAACAATTGAAACTAGCTATTGCTAAAAACTTGTTAAAAGTGTGCCAAGTAGCCTAAAAATAGTAAAAAAGTAATGTCTAGAAATACTTTAAATTATACGAAGTGTACGAGTTTGGCATTGAAATATGATCTCTTTTAATATTTATTTTTATACCCTCCACCTTGGAAAGGAGGGTATATTAACTTTGTCATTCCGTTTGTAACATCCTTAAATATTCGTCTTAGACCCCATAAAGTATATATATTCATAATCAGCATAAAATTCAAAGTCGATTTAACGATGTCCGTCTGTCTGTCTGTCCGTCTGACTGTCTGTCTGTCTGTTGAAATCACGATACAGCCCACATTATTTGACGTAGAGCGCCAAAATTTAGCAGAGCTATTTGCATTGTGTCTAGGATGGTTGGTATTGAAAATGAGATATATCGGTCCACGTTCTGGTATAGTCCCCATATAACGGTACCTCCCGATATTCGGCATTTTGATGATTTATGCCACATTTTTTTAAGGATTTGTCTGGAAATTGGTATTTGTAGGTCATAACGGGTCCCTGAGCGTGTGGCAAAACATTGCATGTATAGGTCCACGTTGTGGTATAGCCCCCATATAAAGGTACCTCCCGATATTCGGTATTTTAGTTTTTTTTGCCACATTTTTTCACGGATTTGTCTGAAAATTGGTATTTGTTGGTCATAATGGGTTCTAGCTCCGGTGGTGAAACATTGCATGTATGGGTCCATGATTTGGTATAGCCCCCATATAACAGTACCTCCCGATATTCGGTATTTTGATGATTTATGCCACACTTTCTCACGGATTTGTCTGGAAATAGGTATTTGTAGGTCATAACGGGTCCTTGAGCGTGTGGCGAAACATTGTAATTATAGGTCCACGTTTTGGTGTAGCCCCCATATAACGGTACCTCCCGATATTCGGCATTTTAATGGTTTTTGCCACATTGCTTCTAATGTTTCTTTTAGCCTAAGGTGGAGGGTATTAAAAGTTTTGCCCGGCCGAACTTAATGTTTTTTACTTGTTTTACTTTAAATAAATTGAAATGTTATGTGTTTTTGCTTTTTAAATTACTTATATAGAGTACTAATAAAAAGTAAAAAAAAACATTTTTTTTTTAAATTTTGTTTTTTGGAAGTTATAGGAAAAATATTTTTTTTCTTCAGCTATACGAGTTTTGTTTGGAGAAATAATTTGACCTCTTGACTTTATCTTGGCTAGAGCAAAAATTTCTTCAGTCCAGAGACTTTCTTAGGAGAAGCCTTCTTCGGAGTACTCTTTTTCTTCTAAGCACTTTTTCCCTACTAAATGTTACTTCAGGATACCCTTCCTATAAAAAGCCACCATTTTACTAAGAAAGAGTACTTTTCTGTACCCATTCTTTAAGAAAGTGTGCCTCTGAGTACCCTCTCCCATTCTCCAGTTGAGGAAATTTCCAATAAAATATTCTCCAAAAAAAAAAAAGGATGCTTGTGAGGAAATTTTCCCACATTACCCTATCTCCAAGAGATAATGTGAATTCTGCGTACGTTTTCTTCCAGCAGGGGTTCAACTTGGGGAGCCTAGCTCTGAGAAAAAGTGTACGTAAGTACCTCTTTTCCAAGAAATAAAATATGATTCTTAGAGCTCATTTTCCATTCTCTTCTTCTTTGTAGGGAAGAATATTTCCTTCGGAAAATAGCTTCAACGAAAGTATGTAATTAAGGATCATTTCCTCGGAGAAGAAGATTCTAAGGGTCTTTTTAATTTAAATAAAATTTCTACAACGACGTGAATTTTCGAAACCCATTCTAAAACGGTCTAAAGCGATAAATATGCCATAGACTAGCCCACATACCGTTATTATGGCATAATGCTGTTATCATTTTATAGCCAAACCCTTTTTTTTAGAGCCAAGACCATGACACACATACATAATTGGCAAACAAGTAAAATTCGTATTTCAAGCATATCAAACACGTTTTCGATTTTGTTTTTATTTTTTTCCCAATACGACACAGAAGTTCAATAACCGAAACGAAGAAATTTCAATTCTTTAAAACATATTTTGGTTGTCTTCTTTTTTTTTTTTTTTTGTTCTTAAAACAGAAATTTACATATCAATCAATGTAAACACTTGACAAAATAAAACTTTTAACGGGTGGTTGGGTGCTGCCCGAATTATATTCTGCTGTCATTACCGCTGCTGGCAAAGACCTGAAGACCCATTTACACAGCTGGCGGCATACGCTCAAGTGTTATCAGTTTTGAAAAAAAAAATGAAATGTGGGAGTGGGGGAGAAGGAAATTAAGTAAGACAACACAATTCAATTTAAAGTCAAAAGACTCGAAACAATTGCAGCATGTGACCTCCCCGTCCAAACCCCTCCCCCTCCAAAATAGCTAATAAATTTATTTCGGTAATTGTCTATAGAAAATCTGTTTCAGCAAAAACGTGTAAAATATCGTCTAAATATTTGCATAAATAGTGAATGTTTATGCCGCCAAAATTGGTTGTGAATATTTTTAAATCCAGCCAAAATTTGATTTCAGATTTCCAGTTTTATCTGGGTTTTTTATTTTTATACCCTCCACCATACTATGGAGGGTATATTAATTTTGTCATTCCGTTTGTAACTCCTCGAAATACTCATGTCAGACCCAACAAAGTATATATATTCTTGATCAGCGTAAAATTCTAAGACGATTTAGCCATGTCCGTCTGTCTGTCTGTCTGTCCGTCTGTCTGTCTGTCCGTCTGTCTGTTGTAATCACGCTATCATTCGAACAGATTGAGATAGAGGGCTTAAATTTTGCACATATGTATATTTTGCCAGTAGGCAGGTTAAGTTCGTAAATGGGCCATGTAGGTCCAAGTTCTCATATAGCCCCCATATAACGGTACCTCCCGATATTCGGTATTTTGATGATTTTACCGACATTATTCAACGGAATTGTTTCAAATTTGGCATTTGAAGTTCGTAATGGATACTACAGCCTAAGACAGAAAATTATCTGTGCAGGTCCACGCCTTCGTGTAGCCCCCATATAACGGTACCCCCCGATATTCGGTATTTTGATGATTTTAGCGACATTGTTTACCGGAATCGTTTCAAATTTGGTATTTGATGTTCGTAACGGATATTACATCCTAAGTCAAAAAATGAACCATGTAGGTCCACGTCTTCATATAGCCCCCATATAACAATACCCCCCGATATTCGGTATTTTGATGATTTTAGCGACATTATTTAACGGAATCGTTCCAAATTTGGTATTTGAAGTTCGTAATAGATACTGCAGCATAAAACAGAAAATGGGCCATGTAGGTCCACGTCTTCGTATAGCCCCCAATACCGTACCCCCCGATATTCGGTATTTTGATGATTTTAGCGACACTATTTACCGCGATTGTTTCAAATTTCGCATGTGAAATTCGTAATGGATACTTCAGGCCATGCCAGAAAATTGTCTGTGCAGGTCCACGTCTTCATATAGCCCCCATATAACGGTACCCCCCCATATTCGGTATTTTGATGATTTTAGCTACATTATAAACAGATTTTTCTTCAAGTTTCGCATTTAAATATTGTAATAACTTATGACAAAAGTTGCCTATGCAGGTCCACATCGTCGTATAAGCATTCGGTGTTTTTAAAATTTTAGCAGAATTTTTAACGGATTTGATTTTTTTTTTTTTTTTTGGAAATTGCCAAATTTGTACCAAATGTTGGAGGGTATTAAAAGTTCGGCCCGGTCGAACTTACTGCTTTTTTACTTGTTTTTCTTTGTTTTTTTTTTTTGGCCAGACTAAAAGGGAAAGTACAACATTCAAATGTATTAATCATTCTAATGAGTTGTGGCGAGGTGGTGGTGTCTTAAAATAGTTTGCGAATTGGTTGATCAAATGATTACAAATAAATATTTGAATAAATATTTTAAAAATAGTCTGCTGTTGGCGTCATGTTTTTGATGGAGAAGTCGCTCGACTATAGGAGGGGATTCACAGTTTTTGGGAGAAAGGGAACAAAATAACCCCTTTCCCCGAAAAACTGGTGTTTTAAAAACCCCTTTCGTAGGGTAGGGAAAGAAGGAGTCCTAAGGAGTACCCTTTACTTAGAGAAAGGGTCCTTATAAAAAAAACAATGGCCTTCAAGGACCCTTATAAGCATCCTTTTTGCGGAAATGTCCTTCATTTGTATTCCATTTGAAAACTCCTCGAAATACCCATGATAGACCCTACAAGGCTTGTACTCTGGATAAGCGTAAATTTCTAGGTCGCTTTAGTGATGTCCGTTTGACTGTTTTCGTATAGCCTCCAAATAACGATACCTCCCCATATTCAGTATTTTGATAATATTAGCGACATTTTTTACCGGAATTGTTTTAAATTTGGTATTTGAAGATCGTAATGGGTACTACAGGGTACGACAAACAAGTAAAAAATCTGTAAGTTCAGCCGGGCCGATCTTTGAATACCCTCCACCATTTGGAACTAATTTGGCAATTTTCAAAAAAAATAAAATCCTTTAAAAATTCTGATAAAATTTTGAAAAATACCGAATGTAGCCATTAGCTTAAGGTCTTTACGACGACTTGGACCTGCACCGAACAATTTTCTGTCACAAGCCATTACAATATTCAAATGCGAAACTTGAAAAAATCGACAAATAATGTAGCTAAAATCATCAAAATACCGAATATCGGGAGCAACTGTTATATTGGAGCTATACAAAGACGTGGACCTGCACAGACAATTTTCTGTCTTAGACTGTAGTATCCATTACGAAATTCAAATACAAAATTTGAAACAATTCCGGTAACCTCCCGATATTCGGTATTTTGATGATTTTAAAGACATTATTCACCGGAATTGTGGCAAATATGGTATTTGAAGGGCGTAAGGCATACTACAACCTATTTTTTGTTTGTTTTGTTTTTGAAAAATGTCTCTAAATTGTGGAGGGTATTAAAAGTTCGGCCTGGCCAAACTTAGTTGCTTTTTACTTGTTTTAATTGAAGATGTTCTTCAAGGATTCCCATCAGGGCCTTAAGGATTGCCGTTTCTTATTAAAGGCATCATATTGTTCTGTATATTTTGTATGAGGTTGCCTCTTGAAATTATTCTTTAAAATTTCACATTTCAAGCTCCACAGATTCCTCAAAACATATTCATTTAAAGACTCCACTTTGAGAGCTTAGAAATTCCTTAAACAACTATCCTCCAAGAAACATTCATTAAATATCCTCGTTTAGAGCTTTGAGAGTCAAAAAAGTAGCACTGAGGATCCTTGACAAAACATTTTTAAAAAAATTGTACATTTTAATCCCCACAGATCCTGCAAGAATATACTTCAAATATCCATGAAAATATTTTGTAAAAAATTCTTATTTTAAACACATAGGGTTCCTAAAAATATTATTTAAATTATTCACGTTTGCCGCTCTGAGGGTCCCCTGAAAGCTCCCTAAAAATATTCGTCCAAAACTTAGGTTTCCTCAAAAAAAAAAAAAATCATTAAAAATTCACTTTTAGAGCCTTGAGTGTCCCCTGAACTAAAAATATTATTTAAATTATTCCTCAAAAATATCCCCCAAATAATAAAATTTTAAAAAGGTCCTTGAAAAATATTCTTTAAAATTCCATATTTCAAGCTCCACTGATTCCTTAAAAATATTCTTCAAATATCCACATTTAAAACTTGTAGTGTTCCCAAAAATATTCTTAGGAAAATCAGTGCTTAAATAATATTCTTTAAATAAATCACGTTTACAGCTCAAAGGGCCCTTAAAAATATTCTTTAAAAAAATCACATTCAATACTCAAAGGGCCCCAGAAATACTCTTTGAAAAATTCAAGATTTTATGTTTAAAGGCGCCCTTTAAAAGACCTCAAAAAGTCTGTGGTGGCTAAAAAATCCAATTTTAAAGCTCTGAGGTCCCCATTTAAAATTATTAAGACCCCAACGGCTAAAGTTATGGTGGTCTCTTTTTTTTTGAAAGTCCGCAATTAAAGCTTTTTGGGTACCTTGAAAGCTATGAGGGTATCTTAAAAATATTTTTTTTTAAATCAACACTTTTTAAAAGCCTACGACTGAAGTTTTGGGTTATCCTAAAATTAATTTTTTCAAAAAGAATTCCATTAAAAGCTTTGAAGTTCTTTTAAAAAAATATTCTTTGGAAATCTGCATTTAAAAATCTGGGTATCCCTTAAAATTATATAATGTTTAAAGCCCTGAAAGACCACCTACAAATATCCTTTAAAATTCAACCTTGCAGAACACTCGGAAGTTCTCCCAAAAATACATTTTCAAAGAATATTTTTTCTTTTAATTTAATTACATGTTTCTTATCAAACTGATTGCTACCTCTTGATATCTTAAACAAAATTTTGTGATTTTCAAAACAAATTGAAAATATTTCAAAATGGAACAACAACAACAACTATCAGTTACAACATTTTCAATTATTAAATAACATCTTTCGTCAAGTGTTGCACAAAGAAATGATGGAACCCATTTTCCATTGAATTTGATATTCACACCTCCGCCAGCCCAAACATGAAGACAATAACACAAATAACAACAACAACAGCAATCAGTAGGCAGTAACACTTACTGGAGCAGAAAACCAAGAACAAAAACAAAGCGCCTAGAAATCAAAGAAAATGATATGACACCTCGCTCTAATGGCAAAGGTGTTATTCGGGTTGGGAGGGTTGTGTTGGTGATATAGAATGGCAACTCAAGGTGATTGCCTAGGTTTCATGATGTTTTTTTTTTGTATTTTTCTTCAACACCACTAAATTAAGATATTTCAAACCGCAATCTTTGCTATGTGCAGAACGTGGCATTGTTTTTTCTTTTTCTTTTTTTGTTAAGAAAATGTGAGTTATACCTACCGCGTTTGATATGAGCGAACAACCCACACGGCCCCATGCCGCTCCATGGTGTTTTGCTGTGATTGACAAGTGTTTAGATAGTTAATTACTTCATGGCAAATGAAATCGATTTGTTGAGTAAATTTCTAAACAATTATTTAACAATTTAACCACAACACGTTGTAAATACGACAAATTGGAACTGTTATAACTGTTATACACATTTAGTAATGTGTTTTATGATAACAATTTCAAATGTATGTGTTTTTAGAATTTTTGGAGACTTTTTTGCAAACTGTTATACTATAACTGTTATACTGGTATAATGCACAATTTTGCCATTGTAAGAAGCTTAAACTAGTTTTAAGTACTAAAATTAGTTTTGTTAGTGTGAAGCCAATGTGTTATAACTAAAATTTTTAAGTGTTATAACTGTTATACATTTTAGTAATGTGTTTTATGATAAGAATTTCTAATGTATTTGTTTGTAGAATTTTTGGAAAATTTTTTGAAACTGTTATACACCGTTATACTGTTATACTATAACTGTTATACTGATACACTGTACAAAAATATCATTGTGAGAAGTTTACAATAATTTTAATTATCAACAGTAATTTTTTTAGTGTGAAACCAAGGCATTATTACTAAAATTTTAATGTGTTATAACTGTTATACACATTTAGTAATAAGTTTTATGATAACAAAAATCAAACTTATGTATTTTTGGAATTTTTTGAGACCTTTTGAAACTGTTATACACTGTTATACTATAACTGTTATACTGCACCAATATGCCATTGTGAGAAGTTTACAATAATTTTACTTTTCAAAACTAATTTTGTTAGTGTGAAACCAAGGCATTATAACTAAAATTTTAATGTGTTATAACTGTTATACACTTTTGATAATGAGATTGATGATCAAAAAATGAAGTGTATATATTTTTGGAATTTTTGAGGACATTTTTGAAACTGTTATACTCCGTTATACTGTAATACTATAACTGTTATACTGATATACTGCACCAATATCCCATTGTGAGAAGTTTAAATTAATTTTAATTACCAAAACTAGTTTTGTTAGTGTGAAACCAAGGCATTATAACTAAAATTTTAATGTGTTATAACTGTTATACACTTTTGGTAATAAGTTTTAAGATAACAAAAATCAATTTTATTTATTTTTTGAATTTTTTGAGACTTTTTTGAAACTGTTATACACCGTTACACTGTTATACTATAACTGTTATATTGATATAATGTACCAATAATGCAATTTTGAGAAGTTTAAAATCATTTAATTACAAGAACTAGTTTTGTTAGTGTGATACCGAGGCATTATAACTATAATTTGTAAGTGTTATAACTGTTATACAGTGTTATACAACGCTAAAAAGGAATTTTATGCTAACAATTTAAATTTAGGTATTTTTGAAACGTTTAAAATAGTTTTTTTTTTTAATTTTTATAGAATGTTATATAATTTTTTATAACTGTTATACACCCATATCGATGAATTTTATGTTGAAAAATGTTTGAACTGTGAAATTTAAAAATAATTCAAAGTACCAAGGAACATTTCATCAGAAAACGTGATTGTTATACAACTGCTTTATAAGAACAATTGCAAGTGGCATAACTGTTATACAGGTGTAATTGTTTGAAGCTAAACCTTTTCTAGGAATTTTTGTAAGATTTTTTTCAAATGCACTTTATGACTCATATACACATCCCAACTGTTATACACCTATATTGTAGTATTGTATTTAGAAAAAAATATATATTTATTTCAGAATTTTAAAAGAAATACAATTTTCAAAAATATTTTATTTGACAAGGAAAAATATATGACCTTAATTGGCTATTGTTATAACAGTTATATACTTGTAATGAATAAAAATAAATTTAAAGCTAACAATTAATGAAATTTGTATTTTAAAGATTTGTTTTTTATTTTTTATCTTTATTTTCATAAATTGACTGTTTTTAACTGTTATATTATAACTGTTATACGCCGTAGCACCGAATGTTTCGAAATTTTTCGTTAGGAAATTGTTAACAAGTTTAATATGAAAATTGGGCTTGTACGGCTCTAAAATACCTTTGAAATCAAATTTGAATTGAAACTGTTATAACTGTTATACAATTTTATGTTAATCCCTAAAACCATTGAATTTTCTAATTTTTCGAAATGTTTTTTTGAAACTGTTATTCATTACATACATGCGTATTAGTTCCTGTGTGTAATCTATTATAATCCAAACTGTTATACTTGCATATTTTTTATACCAGAAAGCCAAAAAGGGGTGTATAATTGATTATATATTTTTAAATTTAGAAAATTTTTAGGCAATACAAATTCTGGAGTCGTTAATTGTTATTTTCTAAACTGTTATACGGGGTTTCAAAGTGTTATACTAACTGTTATACTCTCCATTTTGATTTCTGAATACTTTTATAACGTTATAATGATTTTTAAACGTTATACAATGTTTGATAAGTGTTCAATTACAATAATATAACTGTTATACTCAATATTTTGGGACAAAATATGTTGATTTATTCACAATTTGTAATGATTCTGTTATAAAGCTCTAAACCATGCCATATTTTTATTAGCGCAATTCCAATTTTAATTTTTAGAACACTTTTTTATAGCATTATAACTGTCATACTGAATATTTGTAGTATAAATATTCCAAGGAAATCCTTTATGATATTTTATAAAAACTAATACCGTAATATACTCACAAATATTTCTATCTGAATGCCTTTTAAAATTTGGGAGTATGACAGTTATTATAACACTTTGGAAAATTGTATAACAGTTTATCAAAATCAGGAAAACGGCTTTAGAACTTAGACATCCTAATTAAGGTGTTGGTATAACACTTATACCAACGCCATAATGCGGATTTTTTTGCCATTATCCTTTCAAAATTAGTTAAATTTAATGGCAGTGTAAGTTCTGAAGCCGTTTTCTTAATTTTAGTAAACGGTTATACAATTTTCCAAAGTGTTATACAAACTGTTATACTCGCAATTTTTTTTCTAAATACGTTTTAAGCTATTCTAAAGCCTGTTAACTGTTATTTATAATATTTTATAACTAATAATACCATTACATATTTATAAACATTTCTATATGAATGCATTTTAAAAATTACGAGTATAACAGTTAGTATAAGACTTTGAAAAATTAAGCAAAATTGGGGAAATAATTTTAGAATTTACAGAGTCATCAAAGTTTTTATAATTTTTGTAGATATATAAGGGCACACATTCTCATTAAGGTATTTGTATAACACTTATATATGTAAAGTGTCATACCAACACCTTATTGTGGATGTAACTTGTCAAAAATGATAAAAATAATGGCAGTGTAAGTCCTGAACTCATTTTTTTCATTTTGATAAAATGTTATACAATTTTCCAAAGTGTTATACTAACTGTTATACTATCAATTTTTGGTTCAAAATACGTTTTAAACTATTCATAAATATTTCTATATGAATGTCTTTCAAAATTTACGAATATAACAGTTAATGTAAGGCTTTGAAAAATTATATAACAGTTTAGCAAAATTAGAGAAATAACTGTACAATTTACAGAGTCATCAAATTTTTATGATTTTTGTAGATAGATTAAGGTTTTGTATTTCTATATGAATATATTTTAAAATTTACGAGTATAACAGTTAGCACAACACTTTGAATAATTATATAATTTTTTTTTCAAAATTAGATAATTAGCTTTATTACTTGCACTATCACACAATTTTTATAATTTACGTTAAAATGAGGGGTATACATCCTCATTAAGGTGTTGGTATAACACTTATACATGAAAAGTGTCATACCAGCACCTTAATGAGGTTGTATATTCCATTACCTTTTCAAAAATTATTAACATTTAATGGCAGTGTGAGTTCTAAAGCCATTTCCTTTGTTTTGGTAAACTGTTATACAATTTTCCAAAGTGTTATACAAACTGTTATACTCGCAACTTTTGTTACTAAATACGTTTTAAACTATTCTAGAGCTATTAATAATGTATTATAACAAATATTTCCATTTCATATTCATAAAAAAAAATTCTATATAAATGCCTATCAAAATTTACGAGTATAACAGTTAGTATAATTATATAAAATTTTTCCAACATTAGAGAACTAGTTTTAGAACTTACCCTGCCACACAATTTTTATAATTTTCGTTAAAATGCGGGGTATACATCCTCATTAAGATGTTGGTATAACACTTATACATGAAAGTGTCATACCAGCACCTTAATGAGGTTGTATATTCCATTACCTTTTCAAAAATTATTAATATTTAATGGCAGAGTAAGTTCTAAAGCCATTTCTTTAATTTTGGTTAACTGTTATACAATTTTCCAAAGTGTTATACAAACTGTTATACTCGAAATTTTTGGTTCTAAATGCGATTTAAACTATTTAAAGCTATTAATAATATATTATAACAAATGTTTCCATTACATATTCATAAACATCTCTATATAAATGCATTTTAAAAATTACGAGTATAACAGTTAGTGTAATACTTTGAAAAATTATATAACATTTTTCCAACATTAGGGAACTAGCTTTAGAACTTACCCTGCCACACAAATATTACAATTTTTGTTAAAATAAGGGATATATATCCTCAATAAGTTGCTGGTATAACACTTATACATGTAAAGTGTCATACTAGTACCTTAATGAGGTTGTATATTCCATTACCTTTTCAATAATTATTAACATTTAATGACAGTGTAAGTTCCGAAGCCGTTTTCCCAATTTTAGTAAACCGTTATACAATTTACCAAAGTGTTATATAAACTGTTATACTCGAAATTTTTGTTTCTAAATACGTTTTAACCTATTCTAAAGCCATTTAACTGTTATCAATAACATTTTATAACAAATAATACCATTACATATTCATAAACATTTTTCTGTGAATGCCTTTCAAAATTTGGCAGTATAACAGTTAGTATAATACCTTGAAAAAATATATAAAATTTTCCAACAATAGAGAACTAGCTTTAGAACTTACCCTGCCACATAATTTTTATAATTTTCGTTAAATAAGGGATATACATCCTAATTAAGTTGTTTGTATAACACTTATACCTGTAAAGTGTCATACCAGCACCTTAATGAGGTTGTATATTCCATTGCCTTTTCAAAATTAGTAGAATTTAATGACAGTGTAAGTTCTGAACTCATTTCTTTCATTTTGGAAAACTGTTATACAATTTTCCAAAGTGTTATACAAACTGTTATACTCGCAACTTTTGTTACTAAATACGTTTTAAATTATTCTAAAGCCTTTTAACTGTTATCAATAACATCTTATAAAAAATAATACCAATACATATTTATAAACATTTCTATATGAATGTATTTAAAAAAATTACGAGTATAACAGTTAGTATAAGACTTTGAAAAATTATATACACTTTTTCCAACATTAAAGAACTAGCTTTAGAACTTACACTTCCACACAATTTTTATAATTTTCGTTAAATAAGGTATATGCATCCTAATTAAGTTGTTGGTATAACACTTATACCTGTAAAGTGACATACCAACAACTTAATGAGGTTGTATATTCCATTGCCTTTTCAAAATTAGTAGAATTTAATGACTGTGTAAGTTCTGAACTCATTTCTTTCATTTTGGAAAACTGTTATACAATTTTCCAAAGTGTTATACAAACTGTTATACTCGCAACTTTTGTTACTAAATACGTTTTAAATTATTCTAAAGTCTTTTAACTGTTATTAATAATATTTTATAACAAATACTACCATTACATATTCATAAGTATTATATATGAATGCTTAAAAAAAATTGGAATATAACAGTTAGTATAAGACTTTGAAAAATTATATAACATTTTTCCAACATTAGGGAACTAGCTTTAAACTTACCCTGCCACACAAATTTTACAATTTTCGTTAAAATAAGGGATATATATCCTCAATAAGTTGCTGGTATAACACTTATACATGAAAAGTGTCATACCAGAACTTAATGAGGTTGTATATTCCATTAGCTTTTCAAAAATTATTTAAATTTTCTGGCAGTGTAAGTTCTAAAGCCATTTCTTTCATTTTGTTTAACTTTTATACAATTTTCCAAAGTGTTATACAAACTGTTATACTCGCAATTTTTGCTACTAAATACGTTTTAAAGTATTCTAAAGCCTTTTGACTGTTTTACATCGTTTTAGAACTGTTCTATGATATTAAACATAACTGTTATACTCCATTTTGTTGCATAAATTATTCGATTTTTTCAGTTTTCCAGAAAATTTTCACAAATCATTAAAAATTCAATAAATTGCCTTTATACAAAATCTATTTTTCCTTCACAATATTATTTTTTTTTATTCTGCTGCCCAAAAAAGCCACAAAATCATTTATCATAATTTTGTTGTTGTTGATGTTGCTGTTATTTTTGTTATATCACAACAACCATTATCACAAATTAAATTAATAGCTTTGGTTTTTGGAGTATGGTGGCCCTTTGCTCATTGTTCGGATAAGCATAAAAACCATTTCGGTTCTAACCCGCCTCATTCTAACCACTATTTTATGACCCCATCAAAAACCCTTTTGAAATTAGAATTTCCTTTTGGGGGTTCGTCATCATTGCCATCATCATCATCAGCAGCAGCAGTATCCTTCTCCAATCCTAGTCATCATGGCTTCATCATAAAATCTTAATTTCTCTTAAAAAAAAATTCAGGCAATAATCCTTAGGGTATTTAATAGGGATGCCAGTGATTGGATGGCATGGGTGATTGCTGCTGTTGCTTTTTCCAAACTGAATTTAAGTTTTCCTATGGAAAATCTATGCCACCTAGCCTCCTTTATTATAAAAATTCCCTTAAAAAATGTTTTCTGCGCCTAAAAGTATGCTGTGACTTTTTGTTACAATTTTTTCTCTACTCCCCAAAGTATGCAATGAATTTGCTAACTTCTTTATTAAAATCAAATTAAAATTTTATTAAATATCTCCAACCATCCCTAAATTATGGCTGTGCCATAAACATTAATTATTCGCTCCCCCCTCCCCCTTGAAGTATGCAATGAATTTTGCAAATAATTACATTTTATTATTTCAAGTAGTTCCACTGGCAAATCATTTGAATAATAATCTCCATTCGCGTGACATGATGATGTATGGTGGAGCCATAATATGAAATTAATATTTGCGAACACGTTTTTGTGATAGGTTACCCACAGAGAAGCCAGAGAGAGAAAAGAGAGTAAGAGAGGGGAGGGAGTTACGAGGAAGTGGACATTTCAATTTTTAGTTCAGGAAGAAAAAATTGTGTGTCTCCTTGGCAATTTTTCATTGCCATGGCGAAATCGGAATACATTTTCCTTATTATTTTTCTTCTTTTGAAAAGGAAAAGAAGCCCTCTGGTCCTCTCCCCACTCCCTCCTTCCATTGTGTTAAAGTTACAAAATGCTTGACAGACAAAAGCTGAATTGGTGGGGGAAAAAAACTATTATTTTCAGGAAATAAAATGTTTCTGTAAATGACAGCAATACATTGAAATGGGTGGGGGTACGGTGGGGCAAGGGGAAGACAGCGGGGCAGCAATTTGGAAAAACAAGCAGCACATTGTGATGACAATTGAAAATTAGCCAAGAAGACAACCAAAATGGCCAACATAGCCAGCCAGCCAACCAGCCATCAACAGTCGTCATGGCCAGCCAAAGTAGCACTCAAGCCATCTTCCAAACATTCTGACAGCCAGCCAGCCAGCCAACCACCAACCATTCAACCGACCAGCTTTTCAGTTTAACTGTCAACACCATACCACGTTTTCCAACATTTCTCCCTCAAAATTAAACTACTTCAGACTGCCACCCGCCAAATGTTTTGGTCCACACTTTGTGCTAGCCACCATCAGCAGCCAACCATCCGACTGGGTGACTGATGAGCTGACAAACCATCAGTTGGGGTAATTACAACATGTTGACCATACCCCCAGCGTCTTTTGCCGGCTTTTCAATAACATTGCAATAATGATGATTATTTTTCACTCTTTCAAAGCAAGAAAAAGGGAGTGAAAGAAAGAGTCCGAACATTTCGTATCCTTGGCAAGGAAGAAAAACCAACCAACTCATTGTTGATGTTAATGTTGAGTTCCAATTTTTTTTTTCGTCTATCCACCTTCCATCCTTATCTTGTAGATTTACAAATTTTGTTCTCTTGTAGCTCCTGTTGCTCAAAGGGGAGACCCTTGCCTCCTACCCGCATAATGTATGGAATTAATTAAATTCAAGACCACAGACAACAGCAGGAAGTTTTACAAGGGCAACAAATTGCCATACAGGTATAAGGGAATTATCCTTTTTTTTTGCTGTTTCGGGGCTTTGGCAGCCCAGGACATTTCTATTAATGTATTAAAATGAGTATTTAGTTTAGACTTTAATTAAGTCGTCGTGGAAAAGATTGGGAGGGAATGGAAGGCAAAAAAACGGAGGGAACTTGAAATTTCAATAGAAAATAAATTTGAGAGGTAGGACATTCAAGATTTTTCGACAAAGGACATTTCTAGGAATACTTCCCACTTTTTTATTATATGACATAAATATCCCCTTTAAATGAATGTAGATTATATATGGATAGCTTACCAAATTACAGAGATATCTCTAAAAATTTGCCGATGTCCGAATTAAGAATCCAATCCAATCCAATTAATCTACAAATTATTCAAGCTTTTTCTTCCCCTATAACCCCTCTTTTAATATCCTCCTTGCGAATTTTGGAAGAGAAACACGTACTGTTTAACTGGTAAAAATTATATTCAGATAGCTCACTAGCTAACAAAGTTATCGCCAATAATTTACAATAATCCGAATTTGCGAAAAACCCTCTATATTTGCGTATGCATTTTCTCGAAGCCATAACTCCCAAAGTAAACTATAGATCACAAAAATATCTCCCGATTTTGAAAGGCAAATAGACTGGCTTTCAGTAATCACATACAAATTGTTTGATATAACTGCATAAATAACTGAGATACAGCTAAAATTTCAGGAAATCCATTTTAATTCAAAAAAAATTTTGGTACGCATGTTAATTGTCGAGGCCATAACTTTAGAAATTATAAATGTATTTCGGTAATACTTCTCAATTTTGGAAGGCATGAATACAGCCTTCAAATAAAAATTTAAAACTTCCTAAAAAGAGCTCACAAAATGCCCGAGATATGGCAAAAATATATGGAAGTCATTTTTTTAATTCTTCAAATTTCTTTCGCAAGTTTCCTGTAGAGAGCATAACTTCCAAAATATTGAATATATTTATTTGCAACCACATTATTTTGAGATCCAAAAAGGCTGTCTTTAAACAAAAACTTCAAATTTAGTCCAGATAACTAATAAAATGTCTGAGATAACACAAAAATATAAGTGATGTCATTATTTTATTTTTATATTTTCTTCGTAAGCCATTTTTAAAAGCCATAACTCCTAAAATAGTCACTGTATCTCAATTAAACTACTTGGAAATTTGGAAAGTCAAAAATACTATCTTAAAACAAAATAGAAAATTTTGTTCAGATAGCTACTGAAATTTCAGAGATTTCTCGAAAATATAAGTGATATGATACTTTTGATTTAATTTCTAAGACCTTCTCAGTAAACCTTTTCCATAAGTCATATCTTCTAAAATAGTCTGAGTATCTCCAAGAAATGTCTTTATTTTGAAAGCTAAGAGTTCTGCCATTAAACCAAAATTCAAAACTTTTTTAAAATATCTAATAAAATGCCCGAGATCCAACGAAAATATATGTGACGCCTGTAGTATTTTAATTTTAATGATTTCCTTCGTAAGTTTCGTGCAGTGCTCATAACTTTTGAAATAGTCAACGCATCTCCATAAAATCATTTGTTTTTGGAAGAAAAGAATGCTCCTCTTAAACATAAATTAATAAATCGCTGAAAATAGCTCATAAACTCTCCGAAATATTAGGAAAATATAAGAAACACAAATTTTGTTGTTTTTAAAATTGTCTCGGTAATCGTATTCAAGAGGCCATATCATCGGAAGAAATCAACATTTCTCATTAAAACTACTTGATTTTGAAAGCCAAGATTATCGACTTTAAACCAAAATTAAAAATTTGATTCATATAATTAATAAAATACTAAAGATATACAAAAATATTTCCTTTAATGTCATTCTAATGTCCATTACTTTTGAGAATTTCTCCGCCAAATGTTTTGGGGTCATAGCTTTTGAACTTTTTGAAGTATTGTCTAAATTTTATCGGATTTTTGAAAAGTTGTGTTTGTCACAAAAATTCGTATGCAGCAATGTTAATGAAACTAGTCACATTCCTGAGATATGAGCCCAAATATATTGTTGCGCAATCCTGTTCAATTTTTTTTCTTCCATGCTATCTTGGGAGCCATAACTTTGGAACTGGTGCATGTATTAGAAATATTTAATTTAATATTAGAAGATTATTAACTATTCTTTAAATGCGTATTTGGAAATTTTATAATATCAGCGCAAATTCATGAGATATGGTCAAAATTACATTTACGCAAAATTTTGAATTTTGCTCATGGATTGATCTTGCCGCAACTTTTCAACTAGCTGGTTGATCGTCGGCATCAAAATGGTTTTTTGAAGAGATTCTTCTGCTCTTGGAACTAGTTTCTTAGAATTTTTAAATAACTAATCAGATTTTCGAGATATAAGCCAAAATATACTAAGGCGAAATGTTTGCAATTTTGTTCTATTATGATTTTAATTAGAGACCATAACTTTTGAACTGGTTGTTGTATTGGATATATTCAAATCGCCCGTTGCAGAGCATTGTCTATTCTTTAAATCAGTAGTTGAAAAAATTGTTATATCTGAGTAAATTCCTGAGATATGGTCAAAATTACAATTACGCAAAATTTTGTATTTTGCTCATGGATTGATCTTGCCGTAACTTTTGAACTAACTGGTAGATCGTCAACATAAAAATGGATTTTTGAAGAGATTCTTCTGTTCTTGGAACTAGTTTCTTAGAATTTTTAAATAACTGATCAAATTCTCGAGATATAAGCCAAAATATGCTAAAACGCAAATGTTTGAATTTTTTTGCGTTACTATTTGTTAGTAGTCATAACTCTTGAACTAAATCTTGTATTAATAATATTTTAATTGAGTTTTTAAGAGGAATGTCGACGCTGAGAAAGCCTAAGAAAAATTTTTCTCATAACTTTTCAAATACCTGAGATATGTACAAAATGATGTACATATGGGTATTTTTAATTTGTTTGTCATGCCTTGTTGAGGCTGTAACATTTAGACCGGCTGGTGTATTGTCAATATTTTAATTGATTTTTAAAGAGAATTGAAAATAATTTAAAATCACTTTTAAAATTTTTGATGTAACTCCCAAAATACCAGAGATATTGGCCTAGACATACAAGCACGCAATTTTTTTGGAATTCTTTTGGCGTATGATATATTTAAGGCCATAACTTTTGAATCACTTTATGCATCGGCATTACTTAAACAGATTATTAAATAGTATTGCCTACTCCTTAAATTGTATTTCGAACATTTTGCTATAGCTCATCGATTTTCGGAGATATGGTACAAAATAAACTATTCCAAAGGAAAGTATGTGTAAATTTATGGTCAAGCATTTTCGACCTATAACTTTTGATGTAGTTGTTTGATCTTTGTGATGTAACTTAGGTTCAAATATGAATTATCTAGGATATAATCTGAGTGTAAAAAGCCATTTTCTGAGATATGGGAAACATTTTCGCATTGATCAAATACCAAAGATATGGCTGATATAATGCAGGTGAGAATAATTGTTTATGGTTCATCATGCCTTCTTGAGGCTGTAACATTTAAACCATCCGGTGTATCTCCGATATTTAGGTTGATTTTTAAAGAGAATTTCTCTTAATCGAAAATGACATTTTAAAATTTTTGTGTAACTCCCAAAATACCAGAGATATTGGCCAAGGTATGCAATCGCGCACATTTTTGGATTTTTTTGCGTCATAATGTTTTGGAGGTCATAACTTTTGAACCAATTTTTATATCGGCAATATTTAAATTAAGTTTTGAAGGTTATTGCCTGCTTCTTAAATTGTATTTTGGACATTTTGCTATAGCTCATCAAGTTTCAGAGATATGGCTCTAAATAGACACGTCCAAAAGATGTTGAGCATTAATTTTGGTCATGCTTTGTTCGGGTCATAACTTTTGATGTAGTTGGTCGATCTTCATGAAATTTCTTGGATTCGAAAGGGAACTGTCTAGGCTATAATCGAAATCTGTAATAATATCATTGGATCATTATCAATTTCGTTATTATTTTTTTAATCTTAAATTAAATATTTTTTAAAATTTCTTATCCAAACCCTCTAACAATTGTCCCCTTATTTTTCTCTTCCAGACGGGTTCCACACTTACCCCCGAAATGTTACTGACAACCGCAGAATCATCCACTTTCAGTGCCTCTGAGGTGGCGGGTCGACTACAGGTCGATGTCCGCACCGGCCTCAAATGGACCGAGGCCAAGTATCGGGCAAAAATCATCGGCCAAAATGAGCTGAATGTCATCGAAGAAGATCCCACATGGAAGAAGTATATAGAACAATTTAAGAATCCTCTCATTCTCCTGCTGCTCGGTTCCGCTCTGGTGTCGGTGGTAATGAAACAGTACGACGATGCGGTCAGCATAACAATAGCCATAATTATTGTGGTGACGGTGGCATTTATTCAGGAATATCGCTCCGAAAAAAGTCTGGAGGAGTTAAAGAAGCTGGTACCGCCCGAATGCCACTGCTTGCGCGAATCGCGCTTGGAAACATTTCTGGCACGCGAATTGGTGCCGGGCGATATTGTCCATTTGAATGTGGGCGATCGGGTGCCGGCCGATGTCAGGCTATTCGAGGCCATTGATTTGTCCATAGACGAATCGAGTTTTACAGGCGAAACGGAGCCTTCGCGCAAATGTACCGATATGTTGCTCAACAACATGGGCAACAAGGACCACACGAACATGAAAAATATTGCCTTTATGGGTACCCTGGTGCGATGCGGCAATGGCAAGGGTATTGTGGTGAGCACAGGAGAGCGCAGTGAATTTGGTGAGGTCTTTAAAATGATGCAGGCCGAGGAGGCACCCAAGACACCGCTACAAAAATCCATGGATATTTTAGGGGCCCAGCTGAGTTTCTACTCCTTCCTAATTATAGGGGTCATCATACTGCTGGGTTGGCTGCAGGGTAAACCCTTGACGGAAATGTTCAACATTTCTGTGTCCCTGGCTGTGGCAGCCATCCCGGAGGGTCTACCCATTGTCGTTACCGTGACCCTGGCCTTGGGCGTAATGCGTATGGCCAAACGTAATGCCATTGTCAAGAAGCTGCCCACTGTGGAGACACTGGGTTGTGTCAATGTCATATGCTCTGACAAGACGGGAACCCTCACCAAAAATGAAATGACAGTCACCGTGATCATTACCTCCGATGGCTATATGGCTGATGTCACGGGAGCCGGTTACAATGACCAGGGTGAGATCCACATACGCAATTGCAACAATGTCGAAATGGCCAAGTCTAATATCACCAATCTCCTGGAAATCGGTGCGGTCTGCAACAATGCCTACATCCAAAATGGCACCCTGCTGGGCCAGCCCACCGAGGGTGCCCTCATTGCAGCGGCCATGAAGAATGGCATGTATGCCACCGCCGAAAATTATGTACGCATCCAAGAATACCCCTTCTCGTCGGAGCAAAAGATGATGGCCGTTAAGTGCATACACAAGTACAACAACAACAAGGAGGAAATCTACTTTGCCAAGGGGGCGCTCGACATGCTGCTGCCCCAGTGCACGAAATACAAGTTTGGCTCGCAGACGATGCCATTGACGAAGCAAAATGAAGCGGAATTTTTGGCGGAAGCTTATGAAATTGGTCGTAAAGGATTGCGGGTTTTGGCATTGGCCAAAGGCAAGAATCTGCAAGATTTGGTCTATTGTGGATTAGTTGGCATTACCGATCCGCCACGGCCCCTGGTGCGGGAGTCCATCGAGCTGTTGATGCAGAGCGGTGTTCGGGTGAAAATGGTGACGGGCGATGCCCAAGAAACGGCAATGGCAATTGGTAAGTGTTGTGACAAAGTAAAGAAGTGGAAATGGCAATGATGATGTGATGGGGCTGGGGGTTTCCAAGAGACCATTTAGCAGCCATGAGCAGCAGTGAGTGGTTGGCTTGCAATTATATTGTCACAAAATGGCAAGGAAATGCGAGATGTTCAATCGATTGCAAACTTTATGAAGTGTAAATAATGTCAATGAAAATATGCCAAGGGGGTTAGGAAAATAATTTTCCGTATTCGAAAGGGTAGGGAGGGAGAGAGGGTTAGAGAGAAATGGTGTGGTAAGTGAGTGCCAAATATTGATTTAAGATTTAAGGCAGCCACTTAAAAATTAAAGCAAAAAGTTGCATAAAATTTGGAAAACGGCTATATTTTAAGGAGAGAGAGATAATTTTTTATCACTGGTGATAATTTTTCTGTATAGGAACAAAAATTATCACCTGGTGACAATTTTTCTGTATAGGAAAAAAAATTATCACCTGGTGACAATTTTTCTGTATAGGAAAAAAAATTATCACCTGGTGATAATTTTTCTGTATCGGAAAAAAAATTATCACTGGTGATAATTTTTCTGTATAGGAAAAAAAATTATCACTGGTGATAATTTTTCTGTATAGGAAAAAAAAATTATCACTGGTGATAATTTTTCTATATAGGAAAAAAATTATCACTGGTGATAATTTTGCTGTATAGGAAACAAAAATTATCACTGGTGATAATTTTTCTGTATAGGAAAAAAATTATCACCTGGTGATAATTTTTCTGTATAGGAAAAAAATTATCACCTGGTGATAATTTTTCTGTATAGGAAAAAAATTATCACCTGGTGATAATTTTTCTGTATAGGAAAAAAATTATCACCTGGTGATAATTTTTCTGTATAGGAAAAAAATTATCACCTGGTGATAATTTTTCTGTATAGGAACAAAAATTATCACCTGGTGATAATTTTTCTGTATAGGAAAAAAATTATCACCTGGTGATAATTTTTCTGTATAGGAAAAAAATTATCACCTGGTGATAATTTTTCTGTATAGGAAAAAAATTATCACCTGGTGATAATTTTTCTGTATAGAAAACAAAAATTATCACTGGTGATAATTTTTCTGTATAGAAAACAAAAATTATCACTGGTGATAATTTTTCTGTATAAAAATAAAAAATTATCACTGGTGATAATTTTTCTGTATAGAAATAAAAAATTATCACCAGTGATAATTTTTCTGTATAGGAAAAAAAAATTATCACAAAATTATCATAATTTTTCTGTATAGGAAAAAAAATTATCACTGGTGATAATTTTTCTGTATAGGAAAAAAAATTATCACTAATAATTTCTGTATAGAAAAAAAAAATTATCACCTGGTGATAATTTTTCTGTATAGAAACAAAAATTATCACCTGGTGATAATTTTTCTGTATAGAAAAAAAAAATTATCACCTGGTGATAATTTTTCTGTATAGAAAAAAAAAATTATCACCTGGTGATAATTTTTCTGTATAGAAAAAAAATTATCACCTGGTGATAATTTTTCTGTATAGAAAAAAATTATCACTGGTGATAATTTTTCTGTATAGAAAAAAATTATCACTGGTGATAATTTTTCCCTATAGAAAAATTTTTCCCTATAGAAAAAAATTATCACTGGTGATAATTTTTCTGTATAGGAAAAAAAATTATCACTGGTGATAATTTTTCTGTATAGGAAAAAAAATTATCACTGGTGATAATTTTTCTGTATAGGAAAAAAAATATCACCTGGTGATAATTTTTCTGTATAGGAAAAAAAATATCACCTGGTGATAATTTTTTCTTTATAGGAATAAAAATTATCACTAATAATTATAATTTAATAATTATAATTTTTTCTTTATAGGAAAAAAAATTATCACTGGTGATAATTTTTTCTTTATAGGAAAAAAAAAATTATCACTGGTGATAATTTTTTCTTTATAGGAAAAAATTATAATTTTTCTGTATAGGAAAAAAAATTATCACCTGGTGATAATATTTCTGTATAGAAATAAAAATTATCACCTGGTGATAATTTTTCTGTATGGGAACAAAAATTATCATCTGGTGATAATTTTTCTGTATAGAAGAAAAAAATTATCACTGGTGATAATTTTTCTGTTTAGGAAAAAGATATCACTGGTGATAAACTTATCACTGATAAATTGTGCAATTTGCTCCATTTAAAGTTTCCTCGTTCAACTTCCTATCTAATCATCATTATAACTTTAAATTATCTGCTCTTTCGCTCCCGCTCCCTCTCTGGCTCTCTCTCTCTCTCCCACTTCATGGTTATTTAACCTTGTCTACTTGGGATGTGGTTAATTTTTCCATTTAAGCCATATTGTTAACTCATTGTGGTTAACAAAGTTTCGTTTCATTTTTGGTCAACTATTCCATAGACAGTGCCAATTATCATGCGGTAAGTTTTGAAGGTCCTTGCCAAAAAACAAGTTTGGAGAAAAAATCCTAGTTTTGAATTAAACTTTTGTGTAGTTTCGTTTTTCCGTATTTATTCAGTAACTAACTAACCACCATACACATAGTTCTTCTGGCCGGCAGGCATTCTGGGAGAAGTTTTACCCAGTGGCAGGCAAACATCCTTGCGCTCCAACTTCATTTATTTGCTGTTGCAGCAGCAGCAGAGGTAGGAAAAAAAGGACACCAGTTGTCTGAAGTGAATGCTGCACGGGCAGTTGGTTACTATCATTCGTGATTCCGGAGAGCTGAAGTGTTTCTGGCCTGTTGTCTCTTCCTTCCTCGCCACCACAGGAATGAGGAGATGGAAAAAATTCAGAGATTTATTACTCCCTTGAAATTTGAACACAAATATTCAAATAAAATTCTTGGTGGTGTAGACGAGAGCAGCTGGACGTTTAGAATGCCACTGGTATCTGCATCTAGGACTTCCTCCCCCCACCCTCCTCCCGTTCATTTGCGGAAGCTGCATTTCTAAACGAATGATAAAAACTCAACTACAATTTGATATGCTCTGAGTGCAACTAATGTTGATCTAAATGACGGCAATGGTTATGTTCCGTGGATGGAGGATAAATGGTTAGTTGGATGGATATATGGCAGGATGGATGGTTGAATGGACAGTTGGCCAGGATGATGGTATGTTGGCTGTCGCGTACATGATTGTTGCATAGTTGTTGAGAGTGGAAATTTTCTCATTTTTCGCAAGGCCAACAGCAAGTCTTCTTCAAATCATCTGAAAGCTGACACTGACGACTCATCCGTCCGTCCGTCCGTCCGTCCATCTGCTCAACGTCGGGCAAAGTAGAAGTAGAATTTTTCCAGGCCAAAGTTAAAATATTGCAGGATATAATTCATTTCATGTTTTGGAAAGCGTAGCTGCTGCCATTTGAATGGAGTTACATATAGAGAGAGGAAGAGAGGGAGGGAAAGAGAGAGCCAATGGCAGAGAGAAAGAAGGCAATGAGCATCTTTTGCCATTGGCCAGAGTAGAAACAGTTGAAATGCAAATGTTCTATTCCTTGATGTATTGCCTAAAGCTGAATGGCCATGGGAACGATATACAAGGATGCCAAGAATGTTGAATTGAATTGTTCGGATCTTGTAAACAGGAAAAGTGTGAGGCAAATGTGATAATGAAGGAATAATAAAAATAATTTATTTAAAGTAAGATTTCAAGAAAAATTATCACTCGCTTGAAAATAATTTTAACATCGGTAAAGTTTCGAAAAAATTATCCAACCGGAAAAAATTATCATCAGTGATAATTTTTCTATAGGAAAAAGTTATGTGATATTTTTTTTCTATAGGGAAAAATTATCACCAGTGATATTTTTTTATCACCAAGTGATAATTTTTTTCCTTTACAGAAAAATAATCACTAGGTGATAACTTTTTTCCTATGCAGAGAAATTATCACCAGTGATATTTTTTCTATGCAAAAAAATTATCACCAGGTGATAATTTGTTTTTTCTATACAGAAAATTATCACCAGTGATAATTGTCTTTCCTATACAGAAAAATTATCACCAGGTGATAATTTTTTTTCCTATACAGAAAAATTATCACTAGGTGAAAATTTTTTTCCTATACAGAAAAAAAAAAAATTATCACTAGGTGATAATTTTTTTCCTATACAGAAAAATTATCACTAGGTGATAATTTTTTTTCCTATACAGAAAAATTATCACCAGGTGATACAGAAAAATTATCACCAGGTGATAATCTTTTTTTTCTATACAGAAAAATTATCACCAGGTGATAATCTTTTTTTTCTATACAGAAAAATTATCACCAGGTGATAATCTTTTTTTTCTATACACAAAAATTATCACCAGGTGATAATCTTTTTTTTCTATAGAGAAAAATTATCACCAGGTGATAATCTTTTTTTTTCTATACAGAAAAATTATCACCAGGTGATAATCTTTTTTTTCTATACAGAAAAATTATCACCAGGTGATAATCTTTTTTTTCTATACAGAAAAATTATCACCAGGTGATAATTTTTTTCCTATACAGAAAAATTATCACCAGGTGATAATTTTTTTCCTATACAGAAAAATTATCACCAGGTGATAATTTTTTTCCTATACAGAAAAATTATCACCAGGTGATAATTTTTTTCCTATACAGAAAAATTATCACCAGGTGATAATTTTTTTCCTATACAGAAAAATTATCACCAGGTGATAATTTTTTTCCTATACAGAAAAATTATCACCAGGTGATAATTTTTTTCCTATACAGAAAAATTATCACCAGGTGATAATTTTTTTTCCTATACAGAAAAATTATCACCAGTGATAATTTTTTTTCCTGTACAGAAAAATTATCACCAGGTGATAATTTTTTTTCCTGTACAGAAAAATAATCACCAGGTGATAATTTTTTTTCCTATACAGAAAAATTATCACCAGGTGATAATTTTTTTTTTTCTATACAGAAAAATGATCACCAGGTGATAATATTTTTTTTTCTATACGGAAAAATTATCACCAGTGATATTTTTTTTTTTCTATACGGAAATTTTTTTTTTTCTATACGGAAAAATTATCACGGGTGATAATTTTTTTTTTTATACGGAAAAATTATCACGGGTGATAATTTTTTTTTTTCTATACAGAAAAATTATCACCTATTCCTATTTCCCATACCGAAAAGTTATCACCAGGTGATAATTTTTAGAAAAAACAAAAAAAATAGAAAAAAATTATCACTGCAGATAAGTTTTCTGTATAGGAAAAAATTATCACTGCTGATAATGTTTCTGTATAGGAAAAAAATTATCACTGCTGATAATTTTTCTGTGTAGAAAAAAAATTATCTCTGCTGATAATTTTTCTGTATAGGAAAAACATTATCACTGCTGATAATTTTTCTGTATAGGAAAAAAATTATCACTGCTGACAATTTGTGTGTATAGGAAAAAAATTATCACTGGTGATAATTTTTCTGTATAGGGAAAAAATTATCACTGGTGATAATTTTTCTGTATAGGGAAAAAATTATCACTGGTGATAATTTTTCTGTATAGGGAAAAAATTATCACTGGTGATAATTTTTCTGTATAGGGAAAAAATTATCACTGGTGATAATTTTTCTGTATAGGGAAAAAATTATCACTGGTGATAATTTTTCTGTATAGGGAAAAAATTATCACTGGTGATAATTTTTCTGTATAGGGAAAAAATTATCACTGGTGATAATATTTCTGTATTGGAAAAAAATTATCACTGGTGATAATTTTTCTGTATTGGAAAAAAATTATCACTGGTGATAATTTTTCTGTATTGGAAAAAAATTATCACTGGTGATAATTTTTCTGTATTGGAAAAAAATTATCACTGGTGATAATTTTTCTGTATAGGAAAAAAATTATCAAATTTTTCTGTATAGGAAAAAAATTATCACTGGTGATAATTTTTCTGTATTGGAAAAAAATTATCACTGGTGATAATTTTTCTGTATAGGAAAAAAAATTATCACTGGTGATAATTTTTCTGTATAGGAAAAAAAATTATCACTGGTGATAATTTTTCTGTATAGGAAAAAAAATTATCACTGGTGATAATTTTTCTGTATAGGAAAAAAAAATTATCACTGGTGATAATTTTTCTGTATAGGAAAAAAAATTATCACTGGTGATAATTTTTCTGTATAGGAAAAAAAATTATCACTGGTGATAATTTTTCTGTATAAGAAAAAAAATTATCACTGGTGATAATTTTTCTGTATAGGAAAAAAAAATTATCACTGGTGATAATTTTTCTGTATAGGAAAAAAATTATCACTGGTGATAATTTTTCTGTATAGGAAAAAAATTATCACTGGTGATAATTTTTCTGTATAGGAAAAAAAAAATTATCACTGGTGATAATTTTTCTGTATAGGAAAAAAAAATTATCACTGGTGATAATTTTTCTGTATTGGAAAAAAATTATCACTGGTGATAATTTTTCTGTATAGGAAAAAAAATTATCACTGGTGATAATTTTTCTGTATAGGAAAAAAAAATTATCACTGGTGATAATTTTTCTGTATAGGAAAAAAAATTATCACTGGTGATAATTTTTCTGTATAGGAAAAAAAATTATCACTGGTGATAATTTTTCTGTATAGGAAAAAAAATTATCACTGGTGATAATTTTTCTGTATAGGAAAAAAAATTATCACTGGTGATAATTTTTCTGTATAGGAAAAAAAATTATCACTGGTGATAATTTTTCTGTATAGGAAAAAATTATCACTGGTGATAATTTTTCTGTATAGGAAAAAAATTATCACTGGTGATAATTTTTCTGTATAGGAAAAAAAAAATTATCACTGGTGATAATTTTTCTGTATAGGAAAAAAAAAATTATCACTGGTGATAATTTTTCTGTATAGGAAAAAAAAAATTATCACCAGGTGATAATTTTTTTTTTCTATACAGAAAAATTATTACCAGGTGATATTTTTTTTACAAATTCTCATAGTTCTCTTTTTAGTAGTTTTATCTTTCCCCCAAAAAGTATGCTTCATTTAACGTGCAATAAAATCAGCTGAAGCAAGCTTTTAACTCCCATCATAAATATCGTAATTAATACATTATTACATATGTAAAATATTTATCGCAGCGATACGATATTGTTATTTACGAAAAACGAAAAAGCAAATACATTCTTCGTTTTCATTATCTGAACCAAAAACGTATCCCCCTCCACCGTCTAGGCCGCCTAAAAGTATACAATAAAATTGGTAAATAATTTCGTTAACAACGACAGCGGAGATATATAAATGGGCATACATTTATATTTAATTTTGCATTGATCCTTATTAAGTCCTGCTCCTTGATTTCTTAATTGCTACACGACAACAGCAACAACAACACCCCTGGGTTGCCATGGTGTTATAATTATAATTACAACAAAATGGCCTCCTTTGCACACAAAAGAGGAAGGATAAAAGAGAGAGCAGAGAATGAAATTAAACAGCATTACTTTATGCCCATCGAGCTGATGGATGGACGGATGGACGGGAGGATGAAAAGAATGGCATGGCATTTTCTTCCCCCCCTACGATTTTAACAATCCATTGAACATTGTCCGACACAAAGGCGCCGAGTGTCCTTATGTGGACCATGATGCTGGCGATTGCCTCTTATTACAGTTTTGTGCCATTAAGGTTGAAGTTACAGTACATTTATTACTAGTTTGATTGCAATATGCGAAAGATAAGACCAGGAAGGACCCTCATGAATAGGGCGAAGAACAAAAATTGTTGTAACATTAAATTCGTATTCGCAGGCCCAGGGATATTGCCATGACTCCCTGTGCCATGTTCGACGAGGATGACAACGACGACTATGACGATGATTGTTGTATGGGTCAAAAGGGAACAAATTACAAGAACACTAACAACAACAACAACAAGAGCGGCAACCATCATGTTGCCGGCTGGCCATAGATAAGCTATCAAGCTTGTCGGAGAATAGTGAATGTGGCGTTACCCCATAGTCCATTGGAGTAAACGTTTCATTTACTTTCTCATGTCTCGCTGTGTTATCTCATGTCAAACAGGACTCTCATAATTTCCAACTTTCTTCCTCTCTCTCTCCTGGTCCTCAAACTGAGCTCATCCTTTGCAAAGGCTACCAAAAAAAAAAAAAACTGGAATAGCTCCTTGCCTTATGGGAATAGTTTCTCCTCTTTTTTTTTTTTGCCTTTGAGTTGCAAAAATAATTAACCGCACGCCATTACTTTGGTCGCTGTTATTGAAGGAGTCCTGCGAGAGAATTGCGTGCAAACATGGCTCGCAGCAGGAACAGGAAGGAGGAGGAAAGGTCAGTTTTAAATCATCTGCGACAGGGGAGCAGCATCAGCTGCTGTGTGCACTGTGCCTTATCAAATTGCAATTGACTATGACGACAATGGAAAGGAGGGTGATTTATGATGGCTGATGGGTGGGAATTTTCAGGGACATCTCTACAGCTATGGGGGGATTTAAGAAGATTTTTGGGGATTAAGTCGTAGTGACTTTTATTAAAAAGCAAGTAAAAATATATCAGTCGGTATATATAAATTCTGTACAGACAATTTTCTGTCATGGGCTGTAGTACCCATTCCGAACTTCAAATACCAAATTTGAAACAATTTCGGTGAATAATGTCACTAAAATCATGAAAATACCGAATATCGGGAGGTACCGTTATATGGGGGATATACCAAAACGTGGACCTGTACAAACAATTTTCTGTCATGGGCTGTAGTACCCATTCCGAACTTCAAATACCAAATTCGAAATAATTCCGGTGAATAATGTCGCTAAGATCATGAAAATACCGAATATCGTGAGGTACCGTCATATGGGGGCAATACGAAGACGTGGACCTATACAGAAAATTTTCTGTCATAGGCTGTAGTACCCATTAGGAACTGCAAACACCAAATTTGAAACAATTCCGGTGAATAATGTCGCAAAAATCATCAAAATACCAAATATCGAAGAGGACTGTTTTATGGGCGCTATACGAAGACGTGGACCTGAACAGACGATTTTCTGTCACAGGCTTTAGTATCCACTACGAACTTGAAATACCAAATTTAAAACAATTCCGGTGAATTATGTCGCTAAAATCTTCAAAATACCGAATATCGTGAGGTACCATTATATGGGGGCTATACGAAGACGTGGACCTGCACAGACAATTTTCTGTCATAGGCTGTAGTATCCATTTCGAACTTCAAATACCAAATTTGAAACAATTCCGGTGATTAATGTCGCTAAAATCATCAAAATACCGAATATCGGGAGGTACTGTTACATGGGCGCTATACGAAGACGTGGACCTATACAGAAAATTTTCTGTCATAGGCTGTAGTACCCACTACGCACTTCAAATACCAAATTTGAAACAATTCCGGTGAATAATGTCGCAAATAGCACCAAAATACCGAATATCGGGAGGTACCGTTATATGGGGGATATACGAAGACGTGGACCGGCACAGACAATTCTCTGTCATAGGCTGTAGTATCCATTACGAACTTCAAATACCAAATTTGAAACAATTCCGGTTAATAATGTCGCTAAAATCATCAAAATACCGAATCTCGGGAGGTACCGTAATGTGAGGGCAATACGAAGGCGTGGACCTGCACAGACAATTTTCTGTCTTAGGCTGTAGTATCCATTAAAAAACTTCAAATGCCAAATTTGAAACATTTCCAGTGAATAATGTCGCTAAAATCATCAAAATACCGAATATAGAGGGTACTGTTATATTGGAGCTATACGAAGACGTGGACCTATACAGAAAATTTTCTGTCGTAGGATGTAGTACCCACTACGAACTTCAAATACCAAATTTGAAACAATTCCGGTGATTAATGTCGCTAAAATCATCAAAATACCGAATATCGGGAGGTACCGTTATATGGGGGCTATACCAAATCGTAGACCTACTTGACCGATTTTCAACACCAAAAGTCCTGCAGACATAATACACATTTGAGTAAAATTTGATCAACCTACTTCATTTCGTTCGGAGGCTAGAGTGAGTTCTACAGGCGGACAGACGGATAGACGGACAGACAGATAGACGGACAGACGGACGGACATCGCTAAATCGACATAGAATTTTATGCAGATCAAGAATATATACACTTTGTGGGGTCTAAAATGTATATTTCGAGGTGTTACAAACGGAAGGACAAACTTAATATACCCTCCATGCTATGGTGGAGGGTATAAAATATTCAAAAATCTAACCTAATGAAGTTTCCCTAACAACCTAAACACTTACCTCCCTAAGTTGTCTTTATGGCAATTACCAGAAAAATGACAAAACCATTTACCACCTCCCGCCGTCCGCCACCCAATCGTTTTTCCAATCATTTTCCCAGCTACTTATTTGCATAACAACATTGTTTCCTGTCATTTGCCATTCATTCTAAATTAAATCATATTTGGCTGCCTCTCAAAATGGGTCAATTTTGTCTATTTTGCATAAAAACATAAAAACTGGAGCATACATTTAGGAGGCAAATGTAATATCAATTAAATTGGCAAAAATGAATGCCATTACTTTTCTCGATAATGGGGAACTGGCAGAGAGAGTGTGAGAGAGAGAGAGAGAGAGTGTGTAAACCTATTTACATTTTCTGCTGTGCCAAATAATAACATGTTCAAAATGTACTCCATTGCATACTTTTAGGTCATTAGAATATTGGTAATGGTTTACATAAACATGGATCCTGCAAAAAATGTTAGGGGGATTATGAATATTTGTCAGTAACGGTTATTTTGGAGACATTGAAAGGAAAAATGGCAGCATTGATTGGGTTATGTGTTTGTTCTCCCCTAATTTTTTTTTTTTTTGGAATGGCAAATGTTTGGCATACTTTTTGGCATGTTATGGTAATTTGTTGTAATTTGTTTCATGTTCTTACCTCCTTCCTTCCTTCCTTTCTTCCACCATATTAGTTTGGCAAACTTCGCCGACTGGCTTGTTGGGACTTGTATAAATTGTGAAGTGCTTTTCTGCAACATCGAGAGTACACTTGAAGTACATTTCATTCATGTGGCCTACTTTAAGGCTAATGGTTAATGGGTTTCCTACGAATGTATATATAATTGGGTGTGTGTGTGTGTGTGTGCGTTTGTGGGAAAATGCAAATTTCTAGTGAAAAACAAAATTCCGTCCTCTGCTATGCGCGTAGTTGTCAAACGTAAAATTTCCTTGGAATCTCATCATTAAAAATGGTGTGTGTTTTCTGAGCAAAATATTACGACTTGTAGTAATTAGCATACTTTGGGGCGCATCATTATGAAAATGGGCAAAATTAAGTGGAAGTAATTGTGAAATGTCTGTGAATGGTGGGGTGGGCTTGAATTGTGTGTCGAAAGTATAGGCAATAATTGGCTGAATTGATGAGAGGTTTTGTGAAGATACCTCTTGACGGTTAAGAGGAATTTTCGTAGTATACTTAGAGGAGTATATTTGTTGGCAAAACATAAATTAAATTGTATTATGGGAAATCAACGAAAGTGTTGCCAAGGAAAAAATATTCGTTCTGGACAATATGGTTTGGAATATATTAAATTAAAAAAAATAATTGTTAAAGATTTTTTGAAAACAAACTTTTCAAAAAAAAAAAATAAATAAATAAATAAATAAATACGCTTTCCAAATACGAAGCCCTGGGCTTTTTCTATTTCGCGGCCCTGAATTATTTTTTTGTTTCACGTAAACGTAAAGAATTCACGTTTTAAAAAATCATATTTTATTGAAAACACGTAGGTTTTTTTAAAACATCTTTCAATATTTTTTTTGCAACGACATGGACTTAATTTTTTTAAAAATAGTTTGTAAATAGTTTTTCGAAAGCCACATAAACGTGGAAGTTTTAAAAAATATTTGTCTAAGACCCCCAAAATTTAGATTTTTTTATAGAATATTTTTTTTAAAGCCACAAAAAATGATTTTTTTAAAATAATATTTTTTTAAAGCCGCAAAAGGTGTATTTAAAAGAATATTTTTCCAAAGTCACATTAATGTGGATTTTTTTAAAAATATTTTTTCAAAAGCCACAAAAACGTGGATATTTGAAATTAAATGTAATTGATTTTTTTAAAAATTGATTTTTTTTTTACTTTTTTAAATTTTGATTTTTTTACTTTTTTTAAAGCTGCATAAACATGGGTTTAAAAAAAAATATTTTTTCAAACGGCACGAAAATGTGGACTTGTCTTAAAAAAAATATTTTTTCTTAAAAAAAATAATTTTTGTAAAATTACGATTTAAAAAAAAATATAGACAAATAAACGTGGATTAAAAAATATTTTTTTTATCAAAAGATACGTGGATTCAAAAATTCTAATATTCCAACCGTGGATTAAAACGTAGATTAAAAACATTTCAAACGTGGACTTTCTACTACATATTTAAACGTGGACTTATTTTAAATATTTTTAAATTTTTTTTTAAATAGTTTTTTAAACGTGTATTTAAAAAAATATTTTTTCAAACGTAGAGTTTTATAAAAAATATTTTTTTCAAATGTGGATTTTATAAAAAAAAATAATTTTTAAACATTGAATTTCCAAAAAAAAAATTTTTAAACTTAGATTTCAATTTTTTTTTAAACGTAGATTTTTATAAAAAAATATTTTTTCAAACGTGGATTTTTATAAAAAAATATTTTTTCAAACGTGGATTTTTATAAAAAAATATTTTTTCAAACGTGGATTTTCATAAGAAAATATTTTATCAAACGTAAATTTTTATAAAAAAAATATTTATTCAAATGTGGATTTTTATAAAAAATTATTGTTTCAAACGTGGATTTTTTAAAAAGAAATATTTCTTCAAACTTGGATAATATTTTTATAAAAAAAATATTTTTTCTATCTCGGATTTTTTAAAAGCAGTTAAAGCGTGGATTTTTATAAAAAAATATTTTTTCAAACTTGGATTTTTATAAAGAAAAAAAAATATTTTTTCTGTCTTGGATTTTTTAAAAGCAGCTAAAACGTGGATTTTTAAAAAAAAAAATATTTGTTAAAAGTATATTTAACTTTGATTTTTTAAAAAAGTATTTGTTAAAAGTAGCACAAATGTGGATTTAAAAAAAAAGATTTTTTAAAAGCAGATTAAACTTGGATTTTTTAAAAATTATTTTTTTTTAAGTTTATTAAACGTGTTTTTTTTTTAAAAAATATATATTTTATAAGCAGATTAAACTTGGATTTTTTAAAAATTATTTTTTTTAAGTTGATTAAACGTGGTTTTTTAAAAAAATATATTTTTTAAAGAAGATTAAACGTGGATTTTGAATTATTTTTTTTCAAAAGCCACATTAACATGGATTTAAAAAAAAAAATGACAAAAGTCACATTAACGTGGATTTTTAGAAAATATTTTTTCAAAAGCTCCAGTATCTTGGATTTTAAAAAAATATTTTTTCCAAAGCCACATTAACGTGGATTTTTTAAAAAATATTTTTTTCAAAAGCTCCAGTATCTTGGATTTTTAAAAAAATATTTTTTCGAAAGCCACATTATCGTGGATTTTTAAAAAAATATTTTTTCAAAAATTGATTTGAAAATATTTTTTTTTTTCAAAAAACCACGTTTAAAAATATATTTTTTACAAAAAAAATAAACATTGATTTAAAAATATATTTAAAAAAAAAAAACCAAACATTGATTTGAAAATATATTTTTTTGAAAGCGCTTAAGCGTGATTTTTTAAAAAAATATATAAAAAATATATTGTTTTTAAAAAAGTATTTTTTCAAAAATGGATTTTTTAAACAGATTTTATATTGTTTAAAAAGCATTTTTCAAAATTTAAAAATAACATTTTTTTAAAGCCACTTAAATGTGAATTTTTAAAACATTACTTTTTCAAATGGCTCCTTGAAAACATATTTTTTAATCTCATTTTTAAAATTCGATGGAAACATGATTTTTTTCTTTTTTTTTTTTGGAATTCTCATAACGTCCCTCAATCTGTTGCCCCGCTATCAACATCAAATTCCATTAGATTAAAAGCTATTAAAAAATCTTTCTAAACATTTCTAAGAGGATTAAATCGACCAACATAGTTTCATTTGCAATGAAAAGAAACTAATTCGTTTCCACTAGTTTTATTTTTGTCGACTACTACTCCCCCCACACCCAAATAAAAATCATTTCAATATTTCTGTAAAATTTCAACTCAACTAAATCTAAACATTTGGAATTAACCATAACAAATTCCACAACAACCACAGCCCCACAGTCACATCCATCTGTGCAAATGCACGCAGACACACTCTGCTAAATAAGTGTGTCACATAAAATAATCCAATGTTGCCCCTAAATGTATGCTTTGATTTATGATGCCATTGTGGGAAGCTAGAGTGAGTGTGCACAACCAGATGACTGCCACCGCAGTAAAATGCCTCAATTGAAGCCAAAAACTCAGTATTATTTTAATTTCACTTGAATGTGCTGCTTTGCAGTTGGGAAAATGTCCGACTCAATTATATTTGAAATTAGTCAGCAATGGCATGGAAATAAATGGAAAAAATTATAAAGTAGTTAAGAAAATGTACTGTTGGATGTTTAAAAATGGTCTTAAAAATATTTAAATAGTATGGGCCATTAAAAATGTTATAAAAAAATCCAGAGAAAAAATGTTAATCCATTCTGGTATGACTCCTGCCCCCTTCTCTCTTAGTGCCACTTCCTTTCAACTAGCCTTCAAGGATTTCTCATTCGACAACACTTTTTCTATTCTCTCACATTTTTCTTTAACGAAATACACGTATCACCATTTTTCACGGAGGTCATAAAAATTTAACACTTATTTGCATAGTTTAAAGTTGTTATGAATTTTAAAGAATGCATGGTATACTTTGGGGAGTTTTGGGGAGAGAGAGGGAGAGAGGGAGAGAGAGAGAGCGAAACCTCATACATTTTTAATAACCACTAAACATACATTTTGGAAACGTTTTAATTTTGTCGTTCATAAAATGTATAGTTTCAGGCAAATGGTGATATATTAAAGCATACCCTCAAGGCGTTAAAGAGAGTTGTAGGTGTGTTTCCGAATTATTAAAGAGTGGCTAAATTTTTAGAACTCTGAACATTGAAAAATTCTAAAAAATATTTCTATAAGCCTAAAAAAATATTTTTTTCAAAAATCCATCGCTCTATTGGGTTCGAAAAAATATTCTTTAAAAAATCTATGTTTCAATAGGCCTTGGAAATTTTTTCTTCGCAATTTTGAGAGAATATGGTAAAATACCGTTTTTAATTAGATTTTTTATCACTTTTGTAATATCGTAAATTTACGATATTGTTAAATTAAACTCAAATTCATTTGAATCATTTCAGATTGACATTTTAGGTAATTTTTTTCAATATCGTATTTTTACGATATATGAATTTTTCACTTTAAATTAATTTTTATTGCCCTATTTGAATATTATTGCACAAATCACTCCATGATTCGGTTTTGATAACTTCTCTAATATCGTAAATTTACGATATCGCGTCTTATGTAAATGGTATAACTTTTTTGAAAGGAATTCCATAAGAAATTTGAATTTTTGAATTTGAATTTTTATGTAAATGTTTTCAATTTTTGAATATCGTATATTTATGATGTATGGATTTTCACTAAAAACAAGTTAAAAAGTATCAGTCGGTATTGCCGCCAGAGATATACCCTCAGCCTATGTTCGATTACCTAAATATATTTTGACTAGTGTTAAGGTTATTCAAACGTTTGACCCTCTATGGAGCAGATCCCGAAGGAATGGGCCAATATTGCCCATTTCCTATCGGACCCAAAATATGATATAAATATTTCGACAGATGTACCAAGTCTAAATGGAATCGGATGTTAATTTGGCGATTTATGAGCTTCATGGGTACTCAAAATTTCAATATTTTGTGGGGGAGGTACCAGAAGGAGTGGACCGATATTGTCCATTTTCACACCTGTCCTAGCACTGACGCAAATATTAAGATTCGCAAAGTCGGAGCAAATTCGGATTAGCCTTTGTCTTTCTGTGCAAAAAATTTGTTTTCTTTTTTTTTTTGAAAATTTCGACCTTTTGTGGGGGAGGTACCAGAAGGAGTGGGCTGATATTGTTCATCTTAACACAAGACCTTGGGTTAATATAAATATTGGGATGTGTGAAATTTGAAGACAGTCGGACTCTTACATAACATTTTATGAGAGTTGTAATTATTCAAAATTTTGACCATTTGTGGGGGAGGTACTAGATGGAGTGGACCGATATTGTCCATTTCCACACCTGCCCTAGCACTGACGCAAATATTAGGATTTGCAAAGTTGGAGCAAATTCGGACTATCCTTTCTCTTTCTGTGCAAAGAATATATTTTTTGAACATTTCGACCTTTTGTGGGGGAGGTACCAGAAGGAGTGGACCGATATTGTTCATATTAACACCAGACCTTGGGTTAATATAAATATTGGGATGTGTGAAATTTGAAGACAATCGGACTCTTACATAACATTTTATGAGAGTTGTAATTATTCAAAATTTTGACCATTTGTGGGGGAGGTACATGATGGAGTGGACCGATATTGCCCATTTTCACACCTGAACTAGCACTGACGCTAATATTAGGATTTGCAAAGTTGAAGCAAATTCGGATTATACTTTCTCTTCCTGTGCAAAAAATATATTTTTTTAAAAATTTCGACCTTTTGTGTGGGAGGTACCAGAAGGAGTGGACCGATATTGCCCATTTTCACACCTGAACTAGCACTGACGCTAATATTAGGATTTGCAAAGTTGGAGCAAATTCGGATTATACTTTCTCTTCCTGTGCAAAAAATATATTTTTTAAAAATTTCGACCTTTTGTGTGGGAGGTACCAGAAGGAGTGGACCGATATTGCCCATCTCCGAACTCGATCTAAGTTTGACAAAAGTATTACGTTGTAGCCAATTTGGACCAAATCGGATACTCCCTTCGAGAGTTATCGTGCGCACCAGCCAGCCAGACAGACAGACAGACAGACGGACGGACGGACGGACGGACGGACATCGCTAGATCGACTCCAAATGTTCTGAAACGGATTTGGTCCAAAGAGACCTAGGGTCTAAAACCGTTATTTCGACTAGGCACGTTTTGGCCGTATCAAATGATATATACCCTCTGTAGCCATATGGCTGAGGGTATAATTAATATTTATCGTCACTGTTTGAATATTGTAAATTTACGATATTGCATTATTTGTGAAATACATTAGATTTTTGATCACTTTTCCACAAAAAATATCAAAAACATATCTGTAAGCCTAGAAAAATATTTTTTTCAAAAATCCATCGTTCTATTGGGTTCGAAAAAATATTGTGTAAAAAATCTATGTTTCAATAGGCCTTGGAAGTTTTTTCTTTTAAAAAACTTCACAATTTCGAGAGAATATGGTAAAATACCGTTTTTAATTCGATTTTTGATTACTTTTGTAATATCGTAAATTTACGATATTGTTAAATTAAACTCAAAATCATTCGAATCATTTCAGATTGACATTTTAGGTAAATTTAAAAAAAAAACTCAATATTTTCCACATTTTCAATATTGTATTTTTACGATACATGAATTTTTCACTTTAAATAAATTTTTATTGCAACTTATGCACATATAATTATTTTTTGGAAGGAAATGCATAGAAAATAAGTTGAATTTTTTTTCAATACAAACTCATTATTTCCGAAATTTTCAATATCGTATATTTACGTTACATTGATTTTACTACACTTTTATACTTTAAATTAATTTTTATTTCCATATTTAAATTATATTGCATAATTCATGCCATGATCAGTCCCTTGAAAATTCAGTCCATAATTTGAATTTTGATCACTTTTATAAAATCGTAAATTTACGATATTTCATTTTATGTGGGCATAATTACTTTCTTGGAAGGAATTCCATAGGAAATCATTTAAAATTTAATTTTTAGGTATATTTTTCCAATATCAACACATAATTTTTGAATTTTTTAATATCGTAAGTTTACGATACATGGATTTGTCGCTGTTAAATAATTTGTATTGCCATATTAAAAATATCTTGCACTGTTCATTCCATGATTCAAGTTTTGGTCACTTTTCGAATATCGTAAATTTACGATATTGCGTCTTACGTAAATAGAATTACTTTCTTGAAAGTAATTCCATAGGAAATCATTTGAAATTGAATTTTTAGGCACATTTTTTTCAAAATCAAGTAATTACTTTCGAATTATTCCATATCGTAAATTTACGATATATGGATTTTTCACTTTAAATTCATTTTTTCCAGTCGCATTTTAATTATATACCAACATTTTGTTCATAATTTGACTTTTGAATTACTGTTATAATATCGTAAATTTACGATATTTCATCGTATGTAGACATAATTACTTTCTTGGGAGGAATTCCATAGGAAATCATTTGAAATTGAATTTTTAAGGTAATTTTTTCCAATATTCATACATAATTTTTGAATTTTTCAATATCGTATAATTACGATACATGGATTTTTCATTTTAAATTAACCGTTATTGCCATATATAATTTAAATTGCACAATTCATTCCATGATTCCATTTTTAGTCACTTTTTGAGTATCGTAAATTTACGATATTACATATTATATAGATCTCAATATTTTTATTGAAATTAATTCAATAGGAAATCATTTGACATTGAATTTTTAGGTACATTTTTTTCAATATCAAGTAATTACTTTCGAATTTTTCTATATCGTATATTTACGATACATGGATTTTTCACTTTAAATTCATTTTTTCCTGTCGCATTTTAATTATATACCAAAATGTAGTTCATAATTTGACTTTTGATTACTGTTATAATATCGTAAATTTACGATATTTCATCGTATGTAGGCATAATTACCTTCTTGGAAGGAATTACATAGGAAATCATTTAAAATTTAATTTTTAGGTAATTTTTCCAATATCCACACATAATTTTTGAGCTTTTCAATATCGTATATTTACGATACATGGATTTTTTAATTTTAAATTAATTTTTATTGACATATTTAAATTATAATGCACAATTCATTTCATGATCCGATTTTTAGTCACTTTTTGAGTATCGTAAATTTACGATATTGCGTCTTATGTATATCTAAATAACATTTGTTGAAGAAATTCCATAAAAAATCATTTGAAATTTAATTTTTAGGTACATTTTTCCAATATCAGGTCATTATTTTTGATTTTTTTTTTCAATATCGTAAATATACGATATATGTATTTTTCACTTTGAATTCATTGTTTTTCCTGCCATATTATAAATGTATTGTAAAATTCAGTATATGACGTGGTTTTTTGTCACTTTTTGAATAACGTAAATTTACGATATTGCATTATTTCACATGAAATTACTTTTCTCGACGTAAAATCGTCGACAATTCCTTTAAATAATGTGTGTGGACATTCTCCTAAATTTTATCTTCGATATTTTCAATATCGTAAATTTACGATATATGAATTTTTTCGCTTCAAATTTTGCCGAAAAAAATTTCCTTAAAAAATCCACGTTTTTATGGCGCTTCAAAATATTTTTTTTTAGAAAAATCTTTGTTTCAATTGCCCAATGCCTATTTTTGACTCCATAAAAAAGTTTTTGTTAAAAATTTAAAAAATATTTTTTTTTCGTGGTACATATTAAGTTTACAAATTTCTTTTGTTCGGAGACTCCTAATGAAATTTGATGTAGAATAAATCTTACTTTGACACTTTTCACAAAAAATTAAGAATAAGGGGAGATTTTGACTCCGATTGGATACGAGTTTAATTAACAATAGAAAAATCATAGACATATTTTTCACTTTTCATCCATACATTTTGAATGTAATTTCCATAACAACTATTATACCTAGACATATGGTTTATTCTGAGATTTATAGTGAAATTTTGTGTAGAATATTTCTTTCTCTAATACCTTCGTCCTAAAACGAAATTTTATAAAACTTTCGGCCATCAAATCGAAAAAAGTCGAAGGAAAAATTTATCAACAAATTAAGAAGGATTTCTTTTATTAAAAAGAAATATGCCATTTTTTATGGTACATATTAAGTTTTCAAATTTCTTTTATTCAGAGACTCTCAATGAAATTTGATCTAGAATATTTCTTCCTTTGATACTTTCCCTTAAAAATGAAGTATTGAGTGAGATTTTGACTTAGAATGGAAACATGTTAAATTAGCAGGAAAAACGCAAAAGCACAACATTTTCACTTGTAATATATAAATTACGTAATATAATATATTAAAAACTATTAGACTAAGATGTATGATATATTCTGGGATTCATAGTGAAATTTTGTATAAAATATTTCTTCTTTTGACATATTCTGCCTAAAATGAAATTTAATTCTACTTTCAGACGTCAAGCTCAAAAAAGTCTGTAGAAAAATTGATCGAAAAAAAATTGGAAATTGTTTTATCTCTCTTTTGTTTTTGCCAAATTAAAATAAATTCTATTAAACTAAGCTATATTGTACATTCTGAGATTCGAAGTAAAAATTTGTGCAGAATATTTCTTCTTTTGGCACATTCTGCCTAAAATGAAATTTTATGTCAATTTCAGGCGTCAACTCAAAAAAAGTCCCTGGAAAAATGGTTTATAAAAATCAGGGAATATTTTTGTTTTTTTTTTCTTGGGAAGAGTGATGTAAATTTTTTTTTTATGATATTCAATGGAAATAGAGATTTCTTTTATTTGGTGACTTATAGTAAAATTTGATGACGAATATTTTTGTTTTTGACATCATCCATCTAAAACGATGCTCTGTGGGAGATTTTTACCCAAACTCACACAAAGTACGGTTTTAACCCTAAAATGCGTTTTTTTAATATATCTGAATTTTCTGACGTTTATGTTAGATTTTGACTTTTGATGTCTTCTAGGACCTATGGCAGAATTTTATGGCCAATAATTTTGTAGAATATTTGAATTTGCTATGACCCCGTTTAAGGGAGTTTTTAACCATTTTTTCAAAAAAGGACCAAAAACATCCCTTTGATGACTCGCATGGGGGTTAAAATTTTGAACCAAAATAATTCTCATATTTTTAACTCCAATATTGCCGAAGACCCTACATACCTAAAATGCATGGATTCCGAGGAATCTAAATCCAAAAATTTCCAATAATTTGGAAGAGGGGAGAACTTGCCCCCTCTAGTTGGGTTACAATATTGCCGAAGACCCTAAATAGCTAAAATGCACGGATTCCAAGGAATCTATATCCGAAAATTTCTAATAATTTGGAAGAGGGGAGAACTTGCCCCCTCTAGTTGGGTTACTTTTCGATGTAAACTTTCAAAATGCCGATAAACTTATTTTCGTTTCTTTAGCTCTTTTTTTCATAATCTGCTAGATTTTCCTCGTTATTTTTTTTTTTTTTTGGGTTGCATTTTCGTAAAAATCTTTTCCGTAAATTGTTTGCCTTTACAAATTATGCCACTGATGATAAGCAGGTTGCCAAGGCACCTCGAATTTTTTTATGACTTCAACATTTGTTTTTTTAATTAAAATTTATGTTTGTAAGTTTATGTTCTCGCCAGAAAAAAAAACCAACAACAATGCGATCAGCGCCACAGTTTTGAGCCGTCACAAACATTGCCATTGTTTTTCAGCGGATGACATTCGTGACGCCTCCTCATTCTCACCCCACCTCTCTTGTAAGGCATTAATGCCAGGCATGCGGGAAATAAGGATTTGCTTGGCATAAAAACTAGTTTTTCATAAACATAACTTTTTGCCATAGGGGGAGGGGAAAAAGGGGAGAGTGAGAGGGAGAGAGAGTGTCCTCCAAACCTCTTGACTTGAGTGGCGGCAACACATTTCGCCGGGGTTTTTTGGTTGGTTGCCTGGCTTAAGAGTTAATTTGAAAAACATTTGTTGAGTTTTTGTTTGGTTTCGAAGCTTCTTGAGTTGCCAAATGTTTGCTCGGCTATAAACTACTTTTCCTCCCACCATCCACTCCCCCTCGTTTCCTTGTCCTTTTCATTTCAACAAAATTTTAAAGTATATTGCCAATTTCTCTTTTGTTTTCAAGAGTAAGTTTTTCCAACCCTCCCCCCCCCCCTAACTGCATCCCATTATTGCCCTGAGCCATATGATGGCATAGAATCCCATTTTCATTTTCCTTTACCGTTGGAATTGTTTTCATTCAGTCCTGGGCCACAAAAAAAAGAAAACAGAACTGTGCATTAAAAACTTTTCCTTTTTTCCTTGCCTTGACGAGTTTTCAGATGCACTTTTCCGCTTAATTAATTCAACAGAACTCTCTCTCTCTCTCTCTCACATACATTGTTTGGTAATCATCGGGGTTTTTTTTCCTACTTGAGCTGCTGCTGCTGATACCCGCTTCCTTCCACCTCCTCACCACAAGTTGTGGGGGAACTTGCACATATATCCTGCTCTCAAAGCTATCTTTATTTTCTCAAGTGTTAACTAAGGCAAATTAGATTTAAAAGTTTGAGAATGAGAAGCGAGAGAGAGAGAGGCAGAGAGGGAAAAAGAGTGGCATATAAAAGTAGAAACTTGTTAACCACTTTTGCGTTGCCCCCCTTAAGCCAATTTCCTTTAACATGGCTTAGTCTTCTTCTCCCTCTCTCTCCCCTTTGCTTTATAGCTACTTATAATCATGCTAATATATTATCATCATCCTGCAAAAAACAAAAAAAAAACAATCTTGTGTGTTATGTCTTTACCTAATTTGTAATTTGTCAAAATTTATTGCATACCTTGAGGCTGGCCATTATTTTCATGTAATTTCATTAATCTGACCCTAATGATGAAGGTTGGTCCACCGCCACTATTGACTAGGAGAGAGTATTTTCATGTCGCTCCTTGCCTCCTCCATCAACAACGATGTCCCAAACAGCTGGGCCATTATTCAATTAGCCAGCCCATTGTTGCATACATTTAGGCGAACATTATAAACTTTTTTTTTTGTTTATTTCCCAACGTTTGGCACCATTACTTGGCCTGACGAGGAGCAAAACAGCAAATCAATGGCCCATAAATTAAATTTAAGTATTAGAAATAAATTCAATTGTGGTCTTAGACATCTGGGCCATTTTAAAGGACATTAAAAAACAAAAACGGTTGGCTTTTGTAGGCGTTGGTGGTGGAAAAGAACATTGCAAACAAATAGCAGAAGGAGATGATTTGCAGGGATTTTTCAATTTAAATTTTTTCCATAATTACAGGAAAAATCCAGATGATTATAAATGTCAAGCCAAAAGTAGGAGACACGCGTGTCGGGGGTTTTGAAAGTTTACATCATAAAATAACCTAAATAGAGGGGAAAGTTTTCCTCCTCTTCCAGATTTTATTTTCAAATTTTTGGATTAAGATTCCTTGTTTCTTACAATAATTCAAGTCAAAAATTATAGGAAAAAATCCAAAATATAATGAAATTAAAGCAAAAAGAAGGAAACACGTGTTTCGGGGATTTGAAAGTTTACATCCCAAAAAAACGTACATTTTTCCAATTTTTTCAGATATTCAGATTAAGATTCCTTGGAATCCGTACATCTTATGTATCAAGTATCTTTGGCAATATTATAGATAACATTACGAGGATTTTTTTGATTAAAAATTTTAACCCTCAAGCGAGTCACCAAAGGGATCTTTTTAGTCCTTTTTTAAAAAAGTGGTCAAAAACTACCTTTGAACGTTCTGAACGTTCTCTATTTCAATTATTTATCAAGAAAATATTTGCATATTAAATTATTTCAATTTTACAGAAAAGAAGGGACAAAATATTTTTTTTTTTTTTTTGATAAATTTTTCCACCGGCTTTTTTCGAGTTGATGCCTGAAATTGACATAAAATGTAATTTTAGGCGGAATGTGTCAAAGGAAGAAATACTCTGCACAATTTTTTACTTCGAATCTCAGAAAGTACAATATATCTTAGTTTAATAGAATTTATTTCAATTTGGCAAAAAGAAAAAAGAGAAAAAACAACTTCCAAATTTTTTGATCAATTTTTCTACAGACTTTTTTGAACTTGACGTCTGAAAGTAGGATTGAATTTCATTTTAGGCAGAATATGTCAAAGGAAGAAATATTCTGCACAAAATTTCACTATGAATCTCAGAACATAACCTACATCTCAGTCTCATAGTTTTTAAGGAAATTACATTCGAAATTTATATATTACTAGTGAAAATGTTGTGCTTTTGCGTTTTTCCTGCTAATTTAACATGCTTCCATTCTAAGTCAAAATCTCCCTCAATACTTCATTTTTAAGGGAAAGTATCGAAGGAAGAAATATTCTAGATCAAATTTAATGGCGAGTCTCTGAACAAATGAAATTTGTACACTTAATATCTACCATGAAAATATATCATCAAATTTCGTTTAAAAAATGGCTTTTTTAATTTTCGCCACAAAACTCATTTTAGTGTTAAGGTCGTACTTAATGTGAATTTATGTAAAATTCTCCCACAAAACTTCATTTTAGAAGGATAACGTCAAGAACAAAATTATTCGTTATCAAATTTTACTATAAGTCACCGAAGAAAAGAAATCTTTAATTCCATTATTTATCAAGAAATTATTTGCATCAATGTTGGAAAAAACCCGAATATGTTCCCAATTTTTTTAATCAATTTTCTTGGGACTTTTTTCGAGTTGACGCCTGAAAGTAACATCAAATTTTATTTTAGGCCGGAAGTCTCAAAGGAAGATATATTCTACACAACATTTCACTATGAATTTCAAAATATACTATACATCTCAGTCTTATAGTTTTTAAGAAAATTCCACTCGAAATTTATATATTACAACCGAAAATTACGTGTTTACGTTTTTTACTGCTATTTTTATACGATTCCATTCTAAGTCAAAATCTCCCTTAATATTTAATTTTTTGGAGAAAGTGTCAAAGGAAGAAATATTCTAGATCAAATTTCATTATGGGTCTCTAAACAAAAGAAATTTGTACAATTAATATTTACCATGCAAAAAATATCATCAAATTTAGTTTATGAAAAGGTTTTTTTTTTTATTTTTGCCACAAAACTCATTTTAGTGTTAAAGCCGTACTTAATGTAAGTTTATGCAAAATTCTCCCACAAAACTTCATTTTAGAAGGATAACGTCAAGAACACAATTATTCGTTATCAAATTTCACTATGAGTCACCGAAGAAAAAAAATCTCTAATTCCATTATTTATCAAGAAATTATTTGCCTCAATATTGCCAAAAAAGCGAAAATATAACCTAGTTTTATCTATCAATCTGTGATCGGGCTTTTTTTCGAGTTGACGCCTGAAATTGACATAAAATTTTATTTTAGGCCGAATGTGTCAAAGGAAGAAATATTCTGCACAAAATTTCACTATGAATTTCAGAATATACCATACATCTCAATTTCATAGTTTTTAAGAAAATTCCACTCGAAATTTATATATTATAACCGAAAATTACGTGTTTACTGTTTTTTACTGCTATTTTAACACGTTTCCATTCTAAGTCAAAATCTCCCTCAGTATTTAATTTTTTGGAGAAAGTGTCAAAGGAAGAAGTGTTCCTCATCAAATTTTATTGTGAGTCTCTGAACAAAAGAGATTTGTATATTTAGTAGTTACCATGAAAATTTTGGTTAATTAAAAAAAAACTTTTATTTTCCACAAATTTAGCACTTTTTGCGAATTTGCTGCAAATTTCACAGTTCCATTGCCAGAACGTTTTTAAAATATTACCCCTACCGCTCCAATTACTATCCTGGATTTTTTAAACGTATCGACAAGTAATTCCAAGCCTCTTATGGCCAATGTGGAAATTTAAAAAAAATACTTCAAGGCTCCAATGGCTAAAGTTGGAGGCACTAAATATCCATCCATCTTTTATTTCAAATTTAAAATTATCTCCTCCCCAAGATTCATTTCAAAATACATATTTTCCCATCATTATTTTAGATCTGCAAATGGAATGTGAAAACATATAAACCTTATCCTTAAGCATGTGTCAGACATATGCTATTTTTTTGCATTTACCTTTGAGACGTCTTCAAGAATAGCAGTGTCGTTGGGGAGGAAAGGCAGTAAAAAATATAGGATAACAAGGACTTGCAATGCTCTTGCTGGTAATGGCTCTGTGTTCCCCCGTCACCTCGATTTTTGTACCTTGTTCAAGTGCATCTGCCTAAAAATCATGGACAAAATTCCTGACAGGATGTTCGAGCAGTTCTATATATCCTTTGATAAGCAGGGTGTTGATGTATGTGTGTTTTTTTTTTTTTTTTTGTTTTTTTTTCTCCTGACACATCTTCAAGGGTGCAACAAGAATATTGAATCCATAAATCGTTGGGAGCCGAGGCTAGGTGGATTGTCAATTTTTATCTCAGAAATGTTTGGGTTTGAAATGACAAAAAATTAAAAAAAGAAAAAAAATTCACAAAACAAATATGAAGGTGTCTTAAGGGCACTCAACAATTTTTGAAGGACATTTTGATGATAACTTCCTCTCATGATAAGGATAAGGGTCTTCATCCATTACTATCTCAGATCTTATTACTATGTGTGGTATAATGTCATGTGGCTACGCCTTGCAATTATTTCCAAGACTCACCTTGAAAGACCACCCACCCATCCCCCACTTTCTGGAGAATTTACAACAATGACAACAACGACAACAAATTATTCACAGCATTGCTGCCATTGTTCGTTCGCCACAATGGATGAAACTATGCATGTATCCTGTCGCTAGTGGATTTTGCCATTTTTGAAATGTTTCGGTTGTTGCTGTTGTGTTGTCAGTCGTTTATACCTGTTATGTCCACCTCACCTGCCAAACACCCCTCGGGTCGTTACTGAGAATCTGTTGTTGTTGTCGTTGTTGTGTCATTGACAATGGTATTTGGAGCAAAATTGCAATACAACATTGCTGTGGCCGTAGTTCTCTTCTGTTACTTTCATTACAAAAATGGATTTCTGGTGTTTCGCTCTCCCCACATCAGGTTTCCGGCGAGGTGGTACCAGGTAAGGGAATTGCAATGCATTTTTGTCATATCTTTCCCTGAGTTTACACATGGTTGACATCATCTATTTTTCTGTTTTCTTTCTCTTAACTGAATATTGTATAGAACTATGAATTATTTCATAGCTGGCTTGCGAGAGGCCAAATTGCTGGAAACCAGGGCTGCTGGACAAGAAGGACTCAGCCAAGTGGAAAATTTTGTTTTGCTTTTTTTTTGCATTGTAATCTCAGTACAAATAGTTGGATTTGTCTTAAGAGTATTTGAAATAGAAAATAAATATTCTGGAGGCAAGTTGGGTAGGGGAGTGGAAAATATAAGTAGGGGGGATATAGGTCATGTCCGTGGGAAAAGATATATATATTTTTTTAAATTCTGGATAAGACAGGAAAGCCTGGCAAATACTTAAACAAAAAATCAGTGTTGTTATTTAAGTACTAAATTAATTTTCAAAAAATCCAGGATCGTTATTATGGCCACGGAGGAAGATTTCAAACAATCAAGGGTATGATTAAATGGATATATTTGTGAAAAGTCCAGGATAATCATGAGCGCAAATTATATACTTGAGGGTATATTATTATATCATACTATTAAACAAGTAAAGAAGCTGAACATTAAATACCCTCTACCATACGGAACTAATTTGGAAATTTTCAAAAAAAAAAGTTAAAAATTCTGCTAAAATCTTAAAAATTTCAAATTTATAGATAATTTTATGTCTTAGGCTGTAGTATCCATTACGAACTTCAAATACCAAATTTGAAACAATTCCGGTGAATAATGTCGCTAAAATCATCCAAATACCGAAGATCGTGAGGTGTCGTTACAGGGGGGCTATACGAAGACGTAGGGCTGCACAGACAATTTTCCGTTTTAGGCTGTAGTATCCATAACGAACTTCAAATGCCAACTTTGAAACAATTCCCGTGAATAATGTCGCTAAAATCGTTAAAATACCGAATATCGGGAGGTACAGTTATATGAGGGCTATACGAAGACGTGGACCTGCACACACAATTTTCTGCTACAGGCTGTAGTATCCATTTCGAACTTCAAATACCAAATTAGAAACAATTCCGTTGAATAATGTCGCTAAAAACATCAAAATACCGAATATAGGGAGGTACGGTTATGTGGGGTCTATACGAAGACGTAGACCTGTATACGAACAATTTTCTGTCATAGGCTGTAGTATCTATTTTGAACTTCAAATACCAAATTTCAAATAATTCCGGTGAATACAGTCGCTAAAATCATCCAAATACCAAATATCGGTAGGTGCCGTTATATGGGGCTATACGAAGGCGTGGACCTGCACTAACAATTTTCTGTCATAGGCTGTAGTATCCTTTACATTTCCGGCGAATAATGTAGCTTAAATAACCAAAATACCGAAAATAGGGAGGTACCATTATATGGGTGCTATACTAAAGCGCAGACCTGCGTGGCCCATTTTCAATATCAAAAGTCCTGCAGACATAATATACATTTGTGCAAAATTTTATCAACCTACATCATTTCGTTTGGAAGCTAAAGTGATTTCTACAGACGGACAGATCGACGGACATCGCTAAATCGACATAGAATTGTATTTTACTTTGTGGGGTCAAAAATGTATATTTCAAGGTGTTACAAACGGAATGATAAACTTAATATACCCTCTACATACTATGGTGGAGGGTATAATGAGATTATATTTTTTCTATTCTTCTATAATCAATAGGGTTTGTAAGGCGAATTTGTGATTCTTCCCTGGTGCCATAGCTTTAAACTCAGGATATATTTCCTTGAGTAGTCGCAGTCCAATAATAAAATACTATTTTCCTCCTGCCTCATTTACATTAACCCCAAAAGTATGCTTTACTTTTCACACCAAAAAAATATATTTTTTCAAATTGCTCCACATATTCCTTGTAGTCTCTTTGATCTTTTGCCCTCATAAAGCTAAGGATTTTACTCTCATTTTTCGCCACAGCCAACAATGGCCAATTGTTTTGGCTTTTGGAGGGGAACAAAAAAAAACGACTTTCATTGCAGATTTTTCTATTACCTCACAACAATGATCCCGCGGTTTTGTGCTGCTGTTCCAAACAATTAAATTTTCTCTCAAGGACCAGAAGGCTTTTATTTTATTTTTACGTATTTGCATCAGCATCCTATACTTCATTTATTCATGCATTTTTCCATATCTTTGTTGTTCAAAACATTCCGCATTCATTTATTCATTTGGGCGCCACCATCATCAACAACGTCAAACAATAATTCATCAACACCGCCAGTCAGCCAGCCAGCCAGCCAACGTCATTGTGGTAGTGTTTAGTTTTTGGATTTAATCAGAACAGTAGAAGAAGAAGAAAAAGGACAAAGAGAGAGGGAGAGGGAGAGAAGGATATGGAAAATGGAAAACAAAAGCCAAAGCTGCTGTTTTTTTTTACTTGGCTATTGCTCTATCATTCCACCACATCTGCTCGCTTACTGCAGTCAAATTCAATCTGAAAATCTTTTTCTCAAAAGCCCAGCACAACCAGGGATAGAAGGAGTCTGCAGTTGCTGTTGTTGTTTGGTTTTTTATACCCTCCACCATACTATGGAGGGTATATTAATTTTGTCATTCCGTTTGTAACTCCTCGAAATACTCATGTCAGACCCAACAAAGTATATATATATTCTTGATCAGCGTAAAATTCTAAGACGATTTAGCCATGTCCGTCTGTCTGTCTGTCCGTCTATCTGTTGTAATCACGCTCTCTTTCGAACAAATTAAGATAGAAGGCTAAAATTTTGCACACATGTATATTTTGCCAGTAGGCAGGTTAAGTTCGTAAATGGGCCATGTAGGTCCAAGTTATCATATAGCCCCCATATAACGGTACCTCCCGATATTCGGTATTTTGATGATTTTAGCGACATTATTCACCGGAACTGTTTCAAATTTGGCATTTGAAGTTCTTAAGGGATACTACAGCGTAAGACAGAAAATTATCTGTGCAGGTCTACGTCTTCGTGTAGCCCCCATACAACAGTACCCCCGATATTCGGTATTTTGATGATTTTAGCGACATTATTTAACGGAATCGTTCCAAATTTGGAATTTGAAGTTCGTAATAGATACTGCAGCATAATACAGAAAATGGGCCATGTAGGTCCACGTCTTCATATAGCCCCCATATACCGTACCCCCCAATATTCGGCATTTGGATGATTTTAGCGACACTATTTACCGGGATTGTTTCAAATTTCGCATGTGAAGTTCGTAATGGATATTTCAGCCCATGCTAGAAAATTGTCTGTGCAGGTCCACGTCTACGTATAGCCCCCATATAACGGTACCCCCCATATTCGGAATTTTGATGATTTTAGCTACATTATAAACAGATTTTTCTTCAAGTTTCGCATGTAAATATTGTAATAACTTATGAAAAAAGTGCAGGTCCACGTCGTCGTATAAGCATTCGGTATTTTTAAGGTTTTAACAGAATTCTCAACGGATTTTATTATTTTTTTTTTTTTTTTGGAAATTGCCAAATTTGTACCAAATGGTGGAGTGTATTAAAAGTTCGGCCCGGCCGAACTTACAGCTTTTTTACTTGTTTGTTTTAAAACTCATTCACTGCTTATTTATGCCACTAAAGAGCCAAATAAAGGAAAATGTCATTTCAATTGTAAAGCTTGATTTTTTTCTCTTTTGTTTGTTTTTTTTTTTTTTTTTTGCTTTTTGTGTAAATTAAGAAAGAAAAGTTCTCTGTGACAGACTCAAAGCAGCACCCGGTGGTAGCAGATTGCTCAGCTCGGTATTCATGACTTTATCCTTGTCTAAATGGGGGAAAAATAACTATTGTTTATTTTTTTTTTTCACTGCAACAGGAGACGAGCTAAAGGACAAAGGTATTCCAAAGCCAAAATGAAAAAAAAAAATAAATAAAAATAAAATAATACCAAAACAAGGAGCAGCATGGAGCTGACAATGTTGTTGTACACATTAATTAATGACACTTTACAAAACTATCTATGTTAAAGAGAGCGACAGAGAGAGAGAGAGAGAGAGAGAGAGAGAGAGAGAGATTACAGACGGGAACGAAACCGTTTTTCATACCCAGAAAAAATCAAAATAAAAAATAAAAAGTTAATAAAATCATAAATGAATGCAAGAGTAAATAAATGAATAAGTCTCAAAACCCAGAAGAATTGAAAAAAAATCTAAACATTTTTTAAAATATTTCTCCAAATGATTACAAATTTTTTAAAATGTATTTTCAAACCTCCAATAAAAACTTTATTTCATTTTTATTTTTTCATTTATTTATTTATTTTTTATAGATCACCATTCCCCAACGACAACGACATTTATTTTTTGAAAATTGCAAAAATTCACTCCAAATGATGGAGGGTATTCAAAGTTCGGCCCGGCCAAACTTATAGCTTTTTTATTTGTTTTATCTACATTTTTTCTTTCATCATCGCCATTGTATAAGCCCTCTTTGTTAATAATGCCAAATTTTATATGTGGGGGCTTATCCACGTTGGGCGCCATTTTATATACATACGTTTTAAGAGGACAATAACCATTCCAGAACAGGAAACTTTTAATAGCTTTGGTAATGTGACTCACGTTGGTAACAGAAAAAAAAAATCTTGTTAGGGAACAAGGAAAATTACTGTGCCTACGATTTGTCCATGCAGATGTACGTTGGGCGCCATTTAATATATTGTCTGCACAGAGTAAAAACATTTAAAAATACTACCTGAATTTTTAAACTATTCAACTTTAATAATAAACAAATTAAAAATTGCAGTCGGTTTTGCCGTAGGAATGCGCCAATATTGTCCATTTCGTATTGAACATAAACAAATATGCCAGATATCGACCACTTTATTTTTTCAAAATCTTGACCATACCAGAAGCAATGATCCGATCTCTCTCGATCTCGATGTGTCAAGTCGGAATGGAGTGGGACGTTAGCTTCGCGTTTTGTGAGCTCCATGGAAAAATTGAGATGTTCAAAGTCTGAAAGGAATTGGATGTTAATTTGGCGTTTTATGAGCTTCATGGATATTCAAAATATAGACTCTTTGTGGGGGAGGTACCAGAAGGAGTAGACCGATTGTTCCCATATTCACAGCGGATCTTGTGTTAGTAGAAATAATAGGATGTGTGAAATATGAAGATAAACGGATGCTTATATCGGATTTAAAAACCGTCTTCGTTGTTAAAAACCTTGACCCTTTGTGGGGTAGGTACCAGAAGAAATAGTCTGATCTCTACCATCTTTATAACAGATCTTGTGTTGATGGAAATATTGAGATGTGCAAAGTCTGAATGGAATTGGATGTTAATTTCGGGTTTTATGAGTTTCATGGATATTCAAAATTTTTACCCTCGGTGGGGGAGGTACCAAAAGGAGTAGACCGATAGATTCCATCTTCGCGGCAGATCTTGTGTTGATGGAAATAATGTGATGCGCAAAATATGAAGAGAACCGGATGCTTATTTCGGATTTTAAAACTGTTTTCGTTATTAAAAACCTTGACCCTTTGTGGGATAGGTACCAGAAGAAATGGTACGATCTTTACCATCTACATAACAGATCTTGTGTTGATAGAAGTAAAGGTATGTGTCAAGTCTGAAAGGAATCGGAGGTTTATATCGCGTTTTATGGACTTCATGGATATTTATTAAATTTTTTTATTTTATAATATTTTGAGATTTTGTGGGGGAGGTACCAGATGGAGTGGATCGATATTGACCATTTCCGAACTCGATCTAAATTTGATAATTATATTACGATGTGCCAAATCGGATACTCCCTTCGAGAGTTATTGTAGGCACCAGATAGCCAGACAGATCGGCACCAAATGTCCTGAAACGGATTTGGTCCAAAGAGACCTAGGGTCTAAAATCGTTATTTCGATGAGGCACTTTGACCCGTAAATGATATATACCCTCTGTAGCCATGTAGACTGAGGGTATAAAAAATCCACGTTTCTATAGCCCGTTTCGATTTGTTTTTAAACTCCCCACCTTTATTTTTATTTAATATTCAAAACAAGTAAAAAAGCTGTAAGTTCGGCCGGGCCGAACTTTGAATACCCTTTACCAGCTAAAATATTTAAAATCATTAAAATACCGAATATCGGGAGGAACTCTTATATGGGGGGGCAATACGAAGACGTGAACCGGCACAGAAAATTTTCTGTCTTAAGCTGTAGTATCTATTGCGAACTTCAAATACAAAATTTAAAACAATTCCGGTGAATAATGTCGCTAGAATCATCAAAATACCGAATATCGGGGGGGTACCGTTATATGGGGGCTATATGAAGACGTGGACCTGCACAGATAATTTTCTGTCTTAGGCTGTAGTATCTATTACGAACTTCAAATACCAAATTTAAGACAATTCCGGTGAATAATATCGCTAAAATCATCAAAATACCGAATATCGGGAGGTACTCTTATATGGGGGCTATACGAAGACGTGAACCGGCACAGACAATTTCCTGTCTTAAGCTGTAGTATCCATTACGAACTTCAAATACAAAATTAAAAACAATTCCGATGAATAACGTCGCTAAAATCATCAAAATACCGCATATCGGGAGGTACCGTTATATGGGGGCTATACCAAACCGTGGACCTACATGACACATTTTCAATACCAAAAGTCCAGCAGACATACTATACATTTGAGTAAAATTTTATCAATCTACTTCAATTCGTTCGGAAGCTAGAGTGATTTCCACAGACGGACGGACGGACGGACATCGCTAAATCGACATAGAGTTGTATGCTGATCAAGAATATATATATATACTTTGTGGGGTCTAGGATGTATATTTCGAGGTGTTACTAGCGGGATTACAAACTTAATATACCCTCCATACTATGGTGTAGGGTATACAAAATACACCTTAATTCTGGCACAAGTTTTTTTTCTTTTTTTTTTTTTTTTTTTTTTTTTTTTTTTTTTGAAAAAAAAAAATTAATTTTTAAAAAAACTCATTCTTAATGGTCCATGAAAAAAATATTTTTTCCTAGTGTCATAAAATCAAATATTTAAATTTTGAATTTTTCGAATATGGAATTCATGATTTTTTCCCAACGATGATTTTCCCGGCATAAATTCTCTACAAAATTATACACACACAATGCATATTTTTTTTCTGTGACAATCGACAATTTCATGTTGTCATCAAATTTGAATTACTCAACATTATTTTGCAATACCGCAACAGCATTCGGCCATAAACACTTGCCACACCTGATGGCTATTTGACAATACAAGGGAGAATTTATTTACTCGGGCAGCCAAATGGCATATGAAGGCTTAATAACATCATCGCGGCAGCAGCAGCAGCAGTTTTCGAACAGGGCCACTCACCGATGACTTGATAAACCCTCATTTCAATGCACTCACACACAGACAGACACACATGTACAGCCCAGCTCATTTTACGTTTGTCATGACTTCAATTATTGACTGTAAACAATGTTTCTGTTTTCAACAATTTTTTTTTTTTTGTTGTTTTGTCAATTTTTTTCCTCCTTTTTGGATTTCCCTGCCCTTCATTGCCTTCGGTGCTCATTGGTTTCTCTTCTGGGGGGGGGGGGGGTATTACATGCCACAGCAGCAAAAAGTGGCAATATTATTGCAAAAAACACGTATTCACACACACACACACACACACCAACACACGCATTCGGGGAATATACAGCCAACTCATCACAATTCAATTAAGTGTCCATTGTATCGGAATTGGCGCGGGCAATAAAACAGCAATCTGAGTGCCATCTCTCAGTGATGATGCTGTCCACACAAACATATGCAGAAAAGCTGCCAGCAATCTATCGACGACATGCAACAATCAGCTGTGACCACCACTGGGCAAGGTTACCAGTCAGGCTGCCAGGGAGCCCAGCCAGACACCCAGCCAATCCATCACCACCACCACGACCATGGCTGTTTTGACAACATGGTTGCAGCATGCGGTGGTGTTAATGAAATAACAATTAATTTATGACATTACGTGTTGTTGTTGTTTTTTTTTAACACAATTTTGAAAATAAATTATGCATTAATGATATCGAATTTGAAATTCAATACCCAACAAATGGTTGAGATTGTAAAATTTAATAATAGACAGAATATGGTTGACGTAATGGAATTATGTTTCCAAAATTTTTTCAATATTGAAATAATTGAAACCACCAGAGAAGAGGAGGCGACCAGGAATGGTGGAGCATGGGTACCAACCATTGTTATGGCCAAAGGATGGCGGATATTCAGAACAATTTCCTTAAAGTTTTTTTTTTTTTTTTTGGTAACGTCAAATTAAATTTTCCAATGGCGCCCAACGTAGGATCATTATAAAATTTTGATAAAATCCTAATTCGACTAGCAAAATGTGTGTCAGGGCCGCTCAACTTTGATTATATACAAAAATTAATTGTCCGACTGAGGCTTGGAGAAATGGACACTGAACATTATTTTTCTAAGAAATCAAATTCTGTTAATTTTTTAAAAATATTCTTTTCAAGGACCTCAAAAAATTAACTTAAAAAAAATCCTATTTTTTAAAAATACCACATATACATGGATTTTTTTTATACCCTCTACCATAGTATGGAGGATATATTAGGTATGTCATTCCGTTTGTAACATCTCGCAATGTACATATATATATATATAGCGATGTCTGTCCGTCTGTGTTCCGTCCCTCTGTGGAAATCACTCTAGCTTCCGAACGATGTGGGTTGATAAAATTTTACTCAAATGTGTATTATGTCTGCAGGACTTTTGGTACTGAAAATAGGCCGTGTGATAAAATTTTACTCAAATGTATATTATATCTGCAGGACTTTTGGTATTGAAAATGGTAGGCCCACGTTTTGGTATAGCCCCCATATAATGGTACCTCCATATGTTCGGTAATTTGGTGATTTAAGCGATATTATTCACCGGAAATCTTTCAACTTCGGCTGAGAAGTTCGTAATGTATACTACACGCCTTCGTATAGCACGCATATAACGGTACCTCTTGATATTCGGTATTTTGATGATTTAAGCGACATTATTCTCCGGAATTGTTTCAAATTTGGGATTTGAAGTTCGTAATGGATACTACAGCCTGGGACAGAAAATTGTCTGTGCAGGTCTACGTCTTCGCATAGCCCCCATATAACGATATCTCCCGATATTCGGTATTTTGATGATTTTGGCCACATTATTAACCAGAATTGTTTTAAATTCCGTAGTTGAAGTTCGTAATGGGAACTACAGTCTGTGACAGAAATTTGTCTGTGAAGGTCCAGGTCGTCGTATAGTACGCATATAACGATACCTCGCGATATTTGGTATTTTGATGATTTTAGCGATGATTTATCCACGGGACTTGTTTCAAATTTGGTATTTGAAGTTCGTAACGGATGCTACAGCCTTTGACAGAAAATTATCTGTGCAGGTCCAGGTCTTCGTATAACCCCCATATAACAGTATCTCCCTATATTCGGTTATTCGGTTTCCACGTTTTGGCATAGCCACCATATAATGGTACCTCCCTGTTTTCGGTATTTTGGTGATTTAAACGACATTAATCACCGGAAATGTTTCAAATTTGGTATTTGATGTTCGTAATGGATACTACAGCCTGTGACTGAAAATTGTCTGTGGATGTCCAGGCCTTCGCATAGCCCCCATATAACGATACCTCCCGATAATCGAAATTTTGGTGATTTTAGCGAAATTATTCACCGGAAATATTTCAAATTTCGTAGTTGAAGTTTCTAATGACAGAAAATTGCATATGCAGGTCCCCATATTCGGTATTTTGAAGATTTTAATGGTTATGCTCAATGGAGTTATTTCAAATTTTGTATTTGAATTTTCGAATCGGTACTACAAAAAATTGCTTATAAAGGAACATGGCTTCGTATAGCCCCCATATAATTTGTTGCATTTGAGAAGTATTTTTTCTCCGGATTATTTCCCATTTTTTGAACGTTTTGTTAATAAACATTTTAACCGTTTGTGGGGGAGGTATGAGAAGGAATGTGCCGATAAATTCCATCTTTACACCAGATCTCGTATTGATAGAAATTTTGGGATGTGCGAAATGTGAGCATAATCGGGCTCTTATTTTACATTTTATAAGAGTTATGAATATTCAAAATTTTGAACCTTTGCAGGGGAGGTACTTGGAGAAGTGGTCCCTTATATACCATCTTCCTATCAGATCTTGTGTTGATGAAAATGTTGAGATGTGTGACATTTGAAGAGAATCGAATGCTTATTTCGTGTTTTATTACAGTTATAGTTATTCAAGATTTTGACCCCTTGTGTGGGTGGTACTTGTTAAAATGGGCATATATATTGCATTTTTACACCTGATATAACACTGATGCAAATATTAGGTTTTGCAAAGTTAGAGCTAAAACGGATTATCCTTTTTCTTTATGTGCAGTAAAATGAGACACGTTTTGGCCCTCTCTAGCCTTATGGCTGAGGGTATAATTAATTGTTCGACTAAGGCTTTCAGAATAAGAGGGAAGAGAATTGGACACCGAATATGGTTTTTTTTTAGAAATCAAATTCTGTGAATTTTTAAAAAATATTTTTTCAAGGACCTCAAAAAACGCGACTTTTTAAAAATATTTTTTTAAGGACCACATAAACATGGATTTTTTAAAAATATATTTTTCCGTCTGCCCATGTATTTTTGTAAACAAATTACAGGTCGCATTTATTGCCCGATCCAGATGAAATTTTGCACAGATCATTAGTTTGGCCCAAGGACGAACCCTATGGAAATTGGAGATAATCGGTCAGAATTTAGATGTAGCTCCCATATAAATCTTCGTCCGAGTTGCCTTTTATTATGCACCAAATGTGTAATATCAGCCCGAATTGTATGAAAATATACACCCAAATTAGGCCTGAAAATAAGTATGGCAAATTTGATCGAAATCGGTTCAAATATAGCTATAGCTCCCATATATATTTTTCGTCCGATTTGTTATTTTTGTCCTCCGCAGCCGTAATATGCACTCTGTAACAACAATATTTGGGGAAATATATCAAATACAGCTCAGAAATACATTTGCTAAATTTTATCGAAATCGGTTCAGATTTGGACATAGCTCCCATATATAACTTCGTCCGATTTACCTTTGATTGTGCACTAAACGTCTAATATTTGTCTAAGTGGGATGGAATTTGGCACTTACGACCGAATTGAGTCAGGAAGATAGTATGTCAAATTTGGTGAAGATCGGTTCAGATATAGCTATAGCTCCCATATATACTGTTCATCCGATTTGTTATATTTGTTCCCACAACCGTAATATGCACTCCGTAACAACGATATTCAGGGAAATATATCAAATACAGTTCAGAAATATTTTTGCTAAATTTTATCGAGATCGGTTCCGATTTGAATATAGCTCCCTTATATACTTTGATCCGATTTAAAAATTATTGTCCACCAAATGGGCAACACAATTCCGAATTTAAAAGATACAAATGCTTCGGCATATTTAGTCCTTTGAACTTTAAATTATAATTATAATCATAGCGTGTATGATTGAATTTTCCCATAAAAAAACTTTTAATTGTTATGCGGAGATCTACTAAATTAGCAAAGTGGTGAAGGGTATCAAAAAGTCGGACCCGCTCCACTTTAAGACTTTCTTTACTGGTTTATAAATTGTAAAGTTTTAGATTTTTTTTTTGACTTTTTTTCAAATGGCATGAAGGTGTATTTTTTATAAAAGTATTTTTCAAAAGGCCCTAGTTGTGATCTTTTTTTAAATATTTTTCCAAAGGCCAAATAGCCATGGGTTTTATTCAATAGGCCGATATAGTAGTTATTTTTTTTCTTTTGATAATTTATTCTAAGGACATATATCCATTATAAAATATTTTTTTTTCCAAATTATAGACTTAAATTTAAGAATAGTTTCCAAATCCATTTATTCTTCGATTTTTTTTAAATATTATTTTCCAAGGACATATATTTTTTAAGAATATTTTTTTCGTACATTTTTAGTTTATCCACAAAAAATTGTTCCCCCTTTATGGGCCTTATTTCCCGTCATTCTAAATACCCCTCTTCTGGCATTGATTTCCAGAATCCAATTTCCAATATTTATTTATTTGTTCCCTTTGGCTATGAAAATCTCAAAAACGTGATTTTTTTAAATATAATAAAGGGACCACATATATGTACATGAATTGTTTAAAAATATATTTTTTTCGAATGACCATCGATTCAAATTTTTTAATTTTTTTTACAGTTGTTGATTATGGTCGTTGATTAAAAAACGTATTTTTAAAGTCACTGTGGCGTGAAATTTTTTTTTTAAAATTTTTTTACACATTTTTTTATAAATTGAATAGTTTTAGATATTTTTTTTTTTATTTTTCCAAATGCCATATGAACGTGTATTTTTTATAAAACTATTTTTCAAAAGGCCCTAGTTGTGATCTTTTTTTTAAATATTTTTACAAAGGCCAAATAGTCATGGGTTTTGTTCAATAGTTTTTCTAAAGGCCCATATAATAGTTATTTTTTGATAATTTATTCTAAGGACATATATCCGTCATAAAATATTTTTTTTTCCAAATTATAGACTTAAAGAATAGTTTCCAAATCCATTTATTCTTCGATTTTTTTTTAAATATTATTTTTCAAGGACAAATATTTTTTTAAGAATATTTTTTCGTACATTTCTAATTAACCTACAAGAAATAATTGCTTCCCCATTTATTATAAGCCTTCTTCCCCGTCATCCTAAATACCCCTCTGCTGCCATTGATTTATTCTAAGGACATATATCCGTAATAAAATATTTTTTTTTTTAAATTATAGACTTAAATTTAAGAATAGTTTTCAAATCCATTTATTCTTCGATTTTTTTTAAATATTATTTTTCAAGGACATATATTTTTTAAGAATATTTTTTTCGTACAAAAAATTGTTCCCCCCTTATTTTTTCCTTATTTCCCGTCATTCTAAATACCCCTCTTCTGGCATTGATTTCCAGAATCCAATTTCCAATATTTATTTATTTATTTATTTGTCCCCTTTGGCTATGAAAATCTCAAAAACGTGATTTTTTTAAATATAATAAAGGGACCATATATATGTGCATGAATTGTTTAAAAATATATTTTTTTCGAAAGACCATCGTTTTTTTTTTAATTTTTTTTACAGTTGCAGATTATGGTCGTTGATTAAAAAACCTATTTTTAAAGTCACTGTGGCGTGTATTTTTTTTTTTTAATTTTTTTACACATTTTTTTATAAATTGTTTAGTTTTAGATTTTTTTCTTTTTTTTTTTTTGATTTTTTTTCAAATGGCATGAACGTGTATTTTTTATAAAAGTATTTTTCAAAAGGCCCAAGTTGTGATCTTTTTTTAAATATTTTTCCAAAGGCCAAATAGCCATGGGTTTTATTCAATAGTTAATTTTGATATTTTTTTCAAAGAACATATATCCGTTATAAAATATTTTTTTCTGAAATTTAAATTAAATTAATTAAATTTAAGAATAGTTTCAATTTAAAAATTGTTTTCAAATCCACTTAAAATCCACTCTTCGATTTTATTTAAATATTATTTTTCAAGGAGAAATATTTTTTAAGAATACTTTTTCTTAGTTTTCTAATTTACCTACAAGAAATAATTTCTCACTTTTTATAAGCCTTATCCCCCGTCATCCTAAATACCCCTCTTCTGGCATTGATTTCCAGAATCCAATATCCAATATTTATTTATTTATTTGTCCCCTTTGGCTATGAACTATAAATAAGTTAAGCTGTGAATGTTATAAAACAATATTTATAAACCCTGGCATTCTTTTATTTCTTTTGCGAAACTTAGCTTTCTTTTAACCATTTATATTGTTTTCCACAAGAAATTGGTAACTGGAGATGAAGCTACGACGGTGGTACAGGGCCATTTTCATATCTTGCATTAAGCGAAATTTTGTTGCATATTTTGCGGATGAAACATTTCGTCGTTTCGTCGTTGTGCGTTGCTCTCATTCTCCGGCAAAAAGAAAAGTCTGCAGCTGTCATAACGTTAGTCGAAAGTGATGGGGATGTAATAATGGGGCATCAGTGCCACCCATCCAGGCATCCAGCTATGCTGCATCATTAACACCAGGCAACAGTGAAACACCATTAAGAGAAGAAACACATTGTTGGGCGTGTGTGTGTGCATCGTAGAAGCAACAAGAAGTTGAGCGAGCTTTCTAATAGTTGTTGTTTTGTTTTCGCTTTTGCTTTTTTCTACTTTTTTTCTCACACAAAAGCATCCTTTGTGTGTTTTTGTGTCCTGCTCGTCTTCGTCGTCGTATTTCTTGTGATGCTAAAAAAAGTGTTAACAATGAGCTGTTGTAGTAACTCCTCCTCCTCGTTTTTCCTTTCTCTTTCCCTTTCTATTTGATATTTTCGTTTCTTTTTTTTTTCCTCGCAGAACTTGTCAAGGATTTGTTTCATGCTGGTGGCTGGCTGGCTGGCTGACTGACTGTTTGGGTTGTTTCGTTGTTGCGTGCATTATTTTCTTTTTACTACAGCTTTGTGCTGCATTTCAACTTCCGTTGTAAAAAGTAAAAAGAGAAGAAACAGTAAAATAAGACGAAGTAAAAGCAAAGATGAACTTATAACATCCTTCCATTTGGCATACTGAAATAGATTGCAAAGAGTCAAGCTAGCTAGTTTCCGAAAGGGGAGGAATGATGGGAACCTGTTAAAGAGGTGGGGTTTAGAAAGTTATGGAAAACAGGATTCTACATTGGATGCAAACGAAAAAATGAAGTATACTTTTAGGCAAATGTAAATAAAAAATCCGCTGGAAAGCCAAGATATTTTAAAGAGAGTTTTTTTTAATTTTTTTTTTTTATTTTTTATTTTATTTTATTTTATTTTATTTATTTTTTTTTTTTTTGAAAATCCTTATTTTTAGAATATTTGATTTTTTTAATCCACGTTATTACATAAACACGTTTATAGGAGCTTTAAAAAATAATTTTTAAAAAATCCAAGTTTGCGGGAAATAAAAAAAAAAAATAAAAAAAGTTCTAAAAATTCAAATTTGAGGGGAACTTACAAAAAATGTAACGAAAATATTTTTTAACAAGTAAAAAAGCCGTAAGTTAAGCCGGACTGAACTTTGAGTACCCTCCATCATTGGGAAAGAATTAGGCAATTTTCAAAAAAATTAAATTCGTTAAAATTTTTTTTAAAATCTTAAAAATACCAACTGTAGCCGTCATATCAGGGTCTAAACGACGACGTGGACCTGCATTGGCAACTTTTGTCATAAGCCATTACAATATTCAAATGCGAAACTTGAAAAGAAAAAAAAAAAATAGAAAAATTATGTAGCTCAAATCATCAATATAGGGAGGTACTATTATCAGGAGGCTGTGTGGACCTGCACCGACACTTTTCTGCCATAGGCTGTAGCATCTATTACGAACTTCAAATAACAAATTTTAATTAATTCCGATAAATAATACCGCTAAAATCATCAAAATACAGAATATAGGGAGGTACCGCTATATAGGGGGCTATACGAAGACGTGGACCTGCACAGGAAATTTTCTGTCTTAGGCTGTAGTGCCTATTTCGAACTTCAAATGGCAAATTTGAAACAATTTCGGAGATTATTGTCGTTAAAATCATCAAAATACCGAATATCGGGAGGTACTGTTATATGGGGGCTATACGAAAACGTGGACTTGCACAGACTATTTTCTGTCTTAGGCTGTAGTGCCTATTTCGAACTTCAAATACCAAATTTGAAACAATTCCGGTGAATAATGTCGCCAAAATCATAAATGTACCGAATATCGGGAGGTACCGTTATATGGGGGCTATACGAAGACGTGAATCTGCATAGACAATTTTCTGTCACAGGCTGTAGTATGCATTACGAACTTCAAATACCAAATTTGAAACAAATTCGGTGAATAATGTCGCCAAAATCATCAAAATACCGAATATCGGGAGGTATCGTTATATGGGGGCTATACGAAGACGTGGACCTGCACAGACAATCTCCTGTCATAAGCTGAAGTATCCATTACGAACTTTAAATACCAAATTTGAAAAAATCCGGTGAATAATGTCGCTAAAATCATCAAAATACCGAATATCGGTAGGTACTGATATATGGGAGCTATACAAAGACGTGGACCTGCACAGACAATTTTCTGTCTTAGGCTGTAGTATCCATTTCGAACTTCAAATACCAAATTTGAAACAATTCCGGTGAATAATGTCGCTAAAATCATCAAAATACCGAATATTCAGAGGTACTTTTATTTGGGGGCTATACGAAAACGTTGACCTGTAAAGACAATCTCCTGTCATGGGCTGTAGTGTCCATTACGAACTTCAAATACCAAATTTGAAACAATTCCGGTCAATAATGTCGCTGAAATCATCAAAATGCCGAATATCGGGAGGTATCGCTATATGGTGGCTGTACGAAGACGTGGACCTGCACAGACAATTTTCTGTCGTAGGCTGTAGTATCCATTACGAACTTCAAATACCAAATTTTAAACAATTTCGGTGAATAATATCGCTAAAATCATCAAAATACGCGAATATCGGGACGTATCGCTATATGGTGGCTATACGAAGACGTGGACCTGCACAGACAATTTTCTGTCATATGCTGAGGTATCCATTAAGAACTTCAAATACCAAATTTGAAACAATTCCGGTCAATAATGTCGCTAAAATCATCAAAATACCGAATATCGGGAGGTACCATTATATGGGGGCTGTACGAAGAGGTGGACCTGCACGGACAATCTCCTGTCAAAGGCTGTAGTGTCCATTTTGAACTTCAAATACCAATTTTGAAACAATTCCGGTGAACAATGTCGCTAAAATCATCAAAATACCGAATATAGGGAGGTACCATTATATGGGGGCTATACGAAGACGTGGACCTGCATAGACAATTTTCTGTCACAGGCTGTAGTATGCATTACGAACTTCAAATACCAAATTTGAAACAAATTCGGTGAATAATGTCGCCAAAATCATCAAAAAACCGAATATCGGGACGTATCGCTATATGGTGGCTATACGAAGACGTGGACCTGCACAGACAATTTTCTGTCATATGCTGAGGTATCCACTAAGAACTTCAAATACCACATTTGAAACAATTCCGGTCAATAATGTCGCTAAAATCATCAAAATACCGAATATCGGGAGGTACCATTATATGGGGGCTGTACGAAGAGGTGGACCTGCACGGACAATCTCCTGTCAAAGGCTGTAGTGTCCATTTTGAACTTCAAATACCAATTTTGAAACAATTCCGGTGAACAATGTCGCTAAAATCATCAAAATACCGAATATAGGGAGGTACCATTATATGGGGGCTATACGAAGACGTGGACCTGCATAGACAATTTTCTGTCACAGGCTGTAGTATGCATTACGAACTTCAAATACCAAATTTGAAACAAATTCGGTGAATAATGTCGCCAAAATCATCAAAAAACCGAATATCGGGAGTACCTTTATATGGGGCCTATACCAAAATGTGGACCGACCTACATGGCCCATTTTCAATACCAAAGGTTCTGCAGACATATTATACATTTGAGTAAAATTTGATCAATCTACTGCATTTCGTCCGGATGCTAGAGTGATTTCTACAGATGGACAGACGTACTGACGGTGGAGGGTCCAATATATTTTTTTAAATCCAATATTTTTTTTTAAATCTACTTTTCAGTTAACCTTGGGAATTTTTTTTAAATCCTCTTTTATGTTGACCTTTGTTAATTTTCGCTTTTCTGCTGATATCTTATCTTCAAAAAAATCCGTGTTTCTGACGTCCTTGAAGAGTAATTTTTTTTCAAAAATCAACGGTTCTGTTATCCTTGAGAAAATTTTTTTTTATATTCTTGTCTCTATATATATTATATTTATTTAGATATTTTTTTTTTTTTTTTTTTGTAAAAATCACCCCTGTCCCCTTTAAAAAAATAGAATTTTTTTAAATCAACAACAAAATATTTTTTTAGGAACTATCCATTATATCGGCTTTTGAAACGAATATTTTTATTTCTCAAATTCAAGTTTAAAAATATTTTTTTTAATCCACGTTGGGCGCCATTTTCATTATTTCTAATTTAATGTATTATTTCTTAACTTCTATTTTTGTATTATCGTAGGAAAACATTTTTTAAAAACACACATTGGGCTCCATTTTTAAAATTTCTAATTTTAATATTCACATCGTTTTGATCTTAGACGAAAACATTGTTTCTTAATCTGAATTTTTGTGGTACCTCAGTAAAATATTTTGAAAACTCCACGTTGGGCGCCATTTTATTATTTTTTTGTTAATTTAATATATTTACGTTCTTTTTTGTCTTTCAGAAACGTCTTATTTATTTATTTGCAATTTTGTGTTTTAGGTCAGGAATTTATTTGCTTTAAATTCACGTTGGGCGCCTTAAAAACCCTTGTTTTTTAATCTACCTTTTTGTGGTACCCCAAGAAAAAATATATATTTCCCAATTAACATTGGGCGCCATTTTCAAAAATTTCCAATTAAATCTCCTTAAATCTCCCATTCTACTCATTTTTTCTTTATTCTTTTTCCCTTTTCACTGGCGTACAAAATAAAAGGAGATGTTACACAATATCCTGCACTTAAGGTTTGCGTGGTCCTTGAGAAAAATATTTTGTGGTACCTCAAGAAAAAAATCCACGTTGGGCGCCATTTTTTTTTCATCAATAAAGAAATGTCTATTTTTAAAAAAAAAAAAAATCACATTTTCAAAAATTTCTTATTTTATCTCCTTTCCAATTCTAGTCATTTTTTCATTATTCTTTTTCCCTTTTCCCAGGCATACAAAATAAAAGAAGATGTTAATGTTTGCGTGGTCCTTGAGAAAAATATTGTCTCTTAATTTGCAATTTTGTGGTACCTCAAGAAAAAAATCCACGTTGGGCGCCATTTTTATTATATTTAATTTAATATATTAATATATTAAATATTAATATAATAAATATATAATATTTATTTGCAAGAAAATATTTTTTTTTTTTAAAAAGAAATTCAAATTGGGCGCCATTTTCAAAAATTTCTAATTTAACACGCTTTTCCATTCTTCTCATTTTTTCTTTTTTTCTGGTATAAAAAAAATATAAAGAAGAGATCACACAATATACTGCACTTGATGTTTTTTTCACAAATAAAGAAATGCCTATATTTTTTAAAAAATTCACATTGGGCGCCATTTTCAACAATTTCTAATTTAACCTCCTTTTCTTTTTTCTTAATTTTTTCCCTTTTTTCTGTCATAAACAAATAAAGAAGAGATCACACAATATCCTGCACTTTATGTTTTTTTCGCCAATAAAGAAATGTCTATATTTTTTAAAAAATTCACATTGGGCGCCACTTTCAAAATTTTTAATTTAACCTCATTTTCCAATCTTCTCACTTTTTTCCTACTTCCTTTTTTCATTTTCTAACATAAAAAAATAAACGAAGAGGTTACACAATATCCTGCACTTGATGTTTTCTCAGCAACAAAGAAATGTCCATTTGTTGCTGTTTGTTTTGTTGTTTTCTTTTGCCCGCCTTATTGCACCATGAGGATTATTGTTTCTGGTTACTGTCAATAGTTGCTATTATTCAGCTGCAGCTCTTTGCAGTGAAAATTTTCTTACTTCTTTTTGTTTTTGCCCGTCCTAAGAAAAATTGCTTTGTTTATAGGGGAAAAACAATTAAGTTCTTTACAACTACTTCAATTTATCTTTAGTTTCGTTGGGATTTTTTTTTAATTCTTCTTTTTTTTGCTATACCCAATGCTGTAGTTAACTTCTTTCAAAGTATCGTTTTCTTTAAAGATAACTTTCTGGAATACCAAAAAAAGAAAAATATTGTAATTTTCTATTGTGTTGTGGGGCGGGGGGTGTTAGCAGAATTAATGAAAATAGAGTACATTCAATAGCAGCAACAGCATCATTATCAGAGTTTCCTTTCTTAGCTGGGGGATGGAATAACATTGGCATTACCTTGTCGAGATAGGTGGAATGTATAATGTTTATAATTAAAAATAGTATCGAATGGTGGGGAGGAAATCTTATGGCAACTGCATGAAATTAATAACCTCAGGGAGAGCCTTGGGGTACATTAAGAAAATTAATCGAAAATAAAAATTGGATAAAATTTAAGGAGAGCAAATTGGCATTTTCTATAGCGGCAGACATTTGGGAGAAATTTATTATTTTTATTATTTATTATTTTTATATTATTTTTATTATTATTTTTATTATTATTATTATTATTATTCTTATTCTTGTTCTTATTATTATTATTATTATTATTATTATTATTATTATTATTATTATTATTATTATTATTATTATTATTATTATATTATTATTATTATTATATTATTATTATTATTTTATATTTATTATTATTATTATTATTATTATTATTATATTATTATTATTATATTATTATTATTATTATTATTATTATTATTATTATTATTATTATTATTATTATTATTATTATTATATTATTATTATTATTATTATTATTATTATTATTATTATTATTACTATTATATTATTATTATTATTATTATTATTATTATTATTATTATTATTTTATTATTATTATTATTATTATTATTATTATTATTATTATTATTATTATTATTATTATTATTATTATTATTATTATTATTATTATTATTATTATTATTACTTATTATTATTATTTTAATTACTATTATTATTATTATTATTATTTTAATTACTGTTATTATTTATTATTATATTATTATTATTATTAATTATATTATTATTATTATTATTATTACTATTATTATTATATATTATTATTATTATTATTATTATATTATTATATTATTAGTATTATTATTATTATTATTATTATTATATATTATTATATTTAATTATTATATTATATTTTAATTACTATTATATTATTATATTATATATTTTATCTTATTATTATTTATATTATTATTATTAGATTATTATATTATTATTATTATTATTATATATTTATTCTATATTATTATTTATTATTATTCTTATATTATTATTATTAATATTATTATTATTATTATTATATTTATTATTATATATTATTATTATCTTATTATTCTTATTATTATATTATTATTATATATTTATTATTATTATTATTATTATATTATATTATTTATATTATTATATTATTATTATTATTATTATTATTATTATTATATATTTATTATTATGTATTATTAGTATTAATATTTTATTAGATTTATTATTATTATTATTATTATTGTTATTATTATTATTATTATTATTATATTATTATTATTATTATTATTATTATTATTATATTATTATTATTATTATTATTGTATTAGTATTATTATTATTATTATTATTATTATTATTATTATTATTATTATTATTATTATTATTATTATTATTATTATTATTATTATTAACTAAAGCAAACTACTTATTGGGACGTATAAGTGTTGTCGTCAATCATACGTTGGCAAGTGAGTAGTGTTGGTAATTCAAAGAACAAAGAAATGTCGCATACTTTTAGGCGACCGCACAGACAATGATAAAACTCCATGTTATTTTGACAATAATAAGTAAAAAAACTATAAGTTCGGTCGGGCCTAACTTTGAATAACCTCCACGAATATATTTCCAATTTAAAAAAAAAATATAAAAATTCTGTAAAAATCTTAAAAATACCGAATGTAGCCGTTATATTAGGGTCTATACGACGACGTGGACATGCATAGCCAACTTTTTCCATTACAATATTCAAATTCTGTTTATGATGTCGCTAAAATCATCGAAATACCGAATATAGGGAGGTACCATGGGGGTTATACCAAAACGTGGACCAGCACAGACATTTTTCTGTCATAGGCTGTAGTATCCATTGCGAACTTCAAAAATACCAAATTTGATACAATTCCGGTGAATAATGTTGCTAAATCATCAAAATACCGAATATCGGGAGGTACTGTTGTATGGGGGCTATAGGAAGACGTGGACCTGCACAGACAATTTTCTTTCGTAGGCTGTAGTATCCATTGCGAACTTCAAATACCAAATTTGAAAGAATTCCGGTGAATAATGTCGCTAAAATCATCAAAATACCGAATATTGGGAGATACCGTTATATGGGGGCTACACCAAAACGTGGACCTACACAGAATACTTTCTTTCATAGATTGCAGTATCCATTACGAACTTCAAGTACCAAATTTGAAACAATTTCGGTGAATAATGTCGCTAAAATCATCAAAATACCGAATATCGGGAGGTACTTTTATATGGGGGCTATACAAAGACGTGGACCTGCACAGACAATTTTCTGTCATAGGTATAATAATAGAGACTAACATGAGTATTATTTAAATAACCTCCAATGGTATTTGGGGCGTATGAGTGTTGTCGTCAATCATACGCTGGCTGCCAAACTTAAAAGTACCGTTCATACCTGTGTCTGTAACACAGTTTTGTCTGTCTCCATAAAACAATAATATGTGACAGCCCCCCCAAAAGAAACTATACTTGGCACAGTTGTTTCATTTACCAAAATCGCTTTAAAAGTCTACCTCCCAAAAAAAAAAAACTCTCCATTTGCGGAATTTATTGTCGAAACATGTTCTGCTGGAAAAGGAACAAACAAACAGGCAAAAAGGTAACTTGGCGGTTGGTGGTTTCATTTTGCGACAAGCTGAAAAAACACGTGACTACCAGTATCGCATGCTATGTATTTCCTTTTCAAAAAAAGAGAACGGCAAAAGGATATGAAAGGAAAGCGTGTCGGATTTTTCCTTTTTTTGTCAGTGTCAGTTGTACATGAAATTGTAAACGTCCATGTTGTGTTGTCATTTAGCTTCGTTTTTGGTGTCACATGGTAAAATATTCACAGAGGATTTTTTGGAAGTCGTCGATATTGGGATACTGTTTGGGGGGAATGTGTGGTGGAGATTTTTGGGGGATATCTTTTTCGTCTTGTGAGGAGATCTTTTTTTTTATTTCAAAAGTTGAGATTTTTCTTTTGATAAAAAAAGAAACTCAAAGGAAATGCTCTGATTTCAATTTAGATATATGAGCAAGGTCTTTTTTTCGGTAAATAAATTTAAAAAAATACAAGTTTAAATAGTCCTTTATTTTATATTATATTTTTTATAAATCCACGTTCAAGATGTCCTTTAGAAAAATGTTTTTATAAATCCACGTTCAAGATGTCCTTTAGAAAAATGTTTTTATAAATCCACGTTCAAGATGTCCTTTAGAAAAATGTTTTTATAAATCCACGTTCAAGATGTCCTTTAGAAAAATATTTTTTAAAGACCCACTTTCAAGTAGTCCTTTAGAAAAATATTTTTTTTTAAAAATCCACGTTCAAGAAGTCCTTTAGAAAAATATTTTTTTTAAAAATCCACGTTCAAGAAGTCCTTCAGAAAAATATTTTTTATAAATCCACATTCAAGATGTCCTTTAGAAAAATATTTTTTATAAATCCACGTTCAAGATGTCCTTTAGAAACATATTATTTTTAAAAATCCACGTTAAAGTAGTTCTTAAGAAAAATATTTTTTTTTATTTTTTTTAAATATATTTTTATAAAAATCCACGTTCAAGAAGTCCTTCAAAAAAATATTTTTTTAAAAATCCACGTTCAAGAAGTCCTTTAGAAAAATATTTTTTTTTAAAAATCCAGGTTCAAGAAGTCCTTTAGAAAAATATTTTTTAAAAATCCACGTTCAAGAAGTCCTTTAGAAAAATATTTTTTTTTAAAAATCCAGGTTCAAGAAGTCCTTTAGAAAAATATTTTTTAAAAATCCACGTTCAAGAAGTCTTTTAGAAAAATATTTTTTATAAATCCACATTCAAGATGTTTTTTAGAAAAATATTTTTTATAAATCCACGTTCAAGATTTTCTTTAGAAAAATATTTTTTTTAAAAATCTACGTTAAAGTAGTCCTTTAGAAAAATATATTTTAAAAAATCCACGTTCAAGAAATCCTATAGAAAAATATTTTTTATAAATCCACGTTCAAGATGTCCTTCAGAAAAATATTTTTTATATTTAAAATAATAAATAATAAAATAAAATTTAAAAAAAAAATGTAAAAATTATGGCGTTTGACTTTGTTGCAGTTGTTTTTTTTTTTAACTCACTCTGTATATAAATTCCTGACGTTTAGATAAGATTTAGACTCTTGAAGTCTTGTAGGACCTATAGTATAATTGCATGACAAATAATTTGCTAGAACATTTTGACTTGCTACAATCCCATTAAGTCCTATTTAAAACTGCATTTTTTAAAACTATATTCCCTTCGAATGCGGATTCAAAAAAGTTTTCTTATTTCTATAATTGTTCTGTATTTTTATTTTTTCCTTTCTAAAAAGATAACCCCTGCTTTCAACTGCAATCGTTTGTTTATTCCTCCTCTCCTTGTGTTTTACATTTTAAATTACAATGTTTTTGTTGTTGTACTTTGGCGGCTGTGGTGGAACGCGCGGTAGTCGCGGTGATATTCTTGGTTTTGCATGATATGGCTTTTTAATGTCGTCTGCACTTGGCGGCGCTGATTCTTCTATTTTTTTCGCTTTTTTTCTTCAATCATTTGTGTTTCTTGCAAACATCCTTCCTTCCTGCATCCTGCCCGCCGCCTGATGGTAACGATATAATGTTTTTAACATGTTGTTATTGCTTTCGTGTCTGTGTGTTGTCTATCCCAGCAGTAGCAGTAGCAGCAGCAATAACTACAAGAACATAGTTTCCGATATGCCTGCCTGACTGCCTGACTACTAAACTTCTGATGTCATTTTAATTTTCTTCTCTGGTTCAATTTCCAGTGGTGGCTTCAGGTTGTTTTTCATAGTTCGTTCCATGTAAGAAATGTCATTTTAATATGGGTTTGTGTTTGAGTATGTGTGTGTGTGAGAGTGGGTTTATATATGCATATTTATCCTTTCTTTGTTTCGTGCTCACATCCTTATTTGTATTGTGTTTTGGGTGGATGATTTTTGTCTAGAAGTTGTTGACATTCGTTGATAGAAATCTGTGTAATCAATGTAACCCCCGCCCCCACCCTCGTCAATCTTGTAAACAGCAAATAAATCAATACAAGGTAAACAAATTTAAGATACTGCAGATACTTTGGACGTGGGTTTTTAAAAATTATTTTTCTAAGGAAATAATTGAATGTGGATTTAAATAAAAAATTCGTAAGGATTACTTGAAAGTGGGTTTTTAAAAAATATTTTTTTTTAAGAACTACTTGAACGAGGATTTTTAAAAAAATATGTTTGTAAAGGGCTAATTGAACGTGGATTAAAAAAAAAATTTTCAAGGACTACTTGAAAGTGGAACGGGGAATTTAAAAAAATAAATTTTCTAAAGAATTATTTGAACGGGGATTTTTAAAAAAAAAAAAATATTTTTCTAAAGAACTACTTAAATGTGAATTTTTAAAAATATTTTTCTAAAAGACAACTTGAAAGTGGATCTTTTAAAAATATTTTTCCAAAACACTCCTTTAGAGCGGATTTTGAAAAATTTTTTTTTTAAAGAACTACTTTAATGTGAATTTATAAAAATATTTTCTAAAGGACAACTTGAAAGTGGATTTTTTAAAAATATTTTTCCAAAGCACTACTTTAAAGCGGATTTTGAAAAAAATATTTTTTAAAGGACTTCTTGAACGTGGATTTTTAAAAAAATATTTTTCTAAAGAACTACTTTAATGTAAATTTATAAAAAATATTTTTTTAAAGAACTACTTTAATGTGAATTTTTAAAAAATATTTTTCTAAAGGACATCTTGAACGTGGATTTAAAAAAAAAACAAATTCCAAAGGACTACTTAAACGTTGATTTAAAAAAATTCCAAAGGACTACTTAAACGTTGATTTAAAAAAAAATCCAAAGGATTTCTTACTTAGACGTGGATTTTTAAAAAAATATTTTTCTAAAGGACTTCTTGAACGTGGATTTTTAAAAAAATATATTTTAAAGGACTTCTTGAACGTGGAATTTAAAAAAATAAATTTTCTAAAGAATTATTTGAACGGGGATTTTTAAAACAATATTTTTCTAAAGAACTACTTTAATGTGAATTTTTAAAAATATTTTTCTAAATGACAACTTGAAAGTGGATTTTTTAAAAATATTTTTCCAAAGCACTAAAGTAGTGCGGATTTTGAAAAAAATATTTTTTAAAGGACTTCTTGAACGTGGATTTTTAAAAAAATATTTTTCTAAAGAACTACTTTAATGTGAATTTTTAAAAAATATTTTTCTAAAGGACATCTTGAATGTGGATTTATAAAAAATATTTTTCTAAAGGACATATTGAACGTGAATTTAAAAAAAAAAACAAATTCCAAAGGACTACTTAAACGTTGATTTAAAAAAATTCCAAAGGATTACTTAAGCGATAATTTAAAAAAAAAATCCCAAGGACTCCTTAGTTAGACGTGGATTTTTAAAAAAAATTATTTTAAAGGACTTCTTGAACGTGGATTTTTAAAAAAATATTTTTTAAAGGACTTCTTGAACGTGGATTTTTTAAAAAAAATATTTTTCTAAAGAACTACTTTAATGTGGAATTTTAAAAAATATTTTTCTAAAGGACTTCTTGAACGTCGATTTATAAGATATATTTTTCTAAAGGACTTCTTGAACGTGGATTTATAAAAAAATATTTTTCTAAAGGACTTTTTGAACGTGGATTTATAAAAAAATATTTTTCTAGAGAACTTCTTGAACGTGGATTTATAAAAAATATTTTTCTAAAGGACTTCTTGAACGTGGATTTATAAAAATATTTTTCTAAAGGACTTTTTGAACGTGGATTTATAAAAATATTTTTCTAGAGGACTTCTTGAACGTGGATTAATAAAAAAATATATTTTTATATATTTTGGATTTATAAAAAATATTTTTCTAAAGGACTTCTTGAACGTGGATTTATAAAAATATTTTTCTAGAGGACTTCTTGAACGTGGATTAATAAAAAAATATATTTTTATATATTTTGGATTTATAAAAAATATTTTTCTAAAGGACTTCTTGAACGTGGATTTATAAAAATATTTTTCTAGAGGACTTCTTGAACGTGGATTAATAAAAAAATATATTTTTATATATTTTGGATTTATAAAAAATATTTTTCTAAAGGACTTCTTGAACGTGGATTTATAAAAATATTTTTCTAGAGGACTTCTTGAACGTGGATTAATAAAAAAATATATTTTTATATATTTTGGATTTATAAAAAATATTTTTCTAAAGGACTTCTTGAACGTGGATTTATAAAAAAATATATTTTTATATATTTTGGATTTAAAAAAAAATATTTTTCTGAAGGACTTCTTGAACGTGGATTTATAAAAAAATATTTTTTTAAAAGACTTCTTGAACGTGGATTTATAAAAAAATATGTTTCTAAAGGACTTCTTGAACGTGGATTTATAAAAAAATATTTTTCTAAAAGACTTCTTGAACGTGGATTTATAAAAAATATTTTTGTAAAGGACATCTTGAACGTGGATTTATAAAAAATATCTTTCTAAAGGTCTTCTTGAACGTGGCTTTATAAAAAAATATTTTTCTAAAGGTCTTCTTGAACGTGGATTTATAAAAAAGAATTTTTCTAAAAGACTTTTTGAACTTGGATTTATAAAAAAATATTTTTTTAAAAGACTTCTTGAACGTGGATTTTTAAAAAATATTTTTCTAAAGGACTTCTTGAACGTGGGTTTATAAAAAATATTTTTCTAAAAGACATCTTGAACGTGGATTTATAAAAAATATTTTTCTAAAGGACTACTTGAACGTGGAATTTTAAAAAGTATTTTTCTAAGCAAATAATTGAATGTGGATTTAAAAAAATTGTAAGGACTACTTGAAAGTGGGTTTAAAAAATATTTTTCTAAAAGACATCTTGAACGTGGATTTATAAAAAATATTTTTCTAAAGGACTACTTGAACGTGGAATTTTAAAAAGTATTTTTCTAAGCAAATAATTGAATGTGGATTTAAAAAAATTGTAAGGACTACTTGAAAGTGGGTTTAAAAAATATTTTTCTTAAGGACTTTTCTAAAGGAATACTTGAGCGTGGATTTTTAAAAATTATTTATTATATTATGCCCAAGGCTGCAATACACACTCCAGAATATTTTCGCTATAATATTCGTCATTTATTCTGAGGCCACGTATTATTATTCTAATAATACGAGCGGCCATCCCGACCATCGGCTGTAATGGCGGCCCACATTGTAAAAAATATAATGAGCTGTCATTGGAATAATTTTAACAGCAATCGGACAAGTGGCTTAGAAATGACAGCAGTCTGAAATTGGTTGCAGTTTTTCATCTCACCCTGTATTTCAAAATATTTATGATCCTTTCTTATCAAATCCTATTTTTTTAAATTTATTTCAGAATTGTAAACTTCAACTATTTTCATGTCCATTAAACCTCTCTTGAAATTTAATAGTTGTTATTTATTTATAGCTATTTACTAAACGTTTTCTCCATCTTCTCTTCTCTTTACAGCCAGTCTCATTGGCATTGACACTATACACCATCAAACGCTGTCGGGTCAAGAGATTGACCAAATGAATGACCATCAATTGGATAAAGTTTGTAATAATGTCAGCGTTTTCTATCGCGTTACACCGCGTCACAAGCTGGCCATTGTAAAATCGTTGCAACGCACCGGCAACATTGTAGGCATGACCGGTGATGGAGTGAACGATGGTGTGGCTCTGAAGAAGGCGGACATCGGTATTGCCATGGGCAAAAATGGCACGGATGTGTGCAAGGAGGCGGCGGATATGATATTGGTCAATGATGATTTTCATACAATAATGTAAGTACATGTATGGGGAAGGGGGAGGGAAAACATGATTTTATAATTTTCTTTAATTTTTTTTAATTATTTTATTATTTATAATATTTTATTTTTTATAATATTTTATTTTTTAAAATATTTTTTTAATTTTTTTTTTGTAATTTTTTCATTTTAAATATTTATTTTCTAAACATAAAATTAATATTTTCTTTACAATTTATACTTTTTCAGTTTTTAATGTATATGTTATTTAATTAATATTTTTTTATTTTTTTTTTAATTGAATTAAAAATAGTAATTATGTTTTCAACATACATTTTTTAATTAAAACTTTTTTTTAATTTTTATTTTTTAAAATTAAATTTTTATTTTTTGTACTTATTTTCAGTTTTTATTTTTTAATTAAATTTTATTTATTTTTATGTTTTTAATATTTTTTTAATTAATTGCTATGTTTTTCATTTAAATTTTTAATTATTTTTGAATATTATTTAATTATTTGTTGTTTAAAACTTTTTATGATTATGTTTTATATTTATTTTTTTAATTATTAAAATTATTACTAAAAAATAAACTATTTTTTAATATTTTTTAAATTTAAATGTTTATGTGTTTTTTATAAAAGTTAATTTTTTTTATAATTTAAACTTATGTTTAAGTTGTTTTAAGCTAAAAGTTAAAATCTTTATATTTTATTATAAACATTATATATTTTGATTATAATGTTTATATTTTTACTTTATTTGTTTATTTAAATAAATTTTTTTAATTTAATTTTATGGTTTTTTTTTTAAATTTAACATTTTTTAATATCTATTTTTATTTTAGTTTTTATTATTTTAGTCTTCATTCATCCTTTTTTATATAGTTTTTTTTTATCTCTGAAATTTTTTAATCAATTTATGTTTTTAATATTTTTTTTGAACTGAATTTTTTATGTTTTCAATTTCAATTTTTTAATATTTTTATCATTTTTTTATTAAAATATTATTTAATTTTTTTAACATTAGGTTTTTGTTTCAAAACTTCATATTATTAAATATAAATGTGCTTTTTTTTTAATTTTTATTATTTTATTTCTTATTATTTTATTGTTTAAATATTTTTTAAATTAATTTTTTTTTTTTGTTAATTTAAGTTTTTATTTATTTTTAATACTCATTTTTATTTTTTAATTTTTTTTTTTTTTTTTTGGTATAAATTTTTTTTAATTTATTTTTTTGGCAATTTTAATTGTTTAAAACGTTAATTTTGTAATATAAACTATAATTCTTTTTGTATATATATATATATATATATATATATATATATATATATATATATATATATATATATATATATATATATATATATATATATATATATATATATATATATATATATATTTTTTTTTTTCTTTTTTTTTTTTTTGATATTTCCTATATCTTTTAATTATATTTTATAAATTACACAGTTTTATATTTTTTTAAATTAGTTTATTTTTTAATATAAATATTTTATTATTTAACACTTTTTGAATTGACATATTTATGTTTTTTTTTTTAATTTAAATTTCTATTTTTTATTATTTTATTTTTTTTTTCCACTTTTTTTATTATTATTCAAATTTTTAATTTAAAATGTTTATTTCTTAATTTAAATTTAAATTTTTTATTTTTAATTTTATTTTTTAAGACTTAATTTAATTATTATTTTCTATTATTATTTTATTGTTTAAAATATTATTTAATCTTTTAACATATTTTTTTAATATTTTTAATTAAATTTTTTATGTGTCTTTATTATAAATTTGTATTGTTTTCCTTATCATTTTATTAATTATTTCTAATTTTTATTATTTTTATTAAAATTTTACTTTAAATATTATTTCCTTTTAAATTATTTAGTTTATTTTTAAATATTAACATATTTTTTTTTATTTAAATTTATATTTTTTATTTTTTTTTTCTATTTTTTTATTAGTATTATTATCAAATTTTTAATTTAAAATGTTTTATTTTTTAACTTAAAATGTTATTTCCTAATTTAAATTTTAATTTTTATTTTTTTAAGACTTAATTTAATTATTATTTTTATTATTATTTTATTGTTTAAAATATTATTGAAAAGATTTTTAACATGTTTTTTTAATATTTTTAATTAAATTTTTTATGTTTTTGTTTTTAAATTTTTATTGTTTTTCTTATCATTTTATTAATTATTACTATTTTTTATTATTTTTATTAAATTTTTAGTTTAAATATTATTTCCTTTTAAATTTTTTTATTATTTTTTATATTTTTTAATACTTTTCAAATTAAAATTTTTGTGTTTTTTTTTTAAATTTTGATATTTTGTTGTTATTTTATTAATTATTTCTATTTTTATTTTATTATTATTTGTATTCAAATTTTGATTGAAATATTATTTATTTTTTAGACTTGAATTTTTATTTTTTTTATTTTTTTTTTTTAATTTTTAAATTACAATTTTTGATGTTCTTTTAATTGTTATTAATTTTTTATTTCTTATCATTTTATTGTTTGAATTATTATTTAATTATTTTAACATACATTTTGATTATTTATTTTTTATAATGATTAATATTTTTTGAATTTACATATTTATTGTTTATTTAAATTATCATTTTGTTTTTAATATATTATTAATTATTTCTATGTTTATTTTATTATTATTTTTTATAAAATGTTGAATTTAATAATTATTAATTGTTTAGACTTAATTTTTTATTTTTAAATTTATATTTTCGTATTTTATTTAAATTGTTATTGTTATATATTATTTCTATTCTATATATATTATTCCTATTTTTATTTTATTATTTTTTTTTCTATTTTTTTAATATAAATGTTAATATAATTATTTTGTTATTATTATTTATTTTTTGGTTTTTTTATATTTAATTTAATTATTTTATTTAGTTTTTTAATATTTCTTAAATATAGATTTTTATTTTTTTATTTTTAATAGTTATTTATTAAATTAAAATAATTTTTTTGTTTTTAAGTTTGTATTTCTTTAGTTTTCTAAACATTGCTTGAAATAAATTGTTATGCCTTTTAATTATTTTTTTTTAATATTGACTATTATTTTTTAAATTTACATTTTGAACTTTAAATTTAAATAAATTTTCAATCTTTAATTTCAATTTAATTAATTAATTTTTTTTGTAATTATTATATGTCTTTAAATATTGTTTAAATTAAAATTAAAATTGTTATCTTCTTTAATTTATTTTTTTTTATTTTCATTCTTTAGTGATTTTATTTTTTTAAATTAATTTTTTATTAATTTTTCATATTCTTAAAAAAATTTTTAATTTTTTTTGTTGTTGTTAAATTTTCAATTTTAAATATTATTAAATATTTTAAAACTTAAATTTTTATGATTTATAATTATTACTTTTCTAATTTTTCTTAAATTTAAATGTTTATATTTTTTTTTTGTAAATTTTAATTTTTAATTAAATATATTATTTATTTTTTGAAAAAAATGTATTTTTTCATTTGTGATTTTTCTTTATATAGTTATTTTACTTTTTAACATTTTTTAATTTAAATTTTATATATTTTAATAGTTATTTTTTATTTCGTATTACTTTTTTGGGAAATATTATATAATTTGTTTTACAGAATTTTTTTTTATTTTTTTCATTTAAAATTTCTTTTTTTAGTTTGTATATTTTTAAATTTAAATTTCTTTGTTTTTTAATCTTTTTTTATTTAATTTAAATGTTTACTTTTTTAAACAATTATAATTTATTTTGTTTTTATTAAATTTGGGTTTTTTTCCATTTTTTTATTTATATTTTAAATTTTTATCAATTTAATTCTTTTATTTTTTAAAAAACATTTTTTCTTATTTTTTCTCTTTTTTTCTTTTCAGAGCTGCAATCGAAGAAGGCAAGGCCATCTTTTACAACATCCGCAACTTTGTTCGCTTCCAGCTGAGCACCTCCATTGCGGCCCTCTCCCTGATTGCCTTGGCCACCTTGATGGGCATTGCCAATCCTCTGAATGCCATGCAAATTTTATGGATCAACATTATCATGGACGGTCCACCGGCCCAGAGTTTGGGTGTGGAACCCGTCGACCACGATGTGCTCAAGCAGAAACCGCGCAACGTCAAACAGCCCATGATTACCAAATCGGTTATTGTCAATGTCCTGTTGAGTGCCAGCATAATCATTCTCGGCACCCTGTGGGTCTTTCAGCGTGAAATGGTCGATGGCTCGCTGGGCAAGACGAAACGCGACACCACCATGACCTTTACCTGTTTCGTGTTTTTCGACATGTTCAATGCTCTCTCCTGTCGCTCACAGACGAAAAGCGTTTTCACCATTGGCCTAACCTCGAATCGCATGTTCCTAATGGCCGTGGCCTTCTCAATAATCGGCCAAATGTTGGTCATCTATTTCCCACCCCTGCAGATGGTGTTCCAGACGGAGGCCCTCTCAGCCTATGACATACTCTTTTTGCTGTCGCTCACATCGTCGGTGTTGATTGTGCAGGAGATCAAGAAATGGTTCGAACGCACCATGGAACGTAAAATGTACAAGACCCGTTCCGAGCTGGATTTTGTATGACAAAACGAAAGCGCTGGAAGATTGTTGACCAAAAAATCGAATTGAATAAAATTTTGGATTTTTTTCTAAATTTCTTTTTCCGCCGTTCCCAAGAGGAGGAGGAGGAGGGGGAGGTGGAAAGGGGAAATTTTGAATAATTTTTGAAAATCACAAATTTTGAGTTCTTAAGGATAGGCAGATAAGGGAAGAGAGAGAGAGAGAAATGAGAGTAGAATGTATGTCTTATCTAAGGTTTGTTTGTAATTTTGTTTAAATATAAGCTAACGGATATAAGCAAAACAAAGAGAAGGAGAATGTGTGTCGAAAAGAGGAAAGAAAACAAAGCTGAAGAAAAAAATTGAAAAAATATTGAAAGTAAAAAAGAGTGAGAGCTTTGAGAACAGAGTATTGAGCATTTATATATTTTGAGTTATGTTACTCCCACGACAAAAGAGAGCAAATCTTTGTTTATTTCTCCGCTTTCTCTTTTTTTGTTTTCAGTTCGTCTTGTGTATAATTTTCTAATTAAGTTAGTTTTAAAATATAATTAAATATAATCTTAATCTTAATTTTTTTTAAGTTTAAATTTTTTGTACAATAATTTTAGTTGGTAGCATCAAAATGGACATTCTGATATTAAATTTCAATATTTTTTTTGTTTATTTGGACTTGAGTATTTATTGGCTTCATTTTACCGCATTATTTTCAATATTTTTTTTGTATTTTATTTTTAAATTGTATAATTATTTTTTTTTTTTGTTCATGTGTTTAAGTTTATTAGTTTAAGTAGGACAATTATTTCGTAATTGCGAAATTTGTAAAATAAACACATAAAAAATATGAAAGAAAAATTTTGAAATTGCTTTTTATTTTTATTTTTAATTTTAAACTAAAAAAATCGAAACATTTAAAAAATTTTATTCAGGCATTTGCTTGTGAACAAAATTTATGCCCTACACCACAAGGTGGTCAGGGTATTATGTCTTTGTGCATTTGTTTGTAGTAGGCAAAAGGAAACGTGATAAACCCATAGTTCCTTTTGATGATCTGCATACAATCACATTCTGAGTCGATTTATGCATGTCCGTCCGTCCGTCTGTCTGTCTGTCCGTCCGTCTGTCCATGTATTTTTGTAAACAAAGTACAATTCGCATTTATTGCCCTATCCAGATGAAATTTTGCACAAACCATTTGTTTGGCCCAAGGACGAACCCTATTGAAATTCGAGATAATCGGTCAAAATTTAGATATAGCTTCCATATATATCTTCGTACGATTTACCTTTTATTGTGCACCAAATGTGTAATATCAGTCCGAATAGTATGGAATTTTGCACATACAACCAAATTAGGCCTGAAAATAAGTATGCCAAATTTGATCGAAATCGGTTCAGATATAGCTATAGCTCCCATATATATTGTTCATCCGATTTATTATTTTTGTCCTTCGCAAGCCGTAATATGCACTCTGTAACAACAATATTTGGGGAAATATATCAAATACAGCTTAGAAATACATTTGCTAAATTTTATCGAGATCGCTTCAGATTTGGATATAGCTCCCATATATAAGTTCGTCCGATTTACCTTATATTGTACACCAAACGTCTAATATTTTTCCAAATGGGATGGAATTTGGCACTTACGACCAAATTGAGTCTAGAAGCTAGTATGTCAAATTTGGCGAAGATCGGTTCAGATATAGCTATAGCTCCCATATATATTGTTCATCCGACTTGTTATTTTTGTCCTCCGCAGCCGTATAATGCACTCTGTAACAACAATATTTGGGGAAATATATCAAATACAGCTCAGAAATACATTTGCTAAATTTTATCGAGATCGCTTCAGATTTGGATATAGCTCCCATATATAACTTCGTCCGATTTACCTTATATTGTACACCAAACGTCTAATATTTTTCCAAATGGGATGGAATTTGGCACTTACGACCGAATTGAGTCTAGAAGCTAGTATGTCAAAATTGGTGAAGATCGGTTCAGATATAGCTATAGCTCCCATCATCCGATTTATTATATTTGTTACCCACAGTCGTAATATGCACTCCGTAACAACGATATTCAGGGAAATATATCAAATACAGCTCAGAAATATCCTAGCCAAATTTTATCGAAATCGGTTCCGATTTGGCTATAGCTCCCATATATATCTTTATCCGATTTCAAATTAATTGTGCACCAAATAGGCAATACAATTCCTAATTTAAAAGATACAAATGCTTCATATGAGAAAATATGAAGGAAATGTTTGTACAGTACATAAATTTATCGAAATCTTTTGAGATTTTAAAATAAAAGTAGACTAATTGAAAAGACGAAGGTTTTCCTGCTAGCAAAATTGTACAGTACATATATATGCCAAATTTAAAATGAAGCTCCGAAGCTCTTTTAAAAAAATTTGGAAAAAATTTCTCGTGTATTTGAATATTTCTGCATATTTTATTTTAGTTATTTTTTTTTCAAAAAAATATTTAAAAACGAATTTCATATCGAGATTTTCGACTTTTTATGTCTTTCCGAAAATTATCTCATTTCAGAATAACAATTTAAATTCAAACCCCCATAATTTAATAATCCTCTGACAACTTTTAAAATTGCAAAAACAACAAAAAAATTAATAACAAGAACAACAAAACTCAACTCAGTATTATTCATGGTGTGATATTAATTTATAACCACAAACCGCATGAAAAAAAGTATTATTTAAGCGTTTTTATGTTCAAACTCATTATTTAACATTTTTTTGTTGTGTGTGTGTGTGTGTGTGTGTTTGTTTGTCGGTGCCAAACAAATAACAATAGTAATAAAAATGAAATAATAACAACAATTGCAATTAATAAAAATAAAAATTATTAAAGTACCACTTATTACATGGCAAATGCATACAACCCACACTCGCACCCGCACACCCAGTGAGAATTACTTTGGCCTGTGGTTGCAATTCCAGAATGTTTCAAAATGGTTATCTGTATTATTTTGATCAACTTACTTTTCTTACTTACTTTTTTTTTTTTTTTTTTTTTTGTTTGCCAGAAATGTTTAATTTCCCGTGTGCATAATTAATTTAAATTTATTTTTATTAGTAATTGCACAAATAAACATAAATATGAAATTAATCATACATGTCGACTACTGTTGGTTGGCAAACACGGGTGCTAACGACATCTAGTGGGCTGGAGGAAGATTTATGATAAACGGATTGTGAATTATGCAGACTTTTAAAACAATTATTTTTCTGTCGATTAGAAGTCATTTTAAAAAATTAAAAGTGGATTTCTTTTAAATCGTTTATTTGTAGCACCTCGTGGACCTGTATTAAACAAGGATTTTGTAAAACATATATTTTTCAAGGTGGATTAAAAAAATAAATACTTTCAAAAAAAAAATTCAATGTCTATAAAAAAATATATATAATATATATAAATATATAAAAAAATATATAAAATATATAATATAATATATTATATATAAATATATAAAAATATATATAATATATATAAAAAAATATAGCTTAAAAAATCATTTTTTCAAAATCTGCTCAAACCGGGACTTAACGTTTTTTTTTTCAAGGTCGGTACAAATGCGAATTTTTTTACAAAAACATTTTTTTCCAAGTCTTTAAAAAATGTGGACTTAAAAAAAATTATATATTTTTTCTTCCAAAAACCACATTAACGTGGATTAAAAAAAAATATAATTTTTCCAATGGCCACATAAATGTGGATTTAAAAAAATATTTTTTCCAAAGACCACATAAACGTGTATTTTTTTCAAGGTATGCTCAAACGAGGATTTAAAAAATGTATTTTTCAAGGTCTAAACAAATGTGGATTCTTTAAAAAAATATTTTTTCAAGGTCTGAACAAATTTAAATTTTGTGAAAAATACTTTTCCTGGTCTATACAGCCGTTGATTTAAAACTAATATTTTTTCAAGGTCTGTGCAAATGTGAAATATTGTGAAAAATATTTTTCCAAATCTATACAGCCGTTGACTTAAAATATATAATATTAAAATATATAAATATTTTTTCAAGGTTTACATAAGTTTACAAGGGCCTTATAAATGCATTTTTTTAAATATTATTTTCATGGTTCACATCTACGTGGATTTTTTTAAAAGTATTTTTTCAAGGACCATATAAATGTGGATTTTTTAAATCATATTGTTTCAAGGTCTAGGTAAACGTGGATTTAAAAAAATATATTTTTTAAGGTCTACGTAAACGTAGATTTAAAAAAAAAAATTAAGGTCTGCATAAACGTGGATTTGAAAACAAAATATTTTTAAGGTCTACGTAAACGTAGATTTAAAACAAAATATTTTTTAAGGTCTACATAAACGTGGATTAAAAAAAATATTTTTTAAGGTCTGCATAAACGTAGATTTTGAAACAAAATATTTTTTAAGGTCTACATAAACGTGGATTAAAAAAAATATTTTCTTAAGGTCTGCATAATCGTGGATTTTAAAACAAAATATTTTTAAGGTCTACTAAATGTGGATTAAAAAAATATTTTTTGCAAGATATATACAAACGTAAATATTTTTTTTAAGTCTACACAAAAGTGGATTTGAAAAAAAAGTTTTCAAGGCATAGACATAATATTTTTTTTCAATGACCACATAAACGTGGATTTTTTAAATAATGGTTTTTCTTAAACCACATAAACATGGTTTTTTAAATAATAGCTTTTTTTTAAAAACCACATAAACGTGGATTTTTTAATTAAAAATTTTTAAAGGTCCACAAAAACATGAATTTAAAAAATATATATTGTTTAAAGGTCTACATAAACGGGGATTTAAAAATAATATATTTTTTTCAATGTCTACATAAAAGTGGATTTAAAAAAAATATGTTTTCAAGTACCAAATAAATGCAGATTTTAAAGAAAAATATTTTTTTGCAAGGACCACATAAACATATATTTTTAAATAATGTTTTACATAAAGACCACAGTAACGCGGATTGTTAAAAAATATTTTTTTCAAGGTTTAAAAAACATATTTTTTTCAATGACCACACAAACGTGGATTTAAAAAAAATATATTTTTTTTTTCAAGGTCTACATAAACGTGGATTTAACAAAATTATTTTTTTAAGGTCTACATAAACATGGATTTAACTAAAATATTTGGATTTTTTGAATAACATTTTGTTCAAGGATCTCAATAACGTGTTTTTTTAAATAATACATTTTAAACACAAAAACGTGATTTTTTTAAATAATATGTTTTATATCACAAAAACAAGTAACGTTTGTCTCTAAAAACGTGGATTTTTTAAACATGGATTTTGACATATTTTTTCAAGATTTTTAAATATTTTTCTCCACATAAACGTGGATTTGTAAATATTTTTTTAAAAGATTTTCAAATATTTGTTTCCACTTAAACGTGGATTTTTAAAAATTTTATTAAAGATTTTCAAAATTTTTTTTAAAAGAATTTCAAATATTTTTTTCCACATAAACGTGGATTTTAAAAAATATATTTTTAAGATTTTAAATATTTTTTTAAAGATTTTAAAAAATTTTTTCCACATAAACGGGGATTTTTTTTTTAAGATTTTAAAATATTGGATTTTAAAATATTATTTTTTAAAATATTTTTTCCACATAAACGTGGATTTTAAAATATTATTTTTTTAAAAAATTTTCCCACATAAATGTGGATTTTTTAATATTTTTTTCCAAATAAACGTGGATTTTTAAATATTTTTTTTAAGGATTTTAAAATATTTATTCAACACTATTGTGGATTTTTAAATATTTTTTTAAGGATTTTTAAATATTTTTTCGAGGATTTTTAAATATTTTTTCGAGGATTTTTAAGTATTTTTTTAAGATTTTTCCAAATAAACGTGGATTTTTAATTTTTTTTTTAAAGATTTTTAAATATATTTTTTAAAGTTTTTTAAATATGTGGAAACGTGGATTTTTTAATAATTTGTTAAAGATTTTTTTCCTCCACATAAAAGTGGATTTTTAATTTTTTGAAAGGTTTTTAAATATATGGAAACGTGGATTTTTAAATATTTTGTTAAAGATTTTTTTCCTCCACATAAAAGTGGATTAATTTAAATATTTTCTCCACATAAACATCGATTATTTTAAATGTTGTTAAAGATTTTTAAATATTTTTTCCAAAGAAACGTGGATTATTAATATTTTTTAATAGTTTTTTAATATTTTCCTCCACCTAAACGTGGATTTTTAAATTTTGTTTAAAGATTTTTAAATCTTTTTCTTCACATAAACATGGATTTTTAAATATCTTTTTAAAGATTTTGAAAATATTTTTTTCACATGAACGTGGGTTTTTAATATATTTTTTAAATCTTTAAATATTTTTTTAAAGATTTTTAAACATTTGTTTTCATGGATTTTTAAATATTTTTTTCAAGAATTTTATAAATATTTTTTTTAGTTTTATTTATTTTTCGTGGACCACATAAACGGGAACTTTTTAAAAGATTTTTTAAGAATTATTTTCCAGAGCTACATTATTTTAAATATTTTTTTTTATTATTTGATATTAATTTCTAAAAAATATTTATTTTTTTAATTTTTGATTTACGCCTGTTTTATTAAAAATATTTGTTTTTTAATGTTATATGTGCATATTTTTAACATTTAACTTATATTTATTTTACATTTATATTTTTTAATATATTTTGATGAATTTTTTGTATGTTTTAATTTTTTTAATATTTTTTTTTTGCATTTTCTTTTTAAATGGAGTGATATTTTAGGCAGGGTAAAGCAATTGCATGTAACTGTGGAAATTTGTTCATGTTTGTGTATGTATGTGTACGAAAGGTGAGTTGAAGAATATTAATGAAAAAAAAAAAAAACAAAATAGAAAGACTCAAAAGATTATCATTTATGAAAATATATTCAAAACAACAGAGAGAGAGATAAAATTTTTAGAACAAAAATCAACAATGTAATCTTCTAGCGCTAAAATTGAGACAAAAGAAATAGCAACAACAACAACAAGAAAATTGTGAAAAAATACATTTTTTTTTTTTGAAAAAGAAAATTATGTAAGCAAAACCATAAAAAAAATAATTATATAAAAAATTTTGAAAAATAAATAACAATAATATTTAAATTTGAACATCACAACTGTTTTTAGACCAAAACCCAAAAAAAAAACAAATATTTTTTTTTTCAGATTTTAAATAGTTTAGAAAGTTGCAACTTTCAAATTTAATTCTTTTCATTACGAAAAAAACAATAATAAAGCACTTGAAGAAAAAAAACAAAAAAAAAATTATAAAAAAAAATATTGAGCACAATAATTATATGCAAATTAACACCAATTTACACTGGAGCAACAAAGATGATTAAAGCAGATCAAGCTAAAAGAAAATTGAAACAAATGACAAGTTTGAAGAAAAAAAATATTTTGAAACGATGAATGGTTTTCAAATTCAATACAACTTTAACTACAACATAATAAGTGCTTCAAGAAATTTATAAAAAAAAATTATAAAAAAATCGAAAATTTGTTAAAACACAATAGAATAATTTCCATACAACTTCACCAATTGTAAACTGGCAACTTCAAATCCATCCCCAGTACTAGACTTGACATGAATCTCTTTGGACTTTTTTTTCGAATGTTATAATGACTATAACTATTTTTGATTAAGAAATAAATACAAATACCGAAAATCTCAAAAAAAAAATTAATTTTATTAAAAACAATAAAATAATAATTTAAAAAAATTGTAATAACTAAAAATAATACAACTGCTGGTCATTTTCTGTGCACACATATTATACATATATTTTAAATCTCATATTCTACATATATTTTAAATCTCAAATAAAAATATTATACATATACAGGGTGAGATAAAAAAACTGCAAAAAATTCAAACGCCATAATTTTAAATTTTATTTAATTTTTAATTTAATTTAATTTAATTTAAATTTCAATGAATAAAAGCAAAAAATTTCGGAAATAGCATCAAATTTTAGAATAAGTTTAGAAGTGTTCGAAATGGTCACCTTTGGCACGAATTATGGCCTTCAAACGGCCAATGAAACCGTCACACGCTGTCCGAATGTTGCTCTGCGGTATTTTGGCCCATTCCCGGCGAAGCGCTTGCTTGAGGTCATCGACATTTTGGTATTTTTTAGAACCAACTTTGCTTCCCAAAAAAAAAAAAAATTCTCCAGACACAATTATCCAACGGATTAGGGTCTGGAAATTTTGGTGACCAAAATGTCGGAAATAACATCAAATATTGGAATAACTTTAGATTTTTTCGAATTGGTCACCTTTGGCACGAATTATGGCCTTCAAACGGCCAATGAAACCGTCACACGCTATCCGAATGTTGCTCTGCAGTATTTTGGCCCACTCTCGGCGAAGCGCTTGCTTGAAGTGATCGACACTTTGGTATTTTTTAGTGTCAACCTTGCTTTCCAAAATACTCCAGACTCAATTGTCCAACGGATTGGTATCCGGAGATTTTGGTGGCCAAAATGTCGAAAATAGTATCAAATTTTAGAATAAGTTTAGATTTGTTCGAATTGGTCACCTTTGTCACGAATTATGGCCTTCAAACGGCCAAATGTCACACGCTGCCTGAATCTTGCTCTGCGGTATTTTGGCCCATTCCCGACGAAGCGCTTGCTTGACGTGTTCGACATTTTGGTATGTTTTAGCACCAACCTTGCTTTCCAAAAAAAATTCTCCAGACACAATTATCCAACGGATTGGGTTCGGGAGATTTTAGTGGCCAAAATGTCGGAAATAACATCAAATGTTGGAATAACTTTAGATATGTTCGAATTGGTCACCTTTGGCACGAATTATGGCCTTCAAACGGCCAATGAAACCGTCACACGCTGCCCGAATATTGCTCTGCGGTATTTTGGCCCATTACCGGCGAAGCGCTAGCTCGAGGTGATCGACGTTTTGGTATTTTTAGTGCCAACCTTGCTTTCCAAAAAAAATTCTCCAGACACAATTGTCCAACGGATTGGGGTCCGGAGATTTTGGTGGCCGGAAATAGCATCAAATTTTAGAATAAGTTTAGATTTGTTCGAATTGATCACCTTTGGCACGAATTATGGCCTTCAAACGGCCAATGAAACCATCACACGCTGTCCGAATGTTGTTCTGCGGTATTTTGGCCCATTCCCGGCGAAGCGCTTGCTTGAGGTGATCGAGACTTTGGTATTTTTAGTACCAACCTTGCTCTCCAAATTACTCCGGACACAATAGTCCAACGGATTGGTATCCGGAGATTTTGGTGGCCATTGTGCGCAGAAAATGAAGTGAGGAACCTCATTGTGTAACCATTCTTGGTTGGCGCGTGCTCAGTGCGATGGTGCTTAGTCCTGTTGGAATTTCCAAGGTCTGCGGTCAAAATGTTTGCCTGCCCAAGGCTTTAATATACCCTCCAGAATATTTTCGGGATAATAATCGGCACTTATTCTGATGCCACGTTAGATTAATACGAGCGGAGAGCTACCATCGGCTGTTATGGCGGCCCACACCATCACCATGGCCGGCGCTTGAGTTCTGCTGCCCAACCGAAGGTGCACATTTTCAGCTGACCTCTTGGGCAAGTAAACACAATCATTTTCGTTTGTTTACGAACTACTGGACAACGAATGTTTCTTATCGGATTCGTATACGGAGATTTTGGTGGCCATTGTGCGCAGGAAATGGAGCGAGGAACCTCATTTTGTAGCCATTCTTGGATGGCGCTGGCTGAGTGGCATGGTGCTGAGTCCCGTTGGAATGTCCAAGATCTGCTGCTGCCAAAATGTTTGCGTGACCAAGGCTTTAATACACCCTCCAGAATATTTTTGCGATAATATTCGGCATTTATTCTGATGCCAGGGTCGATTTGTACGAGCGGAGGTAATTTTTAAGACCAGAGGTCATTTTAAAGAACAGAGGTCATTTTAAAGACAAGAGGTCATTTTAAAGACCAGAGGTCATGTTAAAGACCAGAGGTCATTTTAAAGACCAGAGGTCATTTTAAAGACAAGAGGTCATTTTAAAGACAAGAGGTCATTTTAAAGACCAGAGGTCATGTTAAAGACCACAGGTCATTTTAAAGACCAGAGGTCATGTTAAAGACCAGAGGTCATGTTAAAGACCACAGGTCATTTTAAAGACCAGAGGTGCTTTTAAAGATCAGAGGTCCTTTTAAAGATCAGAGGTCATTTTAAAGACCAGAAGTCATTTTGAAAGACTAGGAGTCATTTTTAAGACCAAAGGTAATTTTCAAAATCATAGGCCTTGTTACGAAACAGAGGTAATTTTTAGACCAGAAGTCATTTTTAAGACCAGAGAACACAATTTTAAACATCAGAGGACATTTTGAAGACCCGAGTTCTGGTGGCCAACCGAAGGTGCACATTTTCAGCTGACCTCTATGGCAAGTTAACAAACTGCTGGACAACGAATGTTTTCTCATCGGAGATCGGAGAAAACCAAATTCGACAGTTCACCACTTTCGGCCAAGCGAAGCCTCTCTTTAGCCTCTGAGTCTATTTTCTTTCTGTTGCGGTGTAAGTTCTTGCATTTTTTGGAATTTCAAAGGCTTTACCTCAATATTTGCCGAATGGAATATTGCGATATGTTCAGCTCACGAGCCATTTTTCGGCCACTGCGAAGGGTTTCGATCAAGTCGTTTTTTTTTACTTTTCGAACCATTTTTGTTGTTACTGTTTTCATCCGTCGACTTCCTTGACTTCGTCAGGCTACGTTACCAGTATCACGGTAACGAGCGATGGTACGAGACACTAAAGATTTATTCACATTTAAATGCTGGAGTGCTCTAACGATAGCCACTAGTGGTTTTCCAGCCAAATATAAAGATATCACACTATCACGCTTGAATTCCATCACGAATAAATTTTTTTCCGGAAAATTCTCAGAAAATGCTTTTGTACGCTTGTAAACAATATAATGATCTGTCACTGGAATAATTTTAACAGCTGTCGGACGAGTGACTTAGAAATGAGAGCAGTCTGAAGTTGGTCGCAGTTTTTTCATCTCACACTGTATATTTTATATTTCAAATAAAAATATTATATATAAATTTTTAAAATTGATCGGATCTTCTTTAATCTAAAAAGCATGGACAGGTCTTCTATTTGTGGAAAATCTGTAGATGATCTTATATATCCAAAAATTCCTGAAAAAAGGTCCTCCTAAATGTAAAAGGTCCTATCAAAGGTCATCCATAAGGGTCCAGGGTCTTATCTCCACAAATTTCCAATAATAAATCTCCTATTTTTATGGGATACCCATAAAAAGTCCATTCTTTTGATATGTATATGTGTGTGTGCAGAATCAATATTCAACTCGAATCAGCAGTGTTTTCAAATTAACTATAGACTCTTAGACAACCCTTAGAGCAAATCCTTGCAGTTTTTCAACTCCTGGAGAAATAGTTTAAATGTTTCTCGTTGAATACGGAAATAAAATAAAGATATAAAAATTAAAAAAAAAACAATTTTACTCATATTAAAAATAAAACAAAAAATATTTGAAATAAAATTATGGAAAAAAATAATATGTTTCAATAAGAAAATAACAACCCACATTTTATTGAAAATTATTCACAAAATAAATATCTTCACACATTTGTGTTGCATTGTATTTCATCATCATGCTCATATGCTTGTTATTGTGTTCAAACCAATCATTAATGCGGATGTCAAAAACACACGGAAAAAAATGGGAAAATTTGAAAAAAAATTAAAATTATATTATATGTAAAATATATTACATATATTTCTTCCAGGATAATTTATATATTTTTAGGATACTTTTTTATCAAACTAATATTTATATTTAAATAAAAATTTTAAATATCACATATTTTTTGTTAAAAATTTTCAAAGAGCATATAATAGCGGATTTTTAATATTGGATTTAATATTGTTTAAGACCTGAATAAGATTGGATTTTTTGCAAAATATTTTTAAGAAGAGCCATATAAACGTGGTTTTATAAAAAAAATGGAGGACCACATAAAAGTAAATTTTTAAAATAATTTTTTTCCAAAGGCCACATAAACCAAGATTTTCTTTAAGAATATTTTATTAAGAACCACATGCAGGTGGACTTTTTCAAAAATCATATTTTTTTCGACGAGGTATTTAAAAAAAACATTTTCCAAGACCTCATATATATGGAGTATAATAAAAAAAATATTTTTTGAGGACCGCCAAAAACAGAATTTTCAAAATAATATTAATTTCCAAAGGCCACATATATTTTCTTTAAGAATATTTCTTCAAGAACCGCATGACCGTGGGTTTTATGCAAATTATATTTTTTCGAGGATTTTTTTTTAAGATTTTCCAAGACCTTATAATTGCGGTATTATTAGAAAAAATATTTTTTTTTTCAAAGGCGAGAAGCTTTAGGAATATTTTTTTCTACAACCTGATAATGTGAAATAAAAATTATATATTTTTCAATCTATGTAGCGGTGGATTTTTTTAAAAAAAAGTAATTTTTAAGGACTTCATTAACGTGGATTTTTAAAAAAAATATTTATCACTCAAAAAATATGTATAATCAAACATAATAATTTTTTTCCAAATTCCACATAAACGCATTCTTTTCGAATAAATAGAAATAACATTAACGTGGACTTTTTAAAAAAAAATATTTTTTGAGAACCGTATTAAGTGGCATTTTTCCAAAAATTATTTTTAAGGGCCACATTAAAGTGGATTTTAATCAAAATAATTTTTTAGTACAATATTAACGTGAATTAAAAAAAATGACAGCTTGGATTTTTAATAAATCTAATTTTTAATATATTTTAAAAAATAACGTGAATTTAATTATATATATTTTTAAAGACCACATTTACGTGGCTTTAAAAGATAAAATTTTTTTTAAGGATTTCAGAATGTATTTTTTAAAAAAAATATCTTTCATGAACCACATTAACCTAGGTTTAGAAAAATAATAATTTAAAAAAAAAAAAATTATATTTAAGGACCTCATTTACGTGAACCACATTATCGTGGATTTAAAAATATACATTTTTTAATGACCGCTTTGACGTGGATTTAAAAAAATATATTTTTCAGGACCACATTTAGGTGGGTTTACAAAATAATAATTTTTTGGATGGATTTAAAAAAAATATATTTTTCAAGGACCACATTAACGTGGGATTGGAAAAATCATAATTTAAAAAAATATATTTTTAAGGACCTCATTTACGTGGAGTTAAAAACATATATTTTTTAATGACCGCATTAACATGGATCTAAAAAAATATATATTTCAGGACCATATTTACGTGGGTTAAAAAAATAATATTTTTTTAAGGATTTTTTGGATGGATTTTTTAAAAATATGTTTCAAGGATCACATTAACGTGGGTTTACAAAAATAATATTTTTTTTTTAAAAAATATTTTTTAAGGACCTCACTTACGTGGATGTTTAAAAATGTTTTTTTAAGGACCACATTAACATGGATTTAAAAATATACATTTTTTAATGAACGCATTAACGCGGTTTTAGAAAAATTATAATTTAAAAAAATATATATTTTTTAAGGACCACATTAACGTGGGTATAAAAATATATATTTTTTAAGGATCGCATCTTTCAAGAATCACATTAACTTGGGATTACAAAAATTATTTTTTTTTTTTTTTAATATTTTTTAAGGACCTCATTTACATGGAGTTAAAAAATATTTTTTTAAGGACCACATTAACATGGATTTAAAAATATATATTTTTAATGAACGCATTAACGTGGTTTTAGAAAAATAATAATTTAAAAAAAATATATTTTTAGGGACCTCATTTACGTGGAGTTAAAAAATATTTTTTTAAGGATCACATTAACGTGGATTTAAAAATATATATTTTTAAGGACCACACTTATGTGGGCTTAAAAAATAATAATTTTTTTTAACAATTTTTTGGATGGATTTTTTAAAAAATATTTTTCAAGGACCACATTAACGTGGGATTAGAAAAATTATAATTTAAAAAAATATATATTTTTTAAGGACCTCATTTACGTGGGTTTTTAAAAAAATTTTTTTAAGGACCACATTATCGTATGTTTAAAAATATGTTTTTAAGGACCGCATTAAGGTGGGTTTAGAAACATAACAATTTAAAAAAATATATATTTTTAAGGACCTCATCCACATCGTTCAAAAAAGTAATTTTCTTAAGGACCACATTAACGTGGGTTTAGAAAAATAATAATTAAAACATGTTAAAAAGCAGTAAGTTCGGCCGGGCCGAACTTTGAATACCCCCCACCATTTGGAACGAATTTGGAAATTTTCAAAAAAAAAAAAAAAGAAAAAAAAAATCCGTTAAAAATTCTGTTAAAATCTTAAAAATACCGAATATAGCCGTTATATTGGGGTTTATACGACGACAGGGACCTACATAGGTAACTTTTGTCATAAGCCATTACAATATTCAAATGCGAAACTTAAAAAGAAGTCTTTGAATAATGTAGCTAAAATCATAAAAATACCGAATATTGGGAGGTACCATTATATGGGGGCTATACGAAGACGTTGACCTGCATACAAAAATTTTTGTCAGAGGCTGTAGTACCCATTACGAGCTTTAAATATGAAATTTTAAATAATTCCGGTAAATACTGTCGTTGATATCATGAAAATACCGAATATCGGGAGGAACCATTTATGGGGGTTATACGAAGACGTGGACCTGCACAGACAATTTTCTGTCTTAGGCTGTAGTATCGAACTTCAAATATCAAAGTTGAAACATTTCCGGTGAATAATGTCGCTAAAATCATCAACATATCGAATTCAGGGAGGTATCATTATATGGGGAATATACCAAAACGAGGACCTACATGACCTACATTTTCTATACCAAAAGTCCTGCAGATATAATATACATTTGAGCAAAATTTTAACAACCTACTTAATTTCGTTCGGAAGCTAGAGTGACTTCCACAGACACACAGGTCGGACATCGCTAAATCGACACAGAATTTTATGCCGATTAAGAATATATTTATACTTTGTGGGGAATAAAATATATGTTCGAGGTGTTACAAACGGAAAGACAAACTTTATATAACCTACATACTATGGTGAAGGTTTTAAATATATTTTTTTAATTCTACGAAATTTTGTTTCAATATTAATAAATTCTTTTGTAAAAAATCTAAAAAAAAAATTAAATTCTACATAAAAAAAAATATATAAAATAATTTTTAGAAATGGTAATTAAATATACTATTTAAGAATGTTTAAAAAAATCATACTTTTTAAATTACTAAAAAATAACTAAAAATGGTAATAAAAAACCTATTTAAAAATTCCTAAAAAGCAAATATGTTTTTAATTACTAAAAAAAAAAATAAAATATTTACATATTTCAAGAAATATATAACTCATACGCCCTTCTCATATTGTGAAAAAATTTTTTGTAGATTTTCTCCAATTTTTCCCATATTTTCCTTTTTGACACCGCCTGTCTTCTTCGCCATAATTCTTAATTACAAGTCAATAAGATAATGCCACAAAGCACAATGTCATCGTCTAAATCGCCACACCAAAGCGCGCTTCTGAGTCATTAACATCGTTCACTCACTCACACACTCTCACCTACTACTACTACTACCACCACCACCCCCATCACAAACAAACAAATCTAATAACATGGCATTACTTTTTAAGCCAGTAATGCATGAATAAATAATTCCTATGAATAATAATTGCATGGCCATTGTTTAAATGGCCGAGGAAAAAAAATCGACAACAACAACAAAAACAAATACCTATAATTAAAAGTTAAGCCTAGAAAAGAAATGTACAATTTATTTGATTAATTAATTTGATTGGGTTTTGTGTTTAATTGTCAGTGTTATACGATTTAAGGAAATCTTTAAAAAAAAAAATCTTAAAAAAAAAATAAATTGTAATTTATATTTAATTTATAAATGAAATGAATATTTATGGAAATTTAAGAGCAGAAAAACATAACATTTTTTTATTTAACTACCAATTTTAAATTAATATTCAAAGAAATCTCTCTTCGTGTAACAATAAAAACCAAATGCAATGCCTCTTTTTGTCCCAAAGCCATGTGAAATGTTTCGGTATTGCATCTATATTTAAATAATTAAAAAAAAAAAACATAAATATTTCGAATCCATATCACACAAAGAAAAAATGAGACAAAAAAAAAAAACGACTACAACAAGAACAACAAAAAAAAAATAATAAATAAAAAACCCAAATTAAAACGTATTACTCTCAAAATCCCTATCACCGACATAAACCAAAAAACAAACATAGATATCAACGGCACAATCATTATACTCATCAATATCAATATGGGGCATCTGGAAAAAAACAGTGAAAATATTTTTCGTTTTTTTTAAAAACCAATTGCCCATTAGTATCACCAAAATCATCATTGTCATCATCATTATCATCATCATCATCGTTATCATTACCCTGATTTTATTGAAAATAAATTTCCATCACAGCTTTTTGCAGACGAAGCAAAATCGACACCGGGCAAGCAAACCATCCATACCCCTCAACCCACATGCATACCCACTCAACCCACATACCATACCACACCATTATGCATATACACATACATACAAATATTCATATACATACAAGAATACATCTCATCCACAAAGGTAACAATAATTAGTAATTTAAGTAATATTTACACAATAAACAAAAAAACAAAAACAACAACAAAAACAATTGCAGATATTTAAAATTTAAATAAAAACAAAAAAATAAAATGAAGTTTACTATGAGTATTGGAAAATCGAGAAACTTAAATCAATAATAAGTAAATTTATTGCTAATTAAGTTAAATGTGTGTGTGTGTGAAAAAAATGAAAAAAGAAAAAAACTGCATATATACATACATACATATATTATGTAAACAAGAGGAAAATAATTTATTTCAGTTTTCATTTTAAAATAGTTTAATTTAGAGAGGGATGGCATTATAATTTTCAATAAATGAATAATTAAGAAAAAAAAAATAGCGCCTAAAATTATGCTGCAAAAATAACAAAGGGATATTATTTTCTAGCCTAAAAGTATACCCTTAAATTTGCATTAGAAAATTGGTAACACTCAAATATTAATTACTAAAAAAACAAGTAACAAAGCAGTTAAGTTCGGTCGGGCCGAACTTTGAATACCCTCCACCATTTCGAACGAATTTGACAATTTTCAAAAAAAAAATAAAATAAATATAAAACAAGTAAAAAAGCCGTAAGTTCCGCCGGGCCGAACTTTGAATACCCTCAACCATTTCGAACGAATTTAGCAATTTCCAAAAAAATAAAAAATATATAAAACAAGTAAAAAATCCGTAAATTCCGCCGGGCCGAACTTTGAATACCGCCCACCATTTCGAACGAAATTGGCCATTTTCAAAAAAAAAAAAAAAAAAAAAAAAAAAAACTAAAAATATAAAAAAAATCAAATGTACCCGTCATATCGTCTAAACGACGACATGGACCTGCATATGCAACTTTTGTCATAAGCCATTGCAATAATCAAATACGTAACTTGAAAAAAAAAAACTGGGTGAATAATGAAGCTAAAATCATCAATATAGGGAGGTACTACTATATGCCAGCTATACCAAAATGCGTATCTGCACAGACAATTTTCTGCCTTAGGCTGCAGTATCCATAACGAACTTCAAATACCAATTTTGAAATAATATCGGTGAATAATGTCGTTAAAATACCGAATATCGGGAGGTATTGTTATATGGGGCCTATACGAAGACATGGACCTGCACAGACAATTATCTGCCTTAGGCTGCAGTATCCATAACGAACTTCAAATACCAATTTTTAAACAATTCCGATGATAATGTCGTCAAAATACCGAATATCGGGATTTACCGTTATGTGGGGGCTATACGAAGACGTGGACCCGCACAGACAATTTTCTGTCATAGGCTGTAATATGCACTACGAACTTCAAATACCAACTTTGAAATAATATCGGTGAATAATGTCGTTAAAATCACCGAATATCGGGAGGTACCGTTATATGGGTGCTATACGAAGACGTGAACCTGCACAGATAATTTTCTGTCTTAGACTGTAGTATTCATTTCGAACCTCAAATACAAAATTTGAAACAATTCAGGTGGAAATTGTCGCTAAAATCATCAAAAAACCGAATATCGGGAGGTTCTGTTATGTGGGCGCTATACGAAGACGTGGACCTGCACAGATAATTTTCTGTCTTAGACTGTAGTATCCATTACGAACTTCAAATACCAAATTTGAGAAAATTCCGATGAATAATGTCGCTAAAATCATTAATATACCGAATATCAGGAGGTATTGTTTTGTGGGGGCTATACGAAGACATGGACCTACACAGAAAATTATCTGTCATAGGCTGTAATATCCACTACGAACTTCAAACACCAACTTTGAAATAATATCGGTGAATAATGTCGTTAAAATCACCGAATATATGGAGGTACCGTTATTTGGGGGCTATACGAAGACGTGGACCGGCACAGATAATTTTCTGCCTTAGGCTGCAGTATCCATAACGAACTTCAAATACCAAATTTGAAACAATTCCAATGGATAATTTCGTTAAAATCTCCGAATATAGGGAGGTACCGTTATATGGGGCCTATACGAAGACGTGGACCGGCACAGATAATTTTCTATCTAAACTTTGGTATTAATTTCGAACCTCAAATACTAAATTTGAAACAATTCCGATGAATAATGTCGCTAAAATCATTAAAATACCGAATATCGGGAGTTATTGTTTTATGGGGGCTATACAAAGACCTGGACCTGCACAGACAATTTTCTGCCTTAGGCTGCAGTATCCATAACGAACTTCAATTACCAAATTTGAAACAATTCCGGTAAATAATGTCGTTAAAATCACCGAATATATGGAGGTGCCGTTAAATGGGTGCTGTACGAAGACGTGGACCTGCACAGATAATTTTCCGTCTTAGACTGTGGTATTCATTTCGAACCTCAAATACCAAATTTTAAACAATTCCGGTGAAAAATGTCGTTAAAATCATCAAAAAACCGAATATCGGGAGGTTCTGTTATATGGGGGCTATATCAAAACGTGGACCAAGATGGCAAATTTTCTATACTAAAAGTCCTGCAGACATAACAATATATTTGAGTAAAATTTTATTAATCTACGTCATTTCGTTCGGAAGATAGTGTGATTTCCACAGACGGATAGACGGACGGAGATCGCTAAATCGACATAGAATTTTATGCTGATCAAGAATATATACACTTTGTGCGGTCTAAAATGTATATTTCGAGGTGTTACAAACGGGATGACAAACTTAATATACCCTCCTTACAATCCTTAAGATTGCGCCTGAAAGTATGCTTCTAAAAATGGAATTAAAAATCTCCCTCAGTCATATGGCTACATCTGGTTTATACAGCCAGAACGTACCTCATCGAAAATTGTAGCACTCAACTTGTGTTTGATATAAGAATAACGCCTAAAAGCATGCTTCTAAATATGACATTAAAAATGTCCATTTTGCTTAAAGTTTGTTGTTACATTTTTATACCCTCAGTCATTTGGCTACACAGGCTATATACAGCCAAAATGTGCCTCATTGACATAACGGTTTTAGAACCTAGGTATCTTTGCACCAAATACGTTTCAGGACATTTGGAGTCGATCTTGCGATGTCCGCCCGTCCGTAAGTCTGTCTGCCTGTCTGTCTACTGGCTAGTGTTCACGATAACACTCGAAGGGAGTATCCGATTTGGTCGAAACTTGGTTTGAATTAGAAAAATTGTAGCACTCAAATTGTAATTGATATAAGAATAGCGCCTAAAAGTATGCTTCTAAAATTGACATTCCAATTTTTCATTTGGCTAAAATTTTATTTTTACATATTTTATACCCTCAGTCATATGGCTACACAGGCTATATACAGCCACAATGTGCCTCATCGAAATAACGGTTTTAGGCGATAGGTCTCTTTGGACCAAATCCATTTCAGGGCATTTGGACTCGATCTAGCGATGTCCATCCGTCCGTCTGCCTGTCTGTCTGCTGGCTGGTGCCCAGGATAACTCTCTAAGGGAGTATCCGATTTTTTTTAAACTTGGTACATCGTAATATTATAATCAAACTAATATCAAGTTCCGAGATGGGCAATATCGGTCCACTCATTCTGGTACCTCCCCCAAAAACCTTCAGAATTTTCAAAAAAAAAAAAAAAAAAATGTTTTACTGCATAAGTGGCCACAGTTAGACCAGTGACCACAGTGGCCTCTAGAAAGGGCTCTAGAGTAGAGTAACCTTGCCACAGAGGCATGTAAAATTGAGTAGCTGGCCTCAGAGGTCTAAAAGTAAAGTAACTGGTTACAGAGACCTCTAGAATGAGGTGGCTGTCCTCAGAGACCTCTAGAGTAGAGTGATTGGCCGCAGAGGCCCTAGAGTAACGTCAGTGACTACAGCGGTGTCTAGAAAGGAGTAACTGGCCTCAGGGGCTCTAGAGTAGAGTAACCTTGCCACAGAGGCATGTAAATTTGAGTAGCTGGCCTCAGAGGTCTTAAAGTAGAGTAACTGGTTACAGAGACCTCTACAATGAGACCTCTAGAGTAGAGTGATTGGCCGCAGAGGCCCTAGAGTAACGTCAGTGACTACAGCGGTCTCTAGAAAGTAGTAACTGGCCTCAGGAACTCTAGAGAAGAGTAGCTGGTCGCCGAGGCTCTTAAGTAAAGTCATTGACCACCGCGGCCTCTAGAAAGGAGTAACTGTTCTCATGAGCTCTAGAGAAGAGTAAATGGCCACAGAGAATTCTAAGAGTAAATAGTTGACTTCGAGGGCCTCTAAAATAGAGTAGCTGGCTCTAGAAACCCTGCAGAAGAATTGCTGACGTCCGAGACGTCCTCTGAGAAGTAGTTGTCCTCAGAGACCTCTAGAGTAGAGTAACTTTCAACAGAGACCTCTAGAATGGAGTTTCTGGCCACAGAGGCCTCAGAGTACAGTAACTGGCTACATAAACCTCTAATATCACACACCACAATATTTTTATCAACCCAAGGTCTGGTGTGAAAATGGAATATATCGGTCCACTCTTACCCCCACAAAGGGTCCAAATTTTGAATAGCCATGAAGCTCATAGAACGCGAAAATAACATCCGACTCCATTGAGACTTGGCACATCTCCATATTTCAATCAACACTACATCTGTTATAAAGATGATAGAGATCGGACCATTTCTTCTGGCACCTCTCCCACAAATGGTCAAAAATTCGAATAACCAAAACGATTATAAAATCGGAGATAAGCATCCGATTCTCTTCATATTTCACACATCCCATTACTTCACTAAAACAAGAAACGCGAAATTAACGTTCGATTCCATTCAAACTTGACACATCTCAATATTTCCATCAACACAAGGCCCGTTATAAAGATGGTAGAGATCGGACCATTTATTTTGGTACCTCCCCCGCATAGGGTTTAAAATTTTGAAAAGCAAAACACTTAAACATAGTGAAATAAGCATCCGGTTCTCTTCAAATTTCACACAAACTTTTTTGCTTATACAAGATCTGTTGTGAAAATGATATATATCTGCGAACGCATTCTGGTATCACACCCACAAAGGGTCCCAATTTTCAATACATATATTTATCTAAATTTATTAAAATGGGATACTTCGGTCGACCATATCTGATACATAATGCAGATTTCAACATTTTCTAAAAATTATCCAAAATTGCATATACGGAGAAGGAAGAACCGATATAGTCCAAACCTGGCACGTCACAATATTTATATCATATTTATTTGGTACCGATACGAAATGGACATTATTAGCCCATTCCTTCGGAACCCATTCCACAGAGGGTCAACAATTTGAATAATCATAACAGAAGTCAAAATATATTTAAATAATCAAACATTGGCTGTCGGCTAAATCGACGGATACTTTTTAACTTTTTAAAGGCATTAAAAAACACAAAATAATTTAGCGCAAAAAAGAATGCTATTAAATTAGCAGTAATTGCGATAAGGAGTATTTCTGAAAATGCACAATTCAAAACATTCTAAAAATTATTTTCAAAAATAAATTTTTATTTATTTCAACATTTCGGAAAAAATCAAAAAAAGAAAATATTTATAGAATCCAAAAAAAAAAAAAACAGGAGAGAAAGTATCAATTGGGTTTGGGAACTTACCCCATGAAGGGTCAACAGTTTGAATAATCGTAACGCAAATCAAACAATATTTTATTAAACACAAACACCTTTGTTTTTTTAGGATTCTATAAAAAATTGATTTTCTTTGAATTTTTCCAAAATGTTTAAATAAATAAAAATAATTTTTTGAAAATAATTTAATTCTCAGCAAAAAATTTGAAAAAAAAAAAAAAAAAAAAAAATATATATATATATATATATATATATATATATATATATATATATATATATATATATATATATATATATTTTTTTTTTTTTTTTTTTTTTTTTTTTTTTGATATTTAGAGTGAAAAAATAAAGTTTTCTAAAAATTATAATGCCATCTCAATTCTTTCAATTTCAATCTCCCTATCCTTTTTTATTTTTTTTTTCTCAACACTTGTTTTCATAGGAAATTTCCTACTGGGTTTTTCCTTATAAGGCAACTCTCATTCTATTCTTTTTTTATAATTTTTATTTTTTTATTATTATTTTTTTATTTTAGCAAAAAATTATAACTCTAACTAAAACTGTGCTATTACTATATAAGCTTTCTATTACTTACTTACTATTGATATTGATATATGAATATAAATTTATATATATTTATACTTAGATATATGAATGTACGCTGATATTATACGAAACACATGTAAGATTTAACTTTGTTTAGTTATAAAAAAAATATAATTCAATTCAATTGTATATTAATTTTCAGTCTCCTAATAGTAGAGAAAAATAATAAGAAACAGGCAACAAACATTATTTGCAATTTTATAATTTAATTTTAAAAATATTTATAATAATATATTTATAAGTATTTTTTTTTTCAATTTAAATTAAAAAAATGTTAAAAAAAATTGGGAGGCAATTATAAAGAATTATTATGTGAATTTAACAATTTCAGTCCTAGTTATTTATTATAAAAAATTAATCAATTATATATATTTAATATTTATTAATTAAAAGAAACATGAAACAGGCAACAAATATTATTTGCAATATTTTTATTTTTTTTTAATATAAACAAAAAAAAAAGATTTTTTAAGACAATTATAAAGAATAATAATATAAATTTAATTATTTCATCCCTAATTATTAAAAAATAATTTCTTTTGTGCAATATTTCTTGAAATTTGGAATTTGAATTAAAAAAAAAAAACTAAAATAAATTTTAAAGAATAATTATGGGATTTTTTTTTTAAATCCAAGTGCTTTATAGCAAAGCATAAGTTTAAAAATTTTTTTTTGGTAGTAAAAAATTAAAAGAAACATGAAACAGGCACCAAATATTATTTGCAATATTTTTATTTATTTTTTTTTAATATAAACAAAAAAAGATTTTTTTTTAAGACAGTTATAAAGAATAATAATATAAATTTAATTATTTCATCCCTAATTATTAAAAAATAATGCTTATTGTGCAATACTTCTTGAAATTTGGAATTTGAATTAAAAAAAAAATAACTAAAATAAATTTTAAAGGATAATTATGGGATTTTTTTTTAATCCAAGTGCTTTATAACAAAGCATAAGTTTAAAATATTTTTTTTTTCAAATTTATATAAAACAAAGAAAAAATTATAATAAAATTAAAGAAATAACTTTTTTAAATATTATTTAAAATTTTTCCCTATGTTGTTCTGCTAAAAAAAATACACAAAACCACAAATTCTTTCATACCCACATAATAATTCTGACAAATATAAAAATATTAAAAATCCCCCCATAAATATATTTAAAAAATAATAAATGTCTTTATCATACACTCTATCACCACCACCAACATCATCATCAGCCTCATCATCATCATTGCAAACGCCAACATCATCATTATCATCATCACCCTCACCAACCATAAATTGTGGCTATTCATTCAAAACCAAAAAAAACACGTAACTCTGCAAAAACAAATCTGGATTTTGTATTCGTATCATAAATAAATTTAATTAAAATAATATTGTACTATTTATACCTAAACTATAAAATAATAACAAAACAATAACAAGAACTAAATTATATTACGATTATTATTATTAAAATAATAATTATATATACTAATGATAATAAATAAAATAACTAACGATGATAAACATATTTCGATTGATTGATGGAAAAATAAATGAATAAATGAATGAATAAATAAATAAATTAACAAAAATATATACATAAATAAATGAATTTTATGTAGCAATAGAAAAACAACAACAACAACAACAACAACAAAAATATAATTATTATATTGCTGGTAGATGTGTGAGTTTTAATTGCAATGGAGGGGATGAGGTTGAGGGGGGATACTCAGGTGGCACAAATGGCCCCGCGGGAGGAGATCCATTTTTGGGTGGTCTAAAGAGACTCCTTTTTGGTTCTCTACGGAGACTCCCATGTAGTCGTTTATAAGAATACTCTTTTGGTCCTCCATGGAGACTCCCTTGTAGTCGTTTATAAGGTCTCTCTTATGGTCGTCTATGGAGACCCTTCGGATTGTCTATAAAGACTCCCATCTGCTCGTCTACAAAGATTCGCTATAAGTCAAAGCATGTGGCGCCATCTATTTATTCATACGGAAGGTAAACATGAAAAACAGATGTATGCAACACAGGGTGACGAACACTCAATATTATTTGTCGGGTTTGTGTCTTAACTATTTGTGTTTTGATTTAACAGGGTGCAAAGACATATAATATAGTTTTATGTCTTTGCAGGGGTACATCTTCCACAGTGATTTGCCACTAGATGGCATCATCAAAAATATTAAAATATCGGGTTTATATTTTAAGGTCGCTTCAATTTTCCCAACCAAAATGCAAAATATTCGGAAGTAATGTTATATGGGTGATATAAGAATCATGGCAGCAATATTCCAGCAGTCTTCTGTCACAGAAGACAGAACCCATTACAAATTCTACACACCCAGTGCAATGAGTGCGACCTGTACTTTACTTAAAAAAATACATAGACAGAGTAACGGATGGACGGACATGTGTAAATCGACTCAGAGTGTCGATCATCAGAAGGATGATCATCAGAAGGAACTATGGGTCTATCTCGTTGCCTTTTTGCTGTTACAAACAAATGCACAAAAACATAATACTAGGGTATAAAAATCCATTTGAATTTGAAACAAGTAAAAAAGCTGTAAGTTCGGCCGGGACGAACTTTTAATACCCTCCACCATTTGGTACAAATTTGGCAATTTCCAAAAAAAAAAAAAAAATAAATAAATAAAATCCGTTAAAAATTCTGTTAAAATTTTAAAAATACCGAATGCTTATACGACGACGTTGGCCTGCATAGGCAACTTTTGTCATAAGTTATTACAATATTTAAATGCGAAACTTGAAGAAAAATCTGTTTATAATGTAGCTAAAATCATCAAAATACCGAATATGGGGGGTACCGTTATATGGGGGCTATACGAAGACGTGGACATGCACAGACAATTTTCTGGCATGGCCTGAAGTATCCATTACGAACTTCAAATGCCAAATTTGGAACGATTCCGCTAAATAATGTCGCTAAAATCATCAAAATACCGAATATCGGGGGGTACGGTATATGGGGGCTATATGAAGACGTGGACCTACATGGCCCATTTTCTGTTTTGTGCTGCAGTATCTATTACGAACTTCAAATACCAAATTTGGAACAATTCCGCTAAATAATGTCGCTAAAATCATCAAAATACCGAATATCGGGGGGTACCGTTATATGGGGACTATATGAAGACGTGGACCTACATGGCTCATTTTTTGACTTAGGATGTAGTATCCATTACGAACTTCAAATACCAAATTTGAAACGATTCCGGTTAATAATGTCGCTAAAATCATCAAAATACCGAATATCGGGGGGTACCGTTATATGGGGACTATATGAAGACGTGAACCTACATGGCTCATTTTTTGACTTAGGATGTAGTATCTATTACGAACTTCAAATACCAAATTTGCAACAATTCCGCTAAATAAAGTCGCTAAAATCATCAAAATACCGAATATCGGGGGGTACGGTATATGGGGGCTATATGAAGACGTGGACCTACATGGCCCATTTTTTGACTTAGGATGTAGTATCCATTACGAACTTCAAATGCCAAATTTGAAACGATTCCGGCAAACAATGTCGCTAAATTCATCAAAATACCGAATATCGGGAGGTACCGTTATATGGGGGCTACACGAAGACCTGGACCTACATGGCTCATTTTTTGACTTAGGATGTAGTATCCATTACGAACTTCAAATACCAAATTTGGAACAATTCCGCTAAATAATAATGTCGCTAAAATCATCAAAATACCGAATATCGTGGGTACCGTTATATGGGGGCTATATGAAGACGTGAACCTGTACAGATAATTTTCTGTCTTAGGCTGTAGTATCCATTACGAACTTCAAATGCCAAATTTGAAACAATTCCGGTGAATAATGTCGATAAAATCATCAAAATGCCGAATATCGGGAGGTACCGTTATATGGGGGCTATATGATAACTTGGACCTACATGGCCCATTTACGAACTTAACCTGCCTACTGGCAAAATATACATGTGTGCAAAATTTTAGCCTTCTATCTCAATTTGTTCGAAAGATAGCGTGATTACAACAGACAGACAGACACACAGACAGACGGACATGGCTAAATCCTCTTAGAATTTTACGCTGATCAAGAATATATATACTTTGTCCTGGGTCTGACATGAGTATTTCGAGGAGTTACAAACGGAATGACAAAATTAATATACCCTCCATAGTATGGTGGAGGGTATAAAAATCCATTTTTTTAAATCGTGAATTTGAAAAAAAAAGAAGAAAATTACATTGCAAATTAAAAGACTTATTTTCGAAAAAAATTAAAATAGAAAAAATTAAAATCAAAAAAACTACCTTTGGAAAAAAATTCCTGAACTTAAAAACAATAAATTTAAAAATTGAAAACAGGTAAAACTGCAAATATTTTACTAAAAACTAAAAAAAAGATTATCGAATTAAAAAACTATCTTTGGAAAAAAAATTAATTTAAAAAATTGAAAACAGGTAAAACAGCAGTTAAGTTCGGCCAGGCCGAACTTTAAATACTTCCCACCATTTTAAGGATCTTAAATGATTTCAAAAAAAATTCGTCGAAAAATTCCACTTAAATGAAAACCGTCATATGGGGGATATACGAAGATCTGGACCTGTAGAAGTAATTTTTTGTCACAGACTATGGTACCGATTCCGAACTTCAAATACGAAATGTAAAACAATTCCATTGAATAATTTCGCTAATATCATCAAAATATTCATTTATCTGCAATTTAGATGATAATAGCACCATTGTGGGCTATACGAAGACATGGACCTGCAAAGATAATTTTCTGCCATAGGTTGTAGAACTCATTACGAGATTCAAACTTTAAATAAGAAATTTGAAACAATTCCGGTCAAAAATGTCGCTAAAATCATAAAAAAAACACCGAATATCGGGAGGTGCCGTTATATGGGGGCTATACGATGGCGTGGACCTGAACAGACAATTTTCTGTCATATGCTGTAACATCCATTACGAACTTCAAATACCAAATGTGAAATGAAAATTCCGGTGAATAATGTCGCTAAAATCATCAAAATATCGAATATCCGGAGGTACCGTTATACAGGGTGAGATAAAAACTGCAAAAAAGTCAAACACCATAATTTTTACATTTTTTTTTTAATTTTATTAAATGAAAGCAAAATATATCGGAAATAGCATCAAATTTTAGAATAAGTTTAGATTTGTTCGAATTGGTCACCTTTGGCACGAATTATGGCCTTCAAACGGCCAATGAAACCGTCACACGCTGCCCGAATGTTGCTCTGCGGTATTTTGGCCCATTCCTGGCGAAGCGCTTGCTTGAGTTGATCACCACTTTGGTATTTTTTAGTGCCAACCTTGATTTCCGAAATACTCCAGACACAATAGTCCAACGGATTGGTATCAGTAAATTTTGGTGGCCATTGTGCGCTGGAAATGAAGCGAGGAACCTCATTTTGTAACCTTTCACGGGTGGCACGTGCTGAGTGCGATGGTGCTGAGTCCTGTTGGAAATTCCAAGGTCTTCGTCCAAAATACTTGAATGCCCAAGGCTTTAATACACCCTGCAGAATATTTTCGCCATAATATTCGGCATTTATTCTGATGCCACGGTCGATTAATACGAGCGGAGAGCGACCATCGGCTGTAATGGCGGCCCACAACATCACCATGGCCGGTGCTTGAGTTCTGGTGGCCAACCGAAGGTGCACATTTTCAGCTGATCTCTTTGGCAAGTAAACACGATAATTTTGTTGGATTACAAACTGCTGGACAACGAATGTTTTCTCATCGGAGAGAGAGAAAACCAAATTCGGCAGTTCACCTCTTTCGGCCAAGCGAAGCAACTCTTTAGCTCTTTTGAGTCTATTTTCTTTCGGTTGCGGTGTAAGTTCTTGCACTTTTTGGAATTTCAATGGCTTCACCCCGAGCTCATTTTTCAATATTTGCCAAAAGGGATATTGTGATATGTTCAGCTCACGAGCCATTTTTCGGCCATTGCGACGCGGGTTGTGATCAAGTCGCTTCTTTACTTTTCGAACCATTTCTGCTGATGGTGCTGTTTTCTTCCGCCCACTTCCTTGACGTCGAGATACGCTACCAGTATCACGATAACGAGCGATGCTCCGAGATACAAAAGATTTATTCACATTTAAATTCTGGAGTGCTCTAAAGATAGCCAGTTGTGGTTTTGCAGCCAAATATAAAGAAATCACACTATCACCCTTAAATTCCATCGCGAATAACTTTTTTTCTGGATCTCACCAAAATGCTTTTGTACCCTTGTAAACAATATAATGAGCTGCCACGGGAATAATTTTAGCAGCTGTCGGAATAGTGGCTTAAAAATGACAGCAGTCTGAAGTTGGTTGCAGTTTTTTCATCTCACCCTGTATATTTGGTACAATTTAGTATTGAGTGAACAGATAGTGCTTGAAATCTGAAATCCGATGTTAGGGTCGCAGTTCATGTGTTGTCTGGACATGTAGAGGTGGTATTGGAAATGTGTACTATAATTTTTCGAAAAGTACTAAATGGTACTAAATTTGGTATTGGGTGAAGGAATAGAGCTGAAATCTTGAAATTTGATATAGTTTGGTATCTGGGATTAAGATATGAACGTGCTTTTGCGAATTTGTACCAAAATTGTACGAAAAGTACTAAATTCGGCATTAGGTGAAAGGATTGGGTCAGAATCCTCAAATTTGATATTAAGGTCCCAATTAGTATCTGGAATTGAGATATGGAACTGGTTTTGAAAACGTGTGCTATAACTGTACGAAAAGTACAAATAGTACTAAATGTGGTATTGAGTGCAGGAATAGAGCTGAAACCCGAAATTTCTGTTGAGGTCTGAGGTTGGTATTTGGAATCGACATATGGAGGTGGTTCTGAAAATGTGTATAATACAAGTGCACGAAAAGTACCTAATAGTACTATATTTGGTACAATTTAGTGCTATATTTAGACGATTTGTTGTAGGGTCGCATTTCATGTGTTGTCTGGACATATGGAGGTGATTTTGGAAATGTGTACTGTAATTGTTCGAAAAGTCCGAAAGGGTACTAAATTTGGCAGTGGGTGAAGGGATAGAACTGGAATCCCGAAATTTGATATTAAGGTCGCAGTTGGTATCAGGAATCGAGATATGGGGCTGGTTTTGGAAATTTGTATCATAATTGTCGAAATGTACTAAATAGTACTAAATGTGGTATTGGGTGAAGGGATAAAGCGGAAATTTCGAAATTTGATATTGAGCACTGTGTTGGTATTTGTGATTGAGATATGGAGGTGGTTTGGTTTGGTGTGAATAAAGGGGAAGATAAAAAAAAAACTGCAACCAACTTCAGATTCAGGACATTCCAACAGGACTCATCACCATCGCACTCAGCACACGCCACCCAAGAATGGCTACAAAATGAGGTCCCTCGCTTCATTTCCATCGCACAATGGCCCACAAAATCTCCGAATACCACTCCGTCGGACTATTATGTCTGGAGTATTTTGGAAAGCAAGGTTGGCACTAAAAAATACCAAAGTGTCAATCACCTCAAGCCAGAGCTTCGCCGGGAATGGGCCAAATTATCGCAGAGCAACATTCGGGCAGCGTGTGACGGTTTCATTGGCCGTTTGAAGGCCATAATTCGTGCCAAAGGTGACTAATTCTGTCAAATCTAAACTTATTCTAAAATTTGATACTATTTCCGACATTTTTTGCTTTCGTTCAATAAAATTTAAAAAAAAAAAATGTAAAAATTTATCTCACCCTGTATATGTACTATAATCTTACAAAAAAAAATATACCAAGTACTATTTATTTGGTACAATTTGGTATTGGGGGGAACAGGTTGCTTTATATCTGAAATTTGGTATTAAGGCCGATGTTCATGTGTAGCCTAGACATATGGAGGTGGTTTTGCAAATAGAGCTGAAATTCCGAAATTTGATATTGAAGTCACTTTTGGTTTCTAAGGTTTGCATTTGGACTCTGACGAAATAGAGGACCATATGCAATAGTGGATTGTTGATGGTTTCTCCAAAGCAACTCCCTAATGTTCCTTTTGCATATAATATTTATACCCTACACCACAAGGTGGTCAGGGTATTATGTCTTTGTGCATTTGTTTGTAACAGGCAAAAGGAAACGAGATAGAACCATAGTTCCTTTTGATGATCTGCATAGAATCACATTCTGAATCGATTTATGCATGTCCGTCCGTCCGTCTGTCCGTCCGTCTGTCCATGTATTTTTGTAAACAAAGTACAGGTCGCATTTATTACCCGATCCAGATGAAATTTTCCACAAATCATTTGTTTGGCCCAAGGACGAACCCTATTGAATTTGGAGATAATCGTTAAAAAATTTAGATATAGCTCCCATATATATCTTCGTCCGATTTGACTTTTATTGTGCACCAAACATGTAATATCAGCCCGAATAGTATGGAATTTTGCACATACAACCAAATTAGGCCTGAAAATAAGTATGCCAAATTTTATCGAAATCGGTTCAGATATAGCTATAGCTCCCATGTATATTATTCATCCGATTTGTTACTTTTTGTCCTCCGCAGCCGTAATATGCACTCCGTAACAACGATATTCTGGGAAATATATCAAATACAGCTCAGAAATACCTTTGCTAAATTTTATCGAGATCGGTTCAGATTTGGATATAGCTCCCATATATAACTTCGTCCGATTTACAGTTTATTGTGCACCAAACGTCTAATATTTGTCCAAATGGGATGGAATTTGGCATTTACGACCGAATTGAGTCTAGAAGCTAGTATGTCAAATTTGTTGAAGATCGGTTCAGATATAGCTATAGCTCCCATATATATTGGTCATCCGATTTGTTTTGTCCTCCCCAGCCGTAATATGCACTCTGTAACAACAATATTTGGGGAAATATATCAAATACACCTCAGAAATACCTTTGTTAAATTTTATCGAGATCGGTTCAGATTTGGATATAGCTCCCACATATATAACTTCGTCCGATTTACTTTTTATTGTGCACCAAACCTCTATTATTTGTCCAAATGGGATGGAATTTGGTACTTACGACCGAATTGAGTCTAGAAGCTAGTATGTCAAATTTGATGAAGATCGGTTCAGATATAGCTATAGCTCTCATATATATTGTTTATCCGATTTCTTACCCACAGCCGTAATATCAAACACAGCTCAGAAATTTCTTTGCCAAATTTTATCGAGATCGGTTCAGATTTGGATATAGCTCCCATATATATCTTTATCCGATTTCAAATTAATTGTACATAAAAACTTTTAATTGTTATGTGGAGCTCTACTAAATTAGCAAAATTGTGTAGGGTATCATAAAGTCAGCCCCGCCCAACTTTAAGACTTTCTTTACTGGTTTTTCCTTGCCTTTCAATACTCACCCGCATTCGTCCTTACTTTCATCTTTGAATAAAAACTCCTTTGTTTTTTTTTATATTACAAGATTCACTTTATTTTTGCAATTTCTTTTTGAAGTTTTTTTTTTCATATTTTTTTTTTGTTGTTGTTGTGGGGGGGATTTTCTTGTATAATAATATAATTTTTAATTTTACTTCATTTTGTTTTGGATTTTGGAATTTGCTTATATGCCATACATTATTATTTTTGGTTTTCATGGGTATTGATTGGTATTTCATGTTTTTATTTTCGTTTCTGAGAGTGGGGGGGGGAGAGAATTTTCAAATTGTTCCAAAACAGAGATTTGGATTGTGTTTATGGATCTGGTTTAGATTTTCCTTCTTTTTCAGATTTGGAAATATTTTCTTTTTTTGCAATATTTGACTATGGTCCGTAGTGAAACGGGGTTCACATTGTGGGATTGTATGTGTGGATATTATGGATGTCTGTATGTGTGTGTGGTAATTTTTGAATTTTTCCATGATTTTTTTTCTTTCGCTTTTTTCATTCTTCATTTATTTTTTAATATTCATTATTAATAATTATTACAAAAAAAGTTTTAAAAAATGTTTTACGACATTAAACTAGATGTATATGATTTTGTTGTTGTTGTTGTTGTTGTTTTGGATAGATTTTTTTGTTGTTGTTGTCTTGCTTTATATTATAATAAGTGTGTGTTTTGTTTCCTTCTCTTTAGAGTATGTTTTTGGGAAATTTTTTATATATTTTTTGATTTTTTTTTATAAAAATTTCGGAATTTGAAATTTGGACAAAATATTTGTGTGTATGTGTGTTACATTTTTTTTACTCTTAATTTTTCACTTAAATATTTAGTAATTTTTAAAATTTTTTTGTTTGTTCTATTTTTTTCTGAGGGGGTCTTTAGTTTTGCAAAATGGGTGAGTGAGTGTCTGTGTGTTGGTGTCTGGGTATGAATAATTTTTAAAAGTATTTTTTTTATTAATTTTTATTTTTTTTTTTTCTGTTTTACTTAAAATCTAAACCAATGAAAATTGTTGTTGTTATTATCCTGTTGACCAGGATAATTTACACAAAATTATTGAATGTTTCATTTCTGACATTCTGAAATGGAACTGAATGTTTTTTTTCATGTGGAGTATGGTTTTCATTTGGAATTCTATTTCTTTGTTGGTGATTTTTTTTGGGCCTTTGGCCTTGTTTTGAATTATTACAACAAATGGGAGAAATTTTGAATTTTGTTGTTCTTGTCTTATTATTTTTTTATTTATTTCTGAAACATGTTTTTTTTGCTGGGGTCTATGTTCGTGTGTGTGTATTTTTTCAATATATATTTATTATTTTTTTTGAATTTTGGTATTTTTCCTTTTTAGATTTTAAGTCCTAAACTAGATTTTTTTTTTGGTATTTTTTTAATATTTTTTTTTTGTATCTGGTTAATATAATTTTTAATTTTTTTCTTTATGGTTATATATAAAATGATGCTTATGTATATTTCTAAATATTAATATAATTTTTTGTGGTTTTTATATTTTTTTTATAATTTTTGTTTTGGATAGAAATGTTTTTTTTTTGTTTTGTTTTAGCTCCAAAAATTAGTTGTTTTTTTTTCATTGTAAAATTTTGAATATCCAGTGATTTGGGGCATATTCCTTGCCTTCTTTTTTGGGGGAGTGGTTTTTGTTTTTCGTCATAGCCGAGACTTATTTTTTAGTTTGCCGTGTGTTTTATTATTTTTTTTTTCAAAAAGGTTTTTCAATTTTGATTTGCAAAAAATCTTGTTGGATACTTTTTTGCGAGTAGATTGGTCCTATATTACCGGTATAAATTTAAAAATTATTTTCAAATTAATAATATTTAAAAAAAAAATAATAATATAATATATAATATTTAAAATACACATGAATTAAAGCAACTATAGATTTTGGGTTGAAAAACTAAAATTTTATGAGGCTTTTCCTCATAATTTGTGTGGGCCTAGAAGTATGCAACAATTTGTTTTTGGTTTCCCCTATCTTATCTTTTAGCAAAGACAAAAATCTATCCTATTATATGGTTGGCAACACTGCACATAAAAAATTCTAAGACCATGTTCATACCAGACATGTTTTAATAAAATGTTTTATAGATTTTCTTAATTTATTAACGAAAAATCGTAAAACACAAAAAAAAAAGAGTTTAAGACTTTGAAAAAAATATGTCTGAAAATTGGCTTAAAGAGAGGAGAGAAAGATATTTGGTTAGATATATCTTTACCTCGATAGAATTTGGCAAAGGTATTTCTGAGCTGTATTTAACACATTTCCCCGAATATCGTTGTTGCAAAGTGCACATTACGGCTGTGGAGGACAAAAATAAGAAATCGAATAAACAATATATATGATAGTAATAGCTTACAAAATACTCGGTATGCCGACTATTAGAGCATATCGTGCCGAGGATTGGAAAGTTGTGCCGTCTACTGGCAAAAAGCACTATTTTTAAAAAATTGCAAGTTTTACAAATTGATTCAAATTTTTGTTTATTATTTCGAAAACTAAACAAAATTTCGAATTCGAAGGAGCAAACTTTGTTATAATTAAAAAAGTTGAAAATATCAGTCGGTTTTACCGACAGATATATGCCCTCAGACACTATACGCTTAATTGAATACATTGTGACCGTTGACCCTTTGTTGGGGTAGTTTTGAAGAAAGAAAGACTAATAATTATTATGATATTAATTGTTAATCAAAATATTTAACTTTTATGGGGATGCACGAGAAGATGTGGTTCGATAAATTCCATATTCTCATCAGATATCTGGATGGGAGAATTATTTAGATATACCTAGTTTGAAAAGAAACGTTGACTTTTTTCACAATATTGCCACCTTACGTGGGGGGAGGTATCAGAATGGCGGACCGATACCTGTCATCTTCACACCACAACTTGCGTTAGTAAAAACATTGGGATGTGCTAAAATTAAAGAGAATCGGGTGCCTATTCTCCATGAGGGTTATTATTATTCAAAATTTTTATCCGTTGTGGAGGAGGTAGCAGAATTAGTGGTCTGAAATATCTCATCTACACATTAGATCTTGCGTTTATAGCAATATTGCAATGTGCCGAGTTTAAAAGAAATCGGATGCTTATTTCACGTTTTATGAGCATCATGGTTATTGAAAATTTTGACCCTTTGCGGGGAGGTACCAAAAGGAGTGTACCAATATATCCCATCTTCATAGCAGATCTTGTGTTAGTAGAAATAATGGGATGTGTGAAATATGGAGAGAATCGGAGGCTTATTTCGGATGTTAATATAGTTTTGGTTATTCAAAACTTTGATCCTTTGTGGGGGAGGTGCCAGAAGGAATAGTCCGATCTCTACTTTCTTTATAACAGGAGTGGACCTATATATTCCATCTTTACCCCAGACCTTGGGTTAATAAAAATATTGTGGTGTGTGTAATTTGTGGCTGACTTAAGTCATCGACTGGCTTCTTGGTATAAAAACAAAGGAGATTTATTGAGTTTAGCCTTATTAAGGCGAAGATCATATGTTAAGAGATTTAGTTTGCCATAGTTCGATTTTGCTCCTTTGCGTAGAAGTGAGCCGATGACTTAAGCGAGTCACCTTTATCATTTTTTGGCAAAACCTACTCGTTAAAATAATTAAAATCGACTTTGGTTTGTAAGGTCTCAATTATTAATAAATTTTTGGCAGATTAGAGAAAATTGGGTATCGAAAAGTCCAAAAGTTGACTTTTGTTTCCAACTACGCATCCCTAAATTAGGATCTATCCAGATAATGGGTTTCGAGTTATATTTGCAACTTTTTTTATGATTTTACGTGGTTTTGATTCATGTGTAGAAACGAAATATGTCGGTAAGTTAAAGACCTAAATAAAGTAGTCGCTAAGATCTACCAATGGAAACAATTGGTCAGTTCCAGAATTTTAAGAATATGAAAGTTATTACTACGATAACCGATTTTCCCTTCATGAAATTGGGGAAAATTGCAAAACTAGTAGATTCTTGCAGGTTTTGGAACAGACCATCTGAAAAATTATCGATTTAAATCGAATTGAATTTGGTTTAATTGATAAGACAATTTTAGATAGTGAAAAGTTCGGTCCTTTTATCAAAAGGAAATTCCACATTGAATCTTCCATTACAAATTGAAACTCAATAATTTGCTGACTCATAAATAAGGTCGAATACTCAATTCTAGGTAGAATCTTTAAATCGCTAAGACCATGGCACAACTAGATAAGTAGATTTATTTTAAAGGAACTGGGAAAAATGCAACTCTGTACTAGAGTTGTATTGTTGTTTTTTTTACAAATTTTCTCACAAAATTCTTATATTGGGGGCAAACACAAAACAAAAATGAGTTGTTGAATATACAATAGAATGACAATCTTATTCTACCCATTGTAGAATTAAGAAGGTAAAGTCATGCAATTATATGTTTGCATTTTTTTTTAAATTATTTATTAGATAACTTCCCATTGTCAAAATGTATATTTATTAATCCATACCAACATACACAAATCAGAGATGGGAACCTGCTTTCCATGCAGTGATATTTGACCAGCTAAATTACAGAAAATACAAAGATGGGATGGGTCATTTGAAATGACTTTACTTTTTTTATTTTACCATGGTTCTACCATAAAATTTTAAAACATATTTCCCATCAGCATTTCAAAAGCGGGATAGTAGTAACATATTGTGAAAAGTCTTGTTCTATCACTGTATAAAATACTTTGTACATACTTTTGTGTGCGATTGAGGCGCTGGGAAATTCTAACATTAAAAAATGAAGATTCCAAAATATCAGTTAATGTGTAAAATAATAAAGGACATGACCCACACATACACACACAGATATCGATGCGCCAGTAGGTGGCTAAGACCACTTGAATGAAGGGACAAGCAGCCATGTAATAAAAATAGATAAGAACATTTGTGTGACTTCGACTAGGTTAAGTCAGATTAGTATCAGTAGTACGTAAGGAACATATTTTAAATATAAAATCAGAATTGGAACAGCATTCGAACCAGGTTCAGGTTATGTCTTTCTTTTCTCACTTTTTCAATCATAAAAAAATCGAACCTGGTCGACTTTTAGAAAATTTAAAATCAATATTTCGTGATTTGATAAAAATAAGAAGACCGAAAAGTCTACACATATTTGACTTTCTACTTATTCTACTTATTTGACATAGATGTAGCCCATTACCAGTACAACTTATACAAAATACTAGTTTTCTTTTTCTAGCCTTGTAAACATTGGGTGCAAGTTTTCTGAAGATGGAAAAACGTAATGTATATCCGAAATTATTGCCTTATTATTATCTGCAAGGTTGTGCATTTTTCTGTGGCCGGTGTCATAGGACTTTGCCGGGGAAAAGGTGTGAAACGTATTTTTAGCCATTTTTTTATTGTTTCTTTAGAATATCATATAGAGCTTATACATTTTTACGAATTAAATTCACTTATTTGGAAATTCAATGATATGTAAAACACCAAGTCTAAATCACCCTTAATCCAGTACATTTTTAATGGTTGGCAACACAAATGTGATATGCCAACATTTAGCTAACGTTAACTCATTAAATTTCCTTTAATTTTTATCCAATTTTTTTTATTGTTTTTTAGAATATCATATAGAGCTTATACATTTTTACGAAATAAATTTACTTATATGGAAATTCAAAGCTATGTGAAACACCAAGTCTAAATTACCCTTAATCCAGTAAACTTTGAATGGTTGGTAACACTAATGTGATATGCCAACATTTAGCTAACTTTACTCCTTTAATGCAGTAAATTTCAAAAGGTTGGCAATACTCATGTGATATGCCAACTTTTACCTAACTTCATGCCTAAAAGCATGCTTTAGTATTTCAAAACTGGTATTACAGGACCATCTAGCAAATATTCCAACCATTTAATTGTTTTAGATGATATCGAGAGGGGGTTTTTCTCCAAACATGGATTTTGATTTGTTGTTGTTTGTTTTCGAGACATAAGTCATCATTTTGTTTTTGCCATTTATATATTTTTTTTCTTTTCCTTTTGATTTTCCTTTGCGGAAAATCGTTTTACAAAAAATTGTTCAAGTATGTTATTTTTTTATTTTGAATACCAAAGTTTTTATGTTTTGTTTTCATGGGGGAAAAATGGTTTGGGGTAATTTTTCTCATTACGTGTTTGTTTTTGGATTTTGGTTTTTGGTTTTTAAGTAACCATTTTGACGTTTTGATTAAATTTCTAATAAGTATAAATTCTTAATATTTAAATAAGAGTTATTAATAATTTTGTTTGAGTGTGTGGGCGTGTAAGTGTTTTTTTTTTCATTTTTAAATATTTATTTTTTTTTTTATATTTTAATAAGGGATCAAAAATTGTTTAATTTTTCTGAATGTTTGTTTTTAATTTTTTTCAAAATTGTGTTTTTTCTTTGTTTGGTTTTTGTTTATTTGCCTTAAAATTGGTTTGTTTGTTTGTTTTTGGTTGTGTGGTTTGCCTTGAATTTGTTAAATTTTTGCTTGTTTTTATTTTTTTATTTTTTGTGTTGCCATTTTTTTTTTTTGGAATGATGGTTTAGCCGGTTTGTATTGTTGGATTTTGTTGTTATTGTTGTAATATTTTGAAGAAAAAGAAAACCGAAAAAATCTGTTGAATTGCGGTTCTGTTGCAGTTGCATTTGATTGTTTCACAGAAACTGAAAAAATTGGTTTAGATTTCTGTAACCGAAAAAATGTTGTTACCGAAAATAATATTTTTTTTTTGTTTCGAAATTATAACTCAAAATTTGTGGTATTCAGTTGCTATTGTCTTCAGCCTAAACTATTGTTGTGAGAGTGGTGTTTTTGTGTGAGGATGTGGATTTTAGTTGGGGGGGGGATGAGAGGATTGGGTTTTGGGGGTTTTCTTTATTTTTTTATTTTTTTTTTTAAACAGAAGAAAATTTTCAAAACTGTTTTCCAGACTATTTTCAAAACAGAACAACCTTAAAAATTGTGTTTACCAGTAAAGTGAGATTTTGAGCTGTAAATTATTTAGCTGGTTTTGTTGTTGTTGTAATTCTTGTAATATAAAATTTTATTGCTTTTAAGTATTGTAAATATCAATTATTTGTTTTTGTAGTTTTTGTATTTAAAAATACAAAGAAGAAAAAAAAACATACAAAGAACAATGCGAATTATTCGAAACTTATCCATTTCCGAATCAATTCCCATTATTCTATTTTGCTATTTTTTGTTATTGTTTCGTTTTTTTTTGGTTTTTAAGAAATAGTTGCTATTTTCTCACATTCTGTTTTGTTGTTGTAAAAATCTATTGTTTTGTTTTCTTTTATTTCTTGTATATATTTGTGGTATCATCATTGTAAAAAATATATTTTGCAGTATTGTTTTTATTTATTTTTTTATTAATAAAAAAAATTCATTTTGATTTTTTGTTGAGATTTTTTTTTTGTTTTTGTTAGCTTGGCTATTGTTTTTGTATAGAAGATTTTCTGTTTCATTTTTGTAAAAGAAAACAAAAACATTTTGTTAAATAAAAAATTCAGTATATTGTTGTTCTTGTTGTTTTGTATATATCAATTATTGTACTATTGTTTGCAGTTGTGGTTGTTTGTTGTATCATCATCATTGTTTAGGCTATTGTTGTGGTTGTTGTAGTGAACATAATTTGTTGATATGGTAAAAATAAATTTATTTTGTTTTCTATTTTTTTAAAAAATCAAAATTTTTGAAATTTGGTTTTCGGGGTTTCCTTTATACCCGATAATAAAATACAGTGGAGATTTAGGGGTAACCGGTCGGAACATATCATACATACAAATTTTTTTTAAGTAAACCGAGATTATTTTTTGGTCTCTTAAGACGTCGTCGTTAAAATTATTTAAAACCTAATTGTAGATGGCGCTCCTTATAATTTAATCAAATTTAGAATATTAAGAAATTTTCGACATTGCGGATTTTAAAAATTACTTTTAAGAAATTCTCACAATGGTAATTTAATATATTTAGGAATGTTTAAAATTGTGACATTAAAAAAATGAATAAATAAAAAAATATAAAATAAATAAAAAAAAAAATAAAAAAATAAAATAATCTGGGACGGAGACGATAGGAGGACCAGAAACAACAGTTAATATAGAAGAAATATTATTTGGAGGCATTTGGATATTTGGAGTGGAAAAAATATCCGTTAAATTAATATTCTTGTAATAATTGAAGGGTAATAGATTTTTGGTAACTTATTTTTTGGTCTCTTAACACTTCGTCGCTAAAATTATTTAAAACCTAATTGTAGATGGCGCTCCTTATAATTTAATCAAATTTAGAATATTAAGAAATTTTCAACATTGCGGATTAGTATATTTAGGATATTTTAAAATGGTGACATTAAAAAAAATGAATAAATAAAAAAAAAAAAAATAAAAAAAAATACAAAATAAAATAATCTTAGGCGGAGACGATAGGAGGACCAGAAAAAAACAACAATAGAAAAAAATTTTATTTGGAGGCATTTGGATATTTGGAATGGAAAAAATATCCGTTAAATAAATATTCATGTAATAATTCAAGAGTAAAAGATTTTTGGTAACTTGGGGCGTATGAGTTATGACATGGAGTATACGACATGAGGTCCAGAAAACTGCAGTCTATAGAAGACATAGAAAAAACTTGAATTAAATTTTGAAAAATTGGTTTAGAAAATAAATATTTAAAAAAATCCATTGGGAAAAAGCAAAAATATTCTGAATAAAAACACGTCTTTTGGAGACTGGGAAAATCACATTTTATAAAAAGAATGGAAAAAAACAAGTCCATTGGAGATTCAAAACTATATTTCTTGGAAAATACAAGTCCAGAGGGAAATTTAAACATCATTCTTTGAAAAAAGAAATCACATTCATAGGGGATTTAAAAACACATTTTATTTCAAAAATCCCGTCTATTGGGGACTTAAAAATCCATCCTATACAAAATTTCTTTACCATTTGGGACTGGGAAAATATTTTAAGAAATTTACTTGGTGAAGGCTTTAAAAATATTTTAAAAAATCCACGTCTTGTTGAAGGCTTTAAAAAGATATTTAAAAAACCCGCATCTATTTGAAGGGTTTACAGAAATATTTTAAAAAATCCACGTCCTTATGGATTATAAAAAATATTAAAAAAAGTCAACGTCTTTATGGATGATAAAAAATATTAAAAAAAGTCCACGTCCTTATGGATGATAAAAAATATTAAAAAAAAGTCCACGTCCTTATGGATGATCTCAAATATTTTAAAAGATCCACGACATGTTGAAGGCTTTCAAAAAATGATTAAAAAAAAATCGACGTCTTGTTGAAGGCTTTAAAAAATATTTAAAAAAATCCACGTCTAGTTGTAGGCTTTAAAAAAATATTTTAAAAAATCCACGTCTATTTGAAGGCTTTAAAAAAATATTTTAAAAAATCCACGTCTATTTGAAGGCTTTAAAAAAATATTTTAAAAAATCCACGTCTATTTGAAGGCTTTAAAAAAATGTTTTAAAAAATCCACGACTTGTTGAAAGCTTTATAAAAATATTTTAAAAAATCAACGTCAAGTTGAAGACTTTAAAAAAATATTTCAAAAAAAACCACGTCTAGTTGAAGGCTTTATAAAATATTTTAAAAAACCCACGTCTTGTTGTAGGCTTTAAAAAAATATTTCAAAAAATCTACGACTTGTTAAAGGCTTTATTAAAATATTTTAAAAAATCCACGACTTGTTAAAGGCTTTATTAAAATATTTTAAAAAATCCACGACTTGTTAAAGGCTTTATAAAAATATTTTAAAAAATCCACGCCTCGTTGAAGGCTTTATAAAAATATTTTAGGAAAAATCCACGTCCTTATGAATGATAAAAATATTTTAAAAAATCCACGTCTATTTGAAGGCTTTAAAAAATATTTTAAAAAATCCACGACTTGTTAAAGGTTTTATAAAAATATTTTAAAAGATCCACGACTTGTTAAAGGCTTTAAAAATGTTTTAAAAAATCCACGACTTGTTGAAGGCTTTATAAAAATGTTTTAAAAGATCCACGACTTGTTGAAGGCTTTAAAAATATATTTCAAAAAATCTACGTATCGTTGAAGGCTTCAAAAATATTTTAGGAAAAATCCACGTCCTTATGAATGATAAAAATATTTTAAAAAATTCACATCTTATAAATGATAAAAAATGAATATTTTAAAAAATACACGTCCTTTTAGACGTTAAAAAATATTTTAAAAAGAAAAGAGAGGGCTTTAAAAAATATTTTAAAAAGTCCATGTCTTATTAAAAAAAATACTTTAAAAAAATACATAAAAGATCCACTTGTTGTTGAAGCATTTTAAAAAAAAATAATCTCAAAAATCCACAATTTGATGAAGTTTATAAAAAAAATTTTAAAAAATCCATAATTCAGGTCTTGTTGAAGATATTAAAAAATATTTTAAAAAATCCACTTGTTAAGTGTTAAGAAAAAATATTATAAATAAGTCACGGTTGAGCTTCAAAAATAAATAATTTATACTATGTATTACATTGAGCGCCATCTTTATATAGACGCTGGATAAGGTTAAAAAGTTTGTAGAAAACAAACTTATTGGTATACCTTCAGGCGGAGAGTTAGAGAGGAACATTAAAACAGTCCGATGGAATATAATCGAACAATGAAGCATATCTGAACTCGCCTGTCTTGTCTATAGTAAAGGAATGGACCCAATAATATAATTGATATCTTAATTTATGTTATATTGGGCGCCATCTTTATGCAGATGCTGCATTATGTTAAAAAAAAACTGTAAAATAGAAACTTACATGCATACCTTTAGGCTGAGAAGAAAGAAAAACTAAAATGGTCCAATGAAATAAAAACGAGCAACCAAGCATAGCAGATCTGGCCTGCTCCTATGGTCCCAAAACGTAAATTGAGATTGCATGTGGAGTGTAATCTCCATGTGGAAATATAAAAATGTTTTAAAATATATTTTGGTAAGAAAAAGTCTGAAATCCTTCTTGAAGAAAAATATCCAAAGAAATATTATGGCCGTGAAAAGATCTCTGTCGAAATTGCTTTCCAAAAAGTTAGTTGATATGTACTTTATGCTATATTGGGCTCCATCTTTATGTAGATGCTGGATGAGTTGAAATGGATTGTAAAATACAAACTAATGAGCATACTTATAGGTGGAAGAAGAGGAACATTAAAGTAGTCCAATGGTATAAAACGAGCAACCCAGCTTGTCAGACATCAGTTGATCATATATATAGTAAAGAATGTTTTAAGAAAGTAAATTGATAATAGGATATATCTTATGACGAGCGTCATCTTGATATAGTTCCATGTCTTAAAATGAGAAATGTAATTATTGAGGCTTGATCCAAATGCTTTTAGTTCAGAGAGCCAAAGGAAATCAGTTAAATTAAAATGTAATGTAAGCAAATTTGTCTGAGTGTCGAAGCAAAAGAATGTTTCCCGAAAGTAAATTAATATGAGAATTTATTTTATCACGAGCGCCATCTTCATATAGTGAGATGTTTTCGGGTGAAAAATGTTATTTTTAGGACTTCAACCAAAGTAATTGGTAATTGACAAAGAGCTAAGATATTTCAATTCAATTAAAACAATAATATAACTCAAATATACATTTTTCTAATGCGTTTAAACAGAAGTTATCAATGCCAATTGTTAATTATTTTTTGAAGAGCGCCATCTTCATATCAGTTGATGTTTTGCATATAGTCAGATGTTTTTGAGTGGTACAAACTATTTTCGGAACTTAAACTACTAGCTTTTAGCTCTGAGAGCCAAGGTACATTAATTCAAGTTGTTTTTTTTTATTAATTAAATTACTGCATAGACCCTGAGTTAGCAATGAATAACAGAGAATGAGGTGTCGTTGTTGTCCTCATGAAGATTTGGAGCATAAAAATGTTTGTTTTGAATGAAAAATTTCTAAACTTGAATTAATTTGGTTATTTCTTTTCAAAAATATTAAAATATTTTTTATTTGATTTTTTTGAGAAAATTATAAAATATTAGTTTATTATATTTTATTTTATAAGAAGTTTTTAATAAGACGACGATAAATTTTTAAACCAAATGATTCGAGAATTGCTGACACAAAGATGTCGCTATTGAACATATGGGCAGATTTTTTTAATGTGAAATACTCTTAGAACATGAACCAATAAGCTTCAGATCAGAGTTCCAAGTAAGATCAATTCAAGTTTCTTTTTTATTAATAAAATTTGCCTATAGTGTCAAGGCAAAGTTTTCAATGAATAACTGAGAAAGAGATGTCGCTGTTGTCTACATGAATATTTGGATCATTTATTCCAAATAAAAATATTTGTTTTCAATAAAAAATGACTAAACTTGAATTAAATAGGTAATTCCCTTTCAAAAAATTAATTTTTTTTATTTAAGCTTTTTTCTTTATTAAGAGAAAATTATAAAAAAAATATTATTTAAAATAAGAATTTAAAGTAATAAAGATAAATGAAAAATGCTTTTTATTTTCAGTGTTTAGAGCGGACATTCTAGCTGAAATTAATTCAAATTAAAAAAATATTTTTTAATTAAAAGAAATACCCAATTGTATTAATTTTTCACTTATATTATGGAAGAAGAAATCCCCCTATATATCACCACTGTACTTAAGAAATAATTTTGGTGTTTTTTCGAAACCCCTTTAACGGCTAAAAACTTTTATACATTTTACGTTTCGAATTTGAAATTTAAGCAAAAAATTTTTTGCCTAAATTTCAAAACGTAATTGAAAATATATTTCTCACAGATATTGTTTATTATTATGTTATTTTATAAAGATTAGTTTTTCTCACTTTCTGATGTTCAAAAGAAACTCAAGAAAACATGTTGTTAGAACACATTGAAAAAAAAAAATGAAAAAGTCTTGCTATTTGTAACAGAAAAATCCGATTAAAACAAAAAAAAAAAAACAGGAAGTTCTTGTTGGCTAAATATTTTGTATATATAGGTAAATATTTATGTATAAAAAATTGATATTTACTTATATATTTGCTGGTTTTTGTTTTATTTTGTGGTAATATCTTCAGTTTTTTTGTTTTTGTTGTGTTTTGTTGTTTTGTTTGATGGTGGATATGTAAAAGACAAAAAGTGTATAAAAAACTATTTTGTTTTGATTTAAGGCTGAATTGATGATATTTTGTAAAACTGAGAACAGATAATAATGAAAAAAAAAAAATAGGAAACAACCAAAAATATTTGTTGTTAATTATTTTGTAATTTTTTTTAATAAATATAAATATGTTTGTTAATCATGGTACTATTTTTGTTGTTGCTGTTGTTTGTTTTTTTTTTTGTTTTTGGTTTGTATATTATTTAAATTACAACAGTAATTCTTTTTATTTGCTCAATTGTTTTTTCTTTCTGTTTTAAGGTGTTTACACGGGGAGGGAGGGATTGAGGGGAAAACCAATTGTATTGCTGGATGTTGTTGTGGATTTTTTTTGTTTTGTAAAATCAATCAAGTTTTTTATTTACTATGTATAAACAATATGTACATGTTGGGTGGGAAAATTAAAAAAAAAAATACAAAAAATTAATAAAACTAAAATACATAAAATTTCCACAATTTATGAATTTTTTTGTTCTCAAATTAAAATCAGCTGTAGATGTCTGCCTGAAATAAAAATCAGGTGGCAAGGCATGAATTTAGAATAAAAATAAGCAATACTTCGCATGCGTTTAGCACAGCCCTATTTTAATTATTCTGAGAATCTTGGCCACATTTTCTGATCGATTTAGCTTATTTCCTAATTTCAATAATAGTTTTTAATTTTATATGACTTTTAAATATGAGGGTCCTTTATATTAAATTTATATTATAGACCTCCGGTCGGTCAGATTTCGAATTCGATTCGAAAATAGGGTCAAGACCCCCAAAATAATTAAAATCAAGGGGTATATTAATAAAAAGGACCTACATAATATGAATTCAAAATGTCAACATTCGGCGAAATTAAATGGAAAACATGGCAAAAACGTACAAAATGCTTGAAATCGGAGTTATTCTTATAAGGCGACTGTTCTAAAAAGTTGACCGACTCATTTTCTGTACCAATAATTCTGGATGTAATCCAAAGATCTCCATCAAATTTCAAAGTTCTATTCTAAATTTTGCAAAATATATCTCAAACTATAGGTGTCTTTATAAGAGCCTTAACAATATTTGGTCCAAGGACCCACAACTCCTTTGGGGTTTTGATTTAAAAACGGGTATTATCACGTCCACTTGACATTTTCCACAACCCAGAATGGCTAATATGAGGTGAAATTATTAGAAAATTTGCAGCATATTGAAAAAATTGCTAAATTTCCAAAAAATTAACACGTTTTTTTATTTTTTTTTACGAAAACTGATGCCATTTTTTATGGTTTATATTAAATATACAAATTTCTTTTGTTCAGAGACTCCCAATGAAATTCGATCTGGAATAATTCTCTCTTTGGTACTTTTTCTAAAAAAGGAAGTTCAAAGGGAGATTTTGACTCGGATAGTGATACGTGTTAAAACAACAGCAAGAAAAGCCAACACATGATTACCACTTGTAGGCTTTCAATTTCGAATGTAATTTTCATAAAAACTATTGTACCAAGAAATATGGTTTACTCTGAGATATATAGTGAAATGTTGTGTAGAATGTTTCCTCCTTTAACACCTTCTAAGTAAAATGAAATTTTATGTCACTTTCAGGCATTAAATCGAAAAAAAAAACGGGGAAAAATTGTTGACAAAATTAACAAGGTTTTTTAATTAAAAAAATTGATGCCATTTTATATGGTAAATATTCAGTACATAAATTTCTTTTGTTCAGAGACTCCCAATGAAATTCGATCTAGAATAATTCTCTCTTTGATAATTTTCCTAAAAAAGGAAGTTCAAAGGGAGATTTTGACTTGAATTGCGATAGGTGTTAAAAAAAAAGCCAAAAAAACTCATAATTATCATTTGTTGTCCTTAAATTTCGAATAAAATTTTCTCAAAAACCATTGTACTTACATATATGGGTTATTTTGAGATTTGTACTGAAATTTTGTGTAAAATATTTCTTCATTTAACAGCTTTCGCCTAAAATGAAATTTTATGTTACTTTCAGGCGTCAAATCGAAAAAAGTCAGGGGAAAAATTAATCAAAAAACTAGAAAGTTTTTTTGTAATTAAAAATATTGATGTCATTTTTTATGGTAAATAATCAGTATATAAATTTCCTTTGTTCAGAGACTCCCAATGAAATTTGATATAGAATAATTCTTTCTTTGATATTTTCTCCAAAAAATCAATCGGACAGGGAGATTTTGACTTGGATTGCCATACGTGTTTAATTAACAGCAAGAGAAGCAAACAAGTGGTTTGCTTTGGTTTGTAGTCCTTCAGTTTCGAATGTAATTTTCATAAAAACTATTGTAAATAGATATATGGTTTACTCTGAGATTTATAGTGAAATGCTATGTAGAATATTTCCTCCTTTAACACCTTCAAAGTAAAATGAAATATTATGTCACTTTCAGGCATTAAATCGAAAAAAAATCCGGGGAAAAATTGAAGGTTTTTTTTTAATTAAAAAAAAATTTATGCCATTTTATATGGTAAATATTCAGTACATAAATTTCTTTTGTTCAGAGACTATCAATGAAATTTGATGTAGAATAATTCCTACTTTAGCACTTTCCCCAAAAAATTGAGTATAAAGGTAGATTTTGACTCGGATTGCGATACGTGTTAAAATAACAGTCAAAAAAGCAAACACATAGTTATAACTTGTAGTCCTCAAATTTCGAAAAAAATTTTCATTTCAACTCTTGCACCTAGGTATATGGTTTGGTCTGAGATTTATAGTAAAATTTTGTGAAGAATATTTCGTCCTTTAACATCTATTGCCTAAAATGAATTTTTATGTTACTTTCAGGCATCGAAAAAAGTCCGGCCAAAATTGATGAAAAAATTAGCAAGTTTTTTTTATTAAAAAAGTTGATGCCATTTTTTATGGTACGTATTAGGTATACATATTTCTTTTGTTCAGAGACACCCAATAAAATTCGGTCTAGAATAAATCATACTTTGGCACTTTATCCAAAACATGAAGCGGAATGGGAGATTTTGCTTGAATTGCGATACGTGTTTAATTAACAGTAAGAAAATCAAACACTTATGTGTTGTCACTTGTAGTCCTTAAATTTCGAATGTAATTTTCATAAAAACTATTGTACCTAGATATATGGTTTATTCTGAGATTTATAGTGAAATGTTGTGTAGAATGTTTCCTCCTTTAACTCCTTCTAAGAAAAATTAAATTTTACCTCACTTTCAGGCATTAAATCGAAAAAAAATCCAGGGAAAATTGATCAAAGAATTAACAAGTTTTTTTTTTTTAATTAAAAAAATTGATGCCATATTATATGGTAAATATTCAGTACATACATTTCTTTTGTTCAGAGACTAACAATGAAATTTGATGCAGAATAATTCCTACTTTAGCACTTTCCCCAAAAAATTGAGTATAAAGGTAGATTTTGACTCGGATTGCGATACGTGTTAAAATAACAGCCAAAAAAGCAAACACATAATTATCACTTGTACTCCTTAAATTTCGAATGTAATTTTCATAAAAGGTATTGTACCTAGATATATGGTTTACTCTGAGATTTATAGTGAAATGTTGTGTAGAATATTTCCTCCTTTAACACCTTCTAAGAAAAATTAAATTTTACCTCACTTTCAGGCATTAAATCGAAAAAAAAAATCCGGGGAAAAATTGATGAAAAAATTAACAAGTTTTTTTTTATTAAAAAAACTTGATGCCATTTCTTATGGAACATATTAAATACACAAATTTCGTTTGTTCAAAGACTTCCAATTAAATTTGATTTAGAATGAGTCCTACTTTAGCACTTTCCGCAAAAATTTAAATATAAAAGGAGATTTTGACTCGGATTGCGATATGTGTTAAAATAACATTAAGAAAAGCAAACACATAATTATCACTTGTAGTCCTTAAATTTGGATGTAATTTTCAAACCAACTATAGTACCAAGATATATGGTTTATTCTGAGATTTATAGTGAAATGTTGTGTAGAATGTTTCCACCTTTAACACCTTCTAAGAAAAATTAAATTTTATATCACTTTCAGGCATCAAATCGAAAAAGGTCCCCAGAAAAATCGATGAAAAGCAACAAGGTTTTTTTATAAAAAATTGATGCAATTGTTTATGGTACATATTAAGTATATAAATTTGTTTTGCTCAGAGAATCCTAATGAAATTCGATCTAGAATAATTCTTTCTTTGACACTTTCTCCAAAAAAGGAAGTTCAAACGAAGATTTTGACTCGGAATGCGATACGTGTTAAAATAACAGTAAGAAAAGCAAACATTTAATTATCACTTGTCCTTACAATTCGAATGTAATTTTCACAAAAACTATTGTACCTAGATGTATGATTTATTTTGAGATTTATATTAAAATATTGAGTAGAATATATCCTCCATTAACACCTTCCGCCTAAAATAAAATTTTATGAAACTTTCGGGCACCAAATCGAAAAAAGTCCGTGGAAAAATTGGTCTTAATTTTTTTTTTTTTATAAAATAAAGTTGATGCCATTTTTTAAGGTATATATTAGGTATACAAATTTCTTTTGTTCAGAGACTCTAGAGACGTTCTGGAATAAGTCTTACTTTGACACTTTCTCCAAAAAATGAAGCGGAAAGGGAGAATTTAGCTTGGATTGCGATTAACAGTCGAAAAAGCAAACACTAAATTATCACTTGTCCTTAAAATTCGAATGAAATTTTCACAAAGACTATTATACCTAGATATATGATTTGTTCTGATATTTATAGTGAAATTTTGTGTAAAATATTTCGGCTTTTGACGCCTTATACATAAAACAAGTTTTTTTGAGACTTTCAGGCGTCAAATCGAAAAAAGTCGGGGGGAAAATAGATAAAAAATATTAACAAAGTTTTTCTTATTAAAAATAATGAAGCCATTTTTAAGGGTACATATTAAATATACAAGTATCTTTTGTTCAGAGACTCCCACTGAAATTCGATCTAGAATAATTCTTTCTTTGACACTTTCTCCAAAAAAGGAAGTTCAGAGGGAGATTTTGACTTGGATTGCCATACATGTTTAATTAACAGTCAAAAAAGCAAAACATAATTATCACTTGTAGTCCTTAAATTTCGAATGTAATTTTCCCAAAAACTATTGTACCTAGATATATGATTTGTCCGGAGAATTATAGTGAAATTTTGTGTAGAATATATCCTCCATTAACACCTTCCGCCCAAAATAAAATTTTATGAAACTTTCGGGCACCAAATCGAAAAAGGTCCTCGGAAAAATTGATGAAATAATTAGCAAGTTTTTTTATTAAAAGAAGTTTATGCCATTTTTTATGGTACGTATTAGGTACACAAATTTATTTTGTTCAGAGACCCCAAATGAAATTTGATATAGAATAAGTCTTACTTTGATACTTTCAGCCAAAAACGAAAGGTAAAGGGAGATTTTGACTCGGATTGCGATACGTGTTAAAATAACAGTCGAAAAAGCAAACACATAATTATCACTTGTAGTTTTATAAATTTCGAATATAATTTTCATAATAACTATTGTACCTAGATATATGGTCTATCCTGAGATTTATATGGAAATTTTGTGCAGAATATTTCTTCCTTTAACACCTTTCGCCTAAAATGAAATTTTATATTACTTTCAGTCATTAGATCGGAAAAAGTCCCGGGGAAAATTGATCAAGAAATAAGGGAATGTTTTTTTTTTGAAAACATTGTTGCAATTATTTGTTTAATATAAAATTGAGATAGGGATTTCTTTTCTTTGATGACTTATAGTAAAATCTGATGGAGAATATTTTTGTGTCTGACGTCATTCTTCCAGAATGATGCTTTGTTGTAGATTTTTGCATAATCTCACACAAAGTGCGGTTTTAACCCTAAAATGTGTTTTTAATATATATATGAAATTCTGGAGTTTAGGTAAGATTTAAACTCTTGATGTCTTCTAGGACCTATATTAGAATTTTATGCCAAATCATTTTGTAGAATATTTTGACTTTATATGTTCCCGTTTAAAGGGAGTTTTAACTATATTTTGAAAAATTATCCAAAAGACCCCTTTAGTGGCTCGCTTGACGGTTAAAATGTTCAGGAAAACTATTCCTTGTATTTTTATCTGGAATATTGCCGTTGAGACTATATATTTTAAATACACGAACTACGAGGAATCTCAATTCAAAAATATTCAAAAAAAAAAAAAAAAAATGGAAGAGAGGGCAAGTTGCAATTATTATTTTTTATTTATTTATTTTTTTTTTAATATGCATTTGAAATAGAATTTTCTTTTCTTAGCTGACTTATAGTAAAATCTGATGGAGTATATTTTTGTGCCTGACGTCATTCTTCCAGAATGATGCTTTGTTGTAGATTTTTGCATAAATTCACACAAAGTACGGTTTTAACCCTAAAATGAGTTCTTAATATATATGAAATCCTAGCGTATAGGTAAGATTTAGACTCTTGAGGTCTTCTAGGACCTATGGTAAATTATCATGACAAATAATTTTGTAAAGAATTTTGACTTTCTATGTTCCGGTTTAAAGGAAGTTTTTAACCATATTTTGGAAAAATGATCCAAAAGACCCATTATTTGGCCCGCTTGAGGGTTAACATTTTCGGAAAAATATTCCTTGAATTATTGTTTGCAATTCTGCCGTTGAGACTATATACCTAAAATGCACGGATTACGAGGAATCTCAATTCAAAAATATTCAAAAAAAAAAAAAAAAAAAATGGAAGAGAGGGCAAGTTGCAATAATTATTTTTTTATTTATTTATTTATTTTATTTAATATGCATATGAAATAGAGTTTTTCTCTCTTTGGTGACTTATAGTAAAATTTTATGAAAAATATTTTTGTCTCTGACGTCATCCTTGTAAAATTATGCTTTGTTGTAAATTTTTGCATAATCTCACACAAAGTACGGTTTTAACCCTAAAATGTGTTTTTAATATATATGATTTCCTGGCGTTGAGGTAAGATTTGGACCCATGAGGTCTTCTAGGACCTATAGTAGAATTTTATGTCAAATCATTTTGTAGAATATTTTGACTTGCTATGTTCCCGTTTAAAGGGAGTTTTTAAGCATATTTTAGAAAAAGGACCAAAAAGACCCGTTAGTTGACTCGCTTGAGGGTTAAAATATTCGGGAAAAATATTCCTCGTATTTTTATATGCAATATTGCCGTTGAGACTATATACCTAAAATGCACGGACTACGAGGAATCTCAATTCAGAAATATTCAAAAAAAAAATGGAAGAGGGGGCAAGTTGCAATTATTATTATTATTTTTTTATTTATTTATTTATTTTTTTTTTTTGATATGCATTTGAAATAGAGTTTTTCTCTCTTTGGTGACTTATAGTAAAATTTGATGAAGAATATTTCTGTCTCTGACGTCATCATTGTAAAATGATGTTTTTTTGTAGATTTTTGCATAATCTCACACAAAGTACGGTTTTAACCCTAAAATGTGTTTTTATACCCTACACCACAAGGTGGTCAGGGTATTATGTCTTTGTGCATTTGTTTGTAACAGGCAAAAGGAAACGAGATAGACCCATAGTTCCTTTTGATGATCTGCATAGAATCACATTCTGAGTGGATTTATGCATGTCCGTCCGTCCGTCTGTCCGTCCGTCCGTCCGTCCGTCCGTCCGTCTGTCCATGTATTTTTGTAAACAAAGTACAGGTTGCATTTATTGCCCGATCCAGATGAAATTTTGCACAGATCATTTGTTTGGCCCACGGACGAACCCTATTGAAATTGGAGATAATCGGTCAAAATTTAGATATAGCTCCCATATATATCTTCGTCCGATTTGCCTTTTATTGTGCACCAAACGTGTAATACCAGCCCGAATTGTATGGAATTTTGCACATACAACCAAATTAGGCCTGAAAATATGTATGCCAAATTTGATCGAAATCGGTTCAGATATAGCTATAGCTCCCATATATATTGTTCATCCGATTTGTTATTTTTGTCCACCGCCGCCGTAATATGCACTCTGCAACAACAATATTTAGGGAAATATATCAAATACAGCTCAGAAATACATTTGCAAAATTTTATCGAGATCGGTTCAGATTTGGATATAGCTCCCATATATAACTTCGTCCGATTTACCTTTTATTGTGCACCAAACGTCTAATATTTGTCCAAATGGGATGGAATTTGGCACTTACAACCGAATTGAGGCTAGAAGCTAGCATGGCAAATTTGGTGAAGATCGGTTCAGATATAGCTATATCCTCCATATATATTATTCATCCGATTTGTTATATTTGTTACCCACAACCGTAATATGCACTCCGTAACAACGATATTCAGGGAAATATATCAAATACAGCTCAGAAATATCTTTGCCAAATTTTATCGAGATCGGTTCAGATTTGGATATAGCTCCCATATATATATATATATATTTATCCGATTTCAAATTAATTGTGCACCAAATGGTCAATACAAGTCCGAATTTAAAAGATACAAATGCTTCGGCATGTTTAGTCCTTTGAACTTTAAATTATAATTATAATCATAGCGTGTATGATTGAATTCTCCCATAAAAACTTTTAATTGTTATGTGGAGCTCTACTAAATTAGCAAAGTGGTGTAGGGTATCATAAAGTCGGCCCGCCCTAATTTTGGACTTTCTTTACTGGTTAATATATATGAAATCCTGGAGTTTAGGTAAGATTTGGACTTTTGACATCTTCTAGGACCTATAGTAGAATTTTATAACAAATAATTTCGTAGAATAATTTGACTTGCTAAATTCCCGTTTAAAGGGAGTTTTTAACCATATTTTGAAAAATGGACCAAAGAGACCCCTTTTTTGGTCAAATATTCCTTGTATTTTTATCTGCAATATTGCCTTTGAGACTATATACCTAAAATGCATGGATTCAGGGGAATCTGGATTTTCTCAGTAATTATTGAAAAAATTTAAAATAAATAATTTCTTATAAATTGTGAAAATTTCATGCGTAGAATTAAAATTAATTATTTTATTATAAAAAAAATATATTATTACACAAAATTATAGCGAAAATTTAAAAATTAAAAAAAATGTTATTATAAAAAATTAATATTAAAAAAATGTTTTTTTTTAACTATTGTTTGTTTTCTTTTGGTTTGGTTTTGCTATTTTATTTCCTTGCTATAGAGTGTATATTGTTGTTGTTGTTGGTTTTATTTTCATATTTTTCTGCTTATGGTTCGCTTGTTATTGGTTTATTATTTTCATGTATTTTTTTATTATATTTTCATATAATCCCTGTCAATTGATATTGTTTTTTAAAAACAAAAATATAACAAATTCACTGTGTTTTTTTTTTCATTTATTTAGTTATTGATTTTTTTCTTGTTTAACTATTTTTCGTATTGTTTGGTTGGTTGGTTGTTGTAGGTATGTATGTAGTAGTATATGCTTATGTGTTTCGTTTTGCTCTGTTTTTTCAATTGTTTTTTCCAGTTTATTTCTCACTTATTTATCAGTTTTATTTTGCTTTGGTTTACAGATGGAGATGGAGCGATAGAGCCGGATCCGGTCATTTTACGAGGCAATTGAATTATGTAGGTCGTAAAAATGATCGCGGAACCCGTTCAATCATTTAATAATTCTTTATAAACATTCATTTAAATTATTTATATTTTTTTTTCTTGGGAATATATATAAAAAAAAATTTAAATTATAGTATTGTGTTGCTGTAGTTCTTGTTTTACGTATACAATTTTTCAATGCTATAAATTATTTCAGTTTTTCGTTAATTTACCATTTATGAATTAAGTAGATTATTTATAGTTGGATATAATTATGTATGTATATATTTGTGGTATATATATATAAGACAAAAAATTATTATAATCTTAAACTAAAAAATTCAGTTTAGTTGCTTTGATGTGGTGTCTCATTCTTCTTCATCTTCTGATGCTGATGCAAAAATTCCAGTTTTTCTTAAACAAAAAACTAAGAAAAATCCTTACTATACTTTTAGGGGTTTTTTAGATTTTTATTTTTTCACTGCATACTTTTTGGTGGTGTTTCATTATTTCATTTTCATATTTTTTTCTCTTGTATGGTTGCCTATAATTTTACTATTTTTTTTGTTAGTTTGGTTATATCTCTTATTTTTGGATTCTTCTTTTTTTAGCTATCTTTATTTTTGTTTGTTTGGTTGCTTGTTTTATTTAACTATTTATGTGTGTGTAGGTGTTTGTTTTTCTCTTTTTCATACATAATTATTTTCATTTCTTCCTTATGTTGTGGTTTTGCGGTTTTATTTTTTTGATTGTAAATATTTCTATATATTTTTTTATAAACAATTACAAAATATTGATTTGTTTTGCAAAAAAATTAAAATTAGTAAACAAACAATTCAATACTATTTCAACAAAACGCAAAAATGTTTAAAATATTCTTGGCTATTTCATTTTTTTTTTTTTTTTTTAAATTTTGAGTTTCTATTGTAAGATGCTTGGCTATTTTTTTTGTTTTGTTTTGTTATTGGGCACATTGTTGGTCCGTTTTTTACCAAAATTCCAATACCCCAAAGAATATATATAAAACTTTTTAATCTTTTGGGAGTTCAAAAACGACTCTTTTTCAAATCATAAAATTATTCTACAATTAGGAACAACCAATTTTTTTAACATGAATAGTAAAGAGATTTATGGAAAATAAAATAATAATAAAAAATAAAAATAATAAAAATAATAAAAATAATAATAATAATAATAATAATAATAATAATAATAATAATAATAATAATAATAATAATAATAATAATAATAATAATAGTAATAAAAATAATAATTATAATAATAATAATAATAATAATAATAATAATAAAAAATAATAATAATAATAATAATAATAATAATAATAATAATAATAATAATAATAATAATAATAATAATAATAATAATAATAATAATAATAATAATAATAATAATAATAATAATAATAATAATAATAATAATTATAATTATAATAATAATAATAATAATAATAATAATAATAATAATAATAATAATAATAATAATAACAATAATAATAATAATAATAATAATAATAATAATAATAATAATAATAATAATAATAATAATAAATAAAAATTCTTTATGAAATAAATAAAAAATAAATTAATAAGAATATGTCAAAATAAATAAAAAATTAAATTACATATAATACAGGGTGAGATGAAAAATGTTAAAAAGCAGTAAGTTCGGCCGGCCCGAACTTTGAATAGCCTCCACTCTTCGGAACGAATTCGGAAATTTAAAAAAAATAATAAATAAATAAAATCCGTTAAAAATTCTGTTAAAATCGCTATATCGGAGCTATACGAAGACCTGGACGTGCATAGACAATTTCTGTCACAGGCTGTAGCATCCATTACGAACTCTAAATACGTAATTTGAAACTACTCCTACATCACTACATCACAATACCGTACATAGGGAGGTACTGATATATGGGGCCTATACGAAGACCTGGACCTGCACAGACAATTTTCTGTCGCAGGCTGTAGTACCCATTACGATATTTAAATACGAAATTTTAGGTAATTCCGGTAAATAATGACGCTAAAATCATCAAAATATCGTATATAGGGAGGTACTGATATATGGGACCTATACAAAGACCTGGACCTGCACAGACAATTTTCTATCTTTGGCTGTAGTGCCCATTACGACCTTCAAATATCAAATTTGAAACAATTCCGGTGAATAATGACGGTTAAATCATCAAAATACCGAATATTGGGAGGTACCGTTAAATGAGGGCTGCACGTAGACGTGGACCTGCATAGACAATTTTCTGTCATAGCCTGAAGTATCCATGCCGAACTTAAAATTCCAAATTTGAACCAAATCCGGTGAATAATATCGCTAAAATCATCAAAATACCGAATATAGGGAGGAAACGTTATATGGGGGCTATATGAAGACGTGGACCTGCACAGACAATTTTCTGTCATATGCTGTAGTTCCCATTACGAACTTAAAATTCCAAATTTGAAACAATTTCGGTGAATATTGTGCCTAAAATCATCAAAATACCAAATATCGGAAGGTACGGTGATATGGGGCTTATACGAAGGCCTCGACCTGCACAGACAATTTTCTGTCTTTAGCTGTAGTCTCCATTACGAGCTTCAAATACCAAATTAAATATATAAAAATAAACCAATAAACATATATAAACAATTTATTTTTATTAAAAAAATAAAAAAATTAAAAAATAATAAATTAGTTTTATTAAAAAAAAAAATAAAAATAATCATAAATAAATAAAAAATGCTTAATAAGTAATAATTTATAAAATATTCTTGTTACACAAAATATGTTAAGAAATAATAAATTATATTCATTTTTTTAGAAACATCGAGGTAGAAGAGCGATATTCATCCGTATTCTGTTTTCGTTTCTTTTTTTCATATAACACTTTTATTATTTTTATTTTATTTTTTTTTTCTTGTTTGTTATTATTTTCATTTAATTTACTGTTTATTGTTTTAAGGTAATTGTTGCTATTTTAATACAAATATAATAATATAAATATACAATTGTTTTGTAAAGCCTATTTAACTATTTATATGAGTTCTTGGTTTTATGTATATATCATACATTGTGTTATAAACTGTTATATTTATTAAAGCAAAAATAAAAAAAATTATTCTGGTTTTATTTCTGATTTGGGGGCTTTGTTTGTAGGCGCTTTGTGTTAAGAAATTAAATACAAAATATAACTAAAAAAATATTGTTCATTTGTTTTTTTTTTCATTGGATAATATAAATATTGTTTATTTTATTTATATTATTTTTAATTTTCTTTTTTTATTATTTTTATTTGCTATAACCCCTGGATTATAACAACATTTAAGGAACCTTATTTTGATTATAGACAAATTAAATGTTTTTTTTTTTTTTTAATTAACAAAATTGAAATTAAATTTTAAAATAAATGTTTAATAAATTTTTAAATTAACTTAAAAACTTTGAATTATTTAAATATTTAATTAAAAAATGAAAAAAAAAAATTAAATTGTAAAATAATTATTATTAAACTAAATTAAAACAGAATAATAATATAATAATTATTATTATTGAATTAATTTAAATTAAAAACTCTAAAATATTTTTAAAATTAATGTTAAATAAATTTTCAAAATAATTTTGAAATTAAGTTTTAAGTTATTTTTTATTAATATTTGGATTTATTTTCAAATAAGTTTTTAAATTAATAATAAGGTTACTTTTAAAATTAAATTGTTGAATGTTTTTAAATGTCTAAATTAATTTTTGAAATTGAATGAACTTTTAAATTAATCTTTAAAAAATATTTTTTTAACTCTTAATTTTTCAATAGTCAAATTAATTTGAACAGTAATTTTGAAATTACTATTTAAAATGATTTTAATTTGAAATTATTTTATTTATTAATTTGATCAATGAAATATATAATAATTTAATAAAAGACGATTTGGAATTAATTTTGACATACACTTTTATATTAATTTTAAGTTAATTTTTAGTTTATTTATTAACTTATTATTGAAAAAAGTTTAAGAATAATTCTAAAATTAATTAGTTTATATTTATTTTGAAATTAATTTTTAAATATTTCTAAATTAATGTTTAAATTAATACTCAATTTAAATTAAAATCAATTATTAAATTATTTTTATATTAATTCCAAAATTTATAATTAAATTAATTAATAAATAAATTATAAATCAATTGTTAAAATATTCTTAAATTAATCCATAATTTTGAATGCATGTATTGTATAATTGTCAAATTAAATTTGATATTAATATCAAATTAATTATTACATTAATAAAAAAATTATTTTTTGTAAGTTTGTGTTGAAACTATTATTAAAATTCTTTTAAAATTCATGTCTTAATTAATTTAAAATTAATTTTTTAACAAATTTTTACAACGTAGATTAGTTTCAAAATCGATTTTAAAATCGTTATTTTTTAAATAAATTTTTAAAATTGTAATTTTTGCAAATTCCCTTTTTTTTAAAATAAACTCTTAATTAAAAAATTAAATTTGAAACTTATTTAAAAGATTATTAATTTCCAAATTTAATTTTTTAATTCTAATAATTTAAATTAAAAACTCTAAAATATTTTTAAAATTAATGTTAAATAAATTTTCAAAATAATTTTGAAATTAAGTTTTAAGTTATTTTTTATTAATATTTGGATTTATTTTCAAATAAGTTTTTAAATTAATAATAAGGTTACTTTTAAAATTAAATTGTTGATTGTTTTTAAATGTCTAAATTAATTTTTGAAATTGAATGAACTTTTAAATTAATCTTTAAAAAATATTTTTTTAACTCTTAATTTTTCAATAGTCAAATTAATTTGAACAGTAATTTTGAAATTACTATTTAAAATGATTTTAATTTGAAATTATTTTATTTATTAATTTGATCAATGAAATATATAATAATTTAATAAAAGACGATTTGGAATTAATTTTGACATACACTTTTATATTAATTTTAAGTTAATTTTTAGTTTATTTATTAACTTATTATTGAAAAAAGTTTAAGATTAAAATCAATTATTAAATTATTTTTATATTAATTCCAAAATTTATAATTAAATTAATTAATAAATAAATTATAAATCAATTGTTAAAATATTCTTAAATTAATCCATAATTTTGAATGCATGTATTGTATAATTGTCAAATTAAATTTGATATTAATATCAAATTAATTATTACATTAATAAAAAAATTATTTTTTGTAAGTTTGTGTTGAAACTATTATTAAAATTCTTTTAAAATTCATGTCTTAATTAATTTAAAATTAATTTTTTAACAAATTTTTACAACGTAGATTAGTTTCAAAATCGATTTTAAAATCGTTATTTTTTAAATAAATTTTTAAAATTGTAATTTTTGCAAATTCCCTTTTTTTTAAAATAAACTCTTAATTAAAAAATTAAATTTGAAACTTATTTAAAAGATTATTAATTTCCAAATTTAATTTTTTAATTCTAAAAATTTAATTTTAGAAATACCATTTAATTAGAAACTCGAAAATTAATAAAAAAATTAAATTAAAAATTAATTTAAATGCAGTAATTGAAATATTAACCTTAAATTAATTTTCATATTAATTGCATATTGATTGAAAAAACAATAATTCAATACAAATTTAAATTTATAATAAATTAATTTGAAGTAAATTTAATAATTAATTAAGAAATTAATTTTAAATCTATTATAACAAATAATATGAAAATAAATATCTAAAAATTTTTAAATAGATTTCAAACTAATTTTGAAATTAATTTGAAATTTAATTGTTAAAATAATTTATTAATTTTAGAATTTATTTTTATTTTCATTTTAAAATTAACTTCGAAGATAATCTCTAAGTAAGTACCTAAAATAGTTTTAATTAATTTTTAAAATAATTTTTGAAATAGTTTTGAAACAAATTTTTAAATTAAAGTTTTAAAAAAGTTTTGAAATTATTTTTCGAGTTAGTTTTGTAAAAAAATTAAAATTAAATTGATATTAATCTATAAACTTTAAATTAAATTGTAAATTAATTATTAAAATAATTGAAAAAAAAATAATTAAATACAAATTTAAATTTATAATAAATTAATTTGAAGTAAATTTAATTAAGAAATTAATTTTTAATCTATTATAACAAGTAATATGAAAATTAATATCTAACAGTTTTTAAATAGATTTCAAACTAATTTTGAAACTAATTTCAAATTTAATTGTTAAAATAATTTATTAATTTTAGCATTTATTTTTAATTCATTTTAAAATTAACTTCGAAGATGATTTCTAAATTAGTACCTAAAATAGATTTAATTAATTTTTAAAATAATTTTTGAAATAGTTTTGAAACTAATTTTAAAATTAATTTTTAAAAAATTTTGAAATTATTTTTTAAATTAGTTTTGTAAAAAAATTAAAATTAAATCATTCAATACAAATTTTAATTTATAATAAATTAATTTGAAGTAAATTTAATTAAGAAATTAATTTTTAATCTATTATAACAAATAATATGATAATTAATATCTAACAATTTTTAAATAGATTTCAAACTAATTTTGAAATTAATTTCAAATTTAATTGTTAAAATAATTTATTAATTTTACAATTTATTTTTAATTCATTTTAAAATTAACTTCGAAGATAATATCTAAGTAAGTACCTTAAATATATTTAATTAATTTTTAAAATAATTTTTGAAATAGTTTTGAAACTAATTTTTAAATTAATTTTTAAAAAAGTTTTGAAATTATTTTTTGAATTAGTTTTGTAACAAAAATTAAAATTAAATTGATATTAATCTATAAACTTTAAATTAAATTGTAACTTATTTTGAATTAATTATTAAAACGGTTTGAAATTAATATTAAAACGGTTTGAAAAAATTTTAACAAAAACTTATTTTGGAATATATTGCTTGTGATAAAATCGAATTTATAAAAGAGTTTTTTTTTAATTAAATTGTAAACAATTTTTAAATTAATTTATAAATTATAACCATAAATTATCGATATTTTGAACTCCTTGTGGATTATTTTTCTTGTGATGGGCTCTCTGGAATTTTGATAAAATTTGATGAGTTCAGACACTTTGAGGTTTTTTGTATTGTTTTATGGTTTTGCAATTATGGTCTATGGTTCTATTTCTATTGTTTTGTTATTTTTTTTTTTCTGTAGATTTCTCTTAAGGTATATTGAGGCTATTGTTGTTACTATTAATTTGTTGTTGTTGTTTGTGGAGGTGATGGTGGTATTGAGTTTTTTTTTTTGTTTAAAATAAAATTATTTTAAATGGAATGAGCTGAAAAGTTGCAAAACTCGATTAAAGCATTATTGAAATCACCTGAGGATGAAAGAGCATAATTTTGTAGAATATTGTAGTTTAAAAAAGGGAATTTTTTTCCAAGCCCGAAACTTTTCAGCCCATGTGGTCATAAATATTTTCCTTAAAAAAATTAATATATAACAACTGTAAAAAATACATATTTTTTGATGAGGTTTTACAATCTTCATAATTGTTTTGTTATCATTCATTTACATGGCTATTGGTTTCAAGATTATTTGACTATATTTTTGGGAGATTCTGGGGGGAGGGTGTAGTTTGTCTTCTTTTTTTAAGGTTGTAAATTACTTGGCCTGTTTCCTTTGTTATTTTTTTTTTTTTTTGGTTTTAATCATACAACACTTATAAGTTAATTATGATGTTGCTGGTATCCGGTAATAATAATAATAATAAATAGTATTTTTTATATATATATTTTTCAATATTTTCCTTCATATGTAGTTTTGTAGAAGAGACAATGTGTGTGTATGAGTGTGTGTGAGTGTGTGTGGTAGTATAGTATTTTTTTATTAAATATGATACACATAATTAAACACAATCAAATTATTTTTTCTTTTTCAGGTTGATATGAATTATAAAAAAATAATATATTGGGTTTTTTGATTATTAAAATTTAATACTGTTTTTTTTAAGTTTGCTTTCTTTTGCACATACTTAAAAATAATAATTTAAAAAAAATCTATATTCATTTCTTTATTTTTATTTTCTTGGCTTAATGGCTATTGCTTGTTAATATAATTTTTTATTGTTTTTCTTTTGTTTAAATAAAATTTAACTTAATTTGCCTTGGTTTTCTGTTTTACGTGTTTTTTTCTTTTTTTATTGTTAATAATTTTATTTTATTTCATTAATAGACTTAAAAACTATTATCACTATTGCAGAAAGCGGCTATTTCTTCTTGTTCGGTTTGAATTGTTGTTCATGTTGTTGTTGTTGATTTGCTTGTTGGTTTATTAATTCTCCATATTTGTTTTATTTAGTTTTATTGTAGTTGTTGTTGTTTTTAGGCAAATTGAATTTGAATTTGGTTTTTGTGTGTGTTTTTTGTTTTTTTTGGAGCCGAAATACAGTGATTTTGTTGCATGAATTTTTCTTTCATTTTTCTTGTTGTTGTTGTTAACATAAAATTGAAAAATAACCGAAATTTGTAATTTTTTTTATTTTTGATTAAAGATATTCTAAACACTAAATATGATGTATATTTTTATGATTTTTTTTTATAAATTTTTATTTAAATTTTTTTTCTTTAATATTTTGTTTTAAAAGAAGAAAGGATTTTTTTTTTGGTTTCTTTAATTTGTCATTAGTTTGGTTTGATTTTTTTTAAGATAATTAATGATTATGAAAAGGGAATCGTAAAAATTTAAAATAATTTCAAAACACATCATTAAAGTCCTCAAACTTTGAATTATTTTTTTAGTATTTCAAAATGAAAAATATTTGAATTTTTTTTCGTTAAAATAATTTCAAACCCATCATTAAAATCCTCAAACATTAAAATTTTTTTAGTATTTCAAATTTAAAAATATTTGAAGTTTTTAATTCCGTAGTAAATAAATTACTAAAATATTATATTGTGAAAAAAAGAAAAACAAATTTTGAAAAAAAAATATTTGAAAAAAAAAAGAAAAGCAAATTCCATAATTTTTACAAGAAGTAACCGGTATTGGTTTTGTAAAAAGCAGACAAAATCGTAAAATGGTCATAAAAAATCACCATAAACAATTTATTGAAAACTTGTTATCCCGAAAATTCCTGAAATTGATGAATTTTTTTGAAAAAGTAACCGATAACCGGTTTCGAAAATATTATAAAAAAACATTTTGTTTAATTATATAGATTTTCCTTCCTAACAATATTACATGCTGAAATAATTCAAAAAAAAAAAAAAACATATTTGAAAAAAAATAAAAAAAAAACATAATTTTTACAATAAGTAACCGGTATTGGTTTTGTAAAAAGCAGACAAAATCGTAAAATAGTCATAAAAAATCACCATAAACAATTTATTGAAAACTTGTTACCCCGAAAATTCCTAAAATTGATGATTTTTTTTTGAAAAAGTAACCGATAACCGGTTTCGAATATATTATAATAAAAAATTTTGTTTAATTGTATAGATTTTCCTTTCTAACAATATTACATGCTGAAATAATTCAAATAAAATATTTGAAAAAAAAGAAAAAAAAATTCCATAATTTTAACAAGAAGTAACCGGTATTCGCTTTGTAAAAAGCCGGCAAAATCGTAAAATGGTCATAAAAAATCACCATAAACAATTTATTGAAAACGTATTACCCCGAAAATTCCTGAAATTGATGCATTTTTTTGAAAAAGTAACCGATAACCGGTTTCGAAAATATTATAATAAAATATTTTGTTGAAATGTATAGATTTTCCTTCCTAACAATATTACATGCTGAAATAATTCAAAACAAAAAAAAAAAAAAAATATTTGAAAAAAAAAATAAAAAAAAATCCACAAGTTTTACAAAAAGTAACCGATATTCGTTTTGTAAAAAGCCGGCAAAATCGTAAAATGGTCATAAAAAATCACCATAAACAATTTATTGAAAACTTGTTACCCCGAAAATTCCTGAAAATTAATGAATTTTTTTGAAAAAGTAACCGATAACCGTTTCCGAAAATATCATAATAAAACATTTTGTTTAAATGTATAGATTTTCCTTCCTAACAATATTACATACTGAAATAATTAAAAAAAAATATTTGAAAAAAAAATAAAAAAAAATCCACAAGTTTTACAAAAAGTAACCGATATTCGTTTTGTAAAAAGCCGGCAAAATCGTAAAATGGTCATAAAAAATCACCATAAACAATTTATTGAAAACTTGTTACCCCGAAAATTCCTGAAAATTAATGAATTTTTTTGAAAAAGTAACCGATAACCGTTTCCGAAAATATCATAATAAAACATTTTGTTTAAATGTATAGATTTTCCTTCCTAACAATATTACATACTAAAATAATTAAAAAAAATATTTGAAAAAAAAAAAAATGAAAAAATTCCATAATTTTTACAAGAAGTAATCGGTATTCGTTTTGTAAAAAGCCGGCAAAATCGTAAAATGGTCATAAAAAATCACCATAAACAATTTATTGAAAACTTGTTACCCCGAAAATTCCTGAAATTGATGAATTTTTTTTTGAAAAAGTAACCGATAACCGATTTCGAAAATATTATAATAAAACATTTTGTTTAATTGTATAGATTTTCCTTCCTAACAATATTACATACTGAAATAATTAAAAAAAATATTTGAAAAAAACGAATTTTAATTCAAACTTCCCTAATTTTTACAAGAAGTAACCGGTATTCGTTTTATAAAAAGCAGACAAAATCGTAAGATGGGCGTAAAAAATCACTATAAGCAATTTAATTAAAACTTGTTATCCTGGAAAAGTATTTTTAGTATTTCAAAATTACTAAAATATTATATTGTGAAAAAAAGAAAAAAAAATTGAAAATAAAGAAAAAAAATATTTGAAAAAAAAAAAATGAAAAAATCCATAATTTTTACAAGAAGTAACCGGTATTCCTTTTGTAAAAAGCAGACAAAATCGTAAAATGGTCATAAAAAATCACCATAAAAAATTTATTGAAAACTTGTTACCCCGAAAATTTCTGAAATTGATGAATTTTTTTGAAAAAGTAACCGATAACCGGTTTCGAAAATATTATAATAAAACATTTTGTTTACTTGTATAGATTTTCCTTCCTAACAATATTACATACTGAAATAATTAAAAAAAAAATATTGGAAAAAAACAAATTTTAGTTCAAACTTCCATAATTTTTACAAGAAGTAACCGGTATTTGCTTTATAAAAAGCAGACAAAATCGTATCAAGGGCATAAAAAATCACTAAAAACCATCTAATAAAAAATTTTTACCCCGAAAAATCCTGAAATTGATGAATATTTTTGAAAAAGTAACCGATAACCGGTTTCGAAAATATTATAATATAAAATTTTTTTAAATGTGTAGATTTTCCTTCTTAACAATTAAATAGTGATTATGTTACATCTGTATGCATTTTTTACTTTTACAGTTTTTGCAGCGAGTAACCGGTAACCGATTTAGAAAATGCATCAAAAACGTTCAAAAACTATTAAATTTGATTTTGTTTTGGCATTTCATGATTAGAAACTGTCTATACCTTTACGTTACATGCAATTGACATTAATTTCGGATCAAGTAACCGGTATTCATTTTATAAAAAAAAAAACGTAAATAATGTTTCAAAAATATTTTAAAATAATTTTGAATAATTGACGCTAATATCTTAGAAGAAAAATTAAAAAATTAATTAATATATCCATATTTAGATTCGAGTAATCGGTACTCGTTTAAATGTACATACTGGAATAAAAACCATTACCAAATTTTGAAGCAATTTGACAAAAGTTGTTTACATTTTAAATCAAAAAATGAAGCTTTTTAGGCGTTTTTGTAAAAAAGTAACCGGTAACCGCTTTATGAAAAATTAAAAAATAATTCCGAAATGTCAAAACATTTTATGTCTGATTGCTATTAAACAAAAAGATGAGGTTCGTAAACTCAATTATTTCATATTTGCAATAATTTTGGATCAAGTAACCGGTATTCGTTAAAAGAAAAGTGTAAAATATAATTTTAAGCCAAAAATTTACTTATTAAAAGTACATGACATTTGTTTGAAAATTTAATATTTCTGCTTGTTTTGTGGTGAGTAACCATTAACTGAAAAATTAGTTATTTCCTTAATTAACCATTAACTGAAAAATTAGTTATTTCCTTAATTTTTTATATTTTTATTAATTTCGAACGAAGTAACCGGTATTTGTAAGTAAACAAATGCGTAAATATTGTTTTCAATAGTTTTAAAATTAATACAGTATTTTTTTCTTACCTGCACAATCAAAAATTGCACGACATCTTGTGCAGCAATGCCCAAAATGCAGGTAGCTTCATTGCATTTATCTGCACAATGAAGCAGGTATCTTTAATTTTAATTACGTGCACAAAAAGTGCAGTTATCTTTAATTTTCTATTCGTGCACAACAAAGCAGCCAACTTTTAGTGTGGGAGAGGAAGCGAGAATATGTTTTTAATGTATGCTCTTTTCTTGTGTTGTTATTGTTTTTGCGAATACAAAAACAAAAACGAAGTGGTATTTTTTATTGTCCTTTTTGAGTTTGCAAAAAATTTTCTTGTGCAGATAAATACAACTTTTGTAACCAAATTAAAAAAATTTACCAAATTTTCGAGGCAGGAATGTCCAATGTGCAGCTATCGATTGGGCACTTAAATACAATTCAAATAAAGGGATTTAGAAAAAAATGGCATAAAAAAAGTTTTTTGGTCTGCAAATATGAAATTTGATTTGCTTTTGCCATTTAACAATAAGAAAAAATTAAAGCATTATACGGCTTTAATTATTGTAAATTTCCTTCATTTTCATATAAAGTAACCGGTAATCGTTTTATGTAAAATGCATTAGTAACACTTTTAAAACATGAAATCGGATTTTCTATTGCCATTTAACAATAAGAAAACGTTTGCTGCTTTAATTATTGTAAATTTCCTTCAATTTTGAACAAAGTAACCGGTAATCATTTTATAAAAATGTATGAAATTATGTTTGGAAAATCTTTGAGAGGGCTTATGTGACCATTAAATGATGAAAGATGGTGTCTTTTCACTAGAAAAAGTAAGTTTTTTGAATTCAAGTAACCGGTATTCGTTTAAAAGAATATTAAAAAAAAGATAAAAAATATATTTTTCTTATATTTGTTGGTAGTATAAGGAACTTGAAAGACTGCTGTAACATATCCGGTAAGTTTTGATCGTATTTGAATTCAAGTAACCGGTATTCGTTTAAAAAAAAATCAAGAAAATATATGTTTTTACATTTGTTGGAAAATTTGATTTGCTTTTGTGATTTAACAATAAGAAAAAATATACTTCTTTATTTATTGAATGTATTATTGTATATATTTTGTAATGAGTAACCGGTAACCATTTTAGGTAAAATGTACTAGTGACACATTTAAAATATGAAATTTAATTTGCTAAGAATAAGAAAACGTATAATGCTTTAATTATTGTAAATTTCCTTCATTTTCGGATAAAGTAACCGGTAATCGTTTTATGTAAAATGTATTAGTAACACTTTTAAAATATAAAATTTGATTTGCTATTAAATTTTAACAACAAGAAAATGTATATTTCATTAATTTTTGTAAATTTCCTTCAATTTTGGACAAAGTAACCGGTAATCGTTTTATAAAAATGTATGAAATTATGTTTGGAAAATCTTTGAAAGGGCTTATGTGATCATTAAATGAACAACGATGGTGTCTTTTCACCCTAAAAAGTAAGGTTTTTGAATTCAAGTAACCGGTATTCGTATAAAAGAAAATTAAAAAAAAGATAAAAAATATATTTTTCTTATATTTGTTGATGGTATAAGGAACTTGAAAGACTGCTGTAACATATCCGGTTAGTTTTGAACGTATTTGAATTCAAGTAACCGGTATTGGTTAAAAAAAATCAAGAAAATATATGTTTTTACATTTGTTGGAAAATTTGAAATTTGATTTGCTTTTGACATTTAACAGTAAGAAAAAATATACTTCTTTATTTATTGTAATTATTATTGTATATATTTTGTAATGAGTAATCGGTAACCATTTTAGGTAAAATGTATTAGTGACACATTTAAAATATGAAATTTAATTTGCTAAGAATAAGAAAACGTATATTGCTTTAATTATTGTAAATTTCCTTCATTTTCGGATAAAGTAACCGGTAATCGTTTTATGTAAAATGCATTTGCAACACTTTTTAAACATGAAATTGGATTTTCTATTGCCATTTAACAATGAGAAAACGTTTGCTGCTTTAATTATTGTAAATTTCCTTCATTTTCGGATAAAGTAACCGGTAATCGTTTTATGTAAAATGCATTAGTAACACTTTTAAAACATGAAATTGGATTTTCTATTGCCATTTAACAATAAGAAAACGTTTGCTGCTTTAATTATTGTAAATTCCCTTCATTTTCATATAAAGTAACCGGTAATCGTTTTATGTAAAACGCATTAGTAACACTTTTGAAACATGAAAATGGATTTTCTATTGCCATTTAACAATAAGAAAACGTTTGCTGCTTTAATTATTGTTAATTTTCTTCATTTTCGGATAAAGTAACCGGTAATCGTTTTATGAAAATATATGAAATTACGTTTACGTTAGAAAATCTTTGAAAGTGCTTATGTGACCATTGAAAGATCACAGATGGTGTTTTGTCACCATAAACATTAAGTTTTGAACGTATTTGAATTCAAGTAACCGGTATTCGTTTAAAAAAAATCAAGAGAATATATGTTTTTACATTTGTTGGAAAATTTGAAATTTGATTTGCTTTTGCCATTTAACAATAAGAAAAATGTACTACTTTCATTATTGTAATTATTATTCTATATATTTTGTAATGAGTAACCGGTAACCATTTTAGGTAAAAAGTATTAGTGGCACATTTAAAATATGAAATTTTATTTGCTAAGAATAAGAAAACGTATAATTAATTAATTATTGTAAATTTCCTTCATTTTCGGATAAAGTAACCGGTAGACGTTTTATGTAAAATGCCATAGTAACACTTTTAAAACATGAAATTGGATTTTCTCTTGCCATTTAACAATAAGAAAACGTTTGCTGCTTTAATTATTGTAAATTTCCTTCATTTTCGAATAAAGTAACCGGTAGTCGTTTTATGTAAAATGCATTAGTAACACTTTTAAGACATGAAATTCGAGTTTCTATTGCCATTTAACAATAAGAAAACGTTCGCTGCTTTAATTATTGTAAATTTCCTTCATTTGCGAATAAAGTAACCGGTAGTCGTTTTATAAAAATATATGAAATTACGTTTAGAAAATCTTTGAAAGTGCTTGAATAATCACTGATGGTGTTTTTTCACCATAAAAATTAAGTTTTGAACGTATTTGAATTCAAGTAACCGGTATTCGTTTAAAAGAAAATTTAAAAAAAATCGAGAAAAAATATTTTTTTTATTTATTCGAAGCATAAGTAACTAAAAAAACTACGGTAATATGGCCGGTAAGTTATGAACGTACAAGTTTTGAATACAAGTAATCGGTATTCGTTTAAAAGAAATTATAAAAAAAATCAAGAAAAAATATTTTTCTTATATTTGTTGGGAGTATAAGTAACTTAAAAAATAACGGCCGCGGAATTTAAAATTAATTAATTTGTTTTTTAAATTTTTTATATATTTATTTATTTTTTATTTTATTATTATTATTATTATTATTATTATTATTATTATTATTATTATTATTATTATTATTATTATTATTATTATTATTTTTATTTATTTATTTGTTTATTTATTTATTTATTTGTTTATTTATTTTTTTTTTGATTTTTATCAATTCCCTTTATCATAATCATTAACAGTGTATTCTCTGGACATATATTTTTCATTTTTCTTTTTGGTATCGAAATGGTATTTTGGGGGCCAGACCTGGTAAATTGAAATTTCTTTGCTTTGTGTGTTTGTTTTGAGACATATTCGAAAACTGGGTTTCAGTTTGCCTGTGGTATTATAATTATTATTTTTTTTTTTATTATAAATTATTATTTTTTATTATAAATTTTTATTTTTTATTATTATATTGATAACATTTGTTATTGTTGTTCTTGTTGTTTCTCATGTTGTTGTTGTTATTATTATTATGGCTTTCAGACTGCAATTTTAAAATCTTGTTAAAAATTATTTGTACTTTTGGTTCATAAATTGGGCTATTGTAGATTTGTTAGGTTCTCTTTTATTTTTTGTCATTTGGTTTTATTTCATTTTTTTACAATATTTGTTTTTGTGTGGTTTGTTTTGTTCACTGTGCTAATTAATTGTAATTAATAATTCTTATTTTTATCAACTGTTTTCAGCGGTTATCAAGTATACCTTGTAGCATGTTTTGTTTGGGTTTTATTTTGATTTGATTTGTATGGTATTGAGAGTGTCAGAGTGTGTATGGGTTTTTTGTGATTTTTTTGCGGGTACTGATTTTGGTTTTTTTTTTTTTTTTTAATTCCCTTAATCCAATCCAGACCAAAAGTTAATTACCAAAAATCCAGGTTTGAAATTCCAATATTTTGATAATTAACCCCATTTGTCTTGGTCTGTGGAATAGGGTATCCTCAATTGGTTTTGTATACATTTTTCCAGTCTGATTGATTTTTGTTGTATTCTTGATGATTTGTTGTTGTTGTTGTTGGTGGTGGTGGTTGGTTGGTTGTATTGAACATAAATATGGCCAAAAGTTTTCATTTTTTTTTTGTATTTTGCGAAAAAGTTTGAAAAAACTTGTTGCATTTTTCAAAATTGCGGTCCGTAAAAGTTGTTGTTGTTGTTTTCTTATTTTTTTTGTTAATGTTGTGCTATCAAATGTTATTAGTTTTTTTTTTGTTATTAATTTTTTTTTAATTTTTTTTCAATTAATTTTTAGCTGTGTTTCTTTTTCAAGATTCGTTTGTTCATTAAAAGAGTCAACCCCTTTCGTCGTGGTCAGAGTAAACTGCAACATAAAACTATGCGTTCTATGATAAGAGAGTAGTCATATTCGGTTATATAAATTGTCATAATCGGTTCATTTAACTTGTCTTGGTGATTTGATATTCATAATAAATTGTATAGACAGGCTCAACAATGGAAGCACTCCACAATACAAAACGAAAAAAATTGTTTTTCTATGAAAAATATTGATTTTTGAAATTCAAGTAACCGGTAACCATTTGGAAAATTTTTCCAAAAATACAAATCTATAATAAATATTGCTTTAAATTATACAAGAATAGATATAACTCACGAAAACTCACATTTTTTGGGTGAAGTAATCGAAATTTAAAACCAAGTAACCGGTAACCAAAAGTAAAATTTTTCTAAAAAAAATCAATAATTAAGAGTATTATTGCTTGAAATTAGACAGGAATAGAATTTTCTATGAAAAATATAGGTTTTTGAAATTCAAGTAACCGGTAACCATTTGGAAAATGTGTCCAAAAATACAAATCTATGATTAATATTGCTTTAAATTATACAAGAATAGATAAAACTCACGAAAACAAAAATTTCAAGGTGAAGTAATCGACTTTTAAAACCAAGTAACCGGCAACCAAAAGTAAAATTTTTCTGAAAAAAATCAATAATTAAGAGTATTATTGCTTGAAATTAGACAGGAATATAATTTTCTATGAAAAATATAGGTTTTTGAAATTCAAGTAACCGGTACCCATTTGGAAAATGTGTCAAAAATACAAAAATCTATGATTAATATTGCTTTAAATTATCCAAAAATAGATGAAAGCCTTGAAAAATAACATTTTAAGGTGAAGTAATCGAAATTCAAAACAAAGTAACCGGTAACCAAAAGTAAAATTTTTCTGAAAAAAAATTAGTATTTAAGAGTAAATTTACTTAAAATTAGCCAAGAATTGAATTTTTGTTTAAGAAACATATTGAAAATAACTTTTTGCAGTCAGATAATTGGTAATAAAACTTAGGTAATTGGTAATCATGTGAAAAAATTTTGCAGCAAATGAAAGAACGTCATTAATAATAGCCGCAATAAAGTCATAGAATGCATTTTTGTTTATAATTTAGTAAAAAACTGAATTTTAAAGATCAAGTAACCGGTAACCATTTGCAAAATGAGTCCAAAAAATTATGCCTAAACATGACAAATAGTCCTTCAAAAACTACCACAAACTCCGATTTTCGTATAAAAACCAAAGTACATGTCTTTTTATAGTCAAGTAACCGGTATATGCATTCACAAAAATTTAGACACTTCCAAACCCGAAATTTTTTAATCCAAAAAAAGTAATCGGTAATCGTTTTGCTAAATAATGATATATTAAGCTTGAAAAACATTACTATGGAGGTTTCAGCTATTTCGGACCTTGAAGAATGTGTTGTGTAATTTTATGAACACAAATTTATGCGTTTTGGTACCAAGTAACCGGTAATCATTAAAAATATATGGCGAAGTTTTACTAAAAACAGTTTGAATAGTTTTTCCTGCTCCTCATATGAAGAAATGAATGTATTTTTTGCTGAAATGTAATTAATTTTATATAAAGTAACCGGTAACCATTTATTAATAAAATCAAACTAAAATCTAAAAAATGTTTTAAAAAATAAAAAACTAGCTTCTATAGTTATGTTTGAACTTCAAAAATGTATTGTGCACTTTTGTGACCCCAAATATATGCGCTTTCGTATCAAGTAACCGGTAATCGTTAGAAATATCTAAGCTGGATTTTACTGAAAATAGTTCTTATAGTTTTTGCTAGTCTTAGTATGAAAAAATAAATGTATTTTTTCCCAAAGATGTAATCAAAGTTGGATCAAGTAACCGGTAACCACTTATTAAAATTTAAAATGAAAATGTGTTTGAAATAATAAATAATTAGCTGCTATTGATATTTTTGAACATCAAAGTTGTATTGCGTGCTTTTGCAAACCCAAATATATTCGTTTTCGTATCAAGTAACCGGTAATCGTTTGAAATATTTGTGTGGAATTCACTAAAAATAGTTCTAATAGCTTTTGCTAATCTTAGTATGAAAAACTAAATGCATTTTTTTTTTAAAATTTAATCATTTCTGGATAAAGTAACCAGTAACCGTATTCTAAAAATCGAAATAACAATAAAATAATGTTTCAAAAAATAAAAAAATATAGCTGCTATAGTTATATTCGAACTTCAAAAATATATTGTGCTCTTTAATAAACCTAACTGTACTCGTTTTCGTACCAAGTAACCGGTAACCGTTAGAAATGTTTAAGCTGGATTTTACTAAAAATAGTTCTAATAGCTCTTGCTACTTTTAGTATGAAAAAATAAATGTTTTTTTTTTTTTAATGTAATTATTTTGGATCAAGTAACCGGTAACCACTTATTAAAATTTAAAATACAACTGTATTTAAAATAATAAAAAAATTGGCTGCTATTGTTATTTTTTGAACTTCAAAAATGTATTGTGTACTTTTATAAGCCCCAATACACTCGATTTTGTACCAAGTAACCGGTATTCGTTTTAAATACCTGAGTCAAATTTTATTGAAAATAGTTCTTATAGCTTTTGCTACTCTTAGTATGAAGAAATAAATGCACGTTTTTTAAAAAAAATGTAATCATTTCTGGATCAAGTAACCAGTAACCGTATTCTAAAAATCGAAATAAAAATAAAAAAATGTTTCAAAAAAAAAAAAAAAAAAAAAAAAACAAAAAAAATAACTGCTATAGTTATATTCGAACTTCAAAAATATATTGTGTACTTTTATAAGCTTAAATACACAAAAATTTAATCATTTTGGAACAAGTAACCGGTAACCACTTATTAAAATTTTAAATAAAACTACGTTTTAAATAATAAACAAATTGTCAGCTATTGTTATTTTTGAACTTAAAAAATGTATTGTGTACTTTCATAAACCCAAATACATTCATTTTTGTACCAAGTAACCGGTAATCGTTAGAAATATCTAAGTCGAATTTTACTGATTATAGCTCTTACAGCTTTTGCTAGTCTTAGTATTCAAAAATATAAGCATTTTTTCGAAAATTTTAATAATTTTGCATAAAGTAACCGGTAACCACATTTAAAATTTAAAATACAACTGTATTCGAAATAATAAAAAATAGCTGTTATAGTTATTTTCGAACTTTAAACATGTATTGTGTACTTTTATAAACCCAAATATATTTTTTTTGTGTCAAGTAACCGGTATTCGTTTTAAATATCTAAGTTGGATTTTACTAAAAATAGTTCTTATGGCTTTTGCTATTCCTAGCATGAAAAAATAAATGAGTTTTTTAAAGAAAATTAATCACATTTGTATAAAGTAACCGGTAACCACTTTTAAAAAAATCAAGTTTTTTTTCCAGAAAAAATATAGAATAACTATTTCTAGTTTTGTACTTCATTGTTGAGCGTTTGAACTATACGTTGTTGATTTTCACTCATTGTTGTTGTTTTTGTTGTAAATGGTGTGGGTTCAGTCAGTGTAATTTTTATGTTGTTGTTTCTGTTAAAATTTTTGGAGCCATTTTTTTGTGTGTATTCAAATAATGTGTGTAGAAATATATGTAATGATGATAATATATATTTTTTATATACATTTGAAAATTAATTTAAAAAAAAAATATTTATCAAAAATAAAAATTGGAAATAAAATTAAAAAATAAAGAGTTTGGTGTGGGTGGGGGTTTTTTTTTTATTAAAATGGAGTAAAAAATTTTGATAATTTTGCATAAAAATTTTGATAGATTGTTATTATATAGTTGTTGTTAATTTCTAGTTATGTTTTTTTTTACACAAATTTTGATTAGGGCCTAAAATTTTTTATGTTGCTGTTTAAATTTACAAAAGTTTTTATAGTTTCTGTTTAAATTTGTCTTCATAATTTCATTCTCCACTATAATACAATGTTTGATTTTTTCTTAGGTTTTTTTTAAAGGAGTATCACAGAGATATTCAGTCTAAATTTAGTTTTGCTTTCATTAGAATTATTTCCATTTTTGTTCTAAATTTTTTTTCGGATGAATTTTTTTTTAGGTTAGGTATACATTTCTAAAAAAGTGGGGGTTTCCTTTTCTTTCTAAAGCCAAAATTTTTTTGATTTCAATTTTTTTTTACATTTAGGGTTTAAGCCGAAAAAGTTTTGTTTTTTTTTTTTGGTTCTTAATTGATTTAGTTTATAATTCTAATAAAAGCTAATGTCCAATATGTTTTTTTTTTTGTGTTTTGTCTTGTTGTTGTTATGCCGAAAAGTTTTGTTGTTATTTTTACACGAGTTTTGTCCAAAAATCTATGCCGAAACTTGAATTTTGTTTGTTGTTTTTATTTTTAATATACGTTTTTTTTAATAATTTTGTTAATGATATGGGCCTAAATAAATTACGATTTTTCTTTAAATATTGTTTTTTTCATTCAATAAAATTTTGACTAATTTAAAAACAACAGTTATAAATACCAAACAAATAATTTTGATAAATTTCGTTTCCATTTCGTTCGTTTTTGTCTTCTCTCTCTCTCTTTTTTGTTCTCCTTTGTTTGTGATATTCCACTTTGATTTTTAGTTGAATAAAAATTTCCTTTTTGTCCTTTCCGAACTATAAAACTTTTGTATATTTGTGTCTATAATTTAATTTTTTCGATCCTTCAACCATTTCTACTTAAATATATGCTGGCATTAAAAATTGTCACATATGTATTTTTATCTGTAAATTTTCCCGAATAACTTTATCTGGCAAAGAAAAAATTGAAAAGAGATTAAAAGAGAAAATTATGAATAATTAAAAAAAAAAACCTTTTCGAAATTGATAAAAATTCAAGAAAAACACCTAAACTGACTTCTGAGTGACTGCAAAACATTCTGTTATAATTTGAAAGCAATAAATACATGTTTTATACCAAGTAACCGGTAATCGGCGTTTTGAATAATAAGAATTTTTTGAGAAATTTTACTTAAATAGCTGTTTCCAGTTCCTCCCACTCATAGTGTGGTGGAAAAATTTTAATTTTTCGAAAATGTGATGGTTTTTTGAATCGGGTAACCGGTAACCAATTTCGAAGATGCAGTTCAAAATAGGAAAAAACTAAAGAGAAGCAGTTTTATTAATTTATCTGAGTGATTGCAAAACATTATGTTATTATTTGGAAGAAATAAACACTTGTTTTATACCAAGTAACCGGTAATCGGTGTTTTGAATAATAAGAATTTTTTTGAGGAATTTTACTTAAATAGCTGTTTTCAGTTCCTCCCACTCTTAGTGTGTGGAAAAAAAATTTAATTTTTGGAAAATGTCATTGTTTTTTGGATCGGGTACCCGGTAACCAATTTCGAAGATGCAGTTCAAAATAGGAAAAAACTAAAGAGAAGCAGTTTTATTAATTTATCTGAGTGATTGCAAAACATTCTGTTATTATTTGGAAGAAATAAACACATGTTCTATACCAAGTAACCGGTAATCGCTGTTTTGAATAATAAGAATTTTTTGAGGAATTTAACTTAAATAGCTGTTTTCAGTTTCTCCCACTCATAGTGTGGTGGAAAAAATTCACTTTTTCGAAAATGGGATGGTTTTTGAATCGGGTAACCGGTAACCAAATTTTCAAGATGCAGTTCAAAATTAAAAAAAATAAAACTAAAGAGAAGCAGTTTTATTAATTTATCTGAGTGATTGCAAAACATTCTGTTATTTTTTGAAAGCAATAAACACATGTTTTCTACCAAGTAACCGGTAATCGCTGTTTTGAATAATAAGAATTTTTTGGTGAATTTTACTCAAATAGCTTTTTTCAGTTCCTCCCACTCTTAATGTGGTGGAAAAAAATCAAATTTTTCGCAAATGCGATGGTTTTTTGAATCGGGTAACCGGTAACCAAATTTTCAAGATGCAGTTCAAAACTAAAAAAAAAATAAATAAAGAGAAGCAGTTTTATTAATTTATCTGAGTGACTGCAAAACATTATGTTATTTTTTGGAAGAAATAAACAAATGTTTTTTTACCAAGTAACCGGTAATCGCTGTTTTGAATAATAAGAATTTTTTGAGGATTTTTACTCAAATAGCTTTTTTCAGTTCCTCCCATTCATAGTGTGGTGGAAAAAATTCAATTATTCGAAAATGTGATGGTTTTTTTGAATCGGGTAACCGGTAACCAATTTCGAAGATGCAGTTCAAAATAGGAAAAAATAAAGAGAAACAGTTTAATTAACTATTGTGAAGTGGACTGGAAAAAGTTTTTTGAGTTATTTGAAAAAAAAAAAAATATCAAGTAACCGGTAATCGTTGTACTTCCAAATAGAAATTATTCGTAAAATGTCACTAAAATAATAGATTTGAGCTTTAGCTACTCCTAGGGAGAAGTAATAAATTCAGCTTTAAGAAAATGTGATGGTTTTGGAACCAAGTAACCGGTAATCGGTGCTTTGAATAATAAGAATTTTTTGAGGAATTTAACTTAAATAGTTGTTTTCAGTTCCTCCCACTCATAGTGTGGTGGAAAAAAATTAATTTTTTCGAAAATGTAATAGTTTTTTTAAATCGGGTAACCGGTAACCAAATTTTCAAGATGCAGTTCAAAATTAAAAAAAATAAAGAGAATCAGTTTAATTAACTATTGTGTGACTGGAAAAAGCTTTTTGAGTTATTTGAAAAAAAAAATATCAAGTAACCGGTAATCGTTGTGCTTTAAAAAAAAAAAAAAAACATTTCGTAAAATGTCACTAAAATAATAGATTTGAGCTCTAGCTACTCCTAGGGAGAAGATAAAAATTCAGCTTTTAGAAAATGTGATGGTTCTTTTTTTATACCAAGTAACCGGCAATCGTTGTTTTGAATAATAAGAATTTTTTGAAAAATTTTACTTAAATAGTTGTTTTGAGTTCCTCCCACTCATAGTGTGGTGGAAAAAATTCAATTTTTCGAAAATGTGATGGTTTTTTTGAATCGGGTAACCGGTAACCAATTTCCAAAATGCAGTTTAAATTTGAAAAAAAAGAGAAACAGTTTAATTAAATATTGTGAAGTGGACTGGAAAAAGTAATAAATTCAACTTTTAGAAAATGTGATGGTTTTTGAACCAAGTAACCGGTAATCGCTGTTTTAAATAATAAGAATTTTTTGAGGAATTTTACTTAAATAGCTGTTTTCAGTTCCTCCCACTCTTAGTGTGGTGGAAAAAATTCAAATTTTCGAAAATGTGATGGTTTTTTGAATCAGGTAACCGGTAACCAAATTTTCAAGATGCAGTTCAAAATAGGAAAAAACTAAAGAGAAGCAGTTTTATTAATTTATCTGAGTGATTGCAAAACATTCTGTTATTATTTGGAAGACATAAACACATGTTTTATACCAAGTAACCGGTAATCGCTGTTTTGAATAATAAGAATTTTTTGAGGAATTTTACTTAAATAGCTTTTTTCAGTTCCTCCCACTCTTAATGTGGTGGAAACAAATCAAATTTTTCGCAAATGTGATGGTTTTTTTGAATCGGGTAACCGGTAACCAAATTTTCAAGATGCAGTTCAAAATTGGAAAAAATAAAGAGAAAATAACTATTGTGTGACTGGAAAAAGTTTTTTGAGTTATTTGGAAGAAATACCAGGTAACCGGTAATCGTTGTACTTCCAAATAAAAACATTTCGTAAAATGTCACTAAAATAACAAATTTGAGTTCTAGCTACTCCTAGGGAAAAGTAATAAATTCAGCTTTAAGAAAATATGATGGTTTTTCGAACCAAGTAACCGGTAACCATTTTTTAAAAACCAATACGAAATCAAAGAAAAAATACAAAAATCGCTTTTAATAAGTATTGTGGGAATTCCACACCGATTTAGAGACTTATAAACCCGAAAGTTTTGAAATTCCAAAACAAGTAATTGGTAATCGTTTTGGCCGAATTTTTGTAGTAAAATTTAGGGTTTTTATGATTTGGAGAAAAAATGCATTTATATTGCTCCTAAAGTTATGCTTCAAAATTGATATAATATTTATCTCAATTCAAATGCTTTTGTAAATTTATTCGCTTTTAGCTGTACAAGATATGGTAAAGGAACCATTTTAAAATATAAAAATAAATTCAATCGAGAGAACAGAGCTGGTAGAATTTTTGTTGTAAAGTTAAGTGAATTTATTCTCTAAGCATCTTGGGTAAACCTTTAAAAGATTTAAAATGTGTGGGTAATTAAAAATGTGAATAAGGTACAAATTCGTTGTTCCTAAAAGTATGCTTCATTTTCTTAAACAAAAATACCTCTTTAGTTCGAATTTCCTGAAATAGCCAAAATAACTTTGCTCATTTTGGAAAACCTTTACAAGAATTAAAATATACATCTAATTGAAAACTCCTTGCTTCAAAAAGTATGTTTCATTATTTTCCAATGAGATGGGATTATTTTCCAATAATGGGATTAATTCTGACCATTTTGCAACAATAAGATACTATGGTATCCGGAACAAACATGCCAACACTGTTCAATTTTCCTATTTCCCTAATTGTCAGAGGTAGGCAAAAAATTCAATAATTTTTTTTACTCGCATATCAATCAAATTTTTTTGAGCATAAGGGAGAAAACTCATTGCTCCTAAAAGTATGCTTAATTTTTTATTATCATTCTGTTTCTCTTATTTCGTTATTCGATTTGAGCTCGACTACTTTGATATAATCAAATTCCTTGGGTATAAGGGTAAAACACATTGTCCCTAAAAGTATGCTCCATTTTCCCAATATCATTATTTTTCTCTTACTGTGCAGTTAAGTGGAAATGTACATTGAAATTTCAATATTTGGATTAAGCTCGATTTGAAATAATTAAATTCCTTTGCGCCTAAAATTATGCTTAATTTTTTGGTTTCATAATTTTCTCTACTTCTCTCATTTCATTTATTTCCCTGAGATAAAGTTATTCTCTTTCCATTTGCCAAAACTTGATGATATCGTTTTATTTTTTTTTCAGAATTCATTCAAAAATTTGTATGCTTAGCCAAAAGTAATTATGTTAATACCCCATTTTATTTGTTTTTGTAAATTGTTGTTTAAAAATAAAAGAATAAAAGAAATAAACAAAAAAAAAAAGTAAAAACGACAAACATAAAATGTTGAAAAATTTATTTCAAAACATATTTTTTCATTTATTTATTTTTTTTTTTGCTTTATAAATTATAATTCATGGTGTAGGAAATTAAATAATAATAAACTTATTAAATAATACAGTAATATATATATTTATATGTATTTATAAAAAAAATTGATTTTATTTTTAGGATTACTAACTAGAAAAAAAACGTATAATAATGAAAATTAAAAAAAAAACAAATTATTTCATCAAAGTTCATTTTTTTTTTTTGTTTCAATAAAAATTAGGAATAACAAAAAAAAAAAATAAGAAAAACATTGGAAAAAAAAATAAAATAAGTTATTTTTACAAATATCACTATGCACACCGGAAGAACTTTTATTTATATATATTTTTGAAAAGCAGAAATTTTGTGGAAAAAATAAAAATTATGATTTTGAAAAATCAGTTCAAAAAAAAAAAATAAGTTTATGAAGTTTTTTACAGGGTGAGATGACAAAACTACAACCAACTTCAGACTGCTTGCATTTCTAACTCACTTTTCCGACAGCGATTAAAATTATTCCAGTGACAGCTCATTATATTGTTTACAAGCGTTCAAAAGCATTTTGTTGAGAATTTTCCAGAAAAAAAGTTATTCGTGACGGAATTCAAGCGTGATAGTGAGATTTCTTTATATTTGGCTGGAAAACCACCAAACAGTGGTTATCGTTAGAGCACTCCAGCATTTAAATGTGAATAAATCTTTTGTGTCTCGTACCATTGCTCGTTACCGTGATACTCGTAGCATAGCCCGACGACGTCAAGGAAGTGGACGGAAGGAAACAGCTACATCAGCAGGAATGGTTCGAAAAGTAAAGAAGCGACTTGATCGAAACCCGCTTCGCAGTGGCCGAAAAATGGCTCGTGAGCTGAACATATCGCAATATTCCATTTGAAAAATATTGAAAAATGAGCTCCTCGGGGTAAAGCCATTGAAATTCCAAAAATTGCAAGAACTTACACCGCAACGGAAAAAAAGACTCAAAAGAGCTAAAGAGTTGCCTCGCTTGGCCGCAAGTGGTAAACTGCCGAATTTGGTTTTCTCCGATGAGAAAACATTCGCTGTCGTTGTTGGAGTAAAGCCATTGAAATTCCAAAAAGTGCAAGAACTTACACCGCAACAGAAACAAAATAGACTCAAAAGAGCTAAAGAGTTGCTTCGCTTGGTCGAATTTGGTTTGGTGTTTTCCGAAGAGAAATCAATTGTTGTCCGGCAGTTTGTAAACAAACAAAATGATCGTGTTTACTTGCCAAAGAGGTCAGCTGAAAATGTGCACCTTCAGTTGGCCACCAGAACTCAAGCGCCAACCATGGTGTTGATGTGGGCCGCCATAACAGCCGATGGTCGCTCTCCGCTCGTATTAATCGACTGTGGCATCAGAATAAATGCCGAATATTATCGCGAAAATATTCTGGAGGGTGTATTAAAGCCTTGAGCAGGCAAACATTTTGGCATTGGACATTCTAACAGGACTCAGCACCATCGCACTCAGCAGGCGCCACCCAAGAATGGTAACAAAATAAGGTTATCGCCAAAGAGGCCAGCTGAAAATGTGCAGCTTCGGTTGGTCACCAGACCCCAAGCGCCGGTCATGGTAATGGTGTGGGCCGCCATAACAACCGATGGTTGCTCCACGCTTGTATTAATCGACTGTGGCATCAGAATAAATGTCGAATATTATCGCAAAAATATTCTGGAGGGTGTATTAATGCCTTGGCCACGCAAACATTTTCCAACAGACGACTCAGTACCATCGCACTCAGCACGCGCCAGCCATGGAAGGTTACAAAAAGGGGATCCTCGCTTCATTTCCACCGCACAATGGCCACCAAAATCTCCGGATACCAATCCGTTGGACTATTGTGTCTAGAGTATTTTGGAAAGCAAGGTTGGCACTAAAAACTACCAAAGTGTCGATCACCTCAAGCAAGTGCTTCGCTGGGAATGGGCCAAAATACCGCAGAGCAACATTCGGGTAGCGTGCGACGATGGTTTCATTGGCCAACCAAAAAATTGATCACCTCAAGCAAGTGCTTCTCTGGGAATGGACCAAAATACCGCAGAGCAACATTCGGGCAGCATGTGACGGTTGGCCGTTTGAAGGCCATAATTCGTGCCAAAGGTGACCAATTCGAATAAATCTAAACTTATTCTAAAAATTGAGGCTATTTTCGAAATTTTTTGCTTTAATTCAATTAAATTAAAAAATATTTAAAAAATTTGGCGTTTGACTTTGTTGCGGTTTTTTTTATCTCACCCTGCATATAAAATATGTATTTTTTATGCAAAAAATTTATATTTTTTATATACAATATGTATATATTTTATATAAAATAAACATATATTTTATATAAAATAAACATATATTTTATATTAAAAATAAATAAATATTTTATATTAAAAATAAATATATATTTTTATATATTTTTTTATAAATGGACTGATATTCAAAATCTGTAAATTTTGTATTTTTTAACACAACTTCTGGTTTTAAAATATTTTTTTTGCTTTTCATTCAATCAATTTAAAAAAAAATGAAAAAATTATTTCGTTTAACTTTGTTGCAGTTTTTTCATCTCACCCTGTATATAAAATATGTATTTTTTATGCAAAACATTTATATTTTTTATATAAAATATGTATATATTTTATATAAAATAAACATATATTTTATATAAAGTAAACATATATTTTATATTAAAAATAAATATATATTTTATATTAAAAATAAATATATATTTTATATTAAAAATAAATATATATTTTTATATATTTTTTTATAAATGGACTGATATTCAAAATCTGTAAATGTTGTATTTTTTTTTAACACAACTTCTGGTTTTCAAATATATATAAGAAAATATCCTTGTGTGCATGTAAAAAATGTAGTTAAAAACAATTTTTTTTTTGGGAGAAAATTAAATATTTCTTTTTTTAAATAATAAAAATTGTTCTTAAGTTTGAATTTTTATTTTTTTTTCTTATGGAAAATCATGGTTTATATTGCACAAAGCCTGTTGTGGATTTTTTTTTATGGAATATTTAATATTCCATATGATTTGTTTTTCTTTATAAAACTAGTAAAACAGTTGGATACAATTATGGCATCTGGTGTTAACAAAAAATATATATATTTATATTTATGTAAGTCTATGACAACTATTGCTATATGAGTTATTAGTAACTTTAAAAAAATGGGGTTGATTTGATTTTCCATAAATAAAAATTCCTTAGGAACAGTTTTTATTATTTTAAAAAAATACATATATTTTTTGGAATTAAAAATTAAAAAAAAAATCCTGTTAAATGCGTTTTTTCAAAAGAGATGTTTTGCACATTTGAAAAATAAAATTATCACACTGAGAGAAATGAAAATTTGTATGCAATTATAATTATTGTATTGTATTTTGTTTGGAGTCACATAATAACATTTCTATAGGAATCTTTTATCTTTGTTTTGTGTGTGAGTGTTTGCGTGTGTTTTTCTTATGGCACAGTGGAGTTGGAAGATGATTAATTTATTGTTGTTATGTTTTTTTTTTTATAAAAAATTGAGAAACTCGAAAATTTCATTTCCATCAGTGTGTGTGTTTTGCCTGGTTTTTCGTATCGAGTTTCCTAGGAATACAAAATTATTGCGTTGAAAATAAAATAAAAGAAAAAAATACATATGAAACTGGGAAGACAATTTTTTATATAGTTAGGATAAATGTTTTGTAGATTTTATAAATATAAAAAAAAATTACAAAAAAAAATCAAAATATAAATAATCACAATTGGTAGTAAATAATTATTATTAAATATATATTTTTTTGCATTTTTTTTTAAAGTAAGAAAATCTTAATATACTAACGAAAAAAAAACTCTACAAATTAAAGGATTAGTAACAAAACTATAATGTATTGAAAAATAATAATAATTATAAAACCTTTAATTATATATTTCATTTTTGCCGACTTAACTAAATAACGAAAACATTGTGTGTGTGTGTGTGTGTTTGTTGGGTTTTTTTTTTGTTTTATAAATATTGTTTAAACAAAAAAGAGAAGCTTTTCAAATGAAATTTAAAGATCATTTTTGATGAGGAGTTCGGGATTTTTCGTAAAATAATTAAAAATATTTATATATTTGAGGATAACTTCAAATAAAATTTTGTGAGATTTTCAGAAACATAAAATAATATTTTTTAAAATATAATTAAAAAAAAAATCTTTAGGTTTTTGTTGCAGTGTATTATTATTAAAATTCAAACTAAATTTAAATGCCCCGCCAAAACTGAGTTTTGAAAAGGTCCCTGATGAAAGAGAAAACCGGAAGAAGAGAAGAAACAGAGATCCACCAATGAAAGAAAAGGAAGGCATCACAGATAAAATCTTGATGCCCTGAGAGTGATCTATCGGACTTTCGAAGCTGGGCTTTTTTAAGCAGATCTACTTTAACGGGAGATCCATAGTGGGACCCCGGCACGACAGGTCGTTGGCTTGCTTCGTTGTTATTGGCATATGTTTGTACCACCTATTCGACAAAAACCCGTTGGTCGTAAAAAAACGGTATTCCATTTCCGAGAGCGTAAATATATCTTCTTTAAGAGAGGTACCAGAAGATATCGGCCAATATATTCCATCTTCAAACGAGATCTTCTGTTATTAAAAATATTGAGATGGGAAAATTCTGAAAAGAATTTAATGTTTATTTAACATTTTATGAGCTTCAAGGTCATTCGAAATTTTGATCCTATTGTGAGGTAGGTACCAGAAGGAGTGGACCGATATCTTTCATCGCCGCACCAGATCTTTTGTTGTTAAAAATATTAAGATTTTTGAAATTTTATGGTCATTTTGGTTATTCAAAATTCCTAACCCTTTGTGGGGGAGGTACCAGAAGGAGTGGACCGATATCTTCCATCAGCACGCCAGATCTTCTGGTATTAAAAAATATTGAGATTTCTTAAGTTCGAAGCGAATCAAATGCTTGTTGCGCCTTTATGGTCATTTTGGTTATTCAAAATTCCTAACCCTTTGTGGGGGGAGGTACCAGAAGGAGTGGACCGATATTTACCATCTTCACACCATAACTTGTGCTACAAGAAAGATTGCGATGTGTGAATTTGAAGAGAATTAGATACTTATTTCGCAATTTTTAGGAGTCATAATAATTCCGAATTTTGACCCCTTTGTGGGAGAGGTACCAGAAGGAGTGGGCCGATATTTACAATCTTCACACCATATCTTCTGTTGTTAAAAAAAATGAGATGTGTGAAATTTAAAGAGAATCGAATGTCTATTTAGTACTTTTATGAGAGTTTGAAGTTTTCCAAATTTTGACCCGCTGTGGGGGAGGTACCAGAAGGAGTGGTCTAGTACACAATCTTCATAGCAAATCTTGTGTTGATCCAAATATTGGAATATGTCAAGTTTTAAAGAAATCACACTTTTATAAGAAATATAACTATTCAAAATTTTGACCCGCTAAGGGGGAGGTACCAGAAAAAGTGGTCTGATATATAAACCATATTAACACCTCGTCGTGTGTTGACAGAAATATTGCAATTTGCCAAGGTTAAAAGAAAACGGATGTTCATTTCGTGTTTTTTGACCTTTAAGAATTTTCAAAATGTTGACTCGTTATAGGGGAGGTACAAAAAAGGGGAGGTCCGTTCCCTCCGCCCTTCATAACAGATATTTTGTTGATCGACATGTTAAGATGTGCGGAATTTGAAGACAATCAGAGGCTATTTTCATATTTTACAAGAATAATAATTATTCAAAATGAAGACCCTTTGTGGGGAAGTCACTTCATGGACTTGGTCGATATTGTCCGTTTTTACACCTGACCCAGCATTGATAAAAATATATGGATTTGCGAAGATTGCACAAATTTGGATGATCCTTTCTTGTTCTATATGATAAATTATTTTATTTGAAAATTTGGACTATTTGTGCTAGGAGGTACCAAAAGGAGTGCTCATCTCCGAATTCAATCTAAGTTTGATAATAACATTATGAAGAACGAAGTCTGGATCAAATCCGATACTACCTTTTGAGAATTCTCGTGCCAGACAAATAGATGGATGAACGGACACCCCTAGGTCTACACCAAATATCCTGAAATGGAATTGGCTCAAGAGACGTGGGGTCTAAAGGCGTTATTTCGATTTGGACACGTTTTGGACGTATCAAATGATATATACGCTCAGTGGCCATACGAGTCAAAGTCAAACTCAATTTAAATTTTTGAGGTAAATTTTTTTAAATTTTAACTCATTTTGAGGTTATTTTTTTGTCGGAATAACTCTACTTCCAAGGGAAAGTATTTTTACCCTGATTCCGGGAAACTATTTTTTTCTTGGGGTATGAACCCGGGAGCCCAGATTTTTGACCCGAAAGTTTGGGTCTAAGACCCGGGCTACACCTCGATCCACTTACCCGATAAAGACAATATCGTTTGAAAGCTTATACCTCTCCAACAAGTGATCACATGATGGGATTATTTAAAGCGGTTCGAAAGTTATAGTCAAATTATCGGGTCAATACCTGGGTTCCGTTTCCGTAGAAAAAAAATATTTTCCCGAAATTTGGGTAAAAATACCTGCCACTGGGAAGTTTTTTTAACAAAGCATAAGAGTTTTTACTAAACTAGAATGAGTCTTTTTCAAATATATTCAAATGAAATGGTTTTAAATCAGTCATTCTAAAATTTTTAAGTTATTATTTTTTTTTTAAATTCTAACTCATTTTGAGTTTTTTTTTTCAAAAAATAAAAAATGACATGATTTTAAATCAAATAAAAATTTCTTAAAATTAAGTTGAAATTATTTTTAAATATCATATCATTTTATATATAACCTTAACTCATTATACCCTCAGCCATATGGCTACAGAGGGTATATATCATTTGATACGGTCAAAACGTGCCTAGTCGAAATAACGGTTTTAGATCCTAGGTCTCTTTGGACCAAATCCGTTTCAGAACATTTGGAGTCGATCTAGCGATGTCCGTCCGTCCGTCCGTCTGTCTGTCTGGCTGGTGCGCACGATAACTCTCGATGGGAGTATCCGATTTGGTTCAAACTTGGTACATCGTAATATCTTTGTCAAACTTAGATCGAGTTCGGAGATGGGCAATATCGGTCCACTCCTTCTGGTACCTCCCTCACAAAAGGTTGGAATTTGCAAAAAAAAAATATTCCTTGCACAGAAAGAGAAGGGATAATCCGATTTTGCTCCAACTTTGCGAATCCTAATATTTGCGTCAGTACTCGGCCAGGTGTGAAAATGGACAATATCGGTCCACTCCATCAAGTACCTCCCCCACAAATGGTCAAAATTTTGAATAATTACAACTCTCATAAAATGTGATGTACGAGTCCGATTGTCTTCAAATTTCACACATCCCAATAATTTTATTAGCCCAAGGTCTGGTGTGAAAATGGAATGTATCGGTCCACTTCTTCGGGTAACTCCCCCACAAAAGGTCGAAATTTTCAAAAACAAAAAAATATATATTTTCTTTTTCTGCACATAAAGAGAAGCAATAATCCGATTTTGCTCAAACTTTGCAAATCCTTATATTTGCATCAGTTCTAGGTCAAGTACAAAAATGGACAATATCGGTCCACTCCATCAAGTACCTCCCCCACAAAGGGTCAAAATTTTGAATAATTACAACTCTTAAAATAATGTGATGTAAGAGTCCGAACGTCTTCAAATTTCACATATTCCAATATTTTTATTAACCCAAGGTCTGGTGTTAAGAGGGAATACATCGGTCCACTCCTTTTGGTACCTCCCCCACAAAAGGTCGAAATTTTTTGGACAGAAATAGAAACGGTTACCCGATTTTGCTCTAACTTTGCAAATCCTAATATTTGCGTCAGTGCTAGGTCAGGTGCTAAAATGGACAGTACCGGTCCACTCCATCAAGTACCTCCCACACAAAGGGTCAACATTTTGAATAATTATAACTCTTATAAATGTGATGTAAGGATCCGAACGTCTTCAAATTTCACACATTCCAATATTTTTAAAAAACCAGGATCTTCTGTTAACATGGAATGTATCGGTCCACTCCTTCTGGTACCTCCCCCACAAAGTGTCGAAAATTTGAATACCCATGAAGCTCATAAAACGCCACATTAAGATCCGATTCCATTTAGACTTGGCACATCTCAATATTTCTATCAACAAGAGATCTTTTATAAAGGTGGTATAGATCGAACCATTTAGCGTTCAAGATTTTGAAAAACAAAACGCCCAAATAAAGCGAAATTAGCATCCAAATATATTTATGATTTCGCATAAAATTGGACATAAATATCCTTTCTTGTAATTTTGCCCCATATTTCGCTCAATATTTTTTATTTGTGTCAGATGAAGTATAAAAATGGAATATTTCGGTAGACTCTATATGGTACATCACGCACATTTTAACATTTTCTAAAAATTATTACATATTTCATAAAAAGTGAAGGAGTGAGTCAATATAATCCATACCAGGAACGTTGGAATATTTATATCATATTTTTGGGTCTGATACAAAATGGACAATATTGGCTCATTCCTTTGGAACCGGCTCCATAGAGGGTCAAACGTTTGAATAATTGTAACACTAGTCAAATATATTTCGATTATTTAATCGAACATAGGCTGAGGATATATATCTGCCGGCAATACCGACTGATACTTTTTAACTTGTTTTTAATTATTATTAATAAAAATATTTCCATTTTCATATTGTTTTAAACGATTTGAAATTGGATATAGAATTTTTTAATTCTAATAAAAAATGTAAGAATTAATCAAATATTTTTTTGTTTAAAATCAAAATATTTTATAAAAAAATAAAAAATTATAAAAATTTTATATGGGTCATTTAAATTAATTTTAAAACTCTTGGGATATTTTTTTCTAAGACGAATGAATTGAAATTCAAAATATATATATATATATATATATATATTTTCAAAATATCTTTAATTTATAGAAAATTTATTTGGGTCATTTAACTTCAATTTGAAAACTCTTAATAATAAATACACTGCAAACAAAATATTTGGGAAATTTGTTTTCTAAGATGAATAAATTGAATTTTCATAACATTTCATGTTTAAGTTTTTCAAAATAAAAATTTTCAAAAAAATCCTATTACTCCTCAGTTCTAAAAATATAATAAATATGTATTTCCCAAAGTGTTTCTTGTGTGTTTTGTTTTTTTTTTCCTATATTTGTCACATAAAAAAAAAAGAAGTGAAAAAATTGCGTTTTTTTTTTTTGTGAGTCCTTCACTCATTGTTCTTTTGTCTTCCGTTCGAAATCAAACAAAGAAAGAAAAAAAAAAAAGGTAATTACCAAGTTTAGAGTCCTTTTCTAAAAGACTAGTTGCTCTTTTGTTGAAACACTTTTTTCCGATACACCAAAAAATCAAGGTATTTCAATCTTTGAGTGTATGTGTGTGTGTGTGTCGTTAATAATTAATATGTGATTTAAAAAAAAAAAAAAACTTAGTAAAAATTTTAAAAGTTTAGCTTGGTTTTTTTTTAATAAACCTAAGCCCTTGTGTAATTCATATATGTAATTAGGCTTTTATGTGTGAGTCCGGGTGAGGGTGTTTATAAAAATGAGTGAGTTCAGTGATTTGATTTGCATGAGAGTATGAAACTAAATCTAAGATCGGCTTAACATACACTATTCTTCTTGGTCATATATATATACTGCTCTATTCTCTTCCGTTAGTGTACATTCTCTTAGCCAAAGGACTCTTATCCTTTTGCTGTGAAAAAGAGTTTCCATTACAAAAAATTCTTATAGATTTCATAATTGTTTTTGTTGTTGTTGTTGTTATTGTTATTTGTATACATAAGTTTGTGTGGGTGGTAGTTGCAGTTCTTGTTATTGTGTTTGTTGCTGATAATGCTGTGATTGTGGTTCTGATAGTTGTTGCTGTTATTGTGTTGGCTGTTATTGCTGATATTATCATAGAGATCCGAATATTGAGTGTATATGAGGATGTATGGGTATTGCATGTGACAGGGTTGGCGGTGGACCCGAAGTTGGTGGCGGTGGCGCTGCCGGTGGCTGACTATGGGCATGCGAGGTGTTGACCACATGCCCACCCTGTTGCTGGTGATGATGGGCCGCCGCTGCTGCTGCGGCTGCCGCAGCCGAGGGTGGTAATGCCCCCACAGGCGGCAGGGTTATGGACAGTGTCACCGTCTGCGGAGTTTGACTGTGGGCCGCTGCAGCTGCAGCTGCCGCTGCCGTATTGGCATGTTGCGATATCTGTTGCTGTTGGTGAGGGCCATGTGAATTACTTGGCGGTGCCGTGCCACTTGCCCCCGTTACAGCTGTGGATTGTTGGCTCGCCGCCGCCGCCGCCGCCGCTGCTGCCGTTGTTGTGGTGGGATGTCACTGGGCCACAACCACCGATGTTGGGGCATTCTGTTGCCCAACCACTCCGGGTGCCACCGAATTGGCCACACTTACCGATACAGCCGGTTGTCCATTGTTGTGGGCCGCCGTTGGTTGTTGCGTTTGAAATGGATGCTGGAATGGTGGTCCATAACACTGGGGGAAATACAGCTCATTTTTCACCTGTGATCCGGGATTTGGACCACCACCCCCACCGCCGCCGCCACCCATACCACGCGGCAGTATGTTATTCTTATTGTCACCCGCTGGATTGTTGTTGTTCAGAAACTGTTGAGCAGCTGCATTTTTGGTTTCATTGATTAAATGATTTGCTGCCGCTGCAGCGGCCGCCGATGCCACGGCAGCTGCTGCATGTGAATTGTTGTTGTTGTTATTATTGTTGTTATTGCTGTTGGCGGTATTATTGGCCTGGCGGCTGCGTTTGGTTGTCGGATTCATGTGGTTGTCAATGTGTTTGGTAACCTCGTTTTCGGTGGCGAAACGTCTTCGACAATTGGGCATGGGACAGCAGAAGGGACGGTCACCCTTTTTTTGGAGGCAATACAAGAGAGAAAAAAAGAAAAAAAATATTAGAAAAAAAATTGGAAAAAAACCCAAAGTAAAGCTAAAATAAAAAATCTTGAAATTATTGAAAATAATGGAGGATTATTCAGAATAAATTAATGAAGATCTTCTAGGGGTTTGATTTTGGAATATTTAAGCCTACATTCAGGAGCATTTTAATACTTTGAACTTTGATTTTTAAAGTATATTTTCAGGAGTATTTTTAAGGCTACAAACATTGATGATTTTTGAAAATAAATTAATGACGATCGTTTAGGGCCTACCTACATCTGTAGTATTTTCAGACTCTAAACAAGGATTTTTAAATCATATTTTGTGGAGTATTTTTAAGGCTACATAAATTGGTGTTTTAGAATATTTTCTGGAGTATTTTGATATAATAAACATTTTGAAATTATTCGAAATATTTCCTCAAAGACTCTAAAAGGGATTTTTGAAAAAAAAAAAAAAAAATAAATAAAAATCTTCTAAGGACCTGACCTTGGATTATTGAAGCCTACATTCTGGAGACCCTAAACGTGGATTATTAAAGCAAACATTGAATATTCTGTAGAGAATTTAAAACAATAAAATTTTCGAAATTATTCGAAATATTTCTTCAAGGACTCTAAGGAGGATTTTTGAAAAAAAAAACGTATTGGATACCTTCTAGGGGATTATTTTCTAGAGAATTTTTAAAGACATAGATTGATGTTTTAGAATATTTTCTGGTGTATTTTAAAATAATAAAAGTTTTGAAATTATTCGAAATATTTCCGCAAAGACTCTAAAGAGGATTTTGAAAAAAAAAACAATTTAAAATCTTCTAGGGACCTGATCTTGGATTATTAAAGCCTACATTCTGGAGTATTTTCAGACTCAAACGTGGATTATTAAAGCAAACATTGATGTTTTAGAATATTCTGTAGGGAATTTAAAGTAATAAAATTTTCGAAATTATTCGAAATATTTCCTCAAGGACTCTAAGGAGGATTTTTGAAAAACAATTTTTTGATGCCTTCTAGGGGATTATTTTCTAGAGAATTTTTAAAGCACATAGATTGATGTTTTAGAATATTTTCTGGTGAATTTTAAAATAATAAAAGTTTTGAAATTATTCGAAATATTTCCTCAAAGACTCTAAAAAGGATTTTTGAAAAAAAAAAAAAATAAATAAATAAAAATATTCTAGGTGCCTGATCTTGGATTATTAAAGCGTACATTCTGGAGCATTGATGTGTTAGAATATTTTGTAGAGAATTTAAAATAATAAAATTTTCGAAATTATTCGCAATATTTTTCTTCAAGGACTCTAAGGAGGATTTTTGAAAAAAAAAATATTGGATGCCTTCTAGGGGATTATTAAAGCCTATATTCTGGGATATTTTCAGACTCTAAACGTGGATTTTAAAGCATATTTTGTGGAGTATTTTTAAGGATGCAAACATTTATGTTTTAGAATATTTTCGGGAGTATTTTAAACGAATAACTGTTTTGAAATTATTCGAAATATTTCCAGAGGATTTTTGAAAAAAAAAAAAAAATTAAAAATCTTCTAAGCGCCTGATCTTGGATTATTAAAGCCTTAGTTTTGGAGTATTTTCAGAGTATTTTACGGGATCTAGACGTGGATTTTTTAAGAATATATCTGAATATACTTATATCTGAATATACTGAGAGAAAATTATTACAAAATTATTATCTGATGAAGAAAAAGGACTCTAATATTGGATTTTCAAGGCATACTTTCTGGAGCATATTAAGGATTATAATCGTGATTAAAAAATATGGAGATCTTTAAGGGATCTACACGTGGATTTAATTAATTTTTTTTAATGGGTCTAAATGTGGAGTTTTCAAAAAAATGAGGAAGTTCTTCTAGGTGTCCATTCTGGGATTTATGGATTAGTTAAGAGACTCTAAACATGGCTTCTATTTTCCAATGATCTTTAAGAGTTAAAATTTCGGATTTTTAAAACATACTTAATGAGTCTTAAGATGGAGTTTTTAAGGATTATTTTCAGGAGTATATAAAGGGCTCTGAACTTGGATTTTTAAGAATATTTTTAAGGGTATTTAAAGGGCTCTGAACATGGATTTTTAAGGAATATTTTTAAGGGTATTTAAAGAGCTCTGAACTTGGATTTTTAAGGAATATTTTCAGGTGTATTTAAAGGGCTCTGAACGTGGATTTTAAAGGAATATTTTTAGGAGTATTTAGAGGGCTCTGAAAGTTCTTTTTAACATAGATTTTTAAGGATTATTTTCAGGATTATTTAAGGGGCTCTGAAAGTGGGTTTTAAAGGAATATTTTTGGGAGTATTTCTAGGGCTCTGAACATAGATTTTTAAGGAATATTTTCAAGAGAATTTAAAGGGATCTAAACTTGGATTTTAAGGAATATTTTCAGGCGTATTCAAAGGATTCTGAAGGTGGATATTTTAGGAGTATTTAAAGGACTCTTAACATGGATATTTAAGGAAAAATTTCAGGGGTATTTAAAGGTATCTGAACATGGATTTTTAAAGGAATAATGTCAGGAGTATATAATGGACTCTGAACTTGGATTTTAAGGAATATTTATAGGAGTATTTCAAGGGCTCTGAACTTGGATTTTAAGGAATATTTTTAGGAGTATTTTAAGGTCTCTGGACTTGGATTTTAAGGAATATTTTCATGGATATTTAAAGGGCTTGGAACTCCGATTTTAGGGAATATTTGCTCTAGTATATAAAGGGCTCTGAACATGGATTTTCAAGGAATATTTTCAAGAGAATTTAAAAGGCTCTGAACATAGATTTTTAAGGATTATTTTCAGGATTATTAAAGGGGCTCTGAACGTGAATTTTTAAGGGTATTTAAAGAGCTCTGATCTTGGATTTTAAGGAATACTTTTAGGAGTATTTCAAGGGCTCTGAACACACGTTTTCAAGGAATATTTTTAGGAGTATTTAAAGGGCTCTGAACGCGAATTTTAAGGAACATTTTCAGGAGTATTTAAAGACCTCTGAACTTGGAGTTTTAAAGGAATTTGTTTAGGAGTATTTAAAGGTCTCTGAACATAGATTTTTAAGGAATATTTTCAGAAGCATTTAAAGGGCTCTGAAAGCGGATTTTAGGGAACATTTTTAAGGAATATTTTCAGGTGAATTTCAAGGGCTCTGAAAATAGATTTAAAGGTACATTTTCAGGAGTATTTAAAGGATTCTGAATGTGGATGTTTAAGGAATATTTTTAGGACCATTTAAAGGGCTCTGAACATCGATTTTTAAACAATATTTTCAGGTTCTTTAAAGGGATTCTAAAGAACATTTTAGTGGCGAAGAATGTTGAATCTTTGAGAATATTTTAGGGATTCTAAACTTTTAATGAATATGTTAACGGCTATTTTTCTTCATCGTTTTTTTAAGAATATTTTAAGAATAGATTTTTTAAAGAATATTTAAGGGCTCTAAACTTTGAAATTTTAATAATATTTTGGTGGACTCTTTATGAATAACTTGAGGGCCCAGATCGCACAATATTTGAGGGTAGTGGACTCTTTATGAATATTTTGTGGATCACAATTGTGGATTCTTTTTGATTATTTTGAGGGCTATATTCCTTGACTTTTAGAGAATATTTTAGAGGTTCTAAACGTGGACTCCTAATGAATATTTTAAGGGCTCTAAACTTGAAATGCATTTGTGGGCTTCAACCCCGTACTTTTACAGAATTTTTTGGGGGCCTATGCCTGATTTTTTAAGAATATTGAAAGGGCTCTGGTTGAGACTCTTTAAAGGTATTTGTTCAAATTCTTAAAGGACCCTAAAGAGACTCCATATTTCTCATGGACTTCAAGGACTTAAAACGTGATATTTTGACTAAATTTCTTCAGGTTTTCAGGACTTAGCAAATTTTTTAAAGTTTCTCCATTACGATCTCCGGTTCTGTACTTCCTTAATATACCACTACCTGGTGCGTTCTTGTGTGCTGATCCAGTATCGCCTTCTGGCGGAAATCTTTGCCACATTGGCCACATTTGTAGGGCTTCTCGCCGGTATGGATGCGGACGTGCTGCAACAAATAAATAAATTTTAATCGTAATTCTTTAAAAATATTTCCCAACTCCATTCTCACCTGATTCAAAATAGTTCTCTGACGGAAGAAACGCGGACAGTACAAACAGCCAAATGGCTTCTCATTCGTGTGTATGCGCAAATGCTGGGTCAAATGTGACTGTTGGCGGAAACGTTTACCACATTCGGGACATGGATAGGGACGTGATTCGATATGTATGCAACCATGCTGCAAGAGAGTTGTTTTCTGTTTGAACTCCTTGTCGCAGATCGGACAGCGAACATACAACGGCATATTTGCCGGACGGATACCAATGTGTGACAGGACATCGGGTAAGATTTTTTGTCCTAGAAGCAAGAAAGGAAATTAGTAAAGAATTTTCAAGGCTGCAAACCTAAAGGATCCTTACCTTTACCATCCTTAAAGTAGGCGGGATAATGTATACCTCCATCTTGACCATTCTGTGAATCATCGTCATTGTAACCATCATTGGCAATGCCATTCTTGGTATCAGTCTCATCGCCCGGATAGGGTACATCCTGGGGCCACAGGGTCGGATGTGGTCCATTTTTGAATATGAGATGTGGTGAAACATCTGTGGAAATAAAAACAAAAAATCAAATGATAATATGTCCCATGTTGGAAGTGAGGAATACATCTAGAACGGTAACTAAGCTACTCTAAAGGGTTGTGTGGAGCCGGCAAAGTGCTTCAGCACTCTCCAGTATTTTTTTTTTTTTTTTGATTTTGAATATGAATACGGATAGGGTATTGAGAGACTTACAGTTAATTTAAGAATTTTGAAAGTTTTTGCCAGATGATTTTTTTTTAAGATTTTTGCTTAACTAAGAGACTTTCCAAAATAATGACCTTAAGAGCAGAGAGCAAGCCAATTATTTGTTCTTATTTTTTGAAATTTGCAAAATTTTGAGTTATTTTTTTTTTTTAGAACCAAAAAGGTAAGCAAGGCGAACGAGCTTTGTTTTTTGTTTTTTTCTTTTGTTTTGGGTGAATACTCCTTAAAGCCATTATTGGAAAATCAGCCAATTCCTTGATAACAAAGTGCTTCACACACAGAGAATTTTGAATTTCGTTACTTGTTTCCAGATTTCAAGAGGAAAAATTTTGATTTTGTTTTTGAGGCCGAAAATTGTGCCCTAAACTGTAACTCTCAGTTTTTTTTTTTTTTTTTTTTTTTTTTGCTAAAGGTGATTTCAATCTGATCTAATTTCTTTTCTTTTTTTGGTTTTGGTTTTTTTTTTATTTTGGAATTTATTCAAGAACTGTCGCTCGCCTTGGTGGGTTCGCACATGTTGATTAAGGATGGCCTTCTGGCGAAAGTGCTTGCCGCACTCGGGACACGCAAAGGGCTTCTCACCCGAATGGATGCGAACATGCTGATTGAGTATTGCCCGCTGGCGAAAGCCTCGATTGCAGTAGCCGCAGGTGAAGGGCTTCTCGTTGGCATGGATGCGCAGATGCTGGGTCAGATGCGACTGCTGGCGGAAGCGTTTGCCACACTCCGAACAGGGATACGGCCGGGCGTCGGTGTGTATGCGATCGTGCTGCAGCAGTGTACTTTTCTGTTTGAAATCTTTTCCGCAGGTAAGACATTTGAAAAGCCGCAGATCACTGTGTGGTTTGGGCGGTTTATGGCTGACCGAGGAATTCTGTCGTCCACTACCCCCAGTGCCATTTGACGTGGCATTGCCACTGTGCCCGCTGCCGTTTTGCTGGTTATTGCCATTGGCAGTGCCATTTTGCCCTGGCAACAGTTCGGGCAGGGCATAGGCTTCCAGGCCATTTGTGGGACCGTTAGCGGCACCCTGATCCATGGCTCCATTCAAACCCGGCAGAACAGGTTTATTTAGATAATGCAGAGGTGGGAAACCGGGTGGTGCCATCAGACCACCTTGGGCGCCAGGATGTCGTGGCGCATAATAGCTGGACAATTCGCCGTTTTGTGAGCCCGGAAAGCCATTGTTGGCATGATCATTGGGCTGACCATTCTGTTGGACGTGCTGTGGATTATTCCCCGCCGGATTATTGTCTGTCGCAGAGGCTGCATTGGCATTTTGTTGCTGTTGATGCTGCTGCTGTTGCTGTTGGGGATCGTTTGAGCTTTGGTTTGGATTTGATTGTGGATTGGAATTTGGCTGTTGATTTTGTAAACCATTGACCTGGGGAGAGAGAGAAAATGGGAATGTGAGAAAGAGTCAAAACTTGGTTGCAAAAGAAGTCAAATATTTTACAATTTCCACGTAATCTGAGTAATGTAGATTCATTATCCACGTAATTGGCATAACATAGATACAGTATCCATGTCATAAAGATATCATAGATACATTATCCATGCCATTAGAATGACATAGATACATTGTCCATGTCGTTAGGATAACATAGATATATTATCAATGTCATTAGGACAACATAGATGCATTATCCACCTCATTAGGGTAACATAGATACATTATCCAATACCCTAAGATAACGTAGATACATTTTTACAGTATCCATGTCATTAGGATAACAGATACATTATCAACCTAATTAGGACAACATAGAAAGATTATCCATATCGTTGGAATAATATAAATACATTATCCATATCATAGGAATAACATAGATGCATTATCATCCTCTTTAGGATAACATAGATATATTATCAATGTCATTAGGACAACATAGATGCATTATCCACGTCGTTAGGATCACATAGATACATTATCCATGTCATTAGAATAACATAGATACATTATCCATGTCATTAGGATAACATAGATACATTACCCATATCGTTATGATAGCATAGATACATTATCCATGTCATTAGGATAACATATATGCATTATCCACCTCATTAGGATAACATAGATACATTATCCATGACATTAGGATAACGTAGATACATTATCTATGTCGTTAGGATAACATAGATACATTATCCATGACATAAGATAACGTAGATACATTATCCATGTCATTAGGATAACGTAGATACATTATCCGCGTCATTAGCATAACATAGATGCATTATCCACCTCATTAGGATTACATAGATACATTATCCATGAGATTAGGATAAAGTAGATACATTATCTATGTCGTTAGGATAACGTAGATACATTATCCGCGTCATTAGGATAACATAGATACATTATCCATGACATTAGGATAACGGAGATACATTATCTATGTCGTTACGATAACATAGATACATTATCCATGACATTAGGATAACGTAGATACATTATCCACCTCATTAGGATGATATAGATACATTATCCATGTCATTAGGATAACATAGATACATTCTCCATATCGTTAGGATAACATAGATACATTATCCATGTCATCAGGATAACATAGATGCATTATCCATGACATACGATAACGTAGATGCATTATCCACCTCATTAGGATAACATAGATACATTATCCATGACATTAGAATAACGTAGATACATTATCTATGTCGTTAGGATAACGTAGATACATTATCCGCGTCATTACGATAACATAGATACATTATCCATGTCATTAGGATAACATAGATACATTATCTATGTCGTTAGGATAACATAGATACATTATCCATGTCATTAGGATAACATAGATACATTATCCATGTTATCAGGATAACATAGATGCATTATCCATGACATAAGATAACATAGATACATTATCCATGACATTAGGATAACGTAGATACATTACCCACATCGTTAGGATAACATAGATACATTATCCATGTCATCAGGATAACATAGATGCATTATCCACCTCATTAGGATAACATAGATACATTATCCATGACATTTGGATAACATAGATACATTATCCGCGTCATTAGGATGACAAAGATACATTATCCATGTCATTAAGATAACATAGATACATTCTCCATATCGTTAGGATAACATAGATACATTATCCATGTCATCAGGATAACATAGATGCATTATCCATGACATAAGATAACATAGATACATTATCCATGACATTAGGATAACGTAGATTCATTATCTATGTCGTTAGGATGACATAGATACATTATCCATGACATAAGATAACGTAGATAAATTATCCATGTCATTAGAATAACGTAGATACATTATCCGCGTCATTAGGATAACATAGATGCATTGTCCACCTCATTAGGATAACATAGTCCATGACGTTAGGATAACGTAGATACATTATCTATGTCGTTAGGATAATATAGATACATTATCCATGACATTAGGATAACGTAGATACATTATCCATGTCGTTAGGATAACGTAGATACATTATCTATGTCGTTAAGATAACATAGATACATTATCCATGACATTAGTACAACATAGATACATTATCCATAACATTAGGATAACATAGATACAGTATCCACGTCATTAGGACAACATAGATACATTATCCATGACATTAGGATAACATAGATACATTATTTACGTCATTAGGATGACATAGATACAGTATCCACTTCATTAGGATAACATAGATACATTACCCATATCGTTAGGATAACACAGACACATTGTCCATTCCATTAGGATAATATAGATACATTATCCATTACATTAGGATAACGTAGATACATTATCCGCGTTAGTAGGATAACATAGATACATTATTCACGTCATTAGGATAACGTAGACACATTATCCATGACATTAGGATAACGTAGATACATTATCCTCGTCATTAAGATAACATAGATACTTTATCCATGACATTAGGATAGGGTAGATAAATTATCCATATCGTCAGAATAACATAGATACATTATTCTTGTCATTAGGATAACATAGATACATTTTCCATGCCATTAGGATAACATAGATACATTATCTATGTCGTTAGGATAACGTAGATACATTACGCGCATCATTAGGATAACGTAGATGCATTATCCACCTCATTAGGATAATATAGATACATTATCCATGACATTAGGATAACGTAGATACATTATCTATGTCGTTAGGATAACGTAGATACATTATCCGCGTCATTAGGATAACATAGATGCATTATCCACCTCATGAGGATAACATAAATACATTATCCATGACATTAGGATAACGTAGATACATTATCTATGTCGTTAGGATAACGTAGATACATTATCCGCATCATTAGGATAACATGGATGCATTATCCACCTCATTAGGATAACATAGATACATTATCCATGACATTAGGATAACGTAGATACATTATCTATGTCGTTAGGATAACATAGATACATTATCCATGACATTAGGATAACATAGATACATTATCCACCTCATTAGGATGACATAGATACATTATCCATGTCATTAGGATGACATAGATACATTATCCATGTCATTAGGATAACATAGATACATTATCCATGTCATCAGGATGCATTATCCCTGACATAAGATAACACAGATACATTATCCATGCCATTAGGATAACGTAGATGCATTATCCACCTCATTAGGATAACATAGATACATTATCCATGACATTAGGATAACGTAGATACATTATCTATGTCGTTAAGATAACATAGATACATTATCCATGACATTAGGACAACATAGATACATTATCCATGACATTAGGATAACGTAGATTCATTATCCGCGTCATTAGGATACCGTAGATACATTATCCATGCCATTAGAATAACATAGATACATTCTCCATATCGTTAGGATAACATAGATACATTACCCACATCGTTAGGATAACATAGATACATTACCCACATCGTTAGGATAACATAGATACATTATCCATGTCATCAGGATAACATAGATACATTATCCATGTCATTGGGATAACATAGATACAGTATCCAATGGATGAAGATACATGACAACTCCCATTATCTGAATATGAAAACATAATTTTACCGTTATCTGTGTGACGTAGATCTATTATCCAACTGATCTATGTAACATAGATACTTTATCTGCCCCCTTTCCATTTCCCCATTACTCACCTGATTCATGTTCACATCATCATCATTGGTTCCATTTGTCCGCTGCTGCTGTTGTTGTTGCTGCTGCTGTTGAGGCGGGTACGGACTGGTCGACGGTGAGCCCTGTTGCCGCACTCCACCACCAGCTCCACCCGCACCATCGCCACCATTTTCACGGCCATGTGGATCGCCGTTGGGCGAATGTGACGTTGGACCATTTGAGGCGGCCGCTTGACCATTTGCCGTTATGGCATTTTGTTGTTGTGCACTTAAATGTTGTTGCTGGATGCCGGGATACATTTCTGTGCCCCATTGGGTTGGGGTGCCGCCAATGGCGGCGGCATTTCGTTCGGCTTCCTGTGAATCTTTGTAGAGGACATACGGCTGGCCCGTGTCCTGGGTGATGCAGTACATAATCTGGCGTGGCACTTTGAGGCCGGCAGCTATGCAGGCGGCAAATGAGGCGGAGAAATTTATTGCCATTTTGTTGCTGCTGCTGTTGTTGTTGTTGCTATTCTTGTGGGTGGGTGGGTGTTTGATTTCTGGGTGTTTGGTGTTTTTGGTTTAAGTCTTAGCTAAATAATGTAATGAGATATGATGTTTTTTTTCGCTATGACTCTTTGTGTCTTTTTTTTAAATTATTGCAACTCTCTCTTTTTTCTTTCGCTCTCTCTCTTTAGAGAGAGTTTCTGTGATAACCACTTAAATTCATGATGATGTTCGTTGAATTTCGCTGCTTGAACTCAATGTGGAATTAGGCTTTTGATTTCTATCACTTTTGTGGTGTTGTTATTTTGTTCTTTACTCTTTCTATCTCTTTTCGAACTACTTCTCTTGTTACAGTTGTTGTTTTTGTTTTCTCGTAGGGGTTTATGCTTGGTTTTACTCTTTTAATAAAAAAACTTGTTCTCTTGTTTGCCGTTTTCTGTTTTGGGATTCTTTTTGTATTGGTTTTCTCTTTGTTTTAGTATTATTCCTTTCTTCTTGGGTTGTTTGTATTATTATTACTCCTTCTCTTTCTTTGTTTAAATTATTATTTATTTAAAATTTATTTTTTTTTTTACCAAAATGGGATTTTGTTGAAATTTTTTTGGGGTTTCAGACAAAAATTGTGTTCTCTGGTTTTCTCTCTCTCTCAGCTAATCGTTCAATTGCTGTTAATTTTTTTTTGGTACTCCTGAGAGGGTATTTCAGATATCAACTGGAAAGAGAAAATTACAGAATATTTATATATAATTTTAATTATGAATAAATTAATTTAAAATCAAAAAAAAAATTAATTTTGAGTTTTCATTTTTGAATTTTAAAATTATTTTTGAATTTAATACAATGTCAGATTAATTTAAAATTAATATTTAATTAAAATTTATATTTTCCATAAGGATTTATATATACATTTTTTTCTAGTTTTAAGGATTAATAAGGATGTTATATAACTTCAAAAAAAAAAAAAGAAAAAAAAAACATTTTAATTAAAACAAACGGCCGGGCCGAACTTTGAATACCCTCCACCATTTGGAACGAATTTGGAAATAAAATCCTGAAAAAAATTTGGTAAAATTTTAAAAATACCGAATATTGCCGTTATATTGGTGCCTATACGACGTGGACGCACACAGACATTATTTGTCATGAGTCATTACCAAATTCAAATTCGGAACTTGAAATAAACGCGAATAATGTAGCTAAAATCATCAAAGTATAGAATATAGGGAGGTACCGTTATATCGGAGCTGTGCGGAGACCTGAACCTACGTAGACAATTTTTTGTCATATTCTGTAGCATCCATTACGAACTTCAAATACGACATTTCAAACAACTTCGGTGAGTATTATACCTAAACTCGTCAAAATACCGAATATAGGGAGGTACTGGTATATGGGGCCTATACCAAGACCGGGACCTGCGTAGACAATTTTCTGTCACAGACTGGAGTTTCCATTACGAACTTTAAATGCGTAATTTGAAAAAATTTTGGTGAATAAAGACGCTAAAATCACCAAAATACCGAATATAGGGAGGTACCGTTATATGGGGGCTTACGAAGACGTGGACCTGCACAGACAATTTTCTGTCTTAGGCTGTAGTATCCATTTCGAACTTCAAATACCAAGTTTGAAACAATTCCAGTGAATAATGTCGCTAAAATCATCAAAATACCGAATATCGGGAGGTACCGTTATATGGGGGACCTACATGGCCCATTTACGAACTTAACCTGCCTACTGTAAAAATAACCCTGTGTGCAAAATTTTAGCCTTGTGTCTCAATTCGTTCGAAAGATAGCGTGATTACAACAGACAGACAGAATCGACTTAGAATTTTACGCTGATCAAGAATATATATACTTTGTTGTGTCTGACATGAGTATTTCGAGGAGTTTCAAACGGAATGACAAAGTTAATATACCCTCCATAGTATGGTGGAGGGTATAAAAAATTCATTTAGAAATGGTTTAATAATTGCCATATTTTTTATACCCTCTCTAGGTATATATCATTTGATACGGCCAAAATTTGCCTCATCAAAATAACGATTTTCGACCCTGGGTCTCTTTGGACCAAATCCGTTGCAGGACATTTGGAGTCGGTGCAGCGATGTCCGTCCTTTTGTATGGCTGGCTGGCTCGAAGGGAGTATACGATTTGGTCATAATTTGGTACATCCTAATATTATTATGCAACTTAGATCGAGTTCGGAGATGGGCAATATCGGTCCACTGTTTCTGGTACCTCTCCCACAAAATGTCGAAATTTTCAAAAATATATATTTTCTGTACAGAAAGAGAAACGATAATCCGATTTTGCTCCAACTTTTAGAATCCTAATATTTGCATCAGTGCAAGGTCAGGTACGAAAATGGACACTATCGGTACATTCCATCAAGTACCTCTAACATAGAGGGTTAACATTTTGAATAATTATAACTCTAATAAATTATAAGGGTCCGATTGCCTTCAAATTACACATATCACAATAGTTTTATAAACCAAAGATCTGTTGTGAAAGTGGAATATATCGGACCACTCATTCTGGTGCCTCCCCCACAAAGGGTCAAAATTTTGAATATTCATGAAGCTCATAAAAAGCGAAATTAACATCCGATTCCATTTAGATTTGGTACATCTGAATATTTTTATCAACACAAAATCTATTATAAAGATGGTAGAGATCGGACCATTTCTTCGAGTACCTCCCCCACAAAGGGTCAAAATTTTGAATGACCAAAACGATTATAAAATCAGATATAAGTATCCGGTTCTCTTCCTATTTCATGCATCCCATTATTTCAACTAACACAAGATCTGCTGTGAAGAGGGGATATAGTGGTCCACTCCTACTGGTATCTCCCCCACAAAGGGTCCACATTTTGAATATCCATGAAGCCCATAAAATGAAAAATTTACATCCGATTCCATTTAGACTTGGCACATATCAAATATTTCTATCAGCAAAAGATCTGTTATAAAGATGATAGAGATTGGACCATTTCTTCTTGTAGCTCTACCATAAAGGGTCAACGTTTTTGAATAACCAAAACGATTATAAAATCCGAAATAAGCATCCGGTTCTCTTTATATTTCACACATCCCATTATTTCTACTAACACAAGATCTGCTGAGAAGATGATGGTACATAGGTCCACTTCTTCTAGTGCCTCCCCAACAAAAGGCCGAAATTTTGAATATCCATGAAGCCCATAAATGCGAAATTAATATCCGATTCCATTCAGACTTAGAATATCTCAATATTTCTATCAACACACGATCTGTTATAAAGATGGTAGAGATCGAACAATTTATTCGAGTACCTCCCCCACAAAGGGTCAAAATTTTGAATGACCAAAACGATTATAAAATCCGGAATAATTATTTGGTTGTCTTCATATTTTACACCTCCCATTATTTCTGCCAACACAAGATTTGCTGTGAAGCTAGAATATATAGGTCCAATTCTTCTGGTACCTCCCTCACAAAGGGTCAACAAATTTTGAATATCCATGAAGCTCATAAAACTCGAAATTAATATCCGATTCCATTCAGACTTGGCACATCTCAAATATTTCTATCAACACAAAATCTATTATAAAGATTGTAGAGATCGGACCATTTCTTCTGGTACCTCCACACATAGGGTTCAAGATTTTGAAAAACAAAACGCTCAAAGAAAGCGAAATAAGCATCCAATTCTCCTCAAATTTCACGCTGACAAACATTTCTGCTAAGACAAGATCTGTTGTGAAGATGATATATATCTGCGAACCCCTTCTGATACCTCACCCACAAAAGGGTCACACTGAAATTTGCTCTATCAGAATCTGAAAACCTGAGATGAATATGGAATTTACAATTTCGCCAAAAATTGGATATAAATGTTAAACTTTTCTTGCAATTCTGCCTATACCCATATTTTTATCTGTATTGGATGAAGTATGAAAATGGGAAAACTTCGAAAACGTCGAAAATATCTGGAATCTCAACCACATTTTAAAATTTTCTCAAAATTATCCCATATCTCATATAAAGTGAAGGAAGCAATCGATATAGTCCAAACCTGTCACGTCGCAATATTTATATCATATTTATTTTGGTCGGATACGAAATGGACAATTTTGGCTCATTCCTTCATAACCTACTCCATAGAGGGTCAAGAATTTGAATAATCATAATAGAAGTAAAAATATCTTTAAATAATCGAATATGGACAGAGGGTATACCTCTGTCGGCTAAATCGACTGATACTTTTTTTTAATTTTTAATAAATTTTAAAAATATAAAAATACAAAATTTTCAAAATTTCATAAATCGAATTTCATTTTCACCATTTCCCTATCTATCCTGTCCTCCCACAACTGGAAAACGCATTTTTCTTTATTCCTTTTATTTCCTTTCAATTCCCTTCAATTGGATAGGTGACAATCTCATATCGACATTATTTCAAGTTCATTGCTAAGAATCGTCGAGTTTAGTATGCAAAATGCATTCCCCATGCATAAACAAGCTTCCAAAGATAACACAAACAAAAACAAAGAAACTTCCATGACTTCTACATGGCATGGCCAGGCAAGAATTTATTGGATGGTTTTAACCCTTAGGTGACTGCTAAAAAATATGCTCCCGCAAACAAAGGAAAGTATTTTTAGAAGGAAAAATGCATTCAAGGGAATAAATATCGGAAGATAACAAAAAGGCTAGAGTAGAGATGGGGAAAATATTGAAATTAAAAGGATTTTGAAATGGCGATTTGGAGTCAGGAAAAATTGACAAAATTTTTATTTGAATTTTTCACGATTTTTTTCTTTTTTCAGGAAATAATTGAAAAGTCTAATAATTCTGAAAATAATGGATATTCTTATTCTTTAAACGCTTATAGTTGACAAAACCTTATACTCCTCTTAAGAGTGGATTTGATGGAAGTCCACAATTAATGTTTGAGGTAAAAAATGCTTGAGGTTTTCCCAAAATCCGCAGTACATCCTAATGAAGAGATAATATTTTTGAAAAATTATAAGGCTTCTAATTGTCCTTTAGCCGAATAATGCAAAAATCCTTTCGAAAAACTCATTGTCTCCAAGGTCTTATAAAGAGCAGTACACTACCTTTGAGGCATTTGAGGTATCCCATGGAGGAGTATAAGATCATTGAAGGCTTCTAGAGGGCAATGTATGATGTCTCTAAAGGCAATTATGCGACTTCTAAAGTCCTCTAAAGTAGATTATATGACTCTTATATGACTAGAATATAAGAGCTTGAGACCTTCCATAGAAGAATATAATACTTAGGGTTTATTATAAAGGTGTATACTTTTTTTGAAGTCTAGTAGAAGAAGGTATGCGACACATGTAGGCTCTAAAAACCCCCCTTTAAATGCATCACATTTATTATTTCGGATTTTATAGTCGTTTCGGTTATTTGATACTTTAACCCTTTGTGGTAGAGATACCAGAAGGAATGGTCCGATCTCTATCATTTTTATAACATATATTGTGTTAATGGAAATATGGAATCGGATGTTAATTTCGCTCTTTACGATTTTCTTGAATATTCAAAATTTTGACCTTTTTTTGGGGGAGGAACCAGAGTGGACCAATATATCCCATCGTCACCGCAGATCCTGTGTCAGTAGAAATAAGTTTCGGGTTTTTTAATCGTTTTGGTTATTCAAAACTTTCACCCTTTGTGGGATACGTACCAGAAGAAATGGTCCGATCTCTACCATATTTATAACAGATCTTGTGTTGATAGCAATATTGTGATGTTCTAAGTCTGAATGGCCACGGATTTTAATTTCGTGTTTTTTGAGCTTCATGAATTTTATAAATTTTGACCCATTGTGGGGGTGGAACCAGAAGGAGTGAACAGATATATTCCATCTTCACACCAGAGCTTGGGTTAATAAAAATATTGGGATGTGTGCAATTTGAAGACAATTGGACTTATACATCACATTTTATAAGAATAATAATTATTCAAAATGTTGACCCTTAGTGGGGGAGGTACTTGATGGAGTGGACCGATATTGTCCATTTTTTGACCTGACCTAGAACTGATCCATATATTAGGATTTGGAGCAAAATCCGATTATCCTTTCTCTCTCCGTGTAGTAAAATATTTTGTTTGAAAGTTTCGACCTTTTGTGGGGGTGGTACCAGAAGGAGTGGACCGATATTGCCCATCTCCGAATTCGATTTAAGTTTGATATTAAAATTACGATGTATCTAGTTTGGACCAAATCGTATACTCCCTTCTAGAGTTGTCGTGCTCACCAGCCAGACAGACAGATGGAAGTACGGAGGGACATCGCTAGATCGACTCCAAATATCCTGAAACGGATTAGTTTCTACAACCGTTATTTGGATGAGGCACGTGTTGACTGTATTAAATGATATGTAGAGGATATATATGTATGGCTGAGGGTATAAAAGTATCCATTTATATGGGTTTCAGAAATGTGGTCCTAAAATTGTAAATTAAAATTTTACCCTCTTCATAATTAAATATTTTTTTGAAAAAGGTATTTTTATACCCTCCACCATACTATGGAGGGTATATTAATTTTGTCATTCCGTTTGTAACTCCTGGAAATACTCATGTCAGACCCAACAAAGTATATATATTCTAGCGACATTATTCACCAGAATTGTTTCAACTTTGGTATTTGAAATTCGAAATGGATACTACTGCCTATGACAGAAAATTGTCTGTGCAGGTCCACGTCTTCGTATAGCCCCAATATACCGGCACCTCCCTCTATTCGGTATTTTGATGATTTTAGCGACATTATTCACTGGAATTGTTTCAAATTACGTATTCAGAGTTCGTAATGGGAACTATAGTCTGTGACAGAAAATTGTCTATGCAGGTCCAGGTCTTCGTATAGCCCCCATATAACGGTACCTCCCGATATTCGGTATTTTGATGATTTTAGCGACATTATTCACCGAAATTGTTTTAAATTTGGTATTTTTAGTTCGAAATGAATACTACAGCATAAGGCAGAAATTTGTCTGTGCAGATCCACGTCTTCGCATACCCCCATATAACGGCACCTCCCTCTATTCGGTATTTTGATGATTTTAGCGACATTATTCACTGGAATTATTTCAAATTACGTATTTAGAGTTCGTAATGGAAACTCCAGTCTGTGATAGAAAATTGTCTATGCAGGTCCAGGTCTTCGTATAGGCCCCATATATCAGTACCTCCCTATATTCAGTATTTTGACGAGTTTAGGTACAATACCCACCGAAACTGTTTGAGATAACGTATTTGACGTTCGTAATGGATGCTATAGCCTGTGACAGAATATTGTCTATTTTTAATTTTTTTTTAGGTACAATACCCACCGAAATTGTTTTAAATATCGTATTTGAAGTTCGTAATGGATGCTATAGCCTGTGACAGAATATTGTCTATTTTTAAAATTTTAAAAAAAAATTTTAAGGATTTTATTTTTTGAAAATTTCCAAATTCGTTCCAAATGGTGGAGGGTATTCTACTGCTTTTTAACTTGTTACTGTTCGAAAAATCAAACAGAGGAGCGAAATAATTTAATCTCCTCAGTGAAAGGCGACTGACCCTTCTTAAGAAATTTTTTCAAAATTCTAATATTTCTCTCTCATTTCCTCTCATACATATGACCCATCTTTGGAATTACTTTCCCATCTTTCCAAAAAAAAAAACCCAGATTAATTTCAAATCACGACAAATTCGACATGCCAAAAATCAAACAATTCAAATCAGTTTTTTTTTTTCAATTCTGTGCCGAAAATAAAAAACTGAATTGCAACAAAAGTCTTTAAAGCAAAGCCATCCATCATTGTAAACTTCATTAATAACGATAATGATGATCATTAAGATGACATCATAAACAATTCATCTGCTAGAATATTTAACAGACAATAAGAAATTACAACAACAACAATAACAAAATATCAAATATTAATGAAATATTCAAAGTTTTTCAAACAAAACACACAAAATGATCAGAAAAGAGTCCCCAAACTTCTCTTGGCAGACAGATATATTTCTCTCCTTCTCTCCCTCTCTCTCCAGCAATTAGCCGCCAAGAGACAAAGAAAGAGGGCAGTAAGAACTGCTTTACAGAAAGACCTTGATCCCGCATTAAAAATATAAAAAAAAAAAACACACACGACGGACACACATTTAGCACTGTCACAATGCCAATTTTGGCATGGCCATTAAAGGAGCTAAAAATCCGGAGGGGCACAGGAGTTCCATGGCATTTCGTATTCCACTTGAAACATGTCTTGTGTGTGGATGGCTTGTGTGTGCATGGCGGGCACTCCTTAAAAAAAAGAACTTTCAGAACAAAACAAACAAAAAAAAAAAAAAAAAAAACGAACGAACCAGGGCCGGGCACCGAAACAGATGATCATTACTTTGTTTCGAGCGCTTCACAGTCATGGCATTGGAAACGGGTGGAATTAATTGTTTGGCATTCTTGTTGTTGTTGCTGTTGCACAGAATAAACTGATACTGGACAGAATATATTTAATGTTTGCCGTTGTGTTGTTGTTTTTGTTGCTGTAGAATTTTTTTTTGCTGTAGAATTTTTTTTGCTGTTTGTAAGAATCTCTGCAATCGATTTGATATGGTGTTGTTCGTTATTGGCAAAAATGCTGGTGGTGATCATGTGTTGCCCTCTCCACTCCTTCCCCACCAGCCACTTGTAGCTGGTGCTCGCAAAAAACACGAATAAAAGGTAGGGAGTTGATTGAAGAAAACAAAAAAAAAAAAAAAAGAAGAAAGATCGCTTAATGGAGTATTCTGCATTCGTGGCTGTACGAAATGAATGACTGACAGCAATTCAAGTGATTTCTCTTTTTTTCTGGTAATTAACCCACAAATGGGCAGTGGGGGTTGTACAATTCTTGTGAAATTTTTTATTGGAAGTTTTATGAAAATCTAAGAAGGAATTTAGAAAACTACCCTGGAATGGAAAGTGTAGGGTTGCCTAAGGGACAATATAGGCATTTTCCTAGACCCCATAAGGAAATACAATTCGATTAAAAAAAAAAAAAAACAATAAAAAAAAAGTAAAAAAGTTGTAAGATCGGCCGGGCCGAACTTTGAATACCCTCCACAATTAGGAACCAATTTGACAATTTTCAAAAAATAGAATCCTTAAAAAATTTTTTTAAAATTTTAAAAATACCGAATATAGCCGTTATATTGGGGTCTATACGACGTGGACCTACACAGGCATACTTTGTCATAAGCCATTACCATATTTAAATTCGAAACTTGAAATAAACGGTGAAGCTAAAATCATCAAAATATCGAATATAGGGAGGTACCGTTATATCGGAGCTGTGCGAAGACCTGGACCAGCAAAGACATTTTTCTGTCACAGGCTGTAGCATCCAATACGAACTTCAAATACGACAACTCAAACAATTTCGGTAGGTATTGTACCTAAAATCGTCAAAATACCAAATATAGGGAGGTACTGATGTATGGGACCTTTACGAAGACCTGGACCTGTATAGACAATTTTCTGTCACTGACTGTAGTTCCCATTACAAACTCTAAATACGTAATTTGAAACAATTCTGACGCTAAAAGCATAAAACTACCGAATATTGGGAGGTACCATTATATGTGGGCTATACGACGACGTAGACCTGCACAGACAATTTTCTGTCATAGGTTGTAGTATCCATTACGAACTTCAAATACCAAATTTGAAATAATTTCGGTGAATAATGTCTCTAAAATCAACAAAATTCCGAATATAGGGAGGTAGAGTTATATGTGGGCTATACGAAGATGTGAATCTGCACAGACAATTTTCTGTCATAGGCTGTACCCATTACGAACTCTAAATACGTAATTTGAAACAATTCTGGTGAATAATGACGCTAAAAGCATCAAACTACCGAATATTGGGAGGTACCGTTATATGGGGGCTATACGAAGACATGGACCTGAACAGACAATTTTCTGTCATAGGCTGTAGGATCCATTATGAATTTCAAATACCAAATTTGAAACAATTCCGGTGAATAATGTCGCAAAAATCATCAAAATACCGAAAATCGGGAGGTACCATTATATGTGGGCTATACGACGGCGTGGACCTGCACAGACAATTTTCTGTCATAGGCTGTAGTATCTATTACGAACTTCGAATACGAAATTTGAAACAATTCTGGTAAATAATGACGCTAAAAGCATCAAACTACCGAATATTGGGAGGTACCGTTATATGGGGGCTATACGAAGACATGGACCTGAACAGACAATTTTCTGTCATAGGCTGTAGGATCCATTATGAATTTCAAATACCAAATTTGAAACAATTCTGGTAAATAATGTCGCAAAAATAATTAAAATACCGAATATAGGGAGGAACCGTTAAATGGAGACTATATGTAGACCTGGACTTACATAGGCAATATTCTGTCATAGGTTGTAGTGTCCATTACGAACTTTAAATACCAAATTTGAAACAATTTCGGTGAATAATGTCGCAAAAATCATCAAAATACTGAATATAGGGAGGTACCATTATATTGGGGTCCATACGAAGACGTGGACCTGCACAGACAATTTTCTGTCATAGGCTGTAGTATCTATTACGGACTTCAAATACCAAATTTGAAATAATTTCGGTGAATAATGTCGCTAAAATCATCAGCACACACACGAAGAAGCAAATCTGCAACAGACAATTTTCTGCCCTATCGAAATAATGATTTTTGACCCTAGATCTCTTTGGACCAAATCCGTTTCAGGACATTTGGAGTCGATTTAGCTATGTCTGGTGCGTACGATAACTCTCGTAGGGAGTATCCAATTTGGTCCAAACTTGAAACATCGTAATATTATTACCAAACATAGATCGAGGTCGGAAATGGGCAATATCGCTCCACTTCTTCTGGTACCTCCCCCACAAAGGTCGAAATTTTCAAAAAAAAAAATATATATATATATATTTTACTGCACAAAAAAAAGGATTATCCGACTTTGCTCCAACTTTGCGCATCCTAATATTTACATCAGTGCTGGGGCTGGTGCGAAAATGGACAATATCGGTCCAATCCATCAAGTACCTCCTCCACAAAGGGTCAAAATGTTGAATACTTACCACTCTTATAAAATGTGATGTATAAGTCCGATTGTCTTCAAATTTCACACATCCCAATATTTTTATTAACCCAAGTTCGGTCAACTCCTTCCGGTACTTCCCCCAGAAATGGTCGAAAGAGAAACGATAATCAGATTTTGCCCCAACTTTGCAAATCCTAATATTTGCATCAGTTCTAGGGCAGGTTCGACAATATCGGTCTAATCCATCAATTACCTCCCCCACAAAGGGTCAATGTTTTGAATAACCAAAACGATCATAAAATCCGAAATAAGCATCCAGTTCTCTTCATATTTCACACATTCCATTATTATTACCAACGCAAGATTTGCTGTGGAGATGGACTATATCGGTCCACTCTCTCTGGTATCTCACCCACAAATGGCCAAAATTTTGAATATCAATGAAGCTCATTAAAAGCGAAATTAGCATCCAATTCCATTAAGAGTTGGCCCATCTCAATATTTCTATCTGCACAAGATCTGGAATAAAGATGGTCGAAATCGAAATATTCCTTCTGGTACCTCCCCCACAAAGGGTCAAAGTTTTGAATAATCAAAACGATAATAAAATTCGAAATATGCATACGGTTCTCTTCATATTTCACACGTCCCATTATTTCTACTAACACAAAATCTGCTGGGAAGATGGGATATATGGGTCCACTCCTTCCGGAACCTCCCATACAAGGGGTTAAAATTTTGAATATCCATGAAGCTCATAAAACGCGAAATTAACATCTGATGCCATGGTAGAGATGGGACAATTTCTTTTCGTAACTCCCCCACATAGGGTTCAAGATTCTGAAGAGCAAAACGCTCGAAGAAGGCGAAATAATCATCCAGCTCTCTTCAAATTTCACACACACACAAACATTTTTGCTAACACAAGGTCTGCTGTAAAGATGATATACAGGGTGAGATTAAAAAAAACTGCAACCAAATTCAGACAGCTGGCATTTCTAAGCCATGCGTTCGACAGCTTTAAAATTTTTTCCAGTGACAGCTCATTATATTGTTAACAAGCGTGCAAAATCATTTTGGTGAGAATTTTCCAGAAAAAAAGTTATTTGTGATGGAATTCTAGCGCGATAGTGTGATTTCTTTATATTTGGCTGGGAAAACCACAAGTGGCTATCGTTAGAGCACTCCAGCATTTAAATGTGAATAAATCGTTTGTGTCTCGTTCCATTGCTCGATACCGTGATACTGGTAGCGTAGCCCGACGACGTCAAGGAAGTGGACGGAAAAAAACAGCAACATCAGCAGAAATGGTTCGAAAAGTAAAGAAGCGACTTGATCGAAACCCGCGTCGCAGTGGTCGAAAAATGGCTCGTGAGCTGAACATATCGCAATATTCCATTTGGAAAATAGTGAATAATGAGCTCGGGGTAAAGCCATTGAAATTCCAAAAAATGCAAGAACATACCCCGCAACGGAAGGAAAATATACTCAAAAGAGCTAAAGAGTTACGTCGCTTGGCCGGAAGTGGTGAACTACCGAATTTGGTTGTCTCCGATGAGAAAACATTCGTTGTCCAGCAGTTTGTAAACAAAAAAAATGATCGTGTTTACTGGCCAAAGAGGACAGCTGAAAATGTGCTCGGTTGGCCACCCGAAACTCAAGTTCCGGCCATAGTGATGGTGTGGGCCGCCATAACAGCCGATGGTCTCTCTCCGCTTGTATTAATCGACTGTGGCATTAGAATAAATGCAAAATTCTAAAACTACTTATTTTCGGTAGCCAGCAATAATGTGTAAGATAATAAAGGTTATGAACCACACACACCGATATCGATGCGTCCAATAGGTAGCCAAGACCGCTTGAATAAAGCGACTAGCTGAACCTGCATTATTCCGTATTCAATCTTAGAATATATAAGAAAAATTGGCTCACTAAAACTAGGCAAACTTTGATTACCAGTACAAGGAGAGGTCCGCAGATATATATCATCTTCCCAACAGACAGAGTGATGGTGTGGGCCGCCATAACAGCCGATGGTATTAGTCGACCGTGGCATTAGAATAAATGCCGAATATTATCGCAAAAATATTCTGGAGGGTTTAATAAAGCCTTGGGTACGCAAACATTTTGGCCGCAGACCTTGGACATTCCAACAGGACTCAGCACCATCGCACTCAGCATGCGCCACCTAAGAATGGTTTCAAAAGCAGGTTCCTCGCTTCATTTCCAGCCCACAATGGCCACCCAAAATCTCCGGATACCATTCTGGTGGACTTGGCGCTAAAAAATACCAAAGTCGATCACTTCAAGCAGGCACTTCGCCGGGAATGAACCAAAATAACGCAGAGCAACATTCGGGCAGCTAGTGACGGTTTCATTGGCCGTTTGAAGGTCATAATTCATGCCAAAGGTGACCAATTCAAACAAATCTAAATTATCCTAAAATTTGATGCTATTTCCGACATTTTTTGACATCATTCAAAAAAATTGAAAAAAAAAAAAAAAATTAAAAATTATGGCGTTTGACTTTGTTGCAGATTTTTTATCTCACCCTGTATATCTGCGAACCCATTCTGTTAGCTCACAAACAGCGGGTCATACTTTTCAGTAATTTTATCTGTTATAACTTGCGAAAGAAGTCAGCGATTTTTTCTGTAGAAACCCCATTTTGCATCTACTCATAGCGATTGTACTCCACCTGTGATAACTCTAGAAGAGAATTTCTTTGAAGCCATGTAGAAATTTCATTCAGAATATAAGACCCGTGATCCATGGCAATACTGGGATTATACGAAGACGTGGACCTGCACAGACAATTTTCTCTCATAGGATTGTCGCTTAGATCACCAAAATACCGAATATAGGGGCTATACCAAAACGTGGACCTACATCACCCATTTTCAATACCAAAAGTCCTGCAGGCATAATGCAAATTTGAGTAAAGTGTTATTAACCTAATTCATTTCGTTCGGAAGCTAGAGTGATTTCCACATACGGATATATGGACGGACATCGTTAAATCGACATAGAATTGTATGCTGATCAAGAATATATATACTTTGTGGCAATATATAATGTTTTAAAAAGAGAACTTGCCAATATTTTGAGTATTTTATGAGGTAATCTTTAAGCCAATATATGACCCCTCAGTTACCCAAGCAGTAATTCCGGAAAATAACACTAATGGTACGAATTTCCGAAAATCTAGACTCATCACACACCTTCGCCATGACTATGGGCATCTGATATATAGTTCGAATTGAGTACATTTCCTATAATTTCTCATTTTCTCTCTCTCTCTGTCTGTCTCTCTATCTCTCAGTTTCTCTGCCGTCAACCCATCAAATTGCGATCAAAGAAAATAGAAAGTTTTTTTTTTGCGCCAACAAAAGCATTTTGATAACAGAACTCAACGACCTTGGAGGGTAATTTACCGGCAATTGCCAAAAAAAAAGGAGAACGAAACGATGACAACAACACATTTACTCACACAAACATACACATGCACTCTATGGGAGGGCACAAAGGGAGACGGAAATCTCTTGAATTTTATGTGGGTACTTATTTATTTGTTTAGATTGATTTTTAACTACAAATCGGTTAGCTTGGCGCTCGATATTCTTCATTCCGAGAGATTTATGACTGACCAAAATCAAAAAAAAAAGAGAAAGACGTAGGAAAAAGTAATGCACACATCTGGAAACGTTTAAGTATTTTTTTTTTTTTTTTGCTTTCAAGGCGGGCAATGGAGGCACGTGTTAGAGGTCTTATATTTATCTAAGAGCGATGAGGCACGAGCTTAATTATCCAAGGAAAAACGGAAAACTAAAATTTATGGTATGTGTGCAAAACACCTTGAATTGAGAGCCGCGAAAATGAATGTCGTTGATCCGCTGGGAAATCTAACTATTTAAAACAAAATTCTAAAACTATCCCTTATCAGTCGCCTACAATTGGCTGGCTAACGTTTGATTAGTTTTTGTAGTACTTAAGGAAATATTTTTAAATAAAAACAAGTACAAAAGCTGTAAGTTCGGCCGGGCCGATCTTTTAATACCCTCCACCATTTGGTACAAATTTGGCAATTTCCAAAAAAAAAAAAAAAAAAAAATAAATAAAATAAAATCCGTTAAAAACTCTGTTGAAATCTTAAAAATACCGAATGCCTACACGACGACGTAGACCTGCATAGGCAACTTTTGTCATAAGTTATAACAATATTTAAATGCGAAACTTGAAGAAAAATCCGTTTATAATGTAGCTAATATCATCAAAATACCGAATATAGGGGGTACCGTTATATGGGGGCTATACGATGACATGGACCTGCACAGACAATTATCTGGCATGGGCTGAAGTATCCATTACGAACTTCAAATGCCAAATTTGGAACGATTTCGCTAAATAATGTCGCTAAAATCATCAAAATACCGAATATCGGGGGGTACCGTTATGTGGGGGCTATATGAAGACGTGGACCTACATGGTTCATTTTTTGACTTAGGATGTAGTAGCTATTGCGAATTTCAAATACCAAATTTGAAACGATTCCGGTAAATAATGTCGCTAAAATCATCCAAATACCGAATATCGGGGGTACTGTTGTATGGGGGCTATACGAAGACGTAGACCTGCACAGAAAATTTTCTGTCTTAGGCTGTAGTATCCATTACGAACTTCAAATGCCAAATTTGGAACGATTCCGTTAAATAATGTCACTAAAATCATCAAAATACCGAATATCGGGGGGTACCGTTATATGGGGGCTATATGAAGACGTGGACCTACATAGTTCGTTTTTTGACTTAGGATGTAGCAGCCATTACGAACTTCAAATGCCAAATTTGAAACAAATCCGGTGAATAATGTCGCTAAAATCATCAAAATACCGAATATCGGGAGGTACCGTTATATGGGGGCTATATGATAACTTGGACCTACATGGCCCATTTGGCCCTGCCTACTGGCAAAATATACATGTGTGCAAAATTTTAGCCTTCTATCTCAATTTTTTCGAAAGATAGCGTGATTACCAGAGGCAGACGGACAGGCAGACACACAGGCAGACAGACAGACACACAGGAAGACAGACGGACGTGGCTAAATCGTCTTAGAATTTTACGCTGATCAAGAATATATATACTTCGTGGGGTCTGACATGAGTATTTCGAGGAGTTACAAACGGAATGACAAAATTAATATACCCTCCATAGTATGGTAGAGGGTATAACAAGTTAAAAAGTATCAGTCTGTTTTGCCGACAGATGTATACCCTCACCCAATATTCGCTTACTTAAATATATTTTGATTTCTTTTATGATTATTCAAATTGTTGACCCTCTATGGTGTAGGTTCCGAATCAATATTAACCATTTCGTATTGGACCTGTAACATCTTTATAACAGATCTTGTGTTGATAGAAATATTGAGATCGAATCGGATGTTAATTTCGCTTTTTTATGAGCTTCGTGGTTATTCAAAATATTGACCCGTTGTGGGGGAGGTAGCAGAAGAAGTGGACCCATATATTCCTTCTTCACAGCAGATCTTGTGTTAGTAGAAATAATGTGATGCGTGAAATATGAAGAGAACCGGATGCTTATTTCGGATTTTATGATCGTTTTAGTTAATCAAAACTTTGACCCTTTGTGTGGAAGGTGCTAGAAGAAATGGTCCGATATCTACCATCTTTATAACAGATTTTGTGTTGATGGAAATATTGACATGTGCCAAGTATGAATAGAATCGGATGTTAATTTGGCGTTTTATGAGCTCCATGGATATTAAAAATTTCGACCCTTTGTGGGGGCGGTACCGGAAGAAATGGACCGATATATCCGATCTTCACAGCAGATTTTGTGTTAGTGGAAATAATGGGATGTATGCTTATTTCGGATTTTTATGATCGTTTTGGTTATTCAAAATTTTGAATCTTGGTGTGGGAGGTACCAGAAGGAAATTTTCCGATCTCTACCATCTTTATAACAGATCTTTTGTTGATGGAAATACCGAGATGTGCCAAGCCGGAACGGAATCGGATGTTAATTTGGTGTTTTATGAACTTTATGGATATTCAAAATGTTGACCCTTTGTGGGGGAGGTACCAGAAGGAGTGGACCGATATATCCGATCTTCACAGCAGATCTTGTGTAAGTAGAAAAAGTGGTATGTGCGAAATATGAAGAGAACCAGATGCTTATTTTGGATTTTATGATCGTTTGGGTTATTCAAAATTTTGACCCTTTGCGGGGGAAGTACAAGAAGGAATGGTCCGATCTCTACTATCTGTACAACACATCTTGTGTTGATGAAAATATTGTGATGTGCCAAGTATGAATGGAATCGGATGTTAATTTCGCTTTTTTACGAGCTTCGTGGTTATTAAAAATTTTGAACCTTTGTGAGCAGGTACCACAAGGAGTGGACCATCTTCACAGCAGACCTGGGGAGAACCAGATGCTTATTTTGGATTTTTATGATCGTTTTGTTTGTTCAAAATTTTGACCCTTTGTGGGGGAGGTACCAGAAAGAGTGGTCCGATCTCTACCATCTTTATAATAGACCTTGTGTTGATAGAGATATTACGATGTGGCAAAGCTGAGTTGAATCGGATGTTAATTTCGTGTTTTCTGAGCTTCATGAATATTCAAAATTTCGACCCTTTGTGGGGGAGGTACCAGAAGGAGTGGACCGATATATTCCACCTTCACACTAGAACTTGGGTTAATAAAAATATTGTGATGTGTGTAATTGGAAGACAATCGACCACTTACATCACATTTTGTAAGACTTATAATTATTCCAAATTTTGAACCTTTGTTGGGGGGGAGGGGTGTACCTGATTGAGTGGCCCGATATTGTCCATTTTCGCACCTAAACTAGCATTGATGCAAATATTGGGATTTGCAAAGTTGGAGCAAAATCGGATAATCCTTTCTCTTTCTGTGCAGTACAATATTTTCTTTGAAAATTTAGACCTTTTGTGGGGGAGATACCAGAAGGAGTGGACCAATATTGTCCATCTTCGAACTCAATATAAGTTTGATAATAATATTACGATGTACCAAGTTTGGACCAAATCGGATACACCCTTCGGGAGTTATCGTGCGCACCAGCCAGACGGACAGACGAACGGACGGACGGACATCACTAGATCGACTCTAAATGTCCTGAAACGGATTTCGTCCGAAGAGACCTAGTTTCTAACACCGTTATTTCGATGAGTCACACTTTCGCTGTATCAAATGGTATATTCCCTACTTTAGCCATATGGCTGAGGGTATAAATAGTACAAATCTGGCACGTTGCAATATTTATACCGGACATAGGTCAGATACGAAATGGATAATATTGGCCCACTCTTTCGGTACCATCACAATATAGGTGGGGGAAGTACATCCGTCGGCAAAATCGACGCATTTTTTCTAACTTTTTACATTTGTCACTAAATCTGAAGCCGAGAACAGCGGGTTATTATACCCTCCACCAAAGTTTGGAGGGCATATTAAGTTTGTCATACCGTTTGTAACACCTCGAAATATACATTTTAGACCCCACAAAGTATATATGTTCTTGATCGGAATAAAATTCTATGTCGATTTAGCGATTTCCGTCCGTCTATCCGACTGTGGAAATCACTCTAGCTTCCGAACGAAATAAAATACGTCGATGAAATTTTTCTTAAATGTTTAGTATGTCTGCAGGACTTTTGGTATTTAAAATGGGTTATGTAGGTCCACGTTTTGGTATAGCCCCCCTATATAATGGTACCTCCCGATATTCGGTATTTTGATGATTTTAGAGACATTATTAAACGGAATTGTTTCAAATTTGGTATTTGAGGTTTGTAATGGATACAAAAGATAATTTGGTATTTAAAGTTCGTAATGGATACTTACAGCCTAAGACAGAAAATTGTCTGTGCAGGTTCACGTCTTCGTATAGCCCCCATATAATAGTTCCTCCCTATATTCGGTATGATCTACATTATTCACCGATTTTTTTCAAGTTTCGCATTTGAATATTGTAATGGCTTATGACAAAAGTTGCCGATGCAGGTCCACGTCGTCGTATATACCCTAATATAAGGGCTACATTCGACATTTTGAAGATTTTAACAGTATTTTTAACGGATTTTATTTTTTTGAAAATTCGTTCCAAAAATCGGCCCGGCCGAACTTACAGCTTTTTTACTTGTCCTTTTCTCAATAGTTGAAAATTTCTTTTCCCAAGATTTGTTCTTCGAGCCAAAGAGACTTGAATTGATACTTCATTAAAATTGATGCCTTTCTCTTCTCGCCTTTTCTATTGGTTCGGATAGATTTAAAACTACACCCGAACAGAGGGGTTGCGTTTCTCTTTTCGCTTCTAAAGATTTCATATCATTTATATTTATAACTTACAATTTCCGGCTTCAGGTTCTCTACAATACCATTTCATCTTGCAGACTTTAAAGCCGTCATTCTTTAGGAGTTTTTCTAGTCCACTGAGAAAATCATAGGTCGAAGGCCAAAGATTTCTTATAAGTGATTATAGAACACTTAAGATTTGTCATTTTCTTCCTTAACGGAGGACCTTAGAGGCCTTTCACTCTTCCGTGAAAATATTCAGATGTTTTATACCGCTGAAGAGAATCTCTAAATATGTCTTATACTACTGATACGGACACTTTAAAATAGGCCATTTTCTCCTATGGAAAGTCTTTTTGCTTTTCTGTTTTAAAACTCAATTCTCCACAGAAGACCTGTTGCGGGCCTCCTAACCATAGGAGACATCGTGAAGGTCTCCCATCCATGTAAGAGCTATTGAAGATATCCTATCCATAGAAGAACTATTGAAGATCTTCTATGCAGGCCGATTGAAGGCTTTCTAACCATTGAAGACCTGAAGGAGGTCTCCAATCACTGGAAGGAAGGGGAAGATTTCCAAGACATAGAAGGTCTTCTATCTCTAAAATACCTGTGGAAGGTCTTCTATCGCTGGAAGACCTGTGATAGGATGCCTATCCACAGAAGACCTATTGAAGGCCTCTTAACCATAGGAAACATCGTGAAGGTCTCCTATCTATGGAAGAGCTATTGAAGATCTCCTATCCATAGAAGAACTATTGAAGATCTTCTATGCAGGCCGATTGAAGGCTTTCTTACCATTGAAGACCAGAAGGAGGTCTCCAATCACTGGAAGACCTCTAAAAGGTCTTCTAGGACATGTGCATGGTCTTCTGCCTTTAGAAGACATGTAGAAGGCCTCCTAACAATATAAAACCTGCTAAAAGTCTCCTGTCTCTAGACCTGTAGAAGGCCTCCGAACCATAGAAGACCTCGTCGAAGAAGGCCCGTAAAAGGCCTCCTAACAATATAAGACCTGTAAAAGGTCAGCTGCCTCTAGAAGACCTCCTAACCACAGAAGACCTTGTGAAGATCTCCCATCCATAGAGGACCCATTGAAGATCTCCTACCCATAAAATAACTATAGAAGGTCCGCTATTCATGGAAAACTGATTGGAGGTCTTCTAGCTGAAGAAGATCAGCTTAAGGTCTCCTATCCAGGGAAGAACTGTTATAATTTTACTATCCTCAAAGGATCTCGAGAAGATCACCGATGTCTTATACTGGTGACTTAGACCTGTAGAAGGCCTCCGAACCATAGAAGATCTCGTCGAAGAAGGCCCGTAAAAGGCCTCCTAACAATATAAGACCTGTAAAAGGTCAGCTGCCTCTAGAAGATCTCCTAACCACAGAAGACCTTGTGAAGATCTCCTATCCATAGAGGACCCATTGAAGATCTCCTATCCATAAAAAAACTATAGAAGGTCCGCTATTGATGGAAAACTGATTGGAGGTCTTCTAGCTGAAGAAGATCAGCTTAAGGTCTCCTATCCAGGGAAGACCTGTTATAATTTGACTATCCTCAAAGGATCTCGAGAAGATCACTTTAAAAGTTTTCTAAAATTTTGTAGATGGACTCTTATACTTCTTCATTGAAAACCTTAAAATAAACATTTTCTTACTCTTATATTTTCCTAGAAAATACCTTATACTTTCCGTTCAGCTCCTTTATGACTTTAGATGGTATCAAATTCAGAATATTCGACCTTCTCTTGATGCTATCTGTAACATTCCGAAAGATTTTTGTCTAGTTTCCTTTTTAAAACGCCGGATTCGATATAAGTCTCCTTCCAAGGAAAAAAAACACAAACTTTGCGAAAAATATTTCTCTATATTCTATACCGCCGCGTAAAGCCCCGACCGAATGTTGAAATTAGACTAAAAAAAAAAACGATTAAATTTAGAATATTTCCTCAACAAAAAAAAACGCTACAAAATGAAATCTAAAACTGCCAACCTGCACCGCCGCTAACATTGTCCTTGTCTTTGGCGTTTTTCTAACAAAGCAGATCAACAGATTTCCAAGCGTTTAGGCTGGCGGTTTCTTTCATGGAAAGATGATCTTGTCGTAGAACAAAACAAGCGTCTTCACTTTGATGTACTGCCATGTGTAAGCTGTTTGTTGTTGTTGTCGTCTGTCAATCAGATAGCCACCCAGCCAGTCACTAGGCCATAACTACTACTGGTGTTGTTGGTAACACTAAACAACATATTGTTTTCCATGGTATTGTTGTTGTACTTGTTGTTGTCTGGTGGAAACTCCACCCACTTTTACCACACCATAGACACACACACACATGGTGGGGAGAGTGTGTGTGTTGTGGGTCTGTAGAGGTGGTGGCACGTTGGAGGCAGGGTTGGAAAATGTAGAAAAAATAAGAATTTTTATATTTTCTTGTTTTTAAATTCAGAAGAGAGAGAGAGAGAGAGAGAGTAAGAGAGGGAGAGAGAGAGAGAATAAAACATTTTATGTTTAGAAGAGTTGCCATAAGTCTGCTATGGATGGATAGGACCTGCTATAGGTCTTCTATAGTTAGGTGATCTTCTCGAGATCCTTTGAGGATAGTCAAATTTAAACAAGTCTTCCGTGGGTAGGAGACCTTAAGCCGATCCTCTTCAGCTAGAAGACCTCCAATCAGTTTTTTATGAATAGCAGACCCTCTATACTTATTATATGGATAGGAGATCTTCACAGGGTCTTCTGTGGTTAGGAGGTCTTCTAGAGGCAGCAAACCTTTTACAGGTCTTATATTGTTAGGCGGCCTTTTACGGGCCTTCTTCCACGAGGACTTCTATGGTTCGGAGGCCTTCTATAGGTCTAGAGACAGGAGACTTTTAGCAGGTTTTATATTGTTAGGAGGCCTTCAACATGGCAGCTGACTTTTACAGGTCTTGTATTGTTAGGAGGCCTTTTATGGGCCTTCTTCCACGGAGTCTTCTATGGTTTGGAGGCCATCTACAGGCCTAGAGACAGGAGACTTTTAGCAGGTTTTATATTGTTAGGAGGCCTTCTATATGTCTTCTAAAGGCAGGAGACCTTACACATGTACTAGAAGTCCTTTTAGAGGTCTTCCAGTGAGAGAGGAGACCTCTTTCAGGTCTTCAATGGTTAGAAAGCCTTCAATCGGCCTGCATAGAAGATCTTCAATAGTTCTTCTATGGATAGGAGATCTTCAATAGCTTTTCCATGGATAGGAGACCTCCACGATGTCTCCTATGGTTGGAAGGCCTTTGACAGGTCTTCTGTGAATAGGCTTCCTATCCACAGGTCTTCCAGCGATAGAAGACCTTTCACAGGTATTTTAGAGATAGAAGACCTTTTATGTCTTGGAAATCTTCCCCTTCCTTCCAGTGATTGGAGACCTCCTTCAGGTCTTCAATGGTTAGGAAGCCTTCAACCGGCCCGGATAGAAGATCTTCAATAGTTCTTCTATGGATAGGAGATCTTCAATAGCTCTTCCATGGATAGGAGACCTCCACGATGTCTCCTATGGTTAGGAGGCCTTTAATAGGTCTTCTGTGGATAGGCTTCCTATCCACAGGTCTTCCAGCCATAGAAGACCTTCCACAGGTATTTTAGAGATAGAAGACGTTATATGACTTGGAGATCTTCCCCTTTCTTCCAGTGATTGGAGACCTCCTTCAGGTCTTCAATGGTTAGAAAGCCTTCAATCGGCCTGCAGAGAAGATCTTCAAAAGTTTTTCAATGGATTGGAGATCTTCAATAGCTCCTCCATGGATTGGAGACCTCCACGATGTCTCCTATGGTTAGTAGGCCTTTAATAGGTCTTCTGTGGATAGGCTTCCTATCCACAGGTCTTCCAGCGATAGAAGACCTTCCACAGGTATTTTAGATATAGAAGACCTTCTATGACTTGGAGATCTTCCCCTGTTGTTAGGAGGCCTCTACGATGCCTTCTATGGTTAGGAGGCCTTCTACGGGTCTTCGATGGTTAGGAGACCTTCTGCAGGCCTTTTATAGATAGCAGTGCTGCAAAAGCTTTTCTATGGACCTAGAACAGGTCTTCTATGAATAGGACGCCTTCAACGAGTTTTCTATAGATATGAGACCTTCTTCAGGTCTACTATGGAAAGGAGAACTGTTATAGGCTTTCTATGGATTGGAGACCTCTCTACGATGTATTCTATGGTTAGGAGGCCTTCTACAAATCGTCTATGATTAGGATCCTTCTGCAAGTCATCTATGGGTATGAAGGCTTCAACATGTCTTGTAGAGGTAGACGAATTAAACAGGTTTTCCAGAGACAGGAGACCTTCTACAGGTCTTATATGGTTAGGAAACCTTTCACGGGTCTTCTAGAGATAGGGAACCTTCTTCGGGTCTTCTATGGTTAGGAAGCCTTCAACAGGTCTTCTAGAGATAGCACACCTTCAAATGGTCTTCTAGATATATGTAGGAGACCTTCTGCAGGTCTACTATGGAAAGGAGATCTGTTATAGGCTTTCTATAGGAGAGAGGAGGCCTTCTACAGGTTTTCTATGATTAGGATCCTTCAGCAGGTCTTCTAGGGGTAGGAAGACTTCACCATGTCTTGTAGAGGTAGACGAATTAAACAGGTTTTCCAGAGACAGGAGACCTTCTACAGGTCTTATATGGTTAGGATAACTTTCAGAAGTCTTCTAGAGATAGGGAACCTTTTTCGGGTCTTCTATGGTTAAGAAGCCTTCAACAGGTCTTCTAGAGATAATACACCTTCAAAAGGTCTTCTAGATATATGTAGGAGACCTTCTACAGGTCTACTATGGAAAAGAGATCTATTATAGGCTTTCTATAGGAGAGAGGAGGCCTTCTACAGGCTTTCTAATGAGAGTCCTTCTGCAGGTCTTCTATGGGTAGGAAGACTTTAACATTGTAGACCAATTAAACAGGATTTCCAGAGACAGCAGGCCTTCTACAGGTCTTATATGGTTAGGAGACCGTTCACGGGTCTTCTAGAGATATGGAACCTTCTTCGGGTCTTCTATGGTTAGGAGGCCTTCAACATACATTCAAAAGGTATTCTAGGTATAGGAGACCTTCTACAGGTCAACTATGGAAAGGAGATCTGTTAGAGGGTTCTATAACATGATGTCTTCTATGGATACGAGACCTCCTTAATGTCTTCGATGGATAGGAGACTTTCTAAAGGTTTTTTAGAGTTAGAAGACCTTCTTCAGGTCTTTTAGAAACAGAAGACCTTCAGAAGGTCTTCTATGGGTAGGAGACTTTCTACAGGTCTTTTAGAGATAGGAGACTTTCAAAGGGTCTTCTGTGAGTAGGAGGCCATCTACAGGTTTTTAGAGATAGGAGACCTTTAGCAGGTCTCCTAGAGATAGAAGACCTTTAGCAGGTATTCTAGAGATAGAAGACCTTTAGCAGGTCTTTTAGAGATAGAAGACCTTTAACAGGTCTTCTTGAGATAGAAGACCTTTAGCAGGTCTTCTAGAGATTGAAGACCTTCTTCAGATCTTCTTAAGAGACTTTCTTCAGGTCTTTAAGAGACAGGAGTCCTTCAACAGGTCATCTGTGTATAGGAGACCTTCTACTGGAATTTTATATATAGGAGACATTAAATAGGTTTTTTTAATGTTAGGAGACCTTCCTAGGTATGGATGGGAGAACTTTTACAGATCTTGTATGGTTAGTTAACCTTCCACATCTTTTCTATGAATAGGAGACCTACTACGATTTTTTCGAGGCCTTCTAGTGATAGGAGTCCTTCAATAGGTTTTCCATGGGTAAGAGACCTTCAACGGGGTTTCCAGGCATATGCGTATGGGACAACTTCTTCTGTCAATAGTAGACCACCTATAAGACATCCATCCATAGCAGACCGCATTTAAGTTTCTGTAGGGAGAAACCGGTCTACAAGTCTTCTATTTATTTTTCAAATTTTTTGAATCCCCATCCCTGGTTGCTGGGTATTCATTTCAAAATAGGCATTCAATCGTAACGAAAACTAGCAACACGGCATCAGATGGTGGCAAAACGCTCTGAAAACTAAGCGTTTTGTGAGTTTTCCGTTTGTGTTGGAGACCCCCAATTGCAAGTGTTTTTTTTCTATTTTTTTTTTGGTTTCAAGTTTTGACTACTTGACGGTCTGCCTCCCGGCTTCTTCATATCATTTTTTATTTTTGTTTTAATGTTTTATTTCCATTTTTTCTCCAAGTCGTCAAGTCTTACCAAAAACGTTAGCGTCGTGTCTATTGGCTGGAATTGTAAACAGTTTTGTGTTACATTAACGATTTCGCAGCCGACGATGGCGGCGTTGAAAGAGAGCGAGAGAAACTATTGCAAACTAAGTTGGAACACGATAAATTCATTAGATGGCAATGACGATGGCAGGTCCATGTTTTTTTTTTTTTTGTTGTTTTTTTTTTTACAGGCACACAGATAGCCAGCCAAAGAAAAATAAAACGGCAATGGAGGTATGCCTATAAAAGGGGCGGAGGGTCCGTTTCGGCGGCAACTACCCATAGCCATAGTTTTAACATCATACCGTCATGCCGCCAACATTCGTTCGTTCGTTCGTTCAGACAAGTGCCTTGCAACTTTCACCCAAAACAAAAATTTGTGGCAAACAATAATGTCTTCTCGTTGTTGTTGTTATTGGCATGTTGTTGCTGTTGTTGTTGTTGTTTTATATTTTTAGTTATGATCACAAAACGAGATCATATCTTTGGGCCAACAAACCAAACAAAAATTTCACAAATTAACAAATACTTGTAAGAAATGTCGACTGGATTGGCTGTTTGGCCTGGCCTGGCTCTCGTTCACCAGGAAAGTTTGCTGAAGAAGTTTTCCAATTTGCAAAAAAAAAAAAAAAAAAAAAAAAAATCAGAAATTCTCAAAATCGCATTGTTGTTATTCTTGTCAAACATTTTGAAATGTTGTAAAATTACAAGTTTTTCCCAGCCAGAAATACAGATGCCTGGCTGTTATGACACCTGAGGTCAACAGGGAATTGTCATTATCGATAACAAAACCAGTAAAGAAAGTCTTAAAGACGGGCGGGGCCGACTTTATGATACCCTACACCACTTTGCTAATTTAGTAGAGCTCCGCATAAAAATTAAAAGTTTTTATGGGAGAATTCAGTCATACACGCCATGATTATAATTATAATTTAAAGTTCCGAAGGACTAAATATGCCGAAGCATTTGTATCTTTTAAATTCCGACTTGTATTGCCCATTTGGTGCAAAGTTAATTTGAATTCCGATAAAGATATATATGGGAGCTATATCCAAATCTGAACCGATCTCGATAAAATTTGGCAAAGGTAGTTCTGAGCTGTTTTTGATATATTTCCCCAAATATTGTTGTTACGGAGGGCATATTACGGCTGTGGGTAACAAATACAACAAATCGGATGAACAGTATATGTGTGGGAGCTATAGCTATATCTGAAACGATCTTCACCAAATTTGACATACTAGCTTCTAGACTCAATTCGATCCTAGGTGCCAAATTCCATCCCATTTGGACAAATATTAGACGTTTGGTGCACAATATAAGGTAAATCGGACGAAGTTATATATGGGAGCTATATCCAAATCTGAACCGATCTCGATAAAATTTGGCACATGTATTTCGGGGCTGTATTTAATATATTTCCCCAAAATTTTGTTGTAAAAGAGTGCATATTACGGCTGCGGAGGACAAAAATAACAAATCGGATGAACAATATATATGGGAGCTATAGCTATATCTGAACCGATCTTCACCAAATTTAACAAACTACCTTCTAGACTAAATTCGATCCTAGGTGCCAAATTCCATTCCATTTGGACAAATATTAGACGTTTGGTGCATAATATAAGGTAAATCGGACGAAGTTATATATGGGAGCTATATCCAAATCTGAACCAATCTCGATAAAATTTGGCAAAGGTATTTCTGAGCTGTTTTTGATATATTTCCCTGAATATCGTTGTTACCGAGGGCATATTACGGCTGTAGGTAACAAATACAACAAATCGGATGAACAATATATATGTGGGAGCTATAGCTATATCTGAACCGATCTTCACCAAATTTGACATACAACCTTCTAGACTAAATTCGATCCTAGGTGCCAAATTCCATCCCATTTGGACAAATATTAGACGTTTGGTGCACAATACAAGGTAAATCGGACGAAGTTATATATGGGAGCTATATCCAAATCTGAACCGATCTCGATAAAATTTGGCACATGTATTTCTGGGCTGTATTTAATATATTTCCCCAAATATTGTTGTAACAGAATGCATATTACGGCTGCGAAGGACAAAAATAACAAATCGGATGAACAATATATATATATGGGAGCTATAGCAATATCTGAACCGATTTCGATCAAATTTGGCATACTTATTTTCAGGCCTAATTTGGTTGTATGTGCAAAATTCCATACTATTCGGGCTGATATTACACGTTTGGTGCACAATATAAGGTAAATCGGACGAAGTTATATATGGGAGCTTTATCCAAATCTGAACCGATCTCGATAAAATTTGGCACATGTATTTCTGGGCTGTATTTAATATATTTCCCCAAATATTGTTGTAACAGAGTGCATATTACGGCTTGCGAAGGACAAAAATAACAAATCGGATGAACAATATATATGGGAGCTATAGCTATATCTGAACCGATTTCCATCAAATTTGGCATACTTATTTTCAGGCCTAATTTGGCTGTATGTGCAAAATTCCATACTATTCGGGCCGATATTACACGTTTGGTGGACAATAAATCGGCAAATCGGACGAAGATATATATGGGAGCTATATCTAAATTTTGACCGATTATCTCCAATTTCTATAGGGTTTGTCCTTGGGCCAAGCAAATGATTTGTGCAAAATTTCATCTGGATAGGGCAATAAATGCGAACTGTACTTTGTTTACAAAAATACATGGACGGACGGACAGACGGACGAACGGACGGACATGCAGAAATCGACTCAGAATGTGATTCTATGCAGATCATCAAAAGGAACTATGGTTCTATCTCGTTTCCTTTTTGCCTGTTACAAACAAATGCACAAAGACATAATACCCTGACCAGCTTGTGGTGTAGGGTATAAAAATCAGGTTTTGCTCCAACTGTGCAAATCGTAATATTTGTATCGGTGCTAGGTCAGGTGTGAAAATGGACAATATAGGTCCACTCCATCAAGTATCTCCCCCACAAAGGGTCAACATTTGGAATAAATATAACTTTCATAAAATGTGATGTAGGGGTCCGATTGTATTCAAGTTACTCACATCACAATATTTTTATTATTATTAGTGATGTGAAGATGGACTGTGTCGGACCACTTCTTCTGGTACCTCCCCTACAAAGGGTCAACAGTTCGAATATCCCTGCAGTCCATAAAACGAGAAATTGATATCCGATTCCATTCAGACTTGATACATCTCAATTTTTCCATCAACAAAATATCTGTTATAGAGTTGGTGGAGATCGGACCATGCCTTCTCGTACCTCCCCCACAAAGGGTCAAAGTTGTGAATAACCAAAACGATCATAAAATCCGAAATACGCATCCGGTTCTCTTCATATTTTACACATCCCATAATTTCTTCTAGCATAAGATCTGCTGTGAAGATAGATTATCTCGGACCACTTCTTTTGGTACCTCTCCCACAAGGGATCAAAAATTTGAGTATCCCTGCAGTCCATAAAACGAGAAATTAATATCCGATTTCATTCAGACTTGATACATCTCAATTTTTCCATCAACACAAGATCTGTTATAGAGTTGGTGGAGATCGGACCATGCCTTCTGGTACCTCCCCCACAAAGGGTCAAAGTTGTGAATAACCAAAACGATCATTAAATCCGAAATAAGCATCTGGTTCTCTTCATATTTCACACATCCCATAATTTCTAATGGCACCAGATCTGCTGTGAAGATGGACTATATCGGTCCACTCCTTCTGGTAAAGGCTCAAAATTTTGAATATCCATGAAGCTCAGAAAACGTGAAATTAACATTCGATTCCATTCAGACTTGGAAAATCTCAATATTTCCATCAACACTAGATCTGTTATAAAGATGGTGGAGATCGGACAATTTTTTTCTCGTACCTCCCCCACATGGGGTTCAAATTTTTGAACAACAGAACGCTCAAAGAAAGCGAAATAAGCAGCCAACTCTCTTCAAATTTCCCATTCTTTCTAAACATTTTAAGGACATTATTCACAGGAGTTGTTTCAAATTTCGTTTTCAAAATTCGTAACGGGTCCTAAAACCTATGACAAAAATTTGCGTATGCAGACCCACGTCTTTGTATAGCCTCCATGTAAAAGTACCTCCCAATATTCGATGTTTTGATGATTTTAGCGACATTATTCACCGAAATTGTTTGAAATTTCGTAATAAAAGTTCGAAACTGGTACTACAGCCTGTGACGGAAAATTATCTATGCAGGGTTAGGTCTTCGTATAGCCCCGATATATCAGTACCTCCCTACATCCGGAATTTTGACGATTTTAGGTGGAATATTAACCGAAATTGTTTGAAATTTCGTATTTGAATTTCATAATAGATACTACAGCCTGTAGCAGAAAATTGTCTATGCAGGGTCAGATCTTCGTATAGCCCCGATATATCAGTACGTCCCTATAATCGGTATTTTGACGATTTTAGGTGGAATATTCACCGAAATTGTTTGAAATTTTGTATTTGAAGTTCCTGATAGGTATTACAGCCTATGATAGAAAATTGTCTATGCAGGTCCAGGTCTTCGTATAGCCCCATCATAACGGTACCCCTCTCTATTCGGTATTTTTCGGTATTTTTTAGCTAAATTTTTCACCGGATTTTTTTAAATTTCGTATTTGAATATTGTAATGGCTTATGACAAAAGTTGCCTTTGCAGGTCCATGTCTTCGTATAGACCCCAATATAACGGCTATTTTCTGTATTTTTAAGATTTTTCCAGAATTTTTAATGGATTTTATTTTTTTGAATTTTTTTCCATGTGTTGGAGGGTATTCAAAGTTCGGCCCGACCGAACTTACTGCTTTTTATACCCTACACCACAAGGTGGTCAGGGTATTATGTCTTTGTGCATTTGTTTGTAACAGGCAAAAGGAAACGAGATATACCCATAGTTCCTTTTGATGATCTGCATAGAATCACATTCTGAGTTGATTTATGAATGTCCGTCTGTCCAGTACAGTTCGCATTTATTGCCCGATCCAGATGAAATTTTGCACAAATCATTTGTTTGGCCCAAGGACGAACCCTATTGAAATTCGAGATAATCGGTCAAAATTTAGATATAGCTCCCAAATATATCTTCGTCCGATTTGCTTTTTATTGTGCACCAAACGTGTAATATCAGCCAGAATTGTATGGAATTTTGCATATACACCCAAATTAGGCCTGAAAATAAGTATGCCAAATTTGATCGAAATCGGTTCAGATATAGCTATAGCTCCCATATATATTGTTCATCCGATTTGTTATTTTTGGTCCTCCGCAGCCGTAATATTCACTATGCAACAACAATATTTGGGGAAATATATCAAATACAGCTCAGAAATACATTTGCTAAATTTTATCGAGATCGGTTCAGATTTAGCAGATAGCTCCCATATATAACTTCGTCCGATTTACCTTTTATTGTGCACCAAACGTCTAATATTTGTCCAAATGGGATGGAATTTGGCACCTAGGATCGAATTTAGTCTAGAAGGTAGTATGTCAAATTTGGTGAAGATCGGTTCAGATATAGATATATAGCTTCCATATATATTATTCATCCGATTTGTTATATTTGTTACCCACAGCCGTAATACCCACACTCCGTATCAACGATATTCAGGGAAATATATCAAATACAGCTCAGAAATATTTTTGCTAAATTTTATCCAGATCGGTTCAGATTTGGATATAGCTTCCATATATATCTTTATCCGATTTCAAATTAATTGTCCACCAAATGGGCAATACAATTCCGATTTTAAAAGATACAAATGCTTCGGCATACTTAGTCCTTCGAAACTTTAAATTACGATTATAATCATAGCGTGTATGATTGAATTCTCCCATAAAAACTTTTAATTGTTATGTGGAGCTCTACTAAATTAGCCAAGTGGTGTAGGGTATCACAAAGCCCGGCTCCGCCCGACTTTAAGACTTTTTTTACTGGTTAAGATTGTAACAGAATTTTTAACGGATTTTAGTTTTTTTTTGAAAATTTCCAATTTTTTTTCCAAATGGTGGAGGGTATTCAAAGTTCTGCCCGGCCGAACTTACTGCTTTTTTATACCCTCCACCATACTATGGAGGGTATATTAACTTTGTCATTCCGTTTGTAACTCCTCGAAATACTCATATCAGACCCAACAAAGTATATATATTCTTGATCAGCGTAAAATTCTAAGACGATTTAGCCATGTCCGTCTGTCTGTCTGTCCGTCTGTCTGTCCGTCTGTCTGTCTGTCTGTCTGTTGTAATCACGCTATCTTTCGAATGAATTGAGATAGGTGGCTAAAATTTTGCACACATGTTTATTTTTCCAGTAGGCAGGTTAAGTTCGTAAATGGGCCATGTAGGTCCACGTTTTCATATAGCCCCCATATAACGGTACCTCCCTATATTCGGTATTTTGATGATTTTAGCGACATTATTCACGGGAATTGTTTCAAATTTGGTATTTGAAGTTCAAAATGGATACTACACCCTAAGACGGAAAATTATCCGTGCAGGTCCACGTCTTCGTATAGCCCCCATATAACGGTACCTCCCGATATTCGGTATTTTGATGATTTTAGCGACATTATTTGCCAGAATTGTTTCAAATTTGGTATTTGAAATTCAAAATGGATACTACACCCTAAGATAGAAAATTGTCCGTGCAAGTCCACGTCTTCATATAGCCCCCATATAACGGTACCTCCCTATATTCGGTATTTTGATGATTTTAGCGACACTATTCACCGGAATTGTTTTAAAATTGGTATTTGAAGTTCGTTATGGGAACTACAGTCTGTGACAGAAAATTGTCTGTGCGGGTCCAGGTCTTCGTATAGCCCCCATATAACGGTACCTCCCTATATTCGGTATTTTGATGATTTTAGCGACACTATTCACCGGAATTGTTTTAAAATTGGTATTTGAAGTTCGTTATGGGAACTACAGTCTGTGACAGAAAATTGTCTGTGCGGGTCCAGGTCTTCGTATAGCCCCCATATAACGGTACCTCCCTATATTCGGTATTTTGATGATTTTAGCTACATTATCCACCGTTTATTTCAAGTTTCGAATTTGAATATGGTAATGGCTTATGACAAACAATGCCTATGTATGTCCACGTCGTATAGACCCCAAAATAACGGCTATATTCGGTATTTTTAAAATTTTAACAGAATTTTTTAAGGATTTTATTTTTTGAAAATTTCCAAATTCGTTGCAAGTGGTGGAGGGTATTAAAAGTTCGGCCCGGCCGAACTTACTGCTTTTTAACTTGTTACTTGTTAATATAGATATTACATAGGAGCACTCCCCTGCAGCTCCGCCTTATAAACGATTCGAATATTTTATATATTTGATCCTAAAATTGTAAGTAAATGGTGGATATTTGTATATTCAACTTACCTCTTTCCAAAATGTATCCTTTTGCCATTGATCAGAAAAAAAATACGATTTCTCTTCCTTTTATTTTTGTTTTCGAAATTTCAGGCCAAGAATGATAATTTCCACAGTTGTTCTTGTTTAATTTCGCTGTAAATAAAAAAAAAAACAAAAAAAAAAAACTCACTGTGAGAATTGAAACCGGAACAAAAATAATCATATCGACTTATTTATAAACAAAAAAAATTAAAAAAAAAAAAAAAAAAAAAACAGCAACAAAAATAACTTAAAGACGGGTGGGTATTTTTGAAACGAAAAAAAAAACAAAAATAACAATAACTGAAGAACCAGAAAAAAACGCGCCAAAATAATCTTAAGCAATCAAAACTGCAGGCAGGTCGTTTCAGGGTATCCCCTTCCCTCCCCCTCCCCCCTCAACCACATATCACCTTCACAAATGAAAAACATTCCATTCATATTTTGCATTTCAAATGAAATCAATGGAAATATTAATTTGAAATAATTTCAATAATCGACTGCTAATGACAATCGGTTTTGAATGCTCGAGTCTTTGATGGCTGATGGCTGGTGGGATGAATGACCAACTAACCATCTCCCCACAGCGTTACAGTTCTTATTTGTTGTAAACAACAAAAACAACAACAACAAGAAATTTAAAATTGATATTTATTTTGAGGGAGAATTCTGTTGCATAATTTATTTTACTGTTGTTGTTGTGGTTTTGCCCATTTTGTTTTTGTTTCGCGATGGTTGTTATTTTTAATTTTGCATTATCTTGTTGTTGTTACTTTTTTTTCTTTGGGTTGCCAAAAATAGCCTTTTGCTTGAGCGTTAAGCATGCCTCGAAGTAATTATCCGAATGTGTTTGTCGTTATCATCGTCATCATCGGAATCAGCATCACCCTCTTCCCATGGTGATAATTTGAATTATTTGTTGTTGTGTAAAAGAAATTTAAAAAAGGAACAACAAAAACAATTTTCAGAAATGTTAATAACCGACAGCTTTTTGCATAGCCTTAAATGCTACCTTCTAGAGGGGTTCCATAGATACAGGAGCTAATGAGAGCTTTTAGTACACACAGAGCACCTCTAAAGCTCTTCGAGGTAGAAGATCCTCAATCGATTTTTTAAGCGTCTTTAATTCGTGTAGGACTCTGTGGCAGGCTTAAGCAAAAATATAATTTTCTGTAGGTCTTCTGCAGACAAAAGAACACGTAAATGTATTCGAAAGATTCGAAAACTTAGGTTATCCATAAACCCAAAATAGGGTCTTATAAAGTTAGAAAAAAATTCTTCTAAAGATGTCCTACAGATAAAATACCTTCTCGCCATAGGAGGCGTATTTTAGTCAGCCATAAACAAAAGATAGAAAAAAACCTCCTAGAGGTGTTCTGCCGATAGAAGACAATTTTGTTAAAATATTTTAAATATTTTTAATAAGTCCAAAACTCTTGAAAAAACGTTTTTAAAAAAATCCACCCTTGCCGAATGTCTTAATATAAATATTTTAAAAAAGCCCACGCTTATTAGAAGATTTTAAAAATATTTATAAAAAAAAATCCAAAAATCTTGAAAATATATTTTTAAATTTTTTAAACAATTCTAGGCTTATTAATGGTCTTGGAAAACATTTTTTCTAAAATCCACACTTATTAAAGAGGTTATCCATAAGCACAAGAAGATGGTCTTCTAAAGATAGAAAAAATTCTTCTAAAGAGGTCTTACAGATAAAAGACCTTCTGCAGGCTCGCCATAGGAGGCGTGTTTAAGTCACCCATAAACAAAAGAAGAAAGTCTACTATGGATAGAAAAAAAAAACCTACAGATAGAAGACCTTCTGCAGGTTCACCATAGTCGGAAGACTTTCAAGAAGCATTCCAAAAAAATAGATTTAAGAAATCCAAGCTTGAAATTATTTTAAAAATACACGGAAAAGTTTTCAAAAAGTGCCTACTGCTAACAATTTTGTTAAAAATATTTTTGAAATATTTTAAATATTTTTAATATGTCCACGCTAGGCAAAACTCTTGAAAAAAAAACGTTTTTAAAAAATCCACCCTTACCGAATGTCTTAATATAAATATTTAAAAAAAACACGCTTATTAGAGGATTTTAAATATATTTTAAAAAAATCCAAAAATCTTCAAAATCTTGAAAATATATCTTTAAAATAATCACGTTTATTAGAGGATTTTAAAAATATTTATAAAAAAATCCAAAAATCTTGAAAATTTATTTTTAAAAAATCCATGCTTATTAGAGTTTTTTAAAAATATTTTTAAAAAATCCAAAAATCTTGAAAATATATTTTTAAATTTTTAAAAAAAAATCTAGGCTTATTAATGATCTTGGAAAACATTTTTTCTAAAATCCACACTTATTAAAAATTTAGCTTTTTTTAAATCCATGCTTATAAAAATTATTGAAAAAATATTTTTCAAAAATCCATGCTTATTAAAGGTCTTGAAAAAGTATTTTTCAAAAAACCATGCTTATGGAAGGTCTTGAAAAAATATTTTAAAAAGGTCCACGCTTAACGGAAGTCTTTTGAAAAAAATATTTTTAAACAAATCCACGCTTATCAAAAGTCTTCAAAAATATTTTTTTAAAACCCACGCTTGCCGAAAATCTTTTGAAAAAATCTTTTTTCAAACCTCACCTTTGCCGAAAGTCTCTTGAAAATTTTTTTTTTTAAATTCCACGCTCTCCGAAAGTCTTGAAAAATATTTTTAAAAAATCCACGCACTCCAAAAGTCTGAAAATATTTTTTTTAAAAATTCCAAAATATTTTTAAAAAATCCAAGCTTAAATTATTTTTTTCAAAAAATCCACGCTCTCCGAAAGTCTTGAAAAATATCCACGATTTTCGAAAGTCTTAATTTTTTTTAAAGCCACGCTTATCATAGGTCTTCAAAAATATTTTTTTAAAAATCCTTGCTTATCATAGGTCTTCAAAAATATTTTTTTAAAAAATCCCCGCTCTCCGAAATTCTCGAATAATATTTTTTTAAAAAATCCACGCACTCCAAACGTCTGAAAATATTTTTTTAAAAAATCCACGATTTTCGAAAGTCTTATTTTTTTTTAAATCCACGCTTATCTTAGGTCTTCAAAAATATATTTTTTAAAAAATCCACGCTCTCCAAAAGTCTGAAAATATTTTTTTAAAAATTCCACGCTCTCCAAAGTCTTGAAAAAATATTTTAAAAAATTCACCCTTATAAAAGGTCTTCAACAATATTTTTTTTTAAAAATCCGCGCTCTCCAAAAGTCTTGAAAAAATATTTTTAAATAATCCATGCTTATTAATGGTCTTAAAAAATATTTTTAAGAACTCCACGTCTTCCAAAAGTCTTGAAAATTATTTCTAAAAATCGACACTTCAAATATTTGCAGAAGACCCTCAAGGACACTCCTATAGACAGAAGACCTCAGAAACCCCATTAGAGTAATTATGCAGATCGAATACATTTTCCAGGTCTTCTGAGAATAAAATGTCCTTTTGAGCTTTTCTAGCTTTTCTTTTCTGTCCTTTTGAGCTTTTCTAAAGACAGACCTTCAAAGTTAGATGAACTTTTCTGGGTATTTTATTAATAAAAAAATGCCTTGAAATCTTCGGTAGACATCAGAGAAGACCACCTTAGGGTTCTTTGTGAAAAGAAGGCCTCCTATTGGTCTTCCATAAACAGACGCTTTTTAAGGCTCCTCTATAAATGTAATCATAAAGCCTTCTTGACATTCTTCAGATACGAAACCCTGACATTCTCTAGTTTGAAAACCTTATGGAGGTCTCCAAAAAATAGATAAATTGATTTTGCAGATGTAATATATTCTCTTTCACAAATAACAGAACCTCTGCAGGTATTCTTCGGACAGAAGATATTTTAGAGACAAGAGATAGAAAACATTCTAGAGGGCTTCCATAGACAGAGCCATACCAAAACTCCCTAAATTCGATTTCCTTTTTTTTTTTTGAAAATTGCCAAATTTGTTGCGAATGCTGTAGGGCATTTAATGTTCGGCCCGTCTTATGGCTTTTTTACTTGTTTTTAATATATTGAAGGAGGGTATGGAGGTAAATGGAGGGTATGAAAATAAGTTAACATCCACGATTATTGCTACTAAAATTTAAAATATATATTCCCATTATTGTATGGAGTTTCGCAAAATCAAAATAAGAACCACCCTTCAAACGGTCCGACCGATCTGTTGATGGAAATATTGAGATTCATCAAGTCTGAATAGAATCGAGTGTAAATTTCGCGTTTTATGAGTTTCATGGATATTGCAGATGTTGACTGTTTTGTGGGGAGGTACCAGAAGGAGTGGACCGATATTACCCATCTTTGAACTCGATCTAAGTTTGATAATAATATTACGATATAACCAGTTTGGATCAAATCGGATGCTCTCGACGAGCCAGACAAACGGAAGGACCTCGCTACATCGACTCCAAATGTCCTGAAACGAATTTGGTCCAGAGAGACCTAGGCTTTAAAACCGTTATTTCAATGAGGCACATTTTGGCCGTTTAAAAATGTATGGAAATTCGAAAAAATTGTTAATTATAAATTAATAACATCCATAATTATTTCTCCCTAAAAAAGGTCCTCGATTTTAATTACTAAAAAATATTTTTGGTTTTTGTTATTGTTAAAGATTTTTAAATCCATGCTTATAAAAATTATTGAAAAAATATTTTACAAAAATCCATGCTTATTAAAGATTTTGCTTTTTTAAATCCAAAATATTTTTAAACAAATCCACCCTTATCAAAGGTCTTCAAAAATATTTTTAAACAAATCCACCCTTATCGAAGGTCTTCAAAAATTTTTTTTTAAAACCTACGTTTGCCGAACGTATTTTAAAAAAATATTTTTTTAAAACCCACGTTTGCCGAAAGGCTTTTGAAAAAATATTTTTTTAAAACCCACGTTTGCCGAAAGACTTTTGAAAAAATATTTTTTTTAAAAACCTACGTTTGCCGAAAGTCTTATCAAAGGTCTTGAAAAATATTTTTCAAAAATCCATGCTTATTAAAGTTTTGTAAAATATTGTTAAGAAATCCACGCTTTCCGAAAGTCTTGGAAAATTTATTTTGTACAAAATCCACGCTCTCCAAAAGTCTTGAAGAACATTTTTTTTAAATCCACGTCTTGAAAAAATATTTTTAAAAAATCCACGATTTTCGAAAGTCTTGAAAAATATTTTTAAAAAATCCACGCTCTCCGAAAGTATTGAAAAATATTTTTTTTTTAAATCCACGTCTTGAAAAATATTTTTAAAAAATCCACGATTTTCGAAAGTCTTAAATTTTTTTTTATAAAATCCACGCCTTGAAAAATATTTTTAAAAAATCCACGCTCTCCAAAAGTCTTGAAGAACATTTTTTTTTAAATCCACGTCTTGATAAAATATTTTTAAAAAATCCACGATTTTCGAAAGTCTTGAAAAATATTTTTAAAAAATCCACGCTCTCCGAAAGTCTTGAAAAATATATTTTTTTTAAATCCACGTCTTGAAAAATATTTTTAAAAAATCCACGATTTTCGAAAGTCCTAATTTTTTTTTTTTTTATAAAATCCACGCTCTCTAAAAGTCTGAAAATATTTTTTAAAAAATTCCACGCTCTCCAAAAGTCTTGAAAAAAATTTTTTTAAATCAACGCTCTCCAAAAGTCTTGAAAAATATTTTGAAAAAATCCACGATTTTCGAAAGTTGAAAGATTCTATCTGTTAATTGTAAATAATATTTGTTTAGAAAATCTAAGATTTTACAGATATTAGAAAAAAATATTTCAAAATGTTTCATAAAATATTTATTTTTTAAATTTTGGATTTTTGTATTTTTTATTTTTTATTTTTTTTGGGTTCATTTCATTTTCAAACTATAAGTGACGCGCCATCTCTCAGACGTGAGATGTGACATGCATGACATGCCAGCCATGCAGGCAGTTCGAGTACATGATGTTGGAGCTTGTTCCATTCACTGGCAAAAAAAACGCACACACACACACACCAACAACACCAAACATCACTGCAATGGCTCAAGAGGTGGGCCAAAGGCTAGGGTTGAGGGGTCGGTGGGGGTCCATGGTGTCTTGATTCTATGTTTCGTTTCGTCGTATCTTTGTTACGTTTGCCATTTATTTTCGGTAAAATTTTGTACACATTTCAATTTTCGGTGTTTTTTTTCGTTTTATTATTTTTTATTTTGCATTACACATTCGTAGTTGTCGAATCTATTCGTGTGTGTGTGTGCGAGTTTGTATTTTGTTTGTTTCGCGATTGTGTTGTGCTGGCTCGCTGGCTGGCTGTCTCACTGGCTGGCTGACTGCCTGCTGATATATATTTTTATTTATACCGGCAAAAGTCCAACAACAAATGCTAAACATCAGTTGAGAATTTGCGAAGCGTTTTTTAGAACAACAACGAAAAATTATTTGTTGGTGTATTGCAATTTTTTTTCGATTTTATTTTTACTTGATTTTTTTTTGTGTCGTTTTTGGATTCGTTTCGTATTCGGCACGGCATGGCGTGTGTCTGGTTGATACCAACAGATATAGATTTTTAAAATAAAATATATGGTATAGGTCTTCAGCTGTACGTAGTAGTAGAGAGATTCTGTGTGTGTGTGTATCGCCGAGTGTGTGTGTGTTTGGATTTGTATATTTTTACTATATTCATTTATTTGTATAACGATTTGTTTTGATTACGATATCGTGGAGACGTTTGCAATTTTTTTTTTTTCATTATATTTTTCTTGTTTCCAATTTTTATTATTTTTTATTTTTGTTTATTCATCGGTTTTCGCAATGCCTTGGGTTTGACGGGCCCTCAGCAGAGAGTTTCATATTTTTTTCTTTATTTTGTATATTTTTTTATTTTTTTCAAATAAAATAACACAGTAGCTCTATAGCAATTTTGTTGGTTATTTTTCTCCAGTCCAACACTAATTCACTCACAGCAACAGCAACAACAATACCACCGCAAACAAAGTAAACAAAAATACCTCAGGAAAATAAAACGATATACAAAAATAAAAATCATTCAAAATACCCACAGAAAAAAAAACATAACCAAGAAAAGCAAAAAAAAAAACAAAATTATGTCTAACTACCGCACGAGTTAATATCGTCGTAGAACATACGTCGTTGTTGTTCGTACGCCAAAAACTAAAAAAAGAAGTGTATCTCAATCTAAAAAGTTCACAACAAACACTAAACTACATCAACTAAGTTTGCAGAGGCGCACACACACGCACACACACATACACGCTTAACCACACACAACAACAAAAACGAGCAACAACGAAATAGCCGATTTCGTGTAAACGAGCCCCAAAGATGATGATTTTTTGGGCTCCCATTGCACACACCAACAAAATGGGAGGGGGAGAGCGAGAGCGAGAGATAGAGCAAAGAGCGAGAACCAAACACTCATGCAATACGGGATTTACTTCTCTTCCATCAACTCTTTGTTGTTTTGAGGATGAGAGCACCCAAAGCGCCCCACAAACACAAGGTAGTGTGGTTAATGGACAAGTGCATGGCAAATAGTATTTAATACTCACCATTGGCAGTGGTCCCTAAGCTGGAGCCATTACCATTAAAGAGTAACAAGAAAAAATTGAGTTACAAATTAGAATTGTTTTGAATGTGAATGGCGAAGCAGAAGCAAAAAGAAAAGAGTCGCACAGTAACACATCAGTGATGTCAACTTTTAAAGATGTTTTTAATGACATTTCACAGGCAAAAGCGAGGATATTTAGAAAGTGAGATAAAAGTGGTATTTTAGGGAATATTTTTATACCCTTCACCGTTCTATGGATGATATATTAATTTTGTCATTCCTTTTGTAACTCCTCGAAATATACATTTTAGACCCCACAAAGTATATATATTCTTGATCAGCAGAAAATTCTATGTCGATTTAGTGATGTCCGTCCGTCTGTGGAAATCACTCTACCTTCCGAACAAAATGAAGTAGGTTGATAAAATTTTACTCAAATGTGTATTATGTCTGCAGAACTTTTGGTATTGAAAATTGGCCATGTAGATCCACGTCTTCGTATAGCCCCCATATAACGGTACCGCCCGATATTCGGTATTTTGATGATTTTAGCGACATTATTCACTGGAATTATTTCAAAATTGGTATTTGAAGTTCGAAATGGATACTACAGCCTATGACAGAAAATTGTCTGTGCAGGTCCAAGTCTTCGTATAGCCCCCATATAAGGAACCTCCCGATATTCGGTATTTTGATGATTTTAGCGACATTATTTACCGGAATTGTTTCAATTTTGGTATTTGAAGTTCGTAATGAATACTACATCCTAAGACAGAAAATGACCCATGTAGGTCCACGTCTTCGTATAGCCCCCATATAACGGTACCTCCCGAAATTGGGTTTTCAATTAAGTGGTAGTTTTCGGATTTTTTTTTTTTTTTTTTGTGAAAATTTTCAAGATACTTCCAAATAGTGGAGGGTATGAAAAGTTTGGCCCGGCCGAAATTAACTTCTTTTTATTTGTTAAACCCTCATTCTTATGAGGCTCATAATATGGAAAATTAACATCCAATTCCATTAAGACTTGGCAAATCTCTACATTTCTATCAGCACAAGATTTGTTACAAAGATGGTAGATATCGATCCATTCCTTCTGGCACCTCCACCGCAAAGGGTCAACATTTTATCAATATTGTGAATAACCAAAGTGATCATTAAATGGGAAATATGCATCCGATTCATTCTAAGCTTCACACACCCCAATATTTCCACTAACACAATATCTGGAGTGAAGATTTGATATATCTGTCCATTTCCGACACCAAAACGATCACAAAATTCGAAATATTCCATTTCGAAACTTGGAATGATCGACTTTTTTTAAATTTTGCACATCTCAATATTTTTATCAATAGCAGATTATGTGGAATACTTCGGTCCACTTTTGAATATTTTCCAAAAAAATTATCACATATCTCATTTAAAGCATAGAAAGTAGTCGGTATGGGCCAAATCTGGCACCTTGTAATATTTATATCAGACATAGGTCGGATACGAAACGGAAAATATTTGCCAACTCTTTCAGAACCTCTCCCACAAAGGGTTAAAAGCATCTGTCGGCAAGCCGATGACTTAAGTCCGGAAAACTTTTTAGAATAGTCCGCATAGAATGGAAATAATCCATTACTGATATTTTGATGGTCCTAGTCACATTTTCAAATTAAATGTCTCAAATTAAGATATCAAATTAAAATTTGATATTTTGGGTTGGCTGACAAATAAATTTATTATTTATTTGTATGTCGTTCATATATCGGTACCCAAAAATTTCAGAGATTTCGAAGGCAATTTACTTGTCTATAATTTAAGCTTAAGCCCTTTATCATGTATAGAAGGTTCGGAGCTTGGTTTTGGCATGCTACTTATTGATTTAATTATTTATTATTTTTTATTTTAATTATGTATTTTATTTAATTTTGTTTTTATAAAAATATTTCTGGGAATCTAAGAATTGTTTAATTCTATTATTATTATTATTGTTATTGTTTATTATTATTATTATTATTTTTAATATTATTATTATTATAATTATTATTATTATTATTATTATTATTATTATTATTATTATTATTATTATTATTATTATTATTATTATTATTATTATTATTATTATTATTATTATTATTATTATTATAATTATTATTATTATTATTATTATTATTATTATTATTATTATTATTATTATTATTATTATTATTACCATTTTAGTAACATTATTTTATTACCATTAATTTCATTTATATATTTTTTTACTTTATTTTTTGGTAAAAATGTCACTGGGAATCTAATTATTCTATTTTTATTATTATTATTATAATCATTTTATTAAATTTTTTTTATTGCCATTAATTTCATACAGTTTTTGAGTTTCACTATTTCTTACCTCGATTTTACCTATTCCCTAATAGAGAGTTTGATTTGGAACAGTTTAAATAACTATTTACGTTTTAAGCGTTTAAATCGTCAATAGTAATATTTTGTAATTCATATTAGCATCACTGCCTATTAAACTCTCGCAGTATCCCCCCAAATCTCATTTGGCTCTTCCATTAATAAAAACTCTCTTTTGAACAACTACTACATATGCATTTATTAATACCCCAATTATGGCGCTCTATTTTGCTCCATTTTTCTCTCCCTCTCTACCATTTCCTAATCTCAGAGAAATTGCAAAAAAATCTAAACACTTGTACTCTCTTCCCTAAAAGTTCTCTGCGAAAATAAATCCCCCTCTTTGGATCAGAGCTGTACTCTCATACTCCCACCACAAAAACAATAACAAAAAACGCCATTACTAATCCAGGCAACGAACAACAACTACTCTATTGAGCATCAAATATACTTTGAACTTGCAGTCTCTGTTACTTTGGCGGATTCTACCACCCACCGCTCTAAACAAAAAGAAGCAAATGCATTTGTTATTATTCGGTGTTCGTTCATTCGTTTGCTCTAACCTCCCAAACATCTGTTAGAATCATTTCAAACAAAACGAAAAAGTATCTATTCTCCAAATGAATTCGAATCCGAGTTAAATTCAGTTGCAACAACGACTCGTTGGCATTGTTGTTGTTGTAATGCCTAATGTTATGCGGATATGAGTGCCAAAAAAAGCCCAAGTATTTGCAATGGGTTCATTGAGTTGCAGCAGGTTGGGTGAAATTTTTATTTTTTTTTTTTTTGTATTGAGGGAGGTATTGCGCCCATTTATGTGTAGATACAAAAATTTATATCTTTTTGGTGGTCATTTACTGTAACCTTAAATCTAGAGAACCTGGCACTCAGAGAGTGAGTAAAAGAGATTAGTGGATGGGTTGCAAAAAAAAAAAAAAAGAATGGTAATACAAAAGCCGAAAAAAATCTAAAGTACTTTTCGGTCGATAGACGAATAAATGATGATGGATGGATGGGTGGTTGAATCGCTGAATGTTGTATCTGGGAAAAAATGTGAAGAGATAAATCTAAGCTGAAGAATTTAATATTGAAAAATGATGAGAGTATTTGGAAAGTTTTTTTTTAAATTATAAAAATATAGAAATTTAACAGTTAATTAAAAAAAATTAAGAAATACCTAAAAAAAATATTTTAAAATATTTGTTAAAACACAGGGTGACATAAAAAACTATAACAAAGTCAAACGCCATAATTTTTACATTTTCTTAAGTTTATTTAATGAAAGGAAAAAATGCCAGAAATAACATCAAATTTTGGAATAAGTTTAAATTTGTTCGAGTTGGTCACCTTTGGCACGAATTATGGCCTTCAAACGGCCAATGAGACCGTCACACGCTGCCCAAATGTTGCTCTGCCGCACTTTGGACCGTTCCCAACGAAGCGCTTGCTTGAGGTGATCAACAATTTGGTGTTTTTTAGTGCCAACCTTGCTTTGCAAAATACTCCAGACACAATAGTCCAACGGATTGGTATCCGGAGATTTTGGTGGTCATTGTGCTCTGGAAATGAAGCGAGGAACCTCATTTTATAACCGTTCTTGGGTGGCGCTGGCTGAGTGCGATGGTGCTTAGTCCTGTTGGAATGCCCAAGGTCTCCGGCCAAAATGTTTGCGCGCCCAAGGCTGTAATACACCCTCCGGAATATTTTCGCGATAATATTTGACATTTATTCTGATGCCACGATCGATTAATACGAGCGAAGAGCGACCATCAGCTGTTATGGCCAGCTGACCTCTTTGGGAAGTATACACGATTATTTTGTTTGTTTACAAACTGTTGGACAACGAATTTTTTCTCATCGGACAAAAAATTTGTAGACCCTACAAATTTTATATATTCTGGATCACCGTAAAATTCTAAGACGATCTAGCGATGTCCGTCCGTCTGTATGTTTTAGTCACGCTATCTTTCGAACGAATTGAGATAGAAGACTATAATTTTCCATACAGGGTGAGATGAAAAAACTGCAACCAACTTCAGAATGCTATTACAAAGCTGATATACCCTCCATAGAATGTTAGAGGGTATACAAATATATTTAAAAATCCTCTTTGACAGCTTTTTGGGAAAATGTTCCACTTTTGTGGAAAAAATATTTAAAAAATCCATTCTAACGATTTCGACTTAAAAATGTTTTTTTGTTTTTAAATCCACGTAGATATTTTTTGTGGAAAATACCATGATTTTTTTTTAAATCCAAGCTTGTTTTTTTTTTCCTAAAAAATATTTTTGTAAAACCCACGTTGCAACCTTCTTGACTATTTTTTTTTTGTTTTGAGAAATATTCACGTTGAAGTTTTTTGTTTTAAATAGAAGTTGATGACTTTTCGAGAAAATATTCTTTAAACAAGTAAAAAAGTTCCGGTCGGTTTTGCCGACATATGTATACCCTCAGCCAATGTTCGATTATTTTAAAATCTTTTGACTTCTGGTTTGATTGATCAAATGTTTAAACCTTTATGCAGTGGGTTCCGAAGGAATTGGCCAATATTGGCCATTTCATGTCGGACCAAAATAAATATGATATAAATATTGCGACGTTCTAGGCTTGGACTGTGTTGTGTTAATGGAAATTTTTGGAATGTACGAATAGAATCGGATGTATATTTCGCTTTTTATGAGTTTCATGGATTTTCAAAATTTTGAAAAAAAAAAAAAAAAAAAAAAATATATATATATATATATATATATATATATATATATATATATATATATATATATATATATTTTTTTTTTTTTTTTTTTTTAAATTTTGAAAATCCATGAAACTCATAAAAAGCGAAATATACATCCGATTCTATTCATGACTTGGTACATCCCAAAAATTTCTATTAACACAACACAGTCCAAATTTAGCACGTCGCAATATTTATATCATATTGGTTTAGGTCCGACATGAAATGTATATATATATATATATTTTATTTTTTTTTTTTTGAAATGTTGACCTTTTATGGGGGAGGTAACAGAAGGAGTGGACCGATTTTGCTCATCTTAACACCAGACCTTGGGTTAATATAAAACTTGAGATGTGTGAAATTTTAAGACAATCGTGCTCTTACATCAAATTTTATAAGAGTTGTAGTTATTCAACATTTTGACCCTTTGTGGGGGAGGTGCTTCATGGAGTGGACCGATGTTGTCCATTTTCACACCTGACCTAGCACTGATGCAAATATTAGGATTTGCTAAGTTGGAACAAAAGCGGATTATCCTTTTCTCTTTCTGTGCAAAAAATATTTTTTTTGAAAATTTCGGCTTTTTGTGGGGTAGGTACCAGAGGGAGTGAACCGATATTGTCCATCTTAACACCAGACCTTGGATTAATATAAATATTGGGATATGTGAAATTTGAAGACAAGCGGACTCTTACATCACATTTTATGAGAGTTGTAATTATTCAAAAATTTGACCATTTGTGGGGGAGGTACATTTTCACACCTAACCTAGCACGGATGCAAATATTAGTATATGCAAAGTTGGAGCAAAATCGAATTATTCTTCCTCTTTCGGTGCAGAAAATATATTTTTTTGAAAATTTCGACATTTTGTGGGGGAGGTACTAGAAGGAGTGGACCGATATTGCCCATCTCCGAACTCGATCTAAGTTTGACAAAATATTACGATGTGTCAAGTTTGGACCAATTGGATACTCCCTTCGAGAGTTATCGTACGCACCAGCCAGACAGACAGACGGACGGACGGACATCGCTAGATCGACTCCAAATGTTCTGAAACGAATTTGGTCCAAAGAGACCTAGGGTCTAAAACCGTTATTTCATATCAATTCATTCGTATCAAATGATATATACCCTCTGCAGCCCATATGGCTGAGGGTATAAAAATTCCTGTTACGAATTACCTATTTTTGAATATCTGTATGTGCATAACTTTTATCTACATACTCACACAGGATATGCGAGTTCTTTTATTATTTACTAACATTTTGTTTCCCCAAAAATAAAATCCTTTTCGTCTAGTCGATGTCTGTGAAAGTTGGGCTTTATAGATATTGGGTCTTGTGTTTTTTTTTTTTTTTTTGCTTTCGGGGGGAAACTAAAAATGAAAACTTTTTGCGCCAACAACAAACTCGTGGTAACGCTTAAAAGTATACCATACAATACAAGGAACCGCAAAAAAGTATACTACGAAATACAAAGTCTCTTCCTTCCTGTTGTTTTCCTGGCAGACAAGTGGGTGAAAAAACATTAAATATAAATCAGAATTGGAAATATTTTTAGGTTAGGTATGGATCCTTTGAATTCGATATAAATATTATTGGCATTTTCTAAAAAAAAAGTATTTTTAAAAATAGAAATTTTAAAATAAACGAAACAAATTAAAAAGTATCAGTCGGTTTTGCCGACAAATGTATACCCTTAGCCTTTTGTGAGGGAGATATAGACAAGAAGGAGTGGACCGATACATCCCTTCTACACAGCAGATCTTGTGTTTGTAGAAATAATGGGATGTGTGAAGAGAATCTGATGTTATTTCAGATTTTATAATTTTTTTTGGTTATTCAAAACTTTGACCCTTTGTGGGGGAGCTACCAGAAGAAATGTTCCGTTCTCTATATCTAACATCTATATCTAACAGATCTTATGTTGATGGAAATATTGAGATGTCTGAATGGATTCGGATCTGAATTTCGCGTTTTATGAGCTCCATGAATATTCAAAATGTTAACCCTTTGTGGGGGAGGTACCAAAAGGTGTCGACCTTCATAACAGACCTTGGGTTAATAAAAATATTGTTACGTGTGCAATTTGAAGACAATCTGACTCCTGCATTACATTTTATAGGAGTTATCAAGGGGGAGGTAGTTAATGCAGTGGACCGATATTGTCAATTTTCGCACCTGATCTAGCAGCGGATTATCTCTATATTTCTATGCAGTAAAATATATATTTTTTTTTTGAAAATTTTGACCTTTTGTGGGGGAGGTACCAGAAAGAGTGGACCGATATTGCCCATATCCGAACTCGATATAAATTTGATAAAAACAATACGATGTAGCAAGTTTGGACAAATCGGAAACTCCCTTCGAGTGTTATTGTGCACAACAGCCAGAAAGACAGACGGACGGACGGACATCGCTAGATCGACTCTGAATGTCCCGAAACGGATTTTGTTCAAGAAGACCTAGGGTTTAAAACCGATATTTCGAAGAGGCATGTTTTGGCATATTTTTGAGGACATTTTTTATTCATTAAAAAACACTGTTCAAAAAAGATGTGGAAAAAATTAAAACAAGTAAAATAGTCGAGAGTTCGGCCGGGTCGAATTTTGAATACCCTGAACCATTTGGAACGAATTTGGCAATTTTCAAAAAAAAAAAAAAAAAAAATTAAATAAATAAATAAAATAAAATTCATTAAAAATTTTGTTAAAATCTTAAAAATACTTTGTCATATGCCATTGCAATATTAAAAAAAAAAAACAAGTAAAAAAACATTAAGTTCGGCCTGCCAAACTTTTAATATCCTCCACCTTGGGGTAAAGGAAACATTAGAAGAAATGTGGCAAAAACCATTAAAATGCCGAATATCGGGAGGTACCGTTATATGGGGGCTATACCAAAACGTGGACCTATAAATACAATGTCTCGCCAGACGAACTAGGACCTATTACGATCTACGACTACCAATTTTCAGATAAATTCGTGAAAAAATGTGTCAAAAATCATCAAAATACCGAATATTGGGAGGTACCGTTATATGGGGACTATACCAAAACGTGGGCCTATACATACAATGTTTCGCCACACGAAGTTGGACCCATTATGACCCACAAATACCAATTTTTAGACTAATCAGTGAAAAAATGTGGCAAAAACCATAAAAATACCGAATATCGGGAGGTACTGTTGTATGGGGGCTATACCAAATCATGAACCCATACATGCAATGTTTCGCCACCGGCGCTGGAACCCATTATGACCAACAAATACCAATTTTCAGACAAATCAGTGAAAAAAGGTTGCAAAAATCAACAAATTACCGAATATCGGGAGGTACCATTATATGGGAGCTATACCAAATCATGGACCCATACATGCAATGTTTCGCCACCTGAACTGGAATCCATTATGACCCGCAAATACCAATTTTTATACAAATCCGTTAAAAAATATGGCAAAAACCATCAAAATACCGAATATCGGGAGGTACCTTTATATGGGGGCTATACCACAACGTGGACCTATACATGCAATGTTTTGTCACACGCTCAGGAACCCGTTATGACCTACAAATACCAATTTCCAGACAAATCCGTGAAAAAATGTGGCATAAATCATCAAAATACCGAATATCGGGAGGTACCCTTATATGGGGGCTATACCACAACGTGGACCTATACATGCAATGTTTTGCCACACGTACAGGGACCCGTTATGACCTACGAATACCAATTTTCAAACAAATCCGTGAAAAAATGTGGCATAAATCATCAAAATACCGAATATCGGGAGGTACCGTTATATGGGGACTAAACCAGAACGTGGACCGATATATCTCATTTTCAATACCAACTATACTAGACACAATACAAATTGCTCTGCTAAATTTTGGCGCTCTACGTCAAATAATGGAGGCTGTATCGTGATTTCAACAGACCCTCCTTTCCAAGGTGGAGGGTATAACAAGTAAAAAAGCTGTAAGTTCGGCCGGGCCGAACTTTTAATACCCTCCACCATTTGGTATAAATTTGGCAATTTTCAAAAAAAAATCTGTTAAAATCTTAAAAATTCCGAATGGCTATACGACGACGTGGACCTGCATAGTCAACTTTCGTCATAAGTTATTACAATATTTAAATGCGAAACTTGAAGAAAAATCTGTTTAAAATATAGCTAAAATCATCAAAATACCGAATATCGGGAAGTACCGTTATATGGGGGCTATACGAAGACGTGGACCTACATGACCCATTTACGAACTTAACCTGCCTACTGGAAAAATATACATGTGTGCAAAATTTTAGCCCTCTATCTCAATTCGTTCGAAAGATAGCGTGATTACAACAGACAGACAGACGGACAGACAGACAGACAGACAGACAGACACACAGACAGACAGACGGACATGGCTAAATCGTCTTAGAATTTTACGCTGATCAAGAATATATATACTTTGTTGGGTCTGACATGAGTATTTCGAGGAGTTACAAACGGAATGACAAAATTAATATACCCTCCATAGTATGGTGGAGGGTATAAAAATATGGCGAATAAGATAGCTAAAATCCGAATAATACCGAATATAGGCAGGTACGATTTTATGGGGGCTATACGGGAGGTGAACCTGCACACACAATTTTCTGTCTTGGGCTGTAGTATATCAAAGAATAGTTTGAAAATTGTTTTGCTCTGACAATCCGAAAATTTAAAGATATTTCGATGCTATAATAAAGTGGGCTTAAAATATATGTATAAAGTTTTCGGAGTCTCAAGCCTTTGCTGTGCTCAAGATATGGGGATTTTTCGTGATTAATTCAAGCTTAAGAACTGGTCAAACATGACTCACTGTTACCGAATTTAGAGGCAAATGAATTCCCAAAATTGTTCTGCTTTCCAATTTTTGCTCTTCGAAATTTGGTTTTCACTTTCATGGAAAATTTTCTTCTGGAAAAGAGTAGAAAATAAAGGTAAGCATTTTATTTTCCCCAGAAAGAGAACAAAAACCAGTCCTCTGGAAAAATAAAATTAAATTCCATAGCAGCTGGTGTTGAACTGCAACCACCCATGGATCTAAAAAATGTCAAATCCAAAGAACAAAAGTAGACAACAAAAACATTATTCCAAAACAAACATCATTACTCGGGCAGTTTTGTTTGTTTGTCTTGGCCACGTTTTCGCTGGATTTTTTTAGGTTTTTTTTTGGCTACCACTTCTATTTCAAGTACCAGCTGGATATACAGAATAACTGACCAGAGAGCTATGGCATGTCTTTGGTTCATGGAAAAAATCGTTGTTGTTTATATTTTTATTTTTGTTGTTGAATTTACCGGCCAAATGTTGGAAGCAAAAAAAAAAAAAAAAAAAAAAAAAACCAACAGGGGACACAATTCACGTTTTCTGCGTTGTCTGGCCAATGTCGACGTCTGCGACGTAGCGCCTACTAAGAAACAACATTCAAATCGTTTTGTGAGTTGTTTTTTTGTTTTTCTCTCCTTTTTTCTCTTTGGGAACATTCTTGTGTGTGTGTGTGTGTTTGTGCCCTTTTGGTGCTCCTTGTGGTCTACTGAGCCATTCAAGCAAAGGATTCCTAGTTTCAATAGATTTTTTTTTTTTTTTTTTTTGAAGCGAAAGCGGTAGGAAGCAAATGCAGTTTTGTAAATTATTGTTTTGTGATTACTTCTGTTTTGGAGGGTAATATTTTTCCACAGCTAAACTTTTAGTTTTGTTTATTAACCATTGGGGTTTTTTCTTGTTTTTGTTGTGATCCTTTGTTGTTTTGCATGTCTGCTGCAGCAAATTTCACTTCTCCTTTGCCAGAATCCGTTTCGTTTGGCCATATTGAAGTTTAAGTGGAACACTTTTTGCATATTTGGGTTAAGGTCCAAGGCAAAAAAAAAAAAAGGACGTTACAAAGAGTCACTTACAAGAAAGGATAACACTTTAAGTGCCACGAAATGTATTTTCTTTTTAGTTAAAGAAACATTTTTTTTGAATTTAAGGGAATACATTTTAGAATGACCAACAGATATCGAAACGTGGATCTTTTTCAAAAAAACCAACCAAAACGATTTTTTTAAATTCTTTCTCATTGTATTTTTTTAAAAGTATTTGTTTAAATATATATATATATATATATATATATATATAAATAAAAAACAAAAAAAAAAAAAAATATATATATATATATATATATGTATATATATATATATATATATATATATATATATATATATATATATATATATATATATATATATATATATATATATATATATATATATATATATATATATATATATATATATATATATATATATATATATATATATATATATATATATATATATATATATATATATATATATATATATATATATATATATATATATCCTGGGTTTTTTCCAACAAGGATTTTTTGCAAATTTTTTTCAAAGTATCAAATTTTGGTTTTTATTTAAATTTATTTTCATTTTTTTTCAAATTTTTTTCCAAATTTTTTCAAAGTATCAAGTTTTAGTTTTTATTTAAATTTATTTTTCAATTTTTTTTTTCAAAGTTTTTTCCAATTTTTTTTAAAGTATCAAATTTTGGTTTTTATTTATTTATCTTTATTTTCATATGACAAAAAAAAAACGGATTTGGAACTTTTAAACACTATTTGAAAGGATCAACAGTGTATTTGTTTTTTTTTTTTTTTTCTCAAAGGACCGATTTTCATTTTTTTCCAATATTCTTTTTAAGGATCAAACATGAGTTTTTGTAATATTTTTTTCAAAAGGACAAAACGTAAATTTTTCGAAGAACTATACATGGATTTTTTTTAAATAATTACTGAGGGACTAATGAGGATTTTTAAAAAAAATTGACATATGAATTTTTTAAATATGTTTTGAATATTTTTTCCAGGAATCAAAAATTGATTAATTAATATTTTTAAAGGAACAAGGAATTTGAATTAAAAAAAAAAAAAAAAAAAAAATGCGAAAGACCCAAAATTTTGTCTTTTTTTTTTGGATATTTTTTGAAATATCAATCTATGATATTTGAAACAGTTTTATAGAACCTGGGTTTTTTTTAACAAGGATTTTTTGCAAATTTTTTTCAAAGTATCAAATTTTGGTTTTTATTTAAATTTATTTTCAATTTTTTTCCAAATTTTTTTCAAAGTATCAAATTTTGGTTTTTATTTATTTATCTTTATTTTCATATGACAAAAAAAAAACGGATTTGGAACTTTCAAACACTATTTGAAAGGATTAACAGTGTATTTGTTCTTTTTCAAAGGACCGATTTTCAATATTTTTCAATATTCTTTTTAAGGATCAAACATGATTTTTTGTAATATTTTTTCAAAAGGACAAAACGTAAATTTTTTGAAGAACTATACATGGATTTTTTTAAATAATTACCGAGGGACTATTAAGGATTTTTCAAAAAATTGAAATATGAATTTTTTTACATATTTTTTTAATATTTTTTCCAGGAATCAAAAATAGATTTATTAATATTTTTAAAGGAACAAGGAAGTGGAATTAAATTTTTTTTTTTTTTGGATAATCTAGGGAGAAGTATTAGAATTTTTTGTAGACAACCATTGATTACAAAACTATTTTCCAGAAAGGACCAACATTAACTCTAAAAAAATCAATCGATTGACAGAGTCACTTAACAAGGACAGCAACATCAGCAGAAATGGTTCAAAAAGTGAAGAAGCGACTTGATTGAAACCAGCGTCACAGTGACCGAAAAGTAGCTCGTGAGCCGAGCATATCGCAATATCCCATTCGAAAAATATTGCAAAATGAGCTCGGGTCAAAGCCATTGAAATTCCAAAAAGTGCAGGAACTTACACCGCATATGAAAAAAAATTACTCAAAAGAGCTACACAGTTGCTTCGCTTGGCCGAAAGTGTTGAACTGCTGAACTTGCATTTTCTCCGATGAGAAAACATTCGTTGTCCAGCAGATTGTAAACAAACAAAATTATTGTGTTTTCTTGCCAAAGAAGCCAGCTGAAAATGTGCACCTTTGGTTGGCCACCAGAACTCAAGCGCCGGCCATGGTGATGGTGTGGGCCGCCATAACAGCCGATAGTAGCTCTCCGCCCGTATTAACCGACCGTGGCATCAGAATAAATACCGAATATTATCGCGAAAATATTCTGGAGGGTGTATTAAAGCCTTGGTCAAGCAAAAACGATTTGGCCGCAGACCTGGGAAATTCTAACAGGACTCAGCACCATCGCACTCAGCACGCGCCACCCAAGAATGGTTACAAAATGAGGTTCCTCGCTTCATTTCCAGTGGCCAACAAAATCTCCATTGGACTATTGTGTCTGGAGTATTTTGGAAAGCAAGGTCGCCACTAAAAAATAACAGTGTCGATTACCTCTAGCAAGCGTTTCGCCGGGAATGGGCCATAATACCGCAGAGCAACAATCGGACAGCGTGTGACGGTTTCATTGGCCGTTTGAAGGCCATAATTCGGGCCAAAGGTGACCAATTCGAACAAATCTAAACTTATTCTAAAATTTGATGCTATTTCCGACATTTTTTGCTTTCATTCAGTAAAATTAGCAAAAAAATGTAAAAATTATGGCTTTTGGCTTTGTTACAGTGTTTTTTATCTCACCCTGTATATGTGAAAAATATTCTCAAGAATACTTTGAAGCCTTAACTTAGTTTGAAAGCGTGGATTTTGAAAAAAACAATTTCAATGCATTGCCTAAAAAAATGAATTTTGAAGATTTTTGTAGAGCCTTACTTTTGTTAATTTTACAAAAATTTCAATGGATTGACATAGTCATTAAACAAGAATTTTCAAATTTGTTATATCTTAAAAATATCTAACTAAAAAATATGGAAAAAATTTAAATTTTTTTTAATATTTCCCGAGCACTTACTGAACTATTCAGCCTGCATTTTGTTATGAAATTTTCTTTATACCTTACCCTCTCTGAAAAATAATTAATTTGTTTCCTTTTAATATTTCCTTTAAAGGTAACGAAAAAAAAATAAATTTGGGTTAATAATTTTTCCGGATCAAATTTTTTAAGGATCAAACATGAATTTTTATATATATATTTTTTTTAAAGGGCCAAACATGGATATTTTATATAATTTCTGAGGAACCATTGAGGGGTTTTCAACAATTTAAAATGTGTTTTTTTTAACATGTGTGCAATGGACTAACAGTGGATTTTTTTAGAGTCGCAAATATGGATTTTTTAAATATGTTTTTAGCCAACAAAACAAGCATTTCTTCTCTAAAGGAAAAAGTGTTATTCAAATATTTTTTTGAAAAGACTGAACACGGATTTTTTAAAATATTTTTTTAATAACCACACGTGAACTTATCAATACATTTTTTTAAAGGATCAAAAGTAGATTTTATAAATATTTTTCAAGGGCCAAAAATATGTGGGCTTGGACGTTAAAAAAATAGATTCCAGAGGATGCCACATGTTTCATAAATGTAGAAAGGAGAGGAGAATCGTTTAATATTTTTTGTAGACAAACGTGAATTACAAAAACAATTTTGAAAAAAATCACAGTAATTAAAAATTTAAATAAACTGACAAGATCTCCAAAAAAGGAATTTCAATTTTTTTTAATATAATTCAAAAATTTAGATCTTAAAAAGATACCTGAATAAAAAAAACTCAAATTTTTGTCAATAATTTTTTAATATTTCTCAAAGTACTTCCCGAGCCACTTGAATTGGATTTTAGAAGATTTTATCAAAGCACTAACTGAGCTATTCAGCCTTCATTTTATTAAGGAATTTTCTTTATACTTTACCCGCTCTGAAACCACAATTAATATATTTCCTTATAATATTTTCTTTAAAATAAATAAAATTCAATTTTATATTTATTTTCAAAAAATGTTTTTTTTTTATTAATGCAAACCATTAGAATATTTTATTTTTATTTTATTTTTCATTCACAGTTAAGAAAAGGGGGGGGGGGGGGGTAAGAACAATAGAGAATATAAAACTATTTTATTCCCCCATATGTTGGCAATTGTAGTTGAGAGGATAAGGGTACTCTGCTCAGAACGAGAACACATATGTGTGTTGACAGTAAATGTTGAAATTACTGTCCTAAATTTGGCACCCTATACACGGCACGGGAAATTTTTTCTCAGAGAAATATGTCAATATGTCGAAAAAAAAATATATATATTTTCCTCCGTCCAGGGGCTCAATTCTTGTCCTTATGAATTTTTCCAAATACGTATTGAGCTCCATCCACGTGGAATTTGTAGGAATTATTCCAAATATGTCCTAGCATCTATAAAGTGAATTTTCTAAGAATATTTCTCAGGATATACCGAAATCTTTTAAACAACTTTTCAACAAATATATCCTGAAAATATATCCTGGTTTTTATCAAGTTTTTGTTTTTTTTTTTCAAAATTTTTCCAAATATGTCTTGTCCTTCAAATAGAGGGCTTTGGAGATACTTATAAATATGGAATGTATTTGTAATCAATGGGGTTTTTTTAATTTTTTCCAAAGATATCCTTTTTCAAGAAGATTTTCGACCTCTGGCATGCCGGTTGATTCCTTGTACTTCGCTAAATCCCAATTTTTAATGCCATCTCCTTAGTTCAAGTTGAAAGTGAAAATTATCGCATGATTTTTTTTTTGATTTTTCCAAATTTGTCTTGACTTCCAAAAACAGGTCAATAACTTATTTTGAAATATTTTTTAAAATATTGGATTCTTTATAAACATATTCAGGGCTGTCATAGAAACCAATTTTGTCACTATTGGTTTTAAAAACGACAAGAAAAAATGATTTGGTGTCATGAAAATCAATATTATCGGTTTTATTTTCGAATTAGAATTTTATCGGTTTTGGTTGTCATAGAAGCCAATGTTATTGGTTTCGTTATTGGAAATAAACCAAGTTGCTTAGAGCTGTCACTTTTCATTTTTTAAACAATTTTTAAAGGACTAGAAACTTGGATTTTTTAAAGGACATTTAAGGACAATAAACGTGGATTTTTTAAAGAATTTTGAAAGGACTATAGACGTGGATTTTTTAAAGAATTTTTAAAGGACTATAGACGTGGATTTTTTAAAGAATTTTTAAAGGACTATAGACGTGGATTTTTTAAAGAATTTTTAAAGGACTATAGACGTGGATTTTTTAAAGAATTTTTAAAGGACTATAGACGTGGATTTTTTAAAGAATTTTTAAAGGACTATAGACGTGGATTTTTTAAAGAATTTTTAAAGGACTATAGACGTGGATTTTTTAAAGAATTTTTAAAGGACTATAGACGTGGATTTTTTAAAGAATTTTTAAAGGACTATAGACGTGGATTTTTTAAAGAATTTTTAAAGGATATTTAAAGGACCATAAACGTGGATTCTTTAAAGGATATTAAAGGACCATAAACGTGGATTTTTTAAAGATTTTTTAAAGGATATTTAAAGGACCATAAACGTGGATTTTTTAAAGATTTTTTAAAGGATATTAAAGGACCATAAACGTGGATTTTTTAAAGATTTTTTAAAGGATATTAAAGGACCATAAACGTGGATTTTTTAAAGGATATTTAAAGGACCAGAAACGTGGATTTTTTAAAGATTTTTAAAGGATATTTAAAGGACCATAAACGTGGATTTTTAAAGATTTTTTAAAGGATATTTAAAGGACCATAAACGTGGATTTTTAAAGATTTTTTAAAGGATATTTAAAGGACCATAAACGTGGATTTTTTAAAGATTTTTTAAAGGATATTTAAAGGACCATAAACGTGGATTTTTTAAAGATTTTTTAAAGGATATTTAAAGGACCATAAACGTGGATTTTTTAAAGATTTTTAAAGGATATTTAAAGGACCATAAACGTGGATTTTTTAAAGATTTTTTAAAGGATATTTAAAGGACCATAAACGTGGATTTTTTAAAGATTTTTTAAAGGATATTTAAAGGACCATAAACGTGGATTTTTTAAAGATTTTTTAAAGGATATTTAAAGGACCATAAACGTGGATTTTTTAAAGATTTTTTAAAGGATATTTAAAGGACCATAAACGTGGATTTTTTAAAGATTTTTTAAAGGATATTTAAAGGACCATAAACGTGGATTTTTTAAAGATTTTTTAAAGGATATTTAAAGGACCATAAACGTGGATTTTTTAAAGATTTTTTAAAGGATATTTAAAGGACCATAAACGTGGATTTTTTAAAGATTTTTTAAAGGATATTTAAAGGACCATAAACGTGGATTTTTTAAAGATTTTTTAAAGGATATTTAAAGGACCATAAACGTGGATTTTTTAAAGATTTTTTAAAGGATATTTAAAGGACCATAAACGTGGATTTTTTAAAGATTTTTTAAAGGATATTTAAAGGACCATAAACGTGGATTTTTTAAAGATTTTTTAAAGGATATTTAAAGGACCATAAACGTGGATTTTTTAAAGATTTTTTAAAGGATATTTAAAGGACCATAAACGTGGATTTTTTAAAGATTTTTTAAAGGATATTTAAAGGACCATAAACGTGGATTTTTTAAAGATTTTTTAAAGGATATTTAAAGGACCATAAACGTGGATTTTTTAAAGATTTTTTAAAGGATATTTAAAGGACCATAAACGTGGATTTTTTAAAGAATATTTAAAGGACCATAAACGTGGATTTTTAAAGGATTTTTTAAAGATTTTTTAAAGGATATTTAAAGGACCATAAACGTGGATTTTTTAAAGAATATTTAAAGGACCATAAACGTGGATTTTTAAAGGATTTTTTAAAGATTTTTTAAAGGATATTTAAAGGACCATAAACGTGGATTTTTTAAAGAATATTTAAAGGACCATAAGCGTGGATTTTTAAAGGATTTTTTAAAGATTTTTTAAAGGATATTTAAAGGACCATAAACGTGGATTTTTTAAAGATTTTTTAAAGGATATTTAAAGGACCATAAACGTGGATTTTTAAAGGATTTTTTAAAGATTTTTTAAAGGATATTTAAAGGACCATAAACGTGGATTTTTTAAAGATTTTTTAAAGGATATTTAAAGGACCATAAACGTGGATTTTTTAAAGATTTTTTAAAGGATATTTAAAGGACCATAAACGTGGATTTTTTAAAGATTTTTTAAAGGATATTTAAAGGACCATAAACGTGGATTTTTTAAAGATTTTTTAAAGGATATTTAAAGGACCATAAACGTGGATTTTTTAAAGATTTTTTAAAGGATATTTAAAGGACCATAAACGTGGATTTTTTAAAGGATATTTAAAGGACCATAAACGTGGATTTTTTAAAGATTTTTTAAAGGATATTTAAAGAACCATAAACGTGGATTTTTTAAAGGATATTTAAAGGACCATAAACGTGGATTTTTTAAAGGATATTTAAAGGACCATAAACGTGGATTTTTTAAAGATTTTTTAAAGGATATTTAAAGGACCATAAACGTGGATTTTTTAAAGATTTTTTAAAGGATATTTAAAGGACCATAAACGTGGATTTTTAAAGATTTTTTAAAGAATATTTAAAGGACCATAAACGTGGATTTTTTAAAGGATATTTAAAGGACCATAAACGTGGATTTTTTTAAAGATTTTTTAAAGGATATTTAAAGGACCATAAACGTGGATTTTTTTAAAGATTTTTTAAAGGATATTTAAAGGACCATAAACGTGGATTTTTTTAAAGATTTTTTAAAGGATATTTAAAGGACCATAAACGTGGATTTTTTTAAAGATTTTTTAAAGAATTTTTAAAGGACCATAAACCATAAATCTGCAAAGAAGCTTTATGAGTAAGTTCACAATAAAAAAATTACTTACGCTATCTCCGGCAACTCCAGTGGGTTGCTGAAATCTCTAAGAGCTTTTCTCGTCACCTTTTCTGAGCGTTCTTCGTCCAACAACACAAAAAGTACCACTGCTGTATTCTGAAGTCGATCTTTTGAATATCCTGGGTGGATTTTTAAAGTTTTATTGATATCCTGATGTAGAGTTAATTAATTTAAGTACCCTTGTGTATGTAAGTATCCTTAATATCTTGATCCTAACCAGGTTTTTTTCAAATATCAATAATTTTCCGACGTGGATTTTTTAAATATCCCTAATATTTTAGCATCGAATTTTAAGTTTGTGGATTTTTTCCAAATATCCTACATGTTCCGATTTGGGTTTTTTATTGTGCTATCATCATGTGGGCTTTTCAATTTTTGGAACAATTGTCGTGCATTTAAGCATCCTTTAGAGTAATTTCTTATGAACCCTTGATGTGGATTTTTTAAAATGTCCTTAATATCCTGACGAAGATTTTTAAGAATATGATATTTTTTAGATTCCCTGATATCCTGATGTAATTTTTTAGAAATCCTTGATATACTGATGAGAATTTTTAAATATATCTCTAATAACCTGACGTAAACTTTTCAAGTATCCTCTGAATACTGTCTTAGATTTTTAGGTATTCTTGAAACTGGGATTTTTTTAAAAATATTTTAAAATTATTCTTAAGTGTTTTTTTTTTAATATCTTAAAGGATATCCGTATGTGGATTTTTTGAAAATATTTTGAAAATGATATGGATACTACAAAATAAATAAACATTTCCATGGAAAATTTTTTTAATTTGGTCTAAAAATATTTTTAAAGATATATTAACTCAGATATTTAAAAAAATCCGGGATATCCTTATTATTTTTTTTTGTTTTTTTTTTGTTTTGAATTTTGTTTGGTGTTAATTTTTATTTAAAGATTTTAAAAGGATATTTTGAATGCGGTTTTAAAAATTGTATTATTTGTATACCCTCCAACATTCTATGAGGGTATATTAAATTCCGTTTGTAACTCCTGGAAATATTTATAATAGACCCTACAAAGTATATATATTCTAGATCTCATATAACGGTACCTCCCGATATTTGATATTTTCATGATTTTGGCGGCATTACTCACCGGAAATGTTTTAAATTTCATATTCGCAAGTTCGGAATCGGTACTACAGCCTATAACAAAACAACACTTATGATTTTTTACAGATTTTTTTTTAAAATTTTCAAGTTTCTTCAGACTGGTGGAGTGTATTAAAAGTACGTCCCGGCTATTTATTTAGTTGTTTTTTTTTTCAATGATATTTTTACTTGGATTGCTAGAATTCTTTGCTGAGCTCTAGAAAAGCCTTTAAAAAAATATTTTAAATATACTCAAAAAAAATTCGAGCTGTGCCATGGAATTTTTATAAAATATTTTCTAGTTTATTCCGGAGTTGTGAAACTATGGTTTTTAAAATAGTTTTGGAAGTCTATGCTGAGCTCTAAGAACACAAGTTTTTTTTTTTAAAAGATTTTATATTGTATTCCAAGCTCTAAAAACATGAACTTTTTTTTGAAATGTTTTTTTTTTTTTTTTTTTTTTTTTTTCAAATCAATATTCAAATTTAGCCCATGCTGAGTTTTGGAAGCGTAAATTTTTAAAAATCATATTTTTTTCCTAAAAATATATTCAAAAATTTTAACAATATTTTGAAGGCTTTTAAGTCCAAAAATAGGTATATAAGAAAAAAATGTCAGGCATCTCCGGAAATCTGAAATTTAAAATAAATAATAATGAGCTCTACAAATTTATTTCCTTTAGTTAAAGGGTAACCAACAAATTCGTTGCATGCCAGCCTCTTCCAAATTTTATGCATTATTTTAATAGAGGGAAATTCTGACCCCCCCCCCCCACAACTTCTCCCCTTCATTATGAAATTTTGCTATTCACATTCACGTTGTTTTTGCAGCACTTTAAATCTCCTTTTCTCTCGCTGAGAAAATAATGAAATATATTATTCGAAAAAAAAACTCTTCTTATTTCCCCGTTTCTTCTGGGCATAACTGTGAACAATAACATTCCCCCACATGACTGCAATTCAACTTAAAAACTAAAAAATCACTCGCTAGTGTGAGGAACATGTAGCCAAGAAAAAAAAGGAGGGCATATTCCCCAGAGCTAAACATCATCACATATGTACCCATACGTATGTACATACGATTTCGTGTGAATGCAACCCATCCAAAAGGACACTAAAACAACAGCTAGATTTTTGTGCTATCCAAAATAAAACATGATTTTTTGTTGTTGTATTCGAGTGAAGAAAAACACATGAAAATTCACAGGACCTGCCCAAGGGGTAGCCATGGTTAGGCAAACTGCTATTCAGTCAGTCAGTCAGTCAGCTATTCATTCATTCAGTTATTCTTCTTCATTCATGTTGTGAGATTTTTTTTTTTTTTTTTTTTTGTGAGACTACCGTTTTAGTCTTGTAATGTACTCTCGAGATCGAGAGGATACTAACAAGGAACCTAAAATGCAGTTTCACGTTTTTCGTCATTGTTAACAAGGCGATGAGGAAAAAAATCTTAGAACCAAAAAAAACAGGGGTGAATGAAAATAGTTACACTATGGAAAAACTAAGGCATGAAGATGGAAGGTGATAATGGTGAACAAATGATGATGGGGATGATGATGATTATGGTTATGGATAGGTAACTAGAAAATCCATAATACTTTTTTCTTGGAGTACCCAGAACCCAAACCCATTCACAAGTTTTTTTTCCATTACTTCCCAGATTCTATCACTCCAAATTGTAATGCCATTTTTTTTTCCCCATTTTTTCTTCTGTGAATTAAATTTTGTATTAACAATAGAATGAGGAAGAAGGTTTTTCCACTGAAAACGAGTGCTTTATCGTTTGGTTATGTGTGTTAAATTAATTTTATTTCGGAATTTATTGAATTTTCAGCTGAAAACTTGAAAAAAATTTTGAAGCGCCTAAAAGTATGCAGCAGACATTAAAAAATTCTTTCCTTTAAAGGAAATGACAACTATCTGGGAATCATAGCTTTCATTCAAGACCAAATTGAGGTTTGTGAAATAAAAACTACCAAAGTTATGAGTCTTTTACTAAAATATGATCCAAATTAATAACAATCATACGCCAAGATGGACAGAATGTTAAAATCATTCTAACTTTTAAGGTAATAGAGATAGCCGGCTTAAACTCAACACAAATATTTTTCCAGCTGTCCGGCATACTAGAAGCTGTTCTAAATCGGCTCTCGTTTTGGTAATTTATTCTATAATTTGTACTTTTCAAGATGAGGTGAGATTACGCAATGTAAAATTTTAAAATTGCCATCATCAATTACAAATAAATATTTATAAATATTTAGATAGCTGGTTTCAGTATTAGCTCAAAATCTTCTTGCTCAATATTATTATTTTCATTGGGCCACATCCACCAATATCAATTTTAAGTATAGAAAACTTATTTAGCAATTTATAACATGCTTAAAAAATTAAGTGAATTTTGATTCCTATTTTTTATTTTTTTCTTTCTAAATATCTGCCAATAATTAAATATTTTTTTATATTTTTCCCTAATAGCTAGAAATCTTATATTTCATATGAGCCCAGTTTCAGGCTTGTTAAATAAAAACTACCAAAGTTATGAATATTTTATTGAAATGTAATCCAAATTAATAACAATCATACGCCAAGATGGACAGAATGTTAAAATCAGTCTAACTTTAAAATTATTGGAGATAGCCGGCTTAAATTCAACACAAATATGTTTCTAGCTGTCCTGCAGATCATACTAAAAGCTGTTCTAAATCGTTTTGGTAATTTATTCTATAATTTTTACTTTTCAAGATGAGGTGAGATTACGCAATGTAAAATTTTAAAATTGCCATCATCTAGATAGCTGGTTTCAGTATTAGCTGAAAATCTCCTTGCTCAATATTATTATTTTCATTGGGCAACACCCATCAATACCAATTTTAAGTATAGAAAAATTATTTAGCAATTTATAACATGCTTAAAAAATTAAGTGAATTTTGATTGCTATTTTTTATTTTTTTTCTCTCTAAATATCTGCCAATAATTAAATATTTTTTATATTTTTCCTTAATAGCTAGAAATCTTATCTTTCATTCAAGACCAAATTGAAGCTTGTGAAATAAAAACTACCAAAGTTATGAATATTTTATTGAAATATGATATAAATTAATAACAATCATACGCCATGATGGATAAAATTTAAAATCACTCTAACTTTTATGGTAATAGAAATATCCGGCTTAAATTCAACACAAATATCTTTAAGGCTGTCCGGTAGATCATACTAGAAGCTGTTCTAAATCGGCTTTCGGTTTGTTCTTATTTTATGATTTTTATTTTTTATTTTAATTGAAATTTTAAGATTGTTGGTATTACAATTGAATATTTATAGATAAATAGATAGCTGGTTTCAGTATTAGCTGAAAATCTCGTTGCTCAATATTATTATTTTCATTGGGCCATACCCACCAACATTAATTTTAAGTATAGAAAAATTATTTAGCAATTTATAACATGCTTAAAAAATTAAGTGAATTTTGATTCCTATTTTTTTTATTTTTTTCTCTCTAAATATCTGCCAATAATTAAATATTTTTTATATTTTTCCCTAATAGCTAGAAATCTTATCTTTCATTTGAGACCAGTTTGAGGCTTGTGAAATAAAAACTACCAAAGTTATGAATATTTTATTGAAATATGATCCAAATTAATAACAATCACACGTCAAGATGGACAGAATGTTAAAATCATTCTAACTTTTAAAGTAATAGAGACAGGTGGCTTAAATTCCAGACAAATATCTTTGAGGCTGTCCGACAGATCATACTAGAAGCCGTTCTAAATCGGCTTTCGGTTTGTTCTTATTTTAATGATTTTATTTTTTATTTTAATTGAAATTTTAAGATTGTTGGTATTACAATTGAATATTTATAGATAAATAGATAGCTGGTTTCAGTATTAGCTGAAAATCTCCTTGCTGAATATTGTTATTTTCATTGCGCCACACCCACCAATATCAATTTTAAGTATAGAAAAATTATTTAGCAATTTATAACATGCTTAAAAATTTAAGTTAATTTTGATTCCTATATTTTATTTTTTTTTCTCTAAATATCTGCCAATAATTTATTTTTTTATATATTTTTCCCAAATAGCTAGAAATCTTATCTTTCATTTGAGACCAGTTTGAGACTTGAGAAATAAAAGTTACCAAAGTTATGGCTAATTTACTGAAATAATACAAAAATTAATAACGATCATACGCCAAGGTGTACAACATATTAAATTAGCGCTAGAGCCCAAACGAATAGAGATAGATCGATGAAATTTTACACAAACGTGCAATGGGTCTACACAAACGTGCTGAGTGAAAATGGAGAAGATTGGTTAGGGATTCGGTATAGAAAACACACTTCAATCCCACAGTGCAATAATGGTCAAAAAGGGATTTTTTTATTTTTTCTCTAAATATCTATCAATAATATATTTTTTATATATTTTCCCATATAGCTAGAAATCTTATCTTTCATTTGAGACTAGCTTGAAGCTTGAGAAATAAAAGTTACCAAAGTTAGCGCTAATTTACTGAAATAATACAAAAATTAATAACAATCATACGCCAAGGTGCACAACATATTAAATTAGCGCTAGAGCCCAAACGAATAGAGATAGATCGATGAAATTCTACACAAACGTGCAATGGGCCTGCAGGCAAGTTCTGAGTGAAAATGGAGAAAATTGGTCAGGGATTTGTTATAGAAAACACACTTCAATCCCACAAAGCAATAATGGTCAAAACGGGATTTTAAAAAGTTTTATAAGGACTAGACAGCAATAAGTAATATGCATTTCTGAAAGTATTTTAAAGAGCCTAAAACGAACTCCCAAATTCCCCTTTTCTAATGCATTTTCAATTATAAGAATTTCAAATTTAAACAACTCAAAATCAATTCGAAAATTTAACACATAGAACTCAAAAATATTCACCTCAGCATACCTTAAAATCCATAGATTTCTTTTTTCATTTTTTTTTGTGATCATTTCACTTTCTTTCTCATAGAAAGTGAAATGATTGTGCCTAAAAACGAGAAAAAATGCATTCAAACACATAGCCCAAAGTCAAACAACATCGACAACAAAAATACAAAACTACCAAACTAGAATACTAAAAAAACCCACCAAAAAATCGCCTGCATCCAAATCTAAGTCAACTAGATGCTCTCAAAAGATGCGATGCCAAAAGTAAAAACAACGAAAAACCGACAACGTAAATCTATTTTCTAAATTTTTGTTTATTTTTATAACAACATCAACAAACGTGGCCAAATAAACAGCTGAACGCATATAGATATTTAGATAGCTGGTGGATTATACAAAATAAAACGAATGCAAAGGTTAGTGAACCGCAAATGCAATAACAAACGAGGCGAAGAGTGGGAAAAGTGGATGCAAGACATAACGAATAAATGGGATGATTTTAGGCATAACCAATTTTAAAGAATTTCTTTTTAAATATTTTGCAATAAAACGGCAAAATAAATATTTCTCGTAAATTTGCTCGGGTGACTAGAATCGTTGTCAATCATTCAAGGCCCACATGAAATTTAGGGAGACAAAATTCAACGAGTTGTGAATATTTTATTAAAATAACACCGAAATTAATAACAGTCATACGCCCAACAGTACTGCATATTGAAAATGTTCTAGCATCCAAACAAATGACAAAATACTTTACCCAAATACGTATATTTTTGTTGAAAGCATATGGTAAAATATAATTTTAAAAACTAGAAATTTTTGCTCCTTACAGGAATATTAACTTTAAAAATATGTCTATCTGATATAGAAAACATACGTCTTTAACAACTTTTCAAGTTACTAGAAATATGTAGGTTTCTTTCTATTTTTGAGGTTCTGGAATATGCCCTATTTAAATTTTGGAGAAGACGGGAAAATTTGTACATTTACACAGAATTACAAAAAATAAAAATAAATAAATAAATAAATTATAAAAATAAAATTCTGATGTTTTCAATTGACCTTAAGCCAAAATAAAGTTAAAAAGAAATAAATAAATAAATCTTAGAAAAACTATTACCGAATTCATTGAATTTTTCCCAACTAAACCACTAACGGTTCTAATATTTATTATTTTTCTCAAGCATCTGGGAATCTTCCCTTTCATTTGAGACCAATATGTAGATTGTAGGGAATTAACTAAAAAATTTATATGTATTTTACTAAAATAACACAAAAATTATTAGTAATCATACGCCATGGTGTACTGCATGTTAAAGTTGCGCTAGCATTCCAGCAAATATCGATAGGTGGCTAAAATTTTACAAGAATGCGTACATTGATAAAAGGCGTCTTGAGAATTCTTAATTTTTGTCCGCTCTTTTGGAGATGTATTTTTTATACCCATGGCAGGATAAAGAAAAGCAAATTTTTTCAAAATTATCCATTTGACAAATTAAAGAAAATGGAGAGCTGGTTATGATTTTTGAAGTGAGTATATCTGTAAAGATATCCATTTGTAATAGTGACTCCAATTATAATTGACTTGTACCTTTCGTTTCAGACCAATTTAAGGCGTGTGAAAAAAAATCCTAAAGCTATGAATATACCATTAGAATTGGAATACAAGTATTAACAATCATACGATAGGTGAATAGAACAATAGTAGCAATATAATATTTTAGATAATAGAAATAAATAGCTAAAATTATAGACAAATATCACTTTGTTTTCAGGCAAGCTACTTTCGAAGATGGTCAGACGGGTTCACAATTATTAAAGTTTTAAAATTTTGTTTTCGACCTTTTCAAAGTGTTTAAGCACTTTTTGAAATTTCGGACATCATTTTGACTTTTTGACTTGGAAATAGACAGGAAACGTCTCTCACTATTATCACTGTCATGGTCGTATATACATGTACTGCAATTCATCTAATTCATGGGATGAATATCATTCAATTTCTTTCCCTCTGTATAACATTTTTGGGATGAATTAATTGAATTGAAATGAAATTTTCTGCTATATATTTATCGATATCCCTTTTTCTATAATTTTTTCTAGCTAGCTGAAAATCTTAGCTTTAATTTGTGACCAATTTTGTGTTCGAGAAGTAAAAACTACCAAAGTTATGAATATTTTATCGAAATTATACCTCAATTAATAACAATCATACGCCAAGGGGCACTGTATGTTAAAAAGGCCCTAGCATCTAAACGAGTTGAGATAAAGCCTCCAATTTTGCGTACATGTGGCTATTCAGGTGAGTGGTGTGCAAAGATAGGCTGAACAATTCAATGGTGTGTATAAAAATTTTGGAATGAATTAAGTGAATTGAAATTAAATTTTCTGCTGTATATCTATCGATATATATTTCTCTATTATTTATCTTAGTAAGCTGAAAGTCTTAGCTTTAATTTGCGACTGATTGTGTGCTCGAGAAGTAGAAACTACCAAAGTTATGAATATTTTATTGAAATTATACCTCAATTAATAACAATCATACGCCAAGGTGCACTGTATGTTAAAAAAGCCCTATAATCCAAACGAGTTGAGATACGTTCCTAAAATTTTGCACAATTGTGCCTCTTGTATTCAGGCAAGTGGTGTGTAACGATGGGCTGAATTGTCCAGCGGTATGGTACTCTAAATATTTAAAAATAATTCTGCTGCAATTTTCCCTCTTGATTTTTAGTAAATACCAAGGCTATGCGAGATCCTGAAGTGTAATATTGTAAGTATATTAAAACTTTATTACCAGTTTTTTTTTTTTTTTTGCCTGAGCAATCTATTTTCATTCTTAAAGAAAATTTGATTATTACACTATTTTAAAAAATACTCCACATAATCGATATTATTTATCGATAAATATTTGCGAATAACAAGTTTCACGACAAATCATTTAAGAAATATAAATAGTAAAAAATAAATGATAATTTCATAAATCCTCTCTTTTTAGAGAAGAACTTGTATTGGGTACCCCATGGCGTATGACTGTTATTAATTTCTGTGGTATTTGAGTAAATCAACAATAACTTTTTCAATTTTTGCATGAAAATTAGTATTTATAGCTCAAATCAAAGCAGATACATACCACTTTATTAGGAAAGCAAATAAGATAATATATATAACAGTTAAGTATATTAAATTGGAATGAACATGTTAAATTTATTGTTAAGCAGCTGGTCGAAGTTTCTGTAGTTTTTTAATAAATTGTCAATAAGTTTTTTATTTTTCATGAGAAATTAAAACTTTATGGTTCAGATTAAGCCCGATTCCTTGAGTTTCAAGTGCGAGAAGATAAAATAGTAGGTTAGGAGAGTAATTTTTACAAAATGGAATGAGGATTTTAAATTATTTTTCCAACACATTTTTTTTCTTAATTTAATTCCACAAAATCTATGTATTTTTTAATTTAATCTAATCTCCTTAAAAGATAAAATCAAATATAGTAAGAATTTTGTTAAAGATTTTTTTTTAAGTCGTAATTCATTTATATTTTGATGTTATTCTGAGTAATTTATCATAAATCGATAAACTTAAAACTTTCAATTTTATTATGGTCATAAGCTCTATATTTTTAGATTTTAAATAACTACAATAATCCAATTTCACTGCAAGTTGTTTTATATTAAAAAAATTAAATAATATATCACTTTTAAAACCATTTCCTTATTAGAGCAAAAATTCTTTTGGGTACACCTTGGCGTATGACTGATATTAATTTTTGTATTATTTTAATAAATTGTCAATAACTTTTCCAATTTTAATGGGAAATTAAAATTTTATGGCTCAGTTTAAAGCAGATACATTTAGCTTCATGTGTTGGAAAATAAAATCACATGCTAAATAATTAAGTATTAAATTGAAATAAATTAAATTGAAATTAAAAAATATTTCAATGAAAACATTTTTTTTGTTTAAACTTTTTTATAAGACGATCAAAAGCTCTGTATCATCTATATTTTTTTACTTTTAAATAATTGTAGCAATCCAATTTCATTGCAAGTTATTTAAGATTTTAAAAAATGAAAAATTATATACCACTTTTTAAACCATTTCCTTGTTAGAGCAAAAATTCTTTTGGGTACCCCTTGGCGTATGACTGATATTTATTTCTGTACTATTTTAATAAATTGTCAATAACTTTTTCAATTTTAATGGGAAATACAAATTTTATGGCTCGTTTTAAAGCAGACACATTAAGCTTCATATATTAGAAAATAAAATCAGATGCTAAATAGTTAATCATTTTAAAATTAAATTGAAATAAAAAAATATTTCAATAAAAACATTTTTTTTTGTTTGTTGAAATTTTTTATAAGATGATCAAAAGCTCTATATCATCTATATTTTTTTACTGTTAAATAATTGTAACAATCCAATTTCATTGCAAGTTATTTAAGATTTTAAAAAATTAAAAAATTATATACAACTTTTTAAACCATTTTTTGTTGTTTGTTTAATTTTTTTTTATAAGACGATCGAAAGCTCTGTATCATCCATATTTTTTACTTTTAAATAATTGTAGCAATCCAATTTCATAACAAGTTATTTAAGATTTTAAAAAATTAAAATTTATATACCACTTTTTAAACGATTTCCTTGTTAGAGCAAAAATTCTTTTTGGTACTCTTTGGCGTATGACTGATATTAATTTAGGTACTATTTTAATAAATTGTCAATAACTTTTTCAATTTCAATAGGAAATTCAAATTTTATGGCTCATTTTAAAGCAGACACATTTAGCTTCATGTGTTGGAAAATAAAATCACTTGCTAAATAGTTAAGTATTTTAAAATTTTAATTGAAATTAAAAAATATTTCAATAAAAACATTTTTTTGTTTGTTTAATTTTTTTTATAAGATGATCAAAAGCTCTGTTTCATTTATATTTTTTACTTTTAAATAATTTTAGCAATCCAATTTCATTGCAAGTTATTTAAGATTTTAAAAAATTAAAAATTATATACCACTTTTTAAACCATTTCCTTGTTAAAGCAAAAATTCTTTTTGGTACCCTTTGGCGTATGACTGATATTAATTTTTATACTATTTTAATAAATTGTCAATAACTTTTCCAATTTTAATGGGAAATTCAAATTTTATGGCTCCTTTAAAAGCAGACACATTAAGCTTCATGTGTTGGAAAATAAAATCTGATGCTAAATAATTAAGTATTTTAAAATTTAAATTGAAATCAAAATATTTTTTTTTCTTTTTTTTTCTTTACTTAAATTTCCACAATTGGCCGGTCTTCTTTAATGTAATATCTGCTAACAAAATTTAACCAAATATGGTTAGAATTTTATTTACACCATGTTTGTTTTTTGTGCAGGCAATAATATATATTTTATTGTACTTATGTTTCGCTTATGATTTTCTTCCGCTTTATTACCGCCACATATGGCTCTAAACTAGTGTTTTTTTCACGAGTCTAATGCAATTAGATGCAGTTTTGTAAACTTTGTATAAACATTTGTTGTCCCCACACTTTAGCGAGATAACACGAAAGCGGTAGGACACCAAATATAAAACGTTTTCTCTAAAACGCTTAACATTTTAACCGTGCGTATGGCAAATATATCAACACAAAAAAGGGACAAAAGAAGAACATGACCAGCTTTTCAATACAATGTGTGAAAATCTCTGTGAAATAAACACAGCTAGTAACGCACTTATGGCACCACCCGTAAAGCACGTACATCCATAATGCGTTAACAAAAAGGGAAAAAATAGCTAAAAACCGCAGGCGATAAATTATTACTAATACAGACAGGTAGCTGAAACCGAAAAACATAAACACAGAAAATGTAAAAGCAGAAAATAAAAGAAAAGCGGCAAATATTAAGGAAAAATGTTCAAAACTAAGAGTCTAGAAAATGGCTGGCTGGCATTTTACTAATCGTCTTAGAAATTACATGGTGGCAAGAGCTATTAGCAGAAAGACCACACCACCTTATGCGAGGTTCAGGTTCCTCGTCATCATTATCTTCATCATCATCACTACCATTATTTGTGACCATTCAACCATTAATAGTAACTATTAAAGTATTAAGGGTCATTTGCAGGTGATGATTACATGGGATTTATAACTATAAGACTGAAAACTTATTGGAAACATAAAAAGTGATTCGAAACGGAAAAATGCCAGGCAAAAATTGTGACATTACAACGAGTGGAAATTTATTTTAAAATGTCATTTCCAGGTTTGCACGTTTGTATTTATTTAAAATATATTCTGAAGAGTTTAAATCACACAAATAATGTGATTTTTTTGAGAATTTTCTATATATAATAGCAGATTTAAGTAAATTACTCAACTTGGGAACACCCTGGCGTATGACTGTTATTAATTTTGCTGATATTTTCATAAAATGGTCATAACATTGGTAGTTTTTATCTGATCGCACTCAAACTGGTTTCAAATGAAAGGTGAGAGTTCCTGGGATTTGCTACAAATAATAAAATTGGAAGTTTAAACAATTTTTTGAAGGAAATCAGATTGAAATTCAACATTTTTGTTTTTTGAGTCAAATAAAATTTGTGGATATATTGCATTCTCATGTCTAGGGATTAAAAACAAGTAAAAAAGCTGTAAGTTCGGTCGGGCCGAACTTTTAATATCCTCAACCATTTGGAACGAATTTGGCAGTTTTCAAAAATATAAAGTCCGTTAAAAATTCTGTTAAAGTCTTTAAAAATACCGAATGTGGGGAGGTACCATTATAGGGGGACTATACCATAACGTGGACCTGCATAGACAATTTTCTGTCTTAGGATGTAGAATATATTAGGAACTTCAAGTACCAAATTTGAAACAATTCCGTTGAATAATGTCGCTAAAATCCCCAAAATACCGAATATCGGGTGGTACTGTTGTATGGGGACTATACGAAGACGTGGACCTGTACAAACGATTTTCTGTCATAGGCTGTGGTATCCATGACGAACTTCAACTACCAAATTTAAAACAATTCCGATGAATATTGTCGCTAAAATCATCAAAATATCGAATATCGGGAGATACTGTTATATGGAGGCTATACGAAGACGTAGACCGGCACAGACAATCTTCTGCCTTAGGCTGTAGTATCCATTACGAACTACAAATACCACATTTGAAACAATTCCGGTGAATAATGTCGCTAAAATCTTCAAAGTACCGAATATCGGGAGTAACCCTTATATGGGGGCCACACGAAGACGTGGACCGGCACAGACAATCTCTTGTCATAGACTGTAGCATCTATTACGAACATCAAATACCAAATTTGAAATAATTCCGGTGAATAAGATCGCTTAAATCATCAAAATACCGAATATGGGGAGGTGTTGTTATATGTGGGCTATACGAAGACGTGGACCTGCATAGACAATTTTCTGTCATAGGCTGTAGTATCCATTACGAACTTAAAATACCAAATTTGAAACAATTCCAATGAATGTTGTCGCTAAAATCATCAAACCATTATATGGTGGGTATACCAAAACGTGGACCCACATGACCCATTTTCAATACCAGAAGTTCTGCATACATAATATACATTTGAGTAAAATTTTATCAATCTACTTCAATTGGTTCGGAAGCTAGAGTGATTTCCACAGACGGACAGACATAGCTAAATCGACATAGAATTTTATGCTGATCAAGAATATATATACTTTGTGGGGTCTAAATTGTATATTTCGAGGTGTTACAAACGGAATGACAAACTTAATATACTCTTCATACTATGGTGGTATAAAAATGTTTAACTTTACTATGAAATTTTGGAGGAAATAATTTTTTTTCTGGAATATCAAAATACTCATACGCAACCTGGGCCAAAGGAATTAAATGTAATTTTCAAAGAATAAATGTACAGAATATATTCAAAACTTCCAGTTTTATGAGATGACATAGGTAGATTTTCAAAAAAAAAAAATCTAATGATTGGTTGATTTTGAAAAAATAATAAAAAATCCTAATGATGTGAAGAAGAATCTGTCTAGGCCAAAACAATAAAATTTAATTTTTCACAATTTCCAATGAAACAACTGTTTCTAATTTTTAGAAATTCTTGTCTCATTAAAATATCATTTTAAAACTCCTCAATATTTGCAATATATTTCACCACTTTAAACCATGAAATTCTCTATGCAAACTTCGCCAACAAAAATTGCCGCTTTAAAAAAAAACCTTTCCAAGGCCATCACTGGTTTTCAAAAGCTCAGTTGGCTGTTGCTTGTTTTACAAATAAAAATCTCTAAAATAAATTGAATCCTTAGACACAGACATACATCAAATACCAACTAGACAGACAAAAATAAAGTTTTTTTTTTGGTGTGCGGAGCAGACAGACAAAGGCTTTAGTGGCCATGGCTGGCTGGCTGCATGTGCAATGGTGAAACCAGGCATCATAGGTGGTTGCTGTAAACGATTGCCGGACAACGGCAGAAAAAAACACTTCACCTGTTTCCAAAATGAAAAAGAAACAACAACTCCATATCGCTATGGTGGGTGTAAATCTGTGCTCTGTGCCAGACACAACATGTGCGTTTCCCCCCCTTCAAAAAAAAAAAAAAAAAGAGATCAAAAACATTTATAACAAAACCATGTTTTTTGGCTTTGTTTTTGTCATTTCAAAATGCTGGAAAAACCGGTGACCACCAAAATCGTTGAATTTTCCTATCTCCCTATACAACACGAACGTGCCGGATTTTTTTTTTTGGCAACATTCAGTATTTTTTGCAGTTATAGTTTTTCTTGTTTTCTCAACTAAATGTTACACATTTTTTTTTTTGGTTCCTGTTTTGTTTTTTGGCAATAGCTGGTTTTGGTTTATCTGTATTGGATATTTTTGTCATTTCTATGACTATTTCCACTTTCACTAACCATGGCAACCGGGCAAAGGTACAAGAGAAATAAAAAAAAAATATTAAAAAGGGGGAAATCTTTGTTTTATTTTTGCCGGCACCATGATGGACTTGATTTGGTTTTCCATTTTTTTCCCCCAATGGAGATTTGTTTTAGACTGGAATTTAAGTGTTCAGATATGGATTTTTCCAAATGAAATAGAAAGCAGGGCATATTTTTAGAACTGTTTTTAATAAAAGAAAAATACAATAGGACTCTAAAAAATTTCCCCCCTGAGTAAAAGACTATATATACATGTATGTTTTTCCAAGTTTTCTATAAATAACAAAATAATTAAAAATCTTCTAAAAGTAAACATTTTTCTAATTTGCTCTATTGGAGACCATTTAAAATAAACTTTAAATATTTGACCCATGGTGCGTATGATTATCATTAATTCCTGGATTAATTTAGAAAATATTTATTTTCTCAAAAAGAACGTTATCTTCAAAGAAAGTTAGCTGCTGGTGGTATTGAAAATGAAGAAGACATACCAAGGATTAAATATTCCTGGCATAACTAAAATATATGAATATTTAAAAATATTTTTTTAAGGACCAACGAGCCGTAATCTTGGATTTTCGATGAAAATTTTTAAAAAACATTTTTTGAAAGCCATAAAAGGTTATTTTTTGAAAAAAAAAAAAAAAAAAAACTAATCTTCAACATTCATGAGTATCCATTAAAATTGTTTTTTTATAGATTTCACTTTCTAGACAAACATTTTCAAAACATTCACGATGAGGACCAACTGTCAACAAAAAAATATTCATTTTTTAACACCGGTTCCTTAACATGGATATTTTTTTTTTTTGAAAAATATTGTCTATCACTTGATACGGCCAAATATGGAACTAATTAAAAATCTAAAACAAGTAAACATTTTTTCATTTAAAATAAAATTTAAATATTTGACCCATGGTGCGTATGACTATCATTAATTCCTGGGTTATTTTAGAAATCATTTATTTTCTCAAAAATAATGTTATCTTCAAAGAAAGTTAGCTGCTAGTGGTATTGAAAATGAGGAAGACATACCAAGTATTAAATATTGCTCGCATAACTAAAATATATGAATATTTAAAAATATTTTTTTAAGGACCAACGAGCCGTAATCTTGGATTTTCGATGAAAATTTTTAAAAAAACATTTTTTGAAAGCCATAAAAGGTTATTTTTTGAAAAAAAAAAAAAAAAAAAAAAACATTTCTAAAAGTCAACATTCATGAGTATCCATTAAAATTGTTTTTTTATAGATTTCACTTTTTAGACAAAATTTCTCAAAACATCTATTCAACTGTCAACAAAAAATATTCATTTTTATTAATTTTTAACATCGTAGATTTGTAAATATTTTTTTTTTTTGTAAATTTATGGAAATATTTTTGGAACTGTTTTTAATAAAAGAAAAAAAAAATTAGGACTCTAAAAAATTTCCCCCTGAGTAATAGACTTCGAAAATACGTTCTATAAGTTGAATACTATGCTTTTCCAAGTTTTCTATAAATAACAAAATAATTAAAAATCTTCTAAAAGTAAACATTTTTCTAATTTGCTCTATTGGAGACCATTTAAAATAAACTTTAAATATTTGACCCATGGTGCGTATGATTATCATTAATTTCTGGATTATTTTAGAAAATATTAATTTTCTCAAAAAGAAAGTTATCTTCAAAGAAAGTTAGCTGCTGGTGGTATTGAAAATGAAGAAGAAATACCAAGGATTTAATATTCCTCGCATAACTAAAATAGATGAATATTTAAAAATATTTTTTTTAAGGACCAACGAGCCGTAATCATGGATTTTCGATGAAAAATTTTAAAATATATATTTTGAAAGCCAAATCCGTTTCATGACATTTGGAGTCGATCTATAAATGTCAGTCTGCCTGTCCGGCTGGTGCACACGATAACTCTCGAATAATATATATCAAACTTAGATCGATAAAACATAATATTATTATCAAACTTAGATAGAGTTCGGAGATGGGCAGTATCGGTCCTCTCCTTTTGGTACCTCCCAAACAAAAGGTCCAAATTTTCAAATGGAGAAAGGATGATCCGATTTTGCTCCAACTTTGCAAATCCTAATACTTGCATCAGTACTAGGTCAGGTGCGGAAATGGACAATATCGGTCTATGCCATCAAGTACCACCCCCATAAAGGGTCAAATTCTTGAATAATTATAACTCTTATAAAATGTGGTATAAGAGTCCGATTGTCTTTAAATTTCACACATACTAATATTTTTATTAACCCAAGATCTATTGCTAAGGTGGAATATATCGACCCACTCCTTCTGGTACCTCCCTCACAAAAAGTTGAAATTTTGAATATCCATTAAGCCCATAAAACGCGAAATTAACATCCGATTGCATCCAGACTTGGTACATCTCAAAATTTCCATCAACACAAGAACTGTTATAAAGATGGTAGAGATCGGACCATTTTTTCTGGTACCTCCCCCACAAAAGGGTCAAAGTTTTGAATAACAAAAATTATTATTAAATCCGCAATAAGCATCCGGTTCTCTTCATATTTCACACATACGAACACTTTTGCTAACACAGGACCTGTTGTGAAGATGATATAAATCTGCGAACACCTTCTAGTACTTCATTCACAAAGGGTCAAAAGGGTTGTTTTATTCAGAAACCTGAGATGGATATGAAATCGACTTCAAATTTCAAACATACAAACATTTTTGCTAAAAAAAGATCTTTTGTGAAGATGCTAGATATCTGCGAACCTCTCATGGTACCTCACTCTCAATGGGTCACAATTTTCAATACTTTTTATACCCTACACCACAAGGTGGTCAGGGTATTATGTCTTTGTGCATTTGTTTGTAACAGGCAAAAGGAAACGAGATAGACCCATAGTTCCTTTTGATGATCTGCATAGAATCACATTCTGAGTCGATTTATGCATGTCCGTCCGTCTGTCCGTCCGTCTGTTCATGTATTTTTGTAAACAAAGTACAGTTCGCATTTATTACCCGATCCAGATGAAATTTTGCACAAATCATTTGTTTGGCCCAAGGACGAACCCCATGAAATTGGAGATAATCGGTCAAAATTTAGATATAGCTCCCATATATATTTTCGTCCGATTTGCCTTTTATTGTGCACCAAACGTGTAATATCAGCCCGAATAGTATGAAATTTTGCACATACAACCAAATTAGGCCTGAAAATAAGTATGCCAAATTTGATCGAAATCGGTTCAGATAAAGCTATAGCTCCCATATATATTGTTCATCCGATTTGTTATTTTTGTCCTCCGCAGCCGTAATATGCACTGTGTAACAACAATATTTGGGGAAATATATCAAATACAGCTCAGAAATACATTTGCCAAATTTTATAGAGATCGGTTCAGATTTGGATGTAGCTCCCATATATAAGTTCGTCCGATTTACCTATTATTGTGCACCAAACTTCTAATATGTGTCCAAATGGGATGAAACCTGGCACTTACGACCGAATTGAGCCTAGAAGTTAGTATGTCAAATTTGGTGAAGATCGGTTCAGATATAGCTATAGCTCCCATATATATTGTTCATCCGATTTGTTATTTTTGTCCTCCGCAGCCGTAATATGCACACCGTAACAACGATATTCAGGGAAATATATCAAATACAGCTCAGAAATGTCTTTGCTACATTTTATCGAGATCGATTCAGATTTGGATATAGCTCCGATATATATATAACTTCGTCCGATTTACCTTTTATTGTGCACCAAGCGTGTAATATTTGTCCAAATGGGTTGGAATTTGGAACTTACGACTGAATTGAGTCTAGAAGCTAGTATGTCAAATTTGGCGAAGATCGGTTTAGATATAGCTATAGCTCCCTTATATATACAGTTCATCCGATTTGTTATATTTTTTACCCACAGCCGTAATATGCACTCCGTAACAACAATATTTAGGGCTCAGAAATACATTCAGCTCAGAAATACATTTGCCAAATTTTATCGAGATCGGTTCAGATTTGGATGTAGCTCCCATATATAAGTTCGTCCGATTTACCTATTATTGTGCACCAAACGTCTAATATGTGTCCAAATGGGATGGAATTTGGCACTTACGACCGACTTGAGCCTAGAAGCTAATGTGTCAAATTTGGTGAAGATCGGTTCAGATAAAGCTATAGCTCCCATATATACAGTTCATCCGATTTGTTATATTTGTGACCCACAGCCGTAATATGCACTCCGTAACAACGATATTCAGGGAAATATATGAAATACAGCTCAGAAATATCTTTGCCAAATTTTATCGAGATCGGTTCAGATTTGGATATAGCTCTCATATAAATTTTTATCCGATTTTAAATTATTTGTTCACCAAATGGGCAACACAAGTCCGAATTTAAAAGATACAAATGCTTCGGCATATTTAGTCCTTCGGAACTTTAAATTATAATTATAATCATGGCGTGTGTGATTGAATTCTCCCATAAAAACTTTCAATTGTTATGTGGAGCTCTACTAAATTAGCAAAGTGGTGTAGGGTATCATAAAGTCCGCCCCGCCCGACTTTAAGACATTCTTTACTGGTTTTTTTCTTGAATTGAATTTTTTAAATAATTTTTAATTTTTCTTTTTTTTTTAATATTTTTCAAAGCCAATTTTGGGATTTTTAATGGGAGCCATTATCACAGATTTATAATGCTCTTTCAGATCCTTAGCAGACGAATTATTTTTCATACATTTTTGTCAAACAGCATTTAAATTGAAAGTCCATAATCCAACCTCATCCTCCATTTAATGGCCAGGCGAACCCATGCATTAATTGTGCGTTATATGCAGATATTTCTTGATAAACCGTTTTTTCTTTTTCTCATTTCCCAACGCAAGCCCACACCCTTCCTCCAAGAAAATGAAAACAAAAACTCCCAATCGGGAAATATATAAAATTTTCGCAGAACATTAAATAAACCAAACCGTCCAGCCAGCCACTACTCCACCTTTCTTGGGAGGAGGATAAAAACACATATATATGGAGTCCTTGAAAAAAGAAGGACAAGATGGATGGATGAAAAAAAATTTTTGGCCAATGCCAGGCCTAGGATTCCAAAGAAAATAAGCCAAAAAAATTATTTCGCTTAAAAAAATAAAATACAACTTTAACTTGAATCGCAGAAAAATATAAAAACAAAATATTAAAGCAAAAATGATTTTTATGTGTCGGGGAAAACTTATTGTTGCCGTTTTTTTTTTTTTTTTTTGCAGGGGCACGCATTGTGGAAATGTCTTTCGCATCAAAAGCAACGAAAAAAAAACAAACCCTGGTAAATAACAACAGAAAAGCGAAATGTGAAAATAAAAACAAAGAACAAGAAAACTGAACTTCACAGACACATCCTACTCTGAGGATGCCATGGCAACAACAATGGTTGGGCAAAGAACCGATACGATCCGGCAAAGACAAATGGACTACAAAAAAAATAACCCATAAAAAGAAAGTAGCAACTGAAACAACAAACGCAATTCAATGGGTGTGTGAATGTGGGAGAGAGGGAGATAGGGGAGGGTTACAATGGCAACACAGAAAGACCGTGAACGGCTTTAACAAATAAAAAGAAGAATCGCAAAAAAAAGAGAACTGAAATAAAAATAAACTTTAACATGTAGCAGCGGAACAACAGCAGGGGAAGTGCAAAAATAAAGGAAAGTAAACACAGCCACATGCCTCTTGTTGGTGTGGCGGAGGCTGTATTTGCTGTCATCGTAGCCCACCATCAAGGCACAGGCACAGACCATCATAGCTCCATGCACACATGACCATCAGTTTGGTTATTGCAGGAGTTGCTACTTCGTTCTTTTCTTTATTTATTTTTTTATTTTGTTTATTTTTTTTCAGATGGTCACCCATTACTCTTTTGGGCTGGATTTTTCATATTCCAATAGGGAGGAGGGGGGATTTCCAGTTGGTTGACAAATTCACAAACACTCATATGGCAATAAATTCGAATTCATCTAGAAGAGAGGGGGGCTGGATACACTCCTAGGTACACATATCTGACAAAAACACATCCTAGGCCAGCCAATATTTATATCGTACTGAACTGTCTTATTTATCATAGGTGATGACTGTTCCAATATCACCAGAACTCTTATTATAAAATATTTTTCGAAAGGGTGAGAATTTTTTTCTACAAAAATTTGAAATTTTTTAATAGAGATTTTATTAAATGTGTCTGGATTTTTTTAGCATTTGTAGGAAATTTTTAATATGTTTTTGAAGCTCTGTAGTAGTATATTTAATATATTTGTATCTGTGGCTATTATATTTAACCCTATTCAAGATTTTTAATTTTTTTTAATAAATAAAAAATGTTTTAGAGTATATATATATATATATATATATATATATATATATATATATATATATATATATATATATATATTTCTATATATTTCGATATATTTCTTTTTTAAGAAAGCTATAAAAATATTTTTTTTAATTTAAACCACGTAAATGTATAACTCTTGAATTATTTAAAAAATCGGAAGAAATCCTTTTGAAGATGCAGGGCAAGTAATAGAACAAGCTTGTGATTTTTTAAAGTTACGTTTATGGAAATCTCTTTAATTATTGTTAACAAACATCAATATCAATTCGAAACATCAATATCAATTCGATTAACAAGATATTTTTAAAATTTCAAGAATATTTTTTAAAAACTCCATATTTTTAAAAAATCCACGTTGTGTATAGGTCTCGAAAAAAATATTTTTAAAAAATCATCATCATGGATATATCTCGAAAAAAAAGTATTTTTAAAAAAATCAACCGATTCTTAAAAAAATGTAAATAAAATAAAATAAAAAGTCCATTTTGATAGGGAGCTCTTAAAAAATACCTTTTTAAAAATCCACGTCGTGGATAGGTCTCAAAAAATATTTTTAAAAATCTAGTCAACAGATTCTGGAAAAGTTTTACTAGAAAAGTTTTGAAAATTGATGCATGGCTTTTAAAACAAAAATTTAAAAAAATCATGTTAATGAATAGCTATTAAAAAAATAATTTTAACAAACCAGGTTGATCAATTAACAATTGGAGGTACCGTTATATGGGGTCTATATGAAGACGTGGACCTGCACAGACAATCTCCTGTCATAGGCTGTAGTATCCATTACGAACATCAAATACAAAATTTGAAAAAAATCCCGGTGAATAATGTCGCTAAAATCATCAAAGAACTGAATATTTGGAGGTACCGTTATGTGGGGTCTATACGAAGACGTGGACCTGCACAGACAATCTCCTGTCATAGGCTGTAGTATCCATTATGAACTTCAAATACAAAATTTGAAACGATTCCGATGAATATTGTCGTTAAAATCATCAAAATACCGAATATCGGGAGGTACCGTTATATGGGGGCTATACGAAGACGTGGACCAGCACAGACAATTTTCTGTCATAGGCTGTAGTATCCATTATGAACTTCAAATTCAAAATTGGAACCATTTCCCGTTAATAATGTCGCTTAAATTACCAAAATACCGATAATAAGGAGGTACCATTATATGGGGGCTATACCAAAATATGGGCCTAGATGGCCCATTTTAAATACCAAATGTCCTGCAGACATTATGTACGTTTTAGTAAAATTTTATCAAACTACTTCACTTCGTTCGGATGCTAGAGTGATTTCCACAGACGGACGGACACCGCTAAATCGACATAGAATTTTGTGCTGACCAATAGTATATATACTTTGTGGGGTCTAAAATGTATATTTTGAAAATAAGTTTGATATATGAAAATGGTTTTGGAAATGTGTAGAAAGTGTACAAACTGCACTTAATGGTAATAAATTTGGAACAGTTTGGTTTTGGGTGATTGATGAATTAAAATTTTGTATTGGGTTCCATATTGGTGGTAGGTTTGTGATAAAGAAATGGTATTGCTCACGAAGAGTACTAAATAGTCCTATATTTGGTACAATTGGTTAAAGGTGAACAGATAGTGCTTGAAAACAGAAATTTGTTCATGTATAGCCTAGACATTGGAGGTGGTATCGGAAATGTGTACTATAATTGTACGAAAAGTACTGACTGGTACAACATTTGGTATTGGTTGAAGCAATAGCGATAAATTTTAAATTAGATATTTAGATTGCTGATGGTATCTGTTTTTAATATTTGACAGTTGTTTGAAAATATGTCCTATATTTGTACGAAAATTACTAATTGGTACTAAATTTTGTATTGGAGTCCTAAAATTTGATCTTGAGGGCTTTGTTGGTATCTGGAATTGAGATATGGTGGTGGTTCTGGAAATGTGAACTATATTTGTACGCAAAGTACAAAACAGTACTAAATTTTGTAATGTGTAAGGGAATAAAACTAAAATCCGGAAATTTGATGTAAATCTCACTGTTTGTGTCAGTGGTTAAAATATGGAGGTGGTCTTGAAAATGTGTACTATAATTGTACGACAATTACTGAATAGTACTAAATATTGTATTGGATAAAGGAATACAACTGAAATTAGGTATTGGGTAAAGAGATAGAGCTGGAATTCTCAAATTGGACACCGAGATCTCTGTTGGTATCTGGAATTGAACAATTCTTTCCGAAAAAAGAAAAAAAATGAATAATATTTAAAAACTTTAAAGTCGGAATATTTAGTACGGTATGTGAAATTTTGATAAAAAAAAAAAACAAAAAAAAAAAAAAAAACATTTTGTCAAAATAAACAAATTGTGCATCTTAAGTACTAAAAAGACCAAACACGAAATATTAGAACGGGTCGAAAAAATTTTAGATGACTTCAAAACTCAAAATATGTTTTTTAAATATTCGCTAGTGGAGCCCTTCAGAAAATATGCTTTTTATACCCTACACCACATAGTGGTAAGGGTATTATGACTTTGTGCATTTGTTTGTAACAGGCAAAAGGAAGCGAGAATCACTTTCTGAGTTGTCCGTCCGTCTGTCAATGTATTCTTGTGAACAAAATACAGGTCGCATTTATTATCCGATTAAGATGAATTTTTTCACAAGTCATTGGTTTGGCCCAAGGTCGAACCCTATTGAAATTGGAGATAATCGGTCAAAATTTAGATATAGCTCCATATATATCTTCGTCCGATTTACCCTTTTATTGTGCACCAAACGTGTAATATCAGCCCGAATAGTACGGAATTTTGCACATACAACTCAATTAGGCCTGAAAATAATTATGCCAAATTTGATCGAAATCGGTTCAGATATAGCTATAGCTCCCATATATATTGTTCATCCGATTTGTTTTTTTTTTTTGTGATCCGCAGCCGTAATATACACTCTGTAACAACAATATTTGGGGAAATATATCAAATGCAGCTCAGAAATACCTTTGCTAAATTTTATCGAGATCGGTTCAGATTTGGATATAGCTGCCATATATAACTTCGTCCGATTTACCTTTTTTGTGCACCAAACGTCTAATATTTGCTCAAATGGGATGGAATTTGGTACATATGATCGAATTGAGTGTAGAAGCTTGTATGTCAAATTTGGTGAAGATCGGTTCAGATATAGCTATAGCTCCCATATATACTGCTCATCCGATTTGTTATATTTGTTACCCACAGCCGTAATATGCACTCCGTAACAACGATATTTGGGGAAATAATATAAATAAATAAATTTTATCGAGATCGGTTCCGATTTGGATGTAGCTCCCATATATAACTTCGTCCGATTTACCCTTTTTTGTGCACCAAACGTCTAATATTTGTTCAAATGGGATGGAATTTGGCACTTACGACTGAATTGAGTCTAGAAGCTAGTATGCCAAATTTGATCGAAATCGGTTCAGATATAGCTATAGCTCCCATATATATTGTTCATCCGATTTGTTATTTTTGTCCTCCGCAGCCGTAATATGCACTCTGTAACAACAATATTTGGGAAATTTATCAAATACAGCTCAGAAATATCTTTGCCAAATTTTATCCAGATCGGTTCAGATTTGGATATAGCTTCCATATATAACTTCGTCCAATTTACCTTATATTGTGCACCAAACGTCTAATATTTGCTCAAATAGGATGGAATTTGGCACTTACGACCGAATTGAGTATAGAAGCTAGTATGTCAAATTTGGTGAAGATCGGTTCAGATATAGTTATAGCTCCCATATATACTGTTCATCCGATTTGTTATATTTGTTACCCACAGCCGTAATATGCACCCTGTAACAACAATATTCAGGGAAATATATCAAATGTAGCTCAGAAATACCTTTGCCAAATTTTATCCAGATCGGTTCCGATTTGGATGTAGCTCCCATATATAACTTCGTCCGATTTACCTTTTATTTTGCACCAAACGTCCAATATTTGTCTAAATGGGATGAAATTTGGCGCATATGATCGAATTGAGTGTATAAGCTAGTATACCAAATTTGGTGAAAATCGGTTCAGATATAGCTATAGCTCCCATATATACTCTTCTTCCGATTTGTTATATTTGTTACCCACAGCCGTAATATGCACTGCGTAACAACAATATTTGGGGAAATATTTGATATATATATATACAGCTCAGAAATACCTTTGCTAAATTTTATCGAGATCGTTTCCGATTTGTATATAGCTCCCATATATATCTTCGTCCGATTTGCCTTTTATTGTGCACCAAACGTCCAATATTTGTTCAAATAGGATGGAATTTGGCACATATAATCGAATTGAGTATAGAAGCTAGTATGCCAAATTTGGTGAAGATCGGTTCAGATATAGCTATAGCTCCCACATATATTGTTCATCCGATTTGTTATATTTGTTACTCACATCCGTAACAACGATATTCAGGGATATATATATCAAATACAGCTCAGAAATACCTTTGCTAAATTTTATCGAGATCGGTTCAGATATGGGATATAGCTCCCATATATATCTTTATCCGATTTCAAATTAATTGTGCACCAAATGGGCAATACATGTCCGAATTTAAAAGATACAAATGCTTCGGCATATTTAGTCCTTCGGAACTTTAAATTATAATTATAATCATGGCGTGTATGATTAAATTCTCCCATAAAAACTTTTAATTGTTATGTGGAGCTCTACTAAATTAGCAAAGTGGTGTTGGGTATCATAAAGTCGGTCCCGCCCGTCGTTAGGACTTTCTTTACTGGTTTAAAATTTATTTAAAATATCTATTAACAATTTATTAATTTCCCATTGAAAGTTCATCGAGTACAGTTGCCTCCAAAATGCCCTGCTGTAATCACCAACAAATATTAATAATTATTCCCCGGGGGTGCCCCCTCATCTTGCCACATTTAATTGAGCCTGCTACTGCTGCTCATTATGGATAAGGGCTTCATTGATGTAATTCCCATTTTTTTTTCGTCGTTAATGTGGTCAGAGCAAACAATGACCTCTCAGCTCTACACCCCTAGCTACCTAGCCATTTGAAAAGGCTTGCTGGTCAATAAAATTCTGTATTTAAAATTCGTAATAAAAACTGTACTTTTGAAAAAAATTCCAGGAAATGGCAATTTCCATGTATGTGTGTGTGTGCGTATATATGTGTGTGTTATTAATTTCCTCTTGTATATAATAATAAACATTATCATTTATTATATATATACAACAATTTACATAAGTTTAATGACAATTGCACATCATGCAAAATTACCAAAATGAATCCTGTTCATAACCTCGACTGCAATTATCCTTTAACGGCGGGGCAAAAAAAAAAATCAAACAAAAAAATCATCTGACATTTTATCTGGCCGGTAACCCAACCAGCCGTCCATTCATCCATCCATCGTAACGGAAATTAAAAACTCAAATTAAAATTCTCAATGTTATTGCTGCCCGGCTGATGCAGCAATTTATGTGAAGTTGTTGTTATCATTAATGATGAGCTCGGCCATACCATACTGTATATGCAAATGGATTGTTATGTATATAAGTGGAGATATACATAGGTATTGCGTATGTGTGTACATAAGCACCTATTCGGGTTGTGTCCCCACAGAAACTGCATCCATTTTGGCCACCCAAAAAAAAAAATATTTTAAAGCAAAAACTCCCCAAAAAAATTGCAGGCAATGCATTCAGAATGCATCCAGCTGGATTTTTATGTAGTGGTAAATTATTTACATACATATATATGTGTGTACATATATGTGTCTATGTATTTGAAATTGTATATAACTATTTCTGTTTAACCCTGGCCGCATGTCCATGTCGCCCACGTTGTTGGGTGGTGGAATGCTTCGCAGTGTCCGGCATCATTGTCCACCCAATTTTGTGTGTGTGTGTGTGTGTTTTTTTTTTATGGCTGGCTGGGCCTATTACTGATGCACATCATCTCGCAAAGGCTGAATGCATAAGAATGCATTTTTTTGGTAATGTCAGGGCTCTGCCCAAAATTTCCACATATGCATATGGTCTGGTAGGATGACACCCAAAGGATATACATTGTTTCTCTGCTGCTGCTGCGGCTGCTGATGCCAGTAGCCATGGCAGACAGTAGGCTTATCATCATCGAACAAACAACCCCCTTTTGACTTTAACTCGTTTGCAGAATGAGACTGGACTGGACTGGTTAATGGTCAATGTGAGTGGTCATTATTGGTCAGGAGTAAGGGAGAGGGAGGGGGTGTGGGTGGCCATCAGGGGAAGTTTTACATGTCATTAAGGTGGCCGAACCATATAAGCCCATATAAACAGACACAATGGTTGTTCGGTAATAAAGAGTGGGGAGGGGGGTAGGTCTACGCACCCAGGAGTTCCATACATGAGGGATAATGAGTTAAGATTTTTTTTTTTTTGGGGGGGGGGGTGTTGAGATTTTTATAATTTTTTATTTTTCAATTGGATGGAGAAATCATCAGCCAGGACGGTTTTATATTTTTTTCCAAATGGGAGTTCAAACTGCAGCCGGCTGTGGTCATCAGCTTCCATTTGCTGATGCGTTGGCAATGGTCAAAAAAATTGCGTTTCCAAAAATGTAAAACAAAAAATCCGGCAAAGTGGCAGAAATTGTGGTCTGCATCGAACTCCCAACCAAAAGCAACCCCCCCCCCCCCCCCCAAAAAAAAAAAAAAAAAAAAAAAACAAACGCCAACAGACAGTACGCACCAAATCGTCAGCATCAGTTGGCATCAGCCCGTTTTTATTGACAACGTAACTGTACTTTTTTATATTTTGAGGGGAAAACGCCATTTGGCTTTTTCCAAAATACGGGATGCAGGTATTTTTTTTTCTGGGAGACAATTAAACGCAGAGATACATAAAAAAAATTGATATGTAAATAGAAATTGTATATAATTATGTATATGTATTGATGTATATGCTTTTATGAGGTGGAGACACATAAAGGATAATATGCTGCTCATCAGCATAATTCGCCCGCTCACACCACTTTGCAAGTGCCAGTGCAACTCCCAGCCACCTATCCCATCATTTATAGATTTACATAAATTAATTTCCGCGATTTTTATTTATTTTTTTTGTTTTATATAAACATATAAATATTTATCTTAATATTTTATTTATTGAGGGGAGATCCTCCATAATCAAAATTATGCTTCTAGGGAGCATTAATATCAAATAGATATACATAAATATATATTATTTTTTAATTGGGTGTGGTTTTAATTTAATTTTTTTTTAATTAATTAATTTTTAATTTTAATTTTTAATTATATAATTTAATTCTTTTAATAATTATAATTTAAAAACAGTTTAATTTTTTTAATTAATTTTTTTTTTAATAATTTAATTTAATTTTTTTAATAATTATAATTTAAAAACAGTTTAATTTTTTTAATTAATTTTTTTTAATAATTTAATTTAATTTTTTTAATAATTATAATTTAAAAACAGTTTAATTTTTTTAATTAATTTTTTTTTAATTTAAATCGAAAACAATTTTTCTAGCGATTTTCAAAAGAATTTTATAGCACTCCCTTGTCTTGTTTAATATGGTCAACAATTGGTAAAAAAAAATACTAATTTCAGACCCAATATCTACATATTTTGGAAAAAATCAATTTTTGGATATTTGAAAAAAAAAATTGATAGAAGAGAGAAAATATTTCATCCATACCTTTACTATATACCAATCAAGTGTTAATATTTAAAAAAAAAAAAAAAAAAAAAAAAAAAAAATAAAGAAAGTCATAAAGTCGGGCGGGGCCGATTTTATGATACCCTACACCACTTTGCTAATTTACTAGAGCTCCGCATAACCATTAAAAGTTTTTATGGGAGAATTCAATCATACACGTTAAGATTATAATTATCACTTAAAGTTCAAAGGACTAAAATCTTCGAAATTCGGACTTGCATTGCCCATTTGGTGCACAATTAATTTGAAATCGGATAAAGATATATATATGGGAGCTATATCCAAATCGGAACCGATCTCGATAAAATTTGGCAAAGATATTTCTGAGCTGTATTTGATATATTTCGCTGAAAATCGTCGTTACGGAGTGCATATTACAGCTGTGGGTAACAAATATAACAAATCGGAAGAAGAGTATATATGTGGGAGCTATAGCTATATCTGAAACGATCTTCACCAAATTTGACATACTAGCTTCTAGACTCAATTCGGTCGTAAGTGCCAAATTCCATGCCATTTGGACAAATATTAGACGTTTGGTGCACAACAAAATGTAAATCGGACGAAGTTATATATGGCAGCTATATCCAAATCTGAACCGATCTCGATAAAATTTGGCAAAGATATTTCTGAGCTGTATTTGATATATTTCGCTAAAAATCGTCGTTACGGAGTGCATATTACAGCTGTGGCTAACAAATATAACAAATCGGAAGAAGAGAATATAAGTGGGAGCTATAGCTATATCTGAACCGATCTTCACCAAATTTGACATACTAGCTTCTATACTTAATTCGGTCGTATATGCCAAATTCCATCCCATTTGGACAAATATTAGACGTTTGGTGCACAACAAAAAGTAAATCGGACGAAGTTATACATGGAAGCTATATCCACATCGGAACCGATCTCGATAAAATTTGGCAAAGATATTTCTGAGCTGTATTTGATATATTTCGCTGAAAATCGTCGTTACGGAGTGCATATTACAGCTGTGGGTAACAAATATAACAAATCGGAAGAAGAGTATATATGTGGGAGCTATAGCTATATCTGAAACGATCTTCACCAAATTTGACATACTAGCTTCTATACTTAATTCGGTCGTATATGCCAAATTCCATCCCATTTGGACAAATATTAGACGTTTGGTGCACAACAAAAAGTAAATCGGACGAAGTTATATATGGGAGCTATATCCAAATCTGAACCGATCTCGATAAAATTTAGCAAAGGTATTTCTGAGCTGTATTTGATATTTTTCCGCAAATACTGTGTTGTTACAGAGTTCATATTACGGCTGTGGAGGACAAAAATAACAAATCGGAAGAAGAGTATAAATGGGAGCTATAGCTATATCTGAACCGATCTTCACCAAATTTGACATACTAGCTTCTAGACTAAATTCGATCCTAGGTGCCAAATTCCATCCGATTTGGACAAATATTAGACATTTGGTGTACAATAAAATGTAAATCGGACTAAGTTATATATGGAAGCTATATCCAAATCGGAACCGATCTCGATAAAATTTGGCAAAGATATTTCTAAGCTGTATTTGATATATTTCGCTGAAAATCGTCGTTACGGAGTGCATATTACGGCTGTGGGTAACAAATATAACAAATCGGAAGAAGAGTATATATGGAAGCTATAGCTATATCCGGACCGATCTTCACCAAATTTGACATACTAGCTTCTAGACTCAATTCGGTCGTAAGTGCCAAATTCCATCCCATTTGGACAAATATTAGACGTTTGGTGCACAACAAAAAGTAAATCGGACGAAGTTATATATAGGGGAGTTATATTCAAATCTGAACCGATCACGATAAAATTTAGCAAATGTATTTCTGAGCTGCATTTGATATATTTCCCCAAATATTCTGGTTACAGAGTTCATATTACGGCTGCGGAGTACAAAAATAATAAATCGGATGAACAATATATATGGGAGCTATAGCTATATCTGAACCGATTTCGATCAAATTTGGCATACTTATTTTCAGGCCTAATTTGGTTGTATGTGCACAATTCCATACTATTCGGACTGATATTACACGTTTGGTGTCAAGACATAATACCCTGACCACCTTGTGGTGTAGGGTATAAAATGGCCTAACACGAACTGTTGGAGCGGATCTGAATTTTCTTACTAAAACTGATGATGATACTAAAACTGATGATGATGACGATGATATGGGCTGAGGGTAAACATCTGCCGGCAAAACCGACGGATACTTTTTAACTTGTTATACCCTCCACCATACTATGATCTTGATCAGCGTAAAATTCTAAGTCGATTTAGCGATGTCCGTCTGTCTGTCCGTCTTTCTGTTGTAATCACGCTATCTTTCGAACGAATTGGTATAGAAGGCTAAAATTTTGCACACATGTATATTTTTTCAGCAGGCAGGATAAGTTCGTAAATAGGCCATGTAGGTCCACGTTTTCATATAGCCCCCATATAACGGTACCTCCCGATATTCGGTATTTTGATGATTTTAGCGACATTATTCACCGGAATTGTTTAAAATTTGGTATTTGAAGTTCGCAATGGAAACTACAGCCTAACACAGAAAATTGTCTGTGCAGGTCCACGTCTTCGTATAGCCCCCATATAACGATACCTCCTGATATTCGGTATTTTGATGATTTTAGCGACATTATTTACCGGAATTGTTTAAAATTTGGTATTTGAAGTTCGCAATGGAAACTACAGCCTAAGACAGAAAATTGTCTGTGCAGGTCCACGTCTTCGTATAGCCCCCATATAACGGTACCTCCCGATATTCGGGATTTTGATGATTTTGGCGACATTATTCACCGGAATTTTTTCAAATTACGCATTTATAGTTCATAGCGGAAACTACAGTCCGTGACAGAAAATTGTCTATGCAGGTCCAGGTCTTCGTATAGGCCCCACATACCAGTACCTCCTTATATTCGGTATTTTGATGAGCTTAGGTACAATTTTTTTTGAAATATCGTATTTGACGTTCGTAATGGATGCTATAGCCTATGGCAGAAAATTGTCTATGCTGGTCCAGGTCTTCGCACAGCACCGGTATAACGCTACCTGCCTGTATACGATATTTTGATGATTTTAGCTACATTATTCACCGTTTATTTCAAGTTTCGAATTTGAATTTGGTAATGACTTATGACAAACAATGCCTGTGTGGGTCCACGTCGTATAGACACCAATATAATGGCTATATTCGGTATTTTTAAAATTTTAACAGAATTATTTAAGGATTTTACTTTTTGAAAATTTCCAAATTCGTTCCCAATTGTGGAGGATATTCCAAGTTCGAACTTACTGCTTTTTAACATGTTTATACCCTACATCACAAGGTGGTCAGGGTATTATGTCTTTGTGCATTTGTTTGTAACAGGCAAAAGGAAACGAGATAGACCCATAGTTCCGTTTGATGATCTGCATAGAATCACTTTCTGAGTTGATTTATGCATGTCAGTCTGTCCGTCCGTCTGTCCATGTATTCTTGTGAACAAAATGCAGGTCGCATTTATTATCCGATTGAGATGAAACTTTGCAAACAACATTTGTTTGGCCCAAGGACGAACCCTATTGAAATTGGAGAAAATCGGTCAAAATTTAGATATAGCTCCCATATATATCTTCGTCCGATTTGCCTTTTATTGTGCACCAAACGTGTAATATCAGCCCGAATAGTATGACATTTTGCACATACAACCAAATTAGGCCTGAAAATAAGTATGCCAAATTTGATCGAAATCGGTTCAGATATAGCTATAGCTCCCATATATATTGTTCATCCGATTTGTTATTTTTGTCCTCCACAGCCGTAATATGAACTCTGTAACCAGAATATTTGGGGAAATATATCAAATTCAGCTCAGAAATACATTTGCTAAATTTTATCGAGATCGGTTCAGATTTAGCAGATAGCTCCCATATATATCTTCGTCCGATTTGCCTTTTATTGTGCACCAAACGTGTAATATCAGCCCGAATAGTATGAAATTTTGCACATACAACTCAACTAGACCTGAAAATAAGTATGCAAAATTTGATCGAAATCGGTTCAGATATAGCTATAGCTCCCATATATATTGTTCATCCGATTTGTTATTTGTGTCCTCCGCAGCCGTAATATGCACTCTGTAACAACAATATTTGGGGAAATATATCAAATGCAGCTCAGAAATAGCTTTGCTAAATTTTATCGAGATCGGTTCAGATTTAGCAGATAGCTCCCATATATAACTTCGTCCGATTTACCTTTTATTGTGCACCAAACGTCTAATATTTGTCCAAATGGGATGGAATTTGGCACATACAACCGAATTGAGTCTAGAAGCTAGTATGTCAAATTTGGTAAAGATCGGTTCAGATATAGCTATAGCTCCCATATATATATATTGTTCATCCGATTTGTTATTTTTGTCCTCCGCAGCCGTAATATGCACTCTGTAACAACAATATTTGGGAAAATATATCAAATACAGCTCAGAAATATCTGTGCCAAATTTTATGGAGATCGGTTCGGATTTGGATATAGCTCCCCTATATATAACTTCGTCCGATTTACCTTTGATTGTGCACCAAACGTCTAATATTTGTCCAAATTGGATGAAATTTGGCACTTACGACCGAATTGAGTGTAGAAGCTAGTATTTCAAATTTGGTGAAGATCGGTTTAGATTTGGATATAGCTCCCACATATAACTTCGTCCGATTTACCTTTGATTGTACACCAAACGTCTAATATTTGTCCAAATGGGATGGAATTTGGCACTTACGACCGAATTTAGTCTAGAAGGTAGTATGCCAAATTTGATGGAAATCGGTTCAGATATAGCTATAGCTCCCATATATATTGTTCATCCGATTTGTTATTTTTGTCCTCCGCAGCCGTTATATGCACTCTGTAACAACGATATTCAGGGAAATATATCAAATACAGCTCAAAAATATCTTTGCCAAATTTTATCGAGATCGGTTCCGATTTGGATATAGTTCCCCTATATATATCTTTATCTGATTTCAAATTAATTTTGCACCAAATGGCCAATACAAGTCCGAATTTAAAAGATACAAATGCTTTGGCATATTTAGTCCTTCGGAACTTTAAATTATAATTATAATCATGGCGTGTATGATTGAATTCTCCCATAAAAAAACTTTTAATTATTAAGTGGAGCTCAACTAAATTAGCAAAGTGGTGTAGGGTATCATAAAATCGGCCCCGGCCCCGACTTTAGGACTTTCTTTACTGTTTTTTTTTTTTTTTTTTGCTTTTCAAATTGTTATTTCGAATTTTCATTGAACAATAATTGAGCCTTCATGATAGAGTTCCAACTATTCGTTCCTTTCGGTGAATATTTACTTTGAACAAAATCTCAGTCCAAACGCAAGCTAGGGTCTTATTTCTACAATGAAAGCTTACCTTTTGTTTGAAGTTGTCCTTGGCGTTGTTGAAAATTTGGTTTTAGAGCCAAAAATTGCAGTATTGTATTTTTTCCGAATTTTCAGAGCTGATATTACTTATGCCCTCGGATGTAGTTAACAGCAATGGACGATTGTTTTGTTTGTTTTTTGGGGGTTTAGATAATGGGCCAAAAACGAAAATTTTGAATATTTTTTTTTTTCGAAGTGTTGAGTTCTCCTTTTTTTTGTTTTTATTTAATTTTTATTTTTATTTTGCTTTTTTTTTTAATTTTAATGCAGTAAAATGTTTTGTTTTTGTTTTTGGTTTTTTTTTTATTTTATGAGACATTCATTTATATCATAATTTGTGTGTGTTTTTGTTTTTTTAATAATTAATATCTTAGAATATATTTTTGTTTTTCTGATGATAATTATAATAATTTTATGAATTTGTTTTTTTTTTTTTTGCTTTGCACACAAAATGTTCAGAGGGTGATTTTTTTCAAAACTTTTTCCTTTCGCGGAAGATTTTGGTTTTTTGTATTTTTTTTTTTTTTGACAAAAATTTGTTGTTTTTTTTTTTTTTTTTTGAATTTCTTGCCTTGGCCAAAATTGTAATTTTGGATTTGATTTTTTTTCTTATTATTTTGAATGAATTTTTGGGGTTTTTCCTTCTATTTTCTCTGAAGAAATTTCCGGCTTGATGCCCTTGAAAGGAGTATTGGAATTTTTTTCCTTGTTTTCAAAATTGTTTTTGTGATCCTTGTTTTTTTTTTGGATTCTAGATTTCTCACGCTGGCGTTATTCAGAAACGTTTTTTTGGTTTGCTTGCAAATTATTATCGCTTTCGAGTGTTTGTTTTTTTTTTGGTTTTCAAGTTCAGAACACTGTGCTGCTGTGCTGATTTTGACGTGTTTTTAAAGAAACATTTTTTTTTGTTTTTGTTGTTTGGTTGGTTTTTGTGTTGAAACGAAATCACAAACTTAGAATTTGACAAATCATATTTAGTTCTGAGTTAGTTAGTCAGTTTCACCGAATATTTCACCATGACCATGAATCGGAATTCTGGACTTTTGAATTTGAAATTCGTTGTGAGTTCCGGGGTGGGGGAGGTTGGGGGCTGCTAGTCTTACAAAAATTCAAAAATTTCGACTATGGCTTTCTCTCGTAAAATTTAACAAATTTTGGCTATTTTTTTTTTGTTTTTTGAATTTTGACGGTTTATTTCTTTGGATTTGGATTTTGACAGAGTTTGGGAGTTGTTTTTATTTTTTGGCGGTGAGTTTCCGTTTTGTTGTTGTTTGGCTATTAGTTTTTTTTTATTATTATTGTTGTTGTTAACTATTTTACTGCATAAAATGTTGAATTTGTGTTTGAAGTTCCGAAATTTTTTTTAAGATTCGTTACTATTTTTGTTGTTGTTGTTGTTGTAGTGAATGTTATTTTTATTATTATTTTGTTGTTGTTGCTGCTTCAGTTGGAGTTGTGGAGGAGGGGGATTTGATTGATCGGTTGTTGTTGTTGTTGCTTTATTATTTATTTAATTAGTTTTTGTTGTTGCTTTGTTATTGAGGAGAAGTAGAGGGATTTGGATTGGTTTTTCTTGTTGTTGTTGTTGTTGTTGTTGCTTGGTTTTGGTTTTTGTTTTATTTCGTTACTTTTTTGTGTTACTTGTTTTGTTGTTTGTTTTATTTGCTTATTTTATTGTTACGGTTTATTGTTGTGTTATTGTTGTTGTTGTTGTTTTGGTTTTTCTGTTTATTGCTGCTGGGGGTTCCTTATTTCCTTTTGTTTGTTGTAGTTTGTTGCTGTAGTTGATTTGAGTTTTGTTGTTGTTGTTGTTGGTTTCCAAATTTTTTTGTTGTTGTTTTGAATTTTGTTTGTTAAATTTTGAGAAATAAAACTAAAAATATTCTTTTTGTGGTTTTTTTTTTTTGCTTTTGTTTTTGAACTGAAAATGAAAAGTTACTATTTTTGTTGTTGCTATTTTATTTCGTTTTTCTTTTTTTTCGGAACTGAAAGTTGTTGGTTTTATTTTTTTTTTTTTTAAATCATATGTATTTGAAACTTAAAACAAAATTGCACTTTGTTCCTAAAAAGTTCTTGATTTTGAATTTTTGTTTTTGTATTAACGGGGAGTTGTTGTTTTTAAGGAGAGTTCTTCCTGTTTTTGGTTCGACTGGGAATTTCGGTTAGGTGTTGGTTTGGTTGTGACAATTTTACGTTTTTGTTCTTTTTTTTTTTTTTGGTTTTTTATTTTGTTATTATTATTATTTTAATAAAATAAAACAAATATTAATAAGTATCAACAACGTTTTAACGTAAGTTTTTAAAAAATGTTCCAAACAGTCAAAAAGCACCTGGAAGATAGGAAAAAAGCAATGGGAAAACGGTATTAACAAAATTTCAAGATATGGTATTTTTCATTTAAATTAAAAAAAAAATAACAAAAGAAAAAACTCAAAGGAACCAATTCTCCAGAGCAGCCAACGAACGAACAAGAAGGTTCTAATAACAAAAAACAAACAACAACAAAGTTGAAAAAAAATTTATTTAAATTATTTTCGACTAGTTGCGAAAAAATTTCTAACGAAATTATTTTCGACTAGTCGAAATTTTCTAACGAAATTATTTTCGACCAGTCGCAGAAAAATTTTCTAACGAAATTATTTTCGACTAGTCGCGAAAAATTTTCTAACGAAATTATTTTCGACTAAGTCGCGAAAAATTTTCTAACGAAATTATTTTCGACTGGTCGCGAAAAATTTTCTAACGAAATTATTTTCGACTGGTCGCGAAAAATTTTCTAACGAAATTATTTTCAACTGGTCGCGAAAAATTTTCTAACGAAATTATTTTCGACTGGTCGCGAAAAATTTTCTAACAAAATTATTTTCGACTGGTCGCAAAAATTTTCTAACGAAATTATTTTCGAAATTTTATAGAAATTATTTTCGATCGGATCGAAAAAATTTACTAACGAAATTATTTTCGATCGGATCGAAAAAATTTACTAACGAAATTATTTTCGATCGGATCGAAAAAATTTACTAACGAAATTATTTTCGATCGGATCGAAAAAATTTACTAACGAAATTATTTTCGATCGGATCGAAAAAATTTACTAAAGAAATTATTTTCGATCGGATCGAAAAAATTTACTAACGAAATTATTTTCGATCGGATCGAAAAAATTTACTAACGAAATTATTTTCGACGAGTCGCAAAAATTTTCTAACGAAATTATTTTCGTCCAGTCGCGAAAAATTTTCTAACCAAATTATTTTCGACCGGATCGCAAAAATTTTCTAACGAAATTATTTTCGATCGGATCGCAAAAAATTTTCTATGGAAATTATTTTCGTTCGGATAGCAAAAATTCTATAACGAAATTATTTTCGACTAGTCGCGAAAAATTTTCTAACGAAATTATTTTCGACTAGTCGCGAAAAATTTTCTAACGAAATTATTTTCGACTAGTCGCAAAAATTTCCTATAGAAATTATTTTCGACTAGTCGCGAAAAATTTCCTATAGAAATTATTTTCGACTAGTCGCAAAAATTTCCTATAGAAATTATTTTCGACTAGTCGCAAAAATTTCCTATAGAAATTATTTTCGACTAGTCGCAAAAATTTCCTATAGAAATTATTTTCGACTAGTCGCAAAAATTTCCTATAGAAATTATTTTCGACCGGATCGCAAAAAATTTTCTATAGAAATTATTTTCGACCGGATCGCAAAAAATTTTCTAACGAAATTATTTTCGACCGGATCGCAAAAAATTTTCCATAGAAATTATTTTCGACCGGATCGCAAAAAATTTTCTATAGAAATAATTTTCGACCGGATCGCAAAAAATTTTCTATAGAAATAATTTTCGACCGGATCGCAAAAAATTTTCTATAGAAATTATTTTCGACCGGATCGCAAAAAATTTTCTATAGAAATTATTTTCGACCGGATCGCAAAAAATTTTCTATAGAAATTATTTTCGATCGGATCGAAAAAATTTTCTATAGAAATTATTTTCGATCGGATCGAAAAAATTTTCTACGGAAATTATTTTCGACTAGTCGCAAAAAATTTTCTATGGAAATTATTTTCGACTAGTCGCAAAAATTTCCTATAGAAATTATTTTCGACTAGTCGCAAAAATTTCCTATAGATATTATTTTCGACTAGTCGAAAATAATTTCGTTAGAAAATTTTTTTGATCCAATCGAAAATAATTTCCTAGAAAATTTTCGCGATCCGAACGAAAATAATTTCCATAGAAATTTTTTTTCGATCCGATCGAAAATAATTTCCATAGAAAATTTTTTTCGATCCGATCGAAAATAATTTCCATAGAAAATTTTTTTCGATCCGATCGAAAATAATTTCCATAGAAAATTACACAAAATTTTCTAACGAAATTATTTTCGACTAGTCGCCAAAAAATTTTCTAACGAAATTATTTTCGACTAGTCGCCAAGAAATTTTCTAACCAAATTATTTTCGACTAGTCGCCAAAAAATTTTCTAACGAAATTATTTTCGACTAGTCGCAAACAATTTCTATCGAAATTATTTTCGACTAGTCGCAAACAATTTCTAACGAAATTATTTTCGACTAGTCGCAAACAATTTTTAACGAAATTATTTTCGACTAGTCGCAAAAATTTCCTATAGAAATTATTTTCGACTAGTCGCAAAAATTTCCTATAGAAATTATTTTCGACTAGTCGCAAAAATTTCCTATAGAAATTATTTTCGACTAGTCGCAAAAATTTCCTATAGAAATTATTTTCGACTAGTCGCAAAAATTTCCTATAGAAATTATTTTCGACTAGTCGCAAAAATTTCCTATAGAAATTATTTTCGACTAGTCGCAAAAATTTCCTATAGAAATTATTTTCGACTAGTCGCAAAAATTTCCTATAGAAATTATTTTCGACTAGTCGCAAAAATTTCCTATAGAAATTATTTTCGACTAGTCGCAAAAATTTCCTATAGAAATTATTTTCGACTAGTCGCAAAAATTTCCTATAGAAATTATTTTCGATCGGATCGCAAAAATTTCCTATAGAAATTATTTTCGACTAGTCGCAAAAATTTCCTATGGAAATTATTTTCGACTAGTCGCAAAAATTTCCTATGGAAATTATTTTCGACTAGTCGCAAAAATTTCCTATGGAAATTATTTTCGATCGGATCGCAAAAAATTTTCTAACGAAATCATTTTCGACTAGTCGAGAAAATTTTTCTAACGAAATTATCGGATCGAAAAAATTTTCTATGGAAGTTTTTTTTTTTTGTCGAAAATTTTGTTTTGATTTTTTTGAATCCTGTCGTTATTTTCTATTTCCTTTTCAACCCCTTTAAAATTCATTGACCTATCTAAGCATTTCTTAAAGAAAACAAAACTCATTCCAAAACTCTCTAATCATTTGAACCCTAAATGTGTTAGTTTTGCTAAATTCCACGTGTTTTTTCCTCTTTTCTCATTTTTCGATTTTCCTCATTGGCATTCAGAAACTATGTCAGTTTGCTTTGGGTTCAAAATTTCCCAAAAAAAAAAAAAAAAGAAAAACAAAACTTGCAAAACTTTATGTTAAAATTGTGCGCTCTCTAAATACCGGGATTCCTAAACTAAACACAACGACCTCCCAATCCCCTCCCCCTCTCGCGCTCTTCACTCAACCATTTGCTAGAATCCTTTTTGGCGCTTATTGTGTGCATACTTTTTCCAACTAAAATCAAATCAAAAATCCTAAACAAACGTCAGTCAACACAACAATGGAGGACGAAAATGGAAACCGAAAATGTGGCAGTGGCAGAAGTAACCAGCCAAACGACGAAGCGACGACTCGTGCCAGGAATTTAGAAAATATAAAACGAAACAACCAAAAGCAAATGTGGAGAATAGTAACTAAAAGCAGCGGCAGCATCGAAAAAGAACAACACAAACGAAGAGTGAACAACAAAGCCCGGCAATAAAAATGTTTTTCAAGTTCAAAACGCCGCCAGCCAGACACAGGAATAAACAGTGGAGGCAACAAAATTTTTGCAAACAAAACAGAATGAATAGCAGAACACAGCAAAAGTTGGTCCACCAACAACAACCACAACCCCGGTGATAGTCAAAGGGACGAGGCATCCAAATGAAAGACTACTTGTATAGTTTTGTTGGTGGTGCCGGTGGAGGAGGTGAAGGAGATGCAGCAGGATGTGTAAAGTGGAAGTGGTAGTACGATGATGCTGATGATGACGATAACACAACACGCATATGTAGAAATTGCAGACAGTCAAACCAAAGCCCAAGCCAACAACAAAGGAACAAACAAATAAAACATAAACACACACACACATACACACAGACACCCATACATAACAACCAATTTTGCATAGATACACAAATTCAAAACAATCGCAGACAGACAGACAGACAGACAGACATTCAACCATCCAGTCAGCCAGGCATACATCCAGCCTGGTTGCAGGCACACTCTTCAAACACACACACACACACATGCAGCCAATTTCACATTGTAGTTGTAGTATTTCGTTTGAGGTACAAAGTTGAAAAAGCAGCCGCGAAAGCCCCACATGGCTGGCTGGCTGACTGACTGCCTGTTCATATTGTGTACACACTTTTGAAACGAACAAAAAAAAAACAACAACAACAAAACGAATGCACACACGTGAGCATGAAATTAGATTTATTTAGATTTTTGAGGAACTCAAAAATGGCGGGGAGAGAGGAGTTACTGGTCATTGAACACGGACCCACACAACTGGCATATGGTGAAGGGATATTGATTTCTTGAATTTAATTTCCAAAGGAAATTTTTTCCATAGGAAATTTTTGCGACCAGTCGAAAATAATTTCCATAGAAAATTTTTGCGACCAGTCGAAAATAATTTCCATAGAAAATTTTTGCGACCAGTCGAAAATAATTTCCATAGAAAATTTTTGCGACCAGTCGAAAATAATTTCCATAGAAAATTTTTGCGACCAGTCGAAAATAATTTCCATAGAAAATTTTTGCGACCAGTCGAAAATAATTTCCATAGGAAATTTTTGGCGACTAGTCGAAAATAATTTCCATAGGAAATTTTTCGCGACTAGTCGAAAATAATTTCCATAGGAAATTTTTCGCGACTAGTCGAAAATAATTTCCATAGGAAAGTTTTACGATCTATCGCAAATAATTTCCATAGGAAATTTTTCGCGACTAGTCGAAAATAATTTCCATAGGAAATTTTTGGCGACTAGTCGAAAATAATTTCCATATGAAATTTTTGCGATCTATCGCAAATAATTTCCATCGAAAATTTTTGCGATCTATCGCAAATAATTTCCATCGAAAATTTTTGCGATCTATCGCAAACAATTTAAATCGAAAATTTTTGCGATCTATCGCAAACAATTTAAATCGAAATTTTTGGCGACTAGTCGAAAATAATTTCCATAGGAAATTTTTGAGACTCAACGAAAATAATTTCCATAGGAAATTTTTTGCGACTAGTCGAAAATAATTTCCATAGGAAATTTTTTGCGACTAGTCGAAAATAATTTCCATAGGAAATTTTTTGCGACTAGTCGAAAATAATTTCCATAGGAAATTTTTTGCGACTAGTCGAAAATAATTTCCATAGGAAATTTTTTGCGACTAGTCGAAAATAATTTCCATAGGAAATTTTTTGCGACTAGTCGAAGATAATTTCCATAGGAAATTTTTTGCGACTAGTCGAAGATAATTTCCATAGGAAATTTTTTGCGACTAGTCGAAAATAATTTCCATCGAAAATTTTTGCGATCAAATAATTTCCATAGGAAATTTTTACGATCTATCGCAAATAATTTCCATCGAAAATTTTTACGATCTATCGCAAATAATTTCCATCGAAATTTTTCGCGACTAGTCGAAAATAATTTCCACCGAAAATTTTTGCGATCTATTGCAAATAATTTCCATCGAAAATTTTTGCGATCTATCGCAAATAATTTCCATCGAAAATTTTTGCGATCTATCGCAAATAATTTCCATCGAAAATTTTTGCGATCTATCGCAAATAATTTCCATCGAAAATTTTTGCGATCTATCGCAAATAATTTCCATCGAAAATTTTTGCGATCTATCGCAAATAATTTCCATCGAAAATTTTTGCGATCTATCGCAAATAATTTCCATCGAAAATTTTTGCGATCTATCGCAAATAATTTCCATCGAAAATTTTTGCGATCAATCGCAAATAATTTCCATAGAAAATTTTTGCGATCTATCGCAAATAATTTCCATAGAAAATTTTTGCGATCTATCGAAAATAATTTCCATAGGAAATTTTTCGCGACTAGTCGAAAATAATTTCCATAGGAAATTTTTGGCGACTAGTCGAAAATAATTTCCATAGGAAATTTTTGCGATCTATCGCAAATAATTTCCATAGGAAATTTTTCGCGACTAGTCGAAAATAATTTCCATCGAAAATTTTGCGATCTATCGCAAATAATTTCCATCGAAAATTTTGCGATCTATCGCAAATAATTTCCATAGGAAATTTTTGCGACTAGTCGAAAATAATTTCCATCGAAAATTTTTGCGATCTATCGCAAATAATTTCCATCGAAAATTTTTGCGATCTATCGCAAATAATTTCCATCGAAAATTTTTACGGTCTATCGCAAATAATTTCCATCGAAAATTTTTACGATCTATCGCAAATAATTTCCATCGAAAATTTTTGCGATCTATCGCAAATAATTTCCGCTCTCAAAATGGGTTACTTGATTTTTTTAGTCCCAATCAAGGCTTGAAATTTGTATATTTCTCTAACAAAAAGCTAATTTTTGTTAAAAAAATAATTTTAATTTAAAAAATTCCCCATTTTTTTAATTTATATATAAAAAAAAATAATAAAAAATTAATTAAATACAAATAAGAAAATAAAAAATAATTTAATATAAAAAAATTGAAAGCCTTTCGAATTTAAAATGGTTTTCTATTTAAAAATTTCCAAAAAAAATTCTCAGTTCTTTTGAAATTAAGGATTTTAGATGTCAGCCACCACTGCGTATGATTGTTATTAAATATTGGATATTTTTAGAAAACTGCTCATAACTTTCTTATTTTTCGAGATATTTTGAGAATCTTAATGGGTATTGAAAGAGAACACTTCAACGTTTATGAATAATAGTCTAGAATTCTAATTTTCAAAAAATTATCGGGTCATATCTTTATTAGAATTTTAATATTATAATTGCAAATATTTGTGTCAAAAAAAAAATAACGTAAAATTTATGGTTCTATTTTCTCCTCAAAAATATTCCATTAATATCCTCGACTATAGTTCCAATGGTGGTGTGGCATTAAAAATGCTGCCAAAGTGTTGCTATTTCCCATAGAATTAGGAATTTTAAAAGCGAGCCACCATTGCGTATGATTGATATTAATTATTGGGTATTTTTGGAAATTTGTTCATAACTTTTTTATTTTTCAAGCATTTTTGACAATTTAAATGGAATTTGAAAAAACGACACTTCAACAGTGACGAAAAGTAAACTGGATTTGTTATTTTCTGAATATATTTGGGTCATATGTTTATAATCTTTCAATAGTTTGACTGGAAGATCTTTATCAAAAATAAAACGAAATATTTCGATTATCTCATTTATAGCTGCTAAAATTTATATATTCTCCGCAAGAATATTCTTAAGACCCCACCTTAAGTTGTAATAGCATATCTTTAAAATTGTTTCCAAAAACGTTGTTATTTCGCATGCAATTAAGAATTTTAAATGTCACCCACCATTGCGTATGAGTGTTGTTAATTATAGGGTATTTTTGGAAAATTGTCCATAACTTTTTTATTTTTCAACACATTTTGAAAATAAAAGAGGGATTTGAAAGAAAACACTTCAAAAGTGACGAATTAATTTTTTCTTTTTTTTTTTTGATGTCTTAAAAATATTTTTTTTGTTTTATTTTTTTTCAGGTTGATTTAATGAAGATATATTTTTTATAATCTGTTTGATTGGCAATATTAAGTATTAAAAATATATTTTTTTTTTTTTTTTGTTTGATTAAAAAACTTGATTCAAAAAATATTTATATATATATTTTTATATTCTGCGTGATTGCAAACACATGAAGTTCGAAAAAGTCGTATATGATTTGGTTTTGTGTTAAAAATATATATTTTTTAATAATATAAAAAAATATTTATTTTTAAAGAATTGATTAATTTTTTTAATTTTTTATTTTTTTACCATAGAAATTAAATCAGTTGTTTAACTATATTTGTTACAAGTAATATTATTGTCATATTTTAAGTATAATTTTTAATTATTTTGAAAATCCTCTGTCCCTGTGCTATTTATAATCCGCAATCTGTGACCACTTTTTTTCTTATTTTTATTTATATATTTATTATCTTTATAAACAAAAATTTAAATATGCCTTCGAATATATCACTATTTTTTTTATTTTATCTTAATACTCTGTTTGATTGAAAACAGATGCAGTTCGGAAAAGTCGTAAATGATTTGGTTTTGTTGAATGTCCTAAAAATTATTTTTTTATATTTTTAAAAATAAGATTATTTTTTAAAGTTGGCGATTAAAACAAAATATTTTTATACTGTGTTTGATTAAAAGAAAAATATATTTTTGTAAACAAAAATATTTTTTTTTAGTTTTTAGGTGTTTACTTTATTTAATCAATTTTTATACATGTCAACAAATTTGTGTTTAATTTGCTTATTAATTTTTTTAATATATATTTTTTATTTTTTAAACATAAATTTTTGGTGCATATTTTTATTGTTTTTTTTTTTTTTGGTTTTTTTATGTTCTAGGTTTTGGTTCTCCATTTACTTATTTTTTTCATTTATTCATTTTTGTTTCAACTTTTTTTTAACATTATTTATTTTTATTTTTCTATATTTATAGACACCTTTTTTTGTTTCATATTTCAATTTGTTTATTTTTGTTAATATTTCTTAATTTAAAAAAAATATATATTTTTTATACTCCGTATGATTGAAAATATTTTTTTATATTTAAAAATAAGTCTGTATTTATTATTTTTTTAAGGTAATTGGTTAAAAAAAAGATGCAGTTCTGAAAAGTCGTAAATGATTTGGCTTTTTTAAATGTCATAATTGTTTTTTAAATAAGTTAATTTTTTAATCTATTTTAAGGTAATTGATGTTAAAAAATATATTTTAATATATTTTACCACAGAAATTTAGTCCGGTTTTTTAAATGTCAGAATTTTTTTTTAAATAAGTTTATTTTTTATTATTTTTTATTGTAATTGATTTAAAAAAATTATACTCTGATTGAAAACAGATGCAGTTCTGAAAAGTCGTAAATGAACTGTCTTTTTTTAAATGTCAGAAATGTTTTTTAAATAAGTTTATTTTTTTTATTCTATTTTAAGGTAATTGATGTTAAAAAATATATTTTAATATATTTTACCACAGAAATTTAGTCCGATTTTTAAAAAAAATTTCGTAAATGAATTGGTTTTTTTAAATGTCAGAATTGTTTTTTAAATAAGTTTATTTTTTTATTATTTTTTAATGTAATTGATTTAAAGAAAATTATACTCTGATTGAAAACAGATGCAGTTCTGAAAAGTCGTAAATGATTTAGTTTTTTTTTTTTTAATGTCAGAATTGTTTTTTAAATAAGTTTATTTTTTTTTTTATTATAATTTTTTAAGGTAATTGATGTTAAAAATATATTTTAATATATTTTACCGAAGAAATTTTGTCGGATTTTTTAATTATATTTGTTATAGTGTTTTTATATTTTAATTATTATCTTGGATGCATGTATATATATTAATCATTTTTTAACTTATTTATTTATTTTTATTTATTTTTCTATATTTATAAACACCCTTTTTTGGTTCATATTTCAATTTGTTAATTTTTTTTAATATTTTTTTAAGTTTTATGTATGTCCACATATCGTGGATGATTTGGTTTTTTTTTTTTTAAATGTCAGAATTGTTTTTTAAATAAGTTTATTTTTTTATTATTTTTTAAGGTAATTGATGTTAAAAACTATATTTGAATATATTTTACCACAGAAATTTTGTCGGATTTTTAACTATATTTGTTATAGTGTTTTTATATTTTAATTATTATCTTGGATGCATATATATATATATATATATATATATATTAATCATTTTTTAACTTATTTATTTATTTATTGTTATTTTTCTATATTTATAAACACCCTTTTTTGGTTCATATTTCAATTTGTTAATTTTTTTTTAATATTTTTTTTAAGTTTTTTGGATGATTTGGTTTTTTTAAATGTCAGAAAAAAATTTTTTAAATAAGTTTATTTTTATTATTTTTTAAGGTAACATCAATTACCTTAAAAAATAATAAAAATAAACTTATTTAAAAAATTTTTTTCTGATATTCTGATATATATTTTTTTAATATATTTCACCACAGAAATTTAGTCCGATTTTTTAACTATATTTGTTATAGTGTTTTTATATTTTAATTATTATTTATTTTTATTTTTCTATATTTATAAACACCTTTTTTTGGTTCATATTTCAATTTGTTATTTTTTTTAAATATTTTTCTTTTAAAGTTTTGTTTATGTCCACATATCGTTGTTTCTGTATTCAATTATTTGTTATTTTATTTTTTTTTTATTTTTATACACATATATTTTGTTTTATATTTTTATAAATTTTTATTTTTGTCCACAATTTTTGTTGTTTCCTTAACTTATTTATTTTTGTTTTTGTTTTAATTCTATGTTTATTTTTTTCATTTGTATACATCTTGTATTTATTTCTTATCACATTTATTTTTTTTAATAATGCACATTTCGTGTTCTTATTTTGTTGTTGTTCGGATTTTTTTTTTTTTTTTTTTTTTGGTTTTAATTATTTTTGTTATTATTATTTATTTAATATTTATTGTCACAGAAAAAAAAAGACACGGCACGCCATAACAATGTCACGTTTATTTTGCCGGTCTGGCAAAAATAAAGAAAAGTTCACCGGCTGTTAAGTGTAGATATTTTGACAAAAACAATTTAACGGCGGCAAAACAAAATAGGAATTTCTTTGATACACCTCACACATGTATGTGTTTGTGTGTACGTGAGGAAAAACAACAGCAACACTTTGCAAAGACATAACAAATCATAAACAAAAATCTCTAATCTCCCACACTGCAAACTCTCTCATGTTTAGATTTCCTTCTATTATCATCAGCATCGTCGTCATCGTCATTAGCGTCAACAACGTCATTGTCGTCATCATCATCATCGCCACGACAATTGTTTAGAATTGGCGAATGAATTGATCTAATTCGCCTCACTCGCCAGCAAAAGTAGTTTAGTTGGGACTCACACACACACAGAGGCACGCACACCCAGTCAGTCATACGAAAACTAACTTGCAACACATCCAAATCTCTTTTATCTACACACCAAAATTTTCTCAACATACATATCTTTACAAAGAAGATGTTTTGTACTTTTTCTTATGCTTATGCCTCGCTTCTTCTCTTCAAAGGAAGAAACGAAAAAATAAATATCTTAAAAAGAATAATAAGAATAAATCGTGGTCACCACAACAAAACATCTTAAAACCCGAGAGTTTAACACAAACACCAGCACCCACACACACACGCTCACACACTTGTCTTCTTTTTTGGGCAATAAGAAAACGAAAAATTGCTTCAAGAAGCCAGCCAGCCAGCCAGGACCCAGGCAAATCAAATAACAAGAAATTCTTATACTTTAAAAAAACCGGAGGAGAATTGGCTAAGGTAAAAATTTGAAAAAATCTTGCTTTTTGAACAGAAAAATATTTCGATTAAGGCAGGCAGACCAAGCGCCACGCGAAACGCACCGAAAACGGCCAAAAAGATGAATATAAGCAAAAATCTTTTGTAAATGTTCAAGAACCACACAAAACTGCTCCGAGTCTCACATTGGGCATGGTATGTGTGAGTGTGTGTCTCGGCCGCTGCCGCCGGTTTATAGAAAAAGGAACGAACAACAAAAAACTGCAGAGAAGTTTTTTCGTTTTTGTTTGTTTTGGGGAAGGGTGTGAGAGAGTGAGTGAGTGAACACAACGTAGACATCATCATCCTCATAGTCGGCGGCGGCAGCAGCAGCAGTGGCGGGCAATAGCTTTGCCATTATGCCTGTCATACCCTCCAACATATAGAAATCCATACATACATGCAGTCATATGCAAGAGCGCGGGTATCCACCAGCAAGCCAACCAGCCATCCATCCATGTGAGTTGATGTACAAGTATGGCATCCCAATGGCCATTAACAAGAACAAAAAACACACACGACACATTACTCTCCAACACATAACCCCATCATCATCATCCTCGTCGTCGTCGTCAACGCCATCGTCGTTGAAGTCGTGCAATAAAAAGAAAATCAACGATGACTACAACGACAACTTTCAACCAGACACCAACAACTGCAAAACGACAACAACAACGTCGTCGTTGCTTGCCGTCGTTGCTGACGACGACGATGATGATGTTGTCGATGATGAGATGCCAGCCAGCAACATTAAGGTTGAGGGTGGAGTAATTTGCTTGCATTGTTTGTTGGTGTTGCCATTAAAGAGAGGAGTTCACTGAGACATCGAAGAGACGCACAGATCTTTGAGTAAGAAATAGTCAAGGGTCAAAATGCGTTGTGATAACCCTTTGCCCCAAGAACATATTAATGAACTATACTCCGCAAAAAAAGGATATTGTCGATAGCTTTGGTCGATTACAAACATAGAAATCTTGGTGGATAGCCTATTTTTTGTATAGAGAATTTAGGGTACCGATTGGTAGGAACCACATACATTTTTGTTGGAGACCAGGTTTTCGTATAGAAAACGTTGGTGGAGACCAGGTTTTCGTATAGAAAACGTTGGTGGAGACCAGGTTTTCGTATAGAAAACGTTGGTGGAGACCAGGTTTTCGTATAGAAAACTTGGTGGATACCTGGTTTTCGTATAGAAAACTTGGTGGAGACCTGGTTTTCGTATAGAAAACGTTGGTGGAGACCTGGTTTTCGTATAGAAAACTTGGTGGAGACCAGGTTTTCATATAGAAAACGTTGTGGAGACCAGGTTTTCGCATAGAAAACTAGGTGGAGACCAGGTTTTCGTATAGAAAACTTGGTGGAGACCAGGTTTTCGTATAGAAAACGTTGGTGGAGACCAAGTTTTTGTATAGAAAACGTTGGTGGAGACCAGGTTTTCGTATAGAAAATCTGGTGGAGGCTAGGTTTTCGTATAGAAAATCTGGTGGAGGCTAGGTTTTCGTATAGAAAACTTGGTGGAGGCTAGGTTTTCGTATAGAAAACTTGGTGGAGACCAGGTTTTTGTATGGAAAACTTGGGGGAGAACAGGTTTTCGTATAGAAAATTTGGTGGAGACCAGGTTTTCGTATAGAAAACTTGGTGGAGACCAGGTTTTCGTATAGAAAACTTGGTGGAGACCAGGTTTTCGTATAGAAAATTTGGTTGAGACCAGGTTTTCGTATAGAAAATTTGGTTGAGACCAGGTTTTCGTATGGATAACTTGGTGGAGACGAGGTTTTCGTATAGGAAACTTTGTGGAGACCAGGTTTTCGTATAGAAAACGTTGGTGGAGACCAGGTTTTCGTATAGAAAACGTTGGTGGAGACCAGGTTTTCCTATAGAAAATATTGGTGTAGACCAGGTTTTCGTATAGAAAACTTGGTGGAGACCAGGTTTTCTTATAGAAAACTTGGTGGAGACCAGGTTTTCTTATAGAAAACTTGGTGGAGACCAGGTTTTCGTATAGAAAACTTGGGAGAGACCAGGTTTTCGTATAGAAAACTTGGTGGAGACCAGGTTTTCGTATAGAAAACTTGGTGGAGACCAGGTTTTCGTATAGAAAACTTGGTGGAGACCAGGTTTTCGTATAGAAAACTTGGTGGAGACCAGGTTTTCGTATAGAAAACTTGGTGGAGACCAGCTTTTCGTATAGAAAACTTGGTGGAGACCTGGTTTTCGTATAGAAAACTTGGTGGAGATCAGGTTTTCGTATTGAAAACTTGATGGAGACCAGGTTTTCGTATTGAAAACTTGGTGGAGACCAGGTTTTCGTATAGAAAACTTTGTGGAGACCTGGTTTTTGTATAGAAAACTTTGTGGAGACCTGGTTTTCGTATAGAAAACGTTGGTGGAGACCAGGTTTTCGTATAGAAAACGTTGGTGGAGACCAGGTTTTCGTATAGAAAACGTTGGTGGAGACCAGGTTTTCGTATAGAAAACTTGGTGGAGACCAGGTTTTCGTATAGAAAACTTGGTGGAGACCAGGTTTTCGTATAGAGAACATTGGTGGAGACCAGGTTTTCGTATAGAAAACATTGGTGGAGACCAGGTTTTCGTATAGAAAACGTTGGTGGAGACCAGGTTTTCGTATAGAAAACGTTGGTGGAGACCAGGTTTTCGTATAGAAAACTTGGTGGAGACCAGGTTTTCGTATAGAAAACATTGGTGGAGACCAGGTTTTCGTATAGAAAACTTGGTGGAGACCAGGTTTTCGTATAGAAAACTTGGTGGAGACCAGGTTTTCGTATAGAAAACTTGGTGGAGACCAGGTTTTCGTATAGAAAACTTTGTGGAGACCTGGTTTTTGTATAGAAAACTTTGTGGAGACCTGGTTTTCGTATAGAAAACTTGGTGGAGACCAGGTTTTCGTATAGAAAACTTGGTGGAGACCAGGTTTTCGTATAGAAAACATTGGTGGAGACCAGGTTTTCGTATAGAAAACTTGGTGGAGACCAGGTTTTCGTATAGAAAACTTGGTGGAGACCAGGTTTTCGTATAGAAAACTTTGTGGAGACCTGGTTTTTGTATAGAAAACTTTGTGGAGACCTGGTTTTCGTATAGAAAAATTGGTGGAGACCAGGTTTTCGTCTAGAAAACTTGCTGGAGACCAGGTATTCGTATAGAAAACGTTGGTGCAGACCAGGTTTTCGTATAGAAAACTTGGTGAAGACTATGTTTTCGTATAGAAAACGTTGGTGGAGACCAGGTTTTCCTATAGAAAACTTGGTGGAGACCAGGTTTTCCTATAGAAAAATTGGTGGAGAGCAGGTTTTCTTATAGAAAACATTGGTGGAGACCAGGTTTTCGTATAGAAAACTTGGTGGAGACCAGGTTTTCGTATAGAAAACTTGGTGGAGACCAGGTTTTGGTATAGAAAACTTTGTGGAGACCTGGTTTTTGTATAGAAAACTTTGTGGAGACCTGGTTTTCGTATAGAAAACTTGGTGGAGACCAGGTTTTCGTCTAGAAAACTTGCTGGAGACCAGGTTTTCGTCTAGAAAACTTGCTGGAGACCAGGTATTCGTATAGAAAACGTTGGTGCAGACCAGGTTTTCGTATAGAAAACTTGGTGAAGACTATGTTTTCGTATAGAAAACGTTGGTGGAGACCAGGTTTTCGTATAGAAAACTTGGTGGAGACCAGGTTTTCGTAAAGAAAACTTGGTGGAGACCAGGTTTTCGTATAGAAAACTTGGTGGAGACCAGGTTTTCATATCGAAAACTTGGTGGAGACCAGGTTTTCATATCGAAAACTTGGTGGAGACCAGGGTTTCGTATAGAAAACTTGGTGGAGACCAGGTTTTCGTATAGAAAACTTGGTGGAGACCAGGGTTTCGTATAGAAAACTTGGTGGAGACCAGGTTTTCGTATAGAAAACGTTGGTGGAGACCAGGTTTTCGTATAGAAAACGTTGGTGGAGACCAGGTTTTCGTATAGCAAACTTGGTGGAGACCAGGTTTTCGTATAGAAAACGTTGGTGGAGACCAGGTTTTCGTATAGAAAACGTTGGTGGAGACCAGTTTTTCGTATAGAAAACTTGGTGGAGACCAGGTTTTCGTATAGAAAACATTGGTGGAGACCAGGTTTTCGTATAGAAAACATTGGTGGAGACCAGGTTTTCGTATAGAAAACGTTGGTGGAGACCAGGTTTTCGTATAGAAAACGTTGGTGGAGACCAGGTTTTCGTATAGAAAACTTGGTGGAGACCAGGTTTTCGTATAGAAAACTTGGTGGAGACCAGGTTTTCGTATAGAAAACTTGGTGGAGACCAGGTTTTCGTATAGAAAACTTGGTGGAGACTAGGTTTTCGCATAGAAAACTTGGTGGAGATCAGGTTTTGGTATAGAAAACTTGGTGGAGACCAGGTTTTCGTATAGAAAACTTGGTGGAGACCAGGTTTTCGTATAGAAAACTTGGTGGAGACCAGGTTTTCGTATAGAAAACTTGGTGGAGACCAGGTTTTCGTATAGAAAACTTGGTGGAGACCAGGTTTTCGTATAGAAAACTTGGTGGAGACCAGGTTTTTGTATAGAAAACTTGGTGGAGACTAGGTTTTCGTATAGAAAACTTGGTGGAGACTAGGTTTTCGCATAGAAAACTTGGTGGAGATCAGGTTTTCGTATAGAAAACTTGGTGAAGATAATTTGGTTTGACCCCGCATAACCTCTGACCCTTCAGTTTGGTTAGATAAGTTTGTCTTTGTAGACTCCCTGGACGGCCCGAACCTTCAGCTCGTTTATATCCCCATTGTCACATTGTCACGCTTATACAAATTGCCTGAAACTTCAGCGAATGCACAAAGACTCACTGAGCCATTAGCTAATCTATATGTACCAACTAGGTATTCAGTCCGCTTAAGTCGACAGCAGGTCTTTATAGTCTCATTGGCAGTTCAGGTCATCTTCAAGGACTCCGTGGCTCTTCCGCTCACTTGCAGAACCTCGTTGGCCCTCAAACTTCTTTCCACATACTCCTAGCTCCACTTTGTGTACTGTAGGCTTCTTAAACATTCAACACTTACTGACCCTATGGCTTGCCTCTGATAGACTTCTTAAACAATTTTTATATTTTGTTTGGGTTCAGCTCTTTATGACCTTTCAACTCAATAATAAAAATTATTTACCCAACATCTAATATGTCAGGCTTCCGGTTCTCCAGCTGTTTTTGTGTAGTGCCTGTCATTACAACTCCTTCGTAGAGTCCCTGACCCTCAGCTTGTATAAAATTGCCCTGTTGTTCTGTAAGGAATCCCTAGACTTCAGCTCATCTAATCATTGACCTTGTGCTAGACTATTATCTTGTGTCTATTATCTAGCTTAGCCCACATTCTGACTCTGTCCAAGGAATCCATTCCATATGGCAAATTTTGTTTTTCGTTTTTCATTCAACATCTGCACTGGCGCCCAATTTGAAGGGTACTCTTAATTCTCTGTTGCCGTTCATATCACCGTTTTTTTTTTTCTTTTTTTTTTTTTTTGGTTGTTTTTATAAATATCACACTCACACATCTTAGGTCCAGGAAACCCCCCATAAAAAAGACTTAATAAAACCTCTTAATCACTTTGCAATATTTACGCACACGCACTCTCTCGAGTACCCCCAAAAAAAACAAAGAACAACAAGACACTTTCAAAGACATTTTTCGGGTGTTCAAAAGATTTTCTCACAACACCAGCAAAGAATAAAAAAAGAGTTCACTCTGAAGAACTGTAAACAGAAAAAAAAAAACGCTCATACAGTAACAACTCAAGAATCGTATTGCAAAAAAATGTTGAAAATAAAAACACAATCAAAAGAAAGCAGAGCACAATGCACAACGTAACGTTATAACGACGTAACAAACAACAACGCCAATGCCCTACCGAACAGTTGAAATGTGAGCGACGTACTAAATGAAAAATCAAACAAAAAAGATGCAGATTGCCCGCGCAAAGTAGAGGCTACCAACAAACTTACACACGCACACACTCATGCAGTGCTGTATCTTCATGGCCTTACACTCCATACTCTGCCACGTTCGCTGGTGCAAAACATAAACCCAACAAGGAAAGCACCCATTCTCAGACACACACACACGCACATCTTGTGTGTACTCAGAGAACACAGAAAAAGCGACAACACACACACACGCCACAAAAAAACTGCATACTTGAGATGGATGGATGGTTGGATGCATTGCAACAACAAGGAAACACTGCCAAGAGCAAAGTAACTGCTGCACCAAGCAATGCATTGTCTGACATGCAACTCTCGCAGTTTCTCAGATTTTGCACACTCTCTTCAATGGAAGAGAACTTACAACACAAACACACACACATAGCCATTGCTCCAACCACACATCAAACCCCACCAAAAAGGGGGGCCAGAGATAAAGTGTGAGTGGGAGAGAGAGATAGAGAGAGACTGAGCACCTTTATATTGATTGCATTTATAATGCCGGTTGGAAAAAAGCGCCGAAAATTCACTTCCCCACAGAACCCCTCTTTCCCGCTCCCGAACTCATTTACTGCAATCTTATGTATGTATACCGCTGAAGAGTTCTACATACATACGGTAGGTATGTATTGTAAGCACAGGGAAGAACGAAAAAATTAGCGCACGCGCCTCTCTCGAGCCAAACATTACTTTATATTGTTTTCTGATCCCAAATGCATTTTTGTGAGGTACGATTAAGTCAGAACAACGCCACAGCAAGCAGCAACAATAACAAAAACCACAGCCGCAGCATAAACAGAGTCTTTAAACAATTGACAAAAGAAAAAATTTTTTTGGGGGAAATTAAGCAGGATCATTCATGATAACGCAAAGTAAAGCTAGTAAATAATATTTCTTTTTTTTTAATGAGAGTCTACCGAAATTTGGAGAGCATTATCGCCTATTTGACTGAGTCGTCTATGTAGATCCACTGAGCTTCTGATAGACTACAAGGACAAGGACCCCCGTGACATAAGCCTATGGTTCATCCGGCCAGCCTTAATAACTTAATAATAACCTCAACCAGGTTTTCGTATGGAAACCTTTATGGAGACTAGGTTTTCCTGTAGATACCTTGGGGGAGACCAGGTTTTCGTATAGAAAATCTTGGTAGAGACCTGGTTTTGTATAGAAAACTTTAGTGGAGACCTTGTTTTTGTAAAGAAAATGTTAATGGAGACCAGGTTTTCATATAGAAAACTTGGTGGAGACCAGGTTTTCGTATAGAAAACTTGGTGGGGACTAGATTTTCGTATAGAAAATATTGGTGGAGACCAAGTTTTCCTGTAGAAAACTTGGTGGAGACCAGGTTTTCATATAGAAAACGTTGGTAGAGACCAGGTTTTCGTAAAGAAAACATGGTGGATACCAGTTTTTCGAATAGAAAATCTTGGTGGCGACCAGATTTTCGCATAGAAAACTTGGTGGAGACCAGGTTTTCGTATAGAAATCTTGGTGGAGACCAGGTTTTCGTATAGAAAACTTGGTGGAGACCAGGCTTTCGTATAGAAAACTTGGTGGAGACCAGGTTTTCGTATAGAAAACTTGGTGGAGACCAGGTTTTCGTATAGAAAACTTGATGGAGACCAGGTTTTCGTATAGAAAACGTTGGTGGAGACCAGGTTTTCGTATAGAAAACGTTAGTGGAGACCAGGTTTTTATATAGAAAACTTGGTGGAGACCAGGTTTTCGTATAGAAAACTTGGTGGAGACCAGGTTTTCTTATAGAAAACTTGGTGGAGACCAGGTTTTCGTATAGAAAACTTGGTGGAGACCAGGTTTTCGTATAGAAAACTTGGTGGAGACCAGGTTTTCGTATAGAAAACTTGGTGGAGACCATGTTTTCGTATAGCAAACTTGGTGGAGGCCAGGTTTTCTTATAGAAAACTTGGTGGAGACCAGATTTTCGTATAGAAAACTTGGTGGAGACCACATTTTCGTATAGCAAACTTAGTGGAGGCCAGGTTTTCTTATAGAAAACTTGGTGGAGACCAGGTTTTCGTATAGAAAACTGGGTGGATACCAGGTTTTCGTATAGAAAACTGGGTGGATACCAGGTTTTCGTATAGAAAACTTGGTGGAGACCAGGTTTTCGTATAGAAAACGTTGGGGGAGACCAGGTTTTCGTATAGAAAACTTGGTGGAGACTAGGTTTTCGTATAGAAAACTTGGCGGAGACCAGGTTTTTTGTATAGAAAACTTGGTGGAGACCAGGTTTTCGTATAGAAAACTTGGTGGAGACCAGGTTTTCGTATAGAAAACTTGGTGGAGACCAGAATTTGTATAGAAAACTTTAGTGGAGATCTTGTTTTTGTGAAGAAAACTTTCATGGAGACCAGGTTTTCGTATAGAAAACTTGGTGGAGACCAGGTTTTTTGTATAGAAAACGTTGGTGGAGACCAGGTTTTCGTATAGAAAAAGTTGGTGGAGACCAGGTTTTCGTATAGAAAACGTTGGTGGAGACCAGGTTTTCGTATTGAAAACGTTGGTGGAGACCAGGTTTTCGTATAGAAAACGTTGGTGGAGACCAGGTTTTCGTATAGAAAACGTTGGTGGAGACCAGGTTTTCGTATAGAAAGCGTTGGTGGAGACCAGGTTTTCGTATAGAAAACTTGGTGGAGACCAGGTTTTCGTATAGAAAACTTGGTGGAGACCAGGTTTTCGTATAGAAAACTTGGTGGAGACCAGGTTTTCGTATAGAAAACTTGGTGGATACCAGGTTTTCGTATAGAAAACTTGGTGGAGACCAGGTTTTCGTATAGAAAACTTGGTGGAGACCAGGTTTTCGTATAGAAAACTTGGTGGAGACCATGTTTTCGTATAGAAAATTTGGTGGAGACCATGTTTTCGTATAGCAAACTTGGTGGAGGCCAGGTTTTCTTATAGAAAACTTGGTGGAGACCACATTTTCGTATAGCAAACTTAGTGGAGGCCAGGTTTTCTTATAGAAAACTTGGTGGAGACCAGGTTTTCGTATAGAAAACTTGGTGGAGACCATGTTTTCGTATAGAAAATTTGGTGGAGACCATGTTTTCGTATAGCAAACTTGGTGGAGGCCAGGTTTTCTTATAGAAAACTTGGTGGAGACCAGATTTTCGTATAGAAAACTTGGTGGAGACCACATTTTCGTATAGCAAACTTAGTGGAGGCCAGGTTTTCTTATAGAAAACTTGGTGAAGACCAGGTTTTCGTATAGAAAACTTGGTGAAGACCAGGTTTTCGTATAGAAAACTTGGTGGAGACCAGGTTTTCGTATAGAAAACTTGGTGGAGACCAGGTTTTCGTATAGTCGCACTTCAACAGCCGTAACTGTTATGAGCTCCTCATTCTCAGCTATTGAAACTACTTGTGAGCACCAAGTCGCGCTTTTTGTCAGCTCCTTCTTTTCTACTAGTAGCAAATCTTTCAAATCCTTTTTCTCTACTATTTGCAGGTCTTACAAGCTCTTCATCTTCTATTAGTCCCACCTGCTACAAGCTCATCTTATAATAGCCACACCAGTTATGAGCTCCTCCTTCTTAGCTATTGAGACTTTTTGGGATTTTTATGAAAATGGACTTTTTAAATTGGTCGCCATTTGTGAATTTGTAAAAATGAGGCTTCTTCCACAGACTTATTTGACCCTTAGCTTCATGTCGTCAATATTGACTCCCAGGGTTTAACAAGTCAGTGTCACTTCTAAGCACATCCTGGTTTTCATTTCGAATATTAAGACTCCCTTCTCATCAGATTGACCATTAAGACACCCCAAACTTGGAGCGAGCACCTCCTCTAAAAGTCACGCTTCTTGTGAGCTCCTTCTTTTCTACTAGTCGCAAATCTTAGAGATCCTTCTTCTCTACTAGTCGCACCCCTTAGGAGCTTCTCCTCCTCCTGTACTTGTGCCACCTATTTCGAGCTCCTCTTCTTCTATTAGTCAAACTTGTTACGAGCGCATTCTCTTATAGTGACACCTGTTATGAGCTCCTCTTTCTCAGCTATAGAGACTTCTTGGGATCTCTATGAAAATTGACTCTTTAAATTGGGCGCCATTTGCGAATTCGTAAAAAAACTTTGACTTCTCCCATAGACTTCTATAGACCCTGACATTTATATCGTCAATATTGACATCCAGGGCTTAACAAGCCAGCGTCTCTTCTAAGCACACTCTGGCTTTCATTCCAACTTTTAAGACTTCCTTGTCATTAGATTAATCCTCTACAAGTCGCACCTCTCACGATCTCCTCCTTCCCAACTATTAAGACCTCTAGGTAAAAAAAAAATGACTTTTTAATTGGGCGCCATTTGCGAACTCGAAAAAAAGAAACTCTGACGCCATTTGAATTATTCGGACTTATTACGTACTGGTTGTCCTCATAACTCCTTTCATATCCATTTTTATTTCTTTGGGTCCTATTTGGATACTTTTCGGCTTGTCAGACCAATTAACAATTCTTACCAACAGGTCGACAATTTTGTGAGATATTTATCTACTGGCCGTGCATTTTATAAACTGTTTGTAGAATCGAAACTCCCTAGCCTTCAGGGTGTCTATATAGAATGGTACTGTTGCAGGTTGTCGGTATAGTTTAGCTTTACTTCATAGACACCACGGCCTTATGCTACTCCATAAAGGCTTCCTGACCAGCATGACCGAAACCGACAGCTCTTCAGACTAGCCTTCAAATTGTCGTCTAGGCTTCAAATTGCCTATATATGGCTATCCCGCCCCCTCAACTCGTACATATAGACTTCAGCAGGTCTTACTTGTCGTCGGATCTTAAAAATATCACACCGACTTCAACTTTATAATAAATTCTCCCTAGGCTTCAGGCTGTCTATATAGAGATCTACTGCTGAAGCTTGTCGATATAGTTTACCTAGTCTATTAGCTTCACTTATAGATATCATGGCTTTCCATAAAAACTTCTTGACCAGCATTTCACCTATAAAAACCTCCAGTGCTTCGGCTCTTCTAGCCTTCAAAATGCCTATATATGACTTGCCTATCCCCCTCAGCTGGTCCATAAAGTTCTTTTGTCTAAAAATTAATTTACAATTCCGTACAACTCAATACTCCCAGCTTCTATTTGCATTGTGGAGTACTGAGCTAAAATATTTATAGATTTCCTGCCCTCCGGCACAGCTTCTTTTACAAGTATGGTAGAATAAGGAATGAACAATAAAATACTATAATAAAAGGAAGAAAATAGAATAAAAAACTATATATCTGTGCGAATGTTATAAATATGCGGACCATATACTTGTTCTTTCAACAACAACAACAAGCTGCCACACAAAAAATAGATGCTATTTATTGTAAAAAACAGAGCCATAGAGTACGCCAGAGTGGCTACGAGTTGGTAGGTAGGTAGGTAGCTCTACTCTTATATACGCTCACAATTGCTGCATACAAACACATTTACCCTCTCTACATAAGTATGTGAAATTACGTAGAGCCTTAATGTACTCGGCAGCAAAACACCTTCACTACTCTAGCCGAAAAACAACAAAAAAAAAACGTAGGAAAAAACAACAACTACAATCCGCATCTGAGTTTTTCTGTGCACTTCGCCCCCGAAAAAAAAAAACAAAACCGAACGGAATTTGTGGGGAGTAGTATTTTTCGGCTTCAGCATGCATGTTAAGTGCATCGAACACTAATGTAGTACAAGAATTCATTCGTTTTTTGCTGTTTTTTTTTTTTTTTTTCGGTTCGATTCGATTCAATTCTGGGGAGTTACAGACTGTAATGCCGCTGATCTGTGGTGTCTTTTGTAACATTTATTTAATTATATGCAGAATGGATGAGTTTTTATTATTGAATCAAATGTTGCATTGTCGAAAATAATGCAATTACCCTGTGATGAAAGAGCCACAAAATATGGCGCCCAATCAATGCCGTTCACTTTGGATAGGGGGTTGATTTTGCCATAAGAAGTGGCTGTGGAAAGGCGAAGTATTTGGGGAGAAACCCAAAAGGATGGGAGTTAAAGATGAGGAGCTCAGAAGAAATTCGACCACTAGAAGAGGACCAGATAAGAGATCCGTCTAGGTGATAAAGAGCGCGTAAGTCCTACAAGAAGTTGGACTAGAGTAGGAAAAGTACACAAGATGTTCGGATGGTAGGGGAAAAACTAATAACAAAACTATAAAGTCTGAGCCAATAAGTCTGATCGTAGAAGGCACTTCTATTAGACATTCAAGTTGAGAAGCTCAAACGAGCTGTGAATTGTCAGAACTACAAAATATGGCGCCCAATCAATGGCATTCTCTTGGGAAGAGGATTGATTTGTAATAAGAAGTGGTTTTTAAAGGATGGAAAGGTGAAGTACTTGCGGAGAAACTCACAGGGGTGTGAGGAGCTCAGAAGAACCAGAAGAAGAGAATCATTTAAGAGATCCGTCTAGTTAATGAAGAGCTCGTAAGTCCTACAAGTAGAAAATTAGCTCATAAGAAGTCCAACAGCTGATAAGAGCTATGAAGTCTGATCGTAGAAGAAGTTCTACTAGATGTTCAAGTGGTGTAGCTCAAAAGAGCTGTGATGTAAGAACTACAAAATATGGCGCCCAATCCATGGCGTTCACTTGAGAAGAGGATTGATTTTTAATAAGATGTGGCTTTTAAAGGATGGAAAGGTGAAGTACTTGGGGAGAAATTCACAGGGGTGTGAGGAGCTCAGAAGAACTAGAAGAAGAGGATCATTTAAGAGATCCGTCTAGTTAATGAAGAACTCGTAAGTCCTACAAGTAGAAAAGTAGCTCATAAGAAGTCCAACAGCTGATAAGAGCTATGAAGTCTGATCGTAGAAGGAAGTTCTACTAGATGTTCACGTGGAGTAGCTCAAAAGAGCTGTTATAAAAGAACCACGAAATATGGCGCCCAATCAATGGCGTTCACTTTGGATGCAGGGTTGATTTTTAATAAGAAATTACTTTTAAATGATTAGGTGTGGAAAGGTGAAGTACTTGGGGAGAAACTCACAGGGGTGTGACCTAAAGATAAGGAGCTCAGAAGAACCAGAAGAAGAGAATCATTTAAGAGATCCGTCTAGTTAATGAAGAGCTCATAAGTCCTACAAGTAGAAAAGTAGCTCATAAGAAGTCCGACAGCTGATAAGAGCTATGAAGTCTGATCATAGAAGGCACTTCTACTAGATATTTAAGTTGAGTAGCTCAAAAGAGCTCTGATGTAAGAACTACAAAATATGGCGCCCAATCAATGGCATTCACTTGGGAAGAGGATTGATTTTTAATAAGAAGTGGCTTTTAAAGGATGGAAAGGTGAATAACTTGGGGAGAAACTCATATTAGTGTGAGGAGCTCAGAAGAACCAGAAGAAGATGATTCTATAAGAGATCCGTTTAGTTGATGAGGAGCTCGTAAGTCCTATAAGTGGAAAAGTAGCTCACAAAAAGTCCAACAGCTGATAAGAGCTATGAAGTCTGATTGTAGAAGGAAGTTCTACTATATGTTCAAGTGGTGTAGCTCAAAAGAGCTGTGATAAAAGAACCACGAAATATGGCGCCCAATCAATGGCGTTCACTTGGGAAGAGGATTGATTTTTAATAAGAACTTGCTTTCAAATAATTAGCTGAGGAAAGGTAAAGTACTTGGGAGAAACTCACAGAGGTGTGACTTAAAGATGAGGAGCTCAGAAGAACCAGAAAAAGAGGATCATTTAAGAGATCCGTCTAGTTGGTGAAGAGCTCGTAAGTCCTATAAGTAGAAAAGAAGCTCGTAAAAAGTCCAACAGCTGATAAGAGCTATGAAGCCTGATCGTAGAAGGAAGTTCTACTAGACGTTCAAGTGGAGTAGCTCAAAAGAGCTGAGAAAAAGAACACTTGGGAAGAGGATTGATTGTTAATAAGAAGTGGCTTTTAAAGGATTAAGTGTGGAAAGGTGAAGTACTTGGGGAGAAACTCACAGGGGTGTGAGGAGCTCAGAAGAACCAGAAGAAGATGATCATATAAGAGATCCGTCTAGTTGGTGAAGAGCTCGTAAGTCCTACAAGTAGAAAAGTAGCTCATAAAAAGTCCAACAGCTGATAAGAGCTATGAAGTCTGATCGTAGAAAGAAGTTCTACAAGATGTTCAAGTGGTGTAGCTCAAAAGAGCTCTAATGTAAGATCTACAAAATATGGCGCAAAACTAATGGCATTCTCTTGGGAAGAGGGTTGATTTTTAATAAGAAGTGGCTTTTAAAGGATTAAGTGTGGAAAGGTGAAGTACTTGGGGAGAAACTCACAGGAGTGTGACTTAAAAATGAGGAGCTCAGAAGAAGTGGATCATATAAGAGATCCGTCTAGTTGGTGAAGAGCTCGTAAGTCCTATAAGTAGAAAAGTAGCTCATAAAAAGTCCGACAGCTGATAAGAGCTATGAAGTCTGATCATAGAAGGCACTTCTACTAGATATTCAAGTTGAGAAGCTCAAACGAGCTGTGAATTGTCAAAATTACAAAATATGGCGCCCAATCAATGGCATTCACTTGGGAAGAGGATTGATTTTTAATAAGAAGTGGCTTTTAAAGGATGGAAATGTGAAGTACTTGCGGAGAAACTCATATTGGTGTGAGGAGCTCAGAAGAACCAGAAGAAGAGAATCATTTAAGAGATCCGTCTAGTTGGTGAAGAGCTCGTAAGTTTTACAAGTAGAAAATTAGCTCATAAGAAGTCCGACAGCTGATAAGAGCTATGAAGTCTCATCGTATAAGGAAGTTCTACTAGATGTTCACGTGGAGTAGCTCAAACGAGCTGTGATGCCAGAACTACAAAATATGGCGCCCAATCAATGGCATTCACTTGGGAAGAGGATTGATTTTTAACAAGAAGTGGCTTTTAAAGGATAGAAAGATGAAGTACTTGGGGAGAAACTCACAGGGGTGTGAAGAGCTCAGAAGAACCAGAAGAAGATGATCCTATAAGAGATCCGTCTAGATGGTGAAGAGCGCGTAAGCCCTACAAGTACAAAAGTAGCTCATAAGAAGTACGACGGCTGATAAGAGCTATGAAGTCTGATCGTAGAAGGAAGTTCTAATAGATGTTCACGTGGAGTAGCTCAAAAGAGCTCTAATGTAAGAACTACAAAATATGGCGCCCAATCAATGGCATTCACTTGGGAAGAGGGTTGATTTTTAATAAGAAGTGGCTTTTAAAGGATGGAAAGGTGAAGTACTTGAGAGAAAGTCAGAGGGGTGTGAGGAGCTCAGAAGAAGCAGACGAAGATGATCATATAAGAGATCCGTCTAGTTGATGAAGAGCATGTAAGTCCTATAAGTAGAAAATTAGCTCATAAGAAGTCCAACAGCTGATAAGAGCTATGAAGTCTGATCGTAGAAGGCATTTCCACTGGAGATTCAGGTGGAGTAGTTCAAAAAAGCTGTTATAAAAGAACTACAAAATATGGCGCCCAATCAATGGCGTTCACTTTGGATACAGGGTTGATTTTTAATAAGAACTAGATTTTAATGAATAGCTGAGGAAAGGTGAAGTACTTGGGGAGAAACTCACAGGGGTGTGACTTAAAGATAAGGAGCTCAGAAGAACCAGAAGAAGATGATCCTATAAGAGATGCGTCTAGTTAATGAAGAGCTCGTAAGTCCTACAAGTAGAAAATTAGCTCATAAAAAGTCCGACAGCTGATGAGAGCTATGAAGTCTGATCGTAGAAGGAAGTTCTACTAGATGTTCACGTGGAGTAGCTCAAAAGAGCTGTGATGTCAGAACTACAAAATATGGCGCCCAATCAATGGCGTTCACTTGAGAAGAGGATTGATTTTTAACAAGAAGTGGCTTTTAAAGGATGGAAAGGTGAAGTACTTGGGGAGAAACTCACAGGGGAGTGAAGAGCTCAGAAGAACCAGAAGAAGAGGATCATATAAGAGATCCGTCTAGTTGATGAAGAGCTCGTAAGTCCTACAAGTAGAAAAGTAGCTCATAAAAAGTCCAACAGCTGATAAGAGCTATGAAGTCTGATCGTAGAAGAAGTTCTACTAGATGTTCAAGTGGTGTAGCTCAAAAGAGCTGTGATGTAAGAACTACAAAATATGGCGCCCAATCAATGGCGTTCACTTGGGAAGAGGATTGATTTTTAACAAGAAGTGGCTTTTAAAGGATGGAAAGGTGAAGTACTTGGGGAGAAACTCACAGGGGAGTGAAGAGCTCAGAAGAACCAGAAGAAGATGATCCTATAAGAGATCCGTCTAGATGGTGAAGAGCGCGTAAGTCCTACAAGTAGAAGAGTAGCTCATAAAAAGTCCAACAGCTGATATGAGCTATGAAGTCTGATCGTAGAAGGAAGTTCTACTAGATGTTCACGTGGAGTAGCTCAAAAGAGCTGTTATAAAAGAACCACGAAATATGGCGCCCAATCAATGGCGTTCACATTGGATGCAGGGTTGATTTTTAATAAGAACTAGATTTTAAATGAATAGCTGAGGAAAGGTGAAGAGCTGGGGGAGAAACTCACAAGGGTGTGACTAAAAGATGAGGAGCTTAGAAGAAGTTCGACCAGTAGAAGGAGTCCGTCTAGTAGATAAAGGGTTCATAAGTTCCACATGAAGAGAAGTAGCTCACAAAAGTTCGAAATGATAAGGAAACCCCCACCTTATGCTTGACTGGCAGAGGAAAAGCTAATGAGAGTTAGCTCACAAAAAGTCCGACAAGAGCCCACAGGATTTACAAGAGCCCACAGGGTTTACGACTAATTACGGAAAAGTTGACTTATGACTAGTGGCGGAAGGGCTCATATCATACTCTCACTGGTAGAGGAAAAGCTAATAAGAGTTAGCTCACAAAAAGTCCGACAAGAGCCCACAGGATTTTCGACTGATTAAGGAAAAGTTGACATAACTAGTGGCGGAAGGGCTCAGATGTTAAAGAAAGAACTCAAAAAAAGTCTGACCCTAGAGTATAGCTCAAAACCAGGTGTTAAAACAGGAATAGCTCAAAAAAGGTCCGACTGGTAGAAGAGGAACTCATCTGAAATATGCAAAAAGGAACAATAAACAACAAAGAAAGTAAAAAAAAACCGAAAACTTGAACATGAACTAATTAATTAAGAGTATCAAAAATGTCCTGGAGCCTACTTAGACGATATAAAAATTCGTATTCGTTTCTTCTCTTTTCGCCTGATTCTGTCTTATTGCTGCTGCTCTTATTGATTTCCTCAGTTAGCAGCCAATACAGTGATCTCTACAAGCTCTTCGGTGAATATACACGCATGCACTATCCAACTCATCCTCTGTTGGCAGGTTATCCATCATGTCCATGGTCTCTTCCATATATTGTAGCAGAGCTCTTGTCTCCACCTCGTACTTCGTCAGTGCCGAGCCATTGATCGAATCGGTTTCTTGGGAATATAGCCGCATCCCTATGGCCCCAGGTTTTCATATAGAAAACTTGGCGGAGACCAGGTTTTCGTATAAAAAACTTGGTGGAGACCAGGTTTTCGTATAGAAAACGTTGGTGGAAACCAGGTTTTCGTATAGAAAACTTGGTGGAGACCACAATTTGTATAGAAAACTTTAGTGGAGATCTTGTTTTTGTAAAGAAAACTTTCATGGAGACCAGGTTTTCGTATAGAAAACTTGGTGGAGACCAGGTTTTCGTATAGAAAACTTGGTGGAGACCAGGTTTTCGTATAGAAAACTTGGTGGAGACCAGGTTTTCGTATAGAAAACTTGGTGGAGACCAGGTTTTCGTATAGAAAACTTGGTGGAGACCAGGTTTTCGTATAGAAAACTTGGTGGAGACCAGGTTTTCGTATAGAAAACTTGGTGGAGACCAGGTTTTCGTATAGAAAACTTGGTGGAGACCAGGTTTTCGTATAGAAAACTTGGTGGAGACCAGGTTTTCGTATAGAAAACTTGGTGGAGACCAGGTTTTCGTATAGAAAACTTGGTGGAGACCAGGTTTTCGTATAGAAAACTTGGTGGAGACCAGGTTTTCGTATAGAAAACTTGGTGGAGACCAGGTTTTCGTATAGAAAACTTGGTGGAGACCAGGTTTTCGTATAGAAAACTTGGTGGAGACCAGGTTTTCGTATAGAAAACTTGGTGGAGACCAGGTTTTCGTATAGTCGCACTTCAACAGCCGTATCTGTTATGAGCTCCTCATTCTCAGCTATTGAAACTTATTGGGAGCACCAAGTCGCGCTTCTTGTCAGCTCCTTCTTTTCTACAAGTCGCAAATCTTACAGATCTTTTCTCTACTATTTGCACGTCTTACGAGCTCTTTTTCTTTTAGTCCCACTTGTTACAAGCTCATCTTCTAATAGCCACAACTGTTATGAGCTCCTCCTTCCTAGCTATTGAGACTTCTTGGGATCTCTATGAAAATTGACTTTTTAAATTGGGCGCCATTTGTGAATTTGTAAAAAATTAAGCTTCTTCCACAGACTTATTTGACCCTTACCTCTATGTCGTCAATATTGACTCCCAGGGCTTAACAAGTAAGTGTCACTTCTAAGCATATCCTGGTTCTCATTCCGAATTTTAAAACTCCCTTGTCATTAGATTAATCCTCTACAAGTGGCACCTCTTACGATCTCCTCTTCTACTAGTTGCTTCTGTTACGATATCCTCCTTCCCAACTATTAAGACCTCTAGGGAACCCCCCATAGCCGCAGCCTTTTTTCTGAGATTTGAAGTCCCCTCGTCTTCTGGGCTCGCCGTCACTACCATTTTTATTGCCGCAGCCTACTTCTGACTCGGCTCTGTTGAGATCAACAATTCATTCATTTGCATCCCTTTCCTCATTGTCATACCTCTTACGAGTCCTTGAGACCCGCAGCTATTGTAGGCTCCTCGTCTATTAGTTGCAGATTTTACCAGCTTCAGCTCTTATGAGTTCCTGCTTTACTAGTCGGCAATTTTATGTCTCCGCTAATAGCAGCTCTCACTATGCTAGTCGCAATTCTGTGACATTATTTCAGTTCATCATCTCTTTTTATCTCACGATTGGAAGTTTATTCTCCACATTTAACGAAAGCTTGCCTGTCATTAGGCATCGTTTTATATCAGTTAGAGGGGTGGAGTTCAGGAATGTTGTGGATCCATTCGATCCATTCTGACGGGCGCAGCTTATTAAGATAATTCGCAATCTTAGATATTATCTCCTGGCTCGGAAGTAGGATTTTTTCTTCCAACCACAGCAGCAATAGCTAATCCACCATTACGGCTTCCGTCTTCGAATCATCGCATTACCGTAGTGTATCGGAGAATTTTACGAATTTCATAAATTTTACTACTCCAAATTCTTTTAAGCATAACCGAACCACAATGACCCAGAGTTTTTAATAGTGTGAACAGAATCCAATCTCCCTCTTCGATTGTCAATTATATTCTCTATTCGGCTCGACTGGAGCAATATGAAGTGAGAAAATTATACAGGACCGCTTTGTTAGGGTGTAATTTCAATCCTCAATCCGGCTCAAAGGATCAATGTGGAAAGTGAGAAAAGAAACACGACCGCTTCGTTAGGCTGTAATTGCAATTCCTTGTATTTGGCTCAAAGTACCAAATATAAAATGTGAGAAAAGAAAGTACAACCTTATACTTTGGATGTAGTTTCAGAATATTTATTGTTATAACCTCCACCATACTATGGAGGGTATATTAATTTTGTCATTCCGTTTGTAACTCCTCGAAATACTCATGTCAGACCCAACAAAGTATATATATATCCTTGATCAGCGTAAAATTCTAAGACGATTTAGCCATATCCGTCTGTCTGTCTGCGTGTCTGTCTGTTTGTGTGTCTGTCTGACTGTCTGTCTGTCTGTCCGTCTGTCTGTATGTTGTAATCACGCCATCTTTCGAACAAATTGAGATAGAAGGCTAAAAGTTTGCACACATGTTTATTTTGCCAGTAGGTAGGTTAAGCTCGTAAATGGGCCATGTAGGTCCACGTCTTCGTATAGCCCCCATATAACGGTACCTCCCGATATTCGGTATTTTGATGATTTTAGCGACATTATTCACCGGAATTGTTTCAAATTTGGCATTTGAAGTTCGTAATAGATACTGCAACATAAAATAGAAAATAGGCCATATAGGTCCACGTCTTCGTATAGCCCCCATATAACGGTACCCCCCGATATTCGGTATTTTGATGATTTTAGCGACATTATTTACCGAAATTGTTTCAAATTTGGCATTTGAAGTTCGTAATAGATACTGCAGCATAAAACAGAAAATAGGCCATATAGGTCCACGTCGTCATGTAGCCCCCATATAACGGTACCCCCCGATATTCGGTATTTTGATGATTTTAGCTACATTATAAACAGATTTTCTTCAAGTTTCGCATTTAAATATTGTAATAACTTATGACAAAAGTTGCCTATGCAGGCCCACGTCGTCGTATAAGCATTCGGTATTTTTAAGATTTTAACAGAATTTTTAACGGATTTTATTTTATTTTTTTTTTTTTTTTTTGGAAATTGCCAAATTTGTACCATATGGTGGAGGGTATTAAAAGTTCGGCCCGGCCGAACTTACAGCTTTTTAACTTGTTTATTGCTAGATTTTCCCAGAGCCTCAACCGCACTCAAAAGTATGTACAAGGTATTCCACCGTTTTACATTTTTTTTCTCAAACACTCGGTTTGATTCGTTCTTAAATGAGCATGATCTAATACGAAATACGAATGAAAACAATCATCAAATGAATAGAGAGTATAGAAACAATACTGAGTATAGAGAACGGGAGAACGAAATACATCTGACAAGTCAACCAAGTAAACCATTCTTTTTGCATTTAAACTCATCATAACTGTCGTTTGAATCCTTGTGGTTTCGTTCTGCGTTGTATCCGGTGTTTCTGATCTATTCGCTCATTTACTCATACGCATCCAAAACAAAAATGAATTGATTCTCTAAAACTCGGTTGTATGGAAGACACTACATTTTGTGATGTGCTCTCAATTGAGAGCTGATTACATTCTACTGCAAAAAAAATTCGGTGGTGGGGAGTATGAGTGCCCGCGAATCAAAAAATACCCACCGCAACCTCCCGTCACTGATCCCTATCTATATCTCATAAGATAATGTTGCAATCCCCGGACCATGAAAGGAAAATATCTCTAGCCAGCTTAGGTTTCTGTAGATCAGCAATAAGGGTGTTTTATTTTGGAATTAAATATTCCAAGTACCCAACTCCCAAGTTTGCTGCAATTAAATGTTAATACAAAGTTGAATTTATTATTTTCATGTAGTCTTAGTGGCCATGCAGCTCTCCCTTTAATGAATTTTCTGCATATTTCTAGGAAAACATTGCCATTCATGTTTGGTTTTGCTTTCGAATTCACTAAAACTCCTAATAAAATGCTTTAACCTTGCAGTTCTATGCGATTTTATTTTCATTACTCAATTTCAATTTGTATTCCTTTTACTCTTTTGCTCTCGCGCTCTCTCTCTCTCACACACACTCTATGAGTGTCTCTCTAGAATCGGAACTAAAATACAACAATACAACAACTTCCGAATGTTTTGTTGCATGGCAAGACGAAACGTGTCTAATAAAATAACAAATTCAATTGAGAAGGCACAACAAATAAAAAGCCACTAAAATATGTGTGACTGTGACAGAATGACGGACAGTTGGCCTGGCTCAGTTGTTTATCTATGCCGGCATAAAAAGTTTTGCACTGAAAACCTTCGCTGCTAGACATGCCATACCCCCAAAATGCATAATAGTCCATAAACCCTAAACAGCAATACAAAAAAGTTCAACAAAAACAACCCCACCCTAAAACAAAATGCAACTCACAAAAGAGAATACAATTGATAATCACACAAAAGTAACAACAATCTAGGAGAATAATGGAATGATAAGCAGGAAAAGTCAAAAAGAGAATGGGGGGGGGGGGCCAAATTGAAAATCATTTGATAGGAAATGAAATTAAATACAAAAGTGTGTTTTGCAACAGATCCAATGCATGGATGGCAAAAGAGAGAATAGAGAATTCGTCAAAAACCAAAAAAAAAAAAAAATAAACTCACAACGATTTCCATGCAAATAAAGGGGGTAGTGAGTTCTTAACCTATACCACACAAATTGCCATTGAACACAACACACTGTTATGTATATAACTAAATGGTTATCTCCCCCACTCTCTTTCGCCTGGCTCCCCATGAGCGGGAGAGTATTTCGGAGAACAAAGAACATAATCAAATACAATACAACACTAGCCAAGTGTAACCCACACAAATACTTCGTCATTGGCTTACTCTTTCACCTTACTGGATGAGATAGCAGAGAGTGAGAGTGGGAGAGGATGGGAGAAAAGTGGTGTGGGGTTTTTTGTTGTTTCGTTTCACGAAAAATAAAAACAAAAGAATCAACACAACCAAACCAAAGAATAGCAAAAAAAAACTGCACAACAACAGCAACACTATATAAAGTTTCTTTTCACTGTTTTGAATGCCGAGGCCAAAAGGTAATCGTACCGAAAAGAGAAAACCAAACAAAACGAAACGAAACAAAGACAGCAACATCAGCAGCAGTACCACCAACAACAAAGGCCAATATTGTAATTGTGGGGCCACTGCACTATTGCGATAACAGAAAAAAATAACAACAGCAACAACTATCAGTGTTATAGGCATATAAATGGAAAACACAATTCAAATCAATCATAAAAGTAATAATAATTGTCTTTTAGATGATTCCCGTGTGGTTTACTCTTCAATTTCTCACGGCGAGTTCTCTGTTCATAAATGATGGACACAATTCATTTGGAAATGGGTATTTGGCGCTAAACAGTGATGACAACATTTTTATACCCTCAGCCATATGGCTAGAGGGTATCATTCGATTGGGTCGATGGGGGATGGGGTCATCGGTTTTAGATCCTAGGTCTCTTTGGACCGTCTGTCTGGCTAGTGTGCACGATAACTCTCAAAGAGAGTATTCGATTTGATCCAAACTTGGCATATCGTAATATTTTTATCAAACTTAGATCGAGTTGGGAGATGGGCAATATCGGTCCACTCCTTCTGGTACCTCCCCCACAAAAGTTCGAAATTTTCAAAAAAATATTTTTTGCACAGAAAGAGAATCGATGGTCCGATTTTGCTCCAATTTTGCAAAACTTAATATTTGCGTCAATACTATGGCAGGTGCGAAAATGGTTCGGTTCACTCCATCAAGTACCTCCCCCACAAAGGGTCAAAATTTGGAATAATTATAACTCTTATAAAATGTGATTTAAGAGTCCGATTGTCTCCAAATTACACACACCACAATATTTTTATTAATCCAAGGTCTGATGTGAAGATGGAATATATCGGTCCACTCCTTCTGGTACCTCCCCCACAAAAGTTCAAAATTTAAAAAAAAAATATTTTTTGCACAGAAAGAGAACGGATAAGCAGATTTTACTCCAACTTTGCAAATCTTAATATCTGCATCATTACCATGACAGGTGCAAAAATGGACAATTTCGATCCACTCCATCAAGTACCTCCCCCACAAACGGTCAAAATTTGGAATAATTATAACTCTTATAAAATGTGATTTAAGCGTTTGATTGTCTCCAAATTACACACATGTAAATATTTTTATCAACACAAGGTCTGGTGTTAATGTGGAATATATCGGTTTGCTCCTTCTGGCACCTCACCCACAAAAGTTCGAAATTTTCAAAAAAAATATTTTTTGCACAGAAAGAGAACGGATAAGCCGATTTTGCTCCAACTTTGCAAATCTTAATATTTGCGTCATATCTAGGTCAGGTGCGAAAATAAACAATATCGGTCCACTCCATCTAGTACCTCCCCCACCAAGGGTCAAAATTTGGAATATTTATAACTCTTATAAAAAGTGATATAAGAGTCCGATTGTCTTCGAATTTCACACATGTCAATATTTTTATCAACACAAGGTCTGGTGTTAATATGGAATATATCGGTTTGCTCCTTCTGGTACCTCCCCCACAAAATTTCGAAATTTTCAAAAAAAATATTTTTTGCACAGAAAGAGAACGGATAAGCTGATTTTGCTCCAAGTTTGCAAATCTTAATATTTCAGTCATTTCTAGGTCAGGTGCGAAAATGGACAATTTCAGTCTACTCCATCAAGTACCTCCCCCACAAAGGGTCAAAATTTGGAATAATTATAACTCTTATAAAATGTGATTAAGGAGTCCGATTGTCTCCAAATTACACAGATACCAATATTTTTATTAATTCAAGGTCTGGTGTGAAGATGAGATATATCGGTCCACTATTTCTGGTACCTCGCCCACAAAGGGTCAACACTTTGAATATTCATGAAGCTCTTAAAACACGAAATTGCCATTCGATTCTATTCAGACTTGGCACATCTCAATATTTCCACCAATACACGATCTGTTATAAAGATTATAGAGATCGGACCATTTCATCTGGTCCCTCCCCCACAAAGGGTCAAAGTTTTAAATAACCAAAACGATTATAAAATCCGAAATAAGCATTCGGTTCTCTTCATATTACACACACCATGGTATTTTTATTAATCCAAGGTCTGACGTGAAGATGGAATATATCGGTCCACTCCTTATGGTACCTCTCCCACAAAGGGTCAACACTTTGAATATTCATGAAGCTCATAAGACACGAAATTGCCATCCGATTCTATTCAGATTTGGCACATCTGAAAATTTCCACAAACACAAGATCTGTTTTCAATATGATAAACATCGGACCATTTCTTCTGGTACCTCCCCCACAAAGGGGTCAAAGTTTTAAATAACCAAAACGGTCATAAAATCCGAAATAAGCATCCGGTTCTCTTCATATTACACATACCACAGTATTTTTATCAATCCACGGTCTGGGATATATCGGTCCACTCCTTCTGGTACCTCTCCCACAAAGGGTCAATACTTTGAATATTCATGAAGCTCATAAAACACGAAATTGCCTTCGGATTCTATTCAGACTTGGCACATCTGAAAATTTCCATAAACACAAGATCTGTTATCAATATGGTAGACATCGGACCATTTCTTCTAGTACCTCCCCCACAAAGGGTCAAAGTTTTAAATAACTGGAACCGCCATAAATCCGAAATAAGCATCCGCTTCTCTTCATATTACACACACCATAGTATTTTTATTAATCCACGGTCTGGGATATATCGGTCCACTCCTTCTGGTACCTCTCCCACAAAGGGTCAACACTTTGAATATTCATGAAGCTCATAAAACACCAAATTGCCATCCGATTCTATTCCGATTTGGCACATCTGAAAATTTCCATAAACACAAGATCTGTTATCAATATGGTAGACATTGGACCATTTCTTCTGGTACCTCCCCCACAAGGGGTCAAAGTTTTGAATAACCAAAACGATTATAAAATCCGAAATAAGCATCCGGTTCTCTTCATATTACACACACCACAGTATTTTTATTAATCCACGGTCTGGTGTGAAGATGGGATAAATCGGTCCACTCCTTCTGGTACCTCTTCCACAAGGGGTCAAAATGTTTAATATTCATGAAGCTGATAAAACACGAAATAGCTATCCGAATTCATTCAGACTAGACTTGACAGATCGGACCATTTCTTTTGGTACCTCCCACACAAAGGGTCAAAGTTTTGAATAACCAAAACGGTCACAAAATCCGAAATAAGCAATCGGTTCTCTTCATATCACACATACCATGGTATTTTTATTAAGCCACGGTCGGGATATATCGGTCCCAATCTCTCTCACAAAGGGTCAACATTTTGAGTAACCATAAAGCCCATAAAACGCAAAATTTACATCCGATTCCTTTCAGACTTGGCACATCTCAATATTTCCATCAACACAACATCTGTTATAAAGATGAGGGAGATCGGGCCATTTCTTCTGGTATCTCTCCCACACAGGGTTCAAGATTTTGGAAAACAAAACGCTCAAAGAAAGCGAAATAACTCTCTTCAAATGAGCATCAAACTCTCTCACACATTTAAATATATTTGCTAACGCAAGATCTTTTGTGAAGATGATATATATCTGCCAACCCCTTGCGGTCCCTCACCCACAAAGTTTCACAATTTTCAATATTTATACCTGTCATAACTTGCGAAAAAAAAGTCGGTGATTCCTTTCTAAATATTTCCGTTAGCCTCCTGGCTAACCTGATATGAATATGTAATTTTTCGAAATTTATGATTTCGCATAAAACTGGCACATCTCAATATTTCCATCAACACAAGATCTGTTATAAAGATGAGAGAGATCGGGCCATTTCTTCTGGTACCTCCCTCACATAGGGTTTAAGATTTTGAAAAACAAAACGCTCAGAGAAAGCGGAATAGCTCTCTTCAAATAAGCATCCAACTCTCTTTACAAATTTAAATATTTTTGCTAACGTAAGATCTGTTGTGAAGATGATATATATCTGCCAAACCCTTTTCGTTCCTCACCCACAAAGTTTCACAATTTTCAATATTTATACCTGTCATAACTTGCGAAAAAAAAAGTCGGCGATTCTATACAACTTTCTATATCTACATACAAATGTTCGATTTCCTTCAAATTTTGCACGTACCAAAATTTTGATCTGTATTAGATGGAGTATGAAAATGGAATACTTCGTTCAGCTATATCTGTTACCTCACGCATATTTCCAAATTTTCCAAAAATTTTCAAATATCTCATATAAAGTATTGGAAGTTGTAGATATAGTCCAAATCTGACACGTTGTAATATTTTTTTATTAGTCTTGGGTCAGATATGAATTGGTCAATATTGGCCAATTGCTTCGGAACCTCCCCCATAAAGGGTCAACAGTTTGAATAATCATAACTCAAGGCTGGGGGTATACATTTAACTTGTTATAATACAATTTCTCAGGGCATATAAGATGAAATTCGACAGGGATGTGACTGTTTTATTAACCGATATACCAACATTTAATACTGCATCACGACATAATGTTTTTGATCACACGACATCGTTTGGTATTTCCAATTCCCACTGACAGATCAATAATTTTTAACGTTTTGCCTCCCACAAAAAAAAAAAAAACACTAAATTGGCATCATTGCAACGTCTTCCCCTCAACTAACCACAAGGCAATACATTTATTTTAAAGAGCACAGTAACAACTACTCTCTAATCAAGCACACTCTTCCTCAGTGAAACAAAAAGGAAATAAAGAACATTCAAAGAGCATGCTTTCACAGAGTGGCGCTCCTTACCTTCACAATGAAGACGATAAAATATTTTTTGGCGCGCTTGTATGCGTGGGAGTACAAATAATCCCCATCTCTGCAATCTAAACTAAACTCTCTAAACACTAAACCGGCTTTGCAGTAAATAACCGTAAACGAAGAGAGATAGAAAAAGAAAGAGCAAATCTATGACAAAATAAAAGCAAGAGATAGCAAAAACACTTTTACTATTGTTGTCGTGCTCCAACTTTCACAGTAAATAATCTCTTCATTGAATTAGGTGTTTAGAGAACAGCAACAACAACAACAAAACTAAGGGGAAGTTGTTTTTGCACTCTTAGTAATGGTGGCATTGTTTACAGTTGTATTGGGTGGGAGACTGTCTCTGTCTCCCCAACACACACCTTCGCTCTTGCACGACTAGAAAAAACGAAAAAGATACCCGAACAACTGTCCATTGCACTCGGTCGTTGGGTAGTAGTTCGAAGATGATGTGATGTGATTGTTATTATTGCCTGCCTGCTTGCCTGCCTGCATGATTGTGTTGTTGTCTCCCAAAAAATGTTTGAATGTGATTATAATGGTGTTTAAGTGTTCCTCTCCGTAGCCATTCAACCATCCATCCATCCATCCTAATATGTTCGAATATATATATATAGTATATCATCAAAATGTGGAGAGTTGGGCACGACTGTGTGCTTGGACTTAGCCACTAGTAAGTCATTGAGATAGTCAATGCCGCCGCACTTTATCTTCTCTTCGTCCTTAGTATTTTTTCAGTTGGTTTTTGTTGTTATTGCTCACTGTAATTGATGTTGCATGGCTGGGATGCATGGATTGCTGGCTCGATTGCCATAGCTGTTGCTGTGTTGTCAAATTTCATGTTTTTTTTACTTTCATTCCTTTGTTGTTGTTGCTGTTGACTGGATGGCTGACTACCAGTGTTTTTGGAATAGTTTGGCACTATGTTGTGTGTGTGTGTTTGTTTTGGCCGACTTGTGGGTGTCAAATCAGTTTTTTGTAGTTAGTTGATTTCAAATGCCTGTCTAAGTTGGTTGTACATTATCTCAGCTTCCGTTTGATTCCATCTAATGGAGTGGTGGATTCATGGAGGCCATTGGCATTTGCCTATGATGTCAAATAATTTTTGGAATGGTGGACCATCTCTCTATTGTCTCCCCCCTAACATTTTTAATCAGTTTTAAGTCAAGATGTTGGATGTTTGATAATTGCTATCAATTCCATTTTGGCCAAATTAACTTGGAAAATAAATTGAATGTCTCCCGGAGGCCATAGTGTCAGCATTTTTTTCTGGTCCCTCAGAGAGACAGGAATTTTGGAAATTGATATTGAGTATGGGAAAGCTGAATAGGAGGAGGAGGATTTTCATTGAAAATGACTTTTAACCCTAATGGAATCCGTGAGATGTAGGTGAGTTTTCAGGAGGAACTCGTTCGAGGTGTGACTAGACGAAAAAGAGCTAGTTAGAGGTGCGACTATAAGAGGAGGAGCTCGTTTGAGGTTCGACTAAAATAAGAGAAGCTTGCTAGGGGTGTGGATCTTTAGAGCTGCGATTAGAAGAGGAGGAACTCGTAAGATGAGTAATTCGACTAGAAGAGGAGGAGCTCGTTAGATGTGCGATTAGAAAAGGAGGAGCTCTTTAAAGGTGCGACCAGAAAAGAAGAAGCTCGTTAGAGGTATTACTAGAAGAGGAGGAGTTAGTCAGAGGCCCGACTAGAATAATAGGAGCTCGTTAGGGGTGTAACTAGGAGAGGAGGAGGTCGTTAGAGGTCCGACTAGAAGAGGAGGAGCTCTGTGAAGGTCCTACTGGAAGCGGAGGAGCTCTGTAAAGGTCCTACTGGAAGAAAAAGCTCGTTGGAGGTTCGACTAAAAGAGGAGGAGCTTGTTGGAGGTCCTACTGTGGTGGGGGAGCTCGTTGGAGGTCCTACTGGAACCGGAGGAGCTCTGTACAGGTCCCATTGGATGCGGAGAAGCTCGTTAGAGTTGCGACTAGAAGAGGAGAAGCTCGTTAGAAGTTCGACTTGTGGAGAAAGTTCTTCTAAGAGATATGAATCGAAGCAGAGAAGAAAGAGAAGGAGAGAAAGAGAGATACATAAAAGTAGAGGTCCGACTGGAGGAGGAGGAGCTCGTTAGAGTTGCGACTAGAAGAGGAGAAGCTCGTTAGAGGTCCGACTAGAAGAGGAGGAGCTCGTTAGAGGTCCTACTGGGGTGGAGGAGCTCGTTGGAGGTCCCACTAGAGGCGGAGGAGCTCATTAGAGGTCCTACTGGAAGCGGAGGAGCTCGTTAGAGGTCCGACTGGAAGAGGAGGAGCTCGTCAGAGGTCCGACTAGAAGAGGAGGAGCTCGTCAGAGGTCCGACTAGAAGAGGACGAGCACGTCAGAGGTCCGACTAGAAGAGGACGACCTCGTTGGAGGTCCTACTGGGGTGGAGGAGCTCGTTGGAGGTCCTACTGGAGGCGGAGGAGCTCGTTAGAGGTCCCACTGGAAGCGGAGGAGCTCATTAGAGGTCCCACTGGAAGCGGAGGAGCTCATTAGAGGTCCCACTGGAAGCGGAGGAGCTCGATAGAGTTGCGACTAGAAGAGGAGAAGCTCGTTAGAGGTTCGACTGGAGGAGGAGGAGCCCGCTAGAGGTTCGACTGGAAGAATAGGAGCTCGTTAGAGGTCCGACTGGAAGAGGAGGAGCTCGTTAGAGGTGCGATAAGAAGAAAGTGAGTTCGTTAGAAGTTCGATTTGTAGAGAAAGTTCTTCTAAGAGATATGAATCGTAGCAGAGAAGAAAGAGAAGGAGAGAAAGAGAGAGACATAAAAGTTAAGGTTCGTTTAGCGGGAAAGTAGTTCTTAAAATCGGACTAAAAGAAAGGGAATTCACAAAAAGTCTGAATAGCGGAATATTATATCACAAGAGGTCAAAGTCTTAAAGGAAGAGTACGCTAGAAATCCTACTATTAGCTATGGACCGACTTGTAGAGAAGAAAATCGCGACAGGGCTGACAAGGATTTCTATTTTGACTTTCATAGAACCTGAATCTGGTCTCGTTTGGCTGTAAATATCCATTTTGTCTTCAAGGGAAAACCATCTATCACACCAAAAACAAACTCCTCTTCTAATCTTGGACATAAAATCATTCTATTTTACGATGATCGTCAAGGTGTGGGTACCTTTATGGAAGAGAGGATACCAGATTTTAATCAGCTATGTTGTCCTATTATAACAAAATCACCTTTTTACATCCTTTTTAACATTGGTGTCTATTCGACAACTTCGTTTCCGAGCCATGCCCTAAAAAATGCCAAGCAAGGACAAGGCAAAATAACGCATCCGTTTTCTGCGAACATCATCACCATGTCAAAGTTATAAAAATCCATAACATCAAAGGATATGGATTTTCATTAATCATCATTAAGAGAGGAATGTAAAAATCCAAAAGAGGCAGGCAAAAACATTTGGAATACGAAATTATATACCAAAAATGGGAGGGTGGGGTATGGTGGTGGTCGGTCAGACAGTTTGAGTATAATTTCATTTGACTATGATATATAAAAAAAGGAAGTACATAAAGAGTTATGGTCACATAAAGGATATGAGAAAAAGAGAGAGAGGAAGAATGGGAGAGAGAATGAGTTGAGATGAATATTTTGTGAAATGTAAGCAAAAATTGGAAATAATGCAAAATGAACTGCAGCACCTGGTCATGTTGTTTTTGTTCCATTATGAGACTTGTTAACATGCTCGAATATTTACAACATAAACAAAATTTTTTGTGGGAGATGATACACTTGAAGAAAAATTTTGAAAAAATATTTTTAAAAAATCCACGTTTGTAAATATATCTTGAAAAAATATTTTTAAAAAATCCACGTTTGTAAATATATCTTGAAAAAATATTTTTAAAAAATCCACGTTTGTAAATATATCTTGAAAAAATATTTTTAAAAAATCCACGTTTGTAAATATATCTTGAAAAATATTTTTAAAAAATCCACGTTTGTAAATATATCTTGAAAAAATATTTTTAAAAAATCCACGTTTGTAAATATATCTTGAAAAAATATTTTTAAAAAATCCACGTTTGTAAATATATCTTGAAAAAATATTTTTAAAAAATCCACGTTTGTAAATATATCTTGAAAAAATATTTTTAAAAAATCCACGTTTGTAAATATATCTTGAAAAATATTTTTAAAAAATCCACGTTTGTAAATATATCTTGAAAAAATATTTTTAAAAAATCCACGTTTGTAAATATATCTTGAAAAAATATTTTTAAAAAATCCACGTTTGTAAATATATCTTGAAAAAATATTTTTAAAAAATCCACGTTTGTAAATATATCTTGAAAAAATATTTTTAAAAAATCCACGTTTGTAAATATATCTTGAAAAAATATTTTTAAAAAATCCACGTTTGTAAATATATCTTGAAAAATATTTTTAAAAAATCCACGTTTGTAAATATATCTTGAAAAAATATTTTTAAAAAATCCACGTTTGTAAATATCTTGAAAAAATATTTTAAAAAATCCACGTTTGTAAATATATCTTGAAAAAATATTTTAAAAAATCCACGTTTGTAAATATATCTTGAAAAAATATTTTTAAAAAATCCACGTTTGTAAATATATCTTGAAAAAATATTTTTAAAAAATCCACATTTGTAAATTCATCTTGAAAAAAATATTTTTTAAAAAAATACACATTTTTAAATACATCTTACAAAAATATTTTTAAAAAATCCTTGTTTATAAATTCATCTTGAAAAAATATTTTTAAAAAATCCACGTTTGTAAATACATCTTGAAAAAATATTTTTAAAAATCCACGTTTGTAAGTACATCTTGAAAAAATATTTTTAAAAAATCCACATTTGTAAATATATCTTGAAAAAAATATTTTTAAAAAATCCACGTTTGTAAATACATCTTGAAAAAATATTTTTAAAAAATCCACCTTCGTAAATACATCTTGAAAAAATATTTTAAAAAATCCACGTTTGTAAATATATCTTGAAAAAATATTTTTAAAAAATCCACGTTTGTAAATATATCTTGAAAAAATATTATTAAAAAATCCACGTTTGTAAATATATCTTGAAAAAATATTTTTAAAAAATCCACGTTTGTAAATATATCTTGAAAAAATATTTTTATAAAATCCAGGTTTGTAAATATATCTTGAAAAATATTTTTAAAAAATCCACGTTTGTAAATACATCTTGAAAAAATATTTTTAAGAAAATCCACGTTTGTAGAAATATCTTGAAAAAATATTTTTTTAAAAATCCACGTTTGTAAATATATCTTGAAAAAATATTTTTAAAAAATCCACGTTTGTAAATATATCTTGAAAAAATATTTTTAAAAAATCCACTTTTGTAAATATATCTTGAAAAAATATTTTTTTAAAAATCCACATTTGTAAATATATCTTGAAAAAATATTTTTTTAAAAATCCACGTTTGTAAATATATCTTGAAAAAATAATTTTTAAAAAATCTACTTTTGTAAATATATCTTGAAAAAAATATTTTTAAAAAATCCACGTTTGTAAATATATCTGGAAAAAATATTTTTAAAAAATCCATGTTGGTGAATAGACCTTAAAAAATATATTTTTTTTTAAAAATCCACGTAGGTTAATAGACCTCGAAAAAATATTTGTAAAAAATCCTTGTTGGAGAATAGACCTTGAAAAAATATTTAAAAAAAATCCCCATTTTTTCTCAGTGCATTATCGAACTTATCCCCCGATTTTTTTATGGCAAGCCTATGGTATGAAAATTATATTTGTGTGGGGCTAAAGGTTTCCTAACTAATTTAAATGAACCCCCACCCTCCTGTCCGCCACCTACCTTCTTCCTTGCAATTCCGATAACATCCTCACCCAGGAGATATGCAGATTATGTGAAGTTGTGATAATGATGATGAGCCTGCTGCTGCTACAGTGTTAAATTTCCCCGCACACAAAAAAAAAAGAGATTAACCAACAGCAGCTACATTTCTGCTGCAGTTTCCACTTGACATGTGCAGTGAGTAGAGCAAGCAAATTGAGGGACCCACACATACGCAACACCCATACATGCATTACAGACGCATGCCGAAGTAATAAACACCAACGACAAATTAACCAAAAAAAAAAATACACACACACACACACATTTGTGTATATGTCAATTTTTTTGCATCATACTCCTCTTTCAGACCCACCGGGTCCAGCTCATGTACTTATTAACCTTTTTCTCCCATCCCACGACCCCCATTCCTCCATACTCTCCCAATATATACTATATATCTGGCAAGTACACATGTATAAGTGCACACAACACATATATGTATGTATCTGTTCTCGCAACGCAAGGACTCGTGCATTCAACCCAAAATAGTGCTACCAACACACATACACTCACCCTCACACACACACTGTGATTCACAAATGCATTTTGTTTTTCCTCTTGTCCATCTACATATATCCCCCAACACCCCACCACCTACATCCAGCTTCGACACATCCATCTCTCTGGCCTTCATTTGTGTGAGCAAAAGAAATTAAAACAACAAAAAAAACACCAAGCATTTTGTGGTTCACAGTTATAGATACACAATTTTCATTTCGTCTGAATACAACCAGGAATTCGAAGGACGAAAACTATTTTTCCAAACTTCGTGTGGCGTTGTTGGCCCGCTGAATGAGTGAAACTATTGCAGTTTGTGATACCTTATCAAAGTTTTGGGTTAATGTTTTTCCAAAAAAAAAAAAAAAAAAAAAATAGAAGAAAGAAAAATATTCCGTTTTTATATTGATTCTATGTTGAACTAGAGATGCTTGTGCTAGATATAGAGTAACGATAAAGAGACGAGGGGTCAGGAGGGAAGGCAGGTCGTAGCTTTTGAAAAATTATGGAATTTTTGGCTCCTTGGAGCTGGAGGAGCTCATATTGTTGCTACATAATGTATCTCTGAACATCTACGTTATTAACTTAGGGGGGGAAATGTATCTATGCTTTTTTGCTAAGACTACAAATGTATCTACATTATCTAGTTAATATAGAATACGTATCTACGTTATATAAATAAGAAGAGAAGGGTCTACAAGTTTACTAGGTAAAGTGAACAAGTTAAAAAGCACTAAGTTCGGCCGGGCCGAACTTTAAATACCCTCCACCATTTGCAACGAATTTGGAAATTTTAAAAAATAAAATCCTTAAAAATTCTGTTAAAATTTTAAAAATACCGAATATAGCCGTCATATTGGGGTCTATACGACGTGGACATACATAGGCATTGTTTGTCATAAGCCATTACCATATTCAAATTGGAAACTTGAAATAAACGGTGAATAATGTAGCTAAAATCATCAAAATATCGTATATAAGGAGGTGCCGTTAAATTGGAGCTGTGCAAAGACCTGGACCAGCATAGACAGTTTTCTGTCACAGGCTGTAGCATCCATTACGAACTTCAAATACCACATTTCAAACAATTTCGGTGGGTATTGTACCTTAAATCTTCAAAATACCGAATATGGGGAGGTACTGATATATGGCGCCTATACGAAGACCTGGACCCGCACAGACAATTTTCTGTCACAGACTGTAGTATTCATTACGAACTTCAAATACCAATTTTCAAACAATTCCGGTGAATAATGTCGCTAAAATCATCAAAATACCGAATATAGGGAGGTACTGATATACGGGGCCTATACGAAGACCTGGACCCGCACAGACAATTTTCTGGCACAGACTGTAGTTCCTATAACGAACTTCAAATACCAAATTTGAAACAATTCGCGTGAATAATGTCGTTAAAATCATCAAAATACCTAATATAGGGAGGTACCGTTATATGGGGGCTATATGAAAACGTGGACCTACATGACCCATTTACGAACTTAACCTGCCTACTGGAAAAATAAACATGTGTGCAAAATTTTAGCCATCTATCTCAATTCATTCGAAAGATAGCGTGATTACAACAGACAGACAGACGGACATCGCTAAATCGACTTAGAATTTTACGCTGATCAAGAATATATATACTTTGTTGGGTCTGACATGAGTATTTCGAGGAGTTACAAACGGAATGACAAAGTTAATATACCCTCCATAGTATGGTGGAGGGTATAAAATGTATCTACATTATCTAGATAATAAAAAATTAGTATCTACGTTATGTAGATAAGAAGAGAAGTGTGTACAAGTTTCCAAGGTAAAGTGAAAAATGTATCTACATAATGTAGATACATTTACAAATGTATCTATGTTAATCAAATAAGTCGGAAATGTTTTCCAGAGTTCCAAAAATGTATCTACGTTAAAAAGATATGATTTAAAATGTATCTACGTTATGTAGATAACATTAACAATTTATCTATATTATCTTGATGAGAAGAAAAATGTACCTAAGTTCTCAAGATAATCTGGGAAATGTATCTACATTAACAAGATACTATCTAAAACGTATCTAGATCACGTAGATAATGTTAAAAATGTATCTACACTATCTAGATAAGTAGAAGAATGAATCTACGTTATATAGATAATCTGGAAAATACATCTACATCATGTAGATAAAATGATGAAAAATGTATCTACAATATCTTGATAGGGTTAAAGGTGTATCTAGGCTAACAAAATACGATTTAAAACGTATCTGCGTTACGTAGATAATGTAAAAATTTAACTAGGCTATCTTGATTAGCTGAAAAATGAATCAGCTTTTATTGATAATCTGGAAAATGCATATACATCATGTATATAAGGAGTTGTATCTATGATATCCAGATAAGATGAAAAATGTATCTACATTAAATAGATAAGATTTAAATTGTATATACGTTGCGTATGGGGTTGGAAAATGCATCTGCTTTATCCAGATACTCTGAAAAATGTATCTGCATCGTGTAGATAAAATGAAAACTGTATCCATTATATCTAATTAAGTTGAAAATGTATCTAGGGTAATAAGATGTAATCTAAAATGTATCTACGTTACGTAGATAGCGTAAAAATGTATCTACGTTATCTAGATGAGTAGGACAATCCATAAAATGTATCTACATCGTGTAAATGAGGTGAAAAATATATCTTTCATGTCTAGATAAGTTGGATTACGTATCTACATTAAAAAGATAAAATTTAAATTGTATCTACGTTGCATAGATAGCGAAAAAAAATGTATCTACGCTATCAAAATGAGTAGGAAAATACATCTGCTTTATCTAAATAATCTGAAAAATGTATCTGCAACGTGTAGATAAGCTCGAAACTGTATCTATGATATTTAACTAAGTTGAAAATGTATTTACGTAAAAAAATATATTATCTGAAATGTATCTACTTTACGTTGATAGGGTAAAAATGTATCTACGCTATCTAGATGAGTAGGAAAATACTTCATCGTTATCTAGATAATCTGTAAAATGTATCTATATCTTGTAAATTAGGTGAAAATATATATCTTTGATGTCTAGATAAGTTGGAATATGTATCTACGTTAAAAAGATAAGATTTAAATTGTATCTACGTTACGGAGATAGCGTAAAGATGTATCTACGCCATCTAAATGAGTAGGAAAATAAATCTGTTATATCTAAATAATCTGAAAAATGTATCTGCATCGTGTAGATAAGAAGAAAACTGTATCTATGGTATATAGAAACTGTATCTATGAATTGGAAAATATATCTACGTTAAAAAGATAAAGTTTAAAATGTATCTGCATTGCGTAGATAGTGTAAAAGCCGTATCTACGATATCTAAGTAAGTATGAAAATACATTTTCGTTATATAGATAATCTGCAAATGCATCTACATCATGTAGATAATATTCAAAATGTATCTATGTTAACAAGAGTGAAAAAATGTATCTATGGTAACTAGATAAGTTAGAAAGTGTATCTACATTATGTAGATAGAATAGAAACTGAGTCTGAGTTATCTCGATATGCATTTGCATCGGGCAGATGAGGTAAAAAATGTATCTATGATATGTAGATAAGTTGAAAAATGTATCTACGCTCACAAGTTATCTAGAAAAGTAGGAAACTGAGTCTGCGTTATTTAGCAAATCTTTAAAATGTATCTGCACCATGTATATATTGTGAAAAAAATTTATCTTTGCTATCTAGATACGATTAAAAATGTATCTACGTTATCTAAATTAGTAGGGAAGCGAATCTGTATTATCTAGACAATCTGAAAAATATATCTACACCATGTAGATTACATTATCTTAAGTGTATCTTTATTATCCAAACTACTCCATACAATTGATTTGTATAAAAGAGATAAAATGGAAAATGTATCTACATTATCAAAATCACTCAGATAATGTATCTACATTATCCAAATCACTCAGATAATGTATCTACATTATCCAAATCACACAGATAATGTATCTACATTACCCAATGACATGGATAATGTATCTACATTACCAAATCACTCAGATAATGTATCTACATTAACCAAGTGACATGGATAATGTATCTACATTATCCCGATGACTTGATTAATGTATCGACATTATCCAAATCACTCAGATAATGTATCTACATTATCCAAGTGACATGGATAATGTATCTACATTATCCAAATTACATTGATAATGTATCTACATTATCCAAATCACTCAGATAATGTATCTACATCATTCAAATCACTCAGATAATGTATCTACATTACCCAATGACATGGATAATGTATCTACATTATCCAGATCACTCAGATAATGTATCTACATTATCCAAATGTCATGGAAAATGTATCTACATTATCCCGATGACATGATTAATGTATCGACATTATCCAAATCACTCAGATAATGTATCTACATTATCCAAGTGACATGGATAATGTATCTACATTATCCAAATTACATAAATAATGTATTTACATTACCCAAATCACTCAGATAATGTATCTACATTATCCAAATCACACAGATAATGTATCTACATTACCCAATGACATGGATAATGTATCTACATTATCCAAATCACTCAGATAATGTATCTACATTATCCAAATGTCATGTAAAATGTATCTACATTATCCCAATGACTTGATTAATGTAACGACATTATCCAAATCACTCAGATAATGTATCTACATTATCCAAGTGACATGGATAATGTATCTACATTGTCCAAATGTGATGGATAATGTATCTACATTATCAATATTGCGTGGATAATGCATCTACATCATCCAAATCACTCAGATAATGTATCTACATTATCCCGATGACTTGATTAATGTATCTAAATTATTAAAATCACTCATATAATGTATCTACATTATTCAAATGACATGGATAATGTATCTACATTATCCCGATGACTTGATTAATGTATCTAAATTATTAAAATCACTCAGATAATGTGTCTACATTATCCCGATGACTTGATTAATGTATCGACATTATCCAAATCACTCAGATAACGTATCTACATTATCCCGATGACTTGATTAATGTATCTGCATTATCCAAATCATTCAGATAATGAATCTACATTATCCAAATTACATAGATAATTAATCTACATTATCCAAATCACTCAAATAATGTATCTACATTATCCAAATCGCTCAGATAATGTATCTACATAATCCAAATGGCATCGATAATGTATCTAAACTATCCAAACAACTTGATAAATGTATCTACATAAGTCAAGATACTTGAGTAATATACATACCTCATCCAAATTATCTGGATAATGTATCTATATCATCCAAACTTTTCATATCGTGTGTCTACATTATTTAAACTACATTCAGGATTTATCTTCAATATCCTTCTTTATCCAAACTACGCAGATAATGCATTCAGATTATCAAAACTGCTGGGATAATACATCTACATTACCCAAACTTCCTGCATGAAGTGCATTTAAAACCTTAGCTATGAAGATACTGTATCTACACCATCCAAGCTGCATGGATTATGTATCTAAACTGTACACATTACGAAGATAATGTATCTACATTATCTAAATTGGGTAGATAATGCATCTACATTATCCCAAGAAAGTTGCAATGTATCTTATTTTACCTCAACATTGTATCTGATCTATATCGCTTCCAACTTCTTTGCGAATCCTGGCGTATGCCATTTTACAACTCATTTTCCCTTTACCGACTAGAAAATCCCCATCCTCATCTCTGGCTTTGTTTATTTTGCATTTTGCTAAGTTTATTTTCCCCTCTTTTGTTTTGGTTGTTATCATTCAAAGTTTTCTGTTGTTGTTTATTGTTTTCTTTTTATTTTTGCCATACGTTTTGTTTTGAAAATATTCGCCGTCGTGGTTGCTGTTTTTCCGTTGTTGTTGTTGTTGTGAGCGCTTTTGGATTTTTATTTATTCTTGTTTTTGAAGTTTTAGCTATATTTTTACTTTGACTTTCATTCAAGACATACATTCCATGGCATGGCAAGCCGGCACAAAACGCAGCCACTACTCTGCCGCACTCCTCCCCTCCTCTTGGCTCTGTGTGTCTGGTATCCCGACATTTGTGCAGCATTGACTGGCATTTGCCGGTTCATAGGAATTGTGGCGCAAAATGTATCCCCAAAACACAACACAAATTCTGTCCGTCTCTCTGGCTGTAGGTGTGCCTGCGAGTATGGCGCTGTTTTTCCATAACGCCATGTGATACCCCGTGTCGAGGGAAAATATTACAACAAAACAAATGTTCAGGGTGCAAGGGGGAAGAAGGGGAAGGGGAGTTGTTGCAAAACCGTGTTGTATAGAAAGCATGACAACGTTATAACAAAAGAAAAACAACAACTCGGAGATACACATACAATAATACCCTTTACACCCATACACGGCCATAGTAGAATAATATTCTAATAAATATTATGAAGAATCACTCAAAAAAAAGAAAACAACAATACCGGCAGCATTTCTTTGTGGAAAAAAAGAAAAACACAACATTTCCCGCCAAAAACTGTTACTCAACTTAAAGTTCGCCCCTTTCGTTCATTCGTTCGTTCGTTTGGGTAGTGAAGGAGTTTACTGAAACTTGGCGTTTTTCCGGTTTTCTATGTCAGGCGGGATTTTGTTCATTTTTATTTCTGCTGCTACTTCTTTGGAAGGGAAAGGGCTTCTTGGTTGCCTCTTCTTGGAAGCATTTATTTGGTTAAATGCCTTTAAGCAGTTCACTAGTCCAAATTAAGTTTTATGGGTTAGGAGAAAATTGCTGTTAAAATTTTACAGATAATTTGGAGTATAACCTGGGGGGAAGGGGATGGATGCTACAAATAGCATGGTATTTTGAGGATAATTTTGAGGAAGAATGGGGAACTGGGGAACGTCAAAAGAAATGTAAATAACGAATAAGATTCACGGATATGTGAGATTTTCCTAGACTTATAGAGATTTAAATACTCTACAAACAATGGCGCCCAATGTGGGGCAATGAATTTGAAGTCCATATTCAAATTTGGTTTCACTTGCAGAGATAGAAACAAGTAAAAAAACTGTAAGTTCGGATGGGCCGGTACAAATTTGGCAATTTTTAAAAAAATAAAATCCGTTTAAAATTCTTTTAAAAATTTAAAAATACCGGAAAACGTTCTGTCATAGGCTGTAGTATCCATTACGAATTTCAAATATAAAATTTGAAATCATTCCTGAAAATAATGTCTCTAAAATCATCAGAATACCCAATATCGGGAGGAACCGTTATATGGGGGCTATACGAAGACGCGGATCTACATGACTCATTTTCAGCCTTAGGCTGTAGTATCCATCAAATACCAAATTTGAAATAGTTCCGGTAAATAATGTCTCTAAAATCATCAAAATACTGAAAATCGGGAGGTACCGCTATATGGGGGCTATACGAAGACTTGGACCTGCACGGACAATTTTCTGTCACAAGCTGGAGTATCCATTACGAACTTCAAATACCAAATTTGAAACAATTCCGGTGAATACTGTCGCTAATATCATCAAAATACCAAATATCGGGAGGTACCGTTATATGGGGGCTGGGACGTAGACCTGCACAGACAATTTTCTGTCTTAGGCTGTATTATCCATTACGAACTTCAGATACAAAATTTTAAACAATTCCGGTGAAAATTGTCGCTAGAATCATCAAAATACCGAATATCGGGAGGTACCGTTATATGGGGGCTATACGAAGACGTGGACCTGCACAGACAGTTTTCTGTCTTAGGCTGTAGTATCCATTAAGAATTGTAAACACCAAATTTGGAACAATTCCGGATGGGTGTGAAGATAAATTGGAAAGTTAAATTGGATGTTAACAGACACAGTTACTTAACAGAGCTCTGTTAAGGACTTAACAGAGCTTTGTTAAAGACTGAGTAAAAAAGAAAATTTTGAAAAATATAATTATTTGTTAATTATTATATTAAAATTTATTACTTCGGTAATAAAATAGGTTCAATACAAATTGAAAAAATACTATGCAGCCCCAACTATAGAACAAACCGTTTCAGACACCCAAATTGGGTCATATTTTTATTATGATATAAAAAAACGGAATGGATCACTATGCAAAGCCTATAAAACCTGCGCGGATCAAACTAGGCTTAAATGAAAGGTCTCTCCGAGCACTTTCAGCCCATATATAGGTTATAGTCCAAAACCGTTTCAGAGACCCAAATTGGACCCATCCTTAATAATAATAAGTTCCTAACAGATTGAACCACTGTGCAAAGCCTATAAAACCTGCGCGGATCAAACTAGGCTTAAATGAAAGGTCTCTCCGAGCACTTTCAGCCCATATATAGGTTATAGTCCAGAACCGTTTCAGAGACCCAAATTGGACCCATCCATAATAATAATAAGGTCCTAACAGATTGAACCACTGTGCAAAGCCTATAAAACCTGCGCGTATCGAACTAGGCTTAAATGAAAGGTCTCTCCGAGCACTTTCAGCCCATATATAGGTTATAGTCCAAAACCGTTTCAGAGACCCAAATTGGACCCATCCTTAATAATAATAAGGTCCTAACAGATTGAACCACTGTGCAAAGCCTATAAAACCTGCGCGGATCAAACTAGGCTTAAATGAAAGGTCTCTCCGAGCACTTTCAGCCCATATATAGGTTATAGTCAAAAACCGTTTCAGAGACCCAAATTGGACCCATCCTTAATAATAATAAGGTCCTAACAGATTGAACCACTGTGCAAAGCCTATAAAACCTGCGCGGATCAAACTAGGCTTAAATGAAAGGTCTCTCCGAGTACTTTCAGCCCATATATAGGTTATAGTCCAAAACCGTTTCAGAGACCCAAATTGGACCCATCCTTAATAATAAAAAGGTCCTAACAGATTGAACCACTGTGCAAAGCCTATAAAACCTGCGCGGATCAAACTAGGCTTAAATGAAAGGTCTCTCCGAGCACTTTCAGCCCATATATAGGTTATAGTCCAAAACCGTTTCAGAGACCCAAATTGGACCCATCCTTAATAATAATAAGGTCCTAACAGATTGAACCACTGTGCAAAGCCTATAAAACCTGCGCGGATCAAACTAGGCTTAAATGAAAGGTCTCTCCGAGCACTTTCAGCCCATATATAGGTTATAGTCCAAACCGTTTCAGAGACCCAAATTGGACCCATCCATAATAATAATAAGGTCCTAACAGATTGAACCACTGTGCAAAGCCTATAAAACCTGCGCGGATCAAACTAGGCTTAAATGAAAGGTCTCTCCGAGCACTTTCAGCCCATATATAGGTTATAGTCCAAAACCGTTTCAGAGACCCAAATTGGACCCATCCTTAATAATAATAAGGTCCTCACAGATTGAACCACTGTGCAAAGCCTATAAAACCTGCGCGGATCAAACTAGGCTTAAATGAAAGGTCTCTCCGAGCACTTTCAGCCCATATATAGGTTATAGTCCAAAACCGTTTCAGAGACCCAAATTGGACCCATCCATAATAATAATAAGGTCCTAACAGATTGAACCACTGTGCAAAGCCTATAAAACCTGCGCGGATCAAACTAGGCTTAAATGAAAGGTCTCTCCGAGCACTTTCAGCCCATATATAGGTTATAGTCCAAAACCGTTTCAGAGACCCAAATTGGACCCATCCTTAATAATAATAAGGTCCTAACAGATTGAACCACTGTGCAAAGCCTATAAAACCTGCGCGGATCAAACTAGGCTTAAATGAAAGGTCTCTCCGAGCACTTTCAGCCCATATATAGGTTATAGTCAAAAACCGTTTCAGAGACCCAAATTGGACCCATCCTTAATAATAATAAGGTCCTAACAGATTGAACCACTGTGCAAAGCCTATAAAACCTGCGCGGATCAAACTAGGCTTAAATGAAAGGTCTCTCCGAGCACTTTCAGCCCATATATAGGTTATAGTCCAAAACCGTTTCAGAGACCCAAATTGGACCCATCCAGATAATAAGAAGGTCCTAACAGATTGAACCACTGCGCAAAGCCTATAAAACCTGCGCGGATCAAACTAGGCTTAAATGAAAGGTCTCTCCGAGCACTTTCAGCCCATATATAGGTTATTGTCCAAAACCGTTTCAGAGACCCAAATTGGACCCATCCTTAATAATAATAAGGTCCTAACAGATTGAACCACTGTGCAAAGCCTATAAAACCTGCGCGGATCAAACTAGGCTTAAATGAAAGGTCTCTCCGAGCACTTTCAGCCCATATATAGGTTATAGTCCAAAACCGTTTCAGAGACCCAAATTGGACCCATCCTTAATAATAAGAAGGTCCTAACAGATTGAACCACTGTGCAAAGCCTATAAAACCTGCGCGGATCAAACTAGGCTTAAATGAAAGGTCTCTCCGAGCACTTTCAGCCCATATATAGGTTATAGTCCAAAACCGTTTCAGAGACCCAAATTGGACCCATCCTTAATAATAATAAGTTCCTAACAGATTGAACCACTGTGCAAAGCCTATAAAACCTGCGCGGATCAAACTAGGCTTAAATGAAAGGTCTCTCCGAGCACTTTCAGCCCATATATAGGTTATAGTCCAAAACCGTTTCAGAGACCCAAATTGGACCCATCCTTAATAATAATAAGGTCCTAACAGATTGAACCACTGTGCAAAGCCTATAAAACCTGCGCGGATCAAACTAGGCTTAAATGAAAGGTCTCTCCGAGCACTTTCAGCCCATATATAGGTTATAGTCCAAAACCGTTTCAGAGACCCAAATTGGACCCATCCATAATAATAATAAGGTCCTAACAGATTGAACCACTGTGCAAAGCCTATAAAACCTGCGCGTATCAAGCTAGGCTTAAATGAAAGGTCTCTCCGAGCACTTTCAGCCCATATATAGGTTATAGTCCAAAACCGTTTCAGAGACCCAAATTGGACCCATCCTTAATAATAATAAGGTCCTCACAGATTGAACCACTGTGCAAAGCCTATAAAACCTGCGCGGATCAAACTAGGCTTAAATGAAAGGTCTCTCCGAGCACTTTCAGCCCATATATAGGTTATAGTCCAAAACCGTTTCAGAGACCCAAATTGGACCCATCCAGATAATAAGAAGGTCCTAACAGATTGAACCACTGTGCAAAGCCTATAAAACCTGCGCGGATCAAACTAGGCTTCAATGAAAGGTCTCTCCGAGCACTTTCAGCCCATATATAGGTTATAGTCCAAAACCGTTTCAGAGACCCAAATTGAACCCATCCTTAATAATAATAAGGTCCTAACAGATTGAACCACTGTGCAAAGCCTATAAAACCTGCGCGGATCAAACTAGGCTTAAATGAAAGGTCTCTCCGAGCACTTTCAGCCCATATATAGGTTATAGTCAAAAACCGTTTCAGAGACCCAAATTGGACCCATCCTTAATAATAATAAGGTCCTAACAGATTGAACCACTGTGCAAAGCCTATAAAACCTGCGCGGATCAAACTAGGCTTAAATGAAAGGTCTCTCCGAGCACTTTCAGCCCATATATAGGTTATAGTCCAAAACCGTTTCAGAGACCCAAATTGGACCCATCCTTAATAATAATAAGGTCCTCACAGATTGAACCACTGTGCAAAGCCTATAAAACCTGCGCGGATCAAACTAGGCTTAAATGAAAGGTCTCTCCGAGCACTTTCAGCCCATATATAGGTTATAGTCCAAAACCGTTTCAGAGACCCAAATTGGACCCATCCATAATAATAATAAGGTCCTAACAGATTGAACCACTGTGCAAAGCCTATAAAACCTGCGCGGATCAAACTAGGCTTAAATGAAAGGTCTCTCCGAGCACTTTCAGCCCATATATAGGTTATAGTCAAAAACCGTTTCAGAGACCCAAATTGGACCCATCCTTAATAATAATAAGGTCCTAACAGATTGAACCACTGTGCAAAGCCTATAAAACCTGCGCGGATCAAACTAGGCTTAAATGAAAGGTCTCTCCGAGCACTTTCAGCCCATATATAGGTTATAGTCCAAAACCGTTTCAGAGACCCAAATTGAACCCATCCTTAATAATAATAAGGTCCTAACAGATTGAACCACTGTGCAAAGCCTATAAAACCTGCGCGGATCAAACTAGGCTTAAATGAAAGGTCTCTCCGAGCACTTTCAGCCCATATATAGGTTATAGTCAAAAACCGTTTCAGAGACCCAAATTGGACCCATCCTTAATAATAATAAGGTCCTAACAGATTGAACCACTGTGCAAAGCCTATAAAACCTGCGCGGATCAAACTAGGCTTAAATGAAAGGTCTCTCCGAGCACTTTCAGCCCATATATAGGTTATAGTCCAAAACCGTTTCAGAGACCCAAATTGGACCCATCCTTAATAATAATAAGGTCCTCACAGATTGAACCACTGTGCAAAGCCTATAAAACCTGCGCGGATCAAACTAGGCTTAAATGAAAGGTCTCTCCGAGCACTTTCAGCCCATATATAGGTTATAGTCCAAAACCGTTTCAGAGACCCAAATTGGACCCATCCATAATAATAATAAGGTCCTAACAGATTGAACCACTGTGCAAAGCCTATAAAACCTGCGCGGATCAAACTAGGCTTAAATGAAAGGTCTCTCCGAGCACTTTCAGCCCATATATAGGTTATAGTCAAAAACCGTTTCAGAGACCCAAATTGGACCCATCCTTAATAATAATAAGGTCCTAACAGATTGAACCACTGTGCAAAGCCTATAAAACCTGCGCGGATCAAACTAGGCTTAAATGAAAGGTCTCTCCGAGCACTTTCAGCCCATATATAGGTTATAGTCAAAAACCGTTTCAGAGACCCAAATTGGACCCATCCTTAATAATAATAAGGTCCTCACAGATTGAACCACTGTGCAAAGCCTATAAAACCTGCGCGGATCAAACTAGGCTTAAATGAAAGGTCTCTCCGAGCACTTTCAGCCCATATATAGGTTATAGTCCAAAACCGTTTCAGAGACCCAAATTGGACCCATCCAGATAATAAGAAGGTCCTAACAGATTGAACCACTGTGCAAAGCCTATAAAACCTGCGCGGATCAAACTAGGCTTCAATGAAAGGTCTCTCCGAGCACTTTCAGCCCATATATAGGTTATAGTCCAAAACCGTTTCAGAGACCCAAATTGAACCCATCCTTAATAATAATAAGGTCCTAACAGATTGAACCACTGTGCAAAGCCTATAAAACCTGCGCGGATCAAACTAGGCTTAAATGAAAGGTCTCTCCGAGCACTTTCAGCCCATATATAGGTTATAGTCAAAAACCGTTTCAGAGACCCAAATTGGACCCATCCTTAATAATAATAAGGTCCTAACAGATTGAACCACTGTGCAAAGCCTATAAAACCTGCGCGTATCAAGCTAGGCTTAAATGAAAGGTCTCTCCGAGCACTTTCAGCCCATATATAGGTTATAGTCCAAAACCGTTTCAGAGACCCAAATTGGACCCATCCTTAATAATAATAAGGTCCTCACAGATTGAACCACTGTGCAAAGCCTATAAAACCTGCGCGGATCAAACTAGGCTTAAATGAAAGGTCTCTCCGAGCACTTTCAGCCCATATATAGGTTATAGTCCAAAACCGTTTCAGAGACCCAAATTGGACCCATCCATAATAATAATAAGGTCCTAACAGATTGAACCACTGTGCAAAGCCTATAAAACCTGCGCGGATCAAACTAGGCTTAAATGAAAGGTCTCTCCGAGCACTTTCAGCCCATATATAGGTTATAGTCCAAAACCGTTTCAGAGACCCAAATTGGACCCATCCTTAATAATAATAAGGTCCTAACAGATTGAACCACTGTGCAAAGCCTATAAAACCTGCGCGGATCAAACTAGGCTTAAATGAAAGGTCTCTCCGAGCACTTTCAGCCCATATATAGGTTATAGTCAAAAACCGTTTCAGAGACCCAAATTGGACCCATCCTTAATAATAATAAGGTCCTAACAGATTGAACCACTGTGCAAAGCCTATAAAACCTGCGCGGATCAAACTAGGCTTAAATGAAAGGTCTCTCCGAGCACTTTCAGCCCATATATAGGTTATAGTCCAAAACCGTTTCAGAGACCCAAATTGGACCCATCCAGATAATAAGAAGGTCCTAACAGATTGAACCACTGCGCAAAGCCTATAAAACCTGCGCGGATCAAACTAGGCTTAAATGAAAGGTCTCTCCGAGCACTTTCAGCCCATATATAGGTTATTGTCCAAAACCGTTTCAGAGACCCAAATTGGACCCATCCTTAATAATAATAAGGTCCTAACAGATTGAACCACTGTGCAAAGCCTATAAAACCTGCGCGGATCAAACTAGGCTTAAATGAAAGGTCTCTCCGAGCACTTTCAGCCCATATATAGGTTATAGTCCAAAACCGTTTCAGAGACCCAAATTGGACCCATCCTTAATAATAAGAAGGTCCTAACAGATTTAACCACTGTGCAAAGCCTATAAAACCTGCGCGGATCAAACTAGGCTTAAATGAAAGGTCTCTCCGAGCACTTTCAGCCCATATATAGGTTATAGTCCAAAACCGTTTCAGAGACCCAAATTGGACCCATCCTTAATAATAATAAGTTCCTAACAGATTGAACCACTGTGCAAAGCCTATAAAACCTGCGCGGATCAAACTAGGCTTAAATGAAAGGTCTCTCCGAGCACTTTCAGCCCATATATAGGTTATAGTCCAAAACCGTTTCAGAGACCCAAATTGGACCCATCCTTAATAATAATAAGGTCCTAACAGATTGAACCACTGTGCAAAGCCTATAAACCTGCGCGGATCAAACTAGGCTTAAATGAAAGGTCTCTCCGAGCACTTTCAGCCCATATATAGGTTATAGTCCAAAACCGTTTCAGAGACCCAAATTGGACCCATCCATAATAATAATAAGGTCCTAACAGATTGAACCACTGTGCAAAGCCTATAAAACCTGCGCGTATCAAGCTAGGCTTAAATGAAAGGTCTCTCCGAGCACTTTCAGCCCATATATAGGTTATAGTCCAAAACCGTTTCAGAGACCCAAATTGGACCCATCCTTAATAATAATAAGGTCCTCACAGATTGAACCACTGTGCAAAGCCTATAAAACCTGCGCGGATCAAACTAGGCTTAAATGAAAGGTCTCTCCGAGCACTTTCAGCCCATATATAGGTTATAGTCCAAAACCGTTTCAGAGACCCAAATTGGACCCATCCAGATAATAAGAAGGTCCTAACAGATTGAACCACTGTGCAAAGCCTATAAAACCTGCGCGGATCAAACTAGGCTTCAATGAAAGGTCTCTCCGAGCACTTTCAGCCCATATATAGGTTATAGTCCAAAACCGTTTCAGAGACCCAAATTGAACCCATCCTTAATAATAATAAGGTCCTAACAGATTGAACCACTGTGCAAAGCCTATAAAACCTGCGCGGATCAAACTAGGCTTAAATGAAAGGTCTCTCCGAGCACTTTCAGCCCATATATAGGTTATAGTCAAAAACCGTTTCAGAGACCCAAATTGGACCCATCCTTAATAATAATAAGGTCCTAACAGATTGAACCACTGTGCAAAGCCTATAAAACCTGCGCGGATCAAACTAGGCTTAAATGAAAGGTCTCTCCGAGCACTTTCAGCCCATATATAGGTTATAGTCCAAAACCGTTTCAGAGACCCAAATTGGACCCATCCTTAATAATAATAAGGTCCTCACAGATTGAACCACTGTGCAAAGCCTATAAAACCTGCGCGGATCAAACTAGGCTTAAATGAAAGGTCTCTCCGAGCACTTTCAGCCCATATATAGGTTATAGTCCAAAACCGTTTCAGAGACCCAAATTGGACCCATCCATAATAATAATAAGGTCCTAACAGATTGAACCACTGTGCAAAGCCTATAAAACCTGCGCGGATCAAACTAGGCTTAAATGAAAGGTCTCTCCGAGCACTTTCAGCCCATATATAGGTTATAGTCAAAAACCGTTTCAGAGACCCAAATTGGACCCATCCTTAATAATAATAAGGTCCTAACAGATTGAACCACTGTGCAAAGCCTATAAAACCTGCGCGGATCAAACTAGGCTTAAATGAAAGGTCTCTCCGAGCACTTTCAGCCCATATATAGGTTATAGTCCAAAACCGTTTCAGAGACCCAAATTGGATTGGATGGGTCCAATTTGGGTCTCTGAAACGGTTTTGGACTATAACCTATATATGGGCTGAAAGTGCTCGGAGAGACCTTTCATTTAAGCCTAGTTTGATCCGCGCAGGTTTTATAGGCTTTGCACAGTGGTTCAATCTGTTAGGACCTTATTATTATTAAGGATGGGTCCAATTTGGGTCTCTGAAACGGTTTTGGACTATAACCTATATATGGGCTGAAAGTGCTCGGAGAGACCTTTCATTTAAGCCTAGTTTGATCCGCGCAGGTTTATAGGCTTTGCGCAGTGGTTCAATCTGTTAGGACCTTCTTATTATCTGGATGGGTCCAATTTGGGTCTCTGAAACGGTTTTGGATTATAACCTATATATGGGCTGAAAGTGCTCGGAGAGACCTTTCATTTAAGCCTAGTTTGATCCGCGCAGGTTTTATAGGCTTTGCACAGTGGTTCCATCTGTTAGGACCTTATTATTAATAAGGATGGGTCCAATTTGGGTCTCTGAAACGGTTTTGGACTATAACCTATATATGGGCTGAAAGTGCTCGGAGAGACCTTTCATTTAAGCCTAGTTTGATCCGCGCAGGTTTTATAGGCTTTGCACAGTGGTTCAATCTGTTAGGACCTTATTATTATTAAGGATGGGTCCAATTTGGGTCTCTGAAACGGTTTTGGACTATAACCTATATATGGGCTGAAAGTGCTCGGAGAGACCTTTCATTTAAGCCTAGTTTGATCCGCGCAGGTTTTATAGGCTTTGCGCAGTGGTTCAATCTGTTAGGACCTTCTTATTATCTGGATGGGTCCAATTTGGGTCTCTGAAACGGTTTTGGATTATAACCTATATATGGGCTGAAAGTGCTCGGAGAGACCTTTCATTTAAGCCTAGTTTGATCCGCGCAGGTTTTATAGGCTTTGCACAGTGGTTCCATCTGTTAGGACCTTATTATTAATAAGGATGGGTCCAATGTGGGTCTCTGAAACGGTTTTGGACTATAACCTATATATGGGCTGAAAGTGCTCGGAGAGACCTTTCATTTAATCCTAGTTTGATCCGCCCAGGTTTTATAGGCTTTGCACAGTGGTTCAATCTGTTAGGACCTTCTTATTATCTGGATGGGTCCAATTTGGGTCTCTGAAACGGTTTTGGACTATAACCTATATATGGGCTGAAAGTGCTCGGAGAGACCTTTCATTTAAGCCTAGTTTGATCCGCGCAGGTTTTATAGGCTTTGCACATTGGTTCAATCTGTTAGGACCTTATTATTATTAAGGATGGGTCCAATTTGGGTCTCTGAAACGGTTTTGGACTATAACCTATATATGGGCTGAAAGTGCACGGAGAGACCTTTCATTTAAGCCTAGTTTGATCCGCGCAGGTTTTATAGGCTTTGCACAGTGGTTCAATCTGTGAGGACCTTATTATTATTAAGGATGGGTCCAATTTGGGTCTCTGAAACGGTTTTGGACTATAACCTATATGGGCTGAAAGTGCTCAGAGAGACCTTTCATTGAAGCCTAGTTTGATCCGCGCAGGTTTTATAGGCTTTGCACAGTGGTTCAATCTGTTAGGACCTTCTTATTATCTGGATGGGTCCAATTTGGGTCTCTGAAACGGTTTTGGACTATAACCTATATATGGGCTGAAAGTGCTCGGAGAGACCTTTCATTTAAGCCTAGTTTGATCCGCGCAGGTTTTATAGGCTTTGCACAGTGGTTCAATCTGTTAGGACCTTATTATTATTAAGGATGGGTCCAATTTGGGTCTCTGAAACGGTTTTGGACTATAACCTATATATGGGCTGAAAGTGCTCGGAGAGACCTTTCATTTAAGCCTAGTTTGATCCGCGCAGGTTTTATAGGCTTTGCACAGTGGTTCAATCTGTTAGGAACTTATTATTATTAAGGATGGGTCCAATTTGGGTCTCTGAAACGGTTTTGGACTATAACCTATATATGGGCTGAAAGTGCTCGGAGAGACCTTTCATTTAAGCCTAGTTTGATCCGCGCAGGTTTTATAGGCTTTGCGCAGTGGTTCAATCTGTTAGGACCTTCTTATTATCTGGATGGGTCCAATTTGGGTCTCTGAAACGGTTTTGGATTATAACCTATATATGGGCTGAAAGTGCTCGGAGAGACCTTTCATTTAAGCCTAGTTTGATCCGCGCAGGTTTTATAGGCTTTGCACAGTGGTTCCATCTGTTAGGACCTTATTATTAATAAGGATGGGTCCAATTTGGGTCTCTGAAACGGTTTTGGACTATAACCTATATATGGGCTGAAAGTGCTCGGAGAGACCTTTCATTTAAGCCTAGTTTGATCCGCGCAGGTTTTATAGGCTTTGCACATTGGTTCAATCTGTTAGGACCTTATTATTATTAAGGATGGGTCCAATTTGGGTCTCTGAAACGGTTTTGGACTATAACCTATATATGGGCTGAAAGTGCTCGGAGAGACCTTTCATTTAAGCCTAGTTTGATCCGCGCAGGTTTTATAGGCTTTGCACATTGGTTCAATCTGTTAGGACCTTATTATTATTAAGGATGGGTCCAATTTGGGTCTCTGAAACGGTTTTGGACTATAACCTATATATGGGCTGAAAGTGCTCGGAGAGACCTTTCATTTAAGCCTAGTTTGATCCGCGCAGGTTTTATAGGCTTTGCACATTGGTTCAATCTGTTAGGACCTTATTATTATTAAGGATGGGTCCAATTTGGGTCTCTGAAACGGTTTTGGACTATAACCTATATATGGGCTGAAAGTGCTCGGAGAGACCTTTCATTTAAGCCTAGTTTGATCCGCGCAGGTTTTATAGGCTTTGCACAGTGGTTCAATCTGTTAGGACCTTATTATTATTAAGGATGGGTCCAATTTGGGTCTCTGAAACGGTTTTGGACTATAACCTTATATGGGCTGAAAGTGCTCGGAGAGACCTTTCATTTAAGCCTAGTTTGATCCGCGCAGGTTTTATAGGCTTTGCGCAGTGGTTCAATCTGTTAGGACCTTCTTATTATCTGGATGGGTCCAATTTGGGTCTCTGAAACGGTTTTGGATTATAACCTATATATGGGCTGAAAGTGCTCGGAGAGACCTTTCATTTAAGCCTAGTTTGATCCGCGCAGGTTTTATAGGCTTTGCACAGTGGTTCCATCTGTTAGGACCTTATTATTAATAAGGATGGGTCCAATTTGGGTCTCTGAAACGGTTTTGGACTATAACCTATATATGGGCTGAAAGTGCTCGGAGAGACCTTTCATTTAAGCCTAGTTTGATCCGCGCAGGTTTTATAGGCTTTGCACAGTGGTTCAATCTGTTAGGACCTTCTTATTATCTGGATGGGTCCAATTTGGGTCTCTGAAACGGTTTTGGACTATAACCTATATATGGGCTGAAAGTGCTCGGAGAGACCTTTCATTTAAGCCTAGTTTGATCCGCGCAGGTTTTATAGGCTTTGCACATTGGTTCAATCTGTTAGGACCTTATTATTATTAAGGATGGGTCCAATTTGGGTCTCTGAAACGGTTTTGGACTATAACCTATATATGAGCTGAAAGTGCTCGGAGAGACCTTTCATTTAAGCCTAGTTTGATCCGCGCAGGTTTTATAGGCTTTGCACAGTGGTCCATTCCGTTTTTTTACATCATAATAAAGATATGAGCCAATTCGGATGTCTGAAACGGTTTGTTCTATAGTTGGGGCTGCATAGTATTTTTTCAATTTGTATTGAACCTATTTTATTACCGAAGTAATAAATTTTAATATAATAATTAACAAATAATAATATTTTTCAAAATTTTCTTTTTTACTCAGTCTTTAACAAAGCTCTGTTAAGTCCTTAACAGAGCTCTGTTAAGTAACTGTGTCTGTTAACATCCAATTTAACTTTCCAATTTATCTTCACACCCATCAATTCCGGTGAATAATGTCGCTAAAATCACCAAAATACCGAATATGGGTAGGTACCATTGTATGGGCGGCTATACCCAAACGTCGACCTACATGACCCACATAGACATAATAAATATTTGAGTAAAATTCTGTCAACCTACTTTCTTTCGATTGTAAGCTACAGTGATTTTCACAGACGGATAGGCGGATAGACGGTCGGACATCTCTAAATCGACATAGAATTTTATGCTGATCAAGAATATATTTACTTTGTGGGTTCTAAATATATATTCTTCTGTATCCTTCGAGGTATTACAAATGGAATTACAAACTTAATACACCCTCCATAGTATGGTGGAGGGCATGGAAATCTTTCCAATTTGGGCTGATATTGCATATATGGTGGACAATAACCGTATAATCGGATGAAGATATATATCGAAGGTATTCACAAATCTGAACCGATCTCGATAAAATTTGGTAGAGTTATTTCTGAGCTATATCTGATATCGGGTATCAAACATGCTTGTTGTGGAGTGCATATTACGCATGTGAGGGATTTAAAACCCTAAATCGGATAAAAATATATATATATATAAATTATGGCTATATCTGAACCGATTTTCACCAAAATTTGAAGTAATTTCTTCTGGGCTAAATTGCGTCGGAAGTGCCAAAATTCAGGTCATTAGGGCTGATGTTAGCCAGTTGGTTCACAATAACCCTGAAATCGGATAAAGATATATATTTGGGAGCTTTTGCTATATTTGAACCAATTTTCACAAAATTTCCGACACTTATTTCTGAGCTGTATCTGATGTCTTGTACATAAGAGCATGTGAGGGACTTAAAACCCCCGAAATCGGATGAAACGTATATATGGGAACTATAGCTATATCTGAACCGATTTTCACCAAATTCGATGTACTTGCTTCTAGACTGAATTCGGTGGGATGTACTAAAATACAGGTCATTTGGACTTATATTGGTCATTTGCTGCACTATTTACCGAAAGTCTTTTAAAGATATATATGGAAGCTATATCCAAATCTGAGCCGATCGTGACAAAATTTTAGGCACTTATTTCTGAGCCAAATATCATTCTTGTGGAGTGCATGTGAGGGACTGAAACCCGCGAAATCGGATGAAACATGTATATGAAAGTTATTTCTATATCGGAAGCGATTTTCAGCAATTTTGATTTACTTGCTTCTAGACTGAATTGGATCAGATGTACGTAAATTTAGGTTATTTGGACCGATATAGTTCATTTGGTGCACAATTAACCTAAAATCGGTTAAAGATATATATGAGAGCTAAATCTAAATTTCAACGGATTCTCACCAATTTCAATAGGGTTCATCATGGGGCTAAACAAATATTATCTGGAAAATTTCATCTCAATTGGATAATAAATGTGACCTGCATTTTGTTCACAAAAATACATGAACAGACGGAGAGACGGACTGACATGCATAAATCGACTCAGAAAGTTATATGAAGATCCTCAAAAGTACAGGGTATAAAAAGGCTACTTAGTGATAATTTCCTTCCTCAAGTGCTCCAGTCTATTCTTTCTCAAATATACCATATTCTGCATATTTGAGGAACGAGGTGAAGCTCTTGAAGAAGTAAATTCTCACTATGTCGCCTTTTTCACGTTACACATGTAATGCCTTAAATAAAGTTTTGTAAGTTCAACTGCACGATATGTGACAAATCATCAAATGGCGCCCAACGTTATTGAATTAATATAATATATATAATAAAAAGGCGACATAGTGAGAATTTACTTCTTCAAGAGCTTCACCTCACCACCTTTATATATCTTTAAAAGACTTTCGGTAAATAGTGCAGCAAATGACCAATATAAGTCCAAATGACCTGTATTTTAGTACATCCCACCGAATTCAGTCTAGAAGCAAGTACATCGAATTTGGTGAAAATCGGTTCAGATATAGCTATAGTTCCCATATATACGTTTCATCCGATTTCGGGGGTTTTAAGTCCCTCACATGCTCTTATGTACAAGACATCAGATACAGCTCAGAAATAAGTGTCGGAAATTTTGTGAAAATTGGTTCAAATATAGCAAAAGCTCCCAAATATATATCTTTATCCGATTTCAGGGTTATTGTGAACCAACTGGCTAACATCAGCCCTAATGACCTGAATTTTGGCACTTCCGACGCAATTTAGCCCAGAAGAAATTACTTCAAATTTTGGTGAAAATCGGTTCAGATATAGCCATAATTTATATATATATATATTTTTATCCGATTTAGGGTTTTAAATCCCTCACATGCGTAATATGCACTCCACAACAAGCATGTTTGATACCCGATATCAGATATAGCTCAGAAATAACTCTACCAAATTTTATCGAGATCGGTTCAGATTTGTGAATACCTTCGATATATATCTTCATCCGATTATACGGTTATTGTCCACCATATATGCAATATCAGCCCAAATTGGAAAGATTTCCATGCCCTCCACCATACTATGGAGGGTGTATTAAGTTTGTAATTCCATTTGTAATACCTCGAAGGATACAGAAGAATATATATTTAGAACCCACAAAGTAAATATATTCTTGATCAGCATAAAATTCTATGTCGATTTAGAGATGTCCGACCGTCTATCCGCCTATCCGTCTGTGAAAATCACTGTAGCTTACAATCGAAAGAAAGTAGGTTGACAGAATTTTACTCAAATATTTATTATGTCTATGTGGGTCATGTAGGTCGACGTTTGGGTATAGCCGCCCATACAATGGTACCTACCCATATTCGGTATTTTGGTGATTTTAGCGACATTATTCACCGGAATTGTTCCAAATTTGGTGTTTACAATTCTTAATGGATACTACAGCCTAAGACAGAAAACTGTCTGTGCAGGTCCACGTCTTCGTATAGCCCCCATATAACGGTACCTCCCGATATTCGGTATTTTGATGATTCTAGCGACAATTTTCACCGGAATTGTTTAAAATTTTGTATCTGAAGTTCGTAATGGATAATACAGCCTAAGACAGAAAATTGTCTGTGCAGGTCTACGTCTTCGTGTAGCCCCCATGTAACGGTACCTCCCGATATTTGGTATTTTGATGATATTAGCGACAGTATTCACCGGAATTGTTTCAAATTTGGTATTTGAAGTTCGTAATGGATACTCTAGCTTGTGACAGAAAATTGTCCGTTCAGGTCCACGCCTTCGTATAGCCCCCATATGACGGCACCTCCCGATATTCGGTATTTCGATGATTTAAGCGACATTATTAGCCGGAATTGTTTCAAATTTGGTATTTGAAGTTCGTAATGGATAATACAGCCTAAGACAGAAAATTGTCCGTTCAGGTCCACGCCTTCGTATAGCCCCCATATAACGGTACCTCCCGATTTTCAGTATTTTGATGATTTTAGAGACATTATTTACCGGAACTATTTCAAATTTGGTATTTGAAGTTCGTAATGAATGCTACAGCCTGTGACAGAAAATTGTCTGTGCAGGTCCATGTCTTCGTATAGCCCTCATAAAAGGGTACCTCCCGATATTCGGTACTCTGATGATTTTAGCCACCGGTAGCTAAATCAAAGTTTTTTGCAAGTTTCGCATTTGTATATTGTAATGGCAGGTTCACGTCGTCCTATAGACTCTAATATAATAGCTAAATTTTGTATTTTAAATATTTTAAAATTCGTCCAAATGGTGGAAGTATTCAAAGTTCGGCCATTCCGAACTTACAGCTTCTTTACTTGCTTTTCTTAACACATATGTAATGTCTTAAAATTAAGTTTTGAGACTTTAAATGCTCTTGAACTGAAACTGAAATTAAATGGCGCCCAATGTGGGGCAATATTAATTATTTGATTTTTGTTTTTTAAATGAAGTATCAAAAGAATATTAGAAATCATTCCAAATTTGTTTCTTTTTTTTTTTCGTCCTCACTGACTGCCTTCATTCACTTTGTTATCCAAAATCACACATTGCCTTGACGATTTGTCGTTTTTTTTTTTTCTTCTTTTTATTTCGATATTGTATTTCAATTACCTTCACATTTTTTCTCGTTGGGTGTTTTTTTTCGTTCTGAATACACTCGAGACAATTTTTTTCGGCTGCACTTTTTCCAAATACACTTGCCAAATTTTATCGAGATCGGTTCAGATTTGTGAATACCTTCGATATATATCTTCATCCGATTATACGGTTATTGTCCACCATATATGCAATATCAGCCCAAATTGGAAAGATTTCCATGCCCTCCACCATACTATGGAGGGTGTATTAAGTTTGTAATTCCATTTGTAATACCTCGAAGGATACAGAAGAATATATATTTAGAACCCACAAAGTAAATATATTCTTGATCAGCATAAAATTCTATGTCGATTTAGAGATGTCCGACCGTCTATCCGCCTATCCGTCTGTGAAAATCACTGTAGCTTACAATCGAAAGAAAGTAGGTTGACAGAATTTTACTCAAATATTTATTATGTCTATGTGGGTCATGTAGGTCGACGTTTGGGTATAGCCGCCCATACAATGGTACCTACCCATATTCGGTATTTTGGTGATTTTAGCGACATTATTCACCGGAATTGTTCCAAATTTGGTGTTTACAATTCTTAATGGATACTACAGCCTAAGACAGAAAACTGTCTGTGCAGGTCCACGTCTTCGTATAGCCCCCATATAACGGTACCTCCCGATATTCGGTATTTTGATGATTCTAGCGACAATTTTCACCGGAATTGTTTAAAATTTTGTATCTGAAGTTCGTAATGGATAATACAGCCTAAGACAGAAAATTGTCTGTGCAGGTCTACGTCTTCGTGTAGCCCCCATGTAACGGTACCTCCCGATATTTGGTATTTTGATGATATTAGCGACAGTATTCACCGGAATTGTTTCAAATTTGGTATTTGAAGTTCGTAATGGATACTCTAGCTTGTGACAGAAAATTGTCCGTTCAGGTCCACGCCTTCGTATAGCCCCCATATGACGGCACCTCCCGATATTCGGTATTTCGATGATTTAAGCGACATTATTAGCCGGAATTGTTTCAAATTTGGTATTTGAAGTTCGTAATGGATAATACAGCCTAAGACAGAAAATTGTCCGTTCAGGTCCACGCCTTCGTATAGCCCCCATATAACGGTACCTCCCGATTTTCAGTATTTTGATGATTTTAGAGACATTATTTACCGGAACTATTTCAAATTTGGTATTTGAAGTTCGTAATGAATGCTACAGCCTGTGACAGAAAATTGTCTGTGCAGGTCCATGTCTTCGTATAGCCCTCATAAAAGGGTACCTCCCGATATTCGGTACTCTGATGATTTTAGCCACCGGTAGCTAAATCAAAGTTTTTTGCAAGTTTCGCATTTGTATATTGTAATGGCAGGTTCACGTCGTCCTATAGACTCTAATATAATAGCTAAATTTTGTATTTTAAATATTTTAAAATTCGTCCAAATGGTGGAAGTATTCAAAGTTCGGCCATTCCGAACTTACAGCTTCTTTACTTGCTTTTCTTAACACATATGTAATGTCTTAAAATTAAGTTTTGAGACTTTAAATGCTCTTGAACTGAAACTGAAATTAAATGGCGCCCAATGTGGGGCAATATTAATTATTTGATTTTTGTTTTTTAAATGAAGTATCAAAAGAATATTAGAAATCATTCCAAATTTGTTTCTTTTTTTTTTTTCGTCCTCACTGACTGCCTTCATTCACTTTGTTATCCAAAATCACACATTGCCTTGACGATTTGTCGTTTTTTTTTTTTCTTCTTTTTATTTCGATATTGTATTTCAATTACCTTCACATTTTTTCTCGTTGGGTGTTTTTTTTCGTTCTGAATACACTCGAGACAATTTTTTTCGGCTGCACTTTTTCCAAATACACTTGCCAAAAAACGAATTGCCCTAAAAAATATTCCGTTAGGATTTTGGTGGTTACTTTTTTTTTTTTTTTGGTGTCCTCTAAAAGTGTTGCCGTTTTTTTGGTTGGTTTGTTTTTGATGTAGCTACATTTTCGGATCTTGTGAGTTTCTTTTTTTTAATTTTTTGGCTAAAAAACAAATTAATGTTGCAACACTAACGGATATTTCTAAACTAAATTTTGTTTTAATCATTTGACTAACAAATACTAACAAAAATTAATAAACAGGCGATGGAGAACAACAACAACGGCAACAAAAAAAAAACACAAATTGACCGACAACAAAAACCACATAGCAGATATTCAAAAAAAAACCCAAACACACACACACATCACCCAACACTAATACATAGGCAAAAAAGGACATGGAAACCACAATTGCACACACACACACACTCACACACTTGCCCACATGAAGGGAGATGGACCCACAAATCAGCCCACCACAAAAATGAATGAATAAATGGCAAACAGAATGTAATCAATATGGTTTTGGCTAACAAACAATCATTATTACAAATACACCTTGCAAAAAAAAAAAAAAAAAAAAAAAACCTGCACTCACACACACATTCACCCACACTGAGCACACAGACTCACACACATACACACAAAGCCTCACACTTGAACATAGAAATGTTAACAATAGACACAACTACAACAGCATGGTCATACCATTTGGATGTGATATCTCCCCCCCCCCCCCCCCCCAAAATATGCAATATGAACAGTAAACAAATACATATACACTCTTTCCTATACATGCACGCACACAGCCATAAAAATATTGCAATAATGCATATTTATAACTGACATTGCGTATTTTTTTTTTTTTTTTTTTTTTTTTGGGGGGGGGGGGGGGGGGGGCTTTGGCATGAGTTTAGGGCTAGTTGCAATCATGAGTTAATAGCCTATGAATCTCATTTCGAGAGATGAGTTATGTTGTGTAGACAAATTTAAGCACATGCATATAGACATAAATATTATTAATTCATGCCGGTTTTAGGATATTTACGGAAATGTAGACAAGCTGATGGAAAGGGGAGGATATACAGATAGCTGGTCTAAATTACGGAGATGACTTGAGAGGGTATAGCTGGTCTATAAAATAACCTGAATGGGCGATAGTTGGTCTACAGAGATGTTTTAGGATATTTACGGAAATGTAGACGAGCTGATGGAAGGGGAAGGATATACAGATAGCTGGTCTAAATTACGGAGATGACTTGAGAGGAGATAGCTGGTCTATAAAACAACCTGAATGGGCGACAGTTGGTCTACAGAGCTGTTTTAGGATATTTGCGGAAATGTAGACCAGGTGATGGAAAGGGGAGGATATACAGATAGCTGGTCTAAATCACGGAGATGACTTGAGAGTGTATAGCAGGTCTATAAAAAAACCTGAATGGGCGATAGTTGGTCTACAGAGCTGTTTTAAGATATTTACGGAAGTGTAGACGAACTGATGGAAAGAGGAGAATATACAGATAGCTGGTCTAAATTACGGAGATGACTTGAGAGGGTATATCTGGTCTATGAAAAAAAAAACCTGAATGGGCGACAGTTTGTCTACAGAGCTGTTTTAGGATATTTACGGAAATGTAGGCGAGCTGATGGAAAGGGGAGGATATACAGATAGCTGGTCTAAATTACGGAGATGAGTTGAGAGGGTATAGCTGGTCTATAAAATAACCTGAATGGACGACAGTTGGTCTACAGAGCTGTTATAGGATATTTACGGAAATGTAGACGAGCTGGGGGAAGGGGGAGGATATACAGATAGCTGGTCTAAATTACGGGGATGACTTGAGAGGGTATAGCTGGTCTATAAAAAAACCTGAATGGGCGACAGTTGGTCTACAGAGCTGTTTTAGGATATTTACGGAAATGTAGACCAGGTGATGGAAAGGGGAGGATATACAGATAGCTGGTCTAAATTACGGAGATGACTTGAGAGGGGATAGCTTGTCTACAAAAAAAACTAAATGGGCGACAGTTGGTCTACAGAGCTGTTTTAGAAAATTTATGGAAATGTAGACGAGCTGATCGAAAGGGGAGGATATACAGATAGCTAGTCTAAATTACAGAGATGACTTGAGAGGGGATAGCTTGTCTATAAAAAAAAAACTGAATGGGCGATAGTTGGTCTACAGAGCTGTTTTAGGATATTTACGGAAATGTAGACCAGGTGATGGAAAGGGGAGGATATACAGATAGCTGGTCTAAATTACGGAGATGACTTGAGAGTGTATAGCTGGTCTATAAAATAACCTGAATGGGCGATAGTTGGTCTACAAAGCTGTTCGAGCTGATGGAAAGGGAAGGATATACAGATAGCTGGTCTAAATCACGGAGATGACTTGAGAGGGTATAGCTGGTCTATAAGAAAAAACCTGAATGGGCGACAATTGGTCTACAGAGCTGTTTTAGAATATTTACGGAAATCTAGACAAGCTGATGGAAAGGGGAGGATATACAGATAGCTGGTCTATATTAAGTAGATGACTTGAGAGTGTATAGCTGGTCTATAAAACAACCTGAATGGGCGACAGTTTGTCTACAGAGCTGTTTTAGGATATTTACGGAAATGTAGACGAGGTGATGGAAGGGGAAGGATATACCGATAGGTGGTCTAAATTACGGAGACGACTTGAGAGGGGATAGCTGTCTATAAAACAACCTGAATGGGCGATAGTTGGTCTACAAAGCTGTTCGAGCTGATGGAAAGGGAAGGATATACAGATAGCTGGTCTAAATCACGGAGATGACTTGAGAGGGTATAGCTGGTCTATAAGAAAAAACCTGAATGGGCGACAATTGGTCTACAGAGCTGTTTTAGAATATTTACGGAAATCTAGACAAGCTGATGGAAAGGGGAGGATATACAGTTAGCTGGTCTAAATCACGGAGATGACTTGAGAGGGTATAGCTGGTCTATAAAACAACCTGAATGGACGACAATTGGTCTACAGAGCTGTTTTAGAATATTTACGGAAATCTAGACAAGCTGATGGAAAGGGGAGGATATACAGTTAGCTGGTCTAAATCACGGAGATGACTTGAGAGGGTATAGCTGGTCTATAAAACAACCTGAATGGACGATAGTTGGTCTACAGAGCTGTTTTAGAATATTTACGGAAATGTAGACGAGGTGATAGAAAGGGGAGAATATACAGATAGCTGGTCTAAATTACGGAGATGACTTGACAGGGGATAGCTGGTCTATAAAACAACCTGAATGGACGATAGTTGGTCTCCAGAGCTGTTTTAGAATATTTACGGAAATGCTGACGAGGTGATAGAAAGGGGAGAATATACAGATAGCTGGTCTAAATTACGGAGATGACTAGAGAGGGGATAGCTGGTCTATAAAAAAAAACCTGAATGGGCGACAGTTGGTCTACAGAGCTGTTTTAGGATATTTACGGAAGTGTAGACGAGCTGATGGAAAGGGGAGGATATACGGATAGCTGGTCTAAATAACGGAGATGACTTGAGAGGGTATAGGTGGTCTATAAAACAACCTGAATGGGCGAAAGTTGGTCTACAGAGCTGTTTTACGATATTTACGGAAATGTAGACGAGCTGATCGAAAGGGGAGGATATACAGATAGCTGGTCTAAATTACGGAGATGACTTGAGAGGAGATAGCTGGTCTATAAAACAACCTGAATGGGCGACAATTGGTCTACAGAGCTGTTTTAGGATATTTACGGAAATGTAGACGAGCTGATCGAAAGGGGAGGATATACAGATAGCTGGTCTAAATTACGGAGATGACTTGAGAGGGTATAGCTGGTCTATAAGACAAGTTGAATGGGCGACAGTTGGTCTACAGAGCTGTTTTAGGATATTTACGGAAATGTAGACGAGCTGATCGAAAGGGGAGGATATACAGATAGCTGGTCTAAATTACGGAGATGACTTGAGAGTGTATAGCTGGTCTATAAAACAACCTGAATGGGCGACAATTGATCTACAGAGGCGAGCTGAACTGGGAAAGAGATACCCTCGAGAAGTTGACTTGCTTATCGATTTATAGACTAAGTAAATCGTGGACCATTTTTATATAGTACCCAAGAAGTACATTTTTTATAATATTAAATTAAGTTAAATTTCAATCAGATATTCTCACAGGTACCATGCGTATGATGCACGTTGGGCGCCAGTGAACCATATTCAAAATAAAATGAGAAAATATAAGGATATAATCTTTACTCTGATTAGATATGATAGGACTATTTGCGAGTCACTTATAAAATTTGTCATCCACTAGAGAATGGCGCCCAACGTGAGCAATAATAAAAAAGGAAAAAAAAATAAGAATTTTATCCTCTTAACTCATATTAACATATGACTCCATTGTAGATCAGTTCGTCCACATTTCCATAAATATCTTAAAACCTCACGAAATATATAAAAGAGTCTAGGTTCAAAAAGATGACGTATCATAATCACAATCATGTTAACTATCTTTTAGAATATATGTTCCTATACTGTTGGGCGCCACACCCAAAAATTTTGATATGTGGCCTCTGTTCTACAATGGAGTCATATGTAAATATGAGTTAACAGTCAAAGGAGTCTATACAGAGGAGTAATGGGTATAGCTGGTCCATAAAACAAGCATAATGGGGAACAGCTGGTCTACAGAGGCTGGGACAGAGGCAGTGTAGAGAAGTGGACTGAACAGTTGAACAGTTTTATAATACCAACTTAAGTTAAATTTCAATCTGTTATTCTTAGAGATCTCATACTTAAGCACAGCTGGTTTGGATATGAGAGTGGCGCCCAACCTGAAACATACTCTGCTTTGATATGATTCGACTATTTGCGAGTCATTTAAAAAAATTGTCATCCACTAGAGAATGGCGCCCAACGTAAGCAATAATAAAAAAGGAAGAATCCAAGTGTCCAAAACTTAATTTGAATGGATACGTTAAGACTATGTGCGATTCATACATCCCTTTTAAATCAGAGGCCATATCATATCAAAATTTTTGTGTGTGGCGCCCAACAGTATAGGAACATATATTCCAAAAGGTGATTGTGATTATGATATTCTAAGCATAAAATACCTCATATTTTTGAACCCAGTCTCTTTTAAATATTTCGTGAGGTTTTAGGATATTTATGGATATGTAGAAATGATCCAAGGAGTCTATACAGATAGCAGATGTATATTACGGTGATGACTGGGCTATATAGAGGAGTAATGGGTATAGCTGGTCTATAAAACAAGCTGAACGGGGACAGCTAGTCTACAGAGGCTGGGACTGCGACAAACTAGGGAAGTGGGCTGGACAGTTTAATAATACCAACTTAAGTGAAATTTCAATCAGATATTCTTAAATGTCTCATACATCATCACACCCCTTTAGTATATGAGAATGGCGCCCAACGTGAACCATATATAAACATAATATAATAAAATGAGAAAATCCAAAAGTCACACAACTTTACTCTGAATTGATATCCTTAGACTATATGCAGCTCATTTATAAATTTATTTTTCTCTTTGGGAATGGCGTTCAACGAGAAAAACCAAAGTTCGTAATCATATGCTTAAATTGTATAAGACTCATAAAATTTGTCGTCATATTTTCGCTAGTACCGGCCAAAGAAAATATTTTTTGATTTGACAAGCTTTATCCTGAAGTCTTTCATGAATATCATGGTGAATTTCTTTTTGAGACAAAGACTCTATTTATAATACCGAGAGTGGTGTCTAATAGGAAAGAAACAAATATTTTAATAGGTAGTAAATATGATTGTGATAATGATATTCGAGTAATTTACGAAATCCGTCATTCTTTTGAACCTTTGAACCAAATTCACAGTCTCATTAGTGACGCCCAACGTAAGTCAGCTTTGGAACAAAAATGTCTTAAGGTCCAAGAAAATTGTTTTCGTTCTTCTCAAGCTCAATCTCAAGCCCTTCTTTAAGACCAATGACAATATTTAAATTTTTGGGAGTGGCGCCCAACATGAAAAATCATTACTTTTTGAGGGTTATTTAAATTACTGTGATTTTGTATTGCTTTGGCTCAAAATCTTACTTCCTTTGCCTCAAATTTTATACGTGGCGCCCAAGGTGAGTCTTTCTAAGAAGAAATCTTTTAAGTTTCAAAAATATTACAATATTTCTTAGCCTAAAAGACAGTAATTTATAAACTTCGTCATCCATTAATCCATATTAAAAACAATTTTAGGACACATTTTTTAAGGACAAGAAAATAACTAAACTTTTAAATTAAATTGTTTTAGGTCAAGAACTTCAGAGTTGGGGTTTAAATGACTCCTGTAAACTACCATTACTTCTATCATTCTTAAATCCTGTCAGTATAAAACACACATTTTGTTCTTTAACACCCCTCTCATAGCTCTGATAACTGGCTTTTTGTGGCGTTTTTCCTCATGAGCTTTCATTGTACCAAAGTGGTGCGTATACGTATTGACACAACGTATACGCCATGCAGCAACATGTTTTCTTTCAAAACATTTTTATTTGGAAATTTAAAAAATATTTATTATTCATTCTTCAATAGTGGACTTTTTAACGAATTATGAGAACCGGGAATCATGGATTTTTTAAAGAGTTTTAAAAGTCTTCAATCGTGGATTTTTTTAAAGAGTTTTGAGAGCCAAGAATTGTCTATTTTTTAAAATGATAGCCAAAAATCGTGTGTTTATTAAAGCATTTTGAGAGCCATCAATCGTGGATTTTTTAAGAATTTTGAGAGCCAGAAGGAATTTTAGAGTTTATAATAGTGGATTTTTTAAGAATTTTAAGAGCCAGTAATGGAGGATTTTTGTTATACCCTACACCATATAGTGGTAAGGGTATTATGACTTTGTGAGTTTATTTTAGTTCAAGAACTTCAGGGTTGGGGTTTAAATGACTTCTGTAAACTGTATTATTCTTAAATCCTGACGGTATAATTTGTTCTTCATTTTGTTCTTTAACATCTCTCATAGCTCTGATAACTGTCTTTTTGTGGCGTTTTCCCCTATGTTATCTCCATGTACCAAAGTGGTACGTATACGTATTGACACAACGTATACGCCGTATAGCAACATATTTTCTTTCAAAACTTTTTTATTTGGAAATTTAAAAAATATTTATTATTCATTCTTCAATAGTGGACTTTTTAACGAATTATGAGAACCGGGAATCATGGATTTTTTAAAGAGTTTTAAAAGTCTTCAATCGTGGATTTTTTTAAAGAGTTTTGAGAGCCAAGAATTGTCTATTTTTTAAAATGATAGCCAAAAATCGTGTGTTTATTAAAGCATTTTGAGAGCCATCAATCGTGGATTTTTTAAGAATTTTGAGAGCCAGAAGGAATTTTAGAGTTTATAATAGTGGATTTTTTAAGAATTTTAAGAGCCAGTAATGGAGGATTTTTGTTATACCCTACACCATATAGTGGTAAGGGTATTATGACTTTGTGAGTTTATTTTAGTTCAAGAACTTCAGGGTTGGGGTTTAAATGACTTCTGTAAACTGTATTATTCTTAAATCCTGACGGTATAATTTGTTCTTCATTTTGTTCTTTAACATCTCTCATAGCTCTGATAACTGTCTTTTTGTGGCGTTTTCCCCTATGTTATCTCCATGTACCAAAGTGGTACGTATACGTATTGACACAACGTATACGCCGTATAGCAACATATTTTCTTTCAAAACTTTTTTATTTTGAAATTTAAAAAATATTTATTATTCATTCTTCAATAGTGGATTTTTTAACGAATTATGAGAGCCGGGAATCATGGATTTTTTAAAGAATTTTAAAAGTCTTCAATCGTGGATTTTTAAAAGAGTTTTGAGAGCCAAGAATAGTCTATTTTTTAAAATGACAGCCAAAAATCGTGTGTTTATTAAAGAATTTTGAGAGCCATCAATCGTGGATTTTTTGTAAAGAATTTTGAGAGCCAGAAGGAATTTTAGAGTTTGTAATAGTGGATTTTTTAAGAATTTTAAGAGCCAGTAATCGAGGATTTTTTTTATACCCTACACCATATAGTGGTAAGGGTATTATGACTTTGTGATTTTTTTTAGTTCAAGAACTTCAGGGTTGGGTTTTAAATAACTTCTGTACATTGCAATTATTTCCATCATTCTCAAATCCTGACGGTATAAAACACACATTCTGGTCTTTAACATCTCTCTCATAGCTCTGATAACTGCCTTTTTGTAGCGTTTTTCCCTATGAGCTCTCTATGTATCAAAGTGGTGCGTATACGTATTGACACAACGTATACGCCATGTAGCAATATGTTTTCTTTCAAAACTTTTTTATCTTGAAATTTAAAAAATATTTATTATTTATTCTTCAATAGTGGATTTTTTAACGAATTATGCGAGCCGGGAATCATGGATTTTTTAAAGAATTTTAAAAGTCTTCAATAGTGGATTTTTTTTAAAGAATTTTGAGAGCCAAGAATAGTCTATTTTTTAAATTGACAGCCAAGAATCGTGTATTTATCAAAGAATTTTGAGAGCCATCAATCGTGGATTTTTTTAAGTATTTAAAGAGCCACTAATTGTGGAATTTTTAAGAATTTTAAGAGCCAGTAATGGAGAATTTTTTTTATACCCTACACCATATAGTGGTAAGGGTATTTTGACTTTGTGAGTTTATTTTAGTTCAAGAACTTTAGGGTTGGGGTTTAAATAACTTCTGTAAACTGCATTATTCTTAAATCCTGACGGTATAAAACACACATTTTGTTCTTTAGCATCTCCCTCATAGCTCTGATAACTGCCTTTTTGTGGGGTTTTTCCTTATGAGGTCTCTATATACCAAAGAGGTGCGTATACGTATTGACACAACGTATACGCCATATAGCAACATGTTTTCTTTTAAAAATTTCTTATGAAATTTAAAAAATATTTATTATTCATTCTTCAATAGTGGATTTTTTAACGAATTATGTGAGCCGAGAATCATAGATTTTTTAAAGAATTTTAAAAGTCTTCAATAGTGGATTTTTTAAGGAGTTTTAAGAGCCAAGAATAGTCTATTTTTTAAAATGACAGCCAAAAATCGTGTGTTTATTAAAGAATTTTGAGAGCCATCAATCGTGGATTTTTTTAAAGAATTTTGAGAGCCGGAAGGAATTTTAGAGTTTGTAATTGTGGATTTTTGTAGAATTTAAAGAGCCAGTAATGGAGGATTTTTGTTATACCCTACACCATTTTGTTATACCCTACTTTAGGGTTGGGGTTTAAATGACTTCTGCAAACTGCATTATTCTCATATCCTGACGGTATAAAACACACATTTTGTTCTTTAACATCTCTCTCATAGCTCTGATAACTGCCTTTTTGTGGCGTTTTTCCTTATGAGCTCTCTATGTACCAAAGTGATGCGTATACGTATTGATACAACGTATACGCCATATAGCAACATGTTTTCTTTCAAAACTTTTTTATTTTGAAATTTAAAACAAATTTATTATTCATTCTTCAATAGTGAATTTTTTTAACGAATTATGAGAGCCGGGAATCATGGATTTTTTAAAGAATTTTAAAAGTCTTTTAAAGAGTTTTGAGAGCCAAGAATAGTATATTTTTTAAATTGACAGCCAGGAATCGTGCATTTATTAGAGAATTTTGAGAGCCATCTATCGTGGATTTTTTTAAGAATTTTGAGAGCCGGAAGGAATTTTAGAGTTTGTAATTGTGGATTTTTGTAGAATTTTAAGAGCCAGTAATGGAGGATTTTTTTTATACCCTACACCATATAGTGGTAAGGGTATTATGACTTTGTGAATTTTTTTTAGTTCAAGAACTTCAGGGTTGGGTTTTAAATGACTTCTGTAAACTGCAATTATTTCCATCATTCTTAAATCCTGACGGTATAAAACACACATTTTGTTCTTTAACATCCCTCTCATAGCTCTGATAACTGCCTTTATGTGGCGTTTTTCCTTATGAGCTCTCTATGTACCAAAGTGGGGCGTATACGTATTGACACAACGTATACGCCATATAGCAACATGTTTTCTTTCAAAACTTTTTTTATTTTGAAATTTAAAAAATATTTATTATTCATTCTTCAATAGTGGATTTTTTTAACGAATTATGAGAGCCGGGAATCACGGATTTTTGAAAGAATTTTAAAAGTCTTCGATCGTGGATTTTTTTAAAGAGTTTTAATAGCCAAGAATAGTCTATTTTTTAAATTGACAGCCAAGAATCGTGTGTTTATTAAAGAATTTTGAGAGCCATCAATCGTGGATTTTTTTTAAGAATTTTGAGAGCCGGAAGGAATTTTAGAGTTTGTAATTGTGGATTTTTTTAAGTATTTAAGGAGCCACTAATTGTGGATTTTTGAAGAATTTTAAGAGCCAGTAATCGAAGATTTTTTTTATACCCTACAGCATATAGTGGTAAGGGTATTATGACTTTGTGAGTTTATTTTAGTTCAAGAACTTCAGGGTTGGGGTTTATATGACTTCTGTAAACTGCAGTTATTTCCATCATTCTCAAATCCTGACGGTATAAAACTCACATTTTGTTCTTTGACATCCCTCTCATAGCTCTGATAACTGGCTTTTTGTGGCGTTTTTCCCTATGTTCTCTCTATGTACCAAAGTGGTGCGTATACGTATTGACACAACGTATACGCCATGCAGCAACATGTTTTCTTTCAAAAATCTTTTTATTTTGAAATTTAAAAAATATTTATTATTCATTCTTCAATAGTGGATTTTTTAACGAATTATGAGAGCCGGGAATCATGGATTTTTTAAAGAATTTTAAAAGTCTTCAATCGTGGATTTTTAAAAGAGTTTTGAGAGCCAAGAATAGTCTATTTTTTAAAATGACAGCCAAAAATCGTGTGTTTATTAAAGAATTTTGAGAGCCAGAAGGAATTTTAGAGTTTGTAATAGTGGATTTTTTAAGAATTTTAAGAGCCAGTAATCGAGGATTTTTTTTATACCCTACACCATATAGTGGTAAGGGTATTATGACTTTGTGAATTTTTTTAGTTCAAGAACTTCAGGGTTGGGTTTTAAATAACTTCTGTACATTGCAATTATTTCCATCATTCTCAAATCCTGACGGTATAAAACACACATTCTGGTCTTTAACATCTCTCTCTCATAGCTCTGATAACTGCCTTTTTGTAGCGTTTTTCCCTATGAGCTCTCTATTTAGCAAAGTGGTGCGTATACGTATTGATACAACGTATACGCCACACAGCAACATGTTTTCTTTCGACAATTTTTTTTATTTTGAAATTTAATTGTAAACAAACACCAAATATTTAATATTCATTCTAAAATGTCATTGTTATTATTAAAAAAATATAAAAAAAAAATTATATAACCCTTCCAAAAAAAAAAACTGCAGTTACAAAGTCAGCAATTTCGAATTAATGCTGAGCTATGAAATTAATATTTGGCAAACAATTATTTTTTTTTCTTCTTATTCCCAACACACATAAAAAATAATAATATATTCACTCACTTGTGGTGTTGTTGTCAACCGTTAAATTTTTCATTTATGTTTGAATTTGAATTTTGAATGCATTTTTCTATGTCATTCCACTGCGGTTTCACTTAATGGTATCGGTTACCCATTATTGTTGAATTTTTTTTCTTTGCGAGAAATGTTTTAAAAAAATCCTTTTTAGCCTCGAATGGGGGTTTTTGTTATTAATTTTATATTTTTCGTTTATCAAATATTTTTTTTGTTTTGTTTTTGTAAACGTACTTGGCAACTAAAATACAAACTAAGTTTTTTGTTTGAAACCTTGCAATGGACTAAATGCTGATTATGTAGAAATTATCACACACAACGAAAAAAATCCACAAACACACACACACACACTTATGCATTTTTTTTTCTCAATACGGTTTGTTTAACACATCGGGGTAGAAAAAAAAATTATATTTAATAACACGAGAGCAAAAAAAAAATCGAAAAAAATTATTGTTTTGGGTGGTGTTGTGTTGTGGCAGTTGACAATGCATTATGATAACTGGCTGCTGCTAGTGCAACATTTTGTTGCATTAACTCATCATAAACCCAAAAAATGTTGTAGGAAACAAACAATATTGAGCAGTGTAGAGTTTGTGTGTGGCGGAAGGCGGGGGGAGGAGGGCTGAAATCATAGCTTTACTCCCAATGCTGTAGGTTTTTTTTGTTGTTGTTGTTGCCATGACTCTGGCATGGAGTGGGCCTCGCTAATGGCTGTGCGAGTCTGCTGGCTGCTCAATGACATGGCGGCTAATTATCACAGTCAAATGCAATTATTGAAAACAGCAAAACGTTTCTTTTTGTTGTTGTGTTTTTGGTGAATCCTTTATTTGAATATGTTTTATGCCTTTTTTTAGTGATGTCCATGAAGAGAGAGGGCGCTACATTGGGTCATGTGGACTTAACGTTGATTTTATTTTTTTTTTTTTTCAAGAATTCTTCAAGTCCTCATATCGGGAAATTTCTCTCGGGGATTTAAAAGGCTTCTTCAAGATTCGTGGCAGAATTTTTAAATTTTTAAATGAACTGATCGTGGATTTTTCTGTGAATTTTGAGAGTCATGAATTTCGAGAACCTACATGGTGGGTTCTTCCAAAAATTTTGGGAGCCATCAATCGTAAATTCTTCAGAGAATTGTGAAAGCCGTCAATTGTAGATTCTTTAAAAAATTTCGAAAGCCATCATTCCTGAATTTTTCAATAATTTTGAAGGCCATCATTGAAAGGACTTACATCGCGATTTTTAAAGGACATTAAGAGGATTTTTGAAACCCATGGTTCGAGGACTTTTAAAGAAATTTAAAGGACATTAATCAACCATTTTGAGAGATTTTCTAAAGGGCCTTTTAATGATTTTTTAATGACATAAATCAAGGATTTTTTACGAAATTTTATAGGGCATATATCACGGATTTTTTAAAAGTATAAAAATCATGGATTTTTTAAGGATATAAATCGCAGAGTTTTAAAGGACATAAATCGCAATCGAGGATTTTTGGAATCCATTGTTTGAGAATGTTTAAAGAAATTTAAAGGACATTACTCAACCATTTTGAGAGATTTTCTAAAGGACCTTTTAACTATTTTTAAAGGATTTTTTAAAGTCATAAATCAAGGACTCTTACCATTTTTTAAAGGACATATATCACGAATTTTTTTAAGTATAAAAATCGCAGATTTTTATAGAGTTTTAAAGGATATAAGTCGCAGATTTTTAAAGGACTTTAATAGAGGATTTTTGAAAGGATTTTTAAAGAAATTTAAAGGACATGAATCAACAATTTTTAAATTTTCTCTCTCTCTCTCTCTTAAACCAAGAATTTTTAGAGGACATATATCACGGATTTTTAAAGTATAAAAATCGTGAATTTTTTTAAGGACATAAATCGAGGATTTTTAAACGAAATTGAAGGACAATAAATCTCTCTCTTAAATCAAGAATTTTTATAGGACATATATCACGGATTTTTAAAGTATAAAAATCGTGAATTTTTTTAAGGACATAAATCGAGGTTTTTTTAACGACTTTTTGAAGGACATAAATCGCTGATTTATTTAAATTTAAATTTAAACCACTTTCTAAAGGTAATAAATTGAGGAATTTCGGAACCCGATGTTTTGAGAAATTCTAAAGAAATTTAAAGGACATTAATCAACAATTTTTAGAGATTTCCTAATGGACCTTTTTTATGAATGTTTTAAGGATTTCTAAAAGACTTTTTAAAGACATAAATTAAGCATTTTTTACGACCTTTTAAAGGACATATATCATGAATTTTTTAAGAAAAATATTGTTTTAAAGTATAAAAATTGTGGATTTTTTAATGGCATAAATCGTGGATTTTTAAAGAGTTAATGATAATAATAAAGGATATAAATCTCCGATTTTTTTTTTTTTGAGGATATATATCGTGGGCGTTAACAAGGAGTTTTAAAGGGCTTTTCAGTACAAATCGTAATTTTTTAACGAATTTTTGGAAAATTTTTTGAAGGACTTTGTAAAGGTCTCTTCAAGATACAAATCATAATTTTTATAAAAAAAAATAAAAAAAATTCTTGAGGTTTTTTCAGAATTTTCGATAAATTTTTGAAGGACTTTTAAGGGCATAATTTACGGGTTTCAAGGCATCTTCCATACAATTAATACTAGATTTAAAAAAAGATAGTATTTTGAGAGCATTAATGTGGTCGTTTTCTAAATGACCGTGATCAAGACCTTGAACATTGGAATTTTTAATGAATGTTTTTTTTTTTTTAATTTTGAATGATTTCTTGAAGGATTTCCAAAAGTTCCTTCAGGGCTATGATTTTGTACATGTGATTTTTTTCTTATTTTTTTAATTTTAATTTAGCGATGTCCTTCCGTCTATCCGTCTGTGGAAATCACTCTAGCTTTCAAACCAAGTAGGTTGATAAAATTTTACTCAAATGTATATTATGTCTGCAGGACCTTTGGTATTGAAAATGGGCCATATAGGTACACGTTTTGGTATAGACATCATATAATGGTACCTTCCGATATTCGGTATTTTGATGATTTTAGCGACATTTTTTTACCGGAATTGTTTCAAATTTTGTATTTGAAGTTCGTAATGGATACTACAGTCTAAGACAGAAAAATGTTTGTACAGGTCAACGTCTTCGTATAGCCCCCACATATACGATGTACCGAATATCCTCCCGATATTCGGTATTTTGATGATTTTAGCGCCATTATTCACCGGAATTGTTTAAAATTTGGTATTTGAAGTTTGCAATGGAAACTACAGCCTAAGACAGAAAATTGTCTGTGCAGGTCCACGCCTTCGTATAGCCCCCACACAACGGTACCTCCCGATATTCGGTATTTGGATGATTTTAGCGGAATTATACACATGAATTGTTTCAAATTTGGTATTTGAAGTTCGTAATGGAGACTACAGCCTAAGACAGAAAATTGTTTGTGCAAGTCAACGTCTTCGTATAGCCCCCATATAACGGTACCTCCCGATATTCGGTATTTGGATGATTTTAGCGACATTATTCACAAGAATTGTTTCAAATTTGGTATTTGAAGTTCGTAATGGATGCTACACTCTAAGACAGAAAATTGTTTGTGAAGGTTCACGTCTTCGTATAGCCCCCATATAACGGTACCTCCCAATATTCGGTATTTTGATGATTTGAGCGACATTATTCACCAGAATTGTTTCAAATTACGTATTTAGAGTTCGTAATGGGAACTACAGTCTGTGACAGAAAATTGCCTATGCAGGTCCATGCCTTCGTATAGCCCCCATATAACGGTACCTCCCAATATTCGGTATTTTCATGATTTTAGCGTCATTATTCACCAGAATTGTTTCAAATTACGTATTTAGAGTTCGTTATGGGAACTACAGTCTGTGACAGAAAATTGCCTATGAAGGTCCACGTCTTCGTATAGGCCCCATATATCAGTACCTCCCTATATATGGTATTTTGACGATTTTAGGTATAATACCCACCGGAATTGTTTGAGATGTGTTATTTGAAGTTCGTAATGGATGCTACAGCCTGTGATAGAAAATTGTCTATGCAGGTCCAGGTCTTCGCACAGTTCCGATATATCGGTACCTCCCTATGTACGATATTTTGTTGATTATTCACCTTTATTTCAAGTTTCGTTATTCACCGTTTATTTCAAGTTTCTAATTTGAATAGGGTAATGGCTTATGACAAACAATACCTATGTAGGCCCACGTCGTATAAACCCCAATATGACGGCTATATTTGGTAAGTTAAAAATTTTAACAGAATTTTTTAAGGATTTTATTTTTTGAAAATTTCCAAATTCCCAAATGGCGGAGGGTATTCAAAGTTCGGCCTGCTTTTTAACTTGTTTAAAATATATTTTTCATAGAATCTTTAAGTAAAAAAAAATCATAATTGTTGTCTTTTTTTAATTTTTTAAAAAAAATTTCAAAGGAATTTTCTGGCCTAATAGCATTTTTTAAAAAAATTTTGGATCTTGCGAGTACGGAGTTCCCCAAGTCCTCTTATACCATGCACTCATCATTTGCATGGCAATAACTGTTTAATCATTATATGTTTGTAGAAGACACTACCCAACAGTCAATTTCTCTCTCTCTCTCTGTTATCCCAAATGCCACCCCGCAGGATATGATTAACCAATACTTTTTGGTATGCAATTTGCAATATATGTATGCAAACACACACACACACACACATACATATGCATTAATGCGTGTGTTTTAAAAACAGGATATGTAAGAACATACAGCATACCATATACGCACGCACGTATATCACATCTACAATGCGTATGCTGGCTGCTGATGTTTTGCGGTTTTGCATTAACGTGTATTTTTTTACCCAAACGAATATTCTGTCTATTTTTTTTTTTGGTATTTTTACGCACACACATATACATATGTGTACATATATTTCGGTGTGTGTGTCCATAACCATACATATTTTTGGGTGAATTTTCCCAGCATATTTGGTTGCCGACACCCAACGATTTGGCCCACAATGCATTATGCTGGAGTCATTTTTTTTTTAACTTCGAGTTCTGACAATTTTCAGATATTGATTATGTTTTTATTTTTGGGCGGATGTCAACTATGGCTGGCTGGCTGGTTTTTTTGTTCCTATCCTTTTTTTCGTCTATTTATGGCAAGGCATCCAATGTTTTTTTTTTTTTGTGTCCTGCTATACTCTTTTTTTAATTAACCACCAACAACATTTTTAATAAATTTTATTATTATTTTTTTATTTATTCTTCACATGTCCAGTTCACTTGAAGCCATCGCCAAACATGCCTCTTGTCCTGTAGAGTGGTGGTGGTGGTGGTGGTAGTGCTCGGCAACATTGTCGTGTGTATTGTTCGACATGCATTTGGCTGGCCATTTTTCCATGTAGGGGTTGTGGTAAACAGCCAGCAGCAGCAACAACAACATACATCTTATCCGACAAAAAAAACCAGGCCCACATCATCCAACATCACAAAGTATTCAGTTGTAGAGATAATTTACATGTTGCTGCGGTTCAATGCAATTGCAACACCAAGCCAAGGCAGGAGAGGTTAAAAAACCCCGATTTTTTTTTTTTTTTTTTTTTTTTTTTTTTGGGGGGGGCAGGGGCTACAAGACTGATTGCCCGAACTTTGAAGACTATTAAAATGCATCATAAGTTAATTATAAACTAATGGATATATTGTTGTTCGGCCAGCTAATTTTTTTTTCATGGCATTGCACTTTGAAAAAATATAAATTAAATTTGTGGGCAATTTTCGGTTGCTAAAAATGTCTCAGTTTATTACAACAACTATGGAGGATGGATTACAAAAATATTTCTGAACATTTCAGAGGACATATCATGGCAAGAAAAAACCTTTATCCAAACAAAGAAGCTTTTTACAAAATACTTAAAATGCTTCATGAGTCCGAGGGTGCGTATACGTTGTGGCATCAATCATACGCACCCCTGGAGATTATAACAAGTAAAAAAAAAACATTAAGTTCGGCCGGGCCAAACTTTTAATACCCTCCACCTTAGGGTAAAAGAAACATTAGAAGCAATGTGGCAAAAACCATTAAAATGCCGAATATCGGGAGGTACCGTTACATGGGGGCTACACCAAAACATGGACCTATAATTACAATGTTTCGCCACACGAACTAGGACCCAATATGACCCACAAATACCAATTTTTAGACAAATCCGTGAAAAAATGTGGCATAAATCATCAAAATACCGAATATCGGGAGGTACCGTAATATGGGGGCTATATCTAATCATGGACCCATGCATGCAATGTTTCGCCACCGAAGCTGGAAACCATTATGACCAACAAATACCAATTTTCAGACAAATCCGTGAAAAAATGTGGCACAAATCATCAAAATACCTAATATCGGGAGGTACCGTTATATGGAGGCTATATCAAATCATGGACTCATGCAAGCAATGTTTCGCCACCGAAGCTGGAACCCATTATGACCAACAAATACCAATTTTCAGACAAATCCGTGAAAAAATATGGCAAAAAAAACTAAAATACCGAATATCGGGAGGTACTTTTATATGGGGGCTATACCACAACGTGGACCTATACATGCTATGTTTTGCCACACGCTCAGGGACCCGTTATGACCTACAAATACCAATTTCCAGACAAATCCGTGTAAAAATGTGGCATAAATCATCAAATTACCGAATATCGGGAGGTACCGTAATATGGGGGCTATATCAAATCATGGACCCATGCATGCAATGTTTCGCTACCGAAGCTGGAACCCATTATGACCAACAAATACCAATTTCCAGACAAATCCGTAAAAAAATGTGGCAAAAATCATCAAATTACCGAATATCGGGAGGTACCGTAATATGGGGGCTACACCACAAAGTGGACCTATACATTCAATGTTTCGCCACCGAATCTGGAACCCATTATGACCCACAAATACCAATTTTCAGACAAATCCGTGAAAAAATGTGGCAAAAATCATCAAATTACCGACTATCGGGAGGTACCTTTATATGATGGCTATACCACAAAGTGGACCTATACATGCAATGTTTTGCCACCGAAGCTGGAACCCATTATGACCAACAAATACCAATTTCCAGACAAATCCGTGAAGAAATGTGGCAAAAATCATCAAATTACCGAATATTGGGAGGTACCGTTATATGGGGGCTATACCAAAACGTGGACCTATAATTACAATGTTTCGCCACACGAACTAGGACCCATTATGACCCACAAATTCCAATTTTTAGACAAATCAGTAAAAAAAAATGTGGCAAAAAAACTAAAATACCGAATATCGGGAGGTACCTTTATATGGGGGCTATACCACAACGTGGACCTATACATGCAATGTTTTGCCACACGCTCAGGGACTCGTTATGACCTACAAATACCAATTTCCAGACAAATCCATGAAAAAATGTGGCATAAATCATCAAAATACCGAATATCGGGAGGTACCGTTATATGGGGGCTATATCTAATCATGGACCCATGCATGCAATGTTTCGCCACACGCTCAGGGACCCGTTATGACCCACAAATACCAATTTCCAGACCAATCCGTAAAAAAATGTAGCATAAATCATCAAAATACCGAATATCGGGAGGTACCGTAATATGGGGGCTATACCAAAACGTGGACCTATAATTACAATGTTTCGCCACACGAACTAGGACCCATTATGACCCACAAATACCAATTTTTAGACAAATCAGTAAAAAAACGTGGCAAAAAAACTAAAATACCGAATATCGGGAGGTACCTTTATATGGGGCCACAAAGTGGACCTATACATGCTATGCTTTGGCACACGCTAAGGGACCCGTTATGACCTACAAATACCAATTTCCAGACAAATCCATGAAAAAATGTGGCATAAATCATCAAAAGACCGAATATCGGGAGGTACCGTAATATGGGGGCTATACCAAAACGTGGACCTATAATTACAATGTTTTGCCACACGAACTAGGACCCATTATGACCCACAAATACCAATTTTTAGACAAATCCGTGAAAAAATGTGGCAATAATCATCAAATTACCGAATATCGGGAGGTACCTTTATATGGGGGCTATACCAAAACGTGGGCCTATACATGCAATGTTTTGCCACACACACAGGGACCCGTTATGACCTACAAATACCAATTTTCAAACAAATCCGTGAAAAAATGTGCCATAAATCATCATATTACCGAATATCGGGAGATACCGTTATATGGGGACTATACCAGAACGTGGACCGATATATCTCATTTTCAATACCAACCATCCTAGACACAATGCAAATAGCTCAGGTAAATTTTGGCGCTCTACGTCAAATAATGTGGGCTGTATCGTGATTTCAACAGACAGACGGACGGACAGACAGACAGACTGACGGACAGACAGACAGACAGACAGACGGACATCGTTAAATCGACTTAGAATTTTATGCTGATTATAAATATATATACTTTATGTTACAAACGGAATGACAAAGTTAATATACCCTCCTTTCCAAGGTGGAGGGTATAGAAAAAAATCCAAATAACGTTTTCACAGCCACAATTTTAAATTTTCGTTTTCAAGCGGGGAGGCCTAATACTACATTGGGCCACCTGAGAAACCACTTCCCAAATATTCCTTAAGTAGTTCAATGTAGGCCTCCTAGGCTTCCCGCCTTGAAATCGAAAATTCAAAATTTTAAATTGTGGTAGCGAAAACATTATTTGTAATTACATTAATTACAGTGGAATTACATGGCTTTACAAACCTATGATACGTATAAGTTTTGGCATAAATCATACGCCCTCCTCCTAAATCAAAAGCCTTCAGAGAAAAAGAGAAGAGATTTTGGAGAGGTATATTTCAAGGCAAAAAAAAAAACTTTGAAATAAAAAGAGATAGGATTTTTAATGTTATTTTTAATTCCATGGGTCCTAAGGCGCGTATACGTTGTGACGACAATCATACGCACCCTAGGACATTAAACACTATGCAAATATTTTGAAAATAATTTTTCATAACTAAAATTTTCAATTTAGTTTCCCAAGATTACGTTTTCAAGGGAATGGCATTTTTATGGCCGAAAAAATTACAACGGAATTACATGGATTTACAAACCTATGATACGTATACGTTGTGACATAAATCATACGCTCTCCTCCTAAATCAAAAGCCTTCGGGGAAAAACTGAAGAGATTTTGGAGAGGTATATTTCAAGGCAAAAAAAAACTTTGAAATAAAAAGAGAAAGCATTTTTAATGTTATTTTTAATTTCACGGGTCCTAAGATGCGTATACGTTGTGACGACAATCATACGCATTCTAGGACGTTAAACCCTATGCAGATATTTTAAAAATAATTTTTCATAACTGCAATTTTAAATTTGATTTTCCAAGACTAAATTTTCAAGGGAATAGCCCTTTTTATGGCTGAAAAAAATACAGTAGAATTACATGGATTTACAAACCTATGATGCGTATACGCTGCGACATAAATAATACGCCCTCTACCTAAATCAAAAGCCTTCGGAGAAAAAGACAAGAGATTTTGGAGAGGTATATTTCAGGGCAAAAAAAAATTGAAATAAAAAGAGAAAGCATTTTCAATATTATTTTTAATTCCATGGGTCCTAAGATGCGTATACGTTGTGGCGACAATCATACGCACCCGAGGACATTAAACACTATGAAGATATTTTGAAAATAATTTTTCATATCAATTTCAAATTTGGTTTTCCAAGACTATGTTTTCAAGGGAATAGCCCTTTTTATGGCCGAAAAAATTACAGTGGAAAATAATAGCCCTTTTTATGGGCAAAAAAAAAACAGTGGAAAATGTATACAAACCTATGATGCGTATACGTTGTGAAATAAATCATACGCCCTCCTAGAATATTGATAAATTATGAAGAAGTTCTGGCATTTTTTTTTACTTTTCTGGAAGCATATTTTGAACAGTGTAAGGTAGCCCTGCTATGTCTTCCTCAAACTTTGGAGATATTTTTCATCAGAAGAAAAAATTGTCACCAAACTTTCAAAGTCATACCCAGGAACAAGATTTCAAAATGACTAAAAATTTGACAATTTTTTCACGATGCCTTAACCTCATCAGAAGTTACATTCGTAACAACCTTTCAAAGTCAAATTCAGGAAAAGCCTATTAAAATCATGAAAATGTTAAATATGTTCAAATAGGCGTATACGTTATGACATCAAATATACGCATAGCCAGAAGATAAATCAAAATTTAGTAAAAAAGCTGTAAGTTCGGCCGGGCCGAACTTTTAATAACCTCCACCATTTGGAGCGAATTGGGCAATTTTCAAAAAAAAATAAAATAAATAAATAAATAAATAAAATAAAACCAAAATAATCAAAATATCGAATATCAGGAGGTACCGAGGAGTTAAAGGGGCTAAACAAAGACATGAACCTGCACTGACAATTTTCTGTCAGAGGCTGTAGTATCCGTTGCGAACTTCAAATACCAAATTTGAAACAATTCCGGTGAATAATGTCGCTAAAATCATCAAAATACCGAAAATCGGAAATTACTGTTACACGAGGGCTATACGAAGACGTGGTCCTGCACAGACACTTTTCTGTCATAGGCTGTAGTATCCATTACGAACTTTAAATACCAAATTTGAAACATTTCCGGTGAACAATGTCGCTAAGATCATCAAAATACCGAAAATCGGAAATTACTGTTACACGAGGGCTATACGAAGACGTGATCCTGAACAGACAATTTTCTGTCATAGGCTATAGTATCCATTATGAACCTAAAATACCAAATATGAAACAATTCCGGTGAATAATGTCGCTAAAATCATCAAAATACCGAATATCGGGAGGTACCGTTATATGGGAGCTATAGGAAGACGTGAACCTGCACAGACACCCTTCTGTCATAGGCTGTAAATATCCATTGCGAACTTCAAGCACCAAATTTGAATCAATTCCGGTGAAAAATGTCGCTAAAATCATCAAAATACCGTGTATTGGGAGGTACCATTAGACGGGGGCTATACGAAAACGTGGATCTGCATGGTCAATTTTTTGTCTTATTCTGTAGCATCCATTACGAATTTCAAATACCAAAATTGGAAACATTTCCGGTAAATAAGGTTTCTAAAATCATCAAAATACAGAATATCGGTAGGTGCCGTTATATGGGGGCTATACGAAGACGTGAACCTGAATAGATAATTTTCTGTCTTAGGCTGTAGTATCCATGGCGAACTTCAAATATCAATTTTGAAACATTTCCGGTGGATAATTTCGCTTAAATAACCAGAATACTGAAAATAGGGAGGTACATTATATGGGGGCTTTACCAAAACGTGGACCTACATGGCCAATTTTCAATACCAAACGTCCTGCAGACATAATATACGTTGGAGTAAAATGTTATCAACCTACTTCATTTCGTGCGGAAGCTAGAGTGGATAGACGGACAGACGGACCGACATCACTAAATCGACATAGAATTTTATGCTGATCAAGAATATATATACCATGTGGGGTCTAAAATGTATATTTCGAGGTGTTATAAACGGAATGACAAACTTAATATACCCTCCATACTATGGTGGAGGGTATAATTAGCACTAGGCTTTTGTGGTGTATACGCAACGAAGCTAGTCATACGACCTGAAGCCTTAATGCCATTATTATTGAGAGTTTTGTTAGGCCTTCTTCTAAATCTGGCTTATGGTTCTTGTAAATCGTTGTGTCCTCCTCTCTTCCCCATTCTTCCTCCCTCCCTCTTTTGCTCCACCACCCAGCTTCTTAGCTGCAAAATCAATTAATAAATCAAACATAAAGCCATATTATAAATCATTAAAACGAGATTAATTATAAGCCCACAACTGGCAGATTTGAGCACCAAACGCCACCCGCCAGGCCAAACATAAATCGCATTGGCAAACAAAAGCAGAATTATTATTTTCAGCTTTTTTTCGTATTGAACCGGCAAAGCCAAAATCCTCCCATCAAAAGGCAATGAAAAACGCATTTTCCATTTGCTTTTCATTTCGGATATGATTTCTACAGGGTTTTGTTGCCTTTCGATGACTTTTTTTTTTTTTTTTTTTTGTTGGATGACAATTCTTTTGTTGTCCCGTGGTTCCTGTTCACTACACTTTATTAACCACATTGGTGTCTGACAATAGCACTTTGGACACGTTGGACATGTGGGATATAGCCAGGCTTGCAGCCGGCCGGCCGGCCAGCCACACACACATTCATGTTAATGCAAATTTCTCTCCTCCCATCCTTAATGGCAGGTGGCGGACTTTTGTGCTGTGTGGACAGAGGAATTTCATTTCCGTTCATGACGATTGTTGGTGAATTAAAAAACTGTACTTCTGACCAGTCAGACGCCATTCCACGCACATTTTTCGCTCGTCCGACAAAAAAAAAATCGAAAATAGTGCAAAAAATATTTAGCAATTGTTTTAATACGTTTGCGTAGATATATTGGCTGTCGTATGTACAGGGCCATACATACAGGCGTATGTGTGTGTGTGTGTGTGTTGAAGTCTGATTTTCGGCTATTTGTAATTTGTTGTTCGGTATATAAAAACCGATATATGTTTATGTAAATTGCTGGGGCGAATGCGAGCGAGCGAGCGAATGAAATAGCTGAAAAAAAGAACTGTTGAAATGTCGCAAAAAATGCTTTGCTCCAAAAAGTAGGCAATAAAAATTAATTTTTTGGCAGCTGCAATTGTACATAGGTGTGGGCTACAGTGATCTGTATCATGGGTAAACACTTTCAAGAGACTTCTTTAGGTGTAGCCGTTGTCGATATAGCTCATTACCAACTAGGGTATTATTAAAAAAAAACATTTTGTTTTGGGGTACAATGTGGCGTATGTTTGATGACACCACGTATACGCCACAATGGCATGATATGTTAAGTCATTATCATGAACTTTCCCATCCCCAAACGTTGATTTTTTAAAAAACTATTTTTCAAGGTCTAAACATAAACGTGGATTTCTTAAAAATAATTTCAGGGTCTTAAAACTAACGCGGATGTTTTCAAAAAATATTTGTCAGGGTCTAATCATTAACGTGAATTTTTGAAAAATATTTTCAAGGTCTAAACACAAATGGGGATTTTTAAAAATAATTTTTCAAGGCCTAAATACAAACGTGGATTTTTAAAAATAATTTTTAAGGCCTAAACATTAACGTGGATTTAAAAAAAAAAAATTCAATGCCTAAACACAAACGTGGAATTTAAAAAATAATTTTTCATGGCTTAACTACCAACGTAGATTTTTAAAAATATTTTCAAAGTCCAAAACATTAACTTGGATTTTTTAAAAATATTTTCAAGGTCCAAAACATTAACTTGAATTTTTTTAAAAATAATTTTTAGGGTCCAAAACACAAACGTGGAATTTAAAAAATAATTTTTCATGGCTTAACTACCAACGTAGATTTTTAAAAATATTTTCAAAGTCCAAAACATTAACTTGGATTTTTTTAAAATATTTTCAAGGTCTAAAACATTAACGTGGATTTTTTAAAAATATTTTTTAGGGTCCAAAACACAAACGTGGAATTTAAAAAATAATTTTTCAGGGCTTAACTACCAACGTAGATATTTAAAAATATTTTCAGGGTCCAAAACATTAACTTGGATTTTTTAAAAATATTTCAAAGGTCCAAAACATTTTTTAAAAATAATTTTTCAAGCTAAAGACATCAACGTGGATTTTTTTTTCTTCAAGGTCTAAAACATTAACGTGGATTTTTTAAAAATATTTTTTAAGGTCCAAAATACAAACGTGGATTTTTAAAAATAATTTTTCAAGGCCTAAACACAAATGGGGATTTTTAAAAATAAGTGTTAAGGTCCAAAACACACACGTGGATTTTTAAAAATATTTTTTTAAGGCACAAACACAAAATAATTTTTCAAGGTCTAAACACAAATGGGGATTTTTACAAAATACTTTTTTAAGGCCAAAAACATTAACGTGGATTTTTAAAAATAATTTTTCAAGGCCTAAACCCAAACGTGGATTCTTAACAATAAATTTTCAAGACCTAAACACAAACATGGATTTTTAAAAATATTTTTTTAAGGCGCAAACACAAACGACGATTTTTAAAACAAATTTTTCAAGGACTAAACACAAATGGGGATTTTTAAAAATTATTTTTCAAGGCCTAAACACAAATGGGGATTTTTAAAAATATTTTTTCAAGGACTAAACACAAATGGGGATTTTTAAAAATAATTTTTCAAGGCCTAAACATAAGTGGGGATTTATAAAAATAATTTTTCCAGGCCAAAACACATTAACGTGGATTTTTTAAAAATATTTTTTAAGGTCCAAAACATAAATGTAGATTTTTGAAAAATATTTTCAAGGTGTAAACACAAATGGGGTTTTTAAAAATATTTTTTCAAGGACTAAACAAAAATGGGGATTTTTAAAAATAATTTTTCAAGACCTAAACACAAACGTGGATTTTTAAAAATAATTTTTCCAGGCCTAAACACAAGCGTGGATTTTTAAAAATAATTTTTCCAGGCCTAAACACAAGCGTGGATTTTTAAAAATAATTTTTCCAGGCCAAAACTCATTAACGTGGATTTTTTAAAAATATTTTTTAAGGTCCAAAACATAAACGTTGGTTATAAAAATATTTTTTCAAGGCCTTAACACAAACGTGGATTTTCAAAAATAATTTTTTAAGGCCCAAACACAAATGGGGATTTTTAAAAATAATTTTTCAAAGACCTAACCACAACCATGGATTTTTAAAAATAATTTTTTAAAGACCTTAGCACAACCATGGATTTTTAAAAATAATTTTTCAAGGTCTAAATGGAAAAGGGGATTTTTAAAAATAATTTTTCAAGGTCTAAGTATGAACGTAGATTTTTAAAAATAAATTTTCAAGGCCTAAACACTAATGGGGATTTTTAAAAATAATTGTTCAAGGCCTAAACACAACCGTGGATTTTTAAAAATATTTTTTATGTTCATCTACAAACTTGAATTTTTAAAACTAATTTTTCAAGACTTAATTTTTTTAATTATTTTTATTCTTTGTCTTTTAAGGAAGGTAATATCCCCACATCCAATCCACATCATCTTTATAAGCTCAGTACATTAACCCCCCACTAACCCATACCCTCCTCCGAACCAAAACAAAACAAAAAAACAAATTCCCTTTTAGGCCATTGTCCATATATCGAAAATTGAAAATCAATGGCTCAGTCCGGCGACGAGCTTCCTTTTTCATTTTGTTTACTTCTTTATGGAAACTTTTCATTTGCTCAGCCGGCTATTAAAACAGCATCAGCTACGCACTTCAGATACTCCAACCTGCAATATTCTGGCCATGAACATGACTGTAGGTGACAGGCAGGCTGGTTGGATGGTTGGTCTGTTTGTTGCATCAGCATCATTCAGCCGGCCATAACGTACATCACAGAGCTTTCATGATGACACTGATAATGTTCAGTTCAGTCGACAACATTTTTAATCGAACTTGTTTTACAATTCGACCACCAATTGTTGGGTGGACTGGGGTGGTATTTATGCTGACCAGCCAGCCAGCCCGTCAGCTATCTATGATTGTCTGTAGGACCTACAATGGGTGTTATTGGGAGTTCTTGCTCCAACTGCTGTTGCTGCATTACATTTGCCTGTTAATATTTACAATTGTCTTTTTCTATTTTCATTGAGAATTTTTGTTGAACGGTCATGCGCCCTTTTTTACACGAATATCACAAAAATTTATATTCAAGAGCTTCTTTTTTTTTGTCTTTTTGGATTTTTGCAAAAAAAACGAACATGATTTTATTATCATATAAACAATTTTCGGTATGGTTCAATACATACATGTCATTACCTTACAAACATTCGTACATATTTCTCATATCGAATGGATGGATATTGGTTAAATGAATATGTACATATAGACATTTAACGGGAGCCATGTTGTAGGATGGGAAAAAAATCTTGAAAAATATTTTTAGAAAATCCACATTTATGGTTAGACTATAAAAATATATTTTTAAAAAATCCACATTTATGGTTAGACTATAAAAGAATATTTTTAAAAAATCCACATTTATGGTTAGACTATAAAAATATATTTTTAAAAAATCCACATTTATGGTTAGACTATAAAAATATATATTTAAAAAATCCACGTTTATGGTTAGACTATAAAAATATATTTTTAAAAAATCCACGTTTATGGTTAGACTATAAAAATATATTTTTAAAAAATCCACGTTTATGGTTAGACTATAAAAATATATATATTTAAAAAATCCACGTTTATGGTTAGACTATAAAAATATATTTTTAAAAAATCCACGTTTATGGTTAGACTATAAAAATATATTTTTAAAAAATCCTCGTTTATGGTTAGACTATAAAAATATATTTTTAAAAAATCCACGTTTATGGTTAGACTATAAAAATATATTTTTATAAAATCCACGTTTATGGTTAGACTATAAAAATATATTTTTTAAAAATCCACATTTATGGTTAGGCTATAAAAATATATTTTTAAAAACTCCACGTTTATGGTTAGACTATAAAAATATATTTTTAAAAAATCCACGTTCATGGTTAGACTATAAAAATTTTTTTTAAAAAAATCCACGTTTATGGTAAGACTATAAAAATTTTTTTTTAAAAAATCCACGTTTATGGTTAGACTATAAAAAAATATTTTTAAAAAATCCACGTTTATGGTTAGACTATAAAAAAATATTTTTAAAAAATCCACGTTCATGGTTAGACTATAAAAAAATATTTTTAAAAAATCCACGTTTATGGTTAGACTATAAAAAAATATTTTTAAAAAATCCACGTTTATGGTTAGACTATACAAATATATTTTTAAAAAATCCACGTTTATGGTTAGACTATAAAAATTTATTTTTAAAAAATCCACGTTCATGGTTAGACTATAAAAAAATATTTTTAAAAAATCCACGTTTATGGTTAGACTATAAAAAAATATTTTTAAAAAATCCACGTTTATGGTTAGACTATACAAATATATTTTTAAAAAATCCACGTTTATGGTTAGACTATAAAAATTTATTTTTAAAAAATCCACGTTTATGGTTAGACTATAAAAATATATTTTTAAAAAATCCACGTTCATGGTTAGACTATAAAAATATATTTTTAAAAAATCCACGTTTATGGTTAGACTATAAAAATATATTTTTAAAAAATCCACGTTTATGGTTAGACTATAAAAATATATTTTTAAAAAATCCACATTTATGGTTAGACCATAAAAATATATTTTTAAAAAATCCACGTTTATGGTTAGACTTTTAAAAAATATTTTAAAAAAATCCACGTTTATGGTTAGACTATAAAAATATATTTTTAAAAAATCCACATTTATGGTTAGACCATAAAAATATATTTTTAAAAAATCCACGTTTATGGTTAGACTTTTAAAAAATATTTTAAAAAAATCCACGTTTATGGTTACACCAAAAAAATATATTTTTAAAAAATCCACGTTTATGGTTAGACCATAAAATATATTTTTAAAAAATCCACGTTTATGGTTAGACCATAAAAATATATTTTTAAAAAATCCACGTTTATGGTTAGACTATAAAAAAATATTTTTAAAAAATCCACGTTTATGGTTAGACTATAAAAATATATTTTTAAAAAATCCACTTTTATGGTTAGACTATAAAAATATATTTTTAAAAAAATCCAAGTTTATGGTAAGACTCTTAAATATATTTAAAAAATCCACTTTTTTAGTTAGACTATAAAAATATATTTTTAAAAAATCCACGTTTATGGTTAGACTATAAAAAAATATTTTTAAAAAATCCACGTTTATGGTTAGACTATAAAAATATATTTTTAAAAAATCCACGTTTATGGTAAGACTATAAAAATATATTTTTAAAAAATCCACGTTTTGATTAGACTATAAAAATATATTTTTAAAAAATCCACGTTTATGGTTAGACTATACAAATATATTTTTAAAAAATCCACGTTTATGGTTAGACTATAAAAATTTATTTTTAAAAAATCCACGTTCATGGTTAGACTATAAAAAAATATTTTTAAAAAATCCACGTTTATGGTTAGACTATAAAAAAATATTTTTAAAAAATCCACGTTTATGGTTAGACTATACAAATATATTTTTAAAAAATCCACGTTTATGGTTAGACTATAAAAATTTATTTTTAAAAAATCCACGTTTATGGTTAGACTATAAAAATATATTTTTAAAAAATCCACGTTCATGGTTAGACTATAAAAATATATTTTTAAAAAATCCACGTTTATGGTTAGACTATAAAAATATATTTTTAAAAAATCCACGTTTATGGTTAGACTATAAAAATATATTTTTAAAAAATCCACATTTATGGTTAGACCATAAAAATATATTTTTAAAAAATCCACGTTTATGGTTAGACTATAAAAAAATATTTTTAAAAAATCCACGTTTATGGTTAGACTATAAAAATATATTTTTAAAAAATCCACTTTTATGGTTAGACTATAAAAATATATTTTTAAAAAAATCCAAGTTTATGGTAAGACTCTTAAATATATTTAAAAAATCCACTTTTTTAGTTAGACTATAAAAATATATTTTTAAAAAATCCACGTTTATGGTTAGACTATAAAAAAATATTTTTAAAAAATCCACGTTTATGGTTAGACTATAAAAATATATTTTTAAAAAATCCACGTTTATGGTAAGACTATAAAAATATATTTTTAAAAAATCCACGTTTTGATTAGACTATAAAAATATATTTTTAAAAAATCCACGTTTATGGTTAGACTATACAAATATATTTTTAAAAAATCCACGTTTATGGTTAGACTATAAAAATTTATTTTTAAAAAATCCACGTTCATGGTTAGACTATAAAAAAATATTTTTAAAAAATCCACGTTTATGGTTAGACTATAAAAAAATATTTTTAAAAAATCCACGTTTATGGTTAGACTATACAAATATATTTTTAAAAAATCCACGTTTATGGTTAGACTATAAAAATTTATTTTTAAAAAATCCACGTTTATGGTTAGACTATAAAAATATATTTTTAAAAAATCCACGTTCATGGTTAGACTATAAAAATATATTTTTAAAAAATCCACGTTTATGGTTAGACTATAAAAATATATTTTTAAAAATCCACGTTTATGGTTAGACTATAAAAATATATTTTTAAAAAATCCACATTTATGGTTAGACCATAAAAATATATTTTTAAAAAATCCACGTTTATGGTTAGACTTTTAAAAAATATTTTAAAAAAATCCACGTTTATGGTTAGACTATAAAAATATATTTTTAAAAAATCCACATTTATGGTTAGACCATAAAACTATATTTTTAAAAAATCCACGTTTATGGTTAGACTTTTAAAAAATATTTTAAAAAAATCCACGTTTATGGTTACACCAAAAAAATATATTTTTAAAAAATCCACGTTTATGGTTAGACCATAAAAATATATTTTTAAAAAATCCACGTTTATGGTTAGACCATAAAAATATATTTTTAAAAAATCCACGTTTATGGTTAGACTATAAAAAAAATATTTTTAAAAAATCCACGTTTATGGTTAGACTATAAAAATATATTTTTAAAAAATCCACTTTTATGGTTAGACTATAAAAATATATTTTTAAAAAAATCCAAGTTTATGGTAAGACTCTTAAATATATTTAAAAAATCCACTTTTTTAGTTAGACTATAAAAATATATTTTTAAAAAATCCACGTTTATGGTTAGACTATAAAAAAATATTTTTAAAAAATCCACGTTTATGGTTAGACTATAAAAATATATTTTTAAAAAATCCACGTTTATGGTAAGACTATAAAAATATATTTTTAAAAAATCCACGTTTTGATTAGACTATAAAAATATATTTTTAAAAAATCCACGTTTATGGTTAGACCATAAAAATATATTTTTGAAAAATCCACGTTTATGGTTAGACTATAAAAATATATTTTTAAAAAATCCACGTTTATGGTTAGACTATAAAAATATATTTTTAAAAAATCCACGTTTATGGTTAGACTAGAAAAATATATTTTTAAAAAAATCCACGTTTATGGTTAGACTATAAAAATATATTTTTAAAAAATCCACGTTTATGGTTAGACTATAAAAAATATTTTTAAAAAATCCACTTTTATGGTTAGACTATAAAAAAAATATTTTTAAAAAATCCACGTTTATGGTTAGACTATAAAAATATATTTTTAAAAAATCCACGTTTATGGTTAGACTATAAAAATATATTTTTAAAAAATCCACTTTTATGGTTAGACTATAAAAATATATTTTTAAAAAAATCCACATTTATGGTTAGACCATAAAAATATATTTTTAAAAAATCCACGTTTATGGTTAGACTTTTAAAAAATATTTTAAAAAAATCCACGTTTATGGTTACACCAAAAAAATATATTTTTAAAAAATCCACGTTTATGGTTAGACCATAAAAATATATTTTTAAAAAATCCACGTTTATGGTTAGACCATAAAAATATATTTTTAAAAAATCCACGTTTATGGTTAGACTATAAAAATATATTTTTAAAAAATCCACGTTTATGGTTAGACTATAAAAAAATATTTTTAAAAAATCCACGTTTATGGTTAGACTATAAAAATATATTTTTAAAAAATCCACGTTTATGGTTAGACTATAAAAATATATTTTTAAAAAATCCACTTTTATGGTTAGACTATAAAAATATATTTTTAAAAAAATCCACGTTTATGGTAAGACTCTTAAATATATTTAAAAAATCCACTTTTTTGGTTAGACTATAAAAATATATTTTTAAAAAATCCACGTTTATGGTTAGACTATAAAAAAATATTTTTAAAAAATCCACGTTTATGGTTAGACTATAAAAATATATTTTTAAAAAATCCACGTTTATGGTAAGACTTTAAAAATATATTTTTAAAAAATCCACGTTTTGATTAGACTATAAAAATATATTTTTAAAAAATCCACGTTTATGGTTAGACCATAAAAATATATTTTTGAAAAATCCACGTTTATGGTTAGACTATAAAAATATATTTTTAAAAAATCCACGTTTATGGTTAGACTATAAAAATATATTTTAAAAAATCCACGTTTATGGTTAGACTAGAAAAATATATTTTTAAAAAAATCCACGTTTATGGTTAGACTATAAAAATATATTTTTAAAAAATCCACGTTTATGGTTAGACTATAAAAAATATTTTTAAAAAATCCACTTTTATGGTTAGACTATAAAAAAAATATTTTTAAAAAATCCACGTTTATGGTTAGACTATAAAAATATATTTTTAAAAAATCCAAGTTTATGGTTAGACTATAAAAATATATTTTTAAAAAATCCACTTTTATGGTTAGACTATAAAAATATATTTTTAAAAAAATCCACGTTTATGGTAAGACTCTTAAATATATTTAAAAAAAAACACTTTTTTGGTTAGACTATAAAAATATATTTTTAAAAAATCCACGTTTATGGTTAGACTATAAAAAAATATTTTTAAAAAATCCACGTTTATGGTTAGACTATAAAAAAATATTTTTAAAAAATCCACGTTTATGGTTAGACTATAAAAATATATTTTTAAAAAATCCACGTTTATGGTAAGACTATAAAAATATATTTTTAAAAAATCCACGTTTATGATTAAACTATAAAAATATATTTTTAAAAAATCCACGTTTATGGTTAGACCATAAAAATATATTTTTGAAAAATCCACGTTTATGGTTAGACTATAAAAAATATTTTTAAAAAATCCACGTTTATGGTTAGACTATAAAAAAATATTTTTAAAAAATCCACGTTTATGGTTAGACTATAAAAAATATATTTTTAAAAAATCCACGTTTATGATTAGACTATAAAAAAATATTTTTAAAAATCCATATGGTTGACTTAATACAGCTTGAAAGAAATATTAAAAAAAAAAACACGTTGATTAAGAGGGGTTTCAAAAATATAAAAAAATCCAAATTTAATTATTTGATTTTCAAGCCATTTTTCCTTTTTCCCTGCCTGATCATTCCCACCTCGTATTGTAATTAAATATTACACAATAGCTGCATTTTTAAAGTGCAAACACGTTTTTCCTCTTGTCGCATTTACACGTATGGTAGCGTATACTCCCATCTCCCATCTCTCTCCCTCTCCCGCTCCCTCATTGCAATTCAATTTCCATGTCGATATTTTGGCAGGAAATAAAAGCATACACCAAAAATTGTTGATATGATGCGAGCAGGATATGGCCGTAACTCTATTAGGCTCTCAATTTTAAATTGTTTTTAGCCATTGTTATCTGTAAGTAATGTGAATTATTCAATTAAGTTTTGGGGTTGTTGTATTAAGCGCGCGGTTTTTGGGTACCCTTAAATACTCGGCTAATAAAGATGGTGAAGTTTTTTTTTTTTTGTTGTTGCAAAATCGTTGTTTTTTTTTTTTTGCATATTCCAAATTTCTAATTGGAAATGTGCTGGCTATTGAATATGAGTTCGATTATGGCTTCTTAAGAAATAAAACTCAATATTCAATTATATTCGAATTGCAGCAGAAAATCTTGTTCTCCCAATCTCTGCATCTCAGGACACAAAAAAATTACAACAAAAAAAGAAAAATCAAATAAGATTTTCATAATGGCTGTCAACAGATTCACCATCTCCCCCTTTCAAAAAATGAGAAGAAAAATAATTGCAACGGAAACCATGGCTTGTCATACCACCTTCATGGGCGTTTCCCACTCCCATCGTATTCTTGAGTGTCACCTTGCTGGGAATTTTCCTCCTTTGCTCTCTCTCCCTCACTCTCTATGATAAGAGTGGAATACATTAAAATACATTTTTATTCCAATAAAAACAATGAATATTTATGAATAACTGTTTACTTACGAAGCAGGATATGTACGATATGTAATCCTCATATCCTCCCAATGCTGCTCTGCATGTTTTCATGTGAAATTCCTTTTATGATTTTAAATGAAATAAAAATAATGAAGTAGCTACCTGATGGCGAATATCATCAGGTGAATGAATAAAAATCCCTGAAAAAGAAGAATATTTTAAAATATTTTTATCAATGGCAGTCAAAATATTTTTTCATGGACCTCCACATAAATGTGGATTATTTAAAAATATTTTCTCCTAGTCCATCTATAAACATGGATATTTTAAAAATATTTTTTCAAATTTTATCTACAAACATTAATTTTTTAAAATATTTTTTTCACGGACCTACACATAAACGTGGATGTTTTGAAAATATTTTTCAGGGACCTCAATAAAAACATGGATTTTTTTAAATAATTTTTTCAAGGACCTCCACACAAATGTGGATTTCTTAAAAACATTTTTTCATGACCCATCTATAAATGTGAATTTTTTAAAAATATTTTTTCATGACCCATCTATAAACATGGATTTTTTAAAAACATCTTTTCAAGGACCTCCACATAAACGTGGATTTTTTAAAAAAAATTTTTCATGACCCATCTATAAACGTGGATTTTTTAAAAATATTTTTTCATGGCCCATCTATAAACGTGGATTTTTTAAAAATATTTTTTCATAGCCCATCTATAAACCAGGATTTTTTTAAAAATATTTTTTCATGGTCCATCTATAAACGTGGATTTCTCAAAAAATATTTTTTCATGGCCCATCTATAAACCAGGATTTTTTTAAAAATATTTTTTCAAAGTCCATCTATAAACGTGGATTTTTTAAAAATATTTTTTCAAAGTCCATCTATAAACGTGGATTTTTTAAAAATATTTTTTCAAAGTCCATCTATAAACGTGGATTTTTTAAAAATATTTTTTCAAAGTCCATCTATAAACGTGGATTTTTTAAAAATATTTGTTCAAAGTCCATCTATAAACGTGGATTTTTTAAAAATATTTTTTCAAAGTCTATCTATAAACGCGGTGTTGAATATTATTGCGTATTCTCTGCAGATGTTTGTTTAAATGAAAGACGACTGTTGCTGTTGAGTGCTTTATTACGAGTAAAACTTATTCTACTTACACACTACACATGTAACCTTAACGCTTAGAACTAATCTATTTACAATGATGTAGGTGTCACACATTGCGAACACACCGCAATTACTCTGTACGTGTGTTGTGTATTTTTTCAAGGCCCAAACATTAACGTGGATTTTTAAAAATATTTTTTCAAGGCCCAAACATTAACGTGGATTTTTAAAAATATTTTTTCAAGGCCCAAACATTAACGTGGATTTTTAAAAATATTTTTTCAAGGCCCAAACATTAACGTGGATTTTTAAAAATATTTTTTCAAGGCCCAAATATTAACGTGGATATTTTAAAAATATGTTTTCAAGGCCTAAACAAAAACGTGGATTTTCTAAAAAAAAATTTTGAAGGCCCAAACATTAACGTGGATTTTTTTGAATATATTTTTTAAGGACTAAACAAAAACGTGGATTTTCTAAAAAAAAAAATTTGATGGCCCAAACATTAACGTGGATTTTTTTAAAAAAATTTTTTAAGGACTAAACAAAAACGTGGATTTTCTAAAAATATTTTTTCAAGGACTAAACAAAAACGAGGATTTTCTAAAAATATTTTTTCAAGGACTAAACAAAAACGTGGATTTTCTAAAAATATTTTTTCATGACCCAAATATTAACGTGAATTTTTATAAATAATTTTTCAAGGCGTAAACAAAAACGTGGATTTTCTACCAAAATTTTTTTGTGGCCCAAATATTAACGTGAATTTTTATAAATAATTTTTCAACGCCTAAACACTAACATGGATTTTTAAAAATAATTTTTCAAGGCCTAACCATTTAAAGGTTGATTTTACATAATACCACATACTCAATACAATATCCCCTCGGAAGATTTCCTGCCATCACACACGTTAGCGGATTTATATCTTAGCTCACGCAAGACTTTTATTGTTTTCTTATCACCCATCAACGTCATCGCCCACTGCACCCACACAACACCCTGGGGGTAATTTCAACCAAAATATTTCTCTCATTCACCCACTGGATTTCATCATCCCACTGTAAATGCCACCATAATGCATCCTTATGAGGGTAAAGAAAAGTGCATTCATTGTTGGCTTAACTCTTCATTTGTCCAACCCTGCGACTGCATCAATAATGGCTAGGCCGAGGGTGGGGGGGTTGACTGATGTTTTGTTCACATTAACTCTCTCAACTCGTTGAAGGGGGTGGGGGAGGGGGTGATGCATGCAACAAGGCAAAAAATATTTTTTAATTAATATACTTCACATTTTTTCGGGTGGTCCTGAAGTGCTTCGAATATTGCAACGTCATCAGCATTTCCGTCTCCCCAGTTTGACCACTCCTTTGCAATTATGGATTCATTTGCTCGCGACCCCCTCTCTCCCGGTGACTTACCCGCATGACATGACTGTCATTGTTTTTTTTTTTTTTTTTTTTTTTTTTTGTTTCTTCATCATTTCATTTCAGATTCATTTGTTGCTTTTGTTCTCAACAAGTCCGCAAACATTGACATGTGTTCCATGTGTCCTGATATGCCCCAATACAAAAGTGGAAACCTTATTGTTGTCTGTTGAAGGGATGTCTGTTTGAATGTTCGGCCATAACATATCCTGTTTTGTTATCGCGATAACCATACATTATTCGATTAAGCTTAAACAATATGTCGCTGTTGGGTGTGCAGCAAGGATTATCTTCTTTTCGGGGAGGAAGGTGGGAAATTTTTTAAATATTTTAGTTGGATTTCTAAAAAAAAAAAAATTAAATTCCAATATTTTCTCAAGGAACTTCACATAAACATGGATTCGTTTTTAAAATTGTCTCAAGGACCTCCACATAAACGTTGATTTTCTAAAAATATTTTTTCATGGCCCATATATAAACGTGGATTTTTTAAAAATATTTTTTCATGACCCATCTATAAACGTGGATTTTTTAAAAATATTTTTTCATGACTCATCTATAAACGTGGATTTTTTTAAAAATATTTTTTCATAACTCATCTATAAACGTGGATTTTCTAAAAATATTTTTTCATGGTCCATCTATAAAAGTGGATTTTTAAAAAATATTTTTTCATGGCCCATCTAAAAACGTGATTTTTTATTGATTTAAACAATATTTTTTAATGGCCCATCTATAAACGTGGATATTTTAAAAATATATTTTCATAGCACATCTATAAATGTGGATTTTGTAAAAATATTTTGTCATGGCCCATCTATAAACGTGGATTTTTTAAAAATATTATCTCCTAGTCCATATATAAACGTGGATTTTTTAAAAATATTTTTTCATGGCCCATCTATAAACGTGGATTTTTTAAAAATATTCTTTCATGTCCCATCTATAAACGTGGATTTTTTAAAAATATTTTTTCATGGCCCATCTATAAACGTGGATTTTTTAAAAATATTTTTTCATGGCCCATCTATAAAGGTGGATTTTTTAAAAATATCTTTTCATGGCCCATCTATAAACGTGGATTTTTAAAAAAATATCTTTTCATGGCCCATCTATAAACGTGGATTTTTTAAAAATATTTTTTCATGGCCCATCTATAAACGTGGATTTTTTAAAAATATTTTTTCATGTCCCATCTATAAACGTGGATTTTTTAAAAATATTTTTTCATGGCCCATCTATAAACGTGGATTTTTTAAAAATATTTTTTCATGGCCCATCTATAAACGTGGATTTTTTAAAAATATTTTTTCATGGCCCGTCTATAAACGTGGATTTTTTAAAAATATTTTTTCATGGCCCATCTATAAATTTGAATTTTTTAAAAATACTTTTTTCATGGCAAATCTATAAACGAGAATTTTTTAAAAATATTTTTTCATGGCAAATCTATAAACGAGAATTTTTTAAATATATTTTTTCATGGCAAATCTATAAACGTGAATTTTTTAAAAATATTTTTTCATGGCCCATCTAAAAACGTGGATTTTTTAAAAATATGTTTTCATGACCCATTTATAAACGTGGATTTTTTAAAAATATTTTTTTATGGCCCATCTATAATTTGTAGCTTAAGGTCAATGTTAGATTTTTATGCTCCACTTTTTTAAGGAATATTCGAAAGTCCTCTAAAACTGAGCCATGAAAAATTGTTGTATCCAGACATTGATCCCAATTCGATTTTACCCAAATGCAACAAAAAACTTTTTTAGCATAGTATATTTGATCTCCATCAAACATCAAAAGGTTTATGAAAACAAAACTGCAACAAATAACCCGAACAAGTTCGAGGTCATTGCAAAGCTGCACTCATCCAACATTGGATAAAAAAACGTGATTTTTTAAAAATATTTTTTTCATAACCAATCTATCAACTTGGATATTTTAAAAATATTTTTTCATAACCAATCTATAAACGTGGATTTTTAAACAATATTTTTTAATGGCCCATCTATAAAGGTGGATATTTTAAAAATATATTTTCATAGCACATCTATAAATGTGGATTTTGTAAAAATATTTTGTCATGGCCCATCTATAAACGTGGATTTTTTAAAAATATTATCTCCTAGTCCATATATAAACGTGGATTTTTTAAAAATATTTTTTCATGGCCCATCTATAAACGTGGATTTTTTAAAAATATTCTTTCATGTCCCATCTATAAACGTGGATTTTTTAAAAATATTTTTTCATGGCCCATCTATAAACGTGGATTTTTTAAAAATATTTTTTAAGGTCTTAACATAAGCTCGGATTTTTAAAAATATTTTTTCATGGCCCATCTAAAAACGTGATTTTTTAAAAATATATTTTATAAGTACACTTACGAATGTGGATTTTTAAAAAATATTTTGTATAAGTCCATTTACAAACGTGGATTTTTAAAAAATATTTTTATATCCCAATCATCCTCAAACGTGGATTTTTAAAAAATATTTTTTATAGCCCAATCATCCTCAAACGTGGATTTTTAAAAAATATTTTTTGTAGGCCAATCATCCTCAAACGTGATTTTTTTAAAAATATTTTCTATAGCCCAATCATCCTCAAACGTGGATTTTTAAAAAATATTTTTTATAGCCCAATCATCCTCAAACGTGGATTTTTAAAAAATATTTTTTGTAGGCCAATCATCCTCAAACGTGATTTTTTTAAAAATATTTTTTATAGCCCAATCATCCTCAAACGTGGATTTTTAAAAAATATTTTTTATAGCCCAATCATCCTCAAACGTGGATTTTTAAAAAATATTTTTTGTAGCCCAATCATCCTCAAACGTGATTTTTTTTAAATATTTTTTATAGCCCAATCATCCTCAAACGTAGATTTTTAAAAAATAATTTTGTAGCCCAATCATCCTCAAACGTGGATTTTTAAAAAATAATTTTGTAGCCCAATCATCCTCAAACGTGGTTTTTTTAAAAATATTTTTTGTAGCCCAATCATCCTCAAACGTGGATTTTTAAAAAATAATTTTATAGCCCAATCATCCTCAAACGTGGATTTTTTAAAAATATTTTTTATAACCCAATCATCCTCAAACGTGAATTTTTTAAAAATATTTTTTATAGCCCAATCATCCTCAAACGTGGATTTTTTAAAAATATTTTTTCATGGCCCATCTATAAACGTGGATTTTTTAAAAATATTTTTTTATGGCCCATCTATAAACGTTGAGTTTTTTATAAATATTTTTTCATGGCCCATCTATAAACGTGGATTTTTTTAAATTATTTTTTCATGGCCCATCTAACGTGGATTTCTTAAAAATATTTTTTCATGGCCCATTTATAAACGTGGATTTTTTAAAAATATTTTTTCATGGCCCATCTATAAACGTGGATTTTTTAAAAATATTTTTTCATGGCCCATCTGTAATCGTGGATTTTTTAAAAATATGTTTTCATGACCCATCTATAATCGTGAATTTTTTAGAAAATGTTTCACGGTTCGTTAAATTCCTTTGTAGCTAAAGGCCAATGTTAGATTTTTATGCTCCACTTTTTTATGGAATACTCGAAAGTCCTCTAAAACTGAGCCATGAAAAATTGATGTATCCAGACATTGATCCCAATTCGATTTTATCCAAATGCAACAAAAAACTTTTTTAGCATAGTATATTTGAACTCCATCAAACATCAAAAGGTTTATAGAAAAAGAATGAAAACAAAACTGCAACGAATAACCCGAACAAGTTCGAGGTCATTGCAAAGCTGCACTCATCCAACATTGTATATGTATTTCTTTTTTTTTGCCGGCAAATGTTGGCTGCAGTCTACACAGCGTACAACAAATGTTGAACTTTGATAGGAAAACTCTCTAAAGCAAAATAAAAAAAAAACAACACCAACAAATAGTCTAACCGAAATCAATGAAAAATAAAGTGAAAACAGGCGTTAAAAGAGAGAGGGGGTACAACAAAAAAATTCACCGCAATATGGGAAGGGAAAAAATACCCCTCTTAAGGCTCATACAGATCTAGCAGTGGACCAGATGACTAATAAAATAAAATATAAATAAATTTAAATATTTGCATATTTTTAAAAAAAAAATCCAAATTTATGATTGGTCGTTGGAAAAATATTCTCAAAAAAAAATATTTAAAATACTCCTCTTCAGATTTTTGTACAATTCTTCATTATTCAGTTAAATTATGAATTGTCTTTAGCAAATCTTAGCAACTTTTCCCCAGGGCATCTCATTGCCATAAATATCATTTCATGTAGATAAATTAAAAAAATTATCAAAAGAAGAAGACAGGTAACTTCAGTTGCATCTGATTTTGTCAGTCTAGGACAGTGTTTCAAATAGGGATCATATTCTGGAATCCATTTTGAAGAGAAACTCCCTTATCGACCAAAGAAATATCAAGTCGAAATAAGTCCCACTCAGCCAGGAGGAATTTAATTAATTTATCTTTACTTGATTTCTTTGCTTGCCTCTGGACCACTGTCCGTTCTGCAGCACACGGCAATACCTGAAGCTCTTTTCATTTGTGTGACTTGCAAAAAGCAGAAACACCGAAGATTCCATGACGGCTATACCTGATGTCACTGTAAAAATAAAAAAGATACCACAAAACGCCTTCAACGCCGTTTTCAGGTAATGACCAGAAGCTGTTTGGCAAGTATCTGTTCAATAAGGCCTGGGCGAAATGTGAATAAATGTAATCAACCTTGCGATGGTGTCTTCGCCATCAGCATCGGCGAAGAACAATCACAGTCATTGCCATAAAAAAAATAATATTGCAATGTCAGCGTTCCTACTTTACTTTTAGCTGTGGGGTAATTAAAATAAATTTCTTGGGGGGTTTAGGGAAAAAAAAAATGAAATGATATATAATATAAAAATATTTTTAAAAAATCCACGTTTATAGATGGGCCATGAAAAATTATTTTTAAAAAATCCACGTTTACAGATGGGCCATGAAAAATTATTTTTAAAAAATCCACGTTTATAGATGGGCCATGAAAAATTATTTTTAAAAAATCCATGTCTATAGATGGGCCATGAAAAAATATTTTTAAAAAATCCATGTTTATAGATGGGCCATGAAAAAATATTTAAAAAAGAACAAGTTTATAGATGGGCCAGGAACCATGAAAAAATATTTTTAAAAAATCCACGTTTATAGATGGGCCATGAAAAAATATTTTTAAAAAATCCACGTTCATAGATGGGCCATGAAAAAATATTTAAAAAAGAACAAGTTTATAGATGGGCCAGGAACCATGAAAAAATATTTTTAAAAAATCCACGTTTATAGATGGGCCATGAAAAAATATTTTTAAAAAATCCACGTTTATAGATGGGCCATGAAAAAATATTTCTAAAAAATCCACGTTTATAGATGGTCTTTGGAAAAATATTTTTTAAAAATTCACGTTTATAGATGGACTAGGAAAAAATATTTTTAAAAAATCCACGTTTATAGATGGGCCATGAAAAAATATTTTTAAAAAATCCACGTTTATAGATGGGCCATGAAAAAATATTTTTAAAAAATCCACGTTTATAGATGGGCCATGAAAAAATATTTTTAAAAAATCCACGTTTATAGATGGGCCATGAAAAAATATTTTTAAAAAATCCACGTTTATAGATGGGCCATGAAAAAATATTGTTAAAAAATCCACGTTTATAGATGGGCCATTAAAAAATATTTTTAAAAAATCCACGTTTATAGATGGGCCATGAAAAAATATTTTTAAAAAATCCACGTTTATAGATGGGTCATGAAAAAATATTTTTAAAAAAATCCACGTTTATAGATGGGCCATAAAAAAAATATTTTTAAAAAATCCACGTTTATAAATGGGCCATGAAAAAATATTTCTGTAAAATCCACGTTTATAGATAGACCATGAAAAAATATTTTTAAAAAATCCACGTTTATAGATGGGCCATGAAAAAATATTTTTAAAAAATCCACGTTTATAGATGGGCCATAAAAAAAATATTTTTAAAAACTGCTCGATTTTAGATGGACCACAAAAAATATTTTTAAAAAATCCACGTTTATAGATGGGCCATGAAAAAATATTTTTAAAAAATTCACGTTTACAGATGGACTTTTAAAAAAATATTTTTTAAAAATCCACGTATATAGATGGGCCATGAAAAAATATGTTTAAAAAATCCACGTTTATAGATGGGCCATGAAAAAATATTTTTAAAAAATCCACGTTTATAGATGGACCATAAAAAAATATTTTTAAAAATCCAGGTTTATAGATGAGCCTTGAAAAAATATTTTTAAAAAATCCAGGTTTATAGATGGGCCATAAAAAAATATTTTTTAAAAATCCACGTTTATAGATGGGCCATGAAAAAATATTTTTAAAAAATCCACGTTTACAGATGGACTAGGAGAAAATATTTTTAAAAAATCCACGTTTATAGATGGGCCATGAAAAATTACTTTTAAAAAATCCACGTTTATAGATGGGCCATGAAAAAATATTCTTAAAAAATCCATGTTTATATTTTTAAAAAATCCATGTTTATAGATGGGCCATGAAAAAATATTTTTAAAAAATCCACGTTTATAGATGGACGATGAAAAAATATTTTTAAAAAATCCACGTTTATAGATGGGCTATGAAAAACTATTTAAAAAAAAAATCCACGTTTATAGGTGGACCATGAAAAAATATTTTTAAAAAATTCACGTTTATAGATGGGTCATGAAGAAACATAGTTCATAGATGCATCACGTAAAAATATTTTTAAAAAAATTACATTTACAGATGGGCCATGAAAAAATATTTTTAAAAAATCCACGTTTATAGGTGGGCCATGAAAAAATATTTTTAAAAAATCCACGTTTATAGGTGGGCCATGAAAAAATATTTTTAAAAAATCCACGTTTATGGATGGGCCATGAAAAAATATTTTTAAAAAAATCCACGTTTATAGGTGGGCCATGAAAAAATATTTTTAGAAAATCCACGTTTATAGGTGGGTCATAAAAAAATATTTTTAAAAAATCCACGTTTATAGATGGGCCATGAAAAAATATTTTTAAAAAATCCACGTTTATAGATGGGCAATAGAAATATACTTAAAAAAAATCCACGTTTATGGATGGGCCATGAAAAAATATTTTTAAAAAAATCCACGTTTATAGGTGGGCCATGAAAAAATATTTTTAAAAAATCCACGTTTATAGGTGGGTCATAAAAAAATATTTTTAAAAAATCCACGTTTATAGATGGGCCATGAAAAAATATTTTTAAAAAATCCACGTTTATAGATGGGCAATAGAAAAATACTTAAAAAAAAATCCACGTTTATAGATGGGCAATAGAAAAATACTTAAAAAAATCCACGTTTATGGATGGGCCATGAAAAAATATTTTTAAAAAAATCCACGTTTATAGGTGGGCCATGAAAAAATATTTTTAAAAAATCCACGTTTATAGATGGGCCATGAAAAAATATTTTTAAAAAATCCACGTTTATAGATGGGCCATGAAAAAATATTTTTAAAAAATCCACGTTTATAGATGGGCCATGAAAAAATATTTTTAAAAAATCCACGTTTATAGATGGGCCATGAAAAAATATTTTTAAAAAATCCACGTTTATAGATGGGCCATGAAAAAATATTTTTGAAAAATCCACGTTTATAGATGGGCCATGAAAAAATATTTTTAAAAAATCCACGTTTATAGACGGGCCATGAAAAAATATTTTTAAAAAATCCACGTTTATAGACGGGCCATGAAAAAATATTTTTAAAAAATCCACGTTTATAGATGGGCCATGAAAAAATATTTTTAAAAAATCCACGTTTATAGATGAGCCATGAAAAAATATTTTTAAAAAATCCGCGTTTATAAATGGGGAATGAAAAAATATTCTTAAAAAATCCACGTTTATAGATGGACCATGAAAAAATATTTTTAAAAAATCCACGTTTATAGATGGGTCATGCAAAAATATTTTTAAAACATCCACGTTTATAGATGGGTCATGAAAATATATTTTTAAAAAATCCAGGTTTATTGATACCGATGAAAAAATATTTTTAAAAAATCCACGTTTATAGATGGGTCATGAAAAAATATTTTTTAAAAATCGACGTTTCTAGATGGACATTGAAAAAATGTTTTTAAAAAATCCACGTTAATAGAGAGACTTGGAGAAAATATTTTTAAAAAATCCACGTTTACAGATGGGCCATGAAAAACTATTTTAAAAAAATCAAAGTTTTTAGATGGACCATTAAAAAATATTTTTAAAGAATCCACGTTTATAGATGGACTAGGAAATAATATTTTTAAAAAATCCACGTTATAGATGGACAAGGAAAAAATATTTTTAAAAATCCAAGTTTATAGATGGATTATGACATAAATATTTTAAAAAATCCACGTTTATAGATGGGCCATGAAAAAATATTTTTAAAAAATCCACGTTTATAGATAGACCATGAAAAAAATATTTTTAAAAAATCCACGTTTATAGATGGACAATGAAAAAATATTTTAAAAAAATCCACGTTTATAGATGGGCTATGAAAAAATATTTTAAAAAAATCACGTTTATAAATGGTCTTTGGAAAAATATTTTTTAAAAATCCACGTTTATAAATGGTCTTTGGAAAAATATTTTTAAAAAATCCACGTTTATAGATGGGCCATGAAAAAATATTTTTAAAAAATCCACGTTAATAGATGGACAATGAAAAAATATTTATAAAAAATCCACGATTATAGATGGACCTTGAAAAATTATTTATAAAAAATCCACGTTTATAAATTGTCTTTGGAAAAATATTTTTTAAAAATGGTCTTTGAAAAAATATTTTTAAAAAATCCACGTTTATAAATAGTCTTTAAAAAAATATTTTTAAAAAATCCACGTTTATAAACAGTCTTTGAAAAAATATTTTTAAAAAATCCTCGTTTATAAATAGTCTTTGAAAAAATATTTTTAAAAAATCCACGTTTATAAATAGTCTTTAAAAAAATATTTTTAAAAAATCCACGTTTATAAATAGTCTTTGAAAAAATATTTTTAAAAAATCCTCGTTTATAAATAGTCTTTGAAAAAATATTTTTAAAAAATCCACGTTTATAAATAGTCTTTGAAAAAATATTTTTAAAAAATCCACGTTTATAAATAGTCTTTGAAAAAATGTTTTTAAAAAATCCACGCTTATAGAAGGGGCATGAAAAAATATTTTTAAAAAATCCACATTTATAGAGATAGATGGACTAGGTAAAATATATTTATAAAAAATATTTTTTTAAAAATCCACGTTTATAGATGGACCATAAAAAAATATTTTTAAAAAATCCTCGTTTATAAATGAATAATGAAAATTATTTTTAAAAAAATCCACTTTTTTGATACTAACGAGAAAATATTTTTAAAAAATCCAAATCCGAAAGATCCTTTTTCATATTTAGTCCTTTGAAGAGTATTATATTTTTCATATTTCCTAGATTCTTTTTTCTCACATCTCCAATGTGAGTTTTCCAATAACCACCAGTAGTGAGTGGCATCTACAAATTTATCGCTGACATTATTCAATTTATACAAATTTGTTGTCTTTATTACCATTTTTTTTTTTTTTGTTTGTCGTTGCTTCCTTAATGAAAACCCATTCTCCGTGGCCTATTCCGCCATGGACCGCAGAAGAACAACAGAAATAAACGACAATGTCTTCAATATCTTGTCAGCTAATCACCAATAAATCAAATGATGCTTTTAAGCCTTTAGCACCGAAGACTAGATAGACACAAAAACGAGAAGAAAAGGAAAAACGCCACAAAAGACTTTCATAAATTTCCGCATAGCCTGAGAATCATTGGCAAAGAAAGAAAAAAAAAGAACCTCACAGACAACAATTTCATAAGTAGTCGGCAGTAACAAGATTTCCTTGCAACATTGTTGCTAATTGTTACAACCTGTAATTGAAACTTAACTTTGAACACTTCAAAATGTTGTTGGAAATTATTTATGTTGCCACTGGCAGGTTGGCTGGCTGGCTGACTACGAGGTGGAGAAGGAGAAACAGAAGGTAATGATATTGGCAATGACCATGGTAATGAATGCATGAGACGCCGACTTAGATAGGTAGCCAAGTTGCAAATGCTCCACTTAAGTCTCCGGCAATGACATCGGACGTTCTGATGCAAATTGAACATAAATTGGTTTTCTTCATTTCACGAAGATTTTCGGAGAAAAATCTATGATGGCTGGTGTTTAATTTCAATTAATTTTTATTAAGGCGATAAACAAGCTAAGTGCTTGTGAAATGGGACGAAGATAAAATTGTGTTAACATTTTCCCACAGAATGAGCTAGATGACTCCTAAAAGTATGCACCAGATATGAAAATAGAAAAATACTAAAAATATATTTTTAAAAATTTTAAATAATATTTAGGCCTCATAAAAAAATATTTTCCAATGGCCATGGTGGTGGTTAGACTTTAATAAAATATTTTTAGAAAAAAAAATTTGCCTTCGCAGTCGGTAGGATTCGAACCTACGCTCCCAGAGGGAATCTGATTTCTAGTCAGACGCCTTAACCGCTCGGCCACGACTGCTTATATTCTATGGGTTTATTGGAATATCAATGCTTTATAAACTGAAAATGTAAGTAGTGCATTCCATTATTATAATTCTCATATGCGTTTTCCACAAAATTTTTAATTTGCTATAAATACAAGATTATCTTCAAAAATTAAAAGAGATAATATATTACTCAAGTACCTACTTCAATATAATCTATTTATTTTTTATTTGAGCAAAAAAATAAGTGAGAATTCTATAAAAAAGAATTAAAATCAAATAATATAAAATAAAAAAATCCGTAAAGAGTTCAAATTTTACAAACTTAATATTGGCCTTGTGGACTTACGCAGACAAAGCCTGTAAAGCTCTCAGAATGGAATAACATTTCTAATAATAAAAATCAATGGCTATGAATTTGAAAAAAAAATATTGGCACAGTTAAATAAAATTTGTAATTAAAGGATTGAAATTAAAGGAACCCAGGATTCGAACCCAGACTCGCTGTACTTCTACTCCACAAAATTGACTCGAATTACAAGCAGTCGTGGCCGAGCGGTTAAGGCGTCTGACTAGAAATCAGATTCCCTCTGGGAGCGTAGGTTCGAATCCTACCGACTGCGAAAACGATTGTTTTTATACCCTCCACCATAGTATGGAGGATATATTGAATTTGTCATGCCGTTTGTAACACCTCGAATTATACATTTTAGACCCCACAAAGTACCTATGTTCTTGATAAGCATAATATTCTATGTCGATTTAGGGGTGTCGGTTCGTCTAACCCTCTGTGGAAATCACTCTAGATTCCGAACGAAGTTAGGTAGGCTTATAAAATTTAACTCAAATGTATATTATGTCTTCAGGACTTTTGGTATTGAAAATGGGTCAGGTAGGTCCATGTTTTGGTATAGCCTCCATATAATGGTACCTCTCGGTATTCAGTATTTTGGTGATTTTGGCGATATTATCCTCCGGAAATGTTTCAAATTTGGTATTTGAAGTTCGTAATGGATAATACAGCCTGTGACAGAAAATTGTCTGTGCAGATCGACGTCTTCGTATAGCCCCCATATAACGGCAGCTCCCAATATTCAGTATTTTGGTGATTTAAGCGACATATTACACCGGAAATGTTTCAAATTTGGTATTTGTAGTTTGATATGGATACTACAGCCTATGACAGAAAATTGTCTGTGCAGGTCCACGTCTTCGTATGGCCCCCATGTAACGGTACCTCCCGATATTCGGTATTTTAATGATTTTAGCTACATTATTCACCGGAATTGTTTCAAATTTGGTATTTGAAGTTCGTAATGGCTGCTACAGCCTTTGACAGAAAATTTTCTGTGTAGGTCCACGTCTTCGTATAGCCCCCATATAATGGTACCTCCCGATAATCGGTATTTTGATGATTTTAGAGACTTTATTCCCCGGAATTGTTTCAAATTTGGTATTAGAAGTTCGTAATGGATACTACAGCCTATGACAAAAAATTGCTTTTTTTACTTGTTTATTCTGTCATAAATAAAAAAAATCATTAGCAGGATTCGAACCTGGGTTTCCAGAGTTTTAATTAATATCCAAGCAAAACACTTTCATACTTTTAAAAGCAAGGGGCAGTCGTGGCCGAGCGGTTAAGGCGTCTGACTAGAAATCAGATTCCCTCTGGGAGCGTAGGTTCGAATCCTACCGACTGCGAATGATACACTAATTTTTTGAAAATAATTTAAAATGCTTTTCAAAATTATAAAACTAGCACGTATTATTTAATTTTCTACACGAAATTTATCTGGAATATTGTCATCGCATGTCTGAAATATGGCTATTCTCTGTACGAACTTTTCTTGAAATCTAACCATCCTATATCCATCCAATGCTTGTCTTCTGCTTAAAAATCCTCGTTTAAAGATGAACCATGAAAAAATATTTTTAAAAATTCCACGTTTACAGATGGACCATGGAAAACTATTTTTAAAAAATCCAAGTTTTTAGATGGACCATGAAAAAATATTTTTAAAAAATCCACGTTTACAGATGGACCATGAATAAATATTTTTAAAAAGTCAACATTTACAGATGGACCATGAAAAAATATTTTTAAAAAATCCACGTTTACAGATGGACCATGGAAAACTATTTTTAAAAAATCCAAGTTTTTAGATGGACCATGAAAAAATATTTTTAAAAAATCCACGTTTACAGATGGACCATGAATAAATATTTTTAAAAAGTCAACATTTACAGATGGACCATGAAAAAATATTTTTAAAAAATCCACGTTTACAGATGGACCATGGAAAACTATTTTTAAAAAATCCAAGTTTTTAGATGGACCATGAAAAAATATTTTTAAAAAATCCACGTTTACAGATGGACCATGGAAAACTATTTTTAAAAAATCCAAGTTTTTAGATGGACCATGAAAAAATATTTTTAAAAAATCCACGTTTATAGATGGACTAGGAAAAATATTTTTTAAAAAATCCCCGTTATAGATGGGCTAGGAAAAAATATTTTAAAAAATCCAAGTTTATAGATGAATTATGACATAATTATTTTAAAAAATCCACGTTTATAGATGGGCCATAAAAAAATATTTTTAAAAAATCCACGTTTATAGATGGGCCATGAAAAAATATTTTTAAAAAATCCACGATTGAGGATGGACTTTGAAAAAAATATTTTCAAAAAATCCACGTTTATAGATGGAATATGAAAAAATATTTTAAAAAAAAATCCACTTTTGAGGGTGGACTTTGAAAAAATATTTTTAGAAAATCAACGTTTATAGATGGGCCATGAAAAAATATTTTAAAAAAATCCACGTTTACAGATGGACCATGGAAAACTATTTTTAAAAAATGCACGTTTATAGATGGAATATGAAAAAATATTTTAAAAAAATCCACGTTTGAGGGTGGACTTTGAAAAAATATTTTTAGAAAATAAACGTTTATAGATGGGCCATGAAAAAATATTTGAAAAAAATCCACGTTTACAGATGGACCATGGAAAACTATTTTTAAAAAATCCACGATTGAGGATGGACTTTGAAAAAAATATTTTCAAAAAATCCACGTTTATAGATGGAATATGAAAAAATATTTAAAAAAAAATCCACTTTTGAGGATGGACTTTGAAAAAATATTTTTAGAAAATCAACGTTTATAGATGGGCCATGAAAAAATATTTTAAAATAACCACGTTTATTGATGGGCCATGAAAAAATATTTTTAAAAAATCCACGTTTATAGATGGACCATGATGCGAATTATACACTAATTTTTTGAAAATAATTTAAATAATTTATAATGTTGTTCAAAATTATAAAACTAGCACGTATTATTTAATTTTCTACACGAAATTTATCTGGAATATTGTCATCGCATGTCTGAAATATGGCTATTCTCTGTACGAACTTTTCTTGAAATCTAACCATCCTATATCCATCCATTGCTTGTCTTCTGCCTTTCGTTTTTATTCAATTGATTGATTTTGTAAATAAAGATTTTGTTATTGTTTTGGTAATTTTTCTTTTTGGATATTAAAGTTTGGATTTCACAGTTAATTTTTTCTACCTAAATCCAAATTGATTTTCAAAGAGAAAATCATTGAATTGCCTAGAAAATATTGGGAAATTTTCTCGCAGTCGGTAGGATTCGAACCTACGCTCCCAGAGGGAATCTGATTTCTAGTCAGACGCCTTAACCGCTCGGCCACGACTGCTGATAAAAATATTTAAAAAAATGTAAAACTTTCGAATCCCAAAACCCATTCATTTTTGGCAAAAAAAAAAAAAATTGGCCACAGTCCAGCCGACACTATCATTTTTCGATTTATGGCCAGTATCACTAACTTGGCTTTAATATTATAACTAATTGCCCAAGATAAGATATTAAAATTTTATATTGAAAAATAAATAAATAAATAAAAAATATGCTCCCCGATAAATATAAATCAAAGCATGGCATTTTAAATTTGATAATAAATGACAATTAATTGACAGGTTTGTATGGCATAAAACTAAATAAAATATGGATGGGAGATAAGTTAACAATTTGTTATACTATTTTATTATCGAATTGAAAATCGAAACTAAAACTACAAAAAATAATAAATTTTTTTCCACACATTTATTAATTGGTTCAATGAGTGAGCCATCATTTCGAAGAATTCCCCACAGCATTTTTTTGCTGGACCTGTCAGCTTTCCAGCGGCAAACAATTTTCTCTTTTTGCAGCAGTAACAGCCAAGCAAACAGGCCTCCAGCCACTGGCAGTTTATGATGTGTGTGTATTCTACCCATCCGGTGGCTGGCGGCCCAAAGAAATGACTGGTCATTGTTGAGCAAGCAGGAGACAACATTTCTTTCATACCTGTGCTTAGAACGTTTTGCGCTGGTATGTGGAGGCCTGGCATTTTGTGGACAATGTCAGTGGCGACTATTTTTCTCTTTGCTTCAAGTGTCAATTTGCAGTACGTTACTAATTAGTTGGCAATTGTTGTGTTTTGAGGAGATCGAAAACGCATGCACGAATCATGCTTCCAAGTTGCTGAAGGAATGTTGCTAACCAATGTGGGTAATGTTGCCAATTAAGTCAGGAACATGCTGAAAAATTATTTTAAAAATTTCATTGGATATTTTCCATAGATGTCGAAATAATTACTTCATTTAGAGAGGGTACGGAAGGAAAATACAGATGCAGTCGTGGCCGAGCGGTTAAGGCGTCTGACTAGAAATCAGATTCCCTCTGGGAGCGTAGGTTCGAATCCTACCGACTGCGAGAAAATTTCCCAATATTTTCTGGGCAATTCTATGATTTCCAATTGAAATCCGAACTCAAATATCCAAAAAGAAAAATTACCAAAAATAACAAAACCAAAATTTACATTTACAAAATCAGAAGAGAAAAATACATAGTCATTGGATGAAGACGAAAGGCAGAAGACAAATATTGGATACAGGATGTTAAGTTTCAAGAAATGTTCGTACAGAGAATAGCCATATTTCAGAGACATGCGATGACATATTCCAGATAAATTTGTGCTATTTTTATGATAATTAAAATCATCTCAAATTATTTTAATTTTTTTTAAAAAAATAATGTATCATCCTCGCAGTCGGTAGGATTCGAACCTACGCTCCCAGAGGGAATCTGATTTCTAGTCAGACGCCTTAACCGCTCGGCCACGACTGCTTACAATCTATGGACATATTTGAATTTCAATGCTTTATAATCTGAAAATGTAAGTATGTAGTGCATTTCATTATTATAATTCTCATATGTGTTTTCCATAAATTTTTAATTTGATATAAATACAAGATTATCTTCGAAAATTGAAGAGATAATACATTACTCAAGTAGGTACTTCAATATAATCTATTTAAATAAATAAATAAGTGAGAATTCTATAAAAAGTATTAAAATCAAATAATATAAAATAAAAAATCCGTAGAGAGTTCAAATTTTATAACCTTAATATTGACATTGAGGACTTACGCAGTCAAAGCCTGTAAAGCTCTTAGGATAGAAGAACATTTCTAAGATTAAAGATCAATGGCTATGAATTTAATAACAAAAAAAAAACAAGTTAAAAAGCAGTAAGTTCGGGCGGGTCGAACTCCACCATTTGGAACGAATTTGGAAATTTTCAAAAAATAAAATCCTAAAAAAATTCTGTTAAAATTTTAAAAATACCAAATACAGCCGGTATATTGGGGTCTATACGACGTGGAGCTACATGGGCATTGTTTGTCATAAGCCATTACCATATTCAAATTCGAAATTTGAAATAAACGGTGAATAATGTAGGTAAAATCATCAAAATACCGTATATAGGGCGGTACCGTTATATTGGAGCTGTGCGAAGACCTGGACCGGCATAGACAATTTTCTGTCAGAGGCTGTAGCATCCATTACGAACTTCAAATACCACATCTCAAACAATTTCGGTGGGTATTGTACCTAAAATCGTCAAAATACCGAATATAGGGAGGTACTGATATATGGGGCCTATACGAAGACGTGGACCTGCAAAGACAATTTTCTGTCCTAGGGTGTAGTATCCATTTCGGACTTCAAATACTAAATTTGAAACAATTCTGCTGAAAAATGTCGCTAAAATCATCAAAATACCAAATATCGGGAGGTACCGTTATATGGGGGCTATATGAAAACGTGGCCCATTCACGAACTTAACCTGCCTACTGGAAAAATAAACATGTGCAAAATTTTAGCCATCTATCTGAATTCATTCGAAAGATAGTGTGATTACAACAGACAGACAGACAGACGGACATCGCTAAATCGACTAAGAATTTTACGCTGATCAAGAATAAATATACTTTGTTGGGTCTGACATGGTGGAGGGTATAAAAATCTGTTGGGAGTTCGAATAACTGAATCCTAATCCAGTTATAATTTCACTCTTAATTTGAGGTCTTTTAATCAAAATACCCGAATTCGCAGTCGGTAGGATTCGAACCTACGCTCCCAGAGGGAATCTGATTTCTAGTCAGACGCCTTAACCGCTCGGCCACGACTGCTTGTGAGAGACATTCCTTTAACGCAATAATGGACATCTCTAGATTGACTGCAAATTTCCTAAAACGGATTTGGTCCAAAGAGACCTAGAGCCTAACACCATTATTTTGATGATTTACGTTTTGGATGTATTAAATGATATATACCCTCTCTCTAGTCATATGGCTGAGGGTACAACAATTATGTTTGAGAAGCAGTTTTAATATAAGTAGGTATTTTTTTGGAAATTTGTAACAGCTGTACTAAATGGTACTAAATTTATAGGTGGTCTCTGAAAAATATTCTTTAAAAAATCCACGTTTATAGAGGGTCCCTGAAAAATATTCTTTAAAAAATCCACGTTTATAGATGGACTTTGAAAAAATATTTTTAAAAAATCCACGTTTATAGAGGGTCCCTGAAAAATATTCTTTAAAAAATCCACGTTTATAGATGGACTTTGAAAAAATATTTTTAAAAAATCCACGTTTATAGGTGGTCTCTGAAAAATATTCTTTAAAAAACCCACGTTTATAAATGGTCGTTGAAAAAATATTCTTTAAAAAATCCACGTTTATAGATGGTTCCTGAAAAATATTTTTAAAAAATCCACGTTTATAGATGGTTCCTGAAAAATATTTTTAAAAAATCCACGTTTATAAATGGTCCCTGAAAAAATATTCTTTAAAAAATCCACGTTTATAGATGGTCCCTGAAAAATATTCTTTAAAAAACCCACGTTTATAAATGGTCGTTGAAAAAATATTCTTTAAAAAATCCACGTTTATAGATGGTTCCTGAAAAATATTTTTAAAAAATCCACGTTTATAGATGGTTCCTGAAAAATATTTTTAAAAAATCCACGTTTATAGATGGTTCCTGAAAAATATTTTTAAAAAACCCACGTTTATAGATAGTCCCTGAAAAATATTCTTTAAAAAATCCACGTTTATAGATAGTCCCTGAAAAATATTCTTTAAAAAATCCACATTTATAGATGGTCCTTGAAAAATATTCTTTAAAAAATCCACGTTTATAGATGGACTTTGAAAAAATATTTTTAAAAAATCCACGTTTATAGGTGGTCTCTGAAAAATATTCTTTAAAAAATCCACGTTTATAGATGGTCCCTGAAAAATATTCTTTAAAAAATCCACGTTTATAGATGGACTTTGAAAAAATATTTTTAAAAAATCCACGTTTATAGGTGGTCTCTGAAAAATATTCTTTAAAAAATCCACGTTTATAGATGGTCCCTGAAAAATATTCTTTAAAAAACCCACGTTTATAAATGGTCGTTGAAAAAATATTCTTTAAAAAATCCACGTTTATAGATGGTTCCTGAAAAATATTTTTAAAAAATCCACGTTTATAGATTTTTCCTGAAAAATATTTTTAAAAAATCCACGTTTATAAATGGTCGTTGAAAAAATATTCTTTAAAAAATCCACGTTTATAAATGGTCGTTGAAAAAATATTCTTTAAAAAATCCACGTTTATAGATGGTTCCTGAAAAATGTTTTTAAAAAATCCACGTTTATAAATGGTCGTTGAAAAAATATTTTTAAAAAACCCACGTTTATAGATAGTCCCTGAAAAATATTCTTTAAAAAATCCACGTTTATAGATAGTCCCTGAAAAATATTCTTTAAAAATCCACGTTTATAGATAGTCCCTGAAAAATATTCTTTAAAAAATCCACGTTTATAGATGGTCCCTGAAAAATATTCTTTAAAAAATCCACGTTTATAGATGGTCCCTAAAAAATATTCTTTAAAAAATCCACGTTTATAGATGGTCCTTGAAAAATATTCTTTAAAAAATCCACGTTTATAGATGGTCCCTGAAAAATATTCTTTAAAAAATCCATATTTATAGATGGTCCCTGAAAAATATTCTTTAAAAAATCCACGTTTATAGATGGTCCCTGAAAAATATTCTTTAAAAAATCCACGTTTATAGATGGTCCCTGAAAAATATTCTTTAAAAAATCCACGTTTATAGATGGTCCTTGAAAAAATATTTTTAAAAAATCTACATTTATAAATGGTCCTTGAAAAAATATTTTTTTAAAAAATCCACGTTTATAGATGGTCCTTGAAAAATATTCTTTAAAAAATCCACGTTTATAGATGGTCCCTGAAAAATATTCTTTAAAAAATCCACGTTTATAGATGGCCCCTGAAAAATATTCTTTAAAAAATCCACGTTTATAGATGGTCCCTAAAAAATATTCTTTAAAAAATCCACGTTTATGGATGGTCCCTAAAAAATATTCTTTAAAAAATCCACGTTTATAGATGGTCCCTAAAAATATTCTTTAAAAAATCCACGTTTATAGATGGTCCCTAAAAAATATTCTTTAAAAAATCCACGTTTATGGATGGTCCCTAAAAAATATTCTTTAAAAAATCCACGTTTATAGATGGTCCCTAAAAAATATTCTTTAAAAAATCCACGTTTATAGATGGTCCCTAAAAATATTCTTTAAAAAATCCACGTTTATAGATGGTCCCTGAAAAATATTCTTTAAAAAATCCACGTATATGGACGATCTTTGAAAAAATATTATTTAAAAAATCCACGTTTATAGATGGTCCTTGAAAAAAATATTCTTTAAAAAATCCACGTATATGGATGATCCTTGAAAAATATTCTTTAAAAAATCCACGTTTATAGATGGTCCCTGAAAAATATTCTTTAAAAAATCCACGTTTATGGATGGTCCTTGAAAAATATTCTTTAAAAACTCCACGTTTATAGATGGTCCTTGAAAAATATTCTTTAAAAAATCCACGTTTATAGATGGTCCTTGACAAATATTCTTTAAAAAATCCACGTATATGGACGATCTTTGAAAAAATATAATTTAGAAGATCCACGTATATGGACGATCTTTAAAAAAATATTTTTAAAAAAAAAATCCACGTATATGGACGATCCATGAAAAAATATTATTTAAAAAATCCACGTGTGTGGACAATTCTTGGTAATGTCCCTAAAAAAAATATTTTTAAAAATCCGTGATTTTGAAATTTTCTGAAAAAATATTTAAAAAAACATGAATGGCGCCAAAAAATATTTTTTTTAATCTTCCATAATGAAAAGTTCGTAAAAATATTATTTTTAAATATTGAGAAATGTAACCTCAAATTCAAAAAAGAATGGAATATATTATTCGCAGTCGGTAGGATTCGAACCTACGCTCCCAGAGGGAATCTGATTTCTAGTCAGACGCCTTAACCGCTCGGCCACGACTGCTTGTGTTTTGGGGTAATTTAGCACTTTTGACTCGAGGAAGCATGGTTCGAATCCTGGAATGAACAAAGGAAATATATTGTTATTTATATTTGAAATTTTCGACCCGGCGTTACTCAAAGATAATCGATCTGTCCCTCAACTGCAAGAACGTACATGTTTTTATTACGATAACTGGGTTTTCTCTATGATATCGAAAAAAAAAAAAAATTAAAACTAGTAGATAATTGCAGGTACTGGAACATAGCAATGGTATAGGTAGAATCAGTAACAGACAAATTTTTCTACAGGCGAAGAGAGACTTTAAAGGCAGATTTGAGAGATTTGTACTCCCTTATTTTGGTAAGATTTCAATATAGTTCTAATATTCATGTCGAATACTCTTTTATTGAAATAGCTCATGCCATAATCATTGAATATATTCAGTCCTGATACCAATGGCTATACAGTTTATACTTCCCAAGACCTTCTATTTTTTTAAATTTTTTTCTTAATTTTTATTTTCATATATTTCTACCCAAATAAATAGATTCAATTGATTGAAGTACCTACTCCAGATAATCTGGTAAGTATATCACTTAAACAGTTTACGGAAATCCCATATGCGAATTATAACAAACTATAACAACGATTTATGTTAATTTAAAGACTCAATCGATCAATCAGACATAAGCAGTCGTGGCCGAGCGGTTAAGGCGTCTGACTAGAAATCAGATTCCCTCTGGGAGCGTAGGTTCGAATCCTACCGACTGCGAGAAAAAGAAATATTTTCTTTTTTTTCTAATTGGCTATCCTTCCCCCAAACTTTTCACCTTACCGCACATCACATTTTGATGTCTGCAAAGTATGAAGAAAGAAAAAACTCTAAAACATTTCATTTTAAGCCGCCATAATATTTAACCATTACACTCTAAAAACCCACAATTTCTTCCAGTATTTGATTAAAATATTAAATTTTTTTCTTGATGCTTGTAAAATAATGAGCCATAGAAACGCAACACAAATTATAAAATCAGAAACAAAAACAAAAAAAAGAATGATAAAACGACAAAAACGAAAGAAAGGCATTCAAGAAAACAAAATACTCCCATTATGGCAGACACAGAGGCATCAGTAGCGCCAAATAGTGGCAGAATGCAACCAGCAATACTTTCCAGCAATTTTTGGCTAATCTGTTAGCCAGCGATTAATTACAACTTTCCGGGTCTGAGCAAATCATCCAAGTGTGGAGTTAGGAAAAAATGAAATTTGAATTAATGGCGAAATTGGGAAGGAGAAAAAAAAAAACAAAAGAAAATTGGTTTGACAAAATATTTTAAATGGTTTTTGAAAAAATATTTTTAAAAAATCCACGTTTATAGATGGGTCATGAAAAAATATTTTTAAAAAATCCACGTTTATAGATGGGTCATGAAAAAATATTTTTAAAAAATCCACGTTTATAGATAAACTTTGAAAAAATATTTTTAAAAAATCCACACTTATCAATGGTCCTTGAAAATTATTTTTAAAAAAATCCACGTTAATAAATGGTTCCTGAAAAAATATTTTTAAAAAGTCCACGTTTATAAATGGTCGTTTTAAAAAATATTTTTAAAAAATCCACACTTATCAATGGTCCTTGAAAATTATTTTTAAAAAAATCCACGTTAATAAATGGTTCCTGAAAAAATATTTTTAAAAAGTCCACGTTTATAAATGGTCGTTTTAAAAAATATTTTTAAAAAATCCACACTTATCAATGGTCCTTGAAAATTATTTTTAAAAAAATCCACGTTAATAAATGGTTCCTGAAAAAAATTTTTAAAAAATCCACGTTTGTAATGGTCTTTGAAAAAATATTTTTAAAAAATCCACGTTTATATAAGATCGTTGAAAAAATATTTTTAAAAAATCCACGTTTATAAATGATTGTTGAAAAAATATTTTTAAAAAATAAATGGTTGTTTATAAATGGTTGTAGAAAAAATACTTTTAAAAAATCCACGTTAATAAATGGTCGTTTTAAAAAATATTTTTAAAAAATCCACACTTATCAATGGTCCTTGAAAATTATTTTTAAAAAAATCCACGTTAATAAATGGTTCCTGAAAAAAATTTTTAAAAAATCCACGTTTGTAATGGTCTTTGAAAAAATATTTTTAAAAAAACCTCGTTTATAGATGGGTCATGAAAAAATATTTTTAAAAAATCCACATTTATAAATGGTCGTTGAAAAAATATTTTTAAAAAATCCACGTTTATAAATGTTCGTTGAAAGAATATTTTTAAAAAATCCACGTTTATAAATGGTCGTTGAAAAAATATTTTTAAAAGATCCACATTTATAAATGGTCGTTGAAAAAATATTTTTAAAGAATCCACGTTTGTAATAGCCGTTGAAAAAATATTTTTAAAAGATCCACATTTATAAATGGTCGTTGAAAAAATATTTTTAAAAGATCCACATTTATAAATGGTCGTTGAAAAAATATTTTTAAAAAATCCACGTTTATAAATGGTCGTTGAAAAAATATTTTTAAAAAATCCACGTTTATAAATGGTCGTTGAAAAAATATTTTTAAAAAATCCTCGTTTATAGATGGGTCATGAAAAAATATTTTTAAAAAATCCACGTTTATAAATGGTTGCTGAAAAAAAATTAATTTTTAAAAAGTCCACGTTTATAAATGATCGTTGAAAGAATATTTTTAAAAAATCCACGTATATAAATGGTCGTTGAAAAAATATTTTTAAAAAATCCACGTTTATAAATGGTTGTTAAAAAAATATTTTTAAAAAATAAACGTTTATAAATGGCCCTTGAAAAAATATTTTTTAAAAAAATCCACGTTTAAAAATGGTCGTTGAAAATATATTTTTAAAAAATCCACTTTTATAAATGGTTGCTGAAAAGAATATTTTTAAAAAATCCACGTTTATAAATGGCCCTTGAAGAAATATTTTTTAAAAAAATTCACGTTTATAAATGGCCCTTGAAAAAATATTTTTTTAAAAATTCGACGTTTATAAATGGCCCTTGAAAAAATATTTTTTAAAAAATCCACGTTTAAAAATGGTCCTTGAAAAATATTTTTAAAAAATCCACGTTTATAAATGGTCGTTGAAAAAATATTTTTAAAAAATCCACGTTTATAAATGGTTGCTGAAAAAAATATTTTTAACAAATCCACGTTTATAAATGGTCGTTGAAAAAATAGTTTTTAGAAAATCCACGTTTATAAATGGTCGTTGAAAAAATATTTTTAAAAAATCCACGTTTATAAATGGTCGTTGAAAAAATATTTTTAAAAAATCCACGTTTATAAATGGTTGATGAAAAAATATTTTTAAAAAATCCACGTTTATAAATGGTCGTTGAAAAAATATTTTTTAAAAAATCCACGTTTAAGTTTCGGTATTGAAAAAATATATTTTAAAAAATCCACGTTTAAGTTTCGGTATTGAAAAAATATATTTTAAAAAATCCACGTTTAAGTTTCGGTATTGAAGAAATATTTTTAAAAAATCCACTACCATTTAGTTGAAGAAATATATTTAAAAAATCCACGTTTATAAATGGTCGTTGAAGAAATATATTTAAAAAATCCACGTTTATGTTTTGGTATTGAAAAAATATTTTTGAAAAATCCACGTTTATGTTTTGGTATTGAAAAAATATTTTTAAAAAATCCACGTTTATAAATGGTCCTTGAAAAAATATTTTTAAAAAATCCACGTTTATAAATGGTCCTTGAAAAAATATTTTTAAAAAATCCACGTTTGTAATAGCCATTGAAAAAATATTTTTAAAAGATCCACATTTATAAATGGTCGTTGAAAAAATATTTTTAAAAAATCCACGTTTATAAATGGTCGTTGAAAAAATATTTTTAAAAAATCCACGTTTATAAATGGTCGTTGAAAAAATATTTTTAAAAAATCCTCGTTTATAGATGGGTCATGAAAAAATATTTTTAAAAAATCCACGTTTATAAATGGTTGCTGAAAAAAAATTAATTTTTAAAAAGTCCACGTTTATAAATGATCGTTGAAAGAATATTTTTAAAAAATCCACGTATATAAATGGTCGTTGAAAAAATATTTTTAAAAAATCCACGTTTATAAATGGTTGTTAAAAAAATATTTTTAAAAAATAAACGTTTATAAATGGCCCTTGAAAAAATATTTTTTAAAAAAATCCACGTTTAAAAATGGTCGTTGAAAATATATTTTTAAAAAATCCACTTTTATAAATGGTTGCTGAAAAGAATATTTTTAAAAAATCCACGTTTATAAATGGCCCTTGATGAAATATTTTTTAAAAAAATTCACGTTTATAAATGGCCCTTGAAAAAATATTTTTTTAAAAATTCGACGTTTATAAATGGCCCTTGAAAAAATATTTTTTAAAAAATCCACGTTTAAAAATGGTCCTTGAAAAATATTTTTAAAAAATCCACGTTTATAAATGGTCGTTGAAAAAATATTTTTAAAAAATCCACGTTTATAAATGGTTGCTGAAAAAAATATTTTTAACAAATCCACGTTTATAAATGGTCGTTGAAAAAATAGTTTTTAGAAAATCCACGTTTATAAATGGTCGTTGAAAAAATATTTTTAAAAAATCCACGTTTATAAATGGTTGATGAAAAAATATTTTTAAAAAATCCACGTTTATAAATGGTCGTTGAAAAAATATTTTTTAAAAAATCCACGTTTAAGTTTCGGTATTGAAAAAATATATTTTAAAAAATCCACGTTTAAGTTTCGGTATTGAAAAAATATATTTTAAAAAATCCACGTTTAAGTTTCGGTATTGAAGAAATATTTTTAAAAAATCCACTACCATTTAGTTGAAGAAATATATTTAAAAAATCCACGTTTATAAATGGTCGTTGAAGAAATATATTTAAAAAATCCACGTTTATAAATGGTCGTTGAAGAAATATATTTAAAAAATCCACGTTTATGTTTTGGTATTGAAAAAATATTTTTGAAAAATCCACGTTTATGTTTTGGTATTGAAAAAATATTTTTAAAAAATCCACGTTTATAAATGGTCCTTGAAAAAATATTTTTAAAAAATCCACGTTTATAAATGGTCCTTGAAAAAATATTTTTAAAAAATCCACGTTTGTAATAGCCATTGAAAAAATATTTTTAAAAGATCCACATTTATAAATGGTCGTTGAAAAAATATTTTTAAAAAATCCACGTTTATAAATGGTCGTTGAAAAAATATTTTTAAAAAATCCACGTTTATAAATGGTCGTTGAAAAAATATTTTTAAAAAATCCTCGTTTATAGATGGGTCATGAAAAAATATTTTTAAAAAATCGACGTTTATAAATGGTTGCTGAAAAAAAATTAATTTTTAAAAAGTCCACGTTTATAAATGATCGTTGAAAGAATATTTTTAAAAAATCCACGTATATAAATGGTCGTTGAAATAATATTTTTAAAAAATCCACGTTTATAAATGGTTGTTAAAAAAATATTTTTAAAAAATAAACGTTTATAAATGGCCCTTGAAAAAATATTTTTTAAAAAAATCCACGTTTATAAATGGTCCTTGAAAAAATATTTTTTAAAAGAATTCACGTTTATAAATGGCGCGTAAAAACATATTTTTTAAAAAAATCCACGTTGATATATGGCCCTTGAAAAAATCCACGTTTATAAATGGTCCTTGAAAAAAATATTTTTTAAAAATAATCCACGTTTACAAATGGCGCTTGAAAAATATTTTTTAAAAAAGTCCACGTTTATAAATGGCCCTTGAAGAAATATTTTTTAAAAAAATTCACGTTTATAAATGGCCCTTGAAAAAATATTTTTTTAAAAATTCGACGTTTATAAATGGCCCTTGAAAAAATATTTTTTAAAAAATCCACTACCATTTAGTTGAAGAAATATTTTTAAAAAATCCACTACCATTTAGTTGAAGAAATATATTTAAAAAATCCACGTTTATAAATGGTCGTTGAAGAAATATATTTAAAAAATCCACGTTTATGTTTTGGTATTGAAAAAATATTTTTGAAAAATCCACGTTTATGTTTTGGTATTGAAAAAATATTTTTAAAAAATCCACGTTTATATTTTCTTAGAGAAAAAAGTATTTTAAATAAATCCAAAATTATGTTTCGGTATTGAAAAAATATTTTTTGAAAATCCAAGTTTTTGTTTCGGTATTGAAAAAATTTAAAAAAAAAATCTACGCTAATGGATGGCCCTATAAATATTTTTCCTTAAAATAATATTTTTCTATGCCTTGTCCTTGAATCCTCAGTAAATTCCTCCCCATTTCTTGCAATCCTCCCCTTTTTCACCGAAGCCCCTTGATAACCACCTTAAGGAAATCACAAGTGAATTTTTAAATATTTTCAAATGAGCTAATATTCCAGCGGCAATCGAAATCTCTTCATTAAGCCATTTCGCCCATTCAACCATCCCTCCCGACTCATTCACACCAGTTTCGAACCGCACTCATTTGGTTTTCATTTCCTGTGGGTTTAGTAACCCCATAAGGAGTATCATTATGTCTTTTGTCTAAAACGTTTTTTTTTTTTGGTGGCCCAGAACAAATGAGCCACATACGTCTGTGGGGGGAACCATTCAAAAGAACAACATCTTCTCTTCCTCAAGTCGGCCGATTTCCTCCCCTCCTTGCCATGAGTGGTTGCAGGGAGTGAATGAAATGTTGTCACGTGTCATAATGCAATTGTCATTGTCATTATGGTGTGTTAACTCAAGTGTCGCTGTTCTTGTTGCAGTCACTGTCGTTGTCGTTGATTTCGTCACTGGTGTTGCTGTTACTGTTACTGTTACTGCTGCTTTTATTGTCGTTCTTGCATGTGTAGAATTTTGCTTGGTTACACCTTTTCGAATGTGCATGCGACTGACAAATAATTAGGGTAGAATGTGCAACGAGTTGTTGCAATTAGACAAAAATGTTGCAACAGCGGAGGGAGGGGCAGTTACCGTAATATTTGTATAAAAATTCAAAGTGTTTGGTTGGGTTATGAGAAAAGTTTTTTTTTTAATCCATGGTTATGTCAGATTCGGAGAAATATTAAAAAAATATATTTTTCAAAAATCCACGATAATGGATGGACTTAAATGTTTTCTTTTAAAATATTTTTCAATTATCCATGATTGTGGAAGGTCTTTAAAAAAAATATTTCTTAAAAATTCACGATTGTGAAAGGTCTTTACAAAAATATTTTTTAAAAATCCACGATTGTGGATTGTCTTTAAAATAATATTTTTTAAAAATCCACGATTGTGGATTGTCTTTAAAATAATATTTTTTAAAAATCCGTAATTAAGGGCGGTTAAAAATATTTTTAAAAAATCCACGATTGTGGATAATAAAATATATATAAAATATATATAATTATATATTAAAATAATTTTTTTTTTTAAATCGGCAATTGAGGGTGGTCTTAAAAAATATTTTTAAAAAATCCACGATTGTGGATGGTCTTTGAAATAATATTTTTTTAAAAATCCTAATCTAATCCTAATGCTAATCTTAAAAAAATATTTTTTTTAAATCCAAGTTTATGGTATAAATCTAAGTTTATTGCTAATCGTTAAAAAATATTTTTAAAAAATCCACGATTGTGGATGGTCTTTGAAATAATATTTTTTTAAAAATCCTAATCTAATCCTAATGCTTATCTTAAAAAAATATTTTTTTTTTAAATCCAAGTTTATGGTTTAAATCTAAGTTTATTGCTAATCGTTAAAAAATATTTTTTTTAAATCCAAGTTTATGCCTGATCTTTAAATAATATTTTTTTAAATCCATGTTTACGGCTGATCTTTAAAAAATATTTTTTTAAAAATCCACGTTTATTTCTAATCTTAAGAAAATATTTTTTTAAAAATCCATGTTTATGGCTAATCTTTAAAAAATATTTTTTATAAAAAATCCACGTTTATTGCTAATCTTCAAAAAAATATTTTTTTTAAATCCACGTTTATTGCTAATCTTAAAAAATATATTTTTTAAAAATCCATGTTTATGCTAATCTTAAAAAAATTTTTTTTTTAAATCCACGTTTATGCTAATCTTAAAAAAATATATTTTTTAAATCCACGTTTATTGCTAATCTTAAAAAAATATTTTTTTAAAACTTCAAGTTTATGCTAATCTTAAAAAAATATATTTTTTTAAATCCACGTTTATTGCTAATCTTAAAAAAAATATTTTTTTTTAAAAAAACCACGTTTATTGCTAATCCTAAAAAAATATTTAAAAAAAACACGTTTATTGCTAATCTTAAAAAAATATTTTTTAAAAATCCACGTTTATTTCTAATCTTAAGAAAATATTTTTTTAAAAATCCACGTTTATTTCTAATCTTAAAAAAAATATTTTTTTAAAAAATCCACATTTATTGCTAATCTTAAAAAAAAATATTTTTTTTAAAAATCCACGTTTATTGCTAATCTTAAAAAAAATATTTTTTTTAAAAATCCACGTTTATTGCTAATCTTAAAAAAATATTTTTTTAAAAATCCACGTTTATTTCTAATCTTAAAAAAATATTTTTTTTAAAAATCCACGTTTATTTCTAATCTTAAAAATATTTTTTTTAAAAATCCACGATTATTGCTAATCTTAAAAAAATATTTTTTAAAAAATCCACGTTTATTTCTAATCTTAAAAAAATATTTTTTTAAAAATCCACGTTTATTGCTATTCTTAAAAAAATATTTTTTTAAAAATCCACGTTTATTCCTAATCTTAAAAAAATATTTTTTAAAAATCCACGTTTATTTCTAATCTTCAAAAAATATTTTTTTAAAAATCCACGTTTATTTCTAATCTTAAAAAATATTTTTTTTAAAAATCCACGTTTATTTCTAATCTTAAGAAAATATTTTTTTAAAAATCCACGTTTATTTCTAATCTTAAAAAAACATTTTTTTTTAAAAATCCACTTTTATTGCTAATCTTAAAAAAATATTTTTTTAAAAATCCACTTTTATTGCTAATCTTATAAAAAATATTTTTTAAAAATCCAAGTTCATTGCTAATCTTGTAAAAAATATTTTTTAAAAATCCACGTTTATTGCTAATCTTAAAAAAATATTTTTTTAAAAATCCACGTTTATTTCTAATCTTAAAAAAATATTTTTTTAAAAATCCACGTTTATTTCTAATCTTAAAAAAATATTTTTTTAAAAATCCACGTTTATTTCTAATCTTAAAAAAATATTTTTTTTAAAAATCCATGTTTATTTCTAATCTTAAAAAAATATTTTTTTTAAAAATCCACGTTTATTTCTAATCTTAAAAATATTTTTTTTTAAAAATCCACGTTTATTGCTAATTTTATAAAAAATATTTTTTTAAAATCCACGTTTATGGCTAATCGTAAAAAAATAGTTTTTTTAAAATCCAAATTTATTGCTAATCGTAAAAAAATTGTTTTTTAAAATCCACGTTTATTTGCTAATCGTACAAAAATTGTTTTTTAAAAATCCACGTTTATTGCTAATCTTAATGAATTTTTTTTATTTTTTTTAAATCCACGTTCATTTCTAATCTTAATTTTTTTTTAAATCCACGTTCATTTCTAATCTTAATTTTTTTTTAAATCCACGTTTATGGCTAATCTTAAAAAATATTTTTTAAAAATCCACGTTTATGGCTAATCTTTAAAAATATTTTTTAAAAATCCACGTTTATTGCTAGTCTTAAATAAATTTTTTTTTAAAATCCAGGTTCTATGCTAATCTTAATTTTTTTTTTAAATCCACGTTTATTGCTAGTCTTAAATAATTTTTTTTTTTAAAAATCCAGGTTCTATGCTAATCTTAATTTTTTTTTAAAAATCCAAGTTTATTGCTAATCTTAAAAAAAATTAAAAATTCAGTTACCACATTAATTTGAAAAAAAAATATTAATAATAAAATGGACTCCCACTGTTCCAATGTAATTTCCTCTTACCCACCTTTGTGCCTTAATGAGACCCCTAAAGCACTTCAAGTATTCATATGCTCCCGTTCAAAAAGTAGCATACCCTTTAATATTTTCCCATAAAATTTTAAATTCTATTTTCAATGAAAAAAATTAAATTATTTCTTTAATAAGTTTAATAACAACAAAAAGCTTATATGCCGTGCTTTTAATTATAAAACACAATTTTTTATTGTATTTTTTACAAGTCCACGAGGATTTGTTTTTCCCTATCATTATGGTAACAAAAAATTCATTAATAATACAACAACAACAACAATCCACAACATAATATGGGAATGTAAATAATTTAAATTAAGTAGTCAATGTAACGAAAAAAAGCACATATTGGGTAATGGAGACAGTAGCGAATGAATATATAGCAGTGCTTAAAAGGGATTTAAAACCAAAGTGAAATTTTCCGAGAACATTGAAAATATGTTTCAAGGAATTTAAAATCGCTTGGATTTTTTAAAAACATATATTCAAGGATCTTGGAATTAGCGTAGATTTTTTCCAAAAAACTTAAAATCTTTATTATTTTTTTGGGAAATGGTTAATAGTGCTATAATTTTCTCCCCCATTGGTTATCTTACACCAAATATTAAAATCTCATCTATGACCATCTGTCTGTTCGGCTGCCTCTTCCTTGTTGTGGTCAGCCACAGGAGATGATGACATGATAAATATTGTTGGATTTTTTTTTTTTTGATAATTTATATTGATAATTAAAAATTAAAATTAAAAACCAATACATTGTAATGTAGGCTTTTAAAATAACATTTATTATTAATGTTGTAATATTGCAAAAAAAAAACACACACGCACACAGATATGCAACCACCTTTTTTTTGTAGCCATGACTAAAGGATATGGAAATTATTTTAATATGGAAGGAGAAAATTTTAAAAAAATATATATAAAACAAGTAAAAAATCTGTAAGTTTGGTCGGGCCGAACTTTGAATAATTAAAAATAAAATCAGTTAAAAATTCTGTTAAAATCTTAAAAATATCAAATGTAGCTGTTATATTAGGGTCTATACGACGACGTGAACCTGCATAGGATACTTTTGTCATAAGCCATTACAATATTCAAATACCAAACCTGAAAACCAGTAAAGAAAATCTTAAAGTCGGGCGGGGCCGACTTTATGATACCCTACACCACTTTACTAATTTAGTGGAGCTTCGAATTCAATCATACACGCTATGATTATAATCGTAATTTAAAGTTCAAAGGACTAAATATGCCGAACCATTTGTATCTTTTACATTCGGACTTGTATTGCCCATTTGGTGCACAATTAATTTGAAATCGGTAAAAAATCCAAATCTATCCAAATCGGAACCGATCTCGACAAAATTTTGCAAAGATATTTCTGAGCTGTATTTGATATATTTCCCTGAATATCGTTTTTACGGAGTGCATATTACGGCTGTGGGTAACAAATAAGACAAATCGGATGAACAGTATATATGGGAGCTATAGCTATATCTGAACCGTTCTTCGCCAAATTTGACATACTAGCTTCTAGACTCAATTCGGTCGTAAGTGTCAAATTTTATCCAATTTGGGCAAATATTAGACATTTGGTGCACAATCTAAAATAAATCGGACGAAGTTATATATGGGAGCTATATCCAAATCTGAACCGATCTCGATAAAATTTAGCAAATGTATTTCTGAGCTGTATTTGATATATTTCCCCAAATATTGTTGTTACAGGGTGCATATTACGGCTGCGGAGGACAAAAATAACAAATCGGATGAACAATATATATGGGAGCTATAGCTATATCTGAACCGATTTCGATCAAATTTGGCATACTTATTTTCAGGTCCAATCTGATCGTACATGCAAAATTTCATACTATTCGGACTGATATTACACGTTTGGTGCACAATAAAAGGCAAATCGGACGAAGATATATATGGGAGCTATATCTAAATTTTTACCGATTATCTCCAATTTCAATAGGGTTCGTCCTTGGGCCAAACAAATGATTTGTGCAAAATTTCATCTGGATAGGGCAATAAATGCGAACTGTACTTTGTTTACAAAAATACATGGACAGAAGGACGGACGGACGGACATGCATAAATCGACTCAGAATGTGATTCTATGCAGATCATCAAAAGGAACTATGGGTCTATCTCTTTTCCTTTTGCATGTTACAAACAAATGCACAAAGACATAATACCCAGACCACTTTGTGGTGTAGGGTATAAAAAACCGGTGAATAATGTAGCTAAAATCATCCGAACATAGGGAGGGCCTACACAAACAATTTTCTATCATAAGCTGTTGTATCCATTACGAACTTCAAATACCAAATTTGAAACAATTTCGGTGAATAATGTCGCTGAAATCATCAAAATACCGAATATCGGGAGGTGCCTTTATATGAGGACTATAAGAAGACGTGGACCTGCACAGACAATTTTCTGTCATAGGTTGTAGAATACATTACGAACTTAAAATACCAAATTTGAAATATTTTCGCTGAATGATGCCGCCGAAATCATAAAAATACCGAATATCGGGAGGTGCCGTTATATGGGGGCTATGCGAAAACGTGGGCCTGCAAATTCAATTTTTGGTCATAAATTGTAGCACCCATTACGAACTTCAAATACCAAATTTGAAATAATTCCGGTGAATAAAGTAGCTAAAATCATCAAAATACCGAATATCTGGAGGTGCCGTTATATGGGAGGTATACAAAGACGTGGACCTGCAAAGACAATTTTCTGTCATAGGCTGTAGTATCCTTTAAGAACTTCAAATACCAAATTTGAAACAATTCCGGTGAATAATGGCGCTAAAATCATCAAAATACCGAATATAGGGAGGTACCGCTATATGGGGGCTATACCAAAACGTGGACCTACATGGTCCATTTTCAATATCAAAAGTCCTGCAGACATAAAATACATTTGAGTAAAATTTTATCAATCTACTTCGTTTCGTTCGGAAGCTAGAGTAATATCCACAGACGGGCAGACGGGTAGATGGACAGACGGACATACTGACGGACATCGCTAAATCAACATAAAATTTTATGCCGATCAAGAATATATATACTTTGTGGGGCCTAAAATTTATAATTCGAGGATTTCAAATGGAATGACAAAATTAATATACCCTCCATACTACGGCGAAGGGTAAAAAAACACACAAGAACGGACAAGCAACCAACTTTTTTGTAACCATAACAAAGGATATGGAAATTATTTTAATGTAGGCTGGGAAATGGAACTGGAAGAAAGCTTTGGAATACTTTCCGAATTTCATTAAAATCAATTTGAAGGGTTGGCGGATTTTTTTAATAATATTTTTTATTCAAAAACAATCGTGAATTTTTCCAAAGTCAGTCTGAAATCATTCGTTTTTTTTAAGAGTACATTTATAGTCCCCTTCCCTTCTGGAGGACCCCATTTTGTATCGACCCTACTGTGCACTATCGCGCTACATACTAATTTTCGCGACGTGATTTTTTTTATCGGCGGTGCATTTTAAGCTGAGAGAAAAAACCCCTAATTCCCGCTTTTAAATTCGAATAAAATTAAGACTCATTAGCATGCTGCAGAGGTTCTGAACGATTGACAACACACTCACACAAATACCCCTGAACGCATGCGCTCCAGAGATTTTTGTTGTGGAGAGAAATACACTCGTAAAAGTTCCAGGCATTTGTGGCGAGGCGATTGTTAATCGCTCGGTCTATTAGTGACGACATTACTGGTGTTAAAGTTGGTCGATAGCTTGACAATATTTCTTGTTGGTGTTGGTATTTTTGTTTCTTCAAGTCACGTCCCAGCTGGTCCGGTTACAGCTTAGCTCAGCCCTGCTAGCTAGCTAGCTCGTGGCGAGAATTAATGCACTAGTTGGAAATTGCACTGAGCTGAATGGCCGGCCGCATGCGCGTCAAGGGAATTCTCTGGTTTTTGTGCCCGGTTTGGAGGTGTTGAAGGTGCAGCCAGGCAGGCACTCAAGCCATTGCATCGGCAGAGGCTTAAACGCACAATGAACTTTTTTATTTCAAACTTTATTTCAAGGTTACTTCAAAATGTGAATGTCTTATGTGGCTGACTGGGCATGCGCGGGGCTATTAAACTCTGCTGTCAACAAATAATAAATCACTTTGAGAGAAGCGGAGAAAGAGAGGCAAAAAGGGAAATGAAAAAAATTCTAAAATTGGGGGGGGGGGGGGGGAATTTGGAGTTTCACTTTCAATCATAGCTTAATAAATATTAAAGACAAAATCCAAAATATTTAAAAAACATCACTAATCTTTATTTTTTTTTTATATTTTTAAAAATCTACGTTTATGTTTAGACCTTGCAAAAATATTTTTAAAAAAATCCACGTTTATAAATGGTCGTTGAAAATATTTTTTTAAAAAAATCCACTTTTATAAATGGTCGTTGAAAAAATATTTTTGAAAAATCCAAGTTTTTCGTTTACGTCTTGAAAAAATATTTTTAAAAAGCAATTGTTTAGGTCTTGAAAAAATATTTTTAAAAAACCCACGTTTTTTGTTTACGTCTTGAAAAAATATTTTTAAAAAACAATGTTTATATCTTATATTATATTTTTAAAAAATCCACGTTTTTTGTTTACGTCTTGAAAAAATATTTTTAAAAAACAATGTTTATATCTTATATTATATTTTTAAAAAATACACGTTTATGTTTAGGTCTTGAAAAAATATTTTTAAAAAATCCACATTTTTGTTTAGGCCTTGAAAAAATATTTTTGAAAAAAACCACGTTTATGTTTAGTCATAGAAAAATATTTTTAAAAGATCCACGTTTATGTTTAGAAATAGGAAAATATATTTTCAAAAAATCGACGTTTATATCTTGGCCTTGAAAAAATATTTTTAAAAAATCCACGTTTACATTTTGGCCTTGAAAAATATTTTTAAAAAATCCACGTTTAAATTTTGGCATTGAACATTTTTTTTTTAAAAAAAATTAAAAAAAAAATATTTTTAAAAAATCCACGTTTATATCTTGGCCTTGAACAAATATTTTTAAAAAATCCACGTTGAAATCTTGGCCTTGAACAAATATTTTTAAAAAATCCACGTTTATATCTTGGCCTTGAAAAAATATTTTTAAAAAATCCACGTTGAAATCTTGGCCTTGAACAAATATTTTTAAAAAATCCACGTTTATATCTTGGCCTTGAAAAAATATTTTTAAAAAATCCACGTTTATATATTGGCCTTGAACAAATATTTTTAAAAAATCCACGTTTATATCTTGGCCTTGAAAAAATATTTTTTAAAAAAATCCACGTTTATGTTTAGGTCTTGAAAAAATATTTTTAAAAAATTAACGTTTATGTTTAGGTCTTGAAAAAATATTTTTAAACAATCCACGTTTATGTTTACGTCTTGAAAAAATATTTTTAAAAAATCCACGTTTATGTTTCGGATTTGAAAAAATATTTTTAAAAAATCCACGTTTATGTTTAGGTCTTGAAAAAATATTTTTAAAAACTCCACGTTTATATTTAATCATATAAAAAATATTTTTAAAAAATCCACGTTTATATTTAATCATAGAAAAATATTTTTAAAAAATCCACGTTTATGTTTAGTCATAGAAAAATATTTTTAAAAAATCCACGTTTATGTTTACGTCTTGAAAAAATATTTTTAAAAAATCCACGTTTATGTTTACGTCTTGAAAAAATATTTTTAAAAAATCCACGTTTATGTTTACGTCTTGAAAAAATATTTTTAAAAAATCCACGTTTATGTTTACGTTTTGAAAAAATATTTTTAAAAAATCCACGTTTATGTTTACGTCTTGAAAAAACATTTTTAAAAAATCCACGTTTATGTTTACGTCTTGAAAAAATATTTTTAAAAAATCCACATTTATATTTAATCACAGAAAAATATTTTTAAAAAATCCACATTTATATTTAATCATAGAAAAATATTTTTAAAAAATCCACGTTTATATTTAATCATAGAAAAATATTTTTAAAAAATCAACGTTTATATTTAATCATAGAAAAATATTTTTAAAAAATCCACGTTTATATTTAATCATAGAAAAATATTTTTAAAAAATCCACGTTTATATTTAATCATAGAAAAGTATTTTTAAAAAATCAACGTTTATATTTAATCATAGAAAAATATTTCTTTAAAAATCAACGTTTATATTTAATCATAGAAAAATATTTTTAAAAAATCAACGTTTATATTTAATCATAGAAAAATATTTTTTAAAAATCCACGTTTATGTTTAGGTCTTGAAAAAATATTTTTAAAAAATCCACGTTTATGTTTAGGTCTTGAAAAAATATTTTTAAAAAATCCACGTTTATGTTTTGGTCTTGAAAAAATATTTTTAAAAAATCCACGTTTATGTTTAGGTCTTGAAAAAATATTTTTAAAAAATCCACGTTTATATCTTGGCCTTGAAAAAATATTTTTAAAAAATCCACGTTTATGTTTACGTCTTAAAAAAATATTTTTAAAAAATCCACGTTTATGTTTACGTCTTAAAAAAATATTTTTAAAAAATCCACGTTTATGTTTACGTCTTAAAAAAATATTTTTAAAAAATCCACGTTTATAAATGGTCGTTGAAAAAATATTTTTAAAAAATCCACGTTTATGTTTACGTCTTAAAAAAATATTTTTAAAAAATCCACGTTTATGTTTACGTCTTAAAAAAATATTTTTAAAAAATCCACGTTTATAAATGGTCGTTGAAAAAATATTTTTAAAAAATCCACGTTTATGTTTACGTCTTAAAAAAATATTTTTAAAAAATCCACGTTTATGTTTACGTCTTAAAAAAATATTTTTAAAAAATCCACGTTTATGTTTACGTCTTAAAAAAATATTTTTAAAAAATCCACGTTTATGTTTACGTCTTAAAAAATATTTTTAAAAAATCCACGTTTATGTTTACGTCTTAAAAAAATATTTTTAAAAAATCCACGTTTATGTTTACGTCTTAAAAAAATATTTTTAAAAAATCCACGTTTATGTTTACGTCTTAAAAAAATATTTTTAAAAAATCCACGTTTATGTTTACGTCTTAAAAAAATATTTTTAAAAAATCCACGTTTATGTTTACGTCTTAAAAAAATATTTTTAAAAAATCCACGTTTATGTTTACGTCTTAAAAAAATATTTTTAAAAAATCCACGTTTATATCTTGGCCTTGAAAAAATATTTTTAAAAAATCCACGTTTATGTTTACGTCTTAAAAAAATATTTTCAAAAAAATCCACGTTTATGTTTACGTCTTAAAAAAATTTTTAAAAAAATCCACGTTTATATATTGGCCTTGAAAAAATATTTTTAAAAAATCCACGTTTATGTTTACGTCTTAAAAAAATATTTTTAAAAAATCCACGTTTACATTTTGGATTTAAAAAATATTTTTAAAATATCCACGTTTATGTTTAGGCCTTGAAAAAATATTTTTAAAATATCCACGTTTATGTTTAGGCCTTGAAAAAATATTTTTAAAAAATCCACGTTTATGTTTACGTCTTGAAAAAATATTTTTAAAATATCCACGTTTATGTTTAGGCCTTGAAAAAATATTTTTAAAAAATCCACGTTTATGTTTACGTCTTGAAAAAATATTTTTAAAAAATCCACGTTTATGTTTACGTCTTGAAAAAATATTTTTAAAAAATCCACGTTTTTATCTTGGCCTTGAAAAAATATTTTTAAAAAATCCGCGTCTATGTCTTGGCCCTGAACAAATATTTTTAAAAAATCCACGTTTATATCTTGGCCTTGAAAAAATATTTTTAAAAAATCCTCGTTTAAGTTTCGGTATTGAAGAAATATTTTTAAAAAATCCACGTGTATGTTTAGACTTAAAAAATATATTTAAAAAATCCACGTTTATGTTTAGTTATAGAAAAATATTTTTATAAAATCCATGTTTATATTTTGGCCTTGACGAAATACTTTTAAAAAATCCACGTTTACATCTTGGCCTTGAAAAAATATTTTTAAAAAATCCACGTTTATATCTTGGCCTTGAAAAAATATTTTTAAAAAATCCACGTTTATAAATGGTCGTTGAAAAAATATTTTTTAAAAAATCCACGTTTACAAATGGTCGTTGAAAAATATTTATTGAAAAATCCACGTTTAAAAATGGTCGTTAAAAAAATATTTATTAAAAAATCCACGTTTATAAATGGTCCTTGTAAAAATATTTTTAAAAAATCCACGTTTATGTTTAGTTTTCAAAAATATATTTTTAAAAAATCCACGTATATGTTTAGTCATAGAGAAATATTTTTAAAAAATCCACGTTTAAGTTTCGGTATTGAAAAAATATTTTTAAAAAATCCACGTGTATGTTTAGACTTAAAAAATTTATTTAAAAAAAAAAAAACATATTTAATTGTTTAAACCCATTTTTAAATTTCTGTTTCCCTTCTCTCTCCCCTCCGTTTAAATTCCCTTTTCATGCATGATTTAACCTTCTTTTTTCCCAGACAATATCGAATGGAATGTTTGTTATCATTTTGCTTCTGTGTAAATTGGGACCCCTTTCCAAGTGGGGCTCAATGCTGTTGTTATTGTCGTGGTCATCGCCACTGTTATGGAAAAATACTTTTTGAATATAATGAGAATGTTCAACTTTCTCAAGTCAGAACAACAGCAACAACAAGAAGACCAACACTATGTGCAACAAGTTGAATGAAAATTCGTGGAGAGTGTAGGTGACATGCGTACAACCTACATTACCCAAGACTCTAACCCCATGTATTTATGGATTTTTTGGGAGGGATTTTCTATTGGTGGATTGAAGGTAGGATCTCCAGCTATTATTTGAGATGAATTGGCTGATGTTTTAACTAATTTTCACCATTGGAAACACCGAGGAGGGCAAAAATAAGAATTCGGTAGAATTTTAGGAATCCCGAATTTGACATTTTTCGGGCCCCAACCCCTGGGGGGCATACGAATTCATCTTTCATTCCAACCTTTCTGATTTCTTATATTTTAAATTTCCTCAAATTACATATTAATTGCAGAATCGATATTACCATCCCCCTGTGTCGCTGTCCGATATAGTTTCTGGGGGGACGGTGTTTACATTTTTTTTTATTTTTATTTGGAATAAAGCATTTCGGACTTCGATAGTGAATGGTGATGGTGTTGCTGTTATTTTATTTTGTCTTATGGCACCCAAGCTATGGCTAGCTGGGCTTGCTTATCATCAACGCCAACAATTGTGGGTCTGTGCTTGATTGGTTAAGGTCATTGTCTAGAAACGCTTCAATAAATTTTAAATAAATAAATGATTTATATTTCTCAGAGTTTGAATGCAAGGGAATTGTGTTGGGTATGGTCAGGGAGAAATGAGAAAAAAAATTTTAATTTTCAGAAAAAAAAAACGAGAAAAGATTTCAAGTCTCTGGAAATATTTTCAATATTTTTTTTTTTTTTTTCAATTCAAAAAAGCAAAGAAATTCTAAAAATCCATAAAAGGCAATCCTAAGCAATTTGTTGGCACATTGCAACAAATTAAAAATCATTCTTTGGAATCCTCAGACCAGTCTACTAGAAATGTTTTAAATTCTACAGCAACTCCAAAAGGGAATTGGATTTTGTTATATTACAACAAAACCGCACACAACAACTACAACATCAAAAAGTTTTTATTGATGTTAAAGTTTTATTGTTGCTTTATTCGCCAGTCAATGAACGATCAATCATCATCATGGTAATGATGACGATGATCATCATCTTCGACCATTCCAGTCATCACGCTCTTTATATGCAACACAAATGATGATGAGAATGCAATGATGATACTCCCCAATGATCATTGGGTATTGCATTTTAATTGTGAATTCATTGATCGTTCATTGACATTTTGTTTTATTGTGCTGCGTTTAGCGGCGTTAATGGCTGGCTGCCCACCCCCCTTTTTGGAGGCAGCATTTGTGGTCGGTCAATGGAATGGAATTTTTTTTTGCAATTGTTTCGTTGTTGATGACATTTATTGTACTCCAGGGATTAGAGAGGTATGTAGTGGTTGGTAGGTTTATGTACCTTCATATTTCTAAGAAAATGGTATTCGATAACAAGATTTTTTAAAACGATAACAAATTTTTCATAACTATAGAGGGTGCACAATACCATTTAAAAAAAAATAAGTCAAACGATATCAACTTTTCTATAAAAATGTAAAAGAAAGCAGGAAAAATAATCGATAAACACCGTTTTTGAAAAAAAAATCGAATAGTAGAAATGTTGTTCTATAACAATTTTTTTTTATAAAAAAAACTTATCGAAAACTTGGTCGATAACAATATTTTCTCTAGAAAAGTTGATCGATAACAAAATTTTCGCTAGAAAAGTTGTTCGATAACAACATGTTCTATAGAAAAGTAGATCGATAACAACATTTTCTATATAGAAAAGTTGTTCGATAACAACATTTTCTATATGGAAAAGTTGTTCGATAACAACATTTTCTATAGAAAAGTTTTTCGATAACAACATTTTCTATAGGAAAGTAGATCGATAACAACATTTTCTATAAAAAAGTTGATCGATAACAGCATTTTCTATAGAAAACTTGTTCGATAACAACATTTTCTACAGAAAAGTTGTTCGATAACAAAATTTTCTATAGAAAAGTTGTTCGATAACAAAATTTTCTATAGAAAAGTAGATCGATAACAACATTTTCTATAGAAAAGTAGATCGATAACAACATTTTCTATAGAAAAGTAGATCGATAACAACATTTTCTATAGAAAAGTTGTTCGATAACAACATTTTCAATATAGAAAAGTTGTTCGATAACAACATTTTCTATATAGAAAAGATGTTCGATAACAACACATTCTATATAGAAAAGTTGTTCGATAACAACATTTTCTATGTAGAAAAGTTGTTCGATAACAACATTTTCTATATAAAAAAGTTGTTCGATAACAACATTTTCTATAGAAAAGTTGATCGATAACAACATTTTTCTGTATAGAAAAGTTGTTCGATGACAACATTTTCTGTAGAAAATTTCTTCGATAACAACATTTTCTATAGAAACGTTGTTTTAATTTCTATGGAAATGTTGTTCGATAACAACATTTTCTATATAGAAAAGTTGTTCGATAACAACATTTTCTATATTGAAAAGTTGTTTGATAACAGCATTTTCTATATAGAAGAGTTGTTCGATAACAACATTTTCTATATAGAAAAGTAGTTCGATAACAACATTTTCTATACAGAAAAGTAGTTCGATAACAACATTTTCTATATAGAAAAGTTGTTTGATAACAACATTTTCTATATAGAAAAGTTGTTCGATAACAACATTTTCTATATAGAAAAGTTGTTCGATAACAACATTTTCTATATAGAAAAGTTGTTCGATAACAACATTTTCTATATAGCAAAGTTGTTCGATAACAACATTTTCTATATAGAAAAGTTGTTCGATAACAACATTTTCTATATAGAAAAGTTGTTCGATAACAACATATTCTATAGAAAAGTAGATCGATAACAACAGTTTCTATAAAAAAAAATTGTTCGATTACAACATTTTCTGTAGAAAGTTAATCGATAACAACATTTTTTGTAGAAAAGTTGTTCGATAACAACATTTTCAATATAGAAAAGTTGACCGATAACAACATTTTATATAGAAAAGTTGTTCGATAACAACATTTTCTATATAGAAAAGTTGTTCGATAACAACATTTTCTATATAGAAAAGTTGTTCGATAACAACATTTTCTATATAGAAAAGTTGATCGATAACAACATTTTCTATATAGAAAAGTTGTTCGATAACAACATTTTCTATATAGAAAAGTTGTTCGATAACAACATATTCTATATAGAAAAGTTGTTCGATAACAACATTTTCTATATAGAAAAGTTGTTCGATAACAACATTTTCTATATAGGAAAGTTGTTCGATAGCAACATTTTCTATATAGAAAAGTAGTTGGATAATAACATTTTCTATATAGAAAAGTTGTTTGATAACAACATTTTCTATATAGAAAAGTTGTTCGATAACAACATTTTCTATGTAGAAAAGTTGTTCGATAACAACAATTTCTATATAGGAAAGTTGTTCGATAATGGCATTTTCTATATAGAAATGTAGTTCGATAACAACATTTTCTATATAGAAAAGTTGTTCGATAACAACATTTTCTATATAGAAAAGTTGTTCGATAACAACATTTTCTATATAGAAAAGTTGTTCGATAACAACATTTTCTGCATAGAAAAGTTGTTCGATAACAGCGTTTTCTATATAGGAAAGTTGTTCGATAATGGCATTTTTATACAGAAAAGTATTTCGATAACAACATTTTCTATATAGAAAAGTAGTTCGATAACAACATTTTCTATATAGAAAAGTTGTTCGATAGCAACATATTCTATATAGAAAAGTTGTTCCATAACAACATTTTCTATATAGAAAAGTTGTTCGATAACAACATTTTCTATATAGAAAAGTTGTTCGATAACAACATTTGCTATATAGAAAAGTCGTTCGATAACAACATTTGCTGTAGAAAAGTTGTTCGATAACAAAATTTTCTATATAGAAAAGTTGTTCGATAACAATATTTTCTATATAGAAAAGTTGTTCGATAACAACATTTTGTCCGATAACAACATTTTCTATGTAGGAAAATTGTTCGATAACAACATTTTCTATATAGATAAGTTGTTCGATAACAACATTTTCTATATAGAAAAGTTGTTCGATAACAACATTTTCTATATAGAAAAGTTGTTCGATAACAACATTTTCTATATAGAAAAGTTGTTCGATAACAACATTTTCTATATAGAAAAGTTGTTCGATAACAACATTTTCTATATAGGAAAGTTGTTCGATAACAACATTTTCTATATGGAAAAGTTGTTCGATAACAACATTTTCTATATAGAAAAGTTGTTCGATAACAACATTTTCTATATGGAAAAGTTGTTCGATAACAACATTTTCTATATGGAAAAGTTGTTCGATAACAATATTTTCTATATAGAAAAGTTGTTCGATAACAACAATTTCTATATAGAAAAGTTGTTCGATAACAACATTTTTCTATATGGAAAAGTTGTTCGATAACAACATTTTTCTATATGGAAAAGTTGTTCGATAACAACATTTTCTGTAGGAGAGTTGTTCAACTATTTCCTAACAATTTTTTTCGATAACACCTTGCTTTACAGGAATTATTTTCGATATCCGCCTTTTCTATGATTACATAGTACGGTGATGTCCATTGACACCTTTTTATATACATCGCCCTCATTTGTGTTCATCTCTTCTCCATTTGTTTATTCAATTGCCTTTGCGTCATTGTTATGACTCTAAGCATCTCCCTTCTGGCTTCACATAATTTGTATTTATTCTGGCGACTTATTTTCTGTCCTCAATGAAGACATGACGGCAAGCAATGGTTGGTGTTCGTTTCGTTCCTTTGTTGAGGTGGGTTCAGGTTGCTTCTCCCGCCAAACGAATATGGATGGAATGATCGCCACCACCATTCAACACTTAAATGCATTGTTTATACAATCAATTGTCATTAATGTCTGCGGAGAACTAAGGTGGGTTGCCTGGCTGGTTGGATGGAAGCTTGACAAGTCATTGCGTATGGAAATGCAAATAAAGGAATTCGGTTTTTGTGGTCATCATTATCATCGCCGATTAATGCATAGAATAACAAAAACCGAACAAAAAAAAAACAAAACAATGGTTTTTGTTGTTGTTGGTGTACACATATGGTGGCATGAGTCACCCTGTTGGATTACATGTTCATATTGCGGTTGGCAAAAAATATTACTTCATTATCGGTTTTTTTATATTCCATTGAAATAATTTTACGGATTTGAGCAATTTTATATGACTTTTATTAAAATAATATTTTTTAATTAATTTTATGATTGTCGGCGATTTTAAGGGAACAGGGCACCGTAACCACCAATAAAACATAAATATTTTACATAGGAAGGAAAAGGGGGTTATCGATCCTTTTTTTCTATAGAAAATGTTATCAATCAATATTCCTGCACAAAATATTGATATCGGCCAACTTTTGGAAAAAAAAATTGTTATCGAATAATTTTTTTTGTAGTAAATCTTGTTATCGGTCAACCTAGAAAATGTAAAATATTGGTTTCTATAGAAAAGGTTGTCAACGATCAACTTGTTCAATGAGAAATGTGGTTATCGGTCAACTTTATTCGAAAAAAAATTGTAATCGTATCATTTTTCCAAAAGAGAATGTGATTATCGGTTTACTTTTTTTATAGAGAATAATTCAATCCATCGGTCAACATTTATACATAAGATGTTGTTATCGAAAAACTTTTTAATTGAAAAAGTTGTTATCGAACAACTTTTTTATAGAAAATGTTGTTATCGAACAACTTTTCTATAGAAAATGTTGTTATCGAACAACTTTTCTATAGAAAATGTTGTTATCAAACAACTTTTCTATAGAAAATGTTGTTATCGAACAACTTTTCTATAGAAAATATTGTTATCGAACAACTTTTCTATAGAAAATGTTGTTATCGAACAACTTTTCTATAGAAAATATTGTTATCGAACAACTTTTCTATAGAAAATGTTGTTATCGAACAACTTTTCTATAGAAAATGATGTTATCGAACAACTTTTCTATAGAAAATGATGTTATCGAACAACTTTTCCATAGAAAATGTTGTTATCGAACAACTTTTCTATAGAAAATGATGTTATCGAACAACTTTTCTATAGAAAATGTTGTTATCGAACAACTTTTTTATAGAAAATGTTGTTATCGAACAACTTTTCTATAGAAAATGATGTTATCGAACAACTTTTCCATAGAAAATGTTGTTATCGAACAACTTTTCTATAGAAAATGTTGTTATCGAACAACTTTTCTATAGAAAATGTTGTTATCGAACAACTTTTCTATAGAAAATGTTGTTATCGAACAACATTTCTATAGAAAATGTTGTTATCGAACAACTTTTCTATAGAAAATGTTGTTATCGAACAACTTTTCTATAGAAAATGTTGTTATCGAACAACTTTTCTATAGAAAATGTTGTTATCGAACAACTTTTCTATAGAAAATGTTGTTATCGAACAACTTTTCTATATAGAAAATATTGTTATCGAACAACTTTTCTATAGAAAATGTTGTTATCGAACAACTTTTCGGTCCATTGTTCTACAAAACAATTCTTTGATGGCCAACTTTTCGATGCTATCGAACAAATTTCAAAATTAATGAAAAACTCAAAGTAAATTTTAAAAATGTTTTTCTTTTATTAAATAGTATGAGAAATAAAGATGGGTCGATAAAAAACACATGCCAAATGGAGTAACAAAAACAAAAAAAAATATAAAACAAACTTAACAACAATTTAATTTAAAATAGAAACAAGTTTCACCAAATAAATAGTTTCCAAGCGCTTTACCAAGCGTTGAGTTGAGCTGGGGCAGCGGCAAAGGTCAAAGGCTGTTGGACATAAGGCGAGGCGGCCACAAATGATGGCGTTTGATAGATGGCAGAAGTGGGGGCGGCGGCGGCGGCGGCTGTAACATATGTACCTGTGGCACTTACATATCCAGCACTGGGCGCTGTTACATAGGCGGCCTTGGGGGCAGTGGCCACAAAGTTGGCGCCCAACGGTTGTACAAAACTAAATGCTCCAGCAGGATAGTAGGCAATGGTGGCAACATTTTGTCCAGCTACGGCCGCAGCAGGAGCAGTGGAAGCATTCTTCTTTTCCTCTTCCTTTTTCATTTCGGTTTCAATTTCCGAATTGGTGTCTTCATCATCTTCTTCGTCTTCCTCGCGATTGTCGGTGAGACGAGAAGATTGTTGGGCGGCCGTTAAACGTCCCGATTGGGGTGTGGCATAAAGACGTTGGGGTTGTTGACGTTGTTGTTGTTGCAGACGAGCGGGAGCTTGTCTGAGACGTGCTGGGGCAGCGTATAAACCATTGGGTCTTTGTTGGGGTTCACCCAGTTGATTGGAGCCCGAGTTGATGACGTCTTGTGTCTCCAATTCAGATTGTTGTTCAACTTCCACTTCAGGTTGAGGTTGGGGTTGTCTTTCGGGGGCTCCATAGGTTTGTTCGGGAGCGAATGTGAAAAATTGTTGTTGTGGGTTATTGTTGTTGTTGCTGAAGGTTGCTTGCTGGGGATTGGTGTTGAAGTTTGTGGGTTGCCGAGGATTGTTGTTAAAGGTAGCTGGTTGTGGGTTGTTGCCAAAGTTTTGTTGTTGGGGATTGGTGTTGAAGTTCGATTGCCTAGGACTGTTGTTGAAGTTGCCTTGTTGAGGGTTGTTGTTGAAGTTTTGTTGCTGTGGTTGCAGAGGACGTCCCTGTTGGGGCCTCAAACGATTTGGTGCCCCGTACAACAACTCGGGTTGTTGGGGTTCGGAGAGGAAATCAAATCCACCATTATTGTTGTTGTTGTTAAAGTTGTTGAAATTGTTGTTGTTGTTATTTTCTTGCTTTTGTGGATGACTGCCTAAGGGGAACTCTGGCTGTTCACCGGGCAAATGGAACTCCTTGTTGGGACGATAACCCGAGGCTGGATAAGGTGTTGGACGACCTTCCAAACGCTGCAAGCGTAAAGTTTGGGGACGGCTGTAGCGGCTATAACCCAAATGGGCAACATCAGCACGAATTGCCGAGGCACCTAAAGCCAAGATCAGGACACCAACTGTGACCACCGAAGATACCATCTTTACTGTTCTCCTGAAAAAAAAACACCTGTCTTTACAATAGATCGAGATATGTAATACTAATATTTAAATTCAAGACCCGCTTGATTTTATAGCAAACTGTTTTGATGGTCAGAAACAAAGCTGGCTTTTTGTAAATCAAAAAAAAAAAAATTAAAATTGAAATAAAACAAAATTCCCCCTCGTCAAACTGTCGAATACAGAAATTATTATTAAGTTTTTGGGGGTAGACAAAATAAAATAACAACTGAATAAACGGTTAAAGCAAAAATTTAGAATTCAGGCTACGTCGATTCAAGACTCATTAAATTGCTAGCTGGCTGCTTGTGAGGCATTGCCCAAACACCTCTCCTCTCTCTATCTCTCGCTCTCTGCTTTAGGCCAGTCGGGCCAAACCAACTACTTAGCAGGCAGACCGACCACCCATACGACAGGTGGGACCTCCGATTTTACATTATTGACATTGACCCTTATTAGCCACCAGCCACCAGTATTCAGTATTAAAGGGCGCCCATAGCTTGCCAATTCATAGCTGTAATCACTAAACGATCGCCAAACGTTTGGAATATCAAAAAATTGTAACATTTTTTTCGATTTCGATTTTGGTTTTGATTCTCTTCTCACCAAATGTTGTAAGTCTCGATATTCAGTTACAAACTGTCAAACCTACCCCAACATTGTGTACCTAATTTGGTATTCGCAAACGGTTTGTTATCAAACTGTTTCGATTTTGGCTTTTGGCCAACTCTTCAACTAAACTCAAAAAAAAAGTAAAAATAAAAACAAAACTTAAATAAATTTAAATCACGTTCGAAACTAATGCTCTTCATAAACAACATTTGTTTTGTCACAATTTTATCGCTCTTGGCAGTGTTAGTGTCAATTTGAGTGATTCACTGCATTCTTGGAGTACAACGCGATCTCATCATAATGGAGGCTTTCTGACTGGCATTAGGCTGTGGTGACTTCAATTCAATAGTTTTGTTAATATTATTATTTTGTTATTGCTGGCGTCGGGGCAGTGTTGTCATGTTTTTCCATTAAAGGCCATAAAGAAATTTATTGATCTGGTAATGGTAATAATTCTTATCAAACACTAAATGGCAACGATTTTTCTGTGGGAAATGCTTTAGAAAACAAATCAATAACACAAATTTTGTATGAAAAACATTTCGATAACAAAGATTTTTCATAGAAAAGCTATCGATAACAAAGATTTTCTATAGAAAAACTATCGATAACAAAGATTTTCCATGGAAAAGCTATCGATAACAAAGATTTTCCATCGAAAATCAAACGATAACAACGATTTTCTATAGGAAAGCTATCGATAACAAAGTTTTTTCAAAAGAAAGCTATTGATAACAATATTTTTTTATTAAAAATCTATTGACAACAAAGGCTTTCTATGGAAAACCTATCTATAACAAAGATTTTTCATTAAAAAACTATCGATAACAAAGATTTTCTATAGAAAAACTATCGATAACAAATATTTTCTACAGAAAACCGATCGATAACAAATATGTTCTATAGAAAACCGATCGATAACAAAGATTTTTTTATAGAAAAACTATCGATAACAATGATTTTCTATAGAAAAACTATCGATAACAATGATTTTCTATAGAAAAACTATCGATAACAATGATTTTCTATAGAAAAACTATCGATAACAATGATTTTCTATAGAAAAACTATGGATAACAATGATTTTCTATAGAAAAACTATCGATAACAAAGATTTTCTATAGAAAACCGATCGATAACAAAGATTTTTTTATAGAAAACCGATCGATAACAAAGATTTTTTTATAGAAAACCGATCGATAACAAAGATTTTTTTACAGAAAAACTATCGATAACAAGGATTTTCTATAGAAAAACTATCGATAACAAGGATTTTCTATAGAAAAACTATCGATAACAAGGATTTTCTATAGAAAAACTATCGATAACATGGATTTTCTATAGAAAAACTATCGATAACAAAGATTTTCTATAGAAAAACTATCGATAACAAAGATCTTCTATAGAAAACCGATCGATAACAAAGATTTTCTATAGAAAACCGATCGATAACAAAGATTTTCTATAGAAAACCGATCGATAACAAAGATTTTCTATAGCTAACAGAGATTCTCCATAGAAAATCAAACGATAACGAAAAGATTTCCTAAAGAAAAACTATCGATAACAAAAATTTTCTGTGGAAAAACTATTGATAACCAAAAAATCAATCAAAAAAAATCAATCGACAACAGAGATTTTTTGAAGAAAATTTATCGATAACAGAGATTTTCTAAGGAAAATTAATTGATAAGTATTAGTAGTAGAAAATCAATCGATAACAGAAATTATTTTCTATTAAAAATCTTTGGTATCGACAGAGAATGTCTGCTATCGATAGGTTTTCTATAAAAAATGTTTGTTATCGATATGTTTTCTTTAGAAAATCTCTGTTATCGATAGGTTTTCTATAAAAAATATTTGTTATCGATAGGTTTTCTATTGAAAATTTTTTTTATCGATAGGTTTTCTATAGAAAATATCTGTTATCGATGAGTTTTCTACAGAAAATCTCTGTTATCGATAGGTTTTCTATGGAAAATCTCTGTTATCGATAGGTTTTCTAAAAAAAATCTCTATTACCGAAGTTTTTTTTTTGTGTAGAAAATATCTGCTATTAAAAGTTTTTCTATGGAAAAACTCTGTTATCTATAGTTTTTTTTATAGAAAATCTTTGTTATCGATAGGTTTTCTATATAAAATCTTTGTTATCGATAGGTTTCCTATAGAAAACTCCGTTATCGATAGGTTTTCTATAGAAAATCTCTGTTATCGATAGGTTGTCTATAGAAAATCTCTGTTATCGATAGGTTTTCTATAGAAAATCTTTGTTATCGATGGGTTTTCTATAGAAAATCTCTTTTATCGGTAGGTTTTGTGTAGAAAATCTCTGTTATCGATAGTTTTTCTATAGAAAATCTCTGTTATCGATGGTTTTTCTATAGAAAATCTCTGTTATCGATGGTTTTTCTATAGAAAATCTCTGTTATCGATAGTTTTTCTATAGAAAATCTCTGTTATCGATAGTTTTTCTATAGAAAATCTCTGTTATCGATAATTTTTCTATGGAAAATCTCTGTTATCGATAGTTTTTCTATAGCAAATCTCTGTTATCGATAGTTTTTCTATAGCAAATCTCTGTTATCGATTGTTTTTCTATAGCAAATCTCTGTTATCGATAGTTTTTCTATAGAAAATCTCTGTTATCGATAGGTTTTCTATAGAAAATCTCTGTTATCGATAGGTTTTCTATAGAAAATCTCTGTTATCGATAGTTTTTCTATAGAAAATCTCTGTTGTCGATAGTTTTTCTATAGAAAATCTCTGTTGTCGATAGGTTTTCTATAGAAAATCTCTGTTATCGATAGGTTTTCTATAGAAAATCTCTGTTATCGATAGGTTTTCTATAGAAAATCTCTGTTGTCGATAGTTTTTCTATAGAAAATCTTTGTTTTCGATAGTTTTTCTATAGAAAATCTTTGTTTTCGATAGTTTTTCTATAGAAAATCTCTGTTGTCGATAGTTTTTCTATAGAAAATCTCTGTTGTCGATAGTTTTTCTATAGAAAATCTCTGTTGTCGATAGTTTTTCTATAGAAAATCTCTGTTGTCGATAGTTTTTCTATAGAAAATCTCTGTTATCGATAGTTTTTCTCTGTTATCGATGGATTTCCTATAGAAAATCCTTGTTATCGATAGATTTTCTATAGAAAATCTTTGTTATCAAAGTATTTTCTATAGAAAATATTGTTATCAAAATCGTTTCTATAGAAAATTTTACTCATCAGAATATTTTCCATTGAAAAAGAAAACGTTTTCCTAATTTTCTATTACATTAGGCCATTCCCTTTTGAATTTCAATGACAAAACAAGAAAATAAAGAACAGAAAAAAAACAAACGAAACAAGTCTTCCTCCAACCCTAAAACCCTTGTATACCCATTGGCACATTTACTCAAAGTCTCAACATTTTCTTCTAACCTTTGGTTGAACTTATTAAGGTAATGACATGACTGAGAAGGCTTAAATGTTGAGGTTTTTTATGAACGCGAACAACAGACGTGTTGGTTTTTTGTTTTGTTTTGTTTTTCTTTCCACTCAGGGCTAGGTTGGCTATGTGTTCGTTCGTTCAAGCTTTGTCTGTCGACGACATTGTTTTGTTTTATTTATCTACCATCCAACATGTCTCTGTTGGGCTAGGTTAGGTCCACACTGACGGAGAGAGTGAGATTTGTTTTCGCCCAAACCAGAATTATAGGATTTTGCATTTTGTTAATTGTAAATCAACCCGATTACTCAGTGAATCGTTAAATATTAAGACGATTAACTAAACCGATGTTCACATGCTGCCATGTCTGTCGGGGATGTTTGAATGAATGTTGTGACTGGTATGGCCATTTATCACAATGGTCAAAACAAGATAGCTACAACATAATAAATGCTCCACAATGTTATTTATCATTCTGGCAAGGAATGCAGGAGGAGAGTAGTAAGGTGCGGTAGTCACCTGACCAACCCGGGGAAATTCCGATATAAGTTTGCGGGAAATTATGTTTGAAAGCAGCACTCATCCGCATGATACAAACATCGGATCGAACGATCGATCAGTCATCATTGTCGGTCCATATCAGGAGATTGCCTGATTAGACCAACATACGCAAGTTGGTCGGGACAACAATGTTGAACAGCAAATCAATAAGCGCGAAAAATCAATCAAACAACTCCAACAATTCTCAAATGGAATTCAATTCTGTTTGTGGTGCCTTTCCTCGGGAATGCTGTTCTAGTTTTCCCCGGACCATTATCAAGTGCTTGGCGCGCCGCCTCATATCTTTTGAAGAAAATCTGCTTTTGGAGATTTCCTCGGACATTGTGCCACCAATTAAGCCTTGAATGTATGTTTCAGCCATATTTGTTTGGCAAATTTAATATTATGTGTTCGGCGGCAGCTTCCAAGATGATCGACCTACCTATCGACGACAACCGGTTGGTTGCCAAAACTGGCCATGTAACGAATATGGCGGACGTAGAAAATCGAATTAATTAGCGGTCGCTCACTGGGTGTCACTTAGCCGTAATTACACTTTGTCACAGTGACAGTTATGGGCTTAGGCCAGCCCAATGGCCAACCCTCATCATTTCGAAATTAACACCTAAGCCAAGCCGTAGCAATTGCCCATCAATTTTGTTATTGGATTTTGCAACCATGGCCCTAAACTAAAGGATTCCAAGCATTAATTGAAAAAAAAAACGTAGTAAACAACTTATTTGAGAACAAGTTCGGAGCTGTTAACAGGTCCACAACAACTTTGCCATGGTTTTTGTGTAATTGGCAAAGAGACCACGAAAAAAACGACAAAATTCTTTTCTAAACGAGTTCATTTAGTTTGACCGGTTTACTTTGGTTACCTAATCTACGCAGTGCAGAAAAAGATTTCAAATTTTCGAAATTATCTTCATTTGAAATCAGATTAAAATTCAATGAAGGAAGGAGCGACAAATCAGAAACACTGGACACAATGATATACAAAGGAAAAGAGAAAAAACCATTTTTCAAATCTGCAAAAATTTTCTATAGAAAACCTATCGGTAATAATGATTTTCTATAGAAAAACTATCGATAACTATGATTTTCTATAGAAAAACTATCGATAACTATGATTTTCTATAGAAAAACTATCGATAACTATGATTTTCTATAGAAAAACTATCGATAGCAATGATTTTCTATAGAATAACTATCGATAGCAATGATTTTCTATAGAATAACTATCGATAACAATGATTTTCTATAGAAAAACTATCGTTAACAATGATTTTCTATAGAAAAACTATCGATAACAATGATTTTCTATAGAATAACTATCGAAAACCGATCAATAACATAGATTTTCTATAGAAAAACTATCGATAACATAGATTTTCTATAGAAAAACTATCGATAACATAGATTTTCTATAGAAAAACTATCGATAACATAGATTTTCTATAGAAAAACTATCGATAACATAGATTTTCTATAGAAAAACTATCGATAACATAGATTTTCTATAGAAAAACTATCGATAACATAGATTTTCTATAGAAAAACTATCGATAACATAGATTTTCTATAGAAAAACTATCGATAACATAGATTTTCTATAGAAAACCTTTCGATAACAAAGATTTTCTATAGAAAACCTTTCGATAACAAAGATTTTCTATAGAAAACCTTTCGATAACAAAGATTTTCCATGGAAAACCTATCGATAACAATGATTTTCCATGGAAAACCTATCGATAACAATGATTTTCTATATAAAACATATATATAACGAAGATTTTGTATAAAAAACTAATCTATAACAAACATTTTCTTTCGAAAATATTTCGATAACAAAAATTTCCTTTAAAAAATATTTTGATAATTAAGATTTTCTATTGAAAATAAATTGTACATAAATTTTCGATAAAGAAAATTTAAATTTCCTTGAAAATATAATTGTCGATAAAATAAAAAATATATAAGTCTACATTTCGATAAAAAAAAAAAAAACTCCTATAGAAAATCCTTTTTTTACGATACATTTTCCTTATTGCCCCACTGTTTTTGTGCGAGCATGTGCCCGCATATATTCGTGTTATGTCCGCACCACATTGCGATCATCACAAGAGTTACACCAGAGACTCTAACATTCGACACATGCGTAGAGAGTTGTTGTTTGTCTATTGACTCGAGAGTCAAATTACAAATACCGACGACTTTTTAAAACCGACAAGTTACGACCAATTCCATTTGCAATGCGCATGGTCAAATGGATTTAGTGGCTTGCCAGGTGAGTTGAGGACCGACCATTGCATGCATGGTTGGTTCGATGGCTGGTGTTGGTACTGGTGCTGGTGAATTGCAATGAGGCTGAGGCGTGGCAATCTTTGGGGCCATGCAAGGAACCCAGGAGGAGACGGGGACAGATCAACATCAGTGGTGACGATGTGCAGAGCAAACAGCCAACAAACATATGTGGGCTTTGCAGTCGTGCATTGCAATTCTCCAAGCTATGCTGAGGCCTAGCTGTGATGTTGGTTGGCTGGCTCGGACAGTTGACTTTATGGCCATAACATGCGTAACAGGATATAAGCTGAACATAATGCTTTCGATTAATGTTAGTTAGTTACCATTGTTGCATTCATTATTTTAGAAAAACAAAAAAAGAACTGACAGAGGCAGGTCTTGACTGCTCTCTGCGCTGCGGTTCCCTTTCCCAGCACAGCTCGCTATCAGGTTGCATGGCGTGTGTGTTGTGTGTGCGGTATTTGTGGTCAGCGACACACACTCACATATGAATGCTGCGTTTCGGCCGGTGAGCGTGTGTGATAGAATGTCGTGTGGCATAAGCGTGACTTTTGTCTTGCGAGTCACTTGAATTGGCGGCCATGGATTAGCAAAAGTGGCAAACGAACTGCGGTTTCTATTGTATTAGCCGCCATCCCACAACGATGGGGATGGGCGGAGGGGGTTTGGGACAAAGGCTGTGAGTGCCAAAGCCAGCCGCCGCTAATGTGGTAACCAACATTTTGTACAACTCCAACCGCATGACTGCCGCTCATTTCAGTCAAGCCGAGTCGGATCGTATGGTGTGGAGTGTCGACGTTTGGGGTTTCAAGTTAATAGCTTCATATCGGGGCATTGTTGTTGTTGTTGGAATGCGTTTCTTCAATTGCCTAGTTGGCTACTTTCTTGTTCTTTATCTATTGGCTGATTGTAATCACTTTTGGCCAGAGGACTCATTAGCATATTAATGGGCATTTCTACAATTGGATTCCAATTAAATGTGTTCATGTTCAGGCCGCTGATAACAAGCGGCTTAGCTTTGGATGATGAAGAGTTTTCTGTTTCTGTTGAAAAACTAACATTGGCCTGACATGGCCACAGCACAGCATGTGTTGACACATGGAGGAAATAAGCGAAAATTAAATGTCGTTAATGTCAAATGACACTGAGATTTCCGTGCAAAATGGAATTTTCTAGGGAAATTGTGTGAGACTTCAAAAAAAAAAAAAAAAAATAAATAATAAAAATGAATTCAAAGAAAAGAGGAAAAGGAAAACTGATTAAAGAAATTTTGCGACGAGAATGAAATTCGAATGAAATTAGTTTGATTTTCTATTGAAAATCAAAACTTCGTGACAACAAAGTTTTAATACGAATTTTCTAAAGCAATAATTGTCGATTACAAGAACATTTAAAAGTAATCAGTAATCGATAACAAGGATTTCTTATAGAAAACCTATCGATAACAGAGATTTTCTATAGAACAACTATCGATAACAGAGATTTTCTATAGAAAACCTATCGATAACAGAGATTTTCCATAGAAAAACTATCGATAAGAAAGATTTTCCATAGAAAATCTATCGATAACAAAGATTTTCTATAGAAAACCTATCGATAACAGAGATTTTCTATAGAAACCCTATCGATAACAGAGATTTTCTAAAGAAAACCTATCGATAACAATGATTTTCTAAAGAAAACCTATCGATAACAAAGATTTTCTGTAGAAAACCTATCGATAACAGAGATTTTCTATAGAAAAACTATCGATAACAGGGATTTTCTGTAGAAAACCTATCGATAACAGAGATTTTCTATAGAAAACCTATCGATAACAGAGATTTTCTATAGAAAACCTATCGATAACAGAGATTTTCTATAGAAAACCGATCGATAACAGAAATTTTCTATAGAAAATCTATCGATAACAAAGATTTTGTATAGAAAATCTATCGATAACAAAGATTTTGTATAGAAAATCTATCGATAACAAAGTTTTTTCTATAGAAAATCTATCGATAACAAAGTTTTTCTATAGAAAAACTATCGATAACAGAGATTATCTATAGAAAACCTTTCGATAACATAGATTGTCCGTAGAAAAACTATCGATAACAGAGATTATATATAGAAAACCTTTCGATAACATAGATTGTCTGTAGATTACCTATCGATAACAGAGATCTTCTATAGAAAATCTATCGATAACAGAGATTTTCAATAGAAAATCTATCGATAACAGAGATTTTCAATAGAAAATCTATCGATAACAGAGATTTTCAATAGAAAATCTATCGATAACAGAGATTTTCAATAGAAAATCTATCGATAACAAAGATTTTCAATAGAAAATCTATCGATAACAATGATTTTCTACAGAAAATCTATCTATTTCTCTGAAAATCTATCGATAACAATGATTTTCTATAGAAAAACTATCGATAACAATGATTTTCTATAGAAAACGTATCGATAACAATGATTTTCGATAGAAAACCTATCGATAACAATGATTTTCTATAGAAAACCTATCGATAACAATGATTTTCTATAGAAAACCTATCGATAACAATGATTTTCTATAGAAAACCTATCGATAACAACGATTTTCTATAGAAAACCTATCGATAACAATGATTTTCTATAGAAAACCTATCGATAACAACGATTTTCTATAGAAAACCTATCGATAACAATGATTTTCTATAGAAAACCTATCGATAACAATGATTTTCTGTAGAAAACCTATCGATAACAGAGATTTTCTATAGAAAACCTATTGATAACAGAGATTTTCTATAGAAAACCTATCGATGACAGAGATTTTCTATATAAAACCTATCGATGACAGAGATTTTCTGTAGAAAACCTATCGATAACAAAGATTTTCTATAGAAAACCTATCGATAACAAAGATTTTCTATAAAAAACCTATCGAGAACAATGATTTTCTATAGCAAACTTATCCATACCAGAGATTTTCTATAGAAAACCTATCGATAACAGAGATTTTCTATAGGAAACCTATCGATAACAGAGATTTTCTATAGAAAATCTGTCGATAACAGTGATTTTCCTAAGAAAACCTATCGATAACAAAGACTTTCTATGGAAAAAAAACTATTGATAACAATAATTTGCTATAGAAAATCGATCGATAACAAAGATTTCCTATAGAAAGTCATTCGATAACAAAGATTTTCAATAAAAAATATCATAACGAAGATTTCGATAACGATATTTTCATGATTCTTTTTATTGCGTTACCTGCATAGACATCCTCATAGCATATGTTCATCAACCTTATGTCTTGGCTGCATTTTCTGATGTCTATCAAGCAATTCATTTGAATAATTTGGCACTCCGAACAATGTAGTAAACAAGCCATTTAAGATACCTACTAAAAATAATCGTTCGCTTGTTAAATAAATACGCCCTAACTGGCAATCGAAGAATTTCTAATACCAACGATAAATTGAAAATGTTATTCGCAGCTCTCCTTATTGTCAAAACATTCTTGACAACAAGCCACGACTAATCACCGATAACTCACACCTCACAAAACATTTTAAATTACAACACCAATAAATTACAATTACAACGATTGGCACTTGTTTTCAAACGTACTTACCACGCACCAACACTCACACATACGCACTCATACACACATTTCTTGCTTGTCTCTTGCAAATGGACGCCTTGGCTATCGCGCACCATTTACCACGGAATACCGTCACGCATGCGCAATAATTTGTCATAGCGTCAAAAGCACAATGTCGACGGCGAATATCTGAAATGACTTGCATTGCATGCAATTATGACATCTGTCATCTGGGTAAGCTGGGAAGAAGTAACCAATAAATAAACAAAATGTTATGGTTTATTGATCGACACACAGAGGTGGACGGACGGATGGACGGACGGACAGATAGACAGACAGACCAACAACATATGGCCAAGTTTTAATCATAATATTTACATGACAAGTGGAGCAACTTTCACAAGAGATGTTATCGTTAGTGTGTTATTAATGAGATGTGTGGGTATGAAACTAATTTCCAACAGAAATAAATCGATAAGAAGAATTCTGGAATATTAAAGGTTTTATAGAACATATCTAATATTATTAGTTATTTTTTATGACGTGTTTCTATAGAAAATCTCTGTTATCGATAGGTTATCTATAGACAATCTCGGTCATCGATAGGTTTTCTATAGAAAATCTCTGTTATCGAAAGTTTTTCTATAGAAAATCACTGTTATCGATAGGTTTTCTTTAGAAAATCTCTGTTATCGATAGGTTTTCTATAGAAAATCTCTGTTATCGATAGGTTCTCTATAGAAAATCTCTGTTATCGATAGGTTCTCTATAGAAAATCTCTGTTATCGATAGTTTTTCGATAGAAAATCTCTGTTATCGATAGTTTTTCGATAGAAAATCTCTGTTATCGATAGATTTTTTATAGAAAATCTCTGTTATCGATAGATTTTCTATAGAAAATCTCTGTTATCGATAGATTTTCTATAGAAAATCTCTGTTATCGATAGATTTTCTATAGAAAATCTCTGTTATCGATAGATTTTCTATAGAAAATCTCTGTTATCGATAGATTTTCTATAGAAAATCTCTGTTATCGATAGATTTTCTATAGAAAATCTCTGTTATCGATAGATTTTCTATAGAAAATCTCTGTTATCGATAGATTTTCTATAGAAAATCTCTGTTATCGATAGATTTTCTATAGAAAATCTCTGTTATCGATAGATTTTCTATAGAAAATCCCTGTTATCGATAGATTTTCTGTAGAAAATCTCTGTTATCGATAGGTTTTCTATAGAAAATCTCTGTTATCGACAGATTTTCTATAGAAAATCTCTATTATCGATAGATTTTCTATAGAAAATCTCTATTATCGATAGATTTTCTATAGAAAATCTCTATTATCGAAAGATTTTCTATAGAAAATCTCTGTTATCGATAGATTTTCTATAGAAAATCTCTGTTATCGATAGATTTTCTATAGAAAATCTCTGTTATCGATAGATTTTCTATAGAAAATCTCTGTTATCGATAGATTTTTTATAGAAAATAGATTTTCTATAGAAAATCTCTGTTATCGATAGATTTTTTATAGAAAATAGATTTTCTATAGAAAATCTCTGTTATCGATGGGTTTTCTATAGAAAATCTCTGTTATCGATGGGTTTTCTATAGAAAATCTCTGTTATCGATGGGTTTTCTATAGAAAATCTCTGTTATCGAAAGGTTTTCTATAGAAAATCTCTGTTATCGATAGATTTTCTATAGAAAATCTCTGTTATCGATAGATTTTCTATAGAAAATCTCTGTTATCGATAGATTTTCTATAGAAAATCTCTGTTATCGATAGATTTTCTATAGAAAATCTCTGTTATCGATAGATTTTCTATAGAAAATCTCTGTTATCGAAGGATTTTCTATAGAAAATCTCTGTTATCGATAGATTTTCTATAGAAAATCCTTTTTTATCGATAGATTTTCTATAGAAAATCTCTGTTATCGATAGATTTTCTATAGAAAATCCTTTTTTATCGATAGATTTTCTATAGAAAATCTCTGTAATCGATAGATTTTCTGTAGGAAATTCTTGTTTTTCTATAGAAAATCTCTGTTATCGATAGGTTTTCTATAGAAAATCTCTGTTATCGATAGGTTTTCTATAGAAAATCTCTGGTATCGATAGGTTTTCTATAGAAAATCTCTGGTATCGATAGGTTTTCTATAGAAAATCTCTGGTATCGATAGGTTTTCTATAGAAAATCTCTGGTATCGATAGGTTTTCTATAGGTTTTCTATAGAAAATCTTTGATATCGATAAGTTTTCTATAGAAAATCTTTGTTATCGATAGGTTTTCTATAGAAAATCTTTGTTATCGATAGATTTTCTATAGAAAATATTTGTTATCGATAGATTTTCTATAGAAAATCTTTGCTATCGATAGATTTTCTGTAGGAAATCTCTGTTATCGATAGATTTTCTGTAGGAAATCTCTGTTATCGATAGGTTTTCTATAGAAAATCTCTGTTATCGATAGGTTTTTTATAGAAAATCTCTGTTATCGATAGGTTTTCTGTAGAAAATCTCTGTTATCGATAGGTTTTCTATAGAAAATCTCTGTTATCGATAGGTTTTCTATAGAAAATCTTTGTTATCGATAGATTTTCTGTAGAAAATCTCTGTTATCGACAAGTATTTTATAGAAAATTTCTGTAATCGATAGGTTTTCTATAGAAAATCTCTGTTATCGATAGGTTTTCTATCGAAAATCTCTGTTATCGATAGGTTTTCTGTGGAAAATCTTTCCTGTCAATAAATGTTCTATAGAAAATCTTTACTATCGATAGATTTTCTGTAGGAAATTCTTGTTTTCGCCAGAAATTTCCTATTTTTGTTTATTTCTCTCCACTCTTCAACCGAAATACCTTCCCCACATTGCCAGGATTTTCTCATTACTTTGACATAAATAAACATTGGCAATTGTTTTCCCCCTTTCCTCCTCCTCCTCTACTTCCTACCATCCACTGCAATTGCTGTAATTCTCTTTTATTTTCTTTTAATTTTTAGTGGGTCTTGTGTTTATTTTTCATTACTTGACTACTATTTGCAAGGCCCAGCGGAATCATTATGTTTTGTTATCATTTCCTGCATCCTTGTGCCGCCTTATGCCTTTCTGTTCCACTTCGTGTCTTTCTCCAGCAATATTATGCTTTCATTTTCTTTAGTGTTGAGGAAAAATAGAATTTTCCGCAATAGCACCAGCCGAACACAATTGCCCATAGCCCTCAATATCAGAGGTCAAAGTTTGTGTTTGTTTTCTTTTTTTGCGAAGGGTCCTTTTGAATGGTGTTTTTTTTTCATCTTTGTCCTCTTTTGTTGTTCGTTTTTCTTGCAACGTTTAAAGCATTTTCGCTTCTTATTCTTTTTCTCATTTTTTCCAGCTTTGTATTTACATTTCCGCTCTTACATGAATATTTAGCTTTAAGCCTCTTTTCTGATTGCTGATGTTAATCATTCAGTTATTCGTTCGCCGTTCGACCGTCATTCATTTGTTGCCTGCCCTACGACTTGCGGAAACAAAAAACTACACCAGTGAGCCGGCGAGCGAGAGTAGCAGCAACCTGCGAACCAGCCATGCAATGTGAACTTTTACCTTTAAATGCGGATTTTTCACTGAACATTCTTGTTGGGGGATTCTTGTCTTTAAAGACAAAGACATGGTTACAAGTTGCCGGTCGGCTAGGCAATAATTTAAGAATGAGATTTTGGTTTTTGTTTTAGCAGCGAAGAAAATGATGGGCGAGCTAAAATACGTTGACAGGGTGGGGGAAAAGGAAACACATCCATTTTAAAATAGTTTTCAAGAATCATCGAAAACTTGGATTTTTTAAAATATTTTTTCAAATACCATTAAAAGACGGGGATTTTTTAAAAATATTTGTTTTCAAGAACCATACAAAGGATTGGATTTTTTAAAATGTTTTTTTCAAGAAACATCCAAAGGTGATGATTTCTTAAAATTATTTTTCCATGAACAAACATAAACGTGGATTTTTTAAAAATATATTTCAAACACCATCCAAAGACGTTGATTTTTTAAAAATATATTTTCAAGTACCATCCACAAACGTTAATATTTAAAAATATTATTTCAAGTACCATCCAAAGACGTGGAAAACATATTTTTATTACCATCCACAGTTGTTAATTTTTTAAAAATATTTTTTCAAGTACTATCCAAGGACATGGATATTTTAAAAATATTTTTTCTAAAAACACCCAAAGACGTGGATTCTCTAAAAATATTTTTTAGTACCATCCAAAGACATAGAATTTAAAAATAGTTTTTCACGTACCGTCAGAAGACTTGGATTTTTTGAACATATTTTTTAAGTACCAATCAAGGACGTAGATTTAAAAAAATATTTTTCAAGACCCGTGAATTTTTCTTAAATTATGTTTTCAAGTGACATCTAATGACGTGGATTTTTAAAACTATTTTTTCAAGACCCACTTTTTAAATGTTTTGCTTTTAATATTTTTCAAGGACGTAGATTTTGTAAAATATTTTTTAAAGACGTATATTTAAAAAAAAATTTTTAAAGACGTAAAAATATTTTCCTTCATTTTTTTTAAAAATTGTGAATTTTTTAAAAATTATTTTTGTTATTTTTTTAACGTGGATTTATTAAAAATTATTTTGTAATTTTTTTTTCAAAAAAACGTGGATTTATTAAAAATATTTTTGTTATTTTTTCAAAAAACGTGGACTTATTAAAAATATTTTTGTTAATTTTTCAAAAAACATGGATTTTTTAAAAAAAATATTTTTGTTAATTTTTCAAAAAAACGTGGATTTATTAAAAATATTTTTGTTAATTTTTCAAAAAACGTGGATTTTTAAAAAAATATTTTTGTTAATTTTTCAAAAAACGTGGATTTTTTAAAAAATATTTTTGTTAATTTTTCAAAAAAAACATGGATTTTTTAAAAATTATTTTTGTTAATTTTTCAAAAAAACGTGGATTTTTTAAAAAATAATTTTGTTAATTTTTCAAAAAAAACATGGATTTTTTAAAAATTATTTTTGTTAATTTTTCAAAAAAACGTGGATTTTTTAAAAAATAATTTTGTTAATTTTTCAAAAAAACGTGGATTTATTAAAAATATTTTTTTTAATTTTTCAAAAAACGTGGATTTTTTAAAAAAAAATATTTTTGTTAATTTTTTCAAAAAACGTGAATTTATTAAAAATATTGTTGTTAATTTTACAAAAAAACGTGGATTTTTTTAAAAAATATTTTTCCAAATATTTTTTTGTCTTAAAAAACCAGGGATTTGTAAAAATATTTCTTAAAGGTGTGGATTTAAAAAAAAATAAAAATCAACGTATTTCAAAGACGTGGATTTGCTAAAAAAAATTACGTGGATTTTTAAAAATATTTATAATAGATACATATAAATTTTTTTTTAATTTTTTTAAACGGTGATTTTTTAACATTTTTTGTTATTTTTTAAAATATACCTTTCCAAATATTTTTTATTGTTTTAAAGACATTGATTTTTTATAAATAGTTTTTCCAAGTATGTTTATTTCTTTTAAAGACGTGTTTTTTTTTAATATTTTTTAATTCTTTTAAAGACATAGATTTTTTATAAAATAATAATATTTTTTTTGAATGAATTTTTTAAAAATATTTTTCCAAATATTTATTTTTTTAATATTTTTAAAGAGGTACATTTTTAAAAATATTTTTCCAATTATTTTTGAATGACGTGGATTTTTTTAAAAATATTTTTCCCAATATATGTTTTAATATTTCTAAAGACGTGGATTTTTTAAAAATATTTTTCCCAATATATGTTTTAATATTTTTGTTTATTATTTTTTTTTTTTTTGATTTATTTTTTGAAAATATTTTTTTTTCAAATATTTTTTTTAATTTTTTTTTAATATTTTTTGAAGTTTTTTTAAATTTTTTTTAAAGACATAAAGTTTTAAAAAAACAATTTTAAGGGCTTCTTTAAAAATATTTTTCCAAATATATGTTTTAATATTTCTAAAGACGTGGATTCTTTAAAAATATTTTGGTTTATTATTTAATAAAGTCGTGGATTTTTTGAAAATATTTTTTTTTTCAAATATTTTTTTTTAATTTTTTTAAAATATTTTTTGAAGATTTTTTTTAAATATTTTATAAAGACATAAATTAAAAAAAAACAATTTTAAGGGCTATCCATAAACTTTAGTTTTTATAAAATTGTTCATAATTTCATTTAAAGATGTGGATTTTTTAAGAAATATTTTTCAAATATTTTTTTTAAACTTAGTTTTTTTTAGTTTTTTCCTAAATATATATTTTTTAATTTTTTAGAGACGTGCAAAAAAACTTTGGTTTTTTTTTAAATGTATATATTTTGTATAGAGACGTGAACTTTTTTAAAAAATATTTTCTTAATATTTTTTTAAAAACCTTGGTTTTTTAAATATTTTTTCAAATATATATTTTTTATTTTATAGAGACGTGAATTTTTAAAAAAAAATATTTTCTAAATATTTTTTTTGAAAAACCTTGATTTTTTTAAATATTTTTTCAAATATATATTTTTAATTTTTTAGATACGTGCAAAAAAATTTTGGGTTTTTTTAAATATATATTTTTTTTATAGAGACGTGAACTTTTTTAAAAAATACTTTCTTAATATTTTTTTAAAAACCTGGGTTTTTAAATATTTTTTCAAATATATATTTTTTATTTTATAGAGACATGGACTTTTTTAAAAAAATAATTTAATAAATATTTTTTTTAAAAACTTTGTTTTTTTTTAATTTTTTAGAGACGTGCAAAACAACTTTGGTTTTTTTAATATATATTTTTTATAGAGACGTGACCTTTTTTAAAAAATATTTTCTTAATATTTTTTTAAAAACCTTGGTTTTTTTAAATATTTTTTCAAATATATATTTTTTATTTTATAGGAACGTGCATTTTTTAAAAAATACTTTCTAAATATTTTTTTAAAAACCTTGGTTTTTTTTTAAGTATTTTTTCAAATATATATTTTTTCTTGTATAGAGACATGGACTTTTTTAAAAAATATTTTCTAAATATTTAGTTTAAAAAACTTTGATTTTTTTATAAATTTTTATTTTTGATTTTTTTTTTTAAAAAAATCCATGTCTCTAGGATTTTTAAAAAAAATATATTTTTTTAAGGACCTGAATTTTTTAAAAATATTTTTCAAGGGCTAACCATCGACTTGAATTTGTATAAAAAAGTTTTTCCATGCAGCATTACAAGTGTTCTTGGTTTTTTATTAATTTAATTTTTTTCAAGGACCATGTTTCTTCCATCGAAAATTCTTTGCATCCCTCTTGACTGCCCGTTATTGACTTGGCAGATTAATGAATCAACGATAACAATGTTCAATTCGATAAAGACCATATTTAGTCGCAGATAGCAGTAACGTTGATAATACATTGCCTTATGATGAAGTTTTGTTTTTTTTTTGGACATTGATAATGATGACTACTCCCATGTTGTGGCCCGTGATGATTGAACATCAGAAAGCCAGCCATTACAACAGCAGGTACATCAACATCCATCCTCGTCTTGGGTTGAGGGGGCCAAAATGTATTCCTAAATAAGCCATGACAAGCCGAAAATGGCCAACATTGCCGCTGCCACCGTTTATGGTAATAAATGAAATTAGACCCCAAAGGCAGGCGTGTTTCCCAACAACCCAAACAAAAAAAAAGAACTGAACTCTCGCCAGCCAGAGCCAAAGGTATCAATTTCAGGCAAGACGATGATCAACTGAATGTAACAAACTTCTACTTCCTATTGAGAAGGTGCTGCCGGTGGTTGGCTTGTGGTATTGGTTACGGTCGTAGTGGTGGTGGCAAGCAACATGTTGCCTTGGTTTGTGGCATGAACATGACGCTTACTTGTTGAACCGATAGCATTGATGTTGGAGTGGGGTCTTTTTCATCTTTTTTTCCAGTATTTTACCCATCTGCCCGGTTGTCAGTCAATCTGAGCAATTCGTTTTGGGAGAACAGCAGCAGCAGCAAATCGTGTCAGCGATTTGGTAGTGGCTGTTAGTTACGCATTGCACAGCATTTATTTGGAAGTCAAATTGCATTGACCATTAGCTGAAAAAATGGCTAGAAATGGTTTGGAGTTATAATACAATCCAAAAAGATAAAAACCACGAAGTATATTGCCAAAATTAGTTGGTTGGTAGTTCGTTAAATCAACATAATGCTGCTGCTGATGATGATGGTGATTATTTTTAAGAGATTTCTTCTTTTTATGGATAGAAATAAACGATAAGATGGAATATATTTGGTATTGCGATAGGTTGGAAAATTTGGGTATTTGGTCAAAGGACTAACAGATCCGTTGGTTGAAATCTCAAAGTCCAGTGAACTCGGTTACCCTGATACCTTGGCCAGCCCATCTACAAGGATTGCCACTCTTCCGAACTATGAGAAGTTCCCTGTTCCTCAGGTCCTTTATTTTAATTTCACTACTGCGGCAACACGTCTAGTTACTTCACTGGGCTCGCAGCTTGCATTTATAGGTTCCACTGCCTCGTCAGACCTCCCATATAAATATCACTTCCCCACTGCACGTCTGACTGAAAAATTATATTCATTACTGACTCCTCAGCTCGTCTATATCAATTTCACAGGTCCGCCAGCTTGTCTATACGAACTTCACCTTCACCTACATAGACTTTACTGGCCCACCAGGATGTCCATATACAAATCACACGCCCTATATGATCTTCACAGGCCTGTCAGATCGTCTATCCGGATGATATTGTCTTCACTAGCCCGCCAGGCTTGTTTATAAGGCCTTCAATTGATTGCTATCTTGTCCTATAGAGACTTCACTGAATCGCCCAAATGGACTTTACTACAGCTTGTCTATATGACCTTCAATGGCTCGTTAACTCGTCCCATTTGGACTTCACAGGGCCGCATATATGGACTTTACTGGCCCTCTAGCTTGCCTATATGACCCTCCATGGCTCGTCAACTGGTCCTAAATGGACTTCACAGGATCGTTCTTTACTTCAATGACCTGCCAGCTTGTCTATATGGCTTTCAGTGGCTTGTAATCTGGTCCTATAGGGACTTCACTGGCTCGTCTATATTGACTTTAATTCACTGACCCTCCAGTTTGTCTATATGACCTACAGTGTATCCTCAACTGGTCCTATTTGGACTTCACTGGCTCACCTATACAGACTTTACCTTACTGACCCGCCCGTTTTTCTATATTACCTTCAATAGCTTTTCATTTGGTCCTATATGGACTTCACCGTCTCCTCTTTTTGGATTTTACTTCACTGACCCTCCAGCTTGTTTATATGGCTTTCAGTGGCTTGTCATCTGGTCCTATAGGGACTTCACTGACTCGCCTAAATTGACTTTACTGACCCTCCAGCTTGTCTATATGGCCTACAATGGCTACTCATGTGGTCCTATTTGGACTTCAGTGGCTCACCTATACAGACTTTACCTCACTGACCCGCCCGTTTATCTATATTACCTTGTCATCTGATCTATATGGACTTCACCAGCTCGTATTTTTGGACTTTACTTAACTGACCCGCCAGCTTGTTTGTATGGCTTTCAGTGGCTTGTCATCTGATCCTATAGGGACTTTACAGGCCCGTCAACTTGTCCATTTGGTCTTTGATAGTTCGTCATTTGGTCCTATATGGACTTCACTGGCTCGCATATATAGATTTTACCTCACTGGCCCACCAGCTTGTCTATATGGCCTTCGATGGGTTATCTGGTCCTATAGGGACTTCACTGGGTCGCCCACATGGACTTTACTTCATTGGCCCGCCAGTTTGTTTATATGGTTTGTCATTTGGTCCTATATGGACTACACAGGCCGCCAGCCCTTCGATGGCACACTTGGTCCTATATGGACTTTAGTGGCTCGTCTATATGGATTTTACTTCACTGTCCCGCCAGTTTGTCTAAATGGTCTTGAATGGCCCGTCATCTGGTCTTAAATGGACTTCACTGGCTCGCATATATAGACTTTACTTAGCTGACCCGCCAGCTTGTCTATATGACTTTCAGTGACGTATCATCTGGTATAAACGGACTTCACAGGCCTGCCACCTTATCTATAAGTCCTTCAATGGCTCTTCATCTGGCCTTATGTGGACTTTACAGGCTAGCCTATATGGACTTTACTTCACTGCCTAGCCTAAATGATCTTTACTTTACTGGCCTCCCAGCTTGTCTATACGACCTTCGATGGCTCATTTGCTTCTATATGGCCTTCAATAGCTTGTCATCTAGTCATATATGGACTCACTGGTTCGCCTACATGGATTGTACTTCACTTGTACGCCATTTTGTCTATATGGCATTCGATGGCTAGTCATCTGTTCCTATGGACTTTACTGGCTCTCCCATATGGATTTCACTTCTCTGGCCTTCAGATTGCCTATGTGGCCCTCTGGATCGCCCATATGGTTGTTGCTTTACTGGCCCGCCAACTTGTCTATATGGAATTCACTTGTCCTTGTCCGGTCTTTAAGGACTTCATTGTACTGTCAAATTGGCTATATGGTCTTCACTGGCCCGTCAGCTTCTCTACACGGAACAGACTAGACTGCTAACGCATCTTTATGAATTTTGTTGGGCCTTCGTTTGGTCACCGTTCAGGCCATCTCTATATGGACCAGCTGGCTCCAGTTCAGACAGCCTTTAGAATTCTCCGTTCAGCTATTGTCTATATAGAGCTGCTAAGCTTTGTTAAGCTCTCTATACAGATGTACTGACCCAAGTTTTGCTCGCATAAAAAGATTTTCTAACTGGGCCTCAAACCTTAAGACACGCTTTCCTTCAACTCTGTTCAGCTCTATATACAGATCAGCTGACCCACGTTTTTGCTCGCATAAAAAGATTTTCTAACTGGACCTTAAACCTAAAGACACGATTTCCCTCAACTCGCTTTTGCAACCCCACACGCTTTTAAGTTCGTCCTCGAGAAATGTGGCCTTAAAACATTTCATGATCCTTTGTAGGAATATGTAGCCTCTCTTGTTTTCCGTTCGTCTGTGTTAATGGTTAATGTTCTTCAACATAATTTCTCAATTCCCATGCTATCATTCTTCCAAAGAAACACCCTTTAGCTATAAATACCAATTCTATAAAGCCAATAATGCCAACTAGCCGTAAACTTCATAACTGTGGCATGAGTGGCTAAATGTGCACAGAAGAAGATTCTCTGCAATCATTTAATAATGATCAGCTTGTAAGCAACTCCCATGAATATCACTTTGGAGTCAGTTTTTTTATTGTCTATAAAACTAGAAGTTATTCTGCCACCCGAAGAATAGAAAGGATAGACTGATGAAATTGCCAGCTAGCGAGATCATAGAAAGAGTTTTTAACAATCCCAACGCTAGCATAACAAATTGCAGTGATTAATAAAATATTTGCACCATGTGCTGACAGTACAACTGGAATGATGTTTTACAAATGGCCATAACGTAAGCGGAATGGGGGCAAGGAGGGTCAAAACCATAAAAATTATGTTCTAAGTGCCTGATCATTGGCTACTGTTTTTCTTTGAAAGCTTTTTTTAAGGAGTGTGTTCTTTTATGATCCCGAATGTAGGTAATTATATTGTCAGATGTGATATAACTTTGCAAGATACAATAGGGAGCTGGCTTTTATTGGCCGCAATCATAATAAAGTGAAAGACAATATATAAAGTATTTTTATGATGGTAACAACTATTAATGGTGGACATATTTGAGAACGAATGATATTTAGTTAAAGCACATGTCGTACGGGTACGGCTATGCAAGAAAGAAATCACATCTAAGATTAATAACCGTTCGCTTATATTTTGGAAATCTCCTGATAACAGGGTTAGTTGCTATGCAACCTTATTTCACGCTTCCAAATCTATCCCACTCTCTTCCCCAGTTCAATTTGATCCATAATATTCGCATTTTTTCTTTTTATTTCATTTTACTTTACTTTTGTAGTCTCCAAATTAGATATCGCCAGCTATCCTGTTAGGTATATATTTCTTGAAAAAATGATTTAGCCAGTTGGGGTTTTTCTTTTTATTTCATGTTAACCTTACGCTTAATGAAGTTTGGCTTCTTTGCAAAACGTCTAGATGCCGAATATCTCATCAGAAATCTCAGTTTAAATCTGCCTCTATTTTGTTCTCATTGCGGGGGTGGGATATCAATGATAAAAATTGCAAATAAACGGGGATTTTTTGAAATTGATTTTTATCCATTTCCTTTTCCTTTCTGGAGAATTTATCTTCCTTCATTGTATTTTGAATCGTATAAGGTTTTCCTCTTATCTTTTTTTTTGCTTTGAAGTCGCTCTCATACTTTTGCGAGGATTTTTGATATTGTCTTTTCATCAGTTGAGTTCTTTTTTTCTTTTTATTTCATTTTACTTCTTAGGAAGCCCAATGTATACCCCAAGACATTCAGAATTATGTTTAATTAAGAAGTATTCATATTTCCAAATAGCCTGCGTTCTTTATCCTTATCACCCATCCAGGTAATAGTTTGGTATGTAATCTTTCTATCGTTCCCTCCATCCTTATCTCCCTCATTGTCAAAATAAGCCACAACGCACAGTTTGTTAACCATCACAGATAGACGAACATTGGCCACCAGTTCCAAAGCTTTCATAGAACCATTTTCCAAGAGCACAACAACATGTGAGGCATGATATTGCAACGGATCACCGGGATAGATAAGAAAATCAGCCCCAAAAGCATCACCACATGATCTTTATCCATTTCTTTTTCCTTTCTGGTGAATTTCTCTTCCTTCATTGTATTTTGAATCGTATAAGGTTTTCCTCTTATCTTTTTTTTGCTTTGAAGTCGCTCTCATACTTTTGCGAGGATTTTTGATATTGTCTTTTCATCAGTTGAGTTCTTTTTTCTTTTTATTTCATTTTACTTCTTAGGATGACCAATGTATACGCAAAAGACATTTAAAATGATGTCTAATTAAGAAGTATTCACATTCATATTTCCAAATTGTCTGCGTTCTTTATCCTTATCACCCATCCAGGTTATAGTTTGGTATGTAATCTTTCTATCTTTCCCTCCTCCATCCTTATCTCCCTCATTGTCAAAATAAGCCACAACGCACAGTTTGTTAACCATCACAGATAGACGAACATTGGCCACAAGTTCTAAAGCTTTCATAGAACCGTTTTCCAAGAGCACAACAACATGTGAGGCATGATATTGCAACGGATCACCGGGATAGATAAGAAAATCGGCCCCAAAAGCATCACCACATGATACATATTTCCCCCGTGACCAAAGATCACGAAATACCAAATATTTTAGAGAGGTATCCGAGTCCGGGAATGTTACTATGCGGCCATCTATAAAGAAAATGAATTGATTTTGAGTTGTTAAATTAACAAATTATTTTGATATTACCATGAGGTTCTGGATGGGCGCAGGGTATGTCCAGTAAAGCATTTTTCCTTTCAAATTTGATACTTTGCCTGATTTCATTGAGTATTTCCTGGGGATCCAATTTTATGTCTGCAAAATAAGATAAGTATAAGAAATGTTTAGACAAATTGAATGAGAACCAAGCTGTTCTATATTGAGGAACTGATGGGGGCAGCAGATGTATATATATGTATGAAAAGGGGGGCAGCGGAGTGCAGAGGCCCTCTTGTCCATATTTAGAAGTGCTGAACGCATGGAGTCAGCTGGAGTAGATTGAAAATCAGAAGATAGAATGAAGATCATCTCTGTGTAGATGAGCGAAATGGACGTCAGCTGGTCTAAGAGTAAACGAGATAAATATATATCAGTTGGTTTATTTTTAACCGAGCTGAACGAGGGCCAGCTTGTCTACGTGTAGGCAAACTAAGTAAACCAGCTGCCCTATATAAGCGATCTGATTTGCTCTCAACTGTTCTATATAGGCAAGCTTAAGCGGACAGCTGGTCTAAATAATTAAAATAAAGAAGCCAGCTATTCTCTATGGACGATCTGTATGGAGCCCAGGCGATCTATGTTTAAACGAGATAAATGGACGTCAGTAGATCTAAGTGAAGACGATATTACTAGTGATTACTTGGCTTATATTTAGACGAACTGAACCGGGGCTTGCTAGCTAATTGGACCGTCCATGCATAGACGGACTGATTGGTTGCCAACTATCCTATATCGACAAGCTTAGGGAGCCCACATGTCTATATGACCAAGATAAGGGAACCTGGACGAACCTATATGGACGATCTGTTTGCTGTCAGGGAGTATGTAAGGGCGAGCTGAAAAGCAAGGTGACTATATTTGAAATGTTGATCGGAATAGATCGTTTTTAATGAATACTTCATTCGCCTTTAGTTGCTTGTTTTAGATGCATTGGACACTCATTTCATCTTTATAGACTACAATTACAGTATTTTCATCGTCTATGAGAACTATATCGACTTGGAGTGCGTTTTTATGAACAGATTGGTCACTCAGTTGATATTTATAACCACTAGCCGTTCGCATCGTATTATAGGCAATCTGTGTCGGCTTTAGCTGTCCGGCTTAAAGGAATACTTGACTTTCTCTACATAATTTGTCTACAGCTGGCCTACGACTTGGTCTTTACCTTTTTCTGCGATTCCTTGCTTCATCAACTTTTTTCGTTTCCCCGCCAGAATTTTCTCAATATTTCCCTCTGACTGTTTCAGTTTTTCTTCTTTCAATGCCTCCTCTTGTTGCGATATTCGTTGCTCCAACTGCTCTTGGTATTGTTTACGTTCCAGTTCATTTTCTTCACGCAGTAGGGATGTCTTTTTTGAAACCAATACCGCCAAGCCCTGTTCCACCAATAGACGTGTCTCCCAGGGTGTTAATTCAACGGGCATTGCTACAATAGATAGGGGAGTAAAGAAATAATAAAATACCATAACTTTAAAGTCCATGAACAACATACTGCATTCGCTGGCTGACCATCCCCGGCTTGCACAGGTCCCCACCAAAGAGCCAACTATGTGGTGGTCTCTTCTTAGTTTCATGTAATCTGTTAGGAGACATTAAGAGATTATTATTCCAATTGGAGTATCTGGATGTTGACTTACCCTCCACCTCAAAAACATAGCCAGTTCCATTCAACAACGTTAAAATAATTTTATTTCCAGGGTTTTCCTCTTCCATTTCCTTCCAGGTTCAAATTTTAAGGGACCAACAGATCGAAAAAGAAGGCATTTCAGGGCTTAGCAGGTCGAAAGCAGGCCTGTCCACAGAGTTCACCAGGTCGAAAAATTCCTTACAGGGAATTCCTTACAGGGTTTTAAAAATCGGCCCCATCCAAACATAAACAGCTGTTTAGACGTCAAAATATTCCATGGAATATTGATAAGGTAGCCGTAGTTGGCAGCAACCCTTGTCCATTTTGCGGGTGTTTTCGAGGCGTTATCATGTTTTCCCAAGCAGAAAACAGCTGAATAGAATGTAAACAATGTTGAAAGTAAGAAGAAGAATGAGAGGCATTCACTAAACATTGCTGCCTTTTTAATAAAATTGGCATTCACAGTGAATAGTGTCAAATGTAGGTAAAGCAAAGGCTATCAAACTATTATTATCGATGAAGAAAATCGAATAAATTTGTTCTGTACCAGAACCTGCAGAAATCTATTAGCTTTCCAATTCTGTTTTGATATTATAAATGCTTGATATGTGATGTGTCGTGACTAAAATTGTTTGTGATGCCGGTTTGTGTTATTGATATGAGGGAGGGCTATGGCTTTGTTTACCAACGCTTTTAAAACTATGACAAGTTGTCTTATGCTAGGAACACAATTGGAGCGAACGACGAATTTTTTCGCGGCGTATGTTCGTCGTCAAAAATAAAAACCATATGTGTATATGGAAGTGCACACAATCACGGCGCCGGCGAAAATTTCGTCGGTCGCCGCGAACTCAATTAGCTTTATTTCTATTTCATACGCCGGCGAACGGCGACAAAACAGTACAAGGTGGCCATACTTGTACGAATTTTATGTGTTTTAGTAAATAAAGTTACTTTTTACTTAAAAATTTGTTATGGTCACTCTACTATCTGTTATTCGTATAAAAAAAACATAAATAATTTGTTTATTTATTTGTGCACTTGCGCCTGAGTGAAGATGGATATCAGTGAATTTATAATAGAAAAGATGGACATAACTGAAATTATAAAGAATTATGAGTTCTTGTATAATTTTCATTGTAGTCAACAAATGAGCAAAAAGTAAACAACTTCATCAGCTGTTTTATAATTTCGTCGGTATTGTGTTCCATACGACGAATTTTCGCGGCTCATTTTGTCGCCGCGTAGGGCGAAATTCGTCGTTCGCTCCAATTGTGTTCCTAGCATTAAACTGTAATTAACTCTAATGGGATGGCAGTGGGAGTTTTTTAAATATCGATCCATATCGATTAATTTGTCACAAAATTCTTGATAACTTACATTAAATACTCATTTTAAATGTTTAAATGCCCCAAAGAAAAAGTAGAATATATTCTTGGTTAGGCTTTATTCAAATGGCGCCATCTACATATCAAATGTGGCATGAACAAATTTGTTTATGATTTGTACCGGTTTGTGTCGCCATTAAATGGAAAGTAGATGGCACAGTTCAACTATGCTTTTAAAACTATGACATGTTGTTTTAAACTGTGACTTGCTCAAATTGGACGACGACAGTGGGGGAATTTTAAAAATGTTGACAGACATTTCTCAGTAAATTTCAATGGTCTGATCAATTTTTAGTGGGAGAGAAACAGGAGAACAAAAACTTTTTATCTTATTTGTCAAATTTTAAATGCTAAAAATAACACGTAAAAATAGTCAGCAAATAGGTTTATTTGTAAGTAGCTACGACGGCCAAAAATTGTTTTGGAAACCAGTTACTTGCTATTGGATGTTTATGCTAGGTCTATATTCTACAAAAAAAAAAAAAAAAAATAAACAAAAATAAATAAACAAAATAATCGAAAAAAATACCTATTTTTCAAAAATTATTATAACACTGTTTTTATAGTTATTTCATTTCTAATAATTTTTTTTTTTTCATACCTAATAATTTTCATTTTAATTTATTTGTGACTAATTTATACATTTATTTATTACAATAACCTATAACATTTATTGCATATCATATTTTCTAAATTATTAATCAATCTTCTCACGATATCAATTTTCCACACTTTTCCGCCATTTGAATATCGGTCTGGTCATATAATATCAATTTACGCACACGAACAGCCACTTATAAATAACTCTCGTGAAGAAGCCCGAGTTCATTGTTGTTCCGATTAAGTAATTCCCATTATCGCACGTAGAAACAAGAACAACAACAATGCGAACTTAATTGCATTGCGAAACATGTGCAACGGGGAGATATAACAAGAAACAACAAAAAATACGGCAAAAATATATATCAATGCTCTTGAAAGGTTGTTGGTGAGGAGGCTCCATGAGAGCAAGTCAACATCACTTCATATGGGGTAGTGTGTGCGTGTTTCTGTGTATAACTGTGAGGTAGGGAGATAGGCTGTGTTTCTTGACACACAAAACAATTAGAATGGCAACAACAAGAAAACCACCAAATATATTTGGATGCTGTTGTTATTGTTGTTGTTGCTATGCTCCATTCACCCATCTCTCACAAAGAGATCATCCATCCATTGGACCATCTGTGTTGTGGAAATTTCATTGTGTGCTGTTTTGTTTTTTTTGCTTGTGTGAGAGCTTAAGTGAGAGAGAGCGAGAGCGAGCCGTTGTGTGAGCAGCACCCCAAAAGAGTCGTCAGCAGCAGCCAACGTCACAGAAAAAACCATAATAAAATCCCCACAAACTAATCAACGAAATGGTAGGGGCAATGGTATACCATGGCTTCGATGGGGCCCTACAAGTGGAAAAAGAAGAGCGGTTTTTTTTATTAATTAAAAAAACTGGAGGCTTATAAACCTGGTTTTGTATATAATTTTCTCAAGAGTATTTAAGGCCATTTGAAAGTGATTTTTTAAACAATTTTTTAAAGACTTTTTTGAATACTTTTAAAAATGATTTGAAAAATTATTCAAGAATATTTCAAGAGCTTTAAACGTGTTTTTTCTGAATATTGAAGAATCTGTGGACTCTTAAAAGGTGTTTTTAATTGTCTTCAAAGTTCCAAGACCTTCAAACGTGAATTTATAAAAATATTAAGACCTTTAAATTAGATATTTTAACAATTAAACATGGATTTTAAAAGAATATTTCGAGGTTTGGATTTTTTAAAAATATTTCAAGGTCTTCAAAAGTGAATTTTTTACAGAATATTTCAAGGCATTAAACGTGGATTTTTTAATAAATATTTAAAGTTGATTAAACTTGGATTTTTTAATAAATAGAGGGTGAGATAAAAAAACTGCAACAAAGTCAAACGCCACAATTTTTACATTTTTTTTAAATTTTATTAAATGAAAGCAAAAAATGCCGGAAATAGCATCAAAATTTAGAATAAGGTTAGATACGAGCAGAGAGCGACTATTTTTCAAGAATATTCAAACGTGGATTTTTAAAAAATATTCAAAAAAAATATCAAGGTCTTCAAACGTGGATTTTTAAAAAATATTCCAAAAAAATATTAAAGTCTTCAAACGTGGATTTATAAAAAATATTCAAGAAAATATCAAGGTCTTCAAACGTGGATTTATAAAAAAATATTCAAGAAAATATCAAGGTCTTCAAACGTGGATTTTTAAAAAATATTCAAGAAAATATCAAGGTCTTCAAACGTGGATTTTTAAAAAATATTCAAGAAAATATCAAGGTCTTCAAACGTGGATTTTTAAAAAAATATTCAAGAAAATACCAAGGTCTTCAAACGTGGATTTTTAAAAAATATTCAAGAAAATATCAAGGTCTTCAAACGTGGGTTTTTAAAAAATATTCAAGAAAATATCAAGGTCTTCAAACGTGGATTTTTAAAAAATATTCAAGAAAATATCAAGGTCTTCAAACGTGGATTTTTAAAAAATATTAAAGAAAATATCAAGGTCTTCAAACGTGGATTTTTAAAAAATATTCAAGAAAATATTAAGACCTTCAAACGTGGATTTTCAATTTAAATATTCAAGAAAATATCAAGGTCTTCAAACGTGGATTAAAAAAAAAATATTCAAGAAAATATTAAGACCTTCAAACGTGGATTTTCAATTTAAATATTCAAGAAAATATCAAGGTCTTCAAACGTGGATTAAAAAAAAAAATATTCAAGAAAATATTAAGACCTTCAAACGTGGATTTTAATAAAAAATATTCAAGAAATTTTCCAGACCTTCATTTCACATTTCTTAAAACGGTGATTTTTAACAAAATATTTTAATTTTTTAATGAATATTTATAGGTTTTTAAGTGTGCATTTTAAAGAAATATTTTATTGTTTTTAAACGAGAAATTTTATTTATTTATTTATTTATATATTTTTTTTGTTTTGAAAAAATGTTCAAAGAATTCGAGTACTTTTTTTTGTTGGACAAATCCCCTTGACTCACCCATAATCCAGCACCCATTGTGTAGCGACCCTCCCGATGCAAAAAAAAAAAAAAAAAAAAAACACACACACCACAACACACTTCCATGGCTCTCCAACACCGGCCCCGAAGATCAGACCGTCTAGCATGTCTATCAGCGGCAGCAGCCAGAGTTCAATTGAGATGAACGCAATGCCATTTCAGTGAGAATTAAAACGTGTTCCATGTCAGACGCCACAAAAAAATTGTTGAAAAAAATTCATAAAATTATTTAACAAAATATCTTAAAAATACGAATATTTCGTGGGTCCATCAACGGGTTTTTACAAAGCAATCTCGCTCTCCCCCTCTCCCGCTTGCAGCAATTAACAACAAAGTGAAGAAAAATCACACAACAACAGATGGTATAAACAAAAAATATGTATAGAAATTTCACTTTCAGGTGTTCAATGAAGAGGATTAATGTTTGAAAAAAATAGAGGAAAATTGAAAAAATATTAAGAAAGAAATTTGAAAAAAAATATTGGGGAAAAATTGGAAAAAATAGAAAACAATTTCAACAAAGTGGAAGAAAGGTGAGAGAAAATTGAAAAAATTATACAATTTTTAGTTAAAATTGAAGAAAATCGAAAAAGAAAAAAAATAATTTTTAATGATAAAAACAATTATATAAAATTTTGAAAAATCAAAAAATTGAAATAAATGTAAATAAATTTGAAAAATAAAAAACATAAAAAGTTTATGAAAAAATGGTAAAAAAAGTGATGAGAGAAAATAATGCAATATATAAAAACAACAAATTAAAAAAAAAGTAATAACACAAAATATAAGGAAAAATCAAAAAAAAAAAAAAAATAAAAAAAAATTTAGTGAAAATACACTAAATAGTTGACAAAAAATAAATAAATAAATAAATAAATATAAAAAAAAATTGGAAGAAAACAAAAAAAAATAAATAAAAAGCTTATCAAAAAAATTAGAAAAAATCATTAAAAACTAAAACAATAAAAAAATATAAGGAAAAAAAAATAAATAAACTAATAAAATATTAAAAAAAAAACGAAAATATAAAAAGCTTTTCCGAAAAATTGTAAACATTTGAAAAATGCTAAGAAAAATCTTCAAAAAAATAAAACATCAAAAAATTTAAATAAATGTAAACAATTAAAAAAAATAAACATTTAAGTTAAAATTAAGGTAAATCGGGAAAGAAATATTGAAATAATTATTTTTTTTTATGAAATTTTAAAATGTAAAAAGGTATATCGAAAATAATAGCAAAAATAATACAAAATAGTTAGAAAAAATTAGATAAAAATCAAAAAATTTAAATAAATATAAAAAATTGTGAAATAAAAACATAAAAAAATGTATCCGTTAAATGTTAAAAAATGAAAAAGAATTGCAAAAATAAAAAAATGTTGAAAAATGTGGCAGAATAAAAACAATTAATTAAAAAAAAATAAAAATACAAATTGAAATAAACATAAAAATATTTGAAATAATAAAACAAGTAAAGAAACAAACAGAGAAAAATGAAATAAAAACAATAAATTTAAATTAAAAAAAATTAATAAATTTAAAAAAATTTTGGAAAAAAACAATAAAAATTTTATCAAAAATATGGTAGATATTTAAAAAATAAGAAAAAAAATTGTTTGAAAAAAAAGTAAACATAAAAAAAAAAATTGAAATAAACATAACAAATATTAAAACAAATCAAACAGCAACAAGTAAAAAAACAATTAAAAAATAAAAACAATAAATTAAAATAAAATAAAATTAAATGAAAATAAAAAAAAAAAAAAATATTTTATTGGAAAAAACATAAAATGTTTATCAAAAAAAAAAAAAAGTTAAAAAATGCTGAGAAAAAATTATTGGAAAAATGAAAACAATAAATAAAATAACAACAAGTAAAAAAGGCAGACTAAGAAAAAATTTATGAAATAAAAACAATAAATTGAAATAAATTGAAAATGAAAAAAACTTGGAAAAAACATAAAAATGTTGTCAGAAAAATTGTAAAAAATTAAAAAATGCTGAGAAAAAAATTAAGCATTAAATAAAATATAAGGAAAATTAAAAAAATTGCATTAAATTAAAAAAAAAAATATTGGAAAAAACAAAAACATAAAAAAATTGTCTGAAAAACGTTAAGAATTTAATAAATGCAGAGAAAACATCACTGTAATATAAAAACAATAAATTAAAACTAAAGAATATCAAAAATTAAAATATATATAAAAAATTGAAAACAAAAAGAAAAAGAAAAAACTTTATTCGAAAAATTCTAAAAATGTTAAAAAAATAAAAACAATAGTTAAAAAGAAATCAACAAATTTAAATAAATATAAAAAATATTGAAAAAAAATCAAAGATAAACTAAATAAAAAAATTATCGGAAAAATAGCAAGAAGTAAAAACAAACAAAAAAAAAACATCTGGAAAAAATAAAAACAATAAATTAAAATTAAAAAAAAATTGAAGTAATAACAAACCAATAATATTTTTTTCCAAAAAAATGATGAAAAAATTTGGAGGAATAAAAACACTAAATTTAAAAAAAAAATGAAATAAAATATAAAATAAATAAAAAATATTGGAAAAAATCAAATCAACAAATAAAAAAACATTCTGCGAAAAAAATTTAAAAAAAAAATTAAAAAAAATAAATCTAAAAAAATATTTGAAAATGGTAAAAATTAAATAAATGCTGTAAAAAAATAGCTGAAATATAAAAATAATTAATTAAAATTAAAGAATATCAAAAATTAAAATAATTATAAAAAAATTAAAAAAAAAAACAAAAAAGTTTTTTTTCGAAAAATTGTAAAAATGTTGAAAAAATAAAAACAATAATTAAAAAGAAATCAAAAGATTTCAATATATATAAGAAATATTGCAAAAAAATCTAAGATCAACCAAATATAAAAATTGTTTAAAAAAACATAAAAATTTTATCAGAAAAATGGTAAAAATTTTAAAAATGCTGAGAAAAAAAAATTATTGAAAAAAATTAAAACATAAATAAAAAGTAAAAAAAATCAAAAAATTGCAATAAATTGAAAAAATATTGAAAAAAAAAAAACATAAAAAGTTTATCTGAAAAATGGTAAAAAATTATGCTGAGAAAAAATCACTGAAATATAAAAACAATAAATTAAAATTAAAGAATATTAAAAATTAAAATAAATATAAAGAATTGAAAAAAACAACAACAAAAACAAAAGGAAAAAGAAAAAAGTTTATTCGAAAAATTGTAAAAATTTGAACAATATTGAGAAAATTTTGAAAAAAACAATAATTTAGAAAAAAATATATAATAATATAAAAGATATTGAAAAAAAAGTCAAACTTAAACCAAATATAAAAAAATTGTCGGAAAAATAGCAACAAGTAAAAACAAAGAAAAAAAAAAACATCTGGAAAAAATAAAAACAATAAATAAAAATTAAAAAATATTGATGTAATAACAAACCAATAATATTTTTTTCCAAGAATTCTACAATATTTCATTTTTTGCAACCTTTTTAAAATAAAATTAAATTAAGTTTAAAGAAAATTAAATAAAAATCAACAAATTTAAATAAATTTAGAAAATTGTAAAAAAAAACATAAAAATTTTATCAGAAAAATGGTAAAAATTTTAAAAATGCTGAGAAAAAAAATATTGAAAAAAAATAAATAAAAAGTAAGAAAAATCAAAAAATTGCAAAAAATTGAAAAAATATTGAAAAAAAAACATAAAAAGTTTATCTGAAAAATGGTAAAAAATTATGCTGAGAAAAAATCACTGAAATATAAAAACAATAAATTAAAATTAAAGAATATTAAAAATTGAAATAAATATAAAAAATTGAAAAAAAAAACAACAAAAACATCTTGGAAAAATAAAAACAAAAAATTAAAAAAAAATATTTTTTTTCCCAAAAAAATTATAATATTTAATTTTTTTTCAACTTTTTTAAAATAAAATTAAAAATAAATTTAATTTAAAGAAAATTAAATAAAAATTAAATAAAAAAAAATTTAAATAAATTTAAAAAAAATTTTTAAAAAAAACATATAAAATTTTGTCAGAAAAATGGTAAAAATTTACAAAATGCTGAGAACAAATTATTGAAAAGATTAAAATAATATATAAGGAAAATCAAAAAACTACATAAAAATAAAAAAAAAAAATTTTGAAAAAAAAAACATGAAAAGCTTATCTAAAAAATTAATAAATGTTGCGAAAAAAATACCTGAAATATAAAAACAATAAATTAAAATTAAAGAATATCAGAAATTGAAATAAATATAAAAAAAATTTGTCCGAAAATTTTTAAAAATTAAAACAATGTTGAGAATATGTTGAAAAAATAAAAAACAATAATTTAAAAAAAAAATCAAATATAATAATATAAAATATATTAAAAAAAATCAAACATAAACCAAATACAAAAAAGAAATATCGGACAAAAATACATCTGAGAAAAATAAAAAAAATAAATTAAAAATAAAAAATATTGAAGTAATAACAAACCATTAATATTTTTTTTTTCCAAGAATTCTATAATATTTCATTTTTTTTTTCAATATTTTTAAAGAAGTAAATGTAAATCACGCAGTTTATAAATAAATTGAAAAACAAAAAGAAATCAAGGAAAACAAAACATTAAAATAATTACTTGTGTTCTCATGTACTTTGCAGTTGATGCCGAGTTTATTTGTTTAACAAATTGGTGAAATAATGCAGAAGCTCTAACGTCTTGAATGAATGACCATATCTGATTAAATAGCAAAGTTGTTGAAACTCTGTTATCTTTAAAAATTTGCACTATTGTTTACAAACAAACAACGAGAGATAACAATAAAAAATATGAACATGGAATAGAACATTTCTGCGTTAAAATAAAAAAAAAAAAAAACAAAAACAAAGGTAAGAATTTCGAAAAATTTCGCAAAATATTTAAAAAATATTAAAATTAAAAAAAAAAACAATTTTACTCCACACTCCATACTATGACGGAAGGTATAAAAATATTTGAAAAAAATAAATTATTTAAATGCCTCAAAATTTTTCAATTGATTATTATAGGAAAACCAGTAAAGAAAGTCTTAAAGTCGGGCGGGGCCGACTTTATGATACCCTACATCACTTTGCTAATTTAGTAGAGCTCCGCATAACAATTAAACGTTTTTATGGGAGAATTCAATCATACACGCTATGAAATTAATCATAATTTAAAGTTCAAAGGACTAAATATGCCGAAGCATTTGTATCTTTTAAATTCGGAAGCTATATCCAAATCGAAACCGATCTCGATAAAATTTGGCAAAGATATTTCTGAGCTGCATTTCATATATTTCCCCAAATATCGTTGTTACAGAGTGCATATTACGGCTGCGGAGGACAAAAATAAGAAATCGGATGAACAATATATATATATATATGGGAGCTATAGCTATATCTGAACCGATCTTCACCAAATTTGACATACTAGCTTCAAGACTCAATTCGGTCGTAAGTGCAAAATTCCATCCCATTTGGACAAATATTAGACGCTTGGTGCACAATAAAAGTTAAATCGGACGAAGTTATATATAGGGGAGCTACATCCAAATCTAAGCCGATCTTCACCAAATTTGACATACTAGCTTCTAGACTCAATTCGGTCGTATGTGCCAAATTTCATCACATTTGGACAAATATTAGACGCTTGGTGCACAATAAAAGGTAAATCGGACGAAGTTATATATGGGAGCTATATCCAAATCGAAACCGATCTCGATAAAATTTGGCAAAGATATTTCTGAGCTGCATTCCATATATTTCCCCAAATATCGTTGTTACAGAGTGTATATTACGGCTGCAGAGGACAAAAATAAAAAAATCGGATGAACAATATGTATGGGAGCTATAGCTATATCTGAACCGATCTTCACCAAATTTGACATACTAGCTTCTAGACTCAATTCGGTTGTATGTGCCAAATTTCATCCCATTTGGACAAATATTAGACGTTTGGTGCACAATAAAAGGTAAATCGGACGAAGTTATATATAGGGGAATTATATCCAAATTTGAACCGATCTCGATAAAATTTAGCAAATGTATTTCTGAGCTGTATTTGATATATTTCCCTGAAAATCGTTGTTACAGAGTGCATATTACGGCTGCGGAGGACAAAAATAACAAATCGGATGAGCAATATGTATGGGAGCTATAGCTATATCTGACCCGATCTCCATCAAATTTGACATACTAGCTTCTAGACTCAACTCGGTCGCATGTGCCAAATTTCATCACATTTGGACAAATATTAGACGTTTGGTGCACAATAAAAGGTAAATCGGACGAAGTTATATATAGGGGAGTTATATCCAAATCTGAACCGATTTCGATAAAATTTATCAAATGTATTTCTGAGCTGTATTTGATATATTTCCCCAAATATCGTTGTTACAGAGTGCATATTACGGCTGCGGAGGACATAAATAACAAATCGGATGAACCGTATATATATGGGAGCTATAGCTATATCTGAATCGATTTCGATCAAATTTGGCATACCTATTTTCAGGCATAATTTGGTTGTATGTGCAAAATTCCATACTATTCGGGCTGATATTACACGTTTGGTGCACAATACAAGGTAAATCGGACGAAGATATATATGGGAGCTATATCTAAATTTTGACCGATTATCTCCAATTTCAATAGGGTTCGTCCTTGGGCCAAACAAATGATTTGTGCAAAATTTCATCTGGATCGGGTAATAAATGCGAACTGTACTGTGTTTATAAAAATACATTGCCAGACGGACGGACGTGGACATGGACGGACAGCATTTAGGTGAGAATTTTCCAGAAAAAAAAGTTATTCGTGATTCGCGGAATTTAGTGTTATTTCTTTATATTGGGCTGGAAAACCACAAGTGGCTATCGTTAGAGTACTCCAGCATTTAAATGTGAATAAATCTTTTGTGTCTCGTACCATCGCTCTTTACCGTGATACTGGTAGCAGGTAGCCCGACGACGTCAAGGAAGTGGACGGAAGAAACAGCAACATCAGCAGAAATAATTCGAAAAGTAAAGAAGCGGCTTGATCGTAAACCGCGTCGCAGTGGCCGAAATATGGCTCGTGAGCTGAACATATCGCAATATTCCATTCGACAAATATTGAAAAATAAGCTTGGGGTCTGCCATTGAAATTCCAAAAACTGCAAGAACTTACACCGCAACAAAAAGAAAATAGACTAAAAAGAGCTAAAAAGTAGCTTCGCTTGGCCCAAAGTGGTGAACTGCCGAATTTTCGGGTTTCTCCGATCTCCGATGAGAAATCATTCGTTGTCCAGCAGTTTGTAAACAAACAAAATGATCGTGTTTACTTGCCAAAGAGGTCAGCTGAAAATGTGCACCTTCGGTTGGTCACCAGAACTCAAGCGCCGGCCATGGTGATGGTGTGGGCCGTCAGCTGAAAATGTACACCTTCGGTTGGCCCCCAGAACTCAAGCGCCGGCCATGGTGATGCTGTGGGCCGCCATAACAGCCGATGGTCGCTCTCCGCTCGTATTAATCGACCGTGGCATCAGAATAAATGCCGAATATTATCGCAAAAATATTCTGGAGGGTGTATTTAAGCCCTGGGCACTCCAACAGGACCCAGCATCGCATCGCACTCAGCATACGCGACCCAAGAATTTGTTACAAAATGATTTCATTTCCAGCGCACAATGGCCACCAAAATCTCCAGATACCAGATACGTTGGACTATTGTGTCTGGAGTATTTTGGAAAGCAAGGTTGGCACTAAAAAATACCAAAGTGTCGATCACCTCAAACAAGTGCTTCGCCGGGAATGGGCCAAAATACAGCAGAGCAACATTCGGGCAGCGTGTTACGGTTTCATTGGCCGTTTGAAGGCCATAATTCGTGCCAAAGGTGAACAATTCGAATAAATCTAAAGTTATTCTAAAATTTGATGCTATTTCCGACATTTTTTGTTTTCATTCAATAAAATTTTGAAAATAAAAATGTAAAAATTATGTCAAAATGCTGCAGATTTTTATATCACCCTGTATGTATTTTATCTTTTGTTTTCTAATATTTGAAAGAAAATTAAAGAAATAAATATTTGTAAGATATTCGAAAAATATTTTAATTTTTTTTAACAAAAAAAAAAAATCCGTCAAATCTTGTTAAGATCTTTTGACCTGTCACGGACTTCCAATATAACAAAACAATAAAAAAGTCTAACAAATCTTTTTAAGATCTTTTGATCTATCACGGACCTCTAAACTATATTAATCAAAGAGAAAGAGAGAAAGAGAGAGAGAGAGAGAGAAAGAGAAAACCAAAAAGAGACTGACTGACTTAACGATGCATTAATGCCCAGATGAAAAGGCTGAAGCTCGAATCTGTTTTTTATATCCCTCACCATAGTATGGTCGATATATTAAGTTTGTCATTCCGTTTGTAACAACTCGAAATATACATTTTAAACCCCACAAAATATATATATTCTTGATCAGCATAGAATTCTATGTCGATTTAGCGATGTCCTTCCGTCTGTGGAAATCACTCTAGCTTCCAAACGAAATGAAATAGGTTGATAAAATTTTACTCAAATGTATACTATGTCTGCAGGACTTTTGGTATTGAAAATCGGTCATGTAGGTCCACGTTTTCGTATAGCGCCCATATAACGGTACCTCCCGATATTCGGTATTTTTTATGATTTGAGCGACATTACTTACCGGAATTGTTTCAAATTCGATATTTGTAATTCGTAATGGATACTACAGCCTATGACAGAAAATTGTCTGTGCAGGTCCACATTTTCGTATAGCCCCCATATAACGGTAGCTCCCGATATTCGGTATTTTGATGATTTTAGCGACATTATTCACCGGAATTGTTTCATATCTAGTATTTCAAATTCGTAATAGATACCACAACCTAAAAAAGAAAATGGTCTTTGCCGGTTCACGTCTTCGTATAGCCCCCATATTACGGTACCTCCCGATATTCGGTATTTTGATGATTTTAGCGACATTATTTACCGGAATTGTTTCAAATTTGGTATTAGAAGTTCGTAATGGATACTACAGCCTATGACAGAAAATTTTTGTATGCAGGTCTACTTCTTCGTATAGCTCCCATGTAACGGTAACTCCTGATATTCGGTATTTTCATGATTTTAGCGACATTATTTACCGGAATTATTTCAAATTTCATATATAAAGTTCATAATGGGTACTACAGCCCATGACAGAAAATGATGACGGCTACCTTTGGTATTTTTCAAATATTAACAGAATTTTTAACGGATTTTATTTTTATGAAAATTTGCGAAATTCGTACCAATCGGTGGAGGGTATTCATAGTTCGGCCCGACCGAACTTACAGCTTTTTTACTTGTTAAAGTTTTCAAAGTTTTTTTGTTCAAAGTTCATTCGAAAATTTGTGTGAAAATTTTAAAATCGTTCGAAGGCTCCCAAATAATCGTATGAATTTTTTCAAATAAAAATATTATTTTTCAAGCGTTTCTTTAATTGAAAAAAATATAAAAAACCGAAACAAATTGGAAACATATTTCTCAAAAATTAAAAACTTCTCAAAAAATATTTCAAGAACGGTGAATTAGAAAATTTTTTTCAAAACAACCCAAGAATATATTTTTTTTAAAACCTTTTCTAAGTATAATTTTTATAAAAGTATAATTTTTATTTTAAAAAACATTTTATAAAAAGTTTATAATAACATCGCTGTTAAAATGTTTAAATATCTGTTTTTTTTTTTGAAATCTCCCATTTCCCTGAGAAGAGTTTGGCTTACATGCCATTATATGATATAACCAAACAACAACAAAACCAACAAAACAATGGCAAAAAACTTAAACAATAGCAAAAACTGCAGCATCATTTCCACAAGCTGTACCCAACACGCTTTGCTTATCTATCGCATGTGACTGTTGGCCTAACTACCGGTAGATGTACAACACCAACCGGTAGTTGGTTTTAACCCATTGGGGGATGCAAAGTTGTCATATTTTGAGGAACTGAAGTGGCAAGATGAACTCAAAGAAATGTCATCAAAAAGCCAATAAGGACAGGTCAAAAGTCGGGCGGGGTCGACTATATGATACCCTAAGCCACTATGCATATTTAGTAGAGCTCCGGTAATAAAAAAGTTTACATTGGGAATTTATGTGAAGTAGATCACTACCAACTATGAACCTTATTTGAAGGCGTATCATGGCTTTAGAGTAGTCACAAATTTGGGAACTATGTCCAACTCTGAATTGATTTTCAATAAATTTGACGGCAGCTTTTGTACCTCTAGTACCAAATAACATTGATGTATAGTGCAGGATATGACTTCGATAAGAATTATATTAAAAATTATTAATTGGAGCAATATATATGCCGGACCGAACCTAAATGGAAAAATTCGGTTGAATATGAAAAAATCTATCCAATTTGGGCTGATTATACATATATGGTGGACAATTGCCGTAAAATCGGATGAAGATGTATATCGAAGGTATATAAAAATCTGAAAATTTGGCACAGGTATTTTCTAGCTGTATCGGATGTCCGGTATCAAATATTCTTGTAGGGGAGTGTATATTACGAATGTGGGGGACTTAAACCCCCCAAATCGGATGAACAATATATATGGGAGCTATAGCTATATCTGAACCGATCTTCACCAAATTTGACATACTAGCTTCTAGACTCAATTCGGTCGTAAGTGCCAAATTTCATCCAATTTGGGCAAATATTAGACGTTTGGTGCACAATCCAAGGTAAATCGGACGAAGTTATATATGGGAGCTATATCCAAATCTGAACCGATCTCGATAAAATTTAGCAAATGTATTTCTGAGCTGTATTTGATATATTTCCCTAAATATTGTTGTTACAGAGTGCATATTATGGCTGCGGAGGACAAAAATAACAAATCGGATGAACAATATATATGGGAGCTATAGCTATATGTGAACCGATTTCGATCAAATTTGGCACACTTATTTTCAGGCCTTACTTGGTTGTATGTGCCAAATTCCATACAATTCGGGCTGATATTACACGTTTGGTGCACAATAAAAGGCAAATCGGACGAATATATATATGGGAGCTATATCTAAATTTTGACCGATCATCTCCAATTTCAATAGGGTTCGTCCTTGGGCTAAACAAACGATCTTTGCAAAATTTCATCTGTATCCGATAATAAATGCGACATGCATAAATCGACTCAGAATATGATTCTATGCATTATCATAAAATATCTCTGCCAAGTTTTATCCAGATTGGATTTGGATATAGCTCCCATATATATATATATATATATATATATATATATATATATATATATATATATATATATATATATGTATATATATATATATATATATATATATATATATATATATATATATATATATATATATATATATATATATATATGTGGGAGCTATATCCAAATCCAATCTGGATATTCTGGGCTATACCTGATATCTGGTAGTGCATATTACTGGGCTATACCTGATATGTGGTAGTGCATATTACGGAGCTATAGCTATATCTGAACCGATATTCATCAAATTTGATGTACTTGCTTCTTGACTAAATTCGGTCGGATGTACCAAAATTCAGGTCATTCGGACTGATATTGGCCATTTGGTGTACATTTAACCGAAATCGGTTGAAGATATATATGGGACCTATACCTAAATCTGAACCGATCTCGATAAAATTTGGCAGAGGTATTTTCGAACTGTATCTGATATCTGGAACCAAATATTATTCTTGTGGAATGCATATTGCACATGTGAGGGACCTAAAACCCAAAATCGGATAAAACATATAAATGGGAGCTATAGCTATATCTGAACCGATTTTCGCCAAATTTGATGTACTTGCTTCTGGAATGAATTCGGCCAATTGCTGCGGTTGATGATATATATGGAAGCTATATCCATATCTGAACCGATTTCGACAAAATTCGACATAGGTATTTCTGGGCTGTATCTGATGTCCGGTATCAAATATTCTTGTTGTGGAGTGCATATTACGAATGTGAGGGACCTAAAACCCCAAATCGGATAAAATATGTATATGGGAGCTATAGCTATATCCGAACCGATTTTCACCAAATTTGATGTACTAGCTTCTAGACTGAATTCGGTCGGATTTGCTAAAATTTAGGTCATTTGGACTGAAATCGGTAAAATATATATGGGAGCTATATCCGAATCTGATCCAACCTGGATAAAATTTGGCAGAGGTATTTCTGACCCGTATTTGATGTAGTAGCTTCTAGACTGAATTCGGTTGGATGTGCCCAAATTTAGGTCATTTGGTTTGATTTTGGCCAATTAACCCGAAATCGGATGATGACATCAGATCAAAAAAAAAAAAAAAAAAAAAAAAAAAAAAAACTGCAACAAAGTCAAACGCCATTATTTTTACATTTTTTTTAAATTTTATTGAATGAATGCCCAAAATGTCGGAAATAGCCTCAAATTTTAGAATAAGTTTTGATTTGTACGAATTGGTCACCTTTGGCACGAATTATGGCCTTCAAATGGCCAATGAAACCGTAACACGCTGCCCGAATGTTGCTCAGCGGTATTTTTGTCCATTCCCGGCGAAGCGCTTGCTTGAAGTGATCGACACGTTAGTATATTTTAGTGCCAACCTTGCTTTCTAAAATACTCCAGACACAATAGTCCAACGGATTGGTATCCGGAGATTTTTGGTGGCCATTGTGAGCTGGAAATGAAGCGAAGAACCTCATTTTTTAAAAATTCTTGAGTGGCGCGTGTTGAGTGCGATGGTGCTGAGTGCTGTTGGAATGTCCAAGGTCTGCGGCCAAAATGTTTTTGCGTGTCCAGGGCTTTAATACACCCTCCAGAATATTTTCGCGATAACATTCGGCATTTATTCTGATGCCACGGACGATTAATACGAGCAGAGAGCGACCATCGGCTGTTATGGTGGCCCACAACATCACCATGGCCGGCGCTTGAGTTCTGGTAGCCAACCGAAGGTGCACATTTTCAGCTGACGGCCCTTAATATCACCATAGCCGGCGCTTGAGTTCTGGTGGCCAACCGAAGGTGCACAATTTCAGCTGACCTCTTTGGCAAGTAAACACGATAATTTTGTTTGTTTACAAACTGCTGGACAACGAATGTTTTCTCATCGGAGATCGGAGAAAACCAAATTCGACAGTTCACCACTTTCGGCCAAACGAAGCCTCTCTTTAGCTCTTTTGAGCCTATTTTCTTTCTCTTGCGGTGTAAGTTCTTGCAGTTTTTGGATTTTCAATGGCTTTACCCCGAGGAGCTCATTTTTCAATATTTGCCGAATGCCGAATATTGCGATATGTTCAGCTCACGAGCCATTTTTCAGCAACTGCGACGCGAGTTTCGATCAAGTCGCGTCTTTCCATTTCGAAGCATTTCTGCTGATGTTGCTGGTTTCTTTCGCCCACTTCCTTGACGTCGGGCTACCTGCTACCAGTATCACGGTAACGAGCGATGCTACGAGACACAAAAGATTTATTCACATTTAAATGCTGGAGTGCTCTTACGATAGCCATTTGTGGTTTTCCAGCCAAATGTAAGGAAATCACAATATCATGCTTAAATTCCGTCGCGAATAACTTTTTTTCTGGAAAATTCTCACAAATTCTCACCAAAATTTAGAAAATATAAAGCGCTGTCACAGAAATAATTTTAACAGCTGTCGGACTTAGAGTGGCTTAGATATGACAGCAGTCTGAAGTTTGTTGCAGTTCCTTCATCTCACCCTGTTTATGGGAGATATATCTAAATTTGAAGCGATTCTCAGCAATCTCAATGAGGTTCGTCCTTGGGCTAGATAAGTATTGATTGGAAAATTCCATCTAAATCGGATAATATATGCGACCTGCATTTTGTTCACAAAAATCCATGGACAGAGGGACGAACGGACAGGCGGACTGACATGCATAAATCGTCTCAGAAAGTGATTCTATGAAGATCCTCAAGAGTAACTATGGGTCTATCTGGCTTCCTTCTCCATGCCACAAACTAATGCACAGAGACGTAATACCCTTACCACTTTCTGTGGCAGGGCATAAAAACGAAATTATGTAGGAAGTTGGATGTGAATTTTCTTCTCCTCCAGGGTCAATGGCTATTGAGGGTCAATATTGTGAGGTACAATGACCTTTCACAATATTTCGAATGGAATTTTTAGAATACTTGTTTTTTTTTCAAGGACCCAACAGACTCTCAACCACACCTCCTTAGAACCCTTGTCATAACCTTGGATTTTTATACCCTACACCACAAGGTGGTCAGGGTATTATGTCTTTGGGCATTTGTTTGTAACAGGCAAAAGGAAACGAGATAGACTCATAGTTCCTTTTGATGATCTGCATAGAATCACATTCTGAGTCGATTTATGCATGTCCGTCCGTCCGTCCGTCTGTCCGTCTGTCCATGTATTTTTGTAAACAAAGTACAGTTCGCATTTATTGCCCTATCCAAATGAAATTTTGCACAAATCATTTGTTTGGCCCAAGGACGAACCCAATCGAAATTGGAGATAATCGGTCAAAATTTAGATATAGCTCCCATATATATCTTCGTCCGATTTGCCTTCGATTGTGCACCAAACGTGTAATATCAGCCCGAAATGTATGGAATTTTGCACGTACGATCAGATTGGACCTCAAAATAAGTATGCCAAATTTGATCGAAATCGGTTCAGATATAGCTATAGCTCCCATATATATTGTTCATCCGATTTTTTTATTTTTGTCCTCCGCAGCCGTAATATGCACTCTGTAACAACACAGTATTTGGGGAAATATATCAAATACAGCTCAGAAATACCCTTGCTAAATTTTATCGAAATCGGTTCAGATTTGAATATAGCTCCCCTATATATAACTTCGTCCGATTTACTTTTATTGTGCACCGAACGTCTAATATTTGTTCAAATGGGATGAAATTTGGCGCTTACGACCGAATTAAGTCTAGAAGCTAGTATGTCAAATTTGGTGAAGATCGGTTAAGATTATCGGATACTCTTCCTTCATAGAAGACCACGTGTTAGTACCACACAACTGTGTACTTATTTTCCTACTTTCACTTTTCGTTTTGAATGTAATTCAAATTCATTATCTTCACATGCCGACAAGCCAGACTTGCGTTGAAGATTTAAAAATAAAAATATAAATAAATTGCAAACCGCATCTATTATGAAATTGAAATCTTCAGATTCAAAAAGGCAAACAAAAATAAAACAAAAACAAAACAAAACCAGTAGCTTCAAATGGCAACAACACCACAAGTCATTCCAACCAGGCAGCCAACCAGACAGCCATCCAGCAGAAGATAATTAAACCGGTTCGTTTGGGAAATTAAAAAATATAAAAAGAAACAACAACAAAAAGTAACGGAACAAAAGAAAAACTTTGTCATTGGAAATTATTATTATTTTTTTTTGTTTATTCAGCGAAAGGCGCCTAATGATGCAGCCTGGTATTAAAAAAACTGTCAACGGAATTCGATGATTTGAAATAAAAATGAATTGTTTTTTTGTTGTTGTTTAGAATAAATTATTATCTAAAAGCCTGTTAATTAATAGATTTCTTAGAGTTCCCCACAGAATCAATTGAAAAAAAAAACAAACAAAATCTGTGTTGATATGCAGCAGAGAGAGAAGGAGAGAGAGAGAGAGAAAGAGAGTGAGATTTTGTTAGAGTAACAAACTAGCACCGTTTAATTATGACGAAATCAATCAATGCAGTGAGTATTACCTTTGTATGGGTGCTCATTATACAAATGACAATGATTAAGCCATTGAGGGGGAAAATAAAACATTTTTTAAAAAATCCTCGTTTAAAGATTTTTTTAAAAAAATTGAATGACTTCCAAATATTTAAAACAAATTTCAAATAAATAGACATTTTTATACCCTCAGCCATATGACATACGTGGTGAGATGAAAAAACTGCAACAAACGTCAGACTGCTGTCATATTTTGCCACTCATCCAAATTTGACATACTAGCTTCTAGAATCAATTCGACAAATATTTGGACAAATATTAGACGTTTGGTGCACAATAAAAGGTAAATCGGTCGAAGTTATATATACGGGAGTTATATCCAAATCTGAACCGATCTCGATAAAATTTAGCAAATGTATTTCTGAGCTGTATTTGATATATGTCCCCAAATATTGTTATTACAGAGTGCACATTACGGCTGCGGAGGACTAAAATAACAAATCGGATGAATAATATATATGGGAGCTATAGCTATATCTGAACCAATCTTCACCAAATTTGGTATACTAGCTTCTAGGCTCAATTCGGTCGTAAGTGCCAAATTCCATCGCATTTGGACAAATATTAGACGTTTGGTGCACAATCAAAGGTAAATCGGACGAAGTTATATATGGGAGCTATATTCAGATTTGGACCGATCTCGATAAAATTTAGCAAATGTATTTCTGAGCTGTATTTGATATATTTCCCCAAATACTGTGTTGTTACAGAGTGCATATTACGGCTGCGGAGGTCAAAAATAAAAAAAAAAATCGGATGAACAATATGTACGGGAGCTATAGCTATATCAGAATCGATTTCGATCAAATTTGGCATACTTATTTTCACGCCGAATTTGGTTGTATGTGCAAAATTCCACACAATTCTGGCTGATATTACACGTTTGGTGCACAATAAAAGGTAAATCGGACGAAGATATATATATGGAAGCTATATCTAAATTTTGACCGATTATCTCCAATTTCAATAGGGTTCGTCCTTGGGCCAAACAAATGATTTGTGCAAAATTTCATCTGGATAGGGCAATAAATGCGAACTGTACTTTGTTTGCAAAAATACATGGACAGACGGACGGACATGCATAAATCGACTGAGAATGTGATTCTATGCAGATCATCAAAAGAAACTATGGGACCATATCGTTTCCTTTTGCCTGTTACAAACAAATGCACAAATACATAATACCCTGATGGTTGTGTATAATAAAAATCCAAGGTTATGATAAGGGTTCTAAGGAGGTGTGGTGGAGAGTCTGTTGGGTCCTTGAAAAAAAAAAACAAGTATTCTAAAAAGTCCATTCGAAGTATTGTGAAAGGTCATTGTACCTGACAATATTCACCCTCAAAGGCCATTGACCCCGGGGGAGAAGAAAATTCACATCCAACTTTCTTCATCATTTCGTTTTTATGGCCTACCCCAGAAAGTGATAAGGGTATTATGGCTTTGTGCATTTATTTGTGGCATGGAGAAGGAAGCCAGACAGGCCCATATTTACTTTGCAGCATATTCATAGAATCACTTTCTGAGTCGATTTATGTATTTCAGTCCGCCTATCCGTCCGTCTGCCCATGTATTTTTGTGAACAAAATGCAGATCGCATATATTATCCGATTGAGATGGAATTTTCCAATCAATATTTATCTAGCCCAAGGACGAACCCCATTGAAATTGCTGAAAATCGGTTCAAATTTAGATATAGATCCCATATACCGGGTGAGATGAAGGAACTGCAACCAACTTCAGTCTTCTAAGCCACTCTAAGTCCGACAGCTGTTAAAATTATTTCAGTGACAGCTCATTATATTTTTTTACATTTTGGTGAGAATTTTTCAGAAAAAAAGTTATTCGTGATGGAGTTCAAGCGTGATAGGGTGATTTTTTATATTTGGCTGGAAAACCACAAGTGGCTATCGTTAGAGCACTCCAGCATTTAAAGGTGAATAAATCTATTGTGTCTCGTATCATCGCTCGTTACCGGAATACTGGTAGCGTAGCCCGACGACGTCAACGAAATGGACGGAAGAAAACCGCAACATCAGCAGTGGCCGAAAAATGGCGCTTGAGCTGAACATATTGCAATATTTTATTCGACAAATATTGAAAAATGAGCTCCTCGGGGTAGAGCCATTGAAGTTCCAAAAAGTGCAAGAACTTACACCGCAACAGAACGACAATAGACTCAAAAGAGCTAAAGAGTTGCTTCGCTTGGCCGAAAGTGGTGAAGTGCCAAATTTGGTTTTCTCCGATGAGAAAATATTCGTTGTTCAGCAGTTTGTAAATAAATAAAATAATCGTGTTTACTTGCCAAAGAGGTCAGCTGAAAATGAGCACCTTCGGTTGGCCACCAGAACTCAAGCGCCGGCCATGGTGATGGTGTGGGCCGTCAACTGAAAATGTGCACCTTCGGTTGGCCACCAAAACTCAAGCGCCGGCCATGGAAATGGTGTGGGCCGCCATAACAGCCAATTGTAGCCCTCCACTCGTATTAATCGACCGTGGCATCAGAATAAATGCCGAATATTATCGCGAAAATATTCTGGAGGGTGTATTAAAGCCTTGGACACTCAAACCCGATTTGGCCGCAGACCTTGGACATTCCAACGGGACTCAGCACCATGGTTACAAAATGAGGTTCGTCGCCGCATTTCCAGCGCACAATGGCGACCAAAATCACCGGATACCAATCCATTGGACTATTGTGTCTGGAGTATTTTCGAAATTAAATGGAAATTTGATGGTGTGGGGCGCTATAACAGCTGATAATTGCTCTCCACTCGTATTAATCGACCGTGGCATCAAAATAAATGCTGAATATTATCGCGAAAATATTCTGGAGGGTGTATTAAAGCCTTGGGCACGCAAACATTTTGGCCGTAGACCTTGGACATTCCAACGGGACTCAGCACCATTGCATTCAGCACGCGCCACCCAAGAATGGTTACAAAATGAGGTTCCTCGCCTCATTTCCAGCGCACAATTGCCACCAAAATCTCCGTATACCAATCCCCGTTGGACTATTGTGTCTTGAGTATTTTGGAAAGCAAGGTTGGCACAAAAAAAATACCAAAGTGTCGATCACCTCAAGCAAGTGCTTCGCCGGGAATGGGCCAAAATGCCGCTGAGTAACATTTGGGTAGCGTGTGGCAGTTTCATTGGCCGTTTGAAGGCCATAATTCGTGCCAAAGGTGACCAATTCGAACAAATCTAAACTTATTTTAAATTTGGGGCTATTTCCGACATTTTTGCTTTCATTCAATAAAATCAAAAAAAAAAAAATTTAAAAATTATGGGGTTTGACTTTGTTGCAGTTTTTTTCTTCATCTCACCCGGTATATGTAGATAAATGGATTTTGGCTGAGGATATACATCTACCACGAATTTTTATAAATTGTGGATTTTATTTAAAGAATTTTTGAATAGAATTTAATTTTCAAAAAAACATTTTTTTAATAAAACATCCCAATATTTCGGAAAAATGAAATATTTTTTTTTTAAATATTTCTATAATTTTTTTAAGAAATCTTATGAAATCGTCATAAAAATAGTTTTAAGAATTAGATAACAAATTAAAATTGTTTTTAAGAAAAAAAATATTTTTTGATAGTTTTTATGAATTTTTTAAATTATAAATTGTGGATTTTATTTAAAGAATTTTTGAATAGAATTTTATTTTCAAAAATATTTTTTTTAATAAAAATTTCCAATATTTCGGAAAAATGAAATAATATTCTTTTTTAAATATTTCTATATATTATTTTTTTTTTTAAAAAAAATCTTATGAAATCTTTATAAAAATAGTTTTAAGAATTAAATAAAAAATTTAAATTGTTTTTAAGAAAAAAATATTTTTTGATAATTTTTATGAATTTTTAAAATTGAGGCTTTCATTAAAAGCTTCCATTAATCTTGGAGGTCTACAAATATTAAAAAAAAAATTAAGAGAAAAAAATTTAAAATATTAAAATCCCCTAAATGTTTTCAAAACTTTTAATATTTTTAAATTGTGCATTTGAAAAAGTCTCGAAAAATTCTTAGTCCTTTGAAAACTCACCATCGATGACGCTTTTATTGGTGGTCTTTCTTACTTCCTTCTTTAGTGGTCCCTCTTTCTCTAAATTCTCGTTGCATTTTTTTTAGGCCTGCTCTCTCTCTTAGAATACTTACCTTCACCTAAATGATTCCAATAAAATTCTAAAATAAATTTTTCAATTCTTTATTTTTATTTCATATATCTTAGTATGTATCAAAAATATTACAAAATAAAATATTATATCGATCATAAATATTTTTTTATAGATCCACGTATATATAAAACACGGCAAAATAGTGCAATTTTCTTCTCAATTTTTAAAATATTGAAATTTTTCTTAAAAATATATTCTTTTCATTTATTCCTTAACTAACCCATTGAAATCCTTATACCATTCTCTCACTCTCTCTCAAAAATGTTCATCACAAAAACAACCATCTCGTGAATTCTCCTTAATCCAATCCAAGTATTTGGTAACCCTGGTATAGACCCCAGGATAATCGGGTCGGGCACAACCATTACCCCACGAAACAATGCCGATTTGTTCGTAACGTTTATCGTCGGGACGCAAACGTACCAGGGGGCCACCAGAATCACCCTGACAACTGTCACGTTCTCCCGTACCCGGATAACCGGCACACATCATATTTTTCGTAATCATTTTCGAGGTATAATTCGTCTGGGCGACACAGCTTTCGTTGTCCAAGACGGGTACCTCAACTTCCTGCAGCAGACACGACGGTTTGCCATCCTCCTTCAGAGTACCCCAACCGGTGGCAATGCCTTTGGTACCCACAAATAACTCATTACGTTCCTCGGGTCTTGGCAGGCAGATGGGGCGAATAAAACTGGTAATCGGTACCCGATCATTCAAACGCAGCAGGGCTATATCATTGTCGAAATTCGAAAAACTAAATTTCTGTGTAAACGCCCTCAACACAAAGCGAGTCTCCGGCCGCTCTTTGTCGTTGCAACGATCGTGCTCTCCAAATGTGACCTTGATCATGAACCACATAAAGCCCTTGACACAGTGGGCCGCTGTCAGCACATAGCGATCGTTGATCAGTGTGCCGCCACAATAGAAGCGATTAAAATAGCTCAGACGTGCCATCCATGGGTATTCACTGACTCCCGTTGTTGTGCCGCCAACAATGCGCGACTCATCATTGCGCTCACCGCATCTGTGTGTGTGTGGGAGGGGGAAAGAGAGAAAAAAAAAAACAACGGTCATTAACGTAATGGCATAGTTTTTGTGAAGATAAACAACAAATCTATAATTAGTTTTCAATACTACAGTGCGGAGAAAAATATTTTCAGTATTACAGGTGGCATTTTGAGAATATAAATATTGTGAAAAATAATAAATATAATCCAAAAATATGAGAAAATATTGAAAATATATTTTTAAATATTTCAAAAAATTGTGGAGAAAATATTTTGAAAAATAATAATATTTATGAATAATTTAAAAAATTCACGCCTTGGGAAATTGTAGAAAAAAATTATTTTTTTAAATCCACGCCTTAGGAAATTGTAGAAAAAAAAATATTTTTTTAAATCCACGCCTTGGGAAATTGTAGAAAAAAAATATTTTTTAAATCCACGCCTTGTAAAATTGTAGAAAAAAATATATTTTTTTTAAATCCACGCCTTGTGAAATTGTAGAAAAAATATTTTTTTTTAAATCCACGCCTTTGGAAATTGTAGAAAAAAATATTTTTAAAGAAAATAAACGTGGATTTTTTAAAAATACTTTTTCAATGGCCTAACATGAATGTGGATTTTTTAAAAATATTTTTTAAATGGCCTAACATAAACGTTGATTTTTTAAAAATATTTTTTTAAATGGCCTAACATAAACGTGGATTTTTTAAAAATATTTTTTAAATGGCCTAACATAAACGTGGATTTTTTAAAAATATTTTTTCAATGGCCTAACATAAACGTGGATTTTTTAAAAATATTTTTTTAAATGGCCTAACATAAACGTGGATTTTTTAAAAATATTTTTTTAAATGGCTTAACATAAACGTGGAATTTTTAAAATTATTTTTTCAATGGCCTAACATAAACGTGGATTTTTTAAAAATATTTTTTTAAATATCCTAACATAAACTTGAATTTTTTAAAAATATTTTTTTTAAATATCCTAACATAAACTTGAATTTTTTAAAAATATTTTTTTAAATGACCTAACATAAACGTGGATTTTTTAAAAATATTTTTTTAAATGACCTAACATAAACGTGGATTTTTTAAAAATATTTTTTCAATGGCCTAACATAAACGTGGATTTTTTAAAAATATTTTTTCAATGGCCTAACATAAACGTGGATTTTTTAAAAATATTTTTTCAATGGCCTAACATAAACGTGGATTTTTTAAAAATATTTTTTCAATGGCCTAACATAAACGTGGATTTTTTAAAAATATTTTTTCAATGGCCTAACATAAACGTGGATTTTTTAAAAATATTTTTTTAAATGGTCTAACATAAACGTGGATTTTTTAAAAATATTTTTTTTAAATGGCCTAACATAAACGTGGATTTTTTAAAAATATTTTTTTTAAATGGCCTAACATAAACGTGGATTTTTTAAAAATATTTTTTCAAAAATAACATAAACGTGGATTTTTTAAAAATATTTTTTCAAAAATAACATAAACGTGGATTTTTTAAAAATATTTTTTTTAAATGGCCTAACATAAACGTGGATTTTTTAAAAATATTTTTTCAAAAATAACATAAACGTGGATTTTTTAAAAATATTTTTTCAAAAATAACATAAACGTGGATTTTTTAAAAATATTTTTTCAATGACCTAACATAAACGTGGATTTTTTAAAAATATTTTTTTAATGGCCTAACATAAACGCGGATTTTTTAAAAATATTTTTTTAAATGACCTAACATAAACGTGGATTTTTTAAAAATATTTTTTTAACATAAGCGTGGATTTTTTAAAAATATTTTTTTAATGGCTTAACACAAGCTGAACATAAAATATATTTTTAAAAAATCCAAGCCTTGGGAAATTGTAGAAAAAATAGTTAAAATATATATATATAAGAAATCCAAGCCCTTGGTAATTTTAGAAAAAATATTTGTAAAAAATCCACGCCTTGGGAAATTTTAGAAAAAATAGTTAAAATATATTTTTAAGAAATCCACGCCTTGGGAAATTTTAGAAAAAATAGTTCAAATATATTTTTAAGGAATCCACGCCTTGGGAAATTTTAGAAATAAATAGTTTTTTAAAAATCCACGTCTATGGAAATTGTAGAAAAAAATATTTTTTAAAAAAATCCACGCTTCGAAAAATATAGAAAAAATAGTTTTTAAAAAATCCACGCCTATGAAAATTGTAGAAAAAAAAAGTTAAAATATATTTTTAAGAAATCCACACTTTGGGCAATTTTAGAAATAAATATTTATAAAAAATCCACGCCTATGGAAATTGTAAAAAAATATTTTTTAAATATCCACACCTATGGAAATTTTAGAAATAAATATTTATAAAAAATCCACGCCTATGGAAATTGTAAAAAAATATTTTTTAAATATCCACACCTATGGAAATTTTAGAAATAAATATTTTTAAAAAATCCACGCCTTGGGAAATTGTAGAAAAAATAGTTAAAATATATTTTTAAGAAATCCACGCCTTGGGAAATTGTAGAAAAAATAGTTAAAATATATTTTTAAGAAATCCACGCCTTGGGAAATTTTAGAAATAAATATTTTTAAAAAATCCATGCTTTGGAATATATAAAAAATATATTTTTAAGAAATCCAGGCTTAGGAAAATATAGGAGAAATACATTTTTTTAAGAAATTCATGCTTTGGAAAATATAGAAGAAACATATTTTTAAAAAATCCACACCTTGGAAAATATAGAAAAAATATTTTTAAAAAATCCACACCTTGGAAAATATAGAAAAAATATTTTTAAAAAATCCACGCCTTGGGAAATTTTAAAAATAAATATTTTTTAAAAATCCACGCTTTGGCAAATTTTAAAAATAAATATTTTTAAGAAATCCATGCTTTAAAAAATATAGAATAAACATTTTTAAAAAATTCACGATTTGGAAAATATAGAAAAAATATTTTTAAAAAATCCACGCCTTGGGTAATTGCAGAAAAAAATATTTTTTAAAAAATCCACGCCTATGGAAATTGTAGAAAAAATATTTTTTTTAAAATCTACGCCTTGGGAAATTGTAGAAAAAAATATATATTTTTTTAAATCTACGCCTTGAGAAATAGTAGGAAGAATTATTGAAAAAAATCTTCTATATAAAATTACTAAAATATATTAATAAATATAAATTATTTAAAATATGATAACCTAACTCATGTTTGAATCTAATTTTATTTTTACAAAAAAAATTTTAAGGGGCAATTTATGACGATTTAAATAATTTCTGGCAAAAAAAATTAAAATAAAAAAATATATAATCGGAACCAGTTTTGCATTCGAACACGCGACAAAAAAACATTTTTCAAATGTTAAACTTATATTTTTAAAGGGTATTTTGCGCAAGTTTGATTGAAAAGAATAAGTTTGCAGAACTGGAATTTTTTAAAAAAAATATGTGTCCGTTTTTAAATTATAATTTTTAGCTTTAAACTCTGTGTTCCGCATAGTTTATCAGACATAAATTTAACGGCCTTTTTCTGCATAACAATACGTTAGTAAAGGAAGGAAAAATACAAACGCTAAGTGTATTTTCTAAATAAAAAATTAATTAAAAATTTGAAAAAGGAGAGAAATCGGTGCTTTTCTTTGGAGTACACTTTCGAATCATCAGACAAAAACATGCCATACAATTTTTTTCATTCAGGAAACTCAACAAGTTTTGATAAAAAAAATATGCTTATTTCCCCCTTGGTCTGCCGTAAAGCATTCGTCTAAAGTCCCAATTAGCTGTCTTCAAGACCCGTATTTAGTCTCAAAATAATTTATAGTTTACATGTCCATTTGATTTATTTAAAGCCTATGTTATAACATCAACGTCAATTTAAGTCCAATCATTTTTTAGTATCATCCTAAAAGTATGCTTTATTTTTTGTACATTTAAATACCCTTACTAAGAGAGGTTTATGATATGAAAACGAATTAGCCCAATGATTGTCAGCTAGCTTTTAATTCTACAAATTGTGAATTAATGTAAACTTTCACCATTCCACCGGGTCACACCCTATCTGTTAATTAACTACAACTTGTTAAAACAATTATTTGGCAAATTACATAATTCCATTAACAACGTTTTTTTTTAATGGGCCATTATGAAGTGAAATTGGGGAATGTTTTTGTAGAGGGCCAGAGGGTTTTTGTTTTTTACATGGCAATGAGTGAAAACAAAAGTGAATTTGGGAATTAGGAAGAGGTTTTTTTTTTGGAGAGACCAGGGGGCGGCTGAGGTTTTTTGTGGAGTATAAAAAGGCTCTGGGGTTTTAAATCAAGCCGTGGATTTACCTGTCAATATCTATATCAATAAAAGAGTAACATAATTGACTGACTGACTTAAGGATTTATCAATGACCAGACGAATCATGAAATTTTCGGTGAGGATCCCTCTTTGTCCGAACGTGTCAGATAAGGTTGAGTTTTTGTGAAATTCGTACTATACGTGTACGAAAGTACTAAATGATGTAGATGTGATACGCTTCGTCTTTGACAAACCAGTAAAGCTAAAACTCTTAAATTTGAAATGAGGGTCACTGATGGAGTGTATTATGGATGTACAAAGGAGTTTTCGCAAATTCGCACTATAAGTGTACGAAAAGTACTAAAATGCACTACATTTGGTACGATTTCATATCATGTGAACAGTTAGAGCTGAAAACTTGAAATTTAGAATCGGAATTAAAGTTGAGGAGTAAAGTCCTTGTAAGGGGTGTAGTTTTGGAAGTGTGTACTCATGAATACGTAAAGTACTAAACGGTACTAAATTTGGTACAATTTGAATTTGGAGGAACGGATAAAATAGGAATCCAGAAAATTTAAATTAACATAATTGATATTGAATTTGATATGGAGGCCACTGTTGATTTCTAGAAGTTAGATATGGTGGTGGACATTTGTAGACCCTCCACTATAGTGTGGAGGGTACATTAGGTTTGTCATTCTGTTTGTAACACCTCGAAATATACATTCTAGACCCCACAAATTATATATATTTTTGATCAGCATAAAATTTTATGTCGATCTAGCGATGTCCGTCCGTCTGTGGAAATCACTTTAGCTTCCGAACGAAATGAAATAGGTTGATAAAATTTTACTTAAATGTATATTATGTTTGCAAGACTTATGGTATTGAAAATGGGTCATGTAAGTCCACATTTTGGTATAGCCCCCATACAATGGTACCTCCCTATTTTCGGTATTTTGGTGATTTGAGCGACATTATTTACCGGAATTGTTTCAAATTTATTATTTGAAGTTCGTAATGAATACAACAGCTTATGGCAGAAAGTTGTCTGTGCAGGTCCACGTCTTCGTATAGCCCCCAAATAACAATACCTACCGATATTTGGTATTTTGATTATTTTATCGACATTATTCACCGGAATTCTTTCAAATTTAGTATTTGAAGTTCGTAATGAATACAAAAGCTTATGGCAGAAAATTGTCTGTGCAGGTCCATGTCTTCGTATAGCCCCCATATAACGGTACCTCCCGATATTCGGTATTTTCACGATCTCAGCGACATTATTTACCGGAATTGTTTCACATTTCGCATTTAAAGTTCGTAATGAATACTACATCCGAAGACAAAAAATTGTCTGTGCAGGTCCACGTCTTCCTATAGCCCCCATATAAGGGTACCTCCCGATATTCGGTATTTTCATGATTTCAGCGACATTATTCACCGGAATTGTATCAAATTTGGTATTTGAAGTTCATAATCGATATTTCAGCCTATGACAAAAAAATTGTCTATGCAGGCCAACGTCTTCGTACAGCCCCTATATAACGGTACCTCCCTATTTACGGTATTTTGGTGATTTGAGCGACATTATTTACAGGAATTGTTTCAAATTTCGCATTGGAAGTTCGTAATGAATACTACAGCCTATGACAGAAAATTGTCTCTGCAGACTTATGGCACAAATTGCGTATGCAGGTCCACGTCGTCGTATAAACCCTAATATAATGGCTACATTCGGGATTTTTAAGATTTTAATAGAATTTTTAATGGATTTTAAATTTTTGAAAATTGCTAAACTTGTACCAAATTGTGGAGGGTATTCAAAGTTCGGCCCAGCCGAACTTACAGTTTTTTTACTTGTTCTTACTTGTTTTCAGAGGCTATCCCATATCTTGGCATATTTTTCAATATTTTCTCAAATTAATTGGGAAAATCCAAAAGCTTTTTTTTAATATTTTCCCTCAATGTGGAAAATTTTCAATGTTTTCTTAATTTCGAGAATATTTAAAAATGAAAAAATACTGTTTTTAATATTTTCAGAGGTCCTTATTTTATATTTTTTAATTTTTTTATTTCAAGTCTTGGGGTTTTGAAAAATATTTTTTCTTCAACAGACATCTATAGTTAACTGAACTTTTTTCCACCAATACCAACAATTTTCTCAAATTAATTTGGAAAATCCAAAAAAAAAAAATTAATATTTTCCCTCGATGTGTGAAAATTTTCAATATTTTCTTAATTTCGAAAATATTTAAAAGAGAGTGTTTTTAATATTTTCAGAGGTCTTTTTTTAATATTCTTTCATTTTTTTTAATATTTTTAATTTTTTTTTTTAAATTCATTTTGAGAATATTTAAAAAATACTGTTTTTAATATTTTCTGAGGTCCTTATTTTATATTTTTTAATTTTTTTATTTCAAGTCTTGGGGTTTTGAAAAAATTTTTTTCTTCAATAGACATCTACAGTTAACTGAACTTTTTTCCACCAATACCAACAATATTCTCAAATTAATTTGGAAAATCCAAAAAAAAAAGAAAAATTATAATTTTCCCTCGATGTGTGAAAATTTTCAATATTTTCTTAATTTCGAGAATATTTAAAACAAATACTGTTTTTAATATTTTCAGAGGTCCTTATTTAATATTCTTTAATTTTTTTATTTCACGTCTTGGGGTTTTGAAAAATATTTTTTTTTTTTCGACAGACATCTACAGTTAATTGAACTTTTTTCCACCAATACCAACAATTTTCTAAAAATAATTGGGAAAATCCAACAAAAAAAAAAAAAAAAATAATAATATTTTCCCTCGATGTGTGAAAATTGTCAATATTTTCTTAATTTCGAGAATATTTAAAAGATACTGTTCTTAATATTTTCAGAGGTCCTTTTTTAATATTCTTTCATTTTTTTATTTCAAGTCTTGGGGTTTTGAAAAATATTTTGTTTTTCGACAGACATCTACAGTTAATTGAACTTTTATCCACCAATACCAACAATTTTCTAAAAATAATTGGGAAAATCCAACAAAAAAAAAAAAAATAATATTTTCCCTCGATGTGTGAAAATTGTCAATATTTTCTTAATTTCGAGAATATTTAAAAGATACTGTTCTTAATATTTTCAGAGGTCCTTTTTTAATATTCTTTCATTTTTTTATTTCAAGTCTTGGGGTTTTGAAAAATATTTTTTTTTTCGACAGACATCTACAGTTAATTGAACTTTTTTCCACCAATACCAACAATTTTCTAAAAATAATTGGGAAAATCCAACAAAAAAAAAAAAAAATTAATATTTTCCCTCGATGTGTGAAAATTGTCAATATTTTCTTAATTTCGAGAATATTTAAAAGATACTGTTTTTAATATTTTCAGAGGTCTTTTTTTTATATTTTTTATTTTTTTTTATTTCAAGTCTTGGGGTTTTGAAAAAAAAAATTTTTTTTGACAGACTGAACTGAACTTTTTTCCACCAATACCAGCAATATTCTCCAATTAATTTGGAAAATCCAAAAAAAAAAAAAAATAATATTTTCCCTCGATGTGTGAAAATTTTCAATATTTTCTTAATTTCGAGTATATTTAAAAAATACTGTTTTTAATATTTTCAGAGGTCCTTTTTTAATATTCTTTCATTTTTCTTGGGGTTTTGAAAAATATTCTTTCAACAGACATCTACAGTTAACTGAACTTTTTTCCACCAATACCAACAATTTTCTCAAATTAATTTGGAAAATCCAAAAAAAATTAATATTTTCCCTCGATGTGTGAAAATTTTCAATATTTTCTTAATTTCGAGAATATTTAAAAGATACTGTTTTTAATATTTTCAGAGGTCTTTATTTTATATTTTTTATTTTTTTTTATTTCAAGTCTTGGGGTTTTGAAAAATATTTTTATTTCAATAGACATCTACAGTTACCTGAACTTTTTTCCACCAATACCAACAATATTCTCAAATTAATTTGGAAAATCCAAAAGATTTTTTTTTTAATATTTTCCCTCGATGTGGAAAATTTTCAATATTTTCTTAATTTCGAGAATATTTAAAAAAAAATACTCTTTTTAATATTTTCAGAGGCCCTTTTTTAATATTCTTTCATTTTTTATTTCAAGTCTTGGGGTTTTGAAAAATATTTTTTCTTCAATTTCAATTTTTCCACCAATACCAACAGTATTCTCAAATTAATTTGGAAAATCCAAAAAAAAAAAATTAATGTGTTTGTTTTCTCTTTCGAGACGAGCTTAATGATCTGAAATTTGCAGTGAAAAGGAAAGCCAGATAGACACTATCACACACTCACCACTATGCGACTCGTTTCGCCGTTGGTTAAGCGGCTCATCAGGCATATTTGGTGTGGATGATTTCTTACAAGGGCCGTTCTCTGGTGTGATAGTGTCTATCTGGCTTTCCTTTTCACTGCAAATTTCAGATCATTAAGCTCGTCTCGAAAGAGAAAACAAACACATAAATCATAAAACATATGATCTTCGCCTTAACAAGGCAAAACTCAAAAAAAATTAATATTTTCCCTCGATGTGGAAAATTTTCAATATTTTCTTAATTTCGAGAATATTTAAAAATTAAAAAATACTGTTTTTAATATTTTCAGAGGTCCTTATTTAATATTCTTTCATTTTTTTATCTCAAGTCTTGGGGTTTTGAAAAATATTTTTTCTTCAATTTCAATTTTTCCACCAATACCAACAGTATTCTCAAATTAATTTGGAAAATCCAAAAAAAAATTTAATATTTTCCCTCGATGTGGAAAATTTTCAATATTTTCTTAATTTCGAGAATATTTAAAAATTAAAAAATACTGTTTTTAATATTTTCAGAGAGAGACATCTACAGTTAACTGAACTTTTTTCCACCAATACCAACAGTATTCTCAAATTAATTTGGAAAATCCAAAAAAAAAAATTAATATTTTCCCTCGATGTGGAATATTGTCAATATTTTCTTAATTTCGAGAATATTTTAAAAAAAAAACTCTTTTTAATATTTTCAGATGTCCTTTTTTATTATTCTTTCATTTTTTTATGTCAAGTCTTGGGGTTTTGAAAAAAATAATTTTTTTTTGACAGATATCTACAGTTAACTGAAATTTTTTCCACCAATACCGACAACCACTACCCATTACTTCCAATTACAAATTAACCCAACAACCGTTGTTCTTTATTCCTTAAGGCTGTGTTCAGGCCTTATCCACCGTTTAAGTTTTTTTTTTTTTTTTTTTTTTTTTTTTTTTTTTTTTTTTTTGAAAAAGATAATGACCCACTTTTACCTTCTCTTCTTGCCACGCATTTTTTTTTTGTACCACAAAAGGTTCATAAAATCGGGCAATGCATAAAATAAGCGGACATTTTAGCCAAAACAAAAATAAAAAACTCAACAAAGAATAACGAAGAGCAGCAGAAAAAATATCGTAATAAAAAGAAGCTGTGATTTTTATTATTATGGAAAATTTAATTTTACGCAGGGCCAATGACACATTGTTGTTGTTTTGGCCACCTTTTGTTGTTTTGGGTGCTGCGGTTGTTTGTCGAAATTGGCGGTTTGTTCCGCACAATAAAAACAAATATTGATCTTTTGACAACTTCTTAGCTGTTTGGGTTTCTTTAAAACGATTTTGCGGTTTTCGGTTTTAGACGATTGCTGGCACTTGCGGATGATTCACGGCTTCAACAAAATAACTTAATGAAGAAGTTTCTTTTAAATATATGCAGCCCTGCGAAATGGCCAATCAGACAATGCAAAAAGGTGAGAAATCGAAAGAATAAAAATTAAAATAAAACCAGTAAAGAAAGTCTTAAAGTCGGGCGGGGCCGAATTTATGATACCCTACACCACTTTGCTAATTTAGTAGAGTTGCGCAGAACAATTAAAAGTTTTTATGGGAGAATTCAATCATACACGCTATGATTATAATTATAATTTAAAGTTCAAAGGACTAAATATGGCGAAGCATTTGTATCTTTTAAATTCGGACTTATATTGCCCACAATTGGTGCACAATTAATTTGAAATCGGATAAAAATATATATATGGGAGCTATATCCAAATCGGAATCGATCTCCATAATTTTTGGCAAAGATATTTCTGAGCTGTATTTGATATATTTCCCTGCATATCGTTGTTACGGAGTGCATATTACGGCTGTGCGTAACAAATATGACAAATCGGATGAACAGTATATAGGGGAGCTATAGCTATATCTGAACCGATCTTTACCAAATTTGACATACTAGCTTCTAGACTCAATTCGGTCGTAAGTGCCAAATTTCATGCAATTTGGGCAAATATTAGACGTTTGGTGCACAATAAAAGGCAAATCGGACGAAGTTATATATAGGGGAGTTATATCCAAATCTGAACCGATCTCGATCAAATTTAGCAAATGTATTTCTGAGCTGTATTTGTTATATTTCCCCAAATATTGTTGTTACAGAGTGCATATTATGGCTGCGGAGGACCAAAAATAACAAATCGGATGAACAATATATATGGAAGCTATAGGTATGTCTGAACCGATTTTGATAAAATGTAGCATACTTATTTTCAGGCCTAATTTGGTTGTATGTGCAAAATTTCATACTATTCGGGCTAATATTACACGTTTGGTGCACAATAAATTGGCAAATCGGACGAAGATATATATGGGAGCTATAGCTATATCTGAACCGATCTTCACCAAATTTGACAAACTACCTTCTAGACTAAATTCGATCCTAGGTGCCGAATTCCATCCAATTTGGGCAAATATTAGACGTTTGGTGCACAATCAAAGATAAATCGGACGAAGTTGTATATAGGAGAGTTATATCCAAATCTGAACCGATCTCGCTAAAAAAATTAGCAAATGTATTTCTGAGCTGTATTTGATATATTTCCCCAAATATTGTTGTTACAGAGTGCATATTACGGCTGCGGAGGACAAATATAACAAATCGGATGAGCCGTGTATATATGGGAGCTATAGCTATATCTGAACCGATTTCGATGAAATTTAGCATACTTATTTTCAGGCCTAATTTGGTTGTATGTGCAAAATTTCATACTATTCGGGCTAATATTACACGTTTGGTGCACAATAAATCGGCAAATCGGACGAAGATATATATGGGAGCTATAGCTATATCTGAACCGATCTTCACCAAATTTGACATACTAGCTTCTAGACTCAATTCGGTCGTAAGTGCCAAATTTCATCCAAGTTGGGCAAATATTAGACGTTTGGTGCACAATATAAGGTAAATCGGACGAAGTTATATGTAGGGGAGTTATATCCAAATCTGAACCGATCTCGATAAAATTTATCAAATGTATTTCTGAGCTGTATTTGATATATTTCCCCAAATATTGTTGTTACAGAGTGCATATTACGGCTGCGGAGGACAAATATAACAATCGGATGTATATATGGGAGCTATAGCTATATCTGAACCGATCTTCACCAAATTTGGCATACTAGCTTCTAGACTCAGTTCGATCGTATGTGCCAAATTCCATCCCATTTGGGTAAATATTAGACGTTTGGTGCACAATAAGCTGTAAATCGGACGAAGATATATATGGGAGCTATATCTAAATTTTGACCGATTATCTCCAATTTCAATAGGGTTCGTCCTTGGGTCAAACAAATGATTTGTGCAAAATTTCATCTGGGTAGGGCAATAAATGCGAACTGTACTTTGTTTACAAAAATACATGGACAGACGGACGGACGGACGGACATGCATAAATCGACTCAGAATGTGATTCTATGCAGATCATCAAAAGGAACTATGGGTCTATGGGTCGTTTCCTTTTGCCTGTTACAAACAAATGCACAAAAACATAATACCCTGACCACCTTGTGGTGTAGGGTATAAAAAGTGGAGTGGAAAGTGCAAAGTAATGCCGGGAGAAATATTCAAAACAAAAGATGTTTTATTTTAGGAGAAGAAATAAAATTCCGTTTTAAAAATTCCAGTGAAATTCTTAAATATTTAGCATTTCGATCATAAAAATTTCTTTAATTTTGTGGATCATAAATGGAGGCAGGTGGGTAACAAGAAGATCCCAAGACACCTTTTTTACTATACAGGGTGAGATGAAAAAACTGCAACCAACTTCATACTGCTGTCATATCCGCGCCACTCATCCGGCAGCTGTTAAAATTATTCCAGTGACAGTTCATTATATTGCTTACAAGCGTACAAAAGCATTTTGGTGAGATTTGTCCTGAAAAAAAGTTATTCGTGATGGAATTCAAGCGTGATAGTGTGATTTCTTTATATTTGGCTGGAAAACCACAAGTGGCTATCGTTAGAGCACTCCAGCATTTAAATGTTAATAAATCTCTTGTGTCTCGTACCATCGCTTGTTACCGTTACCATGTTACTAGTAGCGTCAAGGAAGTGGACGGAAGAAAACTGCAACATCAGCAGAGATGGATCGAAAAGTAAAGAAGCGACTCGATCGAAAACCGCGTCGTAGTGGCCGAAAAATGGCTCGTGAGCTGAACATATCGCAATATTCCATTCGGCAAATATTGAAAAAATGAGCTCGGGGTAAAGCCATTCCAAAATTCCAAAAAATGCAAGAACTTACACCGCAACAGAAAGAAAATAGACTCAAAAGAGCTAAAGAGTTGCTTCGCTTGGCCGAAAGTGGTGATCGGCCGAATTTGGGTTTCTCCGATGAGAAATCATTCGTTGTCCTGGAGTTTGTAAACAAACAAAATGATCGTGTTTACTTGCCAAAGAGTTCAGCTGAAAATGTGCACCTTCGGTTGGCCACCAGAACTCAAGCGTCGGCCATGGTGATGGTGTGGGTCGCCATAACAGCCTTTGGTCGCTCTCCGTTCGTATTAATCGAACGTGGCATCATTAATCGACCGTAGCCGAATATTATCACGAAAATATTCTGGAGGGTATATTAAAGCCTTGGGCACGCAAAAACATTTTGGCCGTAGACCTTGGACATTCCAACAGGACTCAGCACGCGCCACCCAAGAATGGTTACAAAATGAGGTTTCTCACTTCATTTGCAGCGCACAATGGCCTCCAAAAAATCTCCGGATACCAATCCCCGTTGGACTCTTGTGTCTGGAGTATTTTGGAAAGCGAGGTTGGCACTAAAAAATACCAACGTGTCGATCACCACAAGCAAGCGCTTCGTCGGAAATGGGCCAAAATACCGCAGAGCAAAATTCGGGCAGCGTGTGACGGTTTCATTAGCCGTTTAAACAAATCTAAAATTATTCTAAAATTTGATGCTATTTCCGATTTGGTCCAAACTTGGTACATCGTAATATTTCTGTCAAATTTAGATCGATTTCGGAGATCGGTCCACTCCTTCTGGTATCACCCCCCCCCCCCACAAAAGTTCGAAATTTTAAAAAAATATATTTTCTGCACAAAAAGAGAAACGACAATCCGATTTTGCTCCAACTTTGCAAATCCTAATATTTGCGTCAGTTCTAGGCCAGATGCGAAAATGGACAATATCGGTCTAATCCATCGAGTGCTTTCCCCACAAGGGTCGAAATTTTGAAAAATTATAACTCTTATAAAATGTGATGTTAGAATCCGATTGTCTTCGAATTTCACACATCCAAATAATTTTTTTAATCCAAGGTCTGGTATTAAGATGGAATACATCGGTCCACTCCTTGTAGTACCTCCCCCACAAAAGATCAAAATTTTCAAAAAATATATTTTCTGCACAGAAAGAGAAAGGCTAATCCGATTTTGCTCCAACTTTGCAAATCCTAAAATCTGCATCAGTTCTAGGTCAGGGGCGAAAATGGACAATATCGGTTTATTCCCTCAAGTACCTCCCCCACAAAGGGTCAACATTTTGAAAAATTATAACTCTTATAAAATGTGATGTTAGAATACGATTGTCTGTCAAATTTCACACATCCCAATATTTTTATAAACTCAAGATCTGGTGCTAAGAGGGAATATATCGGTTCACTCCTTCTGGTACCTCTCCGACAAAAAGTCGAAATTTTAAATATCAATTAAGCTCATAAAACGCGAAATTAACAAGCCATTACCATATTCAAATTCGAAACTTGAAATAAACGGTGAATAATGTAGCCAAAATCATCAAAATATCGTACATAGGGAGGTACCGCTATATAGAAGCTATACGAAGGAAGACCTGGACCTGCATAGACATTTTTCTGTCACAGGCTGTAGCTTCCATGACGAACTTCAAATACGATATCTCAAACAATATCGGTGAGTATTGTACCTAAAATCGTCAACATACCGAATATAAGGAGGTACTGATATATGGGGCCTATACGAAGACCTGAACCTGCATAGAAAATTTTCTGCTGTAGGCTGTAGTATCCATTTCGAACTTCAAATGCCAAATTTGAAACAATTCCGGTGAATAATGTCGCTAAAATCATCAAAATACCGAATATCGGGAGGTACCGTTATATGCGGGGCTATACGAAGACGTGGACTTGCACAGACAATTTTCTGCCTCAGGCTGTAGTATCCATTTCGAACTTCAAATGCCAAATTTGAAACAATTCCGGTGAATAATGTCGCTAAAATCATCAAAAACCCGAATTTCGGGAGGTACCTTTATATGGGGACTATATGAAAACGTGGACCTACATGGCCCATTTACGAACTTAACCTGCCTACTGGCAAAATAAACATGTGTGCAAAATTTTAGCCTTATATCTCAATTCGTTCGAAAGATAGCGTAATTACAACAGACAGACGGACATGGCTAAATCGTCTTAGAATTTTCTTCCTAGTACCTCCCCCACAAAAGGCTCAAAATTTTTAATAACCAAAAAGATTATAAAATTCGAAATAAGCATCCGGTTCTCTTCATATTTCAAAAATCCCATTTTTCTATTAACAAAAGTTATGCTGTGAAGATGGGATATATCGGTCCACTCCTTTTGGTACCTTCCCCACAAAGGGTTTTACGCTTTTGAGTATCCGCGAAGCTCATAAAACGCAAAATTAAAATCCGATTCCATTTAGAATTGGCTCATCTCAATATTTTTTATCAATGCAATATCTGTTATAGAGATGATAGAGATCGGACCATTTCTTCCTAGTACCTCCCCCACAAAAGGCTCAAAATTTTTAATAACCAAAAAGATTATAAAATGCGAAATAAGCATCCGGTTCTCTTCATATTTCACACATACCATTATGTCGACTAACACAAGATATGTTGTAAAGATGGGATATATGGGTCTACTCCTTCTGGTACCTCCCCCACAAAGGGTCAAAATTTTGAATAACCGTGAAGCTCATAAAAATCGAAAAAAAAAAACATTCGATTCCATTCAGACTTCCCATTCAATATTCCCATTAACACAATATCTGTTCTAAAGACTGAAGAGATCGGACTGTTTCCTCTTTAGTAGTTTTCGTACCCTTTTAGCACGAATTTCCAAAAATTCAGCCTTTTCACACGCCTAGGCACCATGACTGGTCCTCGTGCAAAATTGCTAGATTCTAGCTTCAGATGTTTCGTCTTGGCTTTGTCTGTATTCGGGACCATTGTTCCTTTTTCAAACATTCTTAGAAATTCGGAATATTTTAGAAGATCTCTCTTTTTTTAGATCGGACTCTTTCCTCTTTAGTGGTTTTCGAACCCTTTTAGCACGAATTTCCAAAAATTTAGCTTTTTCACACACCTACGCACCAAGACTGGTCCTCACGCAAAATTGCAAGATTCTAGCTTCCGCCGTATCGTCTTGGCTTTGATTCTATTCGGGACTATTGTTCTTTTTCAAATTTTTTTAGAAATTCTCAATATTTCAGAAGATCTCTCTTATTTTAGAAGAGTCCCCTGTAGCCTATATCAGCATCTCCATAATCTCCGAAATCAGTCCACTTTTTCTGCCTTGTTGTCGCCCATCATTAACATTGGCTTTGATTCTATTCGGGACTATTGTTCTTTTTCAAACATTTTTAGAAATTCTGAATATTTCAGAAGATCTCTCTTAATTTAAGAAGGTCCCCCGTAGCCTATTTCAGCATCTCCACAATCTCCGAAATCAGTCCACTTTTTCTGCCTTGTTGCCGCCCATCATTAACATTTTCCAATCTGTACCCCATTTTTTTCCGGTTTTCTTTTTTCTCCCATACAATTTACTTTTTCTTTAGATCCACCGCTTCAAGGTGTGTGCAGATAACGTGCGGTTTTTTTTTTGTTCTGAAATTTCCGTTATTAATATGCAGATTAGAATCTTTAGAAATAATTTTCATTTATAAATGAAATTGCATGCCATTTTGGAGCTTGGCGAAATGGCGAAGACAAAGTGTGGCAGAGATTCATGGGATTTCGGGTAGATCTGTTGCCTGTCTTTTTATGGTTTGCTGTGGCCAGGCAGGTGCAGCCTGGCTGGTTGTTTGGTTGGTCCACAAAGAGAAAAAACCGGGGGAGATGACAAAGGCTAGGAAATTATGCGGTATTAATAGGTGCTGGCATTCGCATAATTATGGCTAGGATGCAACCACAAATTGTGTGGCAGTGGCATGGCATAAAAGAGACGCACCAAACGCTGCCAAAGACCAACGACGCCAGCCATTGACTGGCAACTTCATTACCAAAATTGCATTGCATTGCGAGTTGAAAATAGAATAGAAGCCTAGGCCAGAATTTCAAAAGGAACAACAACAACAAACACAAAGTCGGCAAAATGTTGCGTAAGTTTGTCGGTGGTAGTAGGTCCCCCAAATATGAATGAAAGACAGAAAAACCAGGCGGCATGCCTGCGCTGCAGCTGCAGAGCTGCTACCGTCGATGTACGAATATGCCCATATATGTGCTGCGGCATACCTTGCCACACGAACCAACTTTCAATAGCTGCTTTTGTAGACAGTTATGTCGTCTATTTATGTAATCATGCCAAGAACCATGCCATATCAAATAATGGCAACAACAACAACAAGAACAACAAATAACATACCACCGCAACTGGATCATACTAAATATGCCTGGGGAAAGATGCATTAAAGACCAGCCGTTTTGGGCGGGAGCCAAAGGTAGGAGGAACGTTTTTGGGGAAGTTGTTATGGAGGACCTTTTCAAAGTTTAAATGATTTTCAGGAAGTATTTTGTTTTAGGATATCCATATAATGTTCTCGGTAAGTTAAAGGTAAGCCTGTAGCCTGCTTGGAGGACTTTTTGAAAGCTTAAATGATTTTCAGGAAGAATTTTTTTAGAATATCCTTATAATGTTCTCGGTAAAGGTAAGCCTGTATCGATTCACTGGCCATCTCATTTCACCCGTATCAAGGACGATTTGGCAAAGCTGTTACGAAAACCCGTTTTATAGCTTCATCTTTCTTTGGAACTTCCTTAGAAGTCTCCAGATAAACCCCTGTAACCTGTAAGTTAAAGACTGCCCCGCTTAGCTTATCTACATTGGGTTTCACTCAGTGACCCAGATTTTCAGGAAGTATTTTTCAAAATGTCCATATAATGTTTTCGGTAAGTTAAAGGTTAGCCTGTATCGATTCACTGATCCCCTCATTTCACCCATATCAAGGACGCTTTGGGAAAGCTGTTACGAAAGACTTATTTGTAGTTTAATCTTCCTTTGGGAACTTCCTTAGAAGTCTCCGGATAAACCACTCTTGAAGTTCAAGGCCAGCCCGCTTAGCTTATCTACCTCGGTTCTCGCTCACTGACCCCTATAAGGACCCTGTAACCCGCTCTGCATACTCATATTGATACACTGGCCCGTTCACGGTTTACCGGTTCGATCAGAGCACAGATTTAAACACTTTCTCTCGGAAGCGAAACTTGCTAGAGAGCAAGATTGCTCAAAGAGTGTAAGTCTTTAGAGTGGGAGCAGAATCGCTCAAAAAAGAGAGGAATAGAGGGAAGATGGGATAAGGGGGAAAAGAAGGAGGATGAGGGGAAGAGTGAGCAGGGAAAGGGTGAAAGATAGGAAAAGGGCGAAGATTATTAGAAGAGGGGTAGTAGGGAATGATGAGAAGAGGGGGAAAAGAGGGAGGATGAGGGTAAGAGTGAGAAGGGAAAGATAGGGAAAGGGTGAAAGATAGGGAAAGATTATTAGAAGAGGGGTTGCAGGGAATGATGAGAAGAGGCGGAAAGGGTGTAAAGGAGAGAAGGGGGAAAAGGGGGAAGGGAGTGCTCGGTAAGAGTAGAATTTAATCCATTTTTAAATAAATTTAGCTCCCATTCAAACAGGGGAACAGGGGATGATGAGAAGAAGGGAAAAGGGGGAAAAGAGGGAAAGGAGAAGAGGGGGAATGGGAGAGGGGGAAGGGGGGAAGGGGAGAGGGTAGAGGGGGAGAGGGGGAAGGGAAAATGGGGACAAGGGGAAGGGACAGGGCTAGAGGGCGGAAGGGAAAGTGGGACAAGGGGGAAGGGAAAGTGGGGGCAAGGGGAAGTGAAAGTGGGGACAAGGGGGATGGGAAAGTGGGGACAAGGGGGAAGGAAAAGTGGGACAAGGAGGAAGGGAAAGTGGGGACAAGGGGGAAGGGAAGGCGGGGACAAGGGGGAAGGGAAAGCGGGGACAAGGGTGAAGGGAAAGTGGGGACAAAGGGGAAGGAAAAGTGAGGACAAGGGTAAAATTTACTCAATTTACACTCGCTCAAATTCGAGAGACCGTCACTCTATGAACAAATTCGAGCGACTTTTTCGGGGGTCTGACTATAAAGATTCAGGGGTAAAAGGGGAGGGGAAAAGTGGATTCGAGGGTAAAAGGGGGGGGGGGGGGAAGAGAGAGGGAAAATGGGAGAGAGGGAAAAGGGGATGTGGGGACAAAGGGGAAGGGAGTGCTCGTCAAGAGTAGAATTTACTCGATTTACACTCGCTCAAATTCGAGAGACCGTCACTCTTTGAACTGAATTCGAGTGAGTTTTTCGGGGGTCTGACTATAAAGATTCACTGGCACCGTCTAAGCTTGTCTACGAATGGGAGCTAACCATTCAAAAACGAGGAAATTATGCTTACTCATATTTGAATGAGTCACTCAAACATGGGAGTACTCGAATCTACTCCATTTTAAATGAATTTTACTCTCTCTCTCTCAAAAACGAGGATAATAAGCTCACTTACATTTGAGCGACATCAAAAAATTAAGTTTGCTCCCCAGAGCACACTCGCTCAAATTCGAGAGACCGTCACTCTGATCAAATTTGAATGAGGTTTTCCGAGGCCTGTCTAAAACGATTCACTGGGACCGTCTAAGCTTGTCTATGAATGGGAGCTAACCATTTAGAAACGAGGAAATTGTGTTCGATCGATATATTCCATTTTCACAGCAGATCTTGTGTTAGTAGAAATAATGGGATGTGTGAAATATGAAGAGAACAGGATATTTATTTTGTATTTTATAATCGTTTTGGCTATTCAAAATTTTGACCCTTTGTGAGGGAGGTACCAGGAGAAATGGTCCGATCCCTACCATCTTTATAACAGATCGTGTGTTGATGGAAATATTGAGATGCGCCAAGTCTCAATGGAATCGAGCGTTAATTTCTTGTTCTAAGAGCCTCATTATTATTCAAAATTTCGACCCTTTGTGGGGAGGTACCAGTAACAGTGGACCGATACAGTCCATCTTCACAGCAGATCTTGTGTTAGTAGAAATAATAAGATGTGTGAAATATGAAGAGAACCGGATGCTTATTTCTTGTTTTATAATCGTTCTGGTTATTCCAAATTTTGACCCTTTGTGGGGAAGGTACCAGAAGAAATCGTCCGATCCCTACCATCTTTATAACAGATCTTGTGTTGAAGGAAATATTGAGATGCGCCAAGTCTGAATGGAATCGGATGTTAATTTCTCGTTTTAAAAGCTTCATGGATATTCAATATTTTGACCCTTTGTGGGGGAGGTACCAGAGGAAGTTGACCGATGTATTCCATCTTCACACTAGACCTTAGGTTAATAAAAATATTGCGATGTGTGTAATTTGGAAACAATAGTTATTCGAAATATTCACCCTTTGTGAGGGAGGTACCAGAAGAAATGGTTCGATCTATACCGTCTTTATAACAGATATTGTATTGATGGAAATATTGAGATGTACCAAGTCTGAATGGAATCGGATGTTAGTTTCGGTTTTTATGAGCTTCAAGGGTATTTAAAATTTTGATCCTTTGTGGGGGAGGTACTAGAGTGAGTGGGCCGATATATTCCATCTTCACACCAGACCTAAGGTTGACAAGTACCTTCCCCCAAAGGAAGGTACTTGATGCAGTGGAGCGATATTGCCGATTTTCGTACCTGACCTAGTATTAGGATTTGCAAAGTTGAAGCAAAATCGGATTATTCTTTCTCTTTCTGTGCAGTAAAATATTTTTTTGTTTTTTGAAAATTTCGACCATTTGTGTGGATGTACCAGAAGTAGTGGATAGATATTGCCCATCTCCGATCTCGATCTAAGTTTGAAGATAATATTACGATGTACCAAGTTTGGACCAAATCGGATACACCCATCGAGAGTTATCGTGCGCATCAGCCAGACATATAGAATATTGACCCTTTGTGGGAAGTTACCAAAAGTAGTGGACCGATATTGTCCATCTCCGAACTCGATTTAAGTTTGGGGATAATATTACAATGTACCAAGTTTGGACCACAGCGGATACTCCCTTCGATAGTTATCGTGCGCACCAACCATACAGACAGAGAGACGAACGGACCGACATCGCCGGATCGTCTCCAAATGTTCTGAAAGGGATTTCGTTCAAAGAGACCTAGGGTCTAAAACCGTTATTTCGATGAGGCACGTTTTGGCCATATCAAATAATATATACCCACAGAGGGTATAAAAAAATGCATATAGAGGTCCATGTCTTCGTATAGGCTCCAATATAACGGTAACTCCTTATATTCGGCATTTTTATACCCTACATAATGTGTAGAGGTCCATGTCTTCGTATAGACTCCAATATAACGGTAACTCCCTATATTCGGCATTTTTACCCTACCCTACAACACAATGTGTTGGGGAGGTATTATAAGTCTGATTGGGCCAAAAATTTTGTAACACCTCGAAATATTGGTTTCCCACATAGGAAAGTATCTATGGATCTTCTATGTATGTCCGTCCGTCCGTCTGTCTATGTTAATTTGTAATCACTCTACAGGTCGCAATTATGAACCGATCCTCACGAAATTGAAAACGGAGTTGGGGTTATGGTCAGAATAGAACCCAATTGCCGAGCTGAGTCGATCTAGCTATGTCCGTCCGTCCGTCTGTCTGCCTGTCCATGTTAATTTGTAATCACTCTACAGGTCGCAATTATGGCCCGGCATAATTATGACATAATTTGAAAAGTAACCAGTAAAGAAAGTCTTAAAGTAGGGCGGGGCCGATTTTATGATACCCTACACCACTTTGATAATTTTGTAGAGCTCCTCATAACAATTAAAAGTTTTTATGGAGAATTCAATTATACACCCTATGCCTATAATTATAATTTAAAGTTCAAAGTTCAAAGGACTAAATATGCCGAAGCATTTGTATCTTTTAAATTCAGACTTGTATTGCCCATTTGGTGCACAATTAATTGGAAATCGGATAAAGATATATATGTCAGCTATATCCAAATCGGAACCGATCTCGATAAAATTTGGCAAAGATATTTCTGAGCTGTATTTGATATATTTCCCTGAATATCGTTGTTACGGAGTGCATATTACGGCTGTGCGTAACAAATATGACAAATCGGATGAACATTATATATGGGAGCTATAGCTATATCTGAACCGATCTTTACCAAATTTGACATACTAGCTTCTAGACTCAATTCGGTTGTAAATGCCAAATTTCATCCCATTTGGGCAAATATTAGACGTTTGGTGCACAATCAAAGGTAAATCGGACGAAGTTATATATAGGGGAGCTATATCCAAATCTGAACCGATATCGACAAAATTTAGCAAAGGTATTTCTGAGCTGTATTTGATATATTTGCCAAAATATTGTTGTTACAGAGTGCATATTACGGCTGCGGAGGACAAAAACAAATCGGATGAACCGTGTATATGTGGGAGCTATAGCTATATCTGAACCGATTTCGATCAAATTTGGCATACTTATTTTCAGGTTCAATCTGATCGAACGTGCAAAATTCCATACAATTCGGGCCGATATTACACGTTTGGTGCACAATAAAAGGCAAATCGGACGAAGATATATATGGCAGCGATATCTAAATTTTGACCGATTATCTCCAATTTCAATAGGGTTCGTTCTTGGGCCAAACAAATGATTTGTGCAAAATTTCATCTGGATAGGGCAATAAATGCGAACTGTACTTTGTTTACAAAAATACATGGACAGAGGGACGGACGGACAGACAGACGGATGGACATGCATAAATCGACTCAGAATGTGATTCTATGCAGATCATCAAAAGTAACTATGGGTCTATCTCGTTTCCTTTTGCCTGTTACAAACAAATGCACAAAGACATAATACCCTGACCACCTTGTGGTGTAGGGTATAAAAACTTCCAAAATAGATTTGCACGTAAGGGGGCTTCTAACATATTGTAGTGTTGTAGGGCATTACATGGTTGGCTTCGCGCGGCTATAGCCTTTGCTTACTTCTTGTGAATATATTTCTCTTGGACTCCGTTGGCTTTTGAGGTGGTCCTTTTTTTTATAACCCACCATAAGAAAGTTAAAGAATGCGCTTAGCACCACCAGAAACTCGGTGTTAACCTTCATAAGATTTTCAGGACCAAGTTTTCTTTCAGTCCTTCATTAATCCTTTCCCAACAAACCTCGTTCTCCACATTTACACAAATACGCCATAAGAAAGTTGAAGAATGATCTTAATACCGCCAGAAACCTGGTGATAACCTTCATGGGACCTTTAAAGAATGGCCTTAACACCGCCCGAGGAAACCTGGTGATAGCCTTCATGGGACCTTTAGGAACTAGTTTTCTTTCAGTCCTTCATTAATCCTTTGCCAACGAACCTCGTTCTCCACATTTACACAAATACGCCATAACAAAGTTAAAGGATGCGCTTAGCACCGCCAGAAACCTGGTGATAACCTTCAGGGGACCTTTAGGACCTAATTTTCTTCAAGTCAGGGGGCTTCTAACGTATTGTAGTGTTGTAGTGCTTACTTCTTGTGAATATATTTCTTTTGGACTCCGATTCCTTGTGAGGTGGTCCTTTTATATAATCCACCATACGAAAGTTAAAGAATGGCCTTAACACCGCCAGAAACCTGGTGATAACCTTCAGGGGACCTTTAAAGAATGGCCTTAACACCGCCAAAAACCTGGTGATAATCTTCAGGGGGCCTTTAAGAACTAGTTTTCTTTCAGTCCTTCATTAATCCTTTCCCAGCGAACCTCGTTCTCCACATTTACACAAATACGCCATCAGAAAGTTGAAGAATGATCTTAACACCGCCAGAAACCTGGTGATAACCTTCAGGGGACCTTTAGGACCTAATTTTCTTCAAGTCAGGGGGCTTCTAACGTATTGTAGTGCTTACTTCTTGTGAATATATTTCTTTTGGACTCCGATTCCTTGTGAGGTGGTCCTTTTATATAATCCACCGTAACACAGTTGAAGAGGTGGTCCTTTTTTTTATAACCCACCATAAGAAAGTTAAAGAATGCGCTTAGCACCACCAGAAACTCGGTGTTAACCTTCATAAGATTTTCAGGACCAAGTTTTCTTTCAGTCCTTCATTAATCCTTTCCCAACAAACCTCGTTCTCCACATTTACACAAATACGCCATCAGAAAGTTGAAGAATGATCTTAACACCGCCAGAAACCTGGTGATAACCTTCATGGGACCTTTAAAGAATGGTCTTAACACCGCCAGAAACCTGTGATAACCTTCATGAGACCTTTAGGAACTAGTTTCTCGTTCAGTTCTTCATTAATCCTTTCCCAACGAACCTCGTTCTCCACATTTACACAAATACGCCATCAGAAAGTTGAAGAATGATCTTAACACCGCCAGAAACCTGGTGATAACCTTCAGGGGACCTTTAGGACCTAATTTTCTTCAAGTCAGGGGGCTTCTAACGTATTGTAGTGCTTACTTCTTGTGAATATATTTCTTTTGGACTCCGATTCCTTGTGAGGTGGTCCTTTTATATAATCCACCATACGAAAGTTAAAGAATGGCCTTAACACCGCCAGAAATCTGGTGATAACCTTCATGGGACCTTTAAAGAATGGTCTTAACACCACCCGAGGAAACCTGGTGATAACCTTCATGGGACCTTTAGGAACTAGTTTTCTTTCAGTCCTTCAGCAATCCTTTGCAAACGAACCTCGTTCTCCACATTTACACAAATACGCCATAACAAAGTTAAAGGATGCGCTTAGCACCGCCAGAAACCTGGTGATAACCTTCATGGGACCTTTAGGACCTAGTTTCTCGTTCAGTCCTTCATTAATCATTTCCCACCGAACCTCGTTCTCCACAATTTACACAAATACGCCATAAGAAAATTAAAGAATACTAACCGCTAGAAACCTGTTGATAACCTTCATGGGACCTTTAGGAACTAGTTTTCTTTCAGTCCTTCATTAATCCTTTCCCAACGAACCTCGTTCTCCACATTTACACAAATACGCCATAAGAAAATTAAAGAATGCTAACCTCTAGAAACCTGGTGATAACCTTCATAAGATTTTCAGAACCTGGTTTTCTTTCAGTCCTTCATTAATCCTTTCCCAACGAGCCTCGTTCTCCACATTTACTCAAATTCGACATAAGAAAGTTAAAGAATGGCCTTAACACCGCCTGAGGAAACCTGGTGATAACCTTCATGGGACCTTTAAGAACTAGTTTTCTTTCAGTCCTTCATTAATCCTTTCCCAACAAACCTCGTTCTCCACATTTACACAAATACGCCATAAGAAAGTTGAAGAATGATCTTAACACCGCCCGAGGAAACCTGGTGATAACCTTCATGGGACCTTTAAAGAATGGCCTTAACACCGCCAGAAACCTGGTGATAACCTTCATGGGACCGTTAGGACCTAATTTTCTTTCAGTCCTTCATTAATCCTTTCCCAGCGAACCTCGTTCTCCACATTTACACAAATACGCCATAAGAAAGTTAAAGAATGGCCTTAATACCGCCAGAGACCTGGTGATAACCTTCATGGGACCTTTAGAAACTAGATTTCTTTCAGTCCTTCATCAATCCTTTCCCAACGAACCTCGTTCTCCACAATTTACACAAATACGCATATAGGCATATATTTATGACCTGTTTATCTCGGTAATGACAACTAAGAAAAAAAAAGAACGAAGACTACAAAGACTGGAAATGATGACACCATCCAACAGGAAAGAAATTCTGTACAGGAATCAAAACTGAATCAAGTCAGTTAAGCTGGATGGCTGGCTGGCGGGGCAGAACAAAAAAAAAAAAAAAAAAACAACTGCTGCCAGCAAAACTTGTTTCCCTTTGGGGTAGCAAGTCATGCAAGAAAAATGGGGAAACCTGAAATAAAAACGGTTGTTTTTGTCGATGTCGTAGTTGTTGTTGTCATCTCCCATCTGCCATTGCCACAAAGTGATGTATGATTTTAAGGTCAATGGTGAATCTGGCTCGTGGAGCCATAAAAAAAAAACACGGACGGCATTTATAGTCAATTGAAGGAAGCAAAACAAATAAAAACCGCCAACCGAATGGAAGGCAAAATTATACAGGTCCCATCGCCAACGATGTTACAATTTCGATTTTTATTTGGGCCACTTCGTAATAAAAATAGAAATAACAACAACAACAAATTTCAGGAATTCGCACAAATGATTGATAGTCTCGCTGGTTAACCAGGTTTTTAATTTGCCGAATAATTTTGGATTGTCTGCTGATGAATTTAAACGGCATTTTGTGGTCGACAGGTTGGATGTTGGATGGTAATGATGATGACGATGTCACCACCTCCACCCGCCATCAATGTTGTGCCTACAATTGTCGATTTTCAATTGATTGACAGTCGCGATCGCTTTTAATATTCATCGCACACCATTTTGGGTAAAAGGCATTTAACTGGGTCTCCAATTTTTTGGTGTTGAGTAAATTTTTGGTTTTGTTGTTGTTGTTATTGTTTTTGTTATTATCTGGCAATAAGTGAATGTGGTCACACCACAAGGTGGTCAGGGTATTATGTCTTTGTGCATTTGTTTGTAACAGGCAGAAGGAAACGAGGTAGACCCATAGTTCCTTTTTATGATCTGCATAGAATCACATTCTGAGTCGATTTATGCATGTCCGTCCGTCCGTCCGTCTGTCTGTCCGTCCGTCTGTCCATGTATTTTTGTAAACAAAGTACAGATCGCATTTATTACCCGATCCAGATGAAATTTTGCAAAGATCATTTGTTTGGCCCAAGGACGAATCCTATTGAAATTGGAGATAATCGGTCAAAATTTAGATATAGCTCCCACATATATATCTTCGTCCGATTTGCCTTTTATTGTGCACCAAACGTCTAATATTTGTCCAAATGGAGTGGAATTTGGTACTTACGACCGAATTGAGTCTAGAAGCTAGTATGTCAAATTTGGTGAAGATCGGTTAAGATATAGCTATAGCTCCCATATATACACAGTTCATCCGATTTGTTATGTTTGTCCTCCGCATCCGTAATATGCACTCTGTTACAACCATATTTGGGGAAATATATCAAATACAGCTCAGAAATACATTTGCTAAATTTTATCGAGATCGGTTCAGATTTGGATATAACTCCCCTATATATAACTTCGTCCGATTTACTTTATATTGTGCACCAAACGTCTAATATTTGCCCAAATGGAGTGGAATTTGGTACTTACGACCGAATTGAGTCTAGAAGCTAGTATGTCAAATTTGGTGAAGATCGGTTAAGATATAGCTATAGCTCCCATATATACACAGTTCATCCGATTTGTTATGTTTGTCCTCCGCATCCGTAATATGCACTCTGTTACAACCATATTTGGGGAAATATATCAAATACAGCTCAGAAATACATTTGCTAAATTTTATCGAGATCGGTTCAGATTTGGATATAACTCCCCTATATATAACTTCGTCCGATTTACTTTATATTGTGCACCAAACGTCTAATATTTGCCCAAATGGAGTGGAATTTGGTACTTACGACCGAATTCAGTCTAGAAGCTAGTATGTCAAATTTGGTGAAGATCGGTTCAGATATAGCTATAGCTTCCATATATATTATTCATCCGATTTGTTATATTTGTTACCCACAGCCGTATTATGCACTCCGTAACAACGATATTCAGGGAAATATATCAAATACAGCTCAGAATTATTTTTGCCAAATTTTATCGAGATCGGTTCAGATTTGGATATAGCTCCCATATATATCGTTATCCGATTTCAAATTAATTGTGCACCAAATGGGCAATACAGGTCCGAATTTAAAAGATACAAATGCTTCGGCATATTAAGTCTTTTGAACTTTAAATTATAATCATAATCGTAGCGTGTAGGATTCAATTCTCCCATAAAAACATTTAATTGTTATGTGGAGCTCTACTTTATTAGTCAAGTGGTGTAGGGTATCCTAAAGTCGGCCCCGCCCGACTTGAAGACTTTCTTTACTGGTTTTTGGATTATTATAGCCTCAGCCATATGGCTAGAGAGGGTATATATCATTTGATATGGCCAAAACGTGCCTTTAGACCCTAGGTCTCTTTGGGACGAAATCCGTTTCAGGATATTTGGAATCAATCCAGCAATTTCCGTCTGTCTGTCCGTCTCTCTGTCTGTCTAGCTGGTACTCTCGATGAGAGTATCCAATTCGGTCCAAACTTGGCACATTGTAATATTATTATCAAACTTCAGAGATGGGCAATAAAGGTCCACTTTTCTGGGGGAGGTCCACAAAATGTCGAAATTTTCAACAAAAATATTTTTCTGAAAATATTTCCACCAGTGCTTGGTCAGGTGCGAAAATGGACAAAATCGGTTCACACCATCGAGTACCGATTGTCTCCAAATTGTCCAAATTGTCGATGTCCGTCCGTCTCTCTCTCTCTCGCTCTCTCTCTCTGGCTGGTGCGCGCGTTAACTCTCGAAGGGAGTATCCGATTTGGTCCAAACTTGGTACATGGTAATATTATTATCAAACTTAGATCGAATTCGGAGGTGGGCAATATCGATCCACTCCTTCTGGCACCTCCCCCACAAAATTTCGAAATTTTCAACAAAAATATTTTTCTGCACAGAAAAAAAAACGATAATCCGATTTTCCAACTCCAACTTTGCAAGTCCAAATATTTCCACCAGTGCTAGGTCAGGTGCGAAAATGGACAAAATCGGTTCACACCATCGAGTACCGATTGTCTGCAAATTGTTCAAATTGTCGATGTCCATCTCTCTCTCCCTCTCTCTCTCTCTCTCTCTGGCTGGTGCGCACGATAACTCTCGTAGGAAGTATCCGATTTGGTCCAAACTTGGTACATCGTAATATTATTATAAAACTTAGATCAAGTTCGGAGATGGACAATATCGATCCACTCCTTCTGGTACCTCCCCCACAAAATGTCGAAATTTTCAACAAAAATATTTTTCTGCACAGAAAAAAAAAAACGATAATCCGATTTTCCAACTCCAACTTTGCAAATCCAAATATTTCCACTAGTGCTAGGTCAGGTGCGAAAATGGACAAAATCGGTTCACACCATCGAGTACCGATTGTCTCCAAATTGTCGATGTCCGTCCGTCCGTCTATCTGTGTGGGTGGCTGGTGCGCACGATAACTCTCGTAGGGAGTATCCGATTTGGTGCAAACTTGGTACATGGTAATATTATTATCAAATTTAGATCAAGTTCAGAGATGGGCAATATCGGTGCACCTCTTCTGGCACCTCCCCCACAAAGGGTCAATGTTTTGAATATTTATAACTTTTTTAAAATGTGGAGTAAGAGTCCGATTGTCTTAAAATTTAACACATCCCAATATTTTTACAAACCCAAGATCTGGTGCTAAGATGGAATATGTCGATCCACTCCTTCTGGTACCTCCCCCACAAAGCGTCAAAATTTTTTGAATACCAATGAAGCTCATAAAGCGCGAAATTAACATCGGATTCCGAATTATCGGGAGGTACAGTTATATGGGGGCTATACGAAGACGTGAACCTGCACAGACAATTTTCTGTCTTAGGTTGTAGCACCCATTACGAACAACAAATACCAAATTCGAAAGAATTCCGATGAGTAATGTCGCTAAAAACATCAAAATATCGAATATCGGAAGGTACCGTTATATGGGGGCAATGCCAAAACGTGGACCTACATGACCCATTTTCAATACCAAAAGTCCTGCAGACATAATATATATTTGAGTAAAATTTTATCAATCTATCTTGAATTCGTTCGGAAGCTAGAGTGGTTTCCACAGACCCACAGACTGATAGACGCACGGACATCGCTAAATCGACACAGAATTTTATGAAAAGGCCTAACACAAACTGTTGGTATAATTAGAAAATTTTATGGCGGACTTTTGACTGACAAATATTCCTTTAAAAATTTAAGATTATACTCTTGGCGGTCCTGGAGAAAATCTTGAAAATATTCAGCCCTGAAGATTCCTAAAATTTAAAAAATCCACACAGACACAGACACAGAATTTTATAAAAAGGTCTAACACAAACTGTTGGTACCATTAGAAAATTTTATGGCGGACTTTTGACTGATGAATATTCTATAAAAATTGAAGATTATACTCTTGGCGGTCCTGGAGAAAATCTAAAAATATTTAGCCTTGAAGAGCCCTAAAATTTAAAAAATCCACACAGACACAGAATTTTATGAAAAGGCCTAACACAAACTGTTGGTACGATGAGAAAATTTTATGGCGGACTTTTGACTGATGAATATTCTATAAAAATTGAAGTTTATACTCTTGGCTGTCCTGCAGAAAATCTAGAAAATATTCAGCCTTGAAGAGCCCTAAAATTTAAAAAATCCGCATAGACACAGACACAGAATTTTATGAAAAGACCTAACACAAACTGTTGGTACGATTAGAAAATTTTATGGCGGACTTTTGACTGATGAATATTCTATAAAAATTGAAGATTATACTCTTGGCGGTCCTGGAGAAAATCTAAAAAAATATTCAGCCTTGAAGGTCCCTAAAATTTAAAAAATCCACACAGACACAGAATTTTATAAAAAGGTCTAACACAAACTGTTGGTACCATTAGAAAATTTTATGGCGGATTTTTGACTGATGAATATTCTATAAAAATTGAAGATTATACTCTTGGCGGTCCTGGAGAAAATCTAAAAATATTCAGCCTTAAAGGGTCCTAAAATTTAAAAAATCCACACAGACACAGACACAGAATTTTATGAAAAGGCCTAACACAAACTGTTGGTACGATTGGAAAATTTTATGGTGGACTTTTGACTGATGAATATTCTATAAAAATTGAAGATTATACTCTTGGCGGTCCTGGATCTAAAAATCTAAAAATATTCAGCCTTGAAGAGCCCTAAAATTAAAAAAATCCACACAGACACAGAATTTTATGAAAAGGCCTAACACAAACTGTTGGTACGATTAGAAAATTTTATGGCTGACTTGGGACTGATGAATATTCTATAAAAATTGAAGATTATACTCTTGGCGGTCCTGGAGAAAATCAAAAAATATTCAGCCTTGAAGATCCCTAAAAATTTAAAAAAATCCGCGAATGGAGTCTTTTTGGCCCTTTATAGCCTTGGATGTCCCTTAATTACATTTTTAAATTCTCTTATAAATCTTAAAAAAAGCACGTTTCTACATTTGAAGATCCTCTAGGAAAATCCTCACAAAATCGCTGTTAGTACCTGGAATGGGGGTTTGTATGAAATTCCTTAAAAACACCATTATAGGCCCTTTAAAAAATCCTGACATGTCTTCTAAAAAAAATATTTATATGGTCCTTAGATGTCTTTTAAAAATCACCAAAAAAATCCATTTTTATAGCTCTGAAGGTCCTCTAATCTACATTTATTGTTGGGATGGGGGTTTGAAAAAAAAAAAAAAAATCTTTCAAAAAATCCAAAATCTAAAAAAAAAAATTAAAAAATTCAAGATTGAAGCTTGAAGATTATACTCTTGGCGGTCTTGGAGAAAATCTAAAAATATTCAGCCTTCAAGATCCCTAAAATTTAAAAAAAATCCGCGAATGGAGTTTTTTTAGCCTTTTATAGCCTTGGAGATACCTTAATTACATTTTTAAATTCTCTCATAAATCTTAAAAAAGCACGTTTGTACATTTGAAGGTCTTCTAGGAAAATCCTCACCAAATCGCCGTTAATAGCTGGAATGGGGGCTTGAATGAAATTCATAAAAAACACGATTATAGCTTCTTTAAAAAATCCTGACATGTCTTCTAATAGAAGTCCTTAGATGTCTTCTAAAAAATAAATAAGCAAAAACATTTTTATAGCCTTGAAGGTCCTCTAATCTACATTTGTTGTTGGGATGGGAGCTTGAAAAAAAATCTGTCAAAAAATCCAAAATCTAAAAAAAAAAATTAAAAAATTCAAGATTGAAGATTATACTCTTGGCGGTCCTGGAGAAAATCTAAAAATATTCAGCCTTGAAGAGCCCTAAAATTTAAAAAATCCGCGACTGGAGTCTTTTTAGCCCTTTATAGCCTTGGAGGTCCCTTAATTACATTTTTAAATTCTCTTATAAATCATAAAAAAAGAACTTCCTCTAGGAAAATCCTCACAAAATCGCTGTTTATAGCTGGAATGGGGGCCCTTATAAAATTCCTAAAAAACGCGATTACAGCCCCTTTAAAAAATCCTTACATGTCTTCTAATAGAAGTCCTTAAAAGTCTTCTTAAAAAATAGAAAAAACATTTCTATAGCCTTGAAGGTCCTCTAATCTACATTTGTTCTTGGAATGGGAGTTTGAAAAAAAATATTTAAAAAATCCAAAATTAAAAACGAATTTTTAAAGGATCCAAGCTTGAAGCTGGGATGGGGTCTTGAAAAAAATCCTGAAATATCCTTATAAGTCTTCCGTAAAGCAATATATTGCACCTGTGGCATCGGGAAGCCGGCTTTAAATATTAACCCTGTTTTTTTGTTTATCCATGCTGACCTCAGTCCCGAGCAAGACCCGAGATTAAAGAGGTTCCACTGTATATATGAAGCTTTTAAAATCTACTTGTTACCTCGTTATGGGGTTAATGGTTCTACCAAATGCTTAGGAATTTTGTTCGTCGTGCTCTTGTAACACAATTAATTGATATTTCCAATTAACACCATCCCGATAGGTGCCAACAATTTTTACGAGAACCCCGAACACTCGAAGAAAAATCTCAATTAAAACTTGTCAAATTTCCTTCAAGAAACTCACCTGCATGAACATGTCTGTTTGTTGGGATCCTGGGCAGTATTGGTGCCGCCGCCGCCGCCTGGCCCATTTGTTGTGGTTGTAGTCAGGTTCCTATTAAAGGCTCCAAACCAATTTTTGATGGGATTTTGACGAGTCGAAGCGACCATGGCCATCATGTCAAGACCTTTGGTGGCATGGCGATGCAATTTCTTGGTGGCGGATTTTTCCCCAGCAAATTGCTGCTGATGTGCTTCGTGATGGTATTTTCCAGATGTGGCAAAGCTACTGGCTTCATATGGCAGTGATGAAGCCGATGACGATGGCGTTGTGTTGCTGGCCGCTGTGGCTGACACCATCACCAACAGCAGCAGCAGAATATTGATGCTGCAGGAAACTATTAAAATTTGCACAAATTGTGTGAAACAAACCATTTTTACGATGTGTTTGTTGTTGTTGGTGTTGTTGGCAGGAAATTATTTTTGTGCAGCAGAAAATCTTGGAAAATTCTTGATTTTTGTTCTTTTGCTTTTCGTGTTGGAGAACCGGCTCTTTTGCCGTTGATTCTTTTACTTCACTTCACTTGACTTTGAAGGTGTCACGTTTGGTTGAACGAAATTTAAATAAATCACAGTTAATTAGTTATGGACATGACATGGCATGCATGGCATGGCTGTGTGGCATGCTCAAACAAAATACCGTTAAATTTGTAATTAAACGCTTTCCAAATTACAGGTGGAGTTTTTGTTTCTTTTGTTTTTTTTTTTTTTATTTTTTTTCTTTCGTTCTGCCGGCTTATTTGTGGTATTTTTCCAGAGATTAATCACACGTGATGGCGAGCATATATTTAAATATGGTATTGAGTTGTTTTTTTTTTTCAGTTTTTAAATAGTTATTTTTTGTAATTTTCAATTAAGTTTTGAATTTTTATTTTTTTTTTCAAATTTCACATATTCCGGATTTTGTTGGTTTTAATTTTGAAATTAATGTTTTTTTTTATATTTTTTTATCTGAAAATAAAATGATAAATTTTAGACACAGATTTGGTTGTTTTTTTTTCAGTTTTTAAATAGTTATTTTTTGTAATTTTCAATTTAGATTTGAATTTTTATTTTTTTTTTTTCAAATTTCACATATTATTTTTTTTATTCCGGATTTTGTTGGTTTTAATTTTGGAATTAATGTTTTTTTTTCTATTTTTTTTTATCTGAAAAAAAGATGATAAATTTTAGACACAGATTTGGTTGTTTTTTTTTTTCAGTTTTTAAATAGTTATTTTTTGTAATTTTCAATTTAGATTTGAATTTTTATTTTTTTTTTTTATTTTTATCAAAATTCACATATTATTTTTTTTATTCCGGATTTTGTTGGTTTTAATTTTAAAATTAATGTTTTTTTATTTATTTTTTTTTATCTGAAAATAAGATGATAAATTTTATACACAGATTTGAATTGGATACTCATGTTATTTCCTGTTGCTACAGGGAATTCAGAATTGCTTTAGAATAAGAGAATAAAATAGGACAAGTAAAAACAGCGTTAAAAATGGCCAAATCCTAATACTTTACAGCCTTCCGAAGCTCTGAAAATTTTTTTTGAATCGCTGCTCAGTAGAGAAGATAGTCCTTGAAAACAATTCTTAACAATTTCTTGAGTAAAAATTCATTGACCCTCCTAGGAAAATTCCTCTGAAAAAAATTCTGAAAATTCTACGTTTGAGCAGATGATGGATCTAGCAATGATGTTAGGGAAAAAATTTTTAAAAATATAGAAGTTCTGAAAATGCACTAATATCCTTGAAAATTTTCAGATATAAAAAAATTGATTTGAAAAATGCTCCTTAATCTTTAAAAAAGGCATAAAAACACAAAATTAAAAAAATAGTAATCCTGAAAATCCACTGATAACCTTGAAAATATTCAAATTTAAAAAAAATGATTTGAAAAATTCATTAAAAAAATGTCTGCATTTGAACAGCTGATGGATCTGACAATCCTGTTAGGATAAAAAATATTTAAGAAAAAATATTTAAGAATATTTGAAAATCCACTGATATCCTTGGAAATTTTCAAATTTAAAAAACATGATTTGAAAAATGCTCTTCAATCCTTAAAAAAAGCATAAGGCATAAATCAAAATTAAAAAATAAATAGTAATCCTAAAAATCCGCTGATATCCTTGAAAAAATTCAGATTAAAAAAAATGATTTGAAAAATTCCTTTGAAAAAAAAATGTCTGCATTTGAACAGGTGATGGATCTGACAATCATGTTAGGGTAAAAAGTATTTAAGAAAATAGAAGTCCTGAAAATCCACAGATATCCTCCAAAATTTTCAGATTTAAAACAATTGATTTGAAAAAGGCTCCTTAATCCTTATAAAAAGCATAAGGCATAAATTAAAATTAAAAAAAAAAAATAGTAATCCTGAAAATCCGCTGATATCCCTGAAAAATTCTGATTAAAAAAAATGATTTGAAAAATCCCTTTGAAAAAAATGTCTGCTTTTGAACAGCTGATGGATCTGACAATCATGTTAGGGTAAAAAATATTTGAAAACATAGAAGTCCTGAAAATCCACTGATATCCTCGAAAATTTTCAGATTTAAATAAAATGATTTGAAAACTGCTCCTTAATCCTTACAAAAAAAAAAACAGAAAATTCTAAGGATCAAATTAAAAAAAAATTAGTAATCCTGAAAATCCGCTGATATCCTTGAAAAAAATTCAGATTTAAAAAAAATGATTTGAAAAATTTCTTTGAAAAAAATGTCTGCATTTGAACAGGTAATGCAACAGCATGAAAATCATGTTAGGGTAAAAAATATTTAATAATATAGTAGTCCTGAAAATCCACTGATATCCTCGAAAAATTTCAGATTTAAAAAAATGATTTGAAAAATGCTCCCTAATCCTTAAAAAAAAACAGAAAATTCTAAGGATCAAATTAAAAAATTAGTAATCCTGAAAATCCGCTGATATCCTTGAAAAAATTCAGATTAAAAAAATGATGTGAAAAATTCCTTTGAAAAAAATGTGTGCATTTCAACAGGTGATGGAACAGCATGACAATCATGTTAGGGTAAAAAATATTTAAGAACATAGAAGTCCTGAAAATCCACTGATATCCTCGAAAATTTTCAGATTTAAATAAAATGATTTGAAAACTGCTCCTTAATCCTTACAAAAAAAAAACAGAAAATTCTAAGGATCAAATTAAAAAAAATTAGTAATCCTGAAAATCCGCTGATATCCTTGAAAAAATTCAGATTAAAAAAAAAATGATTTGAAAAATTCCTTTGAAAAAATGTCTGCATTTGAACAGTAAATGGATCTGACAATCATGTTAGGGTAAAAAATATTTAAGAACATAGAAGTCCTAAAAATCCACTGATATCCTTGAAAATTTCAGATTTAAAAAAAAAAATTATTTGAAAAATGCTCTTTAATCCTTAAAAAAAAAAACAGAAAATTCTAAGGATCAAATTAAAAAAATTAGTAATCCTGAAAAACCGCTGATATCCTTGAAAAAATTCAGATTTAAAAAAAAACTGATTTAAAAAATTCCTTTGAAAAAAATGCCTGCATTTGAACAGGTGATGGAATAGCATGACAATCATGTTAGGGTAAAAATATTTAAGAAAATAGAAGTCCTGAAAATCCACTGATATCCTCGACAAATTTCAGATTTAAATAAAATGATTTGAAAACTGCTCCTTAATCCTTGAAAAAGGCATAAGCCATAAGCCAAAATTAAAAAAAAAAAGTAATCCAGAAAATCCGCTGATATCCTTGAAAAAATCAGATTAAAAAAAATGATTTGAAAAATTCCAATGAAAAAAAAAAATGTCTGCATTTGAACAGTTAATGGATCTGACAATCATGTTAGGGTAAAATATATTTAAGAACATAGTAGACCTGAAAATCCACTGATATCCTTGGAAATTTCCAGATTTAAATAAAAAATCCTTAAAAAAACAGAAAATTCTAAGGATCAAATTAAAGAAATTAGTAATCCTAAAAATCCGCTGATATCCTTGAAAAAATTCAGATTAAAAAAAATTGATTTGAAAAATTCCTTTGAAAAAAATGTCTGCATTTGAACAGCTGATGGATCTGACAATCATGTTAGGGTAAGAAATATACCCTAACATATATAAGAATATAGTAGTCCTGAAAATCTACTGATATCCTCAAAAAATTTCAAATTTAAAAAAAATAATTTGAAAAATGCTCCTTAATCCTTAAAAAAAAACAGAAAATGCCTACCAAGCAGATAGTCCTTGAAATGAATTCTTAACAATGTTATGTTACTGTATTCGAAACCACCTGTTCTACCCTTGGGCAAAAATTATAAAAATACTAAATTTGGAAAGTTTATTATCTTTGAAAATTTAGTGACATTTTTTTCAGAAAAAAAACGATAAATGCAATGACAATCCTTGGCGAATTCCTTAGAAAAAAATCTTAAAATTCTACGTTTAAACAAGTAAAAAAGCTGTAAGTTCGGCCGGGCCGAACTTTGAATACCCTTCACCATTTGGTACAAATTTGCCAATTTTCAAAAAATTAAAATCCATTAAAAATTCTGTTAAAATCTTAAAAATACCGAATGTAGCCGTATATTAGGGTCTATACGACGACATGGACCTGCATACGCAACTTTTGTCATAAGCCTGCACAGACAATTTTCTGTCACAGGCTGTAGCTTCAATTACGAACTTCAAATACAAAATTTGAAACGATTCCGGTAAATAATATCGCTAAAATCATCAAAATACCGAATGTCGGGGGGTATCGTTATATGGGGGCTATACGAAGACGTGGACCTGCAAAGAAAATTTTCTGTCATAGGCTGCAGTATCCATTACGAACTTCGAATACAAAATTTGAAACAATTCCATTCAATGAAGTCGCTAAAATCATCAAAGTAACGAATATCGGGGGGTACCGTTTTATGGGGGTTATACGAAGATGTGGGCCTGCACAGAAAATTTTTTGTCACAGGCTGTAGTATCCATTACGAACTTCGAATACAAAATTTGAAATAATTCCAGTAAATAATGTCGCTAAAATCATCAAAATACCGAATATCGGGGGGTACCGTTATATGGGGACTATACGAAGACGTGGACCTGCATAGACAATTTTCTGTCATAGGCTGTAGTATTCATTACGAACTTCAATTACGACATCTCAAAAATTTCGGTGAGTATTGTACCTAAAATCGTCAAAATACCGAATATAAGGAGGTACTGATATATGGGGCCTATACGAAGACCTGGACCTGCATAGGCAATTTTCTGTCACGGACTGTAGTTCCCATTACAAACTCTAAATACGTAATTTGAAATTACTACGGTGAATAATGACGCTAAAATCATGAAAATACCCAATATCGGGGGTATCGTTATATGCGGGCTATACGAAGGCGTGGACCTGCACAGACAATTTTATGTCATAGGCTGTAGTATCCATTACGAACTTCAACTACCAAATTTGAAACATTTCCGGTGAATAATGTCGCTAAGTCATGAAAATACCAAACATCGGAAGGTACGAACCCTATTGAAATTAGAGATAATCGGTCAAAATTTAGATATAGCTCCCATATATCTTCATCCAATTCGCCTTTTTTGTGCACCAAACGTGTAATATCAGTTGAAATAGTATGGAATTTCGCAAATACCATAAAATTAGGCCTGAAAATAAGTATGCCAAATTTGATCGAAATCGATTCAGATATAGCTCCCATATATACTGTTCAGCCGATTTGTTATTTTTATCCTCCGCAGTCGTAATATGTAACAACGATATTTGGGGAAATATATCAAACACAGCTCAGAAATACCTTTACCAATTTTTATCGAGATCGGTTCAGATTTGGATATAGCTCCCATATATAAGTTCGTCCGATTTACCTTTGATTGTGCACCAAACGTCTAATATTTGCCCAAATTGGATGAAATTGGGCACATACTACCGAATTGAGTCTAGAAGCTAGTATGCCAAATTTGGTGAAGATCGGTTAAGATATAGCTTTAGCTCCCATATATATTGTTCATCCGATTTTTTTATATTTGTTACCCACAGCCGTAATATGCACTCCGTAACAACGATATTCAGGGAAATATATCAAGTACAGCTGAGAAATACCTTTGCTAAATTTTATCGAGATCAGTTAGGATTTGAATATAGCTCGCATATATATCTTTATCCGATGGCAACTAACTGTGCACCAAATGGGTAATACACGCTCGAATTGAAAAGGCTCAAATGCCTCGGAAAATTTAGTAGAAATCGATTCAGAGGTGGATATTCCCCTCATATAACTATAATTATAGTTGTTTAATTCTCACAAATTTCCCATAAAAACATTTATTTGTTATGGAAACCTCTACTAAATATGTAAAGTGGTGTAGGGTATCATAAAGTCGGCCCGCCCGGCTTTAAGACTTTCCTTACTTTTTTTTCTATGTCGATTTATCCGTCCGTCTTTGGAAATTACTCTAGCTTCCGAACGAAATAAAATAGGTTTATAAAATTTTACTCAAATGTGTACTATGTCTGCAGGACTTTTGGTATTGAAAATGGGCCATGTAGGTACACGTCTTCGTATAGCCCCCATATAACGGTATCTCCCGATATTCGGTATTTTGATGGTTTTAGCGACATTATTTACCAGAATTGTTTCAATTTTGGTATTTGAAGTTCGTAATGGATATTACAGCCTATGACAGAAAATTGTCTATGCAGGTCCATGTTTTATAACCCCCATGGTACCTCCCTATATTTGGTATTTTTATGATTTTAGCTACGTTACAAACAGATTTTTTCAAGTTTCGCATTTGAATATTGTAATAGCTTGTGACAAAACTCGCCTATGCAGGTCCACATTGTCGTATAGACCCTAATATACGGCTACATTCGGTATTTTTAAGTTTTTAAGGGATTTTAAGGGATTTTATTTTTTTTTTTGAAAATTGTTAAATTTTTACCAAATGGTGGATGGTATTCAAAGTTCGTCCCGGCCGACAACAACAAAGATTTTTTCCATATTGTTTTTTTCAAATATAGATTTTTTCTTCTTCTTCTTCTTCACTTTTCATATTTTTTGAGTTTATTATATTTATACACTCCACCTTGGAAAGGAGGGTATATTAACTTTGTCATTCCGTTTGTAACATCCTTAAATATTCGTCTTAGACCCCATAAAGTATATATATTCATAATCAGCATAAAATTCTAAGACGATTTAACGATGTCCCTCTGTCTGTCTGTCTGTCTGTTGAAATCACGATACAGCCCACATTATTTGACGTAGAGCGCCAAAATTTAGCAGAGCTATTTGCATTGTATCTAGGATGGTTGGTATTGAAAATGATAACGGTACCTCCCGATATTCGGTATTTTGATGATTTATGCCACATTTTTTCACGGATTTGTCTGGAAATTGGTACTTGTAGGTCATAACAGGTCCCTGAGCGTGTGGCAAAACATTGCATGTATAGGTCCACGTTGTGGTATAGCCCCCATATAAAGGTACCTCCCGATATTCGGTATTTTAGTTTTTTTTTTGCCACATTTTTTCACGGATTTGTCTAAAAATTGGTATTTGTGGGTCATAATGGTTTCCAGCTCCGGTATGTATGGGTCCATGATTTGGTATAGCCCCCATATAACGGTACCTCCCGATATTCGGAAATTTGATGATTTTTGCAACCTTTTTTCACGGATTTGTCTGAAAATTGGTATTTGTTGGTCATAATGGGATCCATGATTTGGTGTAGCCCCCATATAACAGTACCTTCCGATATTCGGTATTTTGAAGGTTTTTGACACATTTCTTCTAATGTTTCCTTTACCTTAAGGTGGAGTGTATTAAAAGTTTGGCCCGGCCGAACTTAATGTTTTTTTACTTGTTTTACTTGTTTTATTTGACTTTATTTCTTTAAATTTTATTTATTTAATATTTTCAACAATTTTTCCCATTTCGTTTTAATTTATTATAATTATTTCTTTAATATTGAAAAAAAATGTCTCAATATTTTTATTTTTTATTAAAACATAATAAAAAATATGCTTTTCCCATTGTTTTTTTTTAAATTACTGTTTTTATTTTTTTTTTTTATTAATTTTGTAAGTTTCGTAAAGTTTTTGGTCTTCATTATATTTTTTTTATTTTATTAATTTTTAGTTTGTTAATTTAATTTAATTCTGTCTTATGTTCTTTGTTTTATTTCATTTTTTTATTATTTTTTTATTTTTTGAAAATATATATTTTAGTTTTTTTTCCATTTTACTTTTTTTTTAGTTTTGCAGAATTTGCATTAATTTTATTTTTGTTTGGTAATTTATTTAAATTTCTTTTAGTTTTTTTATTTATTTTCTTGCTTATTAGGATTATAATTGTTTTTTTTTAATGTAAAATTAAAAGAAAAAAATTAAAAATTACATTTCTTGGACAATTATTCCTCACTTTTCCTGATCATAATTAATTAGCCAAGACACTCTTCTTGAGAAAAAAAAAATAATAAAAATTCACCAAAATTACGTGCCTTAAATTTCCAATATTTGTTCTAAATTCTGTGTTTTTTTTTTCGAGAATTTTTTTCAAGTCCCATAAAAACTTAAACGTTTGCGTTCTTTGTTTTGGGACCTAATTTCAATGCCCTTAGCATAAATTAACCATTTCACATTAGTCACCTAATTTTCTTTTATTGCTCCCGCTCACTCGCTCGCTCGCTCGTTCTCGTCCCCCCTTCCTTGCAGTTTATCGGCAATAAAACGAAAATTAACACAAAATCCAAATTCGATATTCAATCACAACAACAAAAATAAAAAAAATGGAATAGAAATTCAATCAAGAACTTCTGTGTGTGGAGCTTCTTCTCAACTGAGCGATCCGTTGCTGATATGTTAATGACCAGCAAATTAAACCGTTTAGCTGGTGGAAATTATCTACCGAACACGCGAAAGTCTCGTTTATAACTGAAAAAATGTTAAGAGACCGATTGGCCAAGACTACGGCAGTATTGGCTATGCTACGAACGTCAGCTGAAGCAGAATATGAATATGACGGTGCCATGTGAACATCTTCCATGATCAGCTGACGCCGACGTTGCAGTTGTTATTGACGTCGTCGCCAAGCCAAGCTTGGCTCATGCTTTACGCATGTCCCCAAAGCAATTGATCTTGTCGGAGGTTTTGACTTGGTCTAAGAAAAGTCGCTCACCTGTAACGTTTACTTTGGAGGAGCCAAGCCGACCAGGCCCCACGTTGTGCAGGGTGGTCGTCATGGCCTCGAGGCTTTGGCTAAGCCATACAGACGCATGCACTCCTTACACACATCGAGTGCTGTTCTCCTTTTGGTAACACAAAGTGCAGTAATGATTCACCAGAGCCATATACACTCTGCTCCACCTCGCTCCTCCTCTCCTCCCCTGCCTCCTCCATTTCCAATAATTTTCCATTCCCCAACACTCCTCTATTTGAAAAGAAAGCAAGTCTCCAAAGTGTTGTTGCAGTGGGCGCTTTTGTGTGTTCTTGGCATTCTTGTTGTTGTTTATCTTCTTCTTCTTCTTCTTCATCGTCTTGGTGGCGATTATTTGTTATTCTCTTCAGAACGCTTTCTTAAGAAAAACAAAACAAACGCCTCAATCGATGATCATCGGCCATCATCGTCATTTGTATGCGTCGCATCGGCCAACAGGTGTATGTAGGTGTGTGTGTGTGTGTGTGTGCCAAGTCTTGTGTACGCTGCCTCATTGTGCGTTTGCGCATGCGCAGCAACAACGCCGCGACACAAAAAGAAATGCTAATCAGTTTGACTGTTTGTTTGTTCGTTTGCTGCCTTTCTTTAATAGCCCGAAATGAATAGCATTATTTGCTGTTAGCTTTTGTTATTCCAAGCTGTGACATTATTGTTGTTGTTGTTGTGGTTTTGCTTTTATTTATTGTTGTTGTCATAATGGGTAAAAATGTCATTATTTGTATACCAGAGAGAGAGAGAGACACTGGGAGAAAATATAGATACTTTGATAAATTTTTAAAGAGACCCGTATAAAGGACCAAATTTTGGTGGTTTTTTTATACCCTCTACCATAATATGGAGGGTATACTAAGTTTGTCATTCCGTTAGTTACACCTCGAAATATACATTTTAGACCCCTCAAAGTATATATATTTTTGATTAGCATAAAATTTTATGTCGATTTAGCGTCTGTCCGTCCGTCTCTCCGTCTGTGGAAATCACTCTAGCTTCCGAACGAAATGAAGTAGGTTGATAAAATTTTGCTTAAATGTATATTATGGCTGCATGACTTTTGGTATTGAAAATAGGTCATGTAGGTTCAGGTTTTGGTATAGCCCCGCATATAATGGTACCTCCCGATATTCGGTATTTGGATGATTTTAGCGACATTTTTCACAGGAATTGTTTCAAATTCGGTATTTGAAGTTGGTATTGGATACTTCAGCCTATGACTGAAAATTGTCCATGTAGTTCCACGTCTTCGTATAGCCCCGCATATAACGGTACATCCCGATATTCGGTGTTTTGATGATTTTAGCGACATTTTTCAACGGAATTGTTTTAAATTTGGTATTTAAAGTTCGTAATAGATATTACAGCCTGACACAGAAAATTGTCTCTGCAGGTTCACGTCTTCGTATAGCCTCCATATCACGGTACCTCCGGATATTCGGTATTTTGATGATTTTAGCGACATTATTCATCGGAATTATTTCAAATTCGGTATTTGGAGTTGGTATTGGATACTTCAGCCTATGACTAAAAATTATCTATGCAGGTTCACCTCTTCATATAGCCCCCATATAACGATACCTTCCGATATTCGGTATTTTAATGATTTTAGCGACATTATTCAGCGGAATTCTTTCAAATTTGGCATTTCAAGTTCGTAATGGATTCTACAGCCTAGGACAGAAAATTTTCTCTGCAGGTTCACGCCTTCGTATAGCTCCCATATAACGATACCTTCCGATATTCGGTGTTTTAATGATTTTAGCGACATTATTCAGCGGAATTGTTTCAAATTTAATATTTCAAGTTCGTAATGGATACTACAGCCTAATACAGAAAATTGTCTGTTCAGGCCAACGCCTTCGTATAGCCCCCATATAACGGTACCTCCCGATTTGCGGTATTTTTGTGATTTAAGCGACATTATTCACTGGAATTGTTTCAAATTTGGTATTTGAAGTTCATAATGGAAGCTACAGTCTAAGACAGAAAATTGTCCGTGCAGGTCCACGCCTTCGTATAGTCCCCATATAACGATACCTCCCGATATTCGGTATTTTAATGATTTTAGCGACATTATTCAGTGGAATTATTTCAAATTTGGTATTTGAAGTTCGTAATGGATACTACAGCCTAAGACAGAAATTTGTCTATGCAGGTTCACGTCTTCGTATAGCCCCTATATAACGGGTGCTATCCCGATATTCGGTATTTTGATGATTTTAGCTACATTATTTACCGGAAATGTTTCAAATTTTGCATTTGAAGTTCGTAGTGAATACTACAGCCTAAGACAGAAAATTGTCTGTTCAGGCCAACGTCTTCGTATAGCCTCCATATAACGGTACCTCCCGATTTGCGGTATTTTAATGATTTTAGCGACATTATTCAGCGGAATTGTTGCAAATTTGGTATTTGAAGTTCGTAACGAATACTACAGCTTATGACAGAAAATTGTCCGTGCAGGTCCACGTCTTCGTATAGCGGCCATGGTACCTCCCTATATTCGGTATTTTAATGATTTTAGCGACATTATTCAACGGAAATGTTTCAAATTTGGTATTTGAAGTTCATAATGGAAGCTACAGTCTAAGACAGAAAATTGTCCGTGCAGGTCCACGCCTTCGTATAGTCCCCATATAACGATACCTCCCGATATTCGGTATTTTAATGATTTTAGCGACATTATTCAGTGGAATTATTTCAAATTTGGTATTTGAAGTTCGTAATGGATACTACAGCCTAAGACAGAAATTTGTCTATGCAGGTTCACGTCTTCGTATAGCCCCTATATAACGGGTGCTATCCCGATATTCGGTATTTTGATGATTTTAGCTACATTATTTACCGGAAATGTTTCAAATTTTGCATTTGAAGTTCGTAGTGAATACTACAGCCTAAGACAGAAAATTGTCTGTTCAGGCCAACGTCTTCGTATAGCCTCCATATAACGGTACCTCCCGATTTGCGGTATTTTAATGATTTTAGCGACATTATTCAGCGGAATTGTTGCAAATTTGGTATTTGAAGTTCGTAACGAATACCACAGCTTATGACAGAAAATTGTCCGTGCAGGTCCACGTCTTCGTATAGCGGCCATGGTACCTCCCTATATTCGGTATTTTAATGATTTTAGCGACATTATTCAACGGAAATGTTTAAAATTTGGTATTTGAAGTTCATAATGGAAGCTACAGTCTAAGACAGAAAATTGTCCGTGCAGGTCCACGCCTTCGTATAGTCCCCATATAACGATACCTCCCGATATTCGGTATTTTAATGATTTTAGCGACATTATTCAGCGGAATTATTTCAAATTTGGTATTTGAAGTTCGTAATGGATACTACAGCCTAAGACAGAAATTTGTCTATGCAGGTTCACGTCTTCGTATAGCCCCTATATAACGGATGGTATTCCGATATTCGGTATTTTGATGATTTTAGCGACATTTTCCCCCGAAATTCTTTCAAATTTAGCATTTGAAGTTCGTTGTGGATACTACAGTCTAAGACAGAAAATTGTCCGTGCAGGTCCACGCCTTCGTATATCCCCCATATAACGGTACCTCCAGATTTGCGGTATTTTTGTGATTTAAGCGACATTATTCACTGGAATTGTTTCAAATTTTGTATTTGAAGTTCGTAATGGATTCTACAGCCTAAGAGAGAAAATTTTCTCTGCAGGTTCACGTCTTCGTATAGCTCCCATATAACGATACCTTCCGATATTCGGCGTTTTAATGATTTTAGCGACATTATTCAGCGGAATTGTTTCAAATTTGGTATTTCAAGTTCGAAATGGATACTACAGCCTAAAACAGAAAATTGTCCGTGCAGGTTCACGCCTTCGTATAGCCCCCATATAACGATACCATCCGATATTCGGTATTTTAATGATTTTAGCGACATTATTCAGCGGAATTCTTTCAAATTTGGCATTTCAAGTTCGTAATGGATACTACAGCCTAAGACAGAAATTTGTCTATGCAGGTTCACGTCTTCGTATAGCGCCCATGGTACCTCCCTATATTCGGTGTTTTAATGATTATAGCGACATTATTCAGCGGAATTGTTTCAAATTTGGTATTTCAAGTTCGTAATGGATACTACAGCCTAAGACAGAAAATTGTCTGTGCAGGTCCACGCCTTCGTATATTTCCCATATCACGATACCTCCTGAATTTCGGTATTTTGATGATTTAAGCGATATTATTCACCGGAATTGTTTCAAATTTGGTATTTGAAGTTCGTAATGGATACTACAGCCTAAAACAGAAAATTGTCCGTGCAGGTTCACGCCTTCGTATAGCTCTCATATAACGATACCTTCCGATATTCGGTATTTTGATGATTTTTGCGACATTTTTCACCGGAATTCTTTCGAATTTGGCATTTAAAGTTCATAATGGATGCTACAGCCGAAGACAGCAAATTGTCTCTGCAGGTCCAAGTCTTCGTATAGCGCCCATGGTACCTCTCTATATTCGGTGTTTTGATGATTTTAACTACATTATTCACCGATTTTTTTTCAAGTTTCACATTTAAATATTGTAATGGCTTATGGCAAAAGTTGCCTATGTAGGTACTCGTTCGTCGTATACATACGGCTACATTCGGTATTTTAGGATTTGAATAGAATTTTTAACGGATTTTATTTATATATTTTTTTTTTAAAAACTTCAAAATTCGTTCCAAATGGTGGAGGGTATTCAAAGTTCGACCCGGCTGAATTTACAGCTATTTTACTTGGTTAGTTCTACTTTTATAATCTTCTCTGTTTTTATCGAAAAAAAGTGGATTGTGTGGCACATTGTAATTTTCAAACATGGATTTATAAAAAAAACTGAAGATTTTGGAAAAAACTGGTTCAGAAGGACACTAACAAAGATTTTTAAGCTTCCAAGACCCAAAAAGATACCGATGAGAATTTATAAGAGAAAATGTCTAAAACTCAACAGGCCACAGAGGTGGAGACTAAAAAGTTTTTTCTTAAAATTTACGAGTGTGGCTTTGGTAGTCCTTGAAAAAAAAAACTTCTTTAAAAAATTCACATTTCTGGTCTTCTCAGATGCTTGGCCGATTTTTTTTTAATTCACTTTAATGCCATTTTGGACCCTTTTCGAAAATGTCCGTACAAATATTCAAATTCATGTCCTTTTTTCGGAACATATTAACGTTTATGGCTATGTGAGTCCCGGAAAAATATTCCTTGAAAATCCTTTATAGAATCCATTTGAGACCTTCTGCCCTGGAAAAATATTATTTAAAAAATTCAAATATATGGCCTTCTAAATGTTTGACAAATATTTAAAAAAAAAATCCTTCTGAGTCCTGAAAATAAAATTATTCACCAGTCACTATTTGTGGCCTTATGAGTCGTTAAAAGCATTCCCAAGATCCTTATCCATGAGAAAAATATTAAAAAAAAATCCACATTTGTGGTTATCTGAGTCCTTGAAATATATTCTTAAAAAGTTCATGTTTCTGGCCTTATGAATCCTTGAAAAAATATTCCTTAAAAATCTCCATTTGTGGCTTTAACAAATATATTCTTTAGAAGATCCAAGTTTGTGGATCTTCCGAATCCTTTGAAAAATAATTATTTAAGAATTCCACATTCGGGGACTTCTAAGTCCTTGAAAAAAAAAATAATCTTTGAAAATCCAAGATTATTTTTTTAATCGCCACTTTTGTAGACTTATCAGCCCCTTTCACAATATTCTTTGAAATTTAAGAAAAAAATCTAGCTTGAGGAAATACTCATTGCGGCCTTCACAGTCCTTAAAAATATTTAATTTAAAAAACGGAATCGATGGCAAAATTTTTTTTTTTTTTTTTTAAATTCCACATTTGTGGTCATCCAAGTCCTTGAAAAAATCTCTTGAAATGTCCATGTTTGAGACCTTTTAAGTCCTTGAAGAAAAAATCCCTAAAGATTTCCATTTGTGGCTTTAAAAATATATTCTTTAAAAGATCCAAGTTTTTGGCCATCTGAGTCCATTAAACAATAATTCTTTAAAAACTCCAGGTTCGTTGGAAAAATATTCTGAACAATATTGCTAAGAAAGCTTTCTGCGCCTTTTTAAAAATATTATTTTTAAATACATCTTTGTGGCCTTCTGAGTCCTTTAAAATATTCCCTCAAAAATTCAGGTTTGTGACTTTCAGGACCTTGAAAAATATTACTGTAAATTCCCCATTTTGGCTCTGATGGTTCTTAAAAACTATTCTTATCCTCGTTTGTGGAATCCTGATTCCTTCCACGATTATGTCCTTCTGAATCCTTTTGAAAAACATTCTTTGAAAAAACATTTTAAAAAATATTGTAAAAAGAGGCATTCTGAGTCCTTGAAAAATATTTTTTTCGATGTACGTTTATAGTTTTTTGGATCCTTAAAATATACTTTAAAACTCCGGGTTTCGGTATCCTGTATCCATTAAAAATATTCTTTAAAAATCCTTCTGGCATCCAGAGTCCTTCTAAACAATTTTTTTTTAAATGGGCGTTTGTGTCTCCCTAAGTCTTCTTAAAAATATTTTTAAATATACAGTTTTGTGGTATTTTGAGAGAATGAAATTCTCATTTTTTTTTTAAATATAAAATAAAAATGCCCGTTTTTGGCATTTTTGAAGGAAGAAACCCGGACTTTTGATGTGGGAAACGAAAATTTTTAAAGAATGTTTCTTGAAGATTTTTTTGAGGATGAAACTAGGGGTTTTGAAAATATTTTTTTTAGGAGAAAACTTGGATTTTTGAAGAACATTTTTTAAGGACAAAACTAGGATTTTTGAAGCAATCTTCTTGAGGACGAAACGTGGATTTTTTGGAGGACGAAACGTGGATTTTTGAGGAATATGTTTTTAAAGGATAAAAGTTGAATTTTTTAACATTTTTTAAGAACATACCAAGGGTGTTTTGGGGTTACGAAACGTGGAATTTGTAGAAGTAACGTAGTTTATTCAAGAAAAAAATTTGAGGGACTAAACGTTGATTTTTTAAGGATTTTTGAAGAAAACGTGTGGATTTTCGGAGAATAGTGGATTTTGAATGGTTAGTGGATTTTGAATGGTTAAAATGAGAAAAAAATACTTTGTTAAGGACGAATCGTGGATTTATAATGGTTGAAATGAGGATTTTTGAAGAATACTTTTTTAAGGACGAAACATGAAATTTCAAAGGACGAAGAAGGATTTTTAAAGAATACGTTTTTAAAGAGGAAACATGAATTTTTTATGGACGAAAGAAGGATTTTTAAAGAATACGTTTTTGGGACGAAACATGATTTTTTAAAGGACGAAAGGAGGATTTTTGAAGAATACGTTGTTAAGGACGAAACATGATTTTTTTAAGGACGAAAGGAGGATATTTAAATAAAATGTTTTTAGGGACGAAACATGAATTTTTAAAGGACGAAAAGAGGATTTTTGAAGAATACGTTTTTAAGGACGAAACATAAATTTTTTAAAGGACGAAAGGAGGATTTTTGAAGAATACGTTTTTAGGGACGAAACATGAATTTTTAAAGGACGAAAGGAGGATGTTTAAATAAAATGTTTTTAGGGACGAAACATGATTTTTTAAAGCATTTTTTAAGAAACTTTTTTGAATGATTTTTGAAGAAAACGGATTTCGGATTTTTGAAGAATACGTTTTTAAGGACGAAACATAAATTTTTTAAAGGACGAAAGGAGGATTTTTAAAGAATACGTTTTTAATGACAAAAGGAGGATTTTTAATGGACGTAAGGAGAATTTTTGAAGAATACGTTGTTAAGGACGAAAATTGAATTTTTAAAGGACGAAAGGAGGATTTTTGGAGGGTACGGTTTTAAGGATGAAACATCAATTTTTAAATTACGAAAGGAGGATTTTTGAAGATTATTTTTTGATGACGAAAAATGGATTCTTGGATGACAAACATGGGCCTTTAATTTTTTGAAGGACAAAGCGCGAATTTTTAAAATACGAAAAGACTAAAAAAATATTTTTTGAAGGAAAAAACCTAAATTTTTGGAGGTCAAAATGTGCATTTTTGATTTTTTTTTTTTTTTTGGGACAACTGAAGTTGATTTTTGGAGGACGAAACGTCGATTTCGAATAACGAATAGAGGATTTTGGAAGAATATTTTTTGAAGGATCAACATGTATTTTAAAGGTTTTAAAGAGTCTAACACCTGGATTTTTGAAAATTTGTTGTTGCTGGGAGGTCCCAAATGTTGTTTAAAAACGAGTTTTTTTTGAAGAAGAAGAAGACCGTAGATGCTCTATTTTCAAGGACATAAAAATATTTTTTTTTAAAGAATATTTTTTAATGACTCAGAAGGCCGCAAACGTGGATTTTTTTGAACTATATTTTTTCAAAGACTCATAAGAAAACAAATTTGAATTTTTAATGGATATTTTTCAGGATATTTTTTTCAAGGACTCACTTGGCCAAAAACTTGGATTTTTAAAGAATATTTGTTTTTCAAGGTCTGAGATGGCCGCATACGTGGATTTTTTAAGAATATTTTTATCAAGGACTCAGCGTGATTTTTTAAGGACTCGGAAGGATTTTTCAAGGATTCAGAATGACAAAAATGTGGATTTTTTAAAGATTTTTTTTTGGAAACTGAGAAGGCCCCAAACGTGTATTTTTAAAGAATTTTTTTTCAGGACTCAATTTGCCACAAATGTGGATTTTTTAAAGAATATTTTTTGTAAATGTCTATCAACCATGGATTTCTTCGGTAGTTTTAGAAGGGCCGCTGGAGGTCCCAAATGTTGTTTTAAAACGAGTTTTTTTTTTTTTTGAAGACTGTAGATGCTCTATTCTCCCTTGGTCTCCCCTGTATTCCCAAACTCCTTCCACACCTCTCGAACAGTTGATTCACTTACTTATTCCAAAAAAAAAAAAAAAAAAAAAAAAAAAAAAAAAAAAAAAAAAAAATTCCATCTCCGGCGCCAAGCCCCATTTTCAAGTGTGCCACAAAACTAAGTGTTACAATGATGATTTTTCAAAATAGTTTTGAAAAAAAATTACAAAACATTTTGACAAATCATTTTCAACGATGACACGGCGAATTTTCTTGCCTTTAGTCGCTGCGCTGTGTAAACTGCAATTACTTTCCACAAAGTGTGACATATGTTCACACCTCTAGAATTACAACAACAACGACGTCGAGAACGTCAATGTGGCCACAAAGTCAAGTGATAATCAGCAACAATTTCGAGTGACAGGCAAAAGTAAAATGGATGAATGAATGTGAAGTTGAGCGTTGGAATGGCAACGAGAAATGGAGGAATGAAAAAGAAATATAAAATTCCGTCAAGTCATTGCCTGCTATAGGGTGGCAAACAATTTTGGGGAGGGGAAAGGGAAATTTGAAATTAAATTTTGAAATTTTGTAAAATTAAAAAAAAAAATTAAATTTAAATATTTTTTTTTCTATTTTCAGAAAATTTTTCTGCTGCTGCCAAACTCCGGAGAATTTTCGTAAGACGGCAAGGATCAAAGGTCCTTATTTCATCTTCCCAAAAACCATATTCGAAAAAATCTCACAAATTGCCAAATAACCTAACATTGTTTGATCTAAAACTGAATATTGAGAGAAAAAAAAAAATCCTCCTCCTCCTCTGTCCCCCCATTCCCTGCTCTTTTGAAAACCGCCGTTTGTCCTTCCTACTATGAGTACCACTTGGATGGAAGCCTTGCAAGCCGCCAAACAAACGGAAACCACCAAAACAAACAACACACGTTCGGAAAGACCCATCAACAACAACAACAACGCCAGACGTTCGCATCGTCAGTATCGACGCCCACGAAATAACGGTAGCACAATAATACCAATCTCATCGCCGACCATAATATCTACTGCGGCCGCCGCATCATCACCGGCGGGCTTTTTCCAATCGTTATTCGAAAGCAAAGATTCAATACGTTATTCGGCATTGAATCAAACGGATATTGAAAAAGCTGAACATCTTCAGAGTCATCAGCAAGAGGGAGGACGGACAGGTGCTGCAGGAGGAGGTGGATTTTTTGGTGGCAACGACCCAGAGTCGGGAAGTGAAAGCCGGGCCAGTGACAGCAGTAACAGCAGCAGCAGTCTTGAGGATTTATTCGTCAATAATCGGCCTAGGCGCAAATCAAGGCGAAGAATGAGACGAGGGAATTCGAATTCGATGCGGGAGAACTTCGACAGCAGTAGACAGGTAGGAGAATATATTTAAAAAAAAAAAAAAAAATGATTTAAAAAACAAAAAAAAAAAAGAATCAAAATAATCGTTAAAAGCATAGGGCCCGGAATTCCAAAAATATTTTTTCAAGGATTGAGAGGATCATAAGGTTGGAGTTTTAAAAAAGGAAGAATTTCAGGGACTCTAAAGGACACAGACGAGGAATTTCGAAGAATATTTTTTCAAGGGCACATAATGATTTTTAGAGAAAAAAATGTCAAGGACCCAGAAGGCCAGATACGATTTTAAAAAGTTTCTTAAAGGATATGAATATTTTTTTATTTTTTTTCATGGATCAGGATTGAGACACAAATTTAAGATACTTTTTCAAGAAATAAGGAGGCCATGAAAGGGATCTTGAAAGCATATTGCTGAAGGACTCAGAAGACTTCAAATGTGGATTTGAGAATAATATCCTTTAATGGACTCATAAGGATTTTTAAAGAATATTTCATCAAGGACTCAAGAGCCAAAAAGTTTATTAATAAAGAATATTTTTGAAAGGGCTCAAAAAGAAGATTTTTTGTTGAAGGATTCAGAAGTCTTCAAAAGTAGATTTTTAAATAATATCCTTCAAGGAAGGATTTTTAAAGATGATTTTTGGAATAGAGATTCTTCAAGAATATTTTATCAAAGGCTCAAAGGAAGTAGATTTTCTAAGAATATTTTTTGAAAGGACTCAGAAAGAGGAAATTTTATTTATAGAACTCCACAGAACACAAACTTGGATGTTTAGAAAAAAATATTTTTTTTAAGTACTCAAAAGATCATAAATTTGAATTTTTAAGATTCTTTTTCAAGGACTCAAATGGCAACAATCTCGAGTTTTTAAAGAAAATTTTTCAAGGACTCAGTTAACCATAAACTTCGATTTTTTAAAGAAAATTTTTTCAAGGACACAGATGGCCATAAAAATGGATTTTTTTTAAGAATAATTTTTAAGGACTCAGAAGGCCACAAACGTGGATTTTTTTGAAGAATAATTTTTCAAAGACTCATATGACCACAAATTTGGATTTTTAAAGAATGTTTTTCAGGATATTTTTTTTCAAGGACTCACATGGCCAAATACTTGAATATTTCTTCAATTGCTCAAAGAAATTTGATTTTCTAAGAATATTTTTTAAAATGACTCAGAAAGAGGAAATTTTATTTGAAGAACTCCAAAGGAAACAAACTTGGATGTTTAAAAAAATATTTTTTTCAAGTACTCAAATGATCATAAACCTGATTTTTTAAAGATTTTTTTCAAGGATTCAAATGGTCACAATCTCGAATTTTTAAAGAAAAAATGCCAAGGACAAAGATGGCAACAAACTTGAATCTTTTAAAAAATGTTTTTTCAAGGACATAGATGGCCATAAAAATGAATTTTTTTTTAAAGAATATTTTTTAAGGACTCAGAAGGCCACAAACGTGGATGTTTTTGAAGAAGAATAATTTTTCAAAGACTCATAAGACCACAAATTTGGATTTTTTCAGAATATTTTTGGGGATATTTTTTTTAAGGGCCCATAATGATTTTTAAAGAAACATTTGTTAAGAACCTAGGAGGACAGATACTATTTTCAAAGTTTCCAAAAGGATAACTATAATTTTTCAAGGATCAGGACTGAGACACAAAATAAAGAGAATTTTTCAAGGAATAAGGAGGCCATGACAGGGATCATTAAAGCATATTGCTGAAGGACTCAGAAGACTTCAAATGTGAATTTTAAAATAGTATCCTTTAATGGACTTAGAAGAATTTTTAAAGAGTATTTTTAAAAGGACTCAAAAAGAAGATTTCTTGTTGAAGGATTCAGAAGACTTCAAAAGTAGATTTTAAAATAATATCCTTCAAGGAAGGATTTTTAAAGACGATTTTCGGAATAGAGATTCTTTAAGAATATTTCATGAAGGGCTCAAAGGAAGGTGATTTTCTAAGAATATTTTTTTAAAAGGACTCAGAAGGAGGAAATTTTATTTGAAGAACTCCAAAGGAAACAAACTTGGATGTTAAAAAAAAAAAATATTTTTTTTTCAAGTACTCAAATGATCATAAACTTGATTTTTTAAAGATTTTTTTCAAGGACTCAAATGGTCACAAACTTGAATTTTTAATGAGAAAATTTCAAGGAGTAAGATGACCACAAACTTGGATCTTTTAAAGAACATTATTTTTATTTTCGGAATAGAGATTATTTAAGAATATTTCATCAAGGGCTCAAGGGAAGTTGATTTTCTAAGAATATTTTTTTAGAAGGACTTAGAAAGAGGAAATTTCATTTAAGGAACTCCAAAGGACACAAACATGGATGTTTAAAAAAATATTTTTTTTCAAGTACTCAAATGATTATAAACTTGACTTTTTAAAGATTTTTTTAAGAATTCAAATGGTCACAATCTCGAATTTTTAAAGAAAAAATGCCAAGGACTCAGATGACCATAAACTTGAATTTTTTAAAGAATATTTTTTCAAGGATACAGGTGGCCTTAAAAATGGATTTTTTTTAAAGAATATTTTTAAGGACTCACAAGGCCACAAATGTGGATTTTTTTTGAGAATAATTTTTCAAAGACTCATAAGACCACAAATTTGGATTTTTAAAGAATACTTTTCGGGATATTTTTTTCAAGGTGAGACCAAACATATGGAGTCTTTAAAGAATATTTGTTTTTCAAGGTCTCAGATGGCCGCAAACGTGGATTTTTTTAAGAATATTTTTTTTCAACGACTTAAACTCAAATAATCATAAACTTGATTTTTTAAAGATTTTTTTTCAAGGACTCAAATGGTCACAAACTTAAAGAACAAATTTCAAGGACACTTAGAAGGCCAAAAACGTGGATTTTTTAAGGAATATTTATTCAAAGTATCATAAGACCACAAATTTGGATTTTTAAAAAATATTTTTCAGGATATTTTTTTCAAGGACTCACATGGCCAAAATCTTGGATTTTTAAAGAATATTTGTTTTTCAAGGTCTCAGATGGCCGCATACGTCGATTTTTCTTACGGATATTTTTTCAATGACTCAGATGGGATTGTAAAGACTTAAAAAATCCAAAACGTGTTTTTTAAGGATTTTTTCATAGGCTTAGAAAATCACAAAATCTGATATGAAAACATTTTTTTTCAAAGACAGATTTAGACAGATTTTTTAAGGACTTTCAAAGGATTTTCAAAGAATATTTTCTCTAGGATTCAGAATGCCAAGGTAGTGAATTTTTTAAGATTTCTTTTGGACAGACGTGTATTTTTAAAGAATTTTCTTCAAGGACTTAATTGGCCACAAACCTGGATTTTTTAAAGAATATTTTTTGTAGGACTTAATAGGTCCCCAACGTGATTTTTTGTAAATATTTAAAGACTCAGAACATCACAAAATAAGATTTAAAAACTTTTTTTTCAGGGACTCAGGAAGATTATTAGAGAATATGTTTTAAGGACTCAGAAGGATTTTTAAAGACTTAGAAGGTCAAAAAACGTGGATTTTTTTTATTTTTTCTAGGATTCAGAATGCCAAGGTTGTGAATTTAAGATTTTTTTGGAAACTGAGAAGGCCACAGACGTGTATTTTTAATAATTTTTTTTTCAAGGACTTAATAAGTCCCAAACGTGATTTTTTTAAATATTTAAAGACTCAGAACATCACAAAATCAGATTTAAATAAAAATGTATTTTCTTAATGATATTTTTTAAGGATTCAGAAGGCCACAAACGTGGATTTTTTAAAGAATACTTTTCAGGATATTTTTTTCAAGGACTCACATGGCCAAAAACTTGGATTTTTTGAAAAATATTTGTTTTTCAAGGTCTCAGATGGCCGCAAACTTGGATTTTTAAGAATATTTTTTCAAGGACTCAGATGGATTTTAAGAGAATATTTTTTCAAGGACTTTAAAAGTCCCAAACGTGTTTTTAAAGTATTTTTTCAAAGATTTAGAAAATCACAAAATCAGAAATAAAAACATATTTTTTGAAAGATATTTAAAGAATATTTTTTAAGGACTTTCAAAGGATTTTCAAAGAATATTTTTTCTAGGATTCAGAATGTCAATGATTTGAATTATTTTGGAAGATTTTTTTTTGGAAACTGAGAAGGCCTCAGGCTTGTATTTTTAAAGAATTTTTTTTAAGGACTTAGTTGGCCAAAAACCTGGATTTTTTAAGGAATATTTTTTGTAGCATTTAATAGGTCCCAAACGTGATTTTTTTTAAATATTTAAAGACTCAGAACATCACAAAATCAGTTTTAAAAACTTTATTTCAGGGACTCAGGAAGATTATTAGAGAATATTTTTTAAGGACTTAGAAGGATTTTTAAAGACTCAGAGGGTCACAAACGTGGATTTTTTAAAAAATATGTTTCAAAGACTCATAAGACCAAAAATTTGGATTTTTAAAGAATGTTTTTCAGGATATTTTTTTCAAGGACTCACATGGCCAAAATCTTGGATTTTTTGAAGAATATTTGTTTTTCAAGGTCTCAGATGGCCGCATACGTGGATTTTTCTTACGGATATTTTTTCAATGACTCAGATGGGATTTTAAAGACTTAAAAAGTCCAAAACGTGTTTTTTAAGGATTTTTTCATAGGCTTAGAAAATCCCAAAATCTGATATAAAAACATTTTTTTTTTCAAAGATTTAGAAAGATTTTTAAAGAATATTTTTTAAGGACTTTTAAAGGATTTTCAAAGAATATTTTTTCTAGGATTCAGAATGATTTTTTTAAGATTTTTTTGGAAACTGGGAAGGCCACAGACGTGTATTTTTTAAAGATTTTTTTTTTCAAGGACTCAGTTGGCCACAAACCTGGATTTTCTAAAGAATATTTTTTGTAGGACTTCATAGGTCCCAAACGCGATTTTTTTAAATATTTTTAAAGACTCAGAACATCACAAAATCAGATTTAAAAACTTTTTTTCAGCGACTCAGGAAGATTATTTTAGAAAATATTTTAAGGAATCAGAAGGATTTTTAAAGAATATTTTTAAGGACTCGGGAGGATTTTTAAATCATAGCTTTTCACGGACTCAAAAGGTTACAAATCTGCATTTTTTGAAGATTTTTTTCAAGGACTCAGATTGACACAAACTTGGATTTTTTAGAGATTATTTTTTGTAGGACTTAATAAGTCCCAAACGTGATTTTTTAAATATTTAAAGACTAAGAACATCACAGAATCAGATTTAAAAACTTTTTTTCAAAGACTCAGGGAGATTATTAGAGAATTTTTTTAAGGACTCAGAAAGATTTTTAAAGAATATTTTAAAGCTTTTCACGGACTCAGAAGGGTACAAATCTGCATTTTTGAACAATTTTTTTTAAGGACTCCGATGGCACAAACTTGGATGTTTTAAAGAATATTTTTTCAAGGACTCTGAATGCCAAAGAAGTGGATTTTTTTTAAGAACTCAGTAGGCCACAATCATGGATATTTTAAAGAATATTTTTTTAACGACTCAGATGACCACAAACGTGGATTTTTTAAAGACTATTTTTGCAAGGACTTTAATGGTCCTAAACGTAATTTTTGTAAAATATTTTTTTCAAGGACTTAAAAGTTCCCAAACAAAATAAAACATTTTTTTAAAGTCTCAGGAAGATTTTGAAAGAGTACTTTTTTTAAGGACCCAGAATGCAAAAGAGGAGGATTTTTTAAAGATTTTTTTCAAGGACTCAAGAAGTTACAAAACGTGTATTATTAAAACAAATTTTTTCAAGGGCTCATATGGCTACAAACTTCAATTTTTTTTAAAGAATGTTTTTGCGAGGATTCAGATGTTTTTTCAAATGTTTTTCAAATGTTTTTTTTTTTCAGCACTCAGAAGGATTTTTAAAGAAAGTTTTATTAAAGACTCAGAAGTCCTCCAGCGTGGAATTTTAAGGAATATTTGATCAAGGACTCAGAATGCCACAAACGTGTTTTTTATGGATTTAAGTGTTTTTTCAAGGACCAAAAACGATTTTTTATAAAAAAAATTGATAAGAATTTGGAAGGCTTTTTTAAATATTATTTTAAATTCGATTTGTACTACAAATAATTTTTTACTCTTCAAATCTGTATCTGAGTCTCAGGCATTTTTTTCTTTTAAATTTCATAAATCCTTTCATTTTGAGTCCTTCAATTTTTATCTAAAATAAATCCATATATGAGCCCTCTTTAGTCCTAGAAAAATATCCTTGCCGAAAAATCCTTAAAAAAATCAAGAGAAACCATACAATACATACCTTTGAAATATTTGTCCTACCAAAATGGAATTTTGGAAAGGAAAATTTTTAAGGACTTAGACCTAATTTTTAAGGAATATTTTTAAAGAACTGGCAAAGATACAAATTTTGATTTTTAAGGACAAAAAATCAAGATCTCAAATTACTATAAACGAGGATTTTTTAAAATAAATTTTCAAAGTGTCTGAAGGTTAAAAACTGTAACGACTCAAACGTGGATTTTTTAAAGATAATTTTCTAGGCTCGCTCAAGGCCACAAGATGTTAAACCTTAAGAAAATTTTCTTAGCTCCCCAATAATTTCCTCTTCGAAAATATTTTTTTTTCCAACTAAGACAACAATAACATATTAACAACAAAATCACAAGCCTAATAAAAATCTCAAAACAAAAGGATAAACCTCCAATCTCTCGAATCCCTCTTATTGCCTGTTTGTTAACCTTGCAATCCCTTGCCCAAGCTACTGCAAATATCCAGGCATTGGTATTTTGTATTTGTCGCAAATATCATAAACTTATGCGACATGTTTTCCATTGCAAAAGAAGAAACTACAAAAAGGACAACTTATTTGCATCCTGTGTATGGCAACGCAGTAGTTGGCCTCTAAATACCCAAATGGAATGGTAACAAAAAGTCCTGAATTTAATAGTTTAGCACGTATATGGAAAACAAAAAGATACGCGGCATTGTGGAACTTTTGCTAACTAGATTTTGAAAATTGAGGTGGAGGATTGCGAAGAAGAAAAAAGTTTTCACATAATCCGTTACGTGATCATAATTGGAGGCAAAATGGAAATGGAAAAATAAAATAAAAAATATTGGGAATTTTTAAAGGTAGAAACCTTAAGGATATGATGGAAAATATAAAGGATAAGTCCTTACAAAATTTTTCTTAAACAAGTGGACTTAGTAGTCCTTCAGAAATAAGTTTTAGGGGCCCTGAAAAATATTCTTTAAAAAATTCACGTTTGTGAGTCATTGAAAAATATTATTTAAAAATTCACGTTTGTGAGTCATTGAAAAATATTCTTTAAAAAATCCACGTTTCAAGGACTGTTGGTCGTTGAAAAATATTCTTTAAAAAATCCACGTTTCAAGGACTGTTGGTCGTTGAAAAATATTCTTTAAAAAATCCACGTTTCAAGGACTGTTGGTCGTTGAAAAATATTCTTTAAAAAATCCACGTTTCAAGGACTGTTGGTCGTTGAAAAATATTCTTTAAAAAATCCACGTTTCAAGGACTGTTGGTCGTTGAAAAATATTCTTTAAAAAATCCACGTTTCAAGGACTGTTGGTCGTTGAAAAATATTCTTTAAAAAATCCACGTTTCAAGGACTGTTGGTCGTTGAAAAATATTCTTTAAAAAATCCACGTTTCAAGGACTGCTGGTCCTTGAAAAATATTCTTTAAAAAATCCACGTTTCAAGGACTGCTGGTCCTTGAAAAATATTCTTTAAAAAATCCACGTTTGAAGGACTGTTGGTCCTTGAAAAATATTTTTTAAAAATTCCACGTTTCAAGGATTGTTGGTCCTTGAAAAATATTCTTTAAAAAATCCAAGTTTGAAGGACTGTTGGTCCTTGAAAAATATTCTTTAAAAAATCCACGTTTGAAGGACTATTGGTCCTTGAAAAATATTCTTTAAAAAATCCTCGTTTGAAGGACTGTTGGTCCTTGAAAAATATTCTTTAAAAAATTCACGTTTATGTCCTTCTGCTGGTCGTTGAAAAATATTCTTTAAAAAATCCACGTTTCAAGGACTGTTGGTCCTTGAAAAATATTCTTTAAAAAATCCACGTTTGAAGGACTGTTGGTCCTTGAAAAATATTCTTTAAAAAATACACGTTCGAAGGACTGTTGGTCCTTGAAAAATATTCTTTAAAAAATCCGCGTTTCAAAGACTGCTGGTCCTTGAAAAATATTCTTTAAAAAATCCACGTTTCAAGGACTGTTGGTCCTTGAAAAATATTCTTTAAAAAATCCACGTTTGAAGGACCACTGGTCCTTGAAAAATATTCTTTAAAAAATCCACGTTTGAAGGACTGCTGGTCCTTGAAAAATATTCTATAAAAAATACACGTTTGAAGGACTGTTGGTCCTTGAAAAATATTCTTTAAAAAATCCACGTTTCAAGGACTGCTGGTCCTTGAAAAATATTCTTTAAAAAATCCACGTTTCAAGGACTGTTGGTCGTTGAAAAATATTCTTTAAAAAATCCACGTTTCAAGGACTGTTGGTCGTTGAAAAATATTCTTTAAAAAATCCACGTTTCAAGGACTGCTGGTCCTTGAAAAATATTCTTTAAAAAATCCACGTTTCAAGGACTGTAGGTCCTTGAAAAATATTTTTTAAAAAATCCACGTTTGAAGGACTGCTGGTCCTTGAAAAACATTCTTTAAAAAATCCACGTTTGAAGGACAGTTGGTCTTTGAAAAATATTCTTTAAAAAATCCACGTTTGAAGGACTGTTGGTCCTTGAAAAATATTCTTTAAAAATCCACGTTTGAAGGACTGTTGGTCCTTGAAAAATATTCTTTAAGAAATCCACGTTTCAAGGACTGGTCCTTGAAAAATATTCTTTAAAAAATCCACGTTTGAAGGACTGTTGGTCCTAGAAAAAATATTTTTTAAAAAATTCACGTTTCAAGGACTGCTGGTCCTTGACAAATATTCTTTAAAAAATCAACGTTTCAAGGACTGCTGGTCCTTGAAAAATATTCTTTAAAAAATCCACGTTTCAAGGACTGCTGGTCCTTGACAAATATTCTTTAAAAAAATATATTGTTTCGAGGACTGCTGGTCCTCATTTTCACTATCCCTTTTTAATGCTGGCTCCAGTTCCCTTCGCTCTTCCCCCAGTTTCTTCATTACAAATCATAAATATTTTGCATACGTGCCACAGAGAGATTTTTTGGTGCGTGCTGGTGCGAATTTTTCGTTCCAATTTTATGCGTAATTTATGCCAATGAAATATCCATTAGTTTTCTGGTTCAGTGTGGGGGGCTATAGGGGGGGTAGACTAAATGTCAGTAACAGTTAGTCTACTACCCAATTGGCCAGTCAGTTGGTTAGTTGCTCACCCAAGTGAGGGCGTGCAATTTTAATGACCGTCATGAATCGAAATTGTTTTGAATAAAAAAAATTGCTCACACTCACACATATACAAACACACACGCACCAGAACTTTATGATGATTTAGCAATTGCGTTTTTCTGGACCATGTTCAGTAATTTTGATTTTTTTTGTTTGCCCCGTGGTTTGGAGTGATGTGGAGTTGCGAGCGAGTGAAAAAACCCCTAAATTGTTGCGGCCATACATAAATTAATATAAATTGTTTAAATTAATGTGAGGTTCGAAAAACAATGGGATTTTGCTGCGAACAGAAGGGCAATGGAGGGTACAAGCTTGGAATCTTGAAGAATAATTTTTCAAGGATTTAAAAGGTCACGAAAATGGATTTTGGCCGAATATTATCTTATATTTTTAAAAATATAGTTTTCAAGGATTTTTATATAATATTTTCTGAAGAAGCCAGAAAGTCGCTGAATGGTAATTTGGAACAATATTTTCCAAGGACTCAGGGCAAAAACCAGGATTTTTTAAGGGGTTATGTCTGCAAATGTGGATTATTGAAAAAGAATCAAGGATTATTTCGAGGAGTAGCAAATGATTATTTTTTAAAAAAATATTTTAGTGACTCAGAAGCTCTTAAACGTGGGAATAATTCTCTAGGACTCACAACGGGACAAATTTGGATTTTTAATGAAAAAATTCTAAGGGATTCAGAAGGCAACAAACGTCGATTTTTGAACAAGATTTTCTGAACAATTTAGAGGGCCGCAAACGTGGATTAAAAAAAATCTCAAGGACTCATAAGACAAAAAAACGTGGATTTTAAAATATTTTTTTTTTTCAAGGAAAAAAAACGTGGAATCTTGGAAGAAATTGCTCACGGACTCATAAGGCAAAAAAAAAAAACGTGGATTTTTGGAGAAAAATTCCTCAAGGACTCACAAGGCCAAAAACTTTGATTTTAAAGACGACAAGAATTCTGAAGGTCATAAACGTGGACTTTTAAAGACAATTTTCTTAAGGACTCAGAAGGTCATAAACGCGGATTTTTAAAGACAATTTTCTCCAGGACTCAGAAGGTCACAAACGCCGATTTTTTAAGACAAACTTCTCCAGGACTCTGAAGACCACAAGCGTGGATTTTCAAAGAAAATTTTCTCAAGGACTCAGAAGACCACAACTGTGGATTTTTGAAGAAAAATTTCCAAAGGACTCAGAAGGTCACAAACGCCAATTTTTTAAGACAAATTTCTCCAGGACTCAGAAGACCACAAGCGAGGATTTTCAAAGAAAATCTTCTCAAGGACTCAGAAGACCACAACTGTGGATTTTTGAAGAAAAATTTCCAAAAGACTCAGGAGGCTACAAACGTGGATTTTTGAAAAAAAAACATGAATTTTTGGAAAAAAAATTCCTCAAGGACTCAAAAGACCAAAAATTTGAATTTTTAAAGATAATTTTCTCAAGGACTCAGAAGGTCATAAACGTGGATTTTTAAAGACTGGGTGTTTGGAAAAAACTTCCTCAAGGACTCAAAAGGCCAAAAACTTGGATTTTTAAAGACAAATTTCTCAAGGATTCTGAAGGCCAAAAATCGTGGATTTTTAAAAACAATTTTCTCAAGGACTCAGAAGGTCATAAACGTGGATTTTTAAAGACTATTTTCTCAAGGACTCAGAAGGTCATAAACGTGGATTTTTAAAGACAATTTCTCAAGGACTCAGAAGATCACAAACGTCGATTTTTAAAGACAATCTTCTCAAGGACTCAGAAGACCACAACTGTGGATTTTTGAAGAAATATTTCCAAAAGACTCAGGAGGCTACAAACTTGGATTTTTGAAAAGACATGGATTTTTGGAAAAAAAAAATTCCTCAAGGACTCAAAAGGCCAAAAAATTCAGAATGCCACAAACGTCGATTTAAAAAAAAAAATTCTCCAGGGCTCACAAGATCACAAGCGTGGATTTTCAAAGAAAATTCTATCAAAAGCACGGAAAGCCACAAACGTCGATTTTTAAAGAAAATTTTCTCCAGGGCTCACAAGACCACAAGCGTGGATTTCAAAGAAAATTTTCTCCAGGGCTAAGAAGACCACAAGCGTGGATTTTCAAAGAAAATTTTCTCCAGGGCTTAGAAGACCACAAGCGTGGATTTTCAAAGAAAATTTTCTCCAGGGCTCACAAGACCACAAGCGTGGATTTTCAAAGAAAATTCTATCAAAAGCACGGAAGGCCACAACCGTTTTTGAAGAAAAAATTCCAAAGGACTCAGAAGAACACAAACGTGGATTTTTGAAGAAAATGTTTCACAAGTGTGGACGGTAGGTCACAAACGTGGATTTTTGAAGAAAATTTTCCTAAGGAATCAGAAGGCCAAAAAAATTGGATTTTTAAAGGCAATTTTCTCAAGAAGGCCACAAACGTCGATTTTTAAAGACAAATTTCTCCAGGACTCAGAAGACTACAACTGTGGATTTTGAAGACAATTTTCTTAGGGATTCAGAAGGTCACAATCGTGGATTTTTAAAAGAATTTTCGTCAAGGATTTAGAAGGCCACAAACGTCGATTTTTAAAGAAAATTTTCTCCAGGACTCACAAGACCACAAGCGTGGATTTTCAAAGAAAAATTTCTCCAGGGCTCAGAAGACCACAAGCGCACAAAAAAATTCTCTTAAAAGCACGGATTGTGGATTTTTGAAGAAATTTTTCAAAGGACTCAGAAGAACATAACCGTGGTTTTTGAAGAAAAATTTCCGAAGGACTCAGAAGAACACAAACGTGGATTTTTGAAGAAAATTTTTTCACAATCGTGGATTTGCAAAGAAAATTTTCTCAAGGGGACGGTAGGTCACAAAGGTAGATTTTTGAAGAAAATTTTTTCACAATCATGGATTTTCAAAGAAAATTTTCTCAAGGGGACGGTAGGTCACAAACGTGGATTTTTGAAGAAAAATTTCCTAAGAAATCAGAAGGTCAAAAACTTGGATTTTTAAAGGCAATTTTCTCAAGAATTCAGAATTTTTAAAAGAAGTTTTCTCAACGACCCAAAAGGCCACAAATGTGTGGTTTTTATAGATATATTTCAGAAAGGCTCTAAAAGTCACAAACGTGGGTTTAAGAGAATGTTTCCTCAAGGACTCAGAAGGTCATAAACGTGAATTTTTAAGGAAATTTTTCTTAAGGACTCAGAATGGCATAAACACGGATTGTTAAAGAAAATTTTCTGAAGGACATAGAAGGTTAAAAACGTGGATTTTTGAAGAAAATTGTTGCAAGGACTCCGGAGATCACAAAACATGTAGTTTTTAAGGAAGATTTTTCAAGGACCTAGAAGTTTACAAACGTGGATTTTTAAGAGAAAAATATCTGAAGGACTCAGATGGACACAAATGTGGATTTTTAAAGAATAGTTTTGTAAGGACTCAAGGGCCAAAAAAGGAATTTAAAAAAGAAATATCTGAAGGACTTTGAGGGCGACGAAGATAGGTTTTAAAGAAATTTTTCTCAATGGCTCACAAGGCCACTAACATGGATTCTTAAGGAGAAGGAGCTCAGAAGACAACCAAATTTATAAAACGATTTTTCTGAAGGAGGACATAAAGACATTTTTCTCAAGGACTCCCAACGGAACAAGTGAAGATCTTTGAATTTATCAAGGATTCAAGAGGCGAAAACAGTTTTTTTGATGGACTCAAAAGGCCTTTTTAATGGAAAATCTTTAAAATGTCCCTAAAGATTACTATCCTGGACTTTTAAAACAAATTTCTGAAGGACACAGTAGGCCACATATATGAATTTTCTGAAGGTTGAACAGAGCAAAAAAAAAAAAGAACGTGTAAAGAAGGAATCAGAACGAAAAATCATTGATTTTTAAACCAATTTTCTGAAGGTCTTTGAATGGCACAAGCAGGTATTTTGAAAGACCATTATTTTCAAGAACTCAGGTGTCACTTTTTATTGATTTTTAAAAATATATTTTTAAGGATCCAAAAAGTCCCAAAATTTAAATTTGGAATACCATTTTTGGAGGATTCAATGGGCCACAGACGGTGATTATCGAGGTCTCAGAAGGTCAAAACTGTGAGGTTTTAAGGAATATTTTTCCAGAGTCCTTGAAGAAAAAGATATCAGGATTTTGGAAGATTTTTTGTTAATGGGACTCAGAATATCACAAAAATTGATTTTTGTTAAACATTTCTCAAGCATTCCCAAATGGATTTTGAAAGCCTAATTTCTAAAGGACATTAAAGGTCACAAACGTGGATTTTGGGAGAATTTTTTTCAAGGATCCAAAATGTCACAAATGGCTTCTAGAAGAAAATTCAGGAGACAACAAACTTTGATTATCGAGGATTTTTAAATATGGATTTTTGGAGAATATTTTTTAAAGCATCCAAAAGGTGACAAAAATAGAAATCTGATGAGTATATTTTTGAGGACACGGAAGGATCCTTTAAGAATGGAAATTTTAAAGGATTCGCAGAGCCATGAACATGGATTTTAAAATAATACATAATTTTTAAAGAATCGTCAGAAACAAATATTTTTAAAGAATATTTGTGCAAAGACTCGGAAGTAGAATTGCAAGCAGTCCAAAGTTGAAATCATGTGTTTATTTGAGAGCGTTTTTAATTTTGGAAGCATTTTTTCAAGGATCCAACATGTCAAAAATATGGCTTCTGGAAGAAATCTTTTTGTTTGACTCTGGAAACAACAAATGTAGATTATCTTCACAAGAATATTTTTTAGAGCACCCAAAAGGTCACAGAAATGGAATTCTGAAAATATGTTTTAAAGAGAACTCAGGCGGCCACAAACGTGTATTTTTTTAAGGACTTAGAAGGATTTTCATAAAATAGTTTATTTAGGACTCAGAAGGCAACAAGCAGTGATTTTTTTTTAGATTATTGTCACTCAGAAGGCCACAACATTTATTTTTCGAAGAAGAATTTTCAAAAAACTTCAAGGACTCAGAGGACCACAAACGAGAGTTCTTAAATAATATTTTTTTTTTTCAAAAACAAATACAACCAGTAAAGAAAGTCCTAAAGTCGGGCGGGGCCGATTTTATGATACCCTACACCACTTTGCTAATTTAGTTGAGCTCCACATAACAAGTAAAAGTTTTTATGGGAGAATTCAATCATACACCCTATGATTATAATTATAATTTAAAATTTAAAGGACCAAATACGCCGAAGCATTTGTATCTTTTAAATTCGGACTTGTATTACCCATTTGGTGCAAAATTAATTCTAAATCAGATAAAGATATATATATGGGAGCTAAATCCAAATCTGAACCGATCTCGATAAAATTTGGCAAAGATATTTCTGAGCTGTATTTGATATATTTCCCTGAATATCGTTGTTACGGAGTGCATATTACGGCTGTGGGTAACAAATACAACAGATCGGATGAACAATATATATGGGAGCTATAGCTATATCTGAACCGATTTTCACCAAATTTTGCATACTACCTTCTAGACTCAAATCGGTCGTATGTGCCAAATTCCATCCCATTTGGGCAAATATTAGACGCTTGGTGCACAATAAACGGTAAATCGGACGAAGTTATATATGGTAGCTATATCCAAATCTGAACCGATCTCGATAAAATTTAGCAAATGTATTTCTGAGCTGCATTTGATATATTTCCCCAAATATTGTTGTTACAGAGTGCATATTACGGCTGCGGAGGACAAAAATAACAAATCGGATGAACAAAATATATATGGGAGCTATAGCTATATCTGAAGCGATTTCCATCAAATTTGGCATGCTTATTTTTAGGCTTAATTGGGTTGTATGTGCAAAATTCCATACTATTCGGGCTGATATTACACATTTGGTGCACAATAAAAGGCAAATCGGACGAAGATATATATGGGAGCTATATCTAATTTTTTACCGATTATCTCCAATTTCAATAGGGTTCGTCCTTGGGCCAAACAAATGTTGTTTGGAAAATTTCATCTCAATCGGATAATAAATGCGACCTGCATTTTGTTCACAAAAATACATGGACAGACGGACGGACAGACGGACTGGATTATATGCAGATCATCAAAAGGAACTATGGGTCTATCTCGTTTCCTTTTGCCTGTTACAAACAAATGCACGAAGACATAATACCCTGACCATCTTGTGGTGTAGGGTATAAAAATGAAATTTTGAAGAAAAATTTTGAATGGACTCAGGAGGTCACAAACATAAATTATCGATTTTTTTAATGGATTTTAAAGAAGATTTTTAAATGACGAGATTTTTAAGCAATTATTTTCTAAGAATCGGAAGGCTCTATATGAGTTTTTTTTTTTCAAGTATTTTTTTGAAGGATTTACAGAGCCATGAACATGGATTTTAAAAGCATATTTTTTGAATTGCCACCAGAGATAAATAGTTTTAAAGAATATTTATTGAAGGACTCGCATGAATACTTGCAAGGACTCAAAAGCTGCTGAATGTGTTTATTTGAGAATATTGTCAAAAAAATCTTACAGGACCATGCAGGAGTATATTTCGATGAATATTTTCTTACAAATATTGGGTCAATGATTTATTTTAAAAATAATTTTATATTTATCCTAATTTCGGCCTTCCTCTCAAAACTTATGCGTGTGGATTTTTAAAGAATTTTTTAAAAGATTCAAAAGTCAAAAATCCTAAATGTTTAAGGAATTTTTTTCAAGGACTCGAAAGGCTCTAATTCAGAATATTTTCAAAAATTTATCATCAGAGACACAAACTTGGAGTTCTATTGCATTTTGGTTTAAGGATTCAAAAGTATGTTTTCAAGAAGGAAAATGTAAATGATTGTAACCATTTTTCAATTCGAGAATATTTTAAAAGGCCACACAACAGGATTTCTTAAAAAATATTTTCTAACTTTCGTCATTCCTCACAAACCTTCACCCACTTACCATTTCATCTTCATTCCACTATTTAACTTCAATTCACACTTAACTTTAACCTTTGATTCTTCAACTTGCCATTGGCCTGGGGAACTTTCAATTTCTAAAAATAAACTAGGATATTCATAATCAACGTCCACCCACCTCCTCCCACTACCAACAAACTTCCACACTCGACTTGTTCAAGGCTCACAATTGCTGTTGATGTTGCTGCTGTCCTCTGTAGAAGTACTTATTCAACAAAAATCATTTCATTCAACATTGACCATTAAACATTTATAATTCAAACTGCTTTTTTTTGTTGTTTTCATAAAATTCTATAGAAAATACAACAACAACAGCAGCAAATGGCCCAGAAGAAAAGCAACAACAACAACAAAAACTATTAACCAACAAAGTTTTGTTCCACATTCGAAGTGAAAATTTAGCACTTCGTTTAACGCCTCCTACCAACAGCATTGGGCCCCACACCCCCTTGTCACTTCTTCTCTGCCAGCCTGGACCGTGGCTAATGCAGGATATTTTTCTGCAAAACTTTTCCACAGCCAATAATTTATTACAATTTTCACTTTCACTTCGGAAGTGCGGCAGTAATATTTTACTTTTGTGGTTAAATATAGAAATTAAATAAACATTAACTGGACAAAAGGCAGAAAGTAGACAGATAGATAGATGGGAAAACTTATCTCCACCATGTTTTCTATGGAAATAATTAGCCTCCACTAAGTTTTCTATAGGAAAACTTAGTCTGCGCTAAGTCTCCACTTAGTCTCCACTAAATTTTCTATGGGAAAACTTATCTCCACCATGTTTTCTATGGAAATAATTAGCCTTCACTAAGTTTTCTATAGAAAAACTTAGTCTCCGCTAAGTCTCCACTTAGTCTCTGCTAAATTTTCTATGGGAAAACTTAGTCTCCACAAAGTTTTCTATAGAAAAACTAAGTATCCGCTAAGTTTTCTATAGGAAAACTAAGTCTCCACTAAGTTTTCTACAGAAATACTTAGTCTCCACTAAGGTTTCTATAGAAAAACTTAGTCTCCACTAAGTTTTCTATAGAAAAACTTAGTCTCCACTAAATTTTCTATGGGAAAACCTAATCTCCACAGTGTTTTCTATGGAAATACTTAGTCTCCACAAAGTTTTCTATAGGAATATTTTTTCTCCACTAAGTTTTCTATGGAAATACTTAGTCTCCACTAAGTTTTCTATGGAAATGCTTTGTCTCCACTAAGTTTTTTGTGGAAATTCTTAGTCTCCACTAAGTTTTCTATGGAAATACTTTGTCTCCACTAGGTTTTCTATGGAAATACTTAGTCTCCACTAAGTTTTCTATGGAAATACATAGTCTCCACTAGGTTTTCTATGGAACTACTTAGTCTCCACTAAGTTTTCTATGTGAAAACTAAGTCTCCACTAAGTTTTCTATATGAAAACTAAGTCTCCACTGAGTTTTCTATATGAAAACTAAGTCTCCACTAAGTTTTCTATATGAAAACTAAGTTTCCACTAAGTTTTCTATAGAAAAACTTAGTCTCTACCAATTTTTCTAAAAAAAAAAGATAAGTTCTCTGCAGGAAAACTTAGTCTCCACTAGGTTTTCTGTAAGAAGACTTAGTCTCCACTAGGTTTACTGTAAGAAACTTAGTCTCCACTAGGTTTTCTGTAAGAAAACTGAGTCTCCACTAAGTTTTCTGTTGAAAAACTTATTCTCCTCTAAGTTTTCTATGGAAATACTCAGTCTCCACTAGGTTTTCTATGGAAATACTTAGTCTCCACTATGTTTTATTTGGAAATACTTAATCTACACTAAATTTTCTGTGGATAAACTTAGTCTCCACTAAGATGTTTATGGAGAAAGATAGTCTCCCCGTCTTTTAGTCTTCCGAGTGCCCTTTTAAAACCCCTTGTTATTTTCACCACGAATCTTTTAATTTGCTTACAACTCTTCGGCTGAATGAAATTGAAAATAAATTACTCCTGTCAAGGTCACAAGGCATTCATTCAAAACTCCTTCATCTACTTAAGTATCTCTCCTAGTTTAACTCCTAACTACATTTAAACTACTCCAATGTCCCTCCAGCCATAATTCAGCCATGATATCCTTTCATTTATTTAAAGGAGTCAGGCTGCCAACCAGTCATTTTGGTTTACTTTCTAAGCCATAACAATGTGGCCCTGGGGAATTGGTGGGAGAAAGATTGTTGCCTGTGGTGGAGATGGAGGTTGGGGTGGGGGTTATGGCCTTGTAGTTGTGGTCTCTAATGCCACGCCAAGTAATGTAATCGTAACAAATGACACTTCTTTAATGGCATTAGCAGTGAAATAGAGAATGTAATTAATTTGATTTTTATGGAGTGGTAGGAGAGAGAGAGATGGAAAGATGGGGGATGGAGAACATCCTTAAAGATTTTCAAGTGCAAGGAGGCGGAAAGAAGGCTGCTGAATTTTTAAATAGCCATTCATTCAATGCCGGAACCTTAAGATGCTTCAAAATAATAGGTCATATGGGAAAAGTTTAAACTTTCGAAACAACTGCACTTTGTCATTGTCCTTGGCCTCTTCGAGAGAGGAAGGGAGGGGGAATTTCTGTCATTTCCATCCAACATCTTTTCTTTCTTTTCAACAAAATTTTTGACATCATTTCTTTCGCATTAGTCAAAGTTTCCATTATATTTTAAATAGCACAAAAGTCCTCCCCGCCTCACTTTGATGCCCTGTCCTGTTGCCATAGGACTCTCTCATTCATTTACAGGCACTCACTCATTCAGTCTTCCCAACAAGTTTTTCTTAAAAGCGCCAAAAAGTGTTAATTGCTTATATAAATTATCAACAACAAAATTCCAACTTGTTTTTAGTTGTTGTAATTATTGTTGTCGTTGTTGTATTTAATGTGAAAAATTGTATTCAACAAAAAGAAACTTTGCTGCAGTAATTAGTAAAATTGTTGTTGTTGTTGGTTTTTTGTAGCCGGAAGACTAAATAGGAAAAAGTTATTGGCCAAAAACGAAATGAAAAGTCAGATGGGATGAATTTAATTGAATTCAAATGGGAGATAAATGAAAATTAATAGCGATAGAGGTCAACGAGAGGTCAAGGCAATTGAAAAAAATGATGCTTTGGATGATGTGTCCGCCAACTTTTCTATAAAAAGCCACTAAGTCTTCTATGTAAATATTTAGTCTCTACTAAGTTTTCTATAGAAATACTTAGACTCCACTAAGTTCTCTATAGAAATACTTAGTCTCCACTAAGTTTTCTATAGAAATACTTTGTCTCCACTAAGTTTTCTATAGAAATACATAGTCTCCACTAAGTTTTCTATAGAAATACATAGTCTCCACTAAGTTTTCTATAGAAATACATAGTCTCCACTAAGTTTTCTATAGAAATACATAGTCTCCACTAAGTTTTCTATAGAAATACATAGTCTCCACTAAGTTTTCTATGGAAATACTTAGTCTCCACTAAGTTTTCTATAGAAATACTTAGTCTCCCCTAAGTTTTCCATAGAAAGACTTAGTCTCCACTAAGTTTTCTATGGAAATGTTAAATGTCCAATATGTTTTCTACAGAAATACTTAGTCTCCACTTAGTTTACTTTAGAAATGTTTAGTCTCCACTAAGTTTTCTAAAGAAATTCATAGTCTCCACAAAGTTTTCTATAGAAATACTTAGTCTCCACTGAGTTTTCTATAGAAATACTTAGTCTCCCCCAAGTTTTCCATAGAAATACTTAGTCTCCACTAAGTTTTCTATTCAAATACTTAGTCTCTACTAGTTTTCTAGAAAAAAACTTAGTCTCCACAAAATTTTGTAAAGAAAAACTTAGGTTCCACTTAGTTTTCTATTGAAATACTTAGTCTCCACTTAGTTTTCTATGGAAATACTTGGTCTCCACTAAGTTTTCTATGGAAATACTTAGTCTCCACTAAGTTTTCTATGGAAATACTTAGTCTCCAATAAGTTTTCTATGGAAATACTTAGTCTCCACTAAGTTTTCTATGGAAATACTTAGTCTCCACTAAGTTTTTATGGAAATACTTAGTCTCCACTATGTTTTCAATAGATATACTTAGTCTACACTAAGTTTTCTATAGAAATATATAGTCTCTACTAAGTTTTCTATATAAATACTTAGTCTTCACTAAGTTTTCTATGGGAAAACTTAGTCTCCACTAAGTTTTTTATAGGAAAACTTAGTCTCCACTAAGTTTCCTATAGAAACACTTAGTCTCCACTAATATTTCTATAGAAACACTTAGTCTCCACTAAGTTTTCTATAGAAATACTTAGTCTCCACTAAGTTTTCTACAGAAATACTTAGTCTCCACTCAGTTTCCTATGGAACCGCTTAGTCTCCACTAAGTTTTCTATAGAAATACTTAGTCTCCACTAAATTTTTATATTAAAACTTAGTCTCCACTAATTTTTCTATAGAAATACTTAGTCTCCACTTAGTTTTCTATAAAAATACTTAGTCTCGACTAAATTTTCTATAGATATACTTGGTCTCCACTGAGTTTTGTAGAGAAATATTTTGTCTCCGCTAAGTTTTCTGTAGAAAGACTTAGTCTCCACTGAGTTTTCTATAGAAATACTTAGTCTCCACTAAGTTTTCTATAGAAAAACATAGTCTCCACCAAGTTTCATATAGAAAAACTTAGTCTCCACTAAGGTTTCTATAGGTAAACCTTGTTTCCACTAAGTTTTCTATGGAAAGTAGCGTTTTCCAATTTTTATTTGTATGTATAGTACTAGATTGTGTCCTGCAAGTCTCCATTCCTATAGCGGTTATTGCATGGCACAAACTTAATTAGAAATCCACCGTTTCAGTACAGCCAAATACCATCAATGAGCGCATAAATTTCCATTTATTACATTTGGCTCCTGACCATCCACGATGGCTAAAATTGTGTGTATGTAGGTTTCTGCGGTAATCAACTCCCACCCACCTACCACCTGACAAACATAAAATCAGGTGTGAACTCTCCACAACTTTGATGAACTTTTTTCATTTGCATTTTTTTAATAAACCCCTCAAAGACAAACTATGTCAAATTATTGTGGTTGACTAACTGGCTGGCTAGCTGGTCATTCGAAGGATACCAAAAGGATATGGAAAAACCTAAAGGACTAGTGTTTTAGCAAAGTATTCTCATTTTTTGTTTTTTTTTTTATTTTAAAGGACCAACGGAAAAAACATCCATCCAAACATATATTGCCACTTCAAAAGTTTACGAAATCCAATTCTCGTTGTAATCTCAGGGTCAGCGTAAGTTTTTCCATATCCTTATCGTATTTGGCACGGCAGCGATCCACATTCACCGGCTGGCTCAGGGGCAACTTTAGGCGATAAATTGGTGTTGCCAAATCCACTTCGGTGGTGGTTATTGATAGCTGCATTTTATCGGCAGGTGTTGAGTCGCCGGGTAGGAGAATTTCCACAACCAAATCTTCACAGCTTGCCGAGGCATTGGTGCGATTGCCCATTGCAAGATAGATGTCTTCCGTTCCCACTGCTTGGCGATAGGTCATTCTGTATTCGGGACATTTACGTGACTCCAGGATATCAACATCTTCCCTTTCCTGTTGTTCATGCCATTCCTCTATGGTTGATGGTTGTTTGGAATTGGACTTTAATTTGTCATCCTCCTCCAAAGGAGCATAGGGGGATTTGAAAGTTTTTGTTTGCTCTCCAGCTGCGTTGGCATGTGGAGGGACCAAATTTCCAGGATCTAAAATGGGGTGTTGCTTATGTTAGTATTTTCAATATCCTTTTCTATTTGAGAACTTACTCAAATTCTGCTTTATCAATGGTTCACCTTCCTCCTCCAAATCGGATCCATCATCCTTAGAGTCCTCGGGATTCAGAAGATTCCTTAGCAATTTCAAATGTTCTATGTTTTCAAATAAGGACATTATTTTCCGGGAAAATTTATAAATATTTATTTCCTCTGCTTAGTTCCGTTTGAATGTTTTGATTCAAAGCTTTTTCAAAATATATTTGAAGTTTGTTTGCCAGGGATTCCATGGCAACGACTGTTGATTTTGGGTAACACTGTCATGGAGATTAGACCAAAAAATCAAGGAGTTTAAATATAATGTACTTTAAGGACCAACAGAAAATTGTTTGGGTTTTTAAAACATGGGGAGAATTCTTTTAAGAAAATTAAAATTTTTCTCATAATTTTTCTATAGAAAATTTGCAAGTTTTGAAAGAGAAAACTTAATAGGCACTATGTATTTCCATAGAAAATTTTGTGGAGACTTATTATTTCTACAGAAAACTCAGTGGATACTTAATATTTCCATAGAAAACTTAGTGGAGACTAAGTATTCCTATAGAAAACTTAGTGGAGACTAGGTATTTCAATAGAAAACTTAGTGGAGACTAAGTATTTCCATAGAAAACTTAGTGGAGACTAAGTATTTCCATAGAAAACTTAGTGGAGACTAAGTATTTCCATAGAAAACTTAGTGGAGACTAAGTATTTCTATAGAAAATTAAGTGGAGACTAAGTATTTCTACAGAAAACCTAGTGGAGACTAAGTATTTCTATAGAAAACTTAGTGGAGACTAAGTATTTCTATAGAAAATTTAGTGGAGACTATGTATTTCTATAGAAAATTTAGTGGAGACTATGTATTTCTATAGAAAACTTAGTGGAGACTATGTATTTCTATACGTAACTTAGTGGAGACAAAGTATTTCTATATGGAACTTAGTGAATACTAAGTATTTCCATAGAAAACTTAATGGAGACAAAGTTTTCCATAGAAAACTTAGTGGGGACTAAGTATTTCTATAGAAAACTTAGTGGAGACTAAGTATTTCTATAGAAAACTTAGTGGAGACTAAGTATTTCTATTGAAAACTTAGTGGAGACTAAGTATTTCTATAGAAAACTTAGTGGAGACTAAGTTTTTTATAGAAAAATTAGATGAAACTAAGTGTTTCTATAGAAAACTTAGTGGAGACTAAGTATTTCTATAGAAAAATTAGTTGAAACTAAGTGTTTCTATAGAAAACTTAGTGGAGACTAAGTATTTCTATAGAAAACTTAGCGGAGACTAAGTATTTTTATAGAAAACTTAGTGGAGACTACGTTTTTTCTATAGAAAACTTAGTGGAGACTACGTTTTTCTATGGAAAACTTAGTGGAGACTAAGTATTTCTATAGAAAACTTAGTGGAGACTAAGTTTTTCTATAGAAAACTTAGTGGAGACTAAGAATTTTAATAGAAAACATAGTGGAGACTAAGTATTTCTATAGAAAATTTAGTGGAGACTTAGTTCTCCTTTAGAAAATTTTATGCAAACCCTAGTGTTCCATTTAAATTTTGTGTAGACAAAGGGAAATAATGATGTTTGTCCTTGAGTTGTTGCCTCATTTGCTTAAGATCCTATCCCTTTGCAGTCAATATGGCAAATCAACCGACCCTTAAGTAGGATGTCCTATCTCCTCTTTCGAAGAGAATACGATAAGAATTAAATAAACTTAGTGGAGACTAAGTTTTTCTATAGAAAAATTAGATGAAACTAAGTGTTTCTATAGAAAACTTAGTGGAGACTAAGTATTTCTATAGAAAAATTAGCGGAGACTAAGTATTTTTATAGAAAAATTAGTTGAAACTAAGTGTTTCTATAGAAAACTTAGTGGAGACTAAGTATTTCTATAGAAAACTTAGCGGAGACTAAGTATTTTTATAGAAAACTTAGTGGAGACTTAGTATTTTTATAGAAAACTTAGTGGAGACTTAGTATTTTTATAGAAAACTTAGTGGAGAGTACGTTTTTCTATAGAAAACTTAGTGGAGACTAAGTATTTCTATAGAAAACTTAGTGGAGACTAAGTATTTCTATAGAAAACTTAGTGGAGACTAAGTATTTCTATAGAAAACTTAGTGGAGACTAAGTATTTCTATAGAAAACTTAGTGGAGACTAAGTATTTCTATAGAAAACTTAGTGGAGACTAAGTATTTCTATAGAAAACTTAGTGGAGACTAAGTATTTCTATAGAAAACTTAGTGGAGACTAAGTATTTCTATAGAAAACTTAGTGGAGACTAAATATTTCTATAGAAAACTTAGTTTAGACTACGTTTTTCTATAGAAAACTTAGTGGAGACTACGTTTTTCCATAGAAAACTTAGTGGAGACTAAGTTTTTCCATAGAAAACTTAGTGGAGACTAAGTTTTTCCATAGAAAACTTAGTGGAGACTAAGTTCTCCTTTAGAAAATTTTGTGCAAAACCTAGTGTTCCATTTAAATTTTGTGTAGACTAAGGGAAATAATGACTTTTGTCCTTGAGTTGTTGCCTCATTTGCTTAAAATCCTATGCCTTTGCAGTCAATATTTCAAATCAACCGACCCTCAAGTAGGATGTCCTACCCGCTCTTTCGAAGAGAATACGATAAAAATTAAATAAATATTAAAAAATAAATGTTATTGCTCGTCCAGTCTTAAGGACCATTGTCTCGAGTATCAACGACTACAACTAGGACTACAACAAGGACAAGGATTCAATTGTGGTCTGCCATGTGCAGTTATCCTTTGTAATGGCATCTCTCATGCGGTGTTATTGGAAGCCTCTTCCCTTGTTTTGTTTCCCCCCCTCCAGTGTTGAGACTTCTCAAATATTTGTTGTTTTCTTTTCTTTTTCTTTTGCATTGCTCCATTGTCGGTGTCAATTTCATGTGAAATTGTTGTTGGTTTTCTTTTTTTCCAGTTATCCTTGGTTAGACAATTTTATTGTGGATTTTATTGACCATTCGTGTATTGCACGATATGGCTGGCTTAATAACATTTACTTACTTATTTCCCAAAGACATAACAGACAACAACACACGCCAGGATGTATCGTGTTGTCCTGCAACTTGGAAACCTGCACATTCTGTTGTGGCAACTGCAACATTGTTTCTAATATTTGCTCACACTTTACGAATTGTATTTTCGCAAATTTGTTTCCAAAAAAATATATTTTCTTGTTGGAGAAAAACTGACCACCCCACCCAACACCCTGCCACTAAACCAACACCAACATGTGATTGCTACAGAGGAATTTGTTGAAATTTGTTTAGTTGGAGATTGTCTGTGGGTTTTCTGTTTTTTTTTCTCTCCCCACAGAAAATGGAAAACCGCATGTTTCTGGGAAAATCAACAAAAAAACAAAAACAACCACATCGGTTGTGTCTTATTCAAGACACGTCCTGTTTCACAACACTTCAAAATCGTTGTAGAACACAAAATTATTTGAAATACAGCCACAGAGAAGTGTAAAGCTGAAAATAGCTTTAAAATATAAATGTCGGAAATTGTACAAAAAACAATAACAAGTCGAAACATATCTCTACACATGGACGATACATGACATCAAAGGGGGTAGGGGTCAAGCAGATAACCATCATGTCCATGGACATAAAGTGTAATAGGATTACATTAAAGTTTAAAGGTTCACAGAAGCAATGGGCATTTAAAACAAATATTATTAAAAAGAAGAGAGGGAGAGTGATACAGAAGGGAGAGGGGAAAAGAGTCTCAAAAGGTTAATAATCATCCATTCCTATTTCAATGGGGAAAACATTGTGTAGGAAGAAAATTGTTATAGAACAATTAAATCTCCACAAGGAAAATTTCTGTAGAACAATTAAGTCTCCACAAAGTTTTCTATAGAAAAAACTTAGTCTCCACCAAGTTTTCTATAGAAATACTTAGTCTCCACCAAGTTTTCTATAGAAATACTTAGTCTCCACCAAGTTTTCTATAGAAATACTTAGTCTTCACTAAGTTTTCTATAGGAATATTAAGTCTACACTGAGTTTTCTATAGGAAAACTAGTCTCCACTAAGTTTCGTTAGAAATACTTAGTCTCCACTAAGTTTTCTATAAAAATACTTAGTCTCCACCAAGTTTTCTATAGAAAAACTTAGTCTCCACCAAGTTTTCTATAGAAATACTTAGTCTCCACTAAGTTTTCTATAGAAATACTTAGTCTCCACTAAGTTTTCTATAGAAATACTTAGTCTCCACCAAGTTTTCAATAGAAATACTAAGTCTCCTAAGTTTTTTATAGAAATACTTAGTCTCCACTAAGTTTTCTATAGAAATACTTAGTCTCCACTAAGTTTTCTATAGAACTACTTAGTCTCCACTAAGTTTTCTATAGAAATACTTAGTCTCCACTAAGTTTTCTATAGAAATACTTAGTCTCCACTTAGTTTTCTATAGAAATACTTAGTCTCCACTAAGTTTTCTATAGAAATACTTAGTCTCCACTAAGTTTTCTATAGAAATACTTAGTCTCCACTAAGTTTTCTATAGAAATACTTAGTCTCCACTAAGTTTTCTATAGAAATACTTGGTCTTCACTAAGTTTTCTATAGAAATACTTAGTCTCCACTAAGTTTTCTATAGAAATACTTAGTCTCCACTAAGTTTTCTATAGAAATACTTAGTCTCCACTAAGTTTTCTATAGAAATACTTAGTCTCCACTAAGTTTTCCATAGAAATACTTAGTCTCCACTAAGTTTTCTATAGAAATACTTAGTCTCCACTAAGTTTTCTATAGAAATACTTAGTCTCCACTAAGTTTTCTATAGAAATACTTAGTCTCCACAAAGTTTTCAATGGGAATACTTAGTCTCCACTAAGTTTTCTATAGAAATACTTAGTCTCCACTAACTTTTCTATAGAAATACTTAGTTTCTGCTAACTTTTCTATAGAAATACTTAGTCTCCACTAACTTTTCTATAGAAAAAGTTAGACTCCACTAAGTATTCTATAGGCATATTTAGTCGGCACTAAGTTTTCTATAAGAAAAATTTGTCTCCACTATGTTTTCTATAGAAATGCTTAGTCTCCACTATGTTTTCTATAGAAATGCTCAGTCTCCACTAAGTTTTCTGAAGAAATGCTTAGTCTCCACTAAGTTTTCTATAGAATAACGTAGTCTCCACTAAGTTTCCTATAAAAATACTTAGTCTCCACTAAGTTTTCTATAGAACAACTTAGTCTCCACTAAGTTTTCTATAGGGAAACTTAGTCTCCACTAAATTTTCCCTAGTAATACTTAGTCTCCACTAAGTTTCCTACAGAAATACTTAGTCTCCACTAAGTTTTCTATAGAAATACTTAGTCTCCACTAAGTTTTCTATAGAAATACTTAGTCTCCACTAAGTTTTCTATAGAAATACTTAGTCTCCACTAAGTTTTCTATAGAAATACTTAGTCTCCACTAAGTTTTCTATAGAAATACTTAGTCTCCACTAAGTTTTCTATAGAAAAACTTAGTCTCCACTAAGTTTTCTATAGAAAAACTTAGTATGCACTAAGTTTTCTATTTAAAAACATAGTCTCCATTAAGTTTTCTATAGAAATACTTAGTCTCCACTAAGTTTTCTATAGAAATACTTAGTCTGCACTAAGTTTTCTATAGAAATACTTAGTCTCCACTATGTTTTCTATAGAAATACTCAGTCTCCACTAAGTTTTCTATAGAAATACTTAGTCTCCACAAAGTTTTCTATAGAAACACTTAGTCTCCACTAAGTTTTCTATAGAAACACTTAGTCTCCACTAAGTTTTCTATAGAAATACTTAGTCTCCACTAAGTTTTCTGTAGAAATACTTAGTCTCCACTAAGTTTTCTATAGAAATACTTAGTCTCCACTAAGTTTTCTATAGAAATACTTAGTCTCCACTAAGTTTTCTATAGGCATATTAAGTCTCCACTAAGTTTTCTATATTAATACTAAGTTTTTTATAGAAATACTAAGTCTCTACTAAGTTTTTTACAAAAATACTTAGTCTCCACAAAGTTTTCTATAGAAATACTAGGTCTCCACAAAGTTTACTATAGAAATACTAAGTCTCCCCCAAGTTTTCTATAAAAACACTTAGTTTCCACAAAGTTAACTATAGAAATACTAAGTCTCCACTAAGTTTTCTATATAAATACTAAGTCTCCACTAAGTTTTCTATGAAAAAACTAAGTCTCCACAAAGTTTTCTATGGAAAAACTAAGTCTCCACCAAGTTCTCTATTGAAAAACTAAGTCTCCACTAAGTTTTCTATAGAAAAACTAAGTCTCCACAAAGTTTACTGTAGAAATACTAAGTCTCCACTAAGTTTTCTGCAGAAATACTTAGTCTCCACAAAGTTTTCTACAGATATACTAAGTCTCCACTAAGTTTTCAATAGGAATACTTAGTCTCCCTTAAGTTTTCAATAGAAATACTTAGTCTCCACAAACTTTTCTATAGAAATACTTAGTCTCCATTAACTTTTCTATAGAAATAGTTAGTCTCCACTAAGTATTCTGTAGAAATACTGGGTCTTCACTAAGTTTTCTATAGGCATATTTAGTCGACACTAAGTTTTCTATAGGAATATTAATTCTACACTGTATCCACTTCATTTTTCCACAGAAAAATATGGTCTCCATTCAGTTTGCTATATTAAATTTTAGATCTCCACTAACTTATCTACATAAAAATGAGATCTCACGGAAGTTTTCCAGGTCTCCTTGGAGTTTCCAATTGAAAAATTATTGTATGTTCCTTAGCCTTATAGTTTACTTATATTGACTCATAATGTGGTTTTTATCACAACTGTCCACCCCTTGGCCCGTGCCACAACTTCCTCCAACCAATCGTACCCCCCACCACCCTCAGCATCAAGAGACTAATTTCCATTTTAAGTATCCGCTTAAAAGTCTTCTATTAAAATAATCGCCTAACATTGAAAACTGAAAACCCACGCCGAGTCATGGAGAGATACTTAAGACGCATTCGAGTGTTTAACAACAACTTAACCCTGACCTTTGCTGGAGAGAGGGAGAGAGAGAAAGACAAAAACATTCCAAGCAGTGTTAGTAGTTGAATGGAAACTATGGCAGTGTTACGCATACGAGTTTGAGTGGTGCGGTGCGATGCGATGCTGTGGATGGGGTAATCCATAAGACACATAATAACAACAGTAGCAACAACAATAACAACAATCTAGCTACAAGTATATCACTCGTAATGAGAGAGAGAGCGTTACGAATGACAAATACAACAAGTCTTGAAGATGATAATTAAACACAAACAAATTGCCGGAGATTTGCAAATTCATGAAAACAAGTACTTAAGCATGTAACGGTTGTTTTGGCAATTTGGCTTTTAGCACCACATTTGGTGTGTGTGTGTGTGTGTGTGTGTGTGAGATGTATACACATCCACCCACGCCCTCACACACACACAGCTACATTTGGGCACAAAGTTTGCACTTCAATTATGTCACAAAAAATCACACCAAGTCCTTTTTGGAGCCTAAAAGGATGTTGTGGTTTCTGCTCGAAGAACTACACGCACGATTTCATTTACATATCCTCAGACTCCAAGGATCCTTCCGCATTGGAGCTCCTTTAATTCTTCCATTAACAAGGTTTTTTTGTTTTTGCTGTAATCAAGGAAACTCGTTTTAATCGCATTGAAACTCTTAGAAACACAAGGTCTGATAGTATTCATGAGGGTGGATGGTGAGGAATGGGGGAGGAAGAAATGGAAAGGAGGGGACATTCAGAAGGGAACGAACGTGATATGAGAAAGAGAAATTTTCAGCAGAAAAATCAGTGTAGAACTCAGAGTAGTAGAGATTTTTTTGTATAGTGGAGACTTTTTGGCATAGTGGAGAGTTTTTGCATAGACAACTTGGCACATGAAAATGGAGACCCAGATTTTCTATTAAAAATTTGGTGAGGACCCAGTTTTCCTATAGAAAACTTGGTGGAGACCCAGATTCTCTATAGAAAACCTGGTGGAGATCACAGTTTTCCATAGAAAACCGGGTGGTTTCTATAGAAAACCTGGTCGAGACCACAGTTTTCCATACAAAACCTGCTGGAGACCACTGTTTTCTACAGAAAACTGGTGGAGACCACCGTTTCGTATAGAAAACTTGGTGGAGACCACAGTTTTCGTATAGAAAACTTGGTGGAGACCACAATTTTCTTATCGAAAAGTTGGTGGAGACCATAGTTTTCTTATCGAAAACTTGGTGGAGACCACAGTTTTCGAATAGAAAATTTGGTGAAGACCAAGTTTTCGAATAGAAAATTTGGTGGAGACCAAGTTTACGAATAGAAGATTTGTTGAAGACCAAGTTTTCGAATAGAAAATTTGGTGGAGACCACCGTTTTCGTATAGAAAACTTGGTGGAGACCACAGTTTTCGTATAGAAAACTTGGTGGAGACCACAGTTTTCGTATAGAAAACTTGGTGGAGACCACAGTTTTCGTATAGAAAACTTGGTGGAGACCACAGTTTTCGTATAGAAAACTTGGTGGAGACCACAGTTTTCGTATAGAAAACTTGGTGGAGACCACCGTTTTCGTATAGAAAACTTGGTGGAGACCACCGTTTTCGTATAGAAAACTTGGTGGAGACCACCGTTTTCGTATAGAAAACTTGGTGGAGACCACCGTTTTCGTATAGAAAACTTGGTGGAGACCACCGTTTTCGTATAGAAAACTTGGTGGAGACCACCGTTTTCGTATAGAAAACTTGGTGGAGACCACCGTTTTCGTATAGAAAACTTGGTGGAGACCACCGTTTTCGTATAGAAAACTTGGTGGAGACCACCGTTTTCGTATAGAAAACTTGGTGGAGACCTCGATTTTCTATAGAAAACCTGGTGGAGACCACCGTTTTCTATAGAAAACCTGGTGGAGGCCACCGTTTTCGTATAGAAAACTTGGTGGAGACCACCGTTTTCGTATAGAAAACTTGGTGGAGACCACCGTTTTCGTATAGAAAACTTGGTGGAGACCACCGTTTTCGTATAGAAAACTTGGTGGAGACCACCGTTTTCGTATAGAAAACTTGGTGGAGACCACCGTTTTCGTATAAAAAACTTGGTGGAGACCACCGTTTTCGTATAGAAAACTTGGTGGAGACCACCGTTTTCGTATAAAAAACTTGGTGGAGATCACCGCTTTCTATAGAAAATCTGGTGGAGACCACCGGTTTTCTATAGAAAATCTGGTGGAGACCACCGGTTTTCTATAGAAAATCTGGTGGAGACCACCGGTTTTCTATAGAAAATCTGGTGGAGACCACCGGTTTTCTATAGAAAACTTGGTGGAGACCACCGGTTTTCTATAGAAAACTTGGTGGAGACCACCGGTTTTCGTATAGAAAACTTGGTGGAGACCACCGTTTTCGTATAGAAAACTTGGTGGAGACCACCGTTTTCGTATAGAAAACTTGGTGGAGACCACCGTTTTCGTATAGAAAACTTGGTGGAGACCTCGATTTTCTATAGAAAACCTGGTGGTTTTCTATAGATAGATCACCGATAACGGTGGTCACCGATAACGGTGGTCTATCTATAGAAAACCTGGTGGAGGCCACCGTTTTCGTATAGAAAACTTGGTGGAGACCACCGTTTTCGTATAGAAAACTTGGTGGAGACCACCGTTTTCGTATAGAAAACTTGGTGGAGACCACCGTTTTCGTATAGAAAACTTGGTGGAGACCACCGTTTTCGTATAGAAAACTTGGTGGAGACCACCGTTTTCGTATAAAAAACTTGGTGGAGATCACCGCTTTCTATAGAAAATCTGGTGGAGACCGCCGGTTTTCTATAGAAAATCTGGTGGAGACCACCGGTTTTCTATAGAAAATCTGGTGGAGACCACCGGTTTTCTATAGAAAATCTGGTGGAGACCACCGGTTTTCTATAGAAAATCTGGTGGAGACCACCGGTTTTCTATAGAAAATCTGGTGGAGACCACCGGTTTTCTATAGAAAACTTGGTGGAGACCACCGGTTTTCTATAGAAAACTTGGTGGAGACCACCGGTTTTCTATAGAAAACTTGGTGGAGACCACCGGTTTTCTATAGAAAACTTGGTGGAGACCACCGGTTTTCTATAGAAAACTTGGTGGAGACCACCGGTTTTCTATAGAAAACTTGGTGGAGACCACCGGTTTTCTATAGAAAACTTGGTGGAGACCACCGGTTTTCTATAGAAAACTTGGTGGAGACCACCGGTTTTCTATAGAAAACTTGGTGGAGACCACCGGTTTTCTATAGAAAACTTGGTGGAGACCACCGGTTTTCTATAGAAAACTTGGTGGAGACCACCGTTTTTTCTATAGAAAATCTGGTGGAGGACACCGTTTTTCTATATAGAAAATCTGGTGGAGACCACCGTTTTTCTACATAGAAAATCTGGTGGAGACCACCGTTTTTCTACATAGAAAATCTGGTGGATACCACCGTTTTTCTATATAGAAAATCTGGTGGAGACCACCGTTTTTTCTATAGAAAATCTAGTGGAGACCTCCGTTTTTTCTATAGAAAACTGGTGGAGACCTCCGTTTTTTTTTCTATAGAAAATCTGGTGGAGACCTCCGTTTTTTTTCTATAGAAAATCTGGTGGAGACCACCGTTTTTCTATAGAAAATCTGGTGGAGACCACCGTTTTTCTATAGAATATCTGGTGGAGACCTCCGTTTTTCTATAGCAAATCTGGTGGAGACCACCGTTTTTCTATAGCAAATCTGGTGGAGACCACCGTGTTTCTATAGAAAATCTGGTGGAGACCACCGTTTTTTTTCTATAGAAAATCTGGTGGAGACCACCGTTTTTTTTCTATAGAAAATCTGGTGGAGACCACCGTTTTTCTATAGAAAATCTGGTGGAGACCACCGTTTTTCTATAGAAAATCTGGTGGAGATCACCCTTTTTTCCATAGAAAATCTGGTGGAGATCACCCTTTTTTCTATAGAAAATCTGGTGGAGACCATCGGTTTTCTATAGAAAATCTGGTGGAGACCATCGGTTTTTCTATAGAAAATCTGGTGGAGACCATCGGTTTTTCTATAGAAAATCTGGTGGAGACCATCGGTTTTTCTATAGAAAATCTGGTGGAGACCATCGGTTTTTCTATAGAAAATCTGGTGGAGACCATCGGTTTTTCTATAGAAAATCTGGTGGAGACCATCGGTTTTTCTATAGAAAATCTGGTGGAGACCATCGGTTTTTCTATAGAAAATCTGGTGGAGACCATCGGTTTTTCTATAGAAAATCTGGTGGAGACCATCGGTTTTTCTATAGAAAATCTGGTGGAGACCATCGGTTTTTCTATAGAAAATCTGGTGGAGACCATCGGTTTTTCTATAGAAAATCTGGTGGAGACCATCGGTTTTTCTATAGAAAATCTGGTGGAGACCATCGGTTTTTCTATAGAAAATCTGGTGGAGACCATCGGTTTTTCTATAGAAAATCTGGTGGAGACCACCGGTTTTCTATAGAAAATCTGGTGGAGACCACCCTTTTTTCTATAGAAAATCTGGTGGAGACCACCGGTTTTCTATAGAAAATCTGGTGGAGACCACCCTTTTTTCTATAGAAAATCTGGTGGAGACCACCCTTTTTTCTATAGAAAATCTGGTGGAGACCACCCTTTTTTCTATAGAAAACTTGGTGGAGACCACCGTTTTTCTATATAGAAAATCTGGTGGAAATCACCCTGGTGGAGACCACCCTTTTCTTGCAATCTTGCAACCTTCCCTTACCACCTCCTTATCTTTTCCTGGTGTTTTTTTTCTAATCCCCCACTCATGTTTCGGTGTTTGAATTCATGGTGTTTGGCCGGCATTGTATTATTTGAGAACTCCTTGTTTTGGATTAAGTATCATTGTCCTTCTAATATCCTTTTGTTAGATAAAAAGGCTTGGCTGGTCCTGCCCATGTTGATGATTATTGTTGTTGCTTTCTCTTCTTCGTTTTTACGGCAAATATAAGTGTTTTTGTCCACCAGGCTGCTAGAAGTGTACGCCATGCTTTGGCGACAAACAGAACAGGACAGAACTCAACAACTCTATTTACAAGGATTCATTTGTCCATAAGTCCTTTAGTTAGTTGGAGTTGTTGGCCGATTTTTTTTTCTATTGACAATGGGAATATGTGTTGGCCCAAGGAATGAGTGGAAAACACAGATTAGAGTGTGCTTTACATAAAATTCAATTATGGCCAGTGGTACTCGGTGGAGCTTTGTCACTGGGTTCTCATGGTAACTGGCGGAAAAGAATCAAACATCTGTTGGTCAGGCAAAAAAAAATCTCCAACCAGAGAAACACTTTCCTAATGACAAACCTTTTGCAAATCGTCAGCCAACAACACCTACTCCAGCAATGTGGATGTAAGGGTCTTGTGTTGGCAAAGCCACAAATATCCTTTAATTGGAATCTCTTGAAATTGTAAAGAGAAAAAAAGGACTCCTGATTGGATTAATTTATGGGCCTGAGGATATGATGTCCTTTAAAGACTTTAAGCCAAAAATTCGAATGTTTTATCTCTACCAATTGTTCATCCAATTTTAGTTTGGCTTAAGATTTTACAACACCCCAAAAATTGTAGCATACTTTTAGGCTTCCCCATTTACATCACAGCTTTGCAACTTCTGTTACTTTTACTGCTGCTCATCAGCAGTACTCCGCTTTAGTTGTTAAATAAATTATTCCATTTTTATGACCACTTAACACTTCATCACTGGATGGTGCGCAACGCATCCCCGTCCCACAGTCGCCACCTCCAGCCAACCCGCCATCCAAACTTTGGAAGATTAATTAGTCTCGGACATAAAACTACGGAGCAATAAATGTTTGAAACAAACAAATGGACTGACTGGTGGCGGTAGTTGTTTGGCAAAAAGTTAATAGCCCTGGAAATTAGTTGGCAAATAGCCGAATCGCTTAATCATGCGAGCGGGAAAAAGTAACGGCATTTACTGTTTAATAATTAAAATAAATGCGTTTTTTTTTCTGCGTAAAAGCTTTATTATTGTTTCGAGGAACTATTCATCCTCATGGATATGATTTGAGGTTTCCATTAAATTTTTTTAAAGAAAAATAATCTCTGCTAAATTTTTTATTGAAAGCTGAGGCCTTTACTTAAATTCTAAAGAAAATTAAAATCTCCAAATAATTTTCTACAATTTTTCTGATAACATTGCGTGGAGAATACTATGGAGAATTTTCTATGGAAGCTAAAGCCTCTTCTAAACATTTTTCAACAGAAATCCTAAGTCTCCACCAGAATGTTCAAGTCTCCAATAACTGTCCGAGAAAAAAAGGTCTCCTCTGAATTTTTTGAGGGCTTCTCTAAATCTTCAATAGCAATCTAAAGTCTCAACAGATTTTTCAACAGAAATCCTAAGTCTCCACTAAAATTTTCAAGTCTCCACTAACTGTCCAAAAAAAAAAAAAAAAAAATTAAGTCTCTAATGATTTTTTTAAGTCTTCTCTGAATTTTTAGGAGACCTCTAAATCTCCAATAGCAATCTAAAGTCTCAACAGATTTTTCAACAGAAATCCTAAGTCTCCACTAACTGTCAGGGAACAAAAAAATGAAGTCTCTAATGATTTTTTTAAGTCTCCTCTGAATTTTTAAGGTCTCCTCTAAATCTTCAATAGCAATCTAAAGTCTCCACAGATTTTTCAACAGAAATCCTAAGTCTCCACTAATATTTTCAAGTCTCCACTAACTGTCAGGGAACAAAAAAATGAAGTCTCTAATGGATTTTTTAAGTCTCCTCTGAATTTTTTGAGGGCTTCTCTAAATCTTTAATAGCAATCTAAAGTCTCTACAGATTTTTCAACAGAAATCCTAAGTCTCCACTAAAATTCTAATGTCTCCACTAACTGTCAGGGAACAAAAAAATGAAGTCTCTAATGATTTTTTTAAGTCTCCTCTGAATTTTTGAGGGCTTCTCTAAATCTTCAAAAGCAATCCAAAGTCTCCACTGTTTTCTTAAGACTCCAGTTAAGTCACCTTTGAGTTTTTGGAAGTCTCTCCTTGATTTTCAACACAAATCTTAGGTCTCTAATCAAAAATTCAAGTCTTTACTGAAGCCTTTAAGTTTTTTCCGAAATTTTGAAGTCTCCTCTAAATCTCCAATATAAATATAAAGTCTCCACTGTTTCTTTAAGACGCCACTTAAGTCACCTTTGAATTTTTTAAGTCTCCCCTTGATTTTCCACACAAGTCTTAGTTCTCTTATAAAAAATTCAAATTTCTACTGAAGCCTTTGAGTTTTTTTCTGAATTTTTGAAGTCTCCTGTAAATCTCAATATAAATCTAAAGTCTCCACTGATTTAAGTCTCCTCTTATTTTCTTGAAGTCTCCTCTTAATTTTTTCGCTTAAGCCTCCTCTGCATTATTGAAGTATTTTTGAAGTCTCCCCTAAATTTTCAACAGAAATCCTAAGTCTCCACTGAAGTGTTGAAGTCTCCTCTGATTTATTTAAGTTTACCATAAATTTTTAATAGAAAACTGAAGTTTTCTCTGAATTTTTTAGTTTCCGCTTAGGTATTTTTTTTTTTTTAATTTCTAAAGTCTCCCCTAAATTTTCAACGGAAATCTTAAGTCTTCACTGAATTGTTTAAGTCTACTTTGGGTTTTTAAGGTCTCTCCTAAAGTTTTGATAAGAAATTTAAGTCTTCACTGTTTTTTTGTTTTGTCTCCGTTTGATTATTCTCTTAATTTTAAAAGTCTCCCCTAAATATTCAACAGAAATCTTAAGTCTCCCCAGAAGTGTTTAAGTCTCCTCTGATTTTTTTTTTTTTTTTGAGGTCTCCCCTAAATTCTCAATAGAAAACTCATGTCTTCACTGATTTTAGTCTCCGCAAAAGTGTCCTCCGAATTTTTTTTTGAAGTCTCCACTCAATTTTCAATAGCAACTGAAGTCTTCACTAATTGTATTAAATCTCATCTTAAGTCTCCTCTGAATTTTTGAAGTCTCTTCTCAACTTCCAACAGAAATCTTAAGTCTCCACTGAATTGGTAAAGTTTTCTCTTATTTTTGTTAAGTTTCCCCTGAATTCGCAATAGGAAACTGAAGTATTTACTGATTGTTTTTAGTCTTTGATGTATTTTCAAGTCTCCACTAAATGTTGAAGAAAACAATAAAGTCTTTATTTATTTTGTGTCTCTGAATTTTTAAAGTCTTCTTTGAAGTTTGAGGTCTCACCAATTTTTTTCTATAGAAAACAGAAGTCCTCACTGGTCTTTTAAAGTCTCTAGAAGGGATTATCCGATTTGGTTCAAACTCAGTACATCGTAAAAAAATATTTTTGGAAAACAAAAAATCTTTCTCAAAAAATCAACAATTTCTGATTAATAAAAAATCAGATTTTTTGTTTCATAAAAAATATGTTTTTTTTAAATCTCCATTGTGAGTCCTTGAAAAACTCTTGTTAAAAAAAAAAAAAAAAAAAAACTATTTATTACTCTGTGAAAAACATCCCACTATGACCTCAGATGAAGAAATTAGTGCTAGTGCTTGGTCCTTGAACAGATATTGTTTAAAAATACACGACGTTTTGCTGCCTGAAAATATAATTTTATAAAATTCACATTTCCTTGGACCAGGAGAAAATATTTTTTTTGAAAAAATACACGATATCGCAATCTTCACAAAAAAATGTTCCTATAAAAAACTTATAATTTCTTGGTCCTGCTTTTTCGAAAAATCAACAATCTTTGATCCGTTTAAAAAGTCATATTTAATAAAATCCACGATCAGTTGATCCAGGAAAAAATATTCATTTAAAAATTTTAACTCCAGTCCAATGAAAAAAAAAACCATTCACCAAAAAAATTTCACGATCTGTGGGTCCGTAAAAATCATTTACTCTGGAACTTTGAAAATAATATCCTGTTTAGAAAATTTACGATCTTCTGAGCCTTTCAGCATTCTTGGTCCTTGAAAAAATAATAAGTTCTGAAAAACAGTTCTCTATGACCTCAGTATAATAAATTATTGCTATAGCCTCTTATTTTAAAAATTTGGATGATTTCTTGGCTCTTGAACTGATATTGTTTCAAAAATACACGATCCAGTGGTCGTTGAAAATATGATCTTTAAAAATTCACAATTTTTTTATCCTCGAAAAAATGTTCTGTAAATACTAGTCCCTATAAAAATTAACGATTTTTTGGTCATTGCAAAAATATACTCCAAAATAAGGTTGTCATTGAAAAAATCTGTTTTTTTTAATCGACAATCTCTGATTATTAAAAAATATAAATTTATTGATTTATAAAAAAAATATTATTTTAAAAGAACAGTGTTGGCTTGTTTGTTCGGGATACCATAGCATTTTGTTGCTGCAAAATGGTCAGGCTTAATCCCTTTATTGTTGTTTTTATAAAAACGACGTTTTTTTATTAGTGGAGAACGATGGTAATGTTTACCAGGGGGTAAGGCAGGGAATACCTAGGTTTCGGAAAGAGCCACCAATCCTCTAGTTCAGTTTCCTTGTTTTTTTTTTTTTTTGTCTGGCATCATCCTCCCCAAAAAATTTTCCAAAAGAATAGACTGTGGCAGATCTGGAAAAAGCTAAAAGACTATTTTTTTAAATTAAAAAAAAATCTTAAAAGGCTAAAAACAAAAAAATAAAAACTCACGAGCATTAGAGAGGTTCCAATTATTATCTTAGAAATCTATGAACTTCCCCCAAAATCTATGAAGGCCCCAAAAAATATATTATTATATTTTTTTCCCATCTGTGAGCTTCATACTAGTCCAAATCGGTATTCTTCAAATTAAAAAAAAAAAAACAAATATAAAATATGAATATAAAATATAATATTCTTAAACTTTAGCTTTAGAGAAGCCCTTAATGATATTTCTAAAAAAATTTCTAAAGCCCAAAAATAATTCTTAAAATCCATGTCCTTTGGAGAAGCGCATAAAGGTATTTTAAAACCTATTCTTAATTCGGATAGGCTTCTAAAAATATTCCCTAATATATTTCAAAATGTTACAATTACCAATCCTGAAGCCCCTAAAAATGTGGTTAAAAATCTCCTTCAACACCCAAAAAACCCAATTATTTTTTTGGTCAAAAAAAAAATTGAAATTTATTTTCTCATCTGCAAGCAAACACTTCATATTTACAAAATTATAAAAAAAAAAATTAAATATTTTTTCTTGTTGTTTTTGTTGGTCAACAACATCTTGTAATCGTTATTTAATATTGTACTGCACACAGCTCGTTCGGGATATCTTCATATTACCGACGTCATGAAATCATCAAAATGAAATTGTTGTCAGAGATACAATAACAACAACAGCAACAACAACAACAACAAAAATTAAAAAGCGCTTATAAAAGAGACAAAGAACACACAGACACACGCACACACACACACACACACACACACACACACATAGTCATAACGCAGACTATTAAGTAACAGACAACATGGCTGAGAGAACCTCAAACCATAAAACAATAAAGGACGATGCGGCTGACGGGGCAATGACGAGGACGACAAGGAATGACGACGAGGACATGCCGGAGACAAAGCTGACAATTATGATGATTTGGATGATGAAGATAATGTTGTTGCTCAGCAGCATGGATGGATGGATGTTGGACGTTGGTGTAGGGACATAACGTGGAGAGTAGAATAACTGCTAAAGCCAAAAGTGCATAACGTCCATGAAGCTGTTGCTGTTGCTGCTGATGCTTCTCCTCGGATGATGTAGCTGGTCGTGATGGCTTTTTGTGTAAATGAATGACAGATTAAAAAACATAAGTTATAAAATAAAAATAACAGCAACAACAACAACAGTGATAACAACAAAGTGCTTTAACAAATTCCATGTGAAGTCACATTAAAACAAAAACAATGCGAAAAATTAAAAGTTGATATAAGACACAAAAGTTCAGAGGCACAGACAAACAGACAAACATATTTATTTTGTTTTTTTTTTTTTTTTATTTTTTTTTTATTTATAACAAAATATTTTTTATTTACATAAAATCATTAAGAGGAGGAAGAGTGTGTGAGTCGCCAACCAAAAAAAAAAAAAGTATGCCATGGCAGAGGATTTTCAGTTCAGCAATATTAAGAAAAACAATTAAAAAAGTTGGAAGTTTGGCCGTGTCGAACTTTAAATACCCTCCACCATTTGGAAAAAATTTGGCAATTTTCAAAAAAAAAAAAAAAAAAAATTAAATCCGTTAAAAATTCTGTTGAAATCTTAAAAATACCAAATGTAAAAAACGAGGTATTATTGTATGGGGGCTATACCAAAATGTGGACCTGCACATACAAATTTCTGCCTGAGCCTGCAGTATCCATTACGAACTTCAAACACCAAATTTGAAGCAATTCCGATGAATAATGTCGCTAAAATCATCAAAATACCAAATATCGGGAGGTACCCTTAAATGGGGGTTATACGAAGGCGAGGACCTGCAGAGACAATTTTCTGCCTTAGGCTGTAGTATCCATTACGAACATCATATGCCAAATTTGAAACAATTCCAGTGAATAATGTCGCTAAAATCATAAAAATACCGAATATCGGGAGGTACAGTTATATGGGGGCTATACGAAGGCGAGGACCGGCAGAGACAATTTTCTGCCTTAGGCTGTAGTATCCAATACGAACTTTAAATACGTAATTTGAAACAATTCCGGTGAATAATGTCGCTAAAATCATCAAAATACCGAATATCGAGAGGTACCGTTATATGAGGGCTATATGGAGACGTATACCTGCGCAGACAATTTCCTGTCATAGGCTGTAATAACCCTTTGGAACTTCAAATTCCAAATTTGAAACAATTCCAGTGAATAATGTCGCTAAAATCATTAAAATACCGAATATCGGGAGGTACCGTTATATGGGGGCTATATGAAGACGTGGACCTGCAAAGACAATCTCCTGTTGTAGGTTGTAGTATCCATTACCAACATCATATGCTAAATTTGAAACAATTCCAGCGAATAATGTCGCTAAAATCATCAAAATACCGAATATCTGGAGGTACCGTTATATGGGGGCTATACGAAGACGTGGACCTTCACTGACAATCTTCTGTCGTAGGCTGCAGTATCCATTACGAACTTCAAATACCAAATTTCAAACGATTCCGGTAAAATATATCGCTAAAATCAGCAAAATACTGAATATCGGGAGGTACCGTTATTTGGGGGCTTTACGAAGACGTGAACCTTTACAGACAATTTGCTGTCTTACGCTGTGGTACCCATTTCGAACTTCAAACACCAAATTTGAAGCAATTCCGATGAATAATGTCGCTAAAATCATCAAAATACCGAATATCTGGAGGTACCGTTATATGGGGGCTATACGAAGACGTGGACCTTCACTGACAATCTTCTGTCGTAGGCTGTAGTATCCATTGCGAACTTTAAATACCAAATTTGAAACAATTCCGATGAATAATGTCGCTAAAACCGTCAAAATACCGAATATCGGGAGGTACCGTTATATGGGGGCTATACCAAGACGTGGACCTGGAAAGACAATTTTTTGTCTTAGGCTGCAGTATCCATTACGAACTTCAAATACCAAATTTAAAACGATTCCGGTAAAATAATGTCGCTAAAATCAGCAAAATACTGAATATCGGGAGGTACCGTTATTTGGGGGCTTTACGAACACGTGAACCTTCACAGACAATTTGCTGTCTTACGCTGTGGTACCCATTTCGAACTTCAAATACCAAATTCGAAACAATTCCAGTGAATAATGTCGCTAAAATCATTAAAATACCGAATATCGGGAGGGACCGTTACATGGGGGCTATACGAAGACGTGGACCTGCACAGACAATCTTCTGTCATAGGCTGTGACATCCATTACGAACTTCAAATACCAAATTTGAAACAATTTCGATAAATAATGTCGCTAAAATCATCAAAATTCCAAATATCGGGAGGTACCGTTATAAGGGGGCCATACGAAGACGAAGACCTGCATAGACAATCTCCTGTCGTAGGTTGAAGTATCCATTACGAACCTCAAATACCAAATTTGAAACAATTCCAGTGAATAATGTCGCTAAAATCATCAAAATACCGAATATCGGGAGATACCGTTATATGGGGGCTATACGAAGACCTGGACCTGCACAGACAATCTTCTGTCATAGGCTGTAGCATCCATTGCGAACTTTAAATACCAAATTTGAAACAATTCCCCTAAATAATGTAGCTAAAATCATCAAAATACCGAATATCTGGAGGTACCGTTATAAGGGGGCTATACGAGGACGTGGACCTGCACAGACAATTTTTTGTCTTAGGCTGTAGTATCCATTACGAACTTTAAATTCCAAATTTGAAACAATTCCAGTGAATAATGTCGCTAAAATCATCAAAATACCGAATATCTGGAGGTACCGTTATATGGGGGCTATATAAAGACGTGAACCTGCTCAGACAATCTTCTGTCATAGGCTGTGGCATCCATTACGAACTTTAAAAACCAAATTTAAAGCAATTCCGATGAATAATGTCGCTAAAATCATCAAAATACCGAATATGGGGAGGTACCGTTATAAGGGGGCTATACGAGGACGTGGACCTGCAGAGACAATTTTCTGTCACAAGCTGTAGTATCCATTGCGAACTTCAAATACCAAATTTGAAACAATTTCGATAAATAATGTCGCTAAAATCATCAAAATTCCAAATATCGGGAGGTACTGTTATATGGGGGCTATACGAAGACGTGGACCTGCACAGACAATCTCCTGTCGTAGGTGGTAGTATCCATTGCGAACTTTAAATACCAAATTTGAAACAATTCCGGTGAATAATGTCGCTAAAATCATCAAAATACCGAATATCTGGAGGTTCCTTATATGGGGGCTATACGAAGACGTGGACCTGCACAGACAATTTTCTGTCTTAGGCTGTAGTATCCATTGCGAACTTTAAATATCAAATTTACAACAATCCCGGTGAATAATGTCGCTAAAATCATCAAAATACCGAATATCGGGAGGTACAGTTATATGGGGGCTATACGAAGACGTGGACCTGTGCAGACAGTTTTCTCTATTAGGCTGTAGTATCCATTACGAACTTCAAATACCAAATTTGAAACAATTCCGATAAATTATGTCGCTAAAATCATCAAAATACCGAATATCGGGAGGTACCACTATGAATGGGGCTATACGAAGATGTGAAATTGCAAAGACAATCATTTTGTCTTAGGCTGCAGTATCCATTACGAACATCATATGCCAAATTTCAAAGAATTCCGATGAATATTGTCGCTAAAATCAACAAAATACCGAATATCGGGAGGTACCGTTATATGGAGGCTATACGAAATCGTGGACCTACATGGTCAATTTTCAATACCAAAATTCCTGCAGACAAATTATACATTTGAGTAAAATTTTATCAATCTACTTCTATTCGTTCGGAAGCTAGAGTGATTTCAACAGACGGACAGACGGACGGACATCGCTAAATCGACATAGAATTTTATGCTGATGATGAATATATATACTTTGTGGAGTGAATTGTTACAAATGGAATGACAAACTTAATATACCCTCCATACTATGGTGGAGGGTATAAAAATACTTTTGATGCGACGAGCAAAAACAGAGGCATGTCCTTGCTCGGTGTTCACTACATGAAAATGTGTTGCACTTGTCATCTGTCAAATATTTTAAAATATAAACTTTGAGTTTTACATCGAGTTAAGCTTCGGACATGTACTACTGCTGATTTTTGGTAGTATATGAAAAAATGATAAAAAAAACAACAACAATAACAATAAAATATATAAAATACATTATTTTATAAACATCACATTTTATAAGGAGACGGAGATTTCAGAATGGTTTTACGTTAAACGAAGAACTAAATTTTGGAATTGCATATATATTTTAGAGGCTTCTAGGGGTCTTGCGGACTTGAACAATATATTTAAAGGCGTTTTAAAAACTCAAGCTCATATGTTTTTTAAGAATAATTTTGGAGGAGCTCCTATGAAAAATGGCAGATAGACGACATCCTGGATCTCTACGGACATTGAAATTTTGCTGTAGCTCTCCTTTAGAAAGGAACCCCGCTACTTTGGATAGAAAACATATTGGATACCTTTTTATTTGGTTTTTGAAGTTTGTAATAGTTACTACGGCTTAAGACAAAAAAAGGGCCATGTAGGTCTACGTCTTCGTATAGCCCAAATTTAACGGTACCTCCCGATATTCGGTATTTTGATGATTTCAGCGACATTATTTACCGAAATTGTTTCAAATTTATTATTTTAAGTTCGTAATAGATTCTACAGCCTATGACAGAAAATTGTCTGTGCAGGTCAACGTCTTCCAATAGCTCCCATATAACGGTACCCCCGATATTCGGTATTTTGATGATTTTAGCGACATTATTAGCCTGAATTGTTTCAAATTTCGCATTTGAAGTTCGTAATGGTTACTACAGCCTATGACAGAAAATTGTCTGTGCAGGTCCACGTTTTATAACCCCCATGGTACCTCCTTATATTCGGTATTTTGATGATTTTAGCTACATTATAAACAGATTTTTTTTCAAGTTTCGCATCTGAATATTGTAATAGTTTGTGGCAAAAGTTGCCTATGCAGGTCCACGTCTTATAGACCCTAGTATACGGCTATATTCGGTATTTTTAAGATTTTAAGAGAATTTTTAGCGGATTTTATTTTGTTGAAAATTGCCAAATTTTTACCATATGGTAGAGGGTATTCAAAGATCGGCTCGGCCGAACTTACAGCTTTTTTACTTGTTTAGAATAAAAAGTTCCGAGAGCGCTCTCAGAGAGAAAATACCTTCTGGAACACTTCTTTCCAGCGTTTATATATAGAAACAACCTGGCAACCCTTCTCTGGATACAAGACCTCTTGGAGTTCTTCTATGAACAGAAGACCTTTTGGACCTTTTCTAAATGTGAAAACTGACCTGGTGCCTTTTTACGAATATAAGATCTTTTGGAGGCCTTCTACGAATGTAAAACATCCTAGAGCTCCACTGTTGATAGAGGAAATCCTGCCTAATCCTTAAATGTTGAACCTTGCTTCTCTGGTGGAAAACCTTTTCCAGTGTTTGCATAAAGAAAAACCCCAGCAGCACTTTTCTGAATATAAGACCTCTTGGAGTCCTTCTATAAGCAGGAGACATATTGGACCTGTTCTAAAAGTGAAACTGACCTGGTGGTTTTTTACGAATATAAGATCTTTTGGAGTCTTCCCAAGAATGTAAGACCTCCTGGAGCTCTTTTGTTGACAGAGGTCCTGCTGTCTTATCCTTAAGTTTTAAATCTTGCCTCTCTGGTGGAAAACCTTCTCCAGTGATTATATATAGAAACAACCCAGCATCACTTCTCTGAATACAATTCTTCTTCTTAATAGTAGAGCTCCGAATCTAAGACCTCCCGGAGCTCTACTATTAATGGAGAACCTATTGCCTAATCCTTAAATTTTAAACCTTACCCCTCTGGTGGAAAACCTTCTCCACTGTTTTTATAGAAAGAAACAACCCAGCAGAACTTCTCTGAATACGAGACCTTTTGGAGCTCTTCCATAAACAGGAGACCTCTTGGACCTTTTCTATAAGTAAAAACTGACCTGGGGCATTTTTACGAATATAAGTTCTTTTGGGGGCCTTCTACGAATCTAGAAACCTCCCAGAGCTCTATTGTTGATAGAGGTCCTGCTTTCTTATTCTTCAATTTTAATCCTTGCCTCTCTGTTGGAAAAGCTTCTCCAGTTTTTATATATAGAAACAACCCAGCAGATCTTTTCTGAATACAAGACCTCTTGGAGTCCTTCTATGAACAGGAAACCTATTGGACCTTTTTTATAAGTGAAAATTGACCTGCGGCTTTTCTACGAATAGAAGATCATTTGGAGGCTTTCTAAGACTTCCTGGAGATCCACTGTTGACAGGAGGTCCTGTCTTATCCTTCAATTTTAAACCTTATCCCTCTGGTAGAAACGCTTCTCCAGCTTTTATATATAGAAACAACCCAGCAGAACTTCTCTGAATACTAGACTTCTTGAAACCCCTCTATTGATAGACGATTTTTGGGAGCTTTTCCATAAGTGAAAACTGACCTGCGGCTTCTCTTCGAATAGAAGATCATTTGGAGGCCTTCTACTAATGTAGAATATCCTAGAGCTCATCTGTTGATAGAGGTCCTCCCGACTTATCCTTAAATTTTAAACCTTACCCCTCTGGTAGTAAAGCTTCTCCAGCTTTTATATATAGAAACAATTCAGCAGATCTTCTCTGAATACTAGACTTCTAGAAGCCCTTCTATTGATAGAAATTTTTAGGAGCTTTTCTATAAGTGAAAATCATCCTGCAGCTCTTCTATAAATAGAAGACCTCTAGGAGTCCCTCTGCGAATGTAAGATCTCATCTAGCTTTACTGTTGACAAAAGACTTTCTGTCTTGTACCCCAATTTCACACCTTACCTCCCTCTCTCTCACTCTCTCTCTCTCTCATCCACTTATCTTATCACACATGCGGAACTCTCACACTCTCACACACATTGACCCAGTCGTGTTTAATGTGATTACTTTTACTGCGAACAAGAGTGAGTTACAAAACAACAACAACAACAGTAATAACAACAATATGTGACAATTGTGCGACCGTGTTAAGGAACACGACTTTGCCATGCATGTTTATGGGATTCTAGGATGGGGGGGGGACAAAGGAATGCTATTGTTTTTGTTGTTGGCGTGCCATGATGTTCAGGTTTATTAGTTTTATGTATGAGTGGGAGGGTGGGTGGTAGGAAGGAAGGATTGTTTATGGAAGGTGATGATAATGCTGCTGTTGGTGGGTGTCTCTGCTACGATGTGTGTGAGCGTGTGTGGGTGTGTTTGTGTGTGTGTGTGTGTGTAGAAGAATGTGGTTTTCAAATTTGAAAATATCGTCCTCCCAGCCATTTGTTTGCCCACAATTTGTTTGTTATTTGTAAGGATATTTGGCCCTTTTGTGTTGGCCCCTATTTGTAGGCAGTGCCAATAGCTATCCTCCCACGATTTTTATTTGCCCTGTTTTGTTTGTTTCTTTTCGATTTGTATGGGTGTCACCACTGCCTTATGAAGTTGTAACATTTATTATGGCCATGGTTGTTGTTTTTGCTTTTTGAATTTACTGGAGATTTATGGCCAATTGTGTGTTTCTGAATTTTTTTTGATATCCCATTTTTTATTTGCCATTCCAACACACCCGCTTTAATCGGAATTCTTAATAAACATTAAATTGTTTTTATTGTTGATTTTTGTTATCCTGTCTCATCTCTTCTGTATTTGTTTTATCCTTGCAGGTATGTAAATATGTCAGGAGAACAGTTCGAATGTTCATCATTTGGACAGGAACAATATTTTACAAAACAATTTTTTTACGATTCATGGAAATATGTTGGACTCGTCCTGTTTGTTTTTTTGTGTGGGCCGAGTCCTTGGTGTAAAGTGTTAAGAGTTGCTGGAAAGGATAACAGGGTAAGTATGGCAAACATAATTTTTCCTGATGATAAACTGGAGCAGGATTCGTGGAGGAATACTGCAGTTTATCAAAAAAAAAAAAAAAAAAAAAACAAAAAAAAACAGTAAAGAAAGACTTAAAGTCGGGCGCGGCCGACTTTATGATAACCTACACCACTTTGCTAATTTAGTAGAGCTCCGCATAACAATTAAAAGTTTTTATGGGAGAATTCGATCATATACTCTATGATTATAATTATAATTTAAGGTTTCGAAGGACTTAATATGCCGTAGCATTTGTATCTTTGAAATTCGGACTTGTATTGCCCATTTGATATATATGGGAGCTATATCTAAATCTGAACCGATCTTGATAAAATTTGGCAAAGATATTTCTGAGCTGTATTTCATATATTTCCCTGAATATCGTTGTTACGGAGTGCATATTACGGCTGCTGAGGACAAAAATAACATATCGGATGAACAATATATATATGGGAGCTGTAGCTATATCTGAACCGATCTTCACCAAATTTGACGTATTAGCTTCTAGACTCAATTCGGTCGTAAGTGCCACATTTCATCCCATTTGGACAAATATTAGACGTTTGGTGCACAATAAAGGGTAAATCGGACGAAGTTCTTTATATAGGAGCTATATCCAAATCTAAACCGATCTTCACCAAATTTGGCATACTAGGTTCTAGACTCAATTTGGTCGTAAATGCCAAATTTCATGCCATTTGGACAAATATTAGACGTTTGGTGCACAATTAAGGGTAAATCGGACGAAGTTATATATAGGGGAGCTATATCCAAATCTAAACCGATCTCGATAAAATTTGGCAAATATATTTCTAAGCTATATTTGATACATTTCCCCAAATATTGTTGTTACAGAGTGCATATTACGGCTGCGGAGGTCAAAAAGTAACAAATCGGATGAACAATATATATGGGAGCTATAGCTATATCTGAACCGATCTTCACCAAATTTGACATACTAGCTTCTACACTCAATTCGGTCGTAAGTGCCAAATTTCATCCAATTTGGACAAATATTAGACGTTTGGTGCACAATCAAAAGTAAATCGGACGAAGTTATATATAAGGGAGCTATATCCAAATCTGAACCGATCTCGATAAAATTTAGCAAATGTATTTCTGAGCTGTATTTGATAGATTTCCCCAAAAATATTGTTGTTACGGAGTGCATATTAAAGGCTGCGGAGGACTAAAATAACAAATCGGATGAACAGTATATATGGGAGCTATAGCTATATCTGAACCGATTTCGATCAAATTTGGCATACTTATTTTTAGACCTATTTTGGTTGTATGTGCAAAATTCCATACAATTCGGGCTGATATTACACGTTTGGTGCACAATCGAAGGCAAATCGGACGAAGATATGTATGGGAGCTATATCTAAATTTTGACCGATTATCTCCAATTTCAGTAGGGTTCGTCCTTGGGCCAAACAAATGATTTGTGCAAAATTTCATCTGGATCGGATAATAAATGCGAACTGTACTTTGTTCAGAAAAATACATTGACAGGGGGACGTACGGATAGACAGACGTACGGACATGCATAAATCGACTCAGAATGTGATTCTATGCAGATCATCAAAAGGAACTATGAGTCTATCTCGTTTCCTCTTTGTCTGTTACAAACAAATACACAAAGACATAATACCCTGACCACCTTGTGGTGTAGTGTAGGGATAAAAGCGATGTACGTATTTAAATTTTCTGCAGTGTAAATGAAAAAAAAAAGTGGAATTTCAGGAAGGTTTTGGTGCTATTTTTGGAAAAAAAAATCTTAAAAAGGCTAGCATTTTCTTTGAATGCTTAAAAGGATACTTTGAACTCTTAGCAGAATTAAGCGAATTCTGCTGGAACCTGTGAATCCTTAATGTAAAAAAAATGCCAGAATTCAGTGGGAGAAGGACCTCCTTCTTGACTGGGAGGGGGAAAACCTCAGCCAATGTGGCTTGACTTAATTGTGACCACAATTATTTCCCTTTCCAGGACAACATTATTGTTTTCGGAAAATGTGTGTTTTTCTATTAACATAAAATCGAAGCGATTAAGACATGATTTATTATGCAGGATACAAGTTCAATATGTCGGCAATAAATTAGCAAGGTATGGAGAGTCAATGTAAAAGTAATGACCACAAAAAAAGAAATAAACAGGCCTTTAAATGTGCATAACTTTAAATACCAATGGGCAGTTAAGAAAGGATACTCAAGGATACTCTGGTGAAAGGGATCTTAATTTGAAATCAAGAAAGGACAGGGAAGGATTCTGGAGCAAGAGGGAGTAATAAAATTTCAAGCAAGGACACATAAGGATTCTAATGCAAGAGACTTCAAGAAGTACTCATGCAAGGATTCGTAAGGATACTAGGACGGAAGACCATAATTAGTAATGAGACAAGGCAACGGAAGGATTCTGATGCAGGAAATCCAAATAAGAACCCAAAAAAGGATATCGAAGGACCCAACTCCAGAAGAATACCTAAGGATACTAGGACGGTTGACCTTAATTAGGTTACGAAAGGATTCTGATGCAGGAAGGACCGAAGGACTCAACTTTATGAGATCCAAATGAGCAACCCATCAAAGATAAATAAGGATTATACAGTTATTTTTTTTTTTTTTTTTCAAAACACTCAAGCTAGGATAGGATTTAATGTGCATAAGAAAGAAGTCAAACAAGGATATCGAAGGACCCAACTCCAGAAGGATAAGTAAGAATACGGAAAGGACGGCAGACCTTAATTATTAGTTAGACAAGGCTACGGAAGGATTTTGATGCAGGAAATCCAAATAAGGACTCACGCAAGGATGCCGAAGGACTCAACTCTCTGAGATCCAAATGAGCCACCCGACAAGAATAAAAAAGGATTCTACAGGGATTTTCTTAAAAAAAAACACTCAAGCTAGGATAGGAAGAAATGTGCATAACTCTAAATACCAATGTTCAGTCATGAAAGGATACTCAAGGATTCTGGTAAAAGGAACCTTAATTCGTAGTCAAAAAAGGATAGGGAAGAATTCTGAAGCCAGTGGCCGTAATAAAATTTCAAGTAAGGACACATAAGGATTCTAATGCAAGAGACTTCAAGAAGTACTCAAGCAAGGATTCGTAAGGACGGGAGGCCTTAACTAATAATGAGGTAATGTTACGAACGGATTCTAATGCAGGACATCCGAAGAAGGACTCAAGCAAGGATTCCGGGAGGACTCAATTGTAATAGATTCAAATGAACAACCCAGCAAGGATAAAGAAGGATTCTACAGTGATTTACATTAAAAAGCCCACAAGCTATGATAGGATTAAATGTGAATAACTTTAAATACCAAAAGGCACTCAAGAAAGGATACTCAAGGATTCTGGTAAAAGGAACCTTAATTTGAAATCAAGAAAGGATATGGAAGGATTCTGGAGCCAGAGAGCGTCATAAAATTTCAAGCAAGGACACTTACGGATTCCAATGCAAGGGTCTTCAAGAAGTATCAGAGCAAGGATACGTTATGATCCGTTAGGATAGGGCAGGAAGGTTGAGGAAGGATTTTGATGTAAGAAATCCAAATAAGAACTCAAACAAGGATACAAAAGGACTCAACTCCAGAAGAACATGTAAGGATACTGGGACAGGAGACCTTAATTGGTAATGAGGCAAAGCTACGAAAAAAAAAAATCTGATGCAGGTAATCCAAATAAGAACTCATAGAAGGATACCGAAGAACTCAATTGTTTGAGACCAAAATGAGCCCAGCAAGGATAAAGAAGGATTCTTCAGTGAAAATCCTTGAAACGCATTCGGAATAATTCTTATGAATAATATCTGAGCAGGTATTCGTCAAGAAAAAGTATTTTTTAGGAAATTTTTTAAATGGGAACTAAGCAGGGATACGAAAGGATACTTCGGCCAGAAGGTGTTTTTATACCCTCAGAAATATGGCTTCATAGGTCAAACTTGCCTAGTCGAAATAACGGTTTTAGATCCTAGGTCATGTTGGACCAAATCCGTTTCAGGAAATTTGGAGTCGATCTAGAGATGTCCGTCCGTCTGTCTGTCTGTCTGGCTGGTGCGGACGATAACTTTCGAAGGGAGTATACGATTTGATCCAAACTTAGTACATCGTAATATTATTGTCAAACTTTTATCGAGTTCGGAGATGGGCAATATCGGTCCACTCCTTCTGGTACCTCCCACATAAAATGTCAAAATTTTCAAAAAAAAATATATTTTACTGCACGGAAAGAGAAAGGATAATCCAATTTTGCTCCATCTTTGCAAATCCTAATATTTACGTGAGTGCTATTTCAGGTGCGAAAATTGACAATAACGGTCCACACCATCCAGTACCTCCCCCACAAAGGGTCAAAATTTTGAATAATTATAACTCTTATAAAATGGGATGCAAGAGTCCGATTGTCTTCAAATTACAAACATAATTAACTAAAGGTCTAGTGTGAAGATGGGATATATCGGCCCACTTCTTCTGGTACCTCGCCCACAAATGGTGAGGGTCTTAAATAACAAAAAAAAAAATCATAAAATATCATAAAAATCCAAAGTAACCATCCAGTTATCTTCATATTTCACACATAACAATATTTCTATCTACACAAGATCTTCTGTGAAGATGGAATATAGCTGTCCAATCCTTGTGGTACCTCCCCCACAAAGGGTCAAAATTTCGAATATCCATGAAGCGGATAAAACTCGAAATTCACACCCGATTTAATTTAGACTTGGCACATCTCAATATTTCCATCATCACAAGATCTGTCATAAAGTTGGTTGAGATCGGACCATTTCTTCTGGTACCTCCCACACAACGGGTCAAAGCTTTAAATAACTAAAACGATCATAAAATCCGAAATAAGCATCCGAATCTCTTCATATTTCACACATCCAATTTTTTCTACTAACACTACATCTGTGGTGAAGATGGAATAAATGGGTCCACTCCTTCTGGTACCTCCCCCACAAAGGGTCAAAATTTCGAATATCCATGAAGCTGATAAAACTCGAAATTCGCACCCGATCCAATTTAGAATTGACACATCTCAATATCTCCATTAACACAAGATCTGTTATAAAGTTAGTTGAGATCGAACCATTTCTTCTGGTACCTCACCCCCAAAGGGTCAAAGTTTTGAATAACCAAAACGATTATAAAATCTGAAATAATTATCCGGTTCTCTTCATATTTCACACATCCTATTATTTCTATTAATACAAGATCTGCTGTGAAGATGGGACGTATCGGTCCACTTCTTCTGGTACCTCTCCCACAAAATGTCAAAATTTCGAATATCTTTGAAGGTAATAAAACGTGAAATTAACATAAGATTCCATTCAGACTTGGTAAATCTCAATATTTCTATCAACACAATATCTGCTACAAATTTGGTAAAGATCAGAACATTATTTCTGGTACCTCCCCCACAAAGGTTCAATGTGTTAAATAACTAAAACGATCATAAAATCCAAAATATCAAAATTTTTAATATCCAAGAAGCTCATATAACTCGAAATTAACATCCTATTCCATTCAGACTTGGTAAATCTTTATATTTCTATCAACACAAAATCTAGTATAAAGATGGTGGAGATCGGACCGTTTCTTCTGGTACCTTCCCCACATAGGGTTCAAGATTTTAAAAACCACAGTGCTCAAAGAAGGTGAACTAAGCATCCAACTCTCTTCAAATTTCACACATACAATTTTTTTGCTAACACAAAGCCCTTCTGGTACCATGCCTCATAACTTGCAAAACAAGTCTGTGATTCTTTATATCTCTGGATATAGAAAATCGATATGGAATGTATCATTTCGCATAAAAATGGATTCAAATGTCAAATTTTCTTCTCATTTTGCCCATACCAATATTTTTATCTGTATTAGATGAGGTATAAAAATGGAATACCTCGGTCGACTATATCACTACTGTGGTACATCACGAACATTTTAATATTTTCTAAAAATTATCACATTTCAGATCCCATTCAATATCCGATTAAGATGAAATTTTCCAAATACTACTTGTTTTGCCCAAGGACGAACTCTATTGAAATTGGTGAGAATCGGTTTAAATTTAGATATAGCTCCCATATAAATCTTTATCCGACTTCCGGTTTATAGTGCACCAAATGGCTAATATCGGTCGATATGGACCGAATTTTGGCACATCCGACAGAATTTGGTCTAGAAACCAGTACCTGAAATTTGGTGAAAATTGGTTCAGATATAGCTATACCTCCTACACATATGTTTCATTCGATTAGGGGTTTTAGGCCACTCAAATGCGCAAAATGCACTCCACAACAATGATCTTCGGTACCAGATACTAGATACAGGCTAAAAATACATCTGCCAAATGTTATCAAGATCGGTTCGGATTTGGTTATAGCTCCCACATATATCTTCAATTGTGCATTGTGCACCAAATGGCCAATAACAGTCCAAATAACTTGTATTTTGGCACATCCGTCCGAATTCAGTCTAGAAGCAAGCCTTAGCTCCAATATGTTCCAATATGTTTATATGTTTCATCCGATTTAGGGTTTATAGGCCCCTCACATGCGCAATATGCACTCCACAACAATAATCTTCGGTACCAGATATTAGATACAGGCCAAAAATACCTCTGCCAAATTTTATCAAGATCGTTTGAGATTTGGATATAGCTCCCATATATATCTTCAACCGATTTTGAGATAATTGTGCACCAACTAACCAGTATCAGTCCAAATGAACCGAATCTTGGCCATTTTAACTAAATTCATCCCAGGTCCCATATATTCGATTTGCTATTTAAGTCCCTCACTTTCGTAGTATGATATTGGTACCAGATATTTTGTAGAGCTCAGAAATAATTTTGCCAAATTTGGTCGAGATCGGTTCAGATTTGGATATAGCTTCCATATATATCCTTAATCCGATTTCAGGTTTATTGTGCAAATAATGGCTAATATCAGTCCAAATGACCGGAATTTTGATACATCCGACCGAATTCAGTCTAGAAGCAAGAACCTGAAATTTGGTGAAAATGGGTTCAGATATAGCTGTTCCTCCCACATATATTTTTCAATCGATTAAGAGTTTATAGGCCCCTCAATATGCACTCCACAACAATAATCTTCGGTACCAGATATAAGATACAGCCCAGAAATACATTTGCCAAATTTTATCAAGATCGGTTCGGATTTGGTTATAGCTCCCACATATATCTTCAACCGATTCCGGGTTAATTGTGCACCAAATGACCAATATAACTTCAAATGACCTGAATTTTGGCACATCCGACCGAATTAAATATAGAAACAAGTACATCAAATTTGGAGAAACTCGGTGCAGATATAGCTGTAGCTCCCATATATATGTTTCATCCGATTTGGGGTTTAATGTCCCTCACATGCGTAATATGCATCCCACAAAAATTACATTACCACATATTAGATACTGTCCAGATATCAGATACAGCCCAGAAATACATTTGCCAAATTTTATCAAGATCGGCACAGATTTGAGTAAAGCTCCCACATATGTCTTCGATCGATTCCGGGTTAATTGTGCACCAAATGACCAATATAAGTTGACCTGCATTTTGGCACATCCGACCAAATTAAGTCTAGAAGAGAGTTTTTTTTGGTAAAAATCGGTTATATATTTTTCATTCGATTTAGAGTTTTAAGTCCCTCACATTCGTAACACGCATTCCAGAAGAATAAGATTTGGTACCAGATATCTTGTAGTGCTCAGAAATACCTCTGTCAAATTTTATGAAGATCGGTTCAGATTTGGATATAGCTCCTATATATATCCTTTATCCGATTTTGGGTTTATTGTCCAAATAATCAGCTAATATCTAATATCAGGCTAATATAAGCTCAATTGGAATAAATTTCAGCACGTACGTTTCCCAGTGGTGGAATTCGGCTCCGATATATATATTTTTTATATAATCCTTCTCGAAGTTATATCATAGCAATTTTAATTGGTAAAAAAGTTAAAAATGTCTCCGTCAAATTTGGTGAAAATCGATTCAGAATTAGGTATGCCTCCCATATATTAGTTCCCTCCAAAAACTAAATTATAACTGCTCTAAATCCAAAGGTTGATAGGTGGTATGATCTACTTCAAATAAATTCTATTGTTACGGAAGCTCTAGTAATTATGCATAGTGGTGTAGGGTATAATAGAGTCGGCCCCGTCCGACTTTTGACTTTTCTTTACTTATCTTTTTTTTCATTCTTAACCGACTTTCAAAGACTTAACGAGAAAATCAAATGAATTGTGCAAAACATTAAAAAGGTGAACATTTTTGTTATTTTTATTTATTTTTAAAAGTTAATTGTTTAAAATTTTATAAAATTATATTTTTATTTTTTAAAATATAAAAAACTATAATTCTATTTTATTTTTCAAATAAAATCCACCTATTATCGCCTTTTCAGTTTCACTCTTAACACAATTTTCACGGATGATTTCGCACAACAATCAATAGTTTCATGCTCTTTTAAATCAAGAGTAACCATATCCTACTCTCAAAGAGTTCTCTTCCTTCCGGTGTTCTCTGTCTCTCTTTCTCTTCATTCTATGGCACAAAAACTGTGTCACATTTATGTTCCACAAAACAAAGGCCAGAAAAACGAGAGAGAGCAAGCATGTGCTTTCTTGTTGACAATAATTTTCATGAATGAACAACAGGTGGTCGTTTGGCTGTGTAGTAAGAACATTGATGTGTGAGAGGGAGAGTAAGAGAGACTAAGAAAATGAATGAGTGTGTGAATGAGGGCTCCCCAAAAACATGTTGTTTTTTTTTTTTGAGGGGTCAATTCATTCATGTTAGAACCATTTCTCACTGCTTGCTGTTTCTTTGTTTTGCTATGGTCATTCGCATCATTCATGAGGATGTGAGTGTGTGTGGGCATGTGTGTTATGCCGGCTTGTATTACAAAATTCCTTGCCATGTGCCCTTTTTTGCTGCCATTTCTGGTGGAGAGTAATAGTAATCGGTTTGGGAAGTTCTACATTTCCTCTCACTGCTCTCCTGGCTCCCGACCATTACTGGAGAGTGAAGAGGGAATTTATTTTTTTTGTTATGGTTGTTGCTGTGGCATTCGTATCTTTGCCGTTGTAATCGTTTGTGTGTTTCCTTATATCGGCCATCGGGGGGGTTTGTTTCTTTGTTGTTTTGCTAGGGACCGAAAGGATGCCAGACATCGGTTCAAATTGTAACTAACTTGTTAGGGTGTGTGTGCATGTGTTCCTTTTTCCGTAAGCTGCCACTACTTCACAGCCATTCAGTCAGTTGCCGCTAAGAGCTCATTGAAGACGGTCGTTCCCTTTGGATTCGCTCGTGCATCGAATTTTTCTCGGTTTCTAAACTTTTTTTCGGGCTACTCTATTTGCCGTAACCCCTGAAATAGGACCTCTTTTTTCCGAAACACTCACAACAAAAATTGTTTGCGGTTTATTTTTTTCCTCTGACTTTTTTCGGGGGGGATTCGTGTTAAATTGACTGGGATCTGGAGGCTTGACTTGCCGGTTTGTTAGCCGGCAAAAAAACAGAGATTGTTTGTTATTGTTGCCGGCTTATCCTATGAGCCACAAAATGTGTAGCATACTTTCGGACTGAAATTTGTATTTCACTTGTGTTCGCTTCGGTTTTGTTTGCCTTAACGTCAGAGGACACGTGTGGTTTTCGGCTAGCTCCCTCTCCAAAAAAAAACAAGTGCCACCAATGAAACTAAGTTCGACGCCTTTCTGTCTGTGCCAAGTGTTTTTGTGTTTGTAACCAGCACCGGAAAATATCGTTCTGTCTGGAATCCTGGCAAAAAAAAAAGAAAGAGAGACTTGCACTGCAAGTAGTTTTCCCATAAGCCAAGAAGTTAATAAATACAACTGTCATTTGGCAAGGCTTAAGTGGGTGAATGGAGATAACCAGCAGACCCACTTTGGGGCCATAAAAAGAAAAAATTCCCCCAAAAAATAGTTTGAATTATTCAGTGTGTGTCTATGTGTGTGTGTCACTCTCTAGTGTCATTGTTAAGCTCATAATCGGCGGAAATAAATGTTCTCCATGTTCGAATCGATCGAAATCGGAAATTATGCATAATCAATTTGTTTGGCCGGCGTCAGACATCATAAAAATGTGGCAATCGACCTGAAAAAGGTCATTATTGGAGTGTTCGATGGTGGCTGGATGGCTGGCTGGCTGGCCATGGTGTTCTCCATTCAAGTGTAAAATAATGTGAATGATGTAAATATTCCAAAAAAGACGAAAAAAAAAGAAAATTTTCTAAAGAAAATAATGCCAATGAAAAAATAACAAAAAAATAGAATTAAAGTGAAATCCCCAAAAGGACAGCTAGTCCACATCGGAAGAGTGCTTATCTTGAAATATGAACATTGCCGGGCTGTGATTATTCCTTGGCAGTTTCCAGTTTTCAACTTTGCGAGGCAGCCAAACAGAAACAAAAACGAGAACGAAAACTATTAATGCGAATTATGGTAAATATTTATGTTTGACAATGATAATAAAAATATTTTTGTTTGGATGGATGTATGTGTGTGTGTATTTTCATAAAATTAAAATAATAAATGGTGCATATTTTTAGGCACCAACAGAACATGTGATATGGCTCAAAATTAAGTTTTCATTAAAAATAAATGAATAAAATACAAAAAATACATAAAATAAATAAATATAACATAAAAATAAAAAAACATAGATATAAAAAATAAAAAAAACATAAAAATAAAAAATAAAAAAACATAAAAATAAAAAAACATAAAAATTAAAAATAAAAATCTAAAACAAAAATAAAAAAACATTTTTCCAAAGACTCAGCAAAATTAGATTTTGTAAAAAAAAATTTTTGTAATGCAATTTTTTTGTCGATTTTTTGAAAAAATGTTTTCAATGACAAACAAAACGTGAAATATTTCAATAAAAACTGAAAAGGATCCACAAAACCTGTATATTTTAATACAAATATTTTTCAAAATACAAAGATACGTGGATATTTTTAAAAGAATAATTTATTAAAGGCGCAAAAACTTGGAATTTTTTTGTCAGAAAATTATTTTAAAGACCAAGAAAACGTGGATTTTTGACAAAAAAAATTTTAAGATTCGAATTTTTTGAAAAACATTTTTTCAAAAAATATTTCTTCAAAGGCGCAACAAAACGTTTATTTTTTAAAAAGACTTTTTTTCGAAGTGCCAACAGAAAAAGTGAATTGAAAAATATTTTTAAAAAGAAATTACTAAGCGAAGATGATGCAAAGAATATATTGTCAAAGGACCAACACTCTTGGACTTAAAAGCAAAAAAACAAAGGACCAAAAAACATAGGTGAAACCAATAAAGAAAGTCTTAAAGTCGGGCGGGCCGACTTTATGATACCCTACACCACTTTGTTAATTTAGTAGAGCTCCGCATAGCAATTAAAAGTTTTTATGGGAGAATTGAATCATACACGCTATGATTATATCTTTTATCTGACTTATATTTTTAAATCCGGACTTGTATTGCCCATTTGGTACACAATCTGAACCGATCTCGATAAAATTTAGCACATGAATTTCTGAGCTATATTTCTGGCCTAGTTTGGTTGTATGTGCAAAATTCCATACTGTTCGGACTGATATTACACGTTTGGTGCACAATGGAAGGTAAATCGGACGAAGATATATATGGGAGCTATATCTAAATTTTGACCGATTATCTCCAATTTCAATAGGGTTCGTCCTTGGGCCAAACAAATATTGTTTGCAAAATTTCATCTCAATCGGATAATTAAAGCGACGTGCATTTTATTTACAAGAATTCATGGACGGACGGACTGACATGCATAAATCAATTCAGAAAGTTATTCGATAAAGATCCTCAAAAGTAATTATGATAACTTCTCCATGTGATAAACAAATGCACAAAGAAATAATACCCTTACCACTATGTGGTGTAGGGTATAAATATTTTTCAAGGGGGTTTGTTAAGCAAATATTTTTCAAGGACCAACGATAGTTTTTTTTTTAATAATATTTCAAAAGACCAACAAAACGTGAAACTGAAATAAAATATATTTCCATTTTTTTTTTTTTTGAAATACTTTTTCGAAATTCCAAAAAAGAGTGTTTAAAGAAGGATATCTCTTTCAAACAATTCACAAGATTTTTTTAAATATTTTTCTAAAGAAGTTGTTTTTCCATGAATCCGCAATATATGGATTTTAAACGAATATTTTTTCAAAGGACCCTGGATACCTGAAAAGTGGACTTTTTTAGAGGAATATTTTTTTAAAAGGACCTATGAAACGTGTATTTAGTAAATATATATTATTTCATCGGACTGGAGAGGTCTTAAAAGTGAACAATTATAAGGAGTATTTTTTCAAAGCACCAAGGAAACGGGATTTTATTAAAAATATTTTTTAAAGTTCGAACTAAACGTGGATTTTAAATAAAACCATATTTTTAAAGTCCAACGAAGGTTTTTTAACGATTTTTGTTTCCAAATCAACAAAATTAGGATTTGTAAAGAAATATTTTTTTTTTTTCAAAAGATCCACAAAAGTTGAATTTTGAGTAAAAAATTTTGAAAGGATGGACCAAATAAGGAATAAAAGTTTTTTTTCGAAGGGTCCACAAACGTGGACTTTTTAAGTAAAAAATATTTCAAAGGACTGACAAAATGAAGATGTTTAATAAAATATGGTGGATTTAAAAAATATTGTGGATTTAAAAAATATTATTTCTAGGACTAACAATACTAGGATTGAAAAAATGTTTGTTGTGTTGAAAAGGAACCAGGAAGGAGGATTTTTATTTTTATTATTAGACCACCAAGAACACTGATATGGATTTTCAAAGGACCATAAATTTGAATTCATTGAAAAATATTCGGTCACAAAAATTATTTTTTTAAAGACATTTTAAGGATTCATAAGGCTACAAATTTGGAGTTTTCAAGAATATTTTGATTTTCTCGTGGATTTTTTAATGAGTATTATTTAAAAGACCTTAAATCACAAATGCGGAATTTTAAAGAATATTTTTCAATATTGTTTATAAAGGACCTTCAAGACTACACACCTATATTTCTTAAGAATATTTTTAAAGGATCCATATGGCAGATTTTTTTGTTAAAGCATTTTTGTTTGAGGATATTCAAGGCCAGAAACTTAGTTTTTAAGTTTTTAAGAAATGTTTTTAAATGACCCTCATGGTGTCAAATATGGGTTCCTCAAGGGTTCATACATGGATTTTTTAAGAATATTTTTCAAAAGGACCTCCGTAGCAACAAAAGTGATTTTTTTAAGGGACATTCAAATCTACAAATGTGTATTTTTAAGGAACATTTTTTAAAAGACATTCATAAACATTTCTAAAGTTTTTTTTTAAAGGACTTTCCAGGCCACAAACTTAAACTTTGAAAGAAAAAAATAATTTTTTTAATAAAATTGCCAGGCTACAGGGATCATTTCAACCTTTTACAAGGATCGATTCAATTTAAAGGAACAACATTATATGAAAGGAATATCCTATTATCTAATGTGAATATTTTAAGGGAAAGGGTATTTTTAAAGGAAATTTTTTTTCGCATCATTCACAACTTCTGTATTGCATTTTTAAAAGACATTTTCCAAGTAACGACTCTGCTTTAGACAAGGATTTTTTAAAGGATATTTTTTTCCAAAAACATCAAATTTCAATATTTTTTAAAAGGAGGTTATTTTAAGTTATTTTCTAAAGGATACTTTTTAAAGGACCATCTCATGATATGGCGTTGATTTTAAAAGGGATAATTTCAACTTCTATGATGGATTTTTAAAGGATATTTTTTTAAAGAAACACCGCTGCTTCAGACGAATATTTTTTAAAGGATATATTCCAAGGAACATCTTATTGTCAAACGCGCGGCTTTGGATGCATATTTTTACTGGTATTTTTATAGGACCTTCGAGGACCAAACTTGTGGTTTTTAAGAACTTATTTGAAGGGATTTGAATTTTTAAACAATTTTTTTAAGGACCTTTCAGGTGGCATACGCGTATTGTTTTTTTTAAAAAAGTGAGTTTATATTCTTCAAAGACCACAAAAGAGGATTCTGTCAAGAATAAATTTTAAAGGACTTTTAAAGGGACTAAAGTGGATTTATACAAAAATATATTTTAAAGGAACTTCAAGGCTACAAACGAGAATATTTTAAGAATATTTTTTAAGGACCAAAAGGATTTACTAGCTGGGATTTTTAAGAATATATTTGAAGGGCCTCTGCCCTTAAATATTATTTCGTAGACGTGGATATTTTTAAACCATTTTTTTAAAAGACCTTCAAGACCTTCCTATTGTTTTTAATTTTTTTTTTAACAAAAGTGAATTTTTATTGGTACTTTTTAAAAGTCTTTAGAGAATTCTGTTAGGAAACACTTTAAAATGAAGTTTAAGGTGGCAAAAGTGGATACCAACAAATTCTCAAGGAACTTCGAGGCTACAAACGAGGATTTTTTAAGAATATTTTTTTGGCCCAAAAAATATACACGCTTGGGTTTGTTGACAATATTTTTAAAATATATTTAGGACGTTCAAGGACGTTCAAGAACTCATAAGCTTATCGTTGTTTTAATTTTTTTTTAAATACAAAAGTCATTTTTTTTTATTTTTCAATGGTTTTTCAAGGCCACAAAAGGGGTTCTGTTAAGAATAACTTTTAAATGATGTTGTTGATGGATTTCTATGACATATTTCAAAGGACCTTCGAGGTAACAAACGAGGAGTTTTAAAGAATATTTTTTAAGGACAAGATTAAGAATTTTTTTTAAGGGTCTTCAAGGCTCTCAAATATTTTTTCGAGGACGTGGATTTTTTTTAAACAATTTTTTAATGGACCTTCAAGGAGCCATATGCGAGTTGTTAAAAAAAAAAATAAGCACAAAAATGATTTTTTTGGTATTTTTTAAAGGTCCTTCAAGGCCACAACGTCATTATGTATAAGTTTTATAGGATGTTTAAAGTGGATTTATAAAAATATATTTTAAAGGACATTTGAGGCTACAAACGAGGATTTTTTTTAGAATATTTTTTGAGGACCAAAATATATACAGGCATAGATTTTGTAAGTATACACCAAGGTCCTTAAATATTATTTCGTGGGCGTGGATTTTTTTAAACATTTTTAAAGGACCTCCAAGGTGTTAGGCATATGATTTTTTAAATTTTTTTTTTTTAATTTTTTTTAATGCCAAATTATTTATTATATTTATTTTTTTTTGTATTTCTAAAGATCTTCAAGGTCACAATAGGCAATTCAAGAATAACTTTTAAAAGATGTTCAAAGCGAAAAGAGTGGATTTTTTTAAAACATATTTTAAGACAATTTTGAGGCTACAAACCAGGATCTTTTAAGAATATTTTTAAGGACCAAAGGATTTACAAATTTGGATTTTTTAAGAATATATTTAAAGCTCCTCCAAGGCCCTTTAAGTTTTCAATCGTGATTTTTCTTTTTAAGAAATAATTGTTTAAAAATATTTTTAAGGACTTTTAGGGCCTCAGAATATTTTTAAACACACATGAATTTAAAAAAAATGTATATTTTTTAAGACCAAGTGTTGTTACAAAAATTGATTTTTAAGAATATTTATCAAAGGACCTTCAGGGCAACAAACGTGTTTTTTTGTTTTTATAAACATTCTTTAAAGGACTTTCAGGGCCACTAGCGTATTTTTTTTCTAAGAATTTTTTGAAGACCTTCAAAATATTGTAATTTCTAAGCCTTTCATGAAATAATATTTAAAATTCCATCAAAGGCAATGTCTATTAACATTTAACTCATAATACGATTTTTATGTCTCATCTCAAATTTACTATCACCCAGAATTTCAGAATTTCTTATCTCTATTTACGTAGACCTTCCAAACGAGAAGCACAAACAGAACTCACCATTGTTCACTTACCTACTTTATGGCCAACATTCTGCCATCCCCTTCCCTCCCTTCCTTCTCCAACCCCTCGTTAGATGAATAGGAAAATCAATAAACTTTAATAACTTCTCAGATTGTGATTATCATATCTACTTTAGAGCAATTTTTTCGGTCTATTTGTGTTTCCTTGTGTCTCCGGACAGATAAAACCTTGCCCTTTTTTTTTTGTTCGTCGGCCATAACTGGCTCTTCAATCAGAGATTACCTTTTCGATAAGGCGAATAGCAGCAGAGGAGGAAGAATATGAGAAAGAAAAACGACTAAAATAGTCTGTTTACAAGACATTCAAGCTCAAAACGGAACGTTATCCTTTCGATCCTTGCGTTGGCTTTACACAATACAAAATGCATTCTAAAGAGTTTAACAACTTCATAATCCCCCCAAGGATAATCAACATTATTGTCGTCATCATCATCATCATCCTCATAGTCGGCGGCGGCATCCTCATCCGATAATAATGAATATTGTTTTTATTTCTTAGGGAAAGCTGGTTTTAGAATGGAAATACAAAAAATTTCCATGGATGGCCAAGAAAAAAAATATTTGTAGCTAGAAGAAGGATGTTCTTGTGTGTTGTAAGCGATGTAGAGGGCGATGCCACAATGTCGGCTATTTTAGCAAAATAAATGAACATGGCCAATGCTAAGGCAGCCAGCATTTTATATCTGTATGGGTCATCAACCGGATCAAAAAAAAAAAAAAAATAAATAAATAAATAAATAAATGCAAAAATTAAAACAAAGCCTTGTTCTACTTTAAGGCGGAGGATGTAAATTTTGTCGAATTTAAAGGATTTTTCAAGGATATTTTTTGAAAAATTGGCGAAATTTTTTCTGGGGTCACCGGATATTTTTTCAGGATCATCTCAGTGTTTATCCAAAGTTTAAAAGGATATTTTTAAGGACTATCGTAGTCACTTGTGTGGATTTTTAAAAAGGATATTTTTTCAGTAACCATTTCAGCTTCAATAACTGGATTTAAAGGATATTTCTTTAATGGTCATTCCGCCATCTTTATCTTTAACGAAAATTTCTTTAAAGGATAACCTCAGCTTTAAGCGTGGATATTTTTTCAAAGCTTTAAATGTGGATTTTAGAAAAATATTTTCCTAAGTTTTGAAGCATACTTTTCAGCTTTAAAAATGGATTTTTAGGGACCACAAAAATATGGATTTTTAAGAAAGAGATTTTAAAGGACTAACACAAAACGTATTTCTCAGGAAAAAAATTGCAAAGCACCTACAAAAAGAGATTTTATAAGGGAAACACTTCAAAGGACCAACAAAAAGTCAATTTTTTTTTTAAAAAAATATTTTTTCATAGGGTCCACACACGTGGATTTTTTTTAGGGAAAATATTTCAAAGGATCGATTAAATTAGAATTTTTAAAGAATTATTTTTTTTAAAGGACAACAACAGGAAAAAATGTACAAAGCACCTACAAAAAGAGACTTTATAAGGGAAACACTTCAAAGGACCAACAATAAGTCAATTTAAAAAAATATATTCTTTTTTTCAAAGGATCCACAAACGTTGATTTTTGTAAAGAAAAATATTTCCAAGGATCGACTAAATTAGAATTTTTAAAGAATTATTTTTTTAAAGGACAAAAAAACAAAGTTTTTAAAAAAAAAATTTTTTTTTTCAAAGGATACGCGAACGAGCAATAGTTTTTAAAGGACCTTTAGGCTATAAGCGTTCAGAGAATCTTCAAAGCCACAAACGCTTTTTATTTAGGACACAAACATGCATTTTTAATAAAATATTGTGAAGTCCTTCAGGGTTTAAGGACAAGAATATTTTAAAGGACTTTTAAGGAACCAGTGGTGGATTTTTTAAATGAATTTTAAGGAACCAATGGTTGATTTTTCAAAGACATTTTTAAATGACCTTTAAGTTTTCAAACCTGATTTTTTTTTTAAGAAAAATTTGAAAGGACCTCACGGTATCAAACCTGTGTTTTAAAAGAACTATATCAAGCATTGATTTTTAAAAAAAACATTTTAAAGGACCTTCACATTATTAAGAGAGGATTTTTAGAGAAACATTTTTAAGGGACCTCCAAGTTATCAGGAGGTGATTTAAAAAAAAAAAATGAAGGACATGCAAGGTACCAGGCGTGGTTTAAAAAAAAAAAAATGAAGGACTTATAATGTTTCAAGTGTATTTTTGTAAAAAAAATTTAAAAGACCTTCACAATATCAAGCTTTTGATTTCTTAGGAACAAACTTAAAGTAAATTTACGGCATCATGCGTGGTTTTAAAAAAAATTAAGGACCTTCACGGTATAAAGCTAGTGTTTTAAGGAACATTCAAAGCGAGGATAAGCGAGGATTCCTAGAAAATCGTCGAGGTGTCAAGCTTGGACTTTTTAAGGTGGAAGGACCTTCAAGGCGTCAAGCGTAGATTTTTAAGGACACTCAATGTGCCAAGGGTGGATGACCTTCAAGGTCGCTCAAGGTGCAAAGGGTTGAAGGATCTTCAAGGCGAAAAGCTTGGACTTTTTAAAGGACCTTCAAAAAGTCAATCGTGGATTAGTTAAAGGACCTTCAAAGTGACAATCGTGGATTTTTTAAAGGACCTTCAAAGTGTCAATCGCGAAGTTTTAAAGGACTTTCAAAGTGTCAATCGTGGATTTTTTAATGATTTTTTAAAGGACCTTCAAAGTGACAAGCGTGAATTTTTAAAGGACTTTCAAAGTGTCAATCGTGGATTTTTTTAATGATTTTTTAAAGGACCTTCAAAGTGACAAGCGTGGATGTCTTAAAAGACCTTCAAAATGTCAATCGTGGAGTTTTTAAAGGACCTTCAAAGTGTCAATCGTGAATTTTTAAAGGACCTTCAAAGTGACAAGCGTGGACTTTTTAATGATTTTTTAAAGGACCTTCAAAGTGACAAGATTGGATGTCTTAAAGGACCTTCAAAATATCAATCGTGGATTTTTCAAAGGACCTTCAAAGTGTCAATCGCGAAGTTTTAAAGGACTTTCAAAGTGTCAATCGTGGATTTTTTAATGATTTTTTAAAGGACCTTCAAAGTGTCAATCGTGAATTTTTAAAGGACTTTCAAAGTGTCAATCGTGGATTTTTTAATGATTTTTTAAAGGACCTTCAAAGTGACAAGCGTGGATGTCTTAAAAGACCTTCAAAATGTCAATCGTGGAGTTTTTAAAGGACCTTCAAAGTGTCAATCGTGAATTTTTAAAGGACCTTCAAAGTGACAAGCGTGGATTTTTTAAGAACCTTCAAAGTGTCAAGCATGGGTTTTGAAAGGACCTTCAAAATGTCAATCGTGGATTATTTAAGGGACCTTCAAAATGTCAATCGTGGATTATTTAAGGGACCTTCAAAGTGTCAATCGTGGATTTTTTAATGATTTTTTAAAGGCCTTTAACAGTATTATGCGTTTATTTAAAAAAAATAAATTAATTTCACGGTATAGAGTCTGGATTTGTTAACGGTATCAAATGTGAATTTTTTAAAAGAAAACTGTTTAAGGGATCTTCACTGTATCTGTCGAGCATTATTAAGGACATTCAAAGTGCCAAGCGTGGAATTTTTAAAGAATATTTTTTCAAAGGACATTCATGGTTGCCAAGTGTGGTAGTACCATCAAGGCGTCAAGCGTGGATTTTTCAAAAAATTGTTTATTCTAAGGACCTTTAAGGTGCTAAGTGTGGAAGGAGCTTCAGGGCATCAAGCGTGGATTTTTTTAAAGGACCTTCTAGGCGTCAAGCGTGGATTTTTCAAAGCTGATCATAGATGGTCAGCTATTAGAGGTCAAAATATAATTAAATAGTCGAACATTGGATGAGGGTATGCATCTGTCCGCAAAACCGACTGATACTTTTTAATATGTTTTAATTTCCTTTCAAAGAGAAATGTTTAATATTTTTAATTAATTATTTATTTATTTTTAACCAAGAGACCTCTTTTGGAGGCTAGAAAGTAGGTTCTATAAAAATTTCCAATATTTGCTGCCTTAAAAAATATTTTTAAAAAATCCAATATTTTTTTAATAAACCCTAATTATTTTTTAATATTTTGAAATTTTCAATATCATTTGTGCCTTGAAAAAGTATTTTTTAAATAAATTTCTTCTGAAAGGATGTTACAATTTAAAAAAAAAAATATTTAAAAAAAACGACAACATTTTTTTACAAAACCTAAAAGTTTTGGAGTTCTACATTTTATTAAAAAAAAAAAAAAACAGTATTGAGCTACAAAAATATTTGAGAAAGCTCATTTTTATTGTTATTTATGAAAATATATTTTTTAATATTTAGATTTTTTTTAAGTCTGCGACATGCTTAAGTTTCTTTTTTACTGTTACTCCTCGTCCTACATTCTCTCTCCAACCACTCTCCCGCACTCCACGCTCATTATCGCCCCTAATGAGCGGAAATCATAACCATTTCCATGCGGCGGCCAACACATATGAATATTTTAAAAGCCATTAACATGGAAATAATCCGCTTTTGTTCCATGGAAATTTCCCAAAATTGGGGAATTTGTTAATTGGCTTTTGCAACAACATTTGAAATTCTAAATAGGATTTGAAACAAAAAAAAAAATGCAAAAAAATCTCTAACAACTTTTTCATATCCATTAAATGAACAATGCCAATGAATAAAAGTATTTTTCCCTAAATCATATGTGTTTGTGCTGCCGCTGATGACTATAACAAAATGGGTAGAACTTTGTGCCACACAACAACAATAAAAACAAGGAAAATTAAAACAAAAAAAAAAACTTTTTTTTTTCACAATGCCAAGCAAACCCTTTAAATCGTTTAGCAATTAACAGAAAATAGGGATTGATTTTTTTTTTTTTTTTTTTTTTTTTTGAGTTAAAAACAATTAAACCGAAACTCAAAATAACTCCACTCTCCGGCTATGGAAGTAGCCGGAGAATTAACCGGGGAAAAAGTGTTTAGAATTTTATCTATTTTACACTCAGAAATCACTGAGCTGGAGTCCTAGGTCCCTAGGCGGAGGAGAGGTGGAGGTTAGAGACTTGCTACAATGATAGCCATGTTGGCAAGTTAACCTCCTCGTTTTGGAAAAACTTTTTGCCAGCCATGGTGAAAACTAGAAATGTTTTTTGTTGTTTTTTTCTCCAACTTTTCCGCTAGTTTGTAACACACAGAGAGAGAGACCAAGAATGCGGAAAATATTTGCACAAAGCAACAACCTTTGGCTTTTAGTAAATAAAAATCTATTTAAGGTTATTAACAATTGTTCGAAATGTTCTGCAGGATATTTTGGGATTGATATGAGATTTAATTGAATTAAATGTGCATTGTTTTGTAGAAGCAATGAGGGGGGAAAAGTTCAAAGAGATAATTTCTGATGAGATAGACAATGGAAAATTTTTATTTTTTTTTCAGCAAAATACGGAATATTGGGAGGTACCGTTATATGGAGGCTTTACGAAGACGTGGACCTGTACAGACAATTTTCTGTCATAGGCTTAGGTATTTATTACGAACTTCAAATACCAAATTTGAAATAATTCCGGTGAATAATGTCGCTATAAACATCAAAATACCGAATTTGGAGAGGTACCCTTATGTGGAGGCTATACGAAGACGTGGACAATTTTCTGTGTCAGGCTGTAGTATCCATTACGAACTTCAAATATCAAATTTGAAACACTGCGGGTGAATAATCTCGCTTAAATCATGAAAATACCGAAGATCTGGAGGTAGCGTTATATGGGGCCTATACGAAGACGTGGACCTGCACAAGCAATTTTCTGTCTTAGGTTGTAGTATCCATTACGAACTTCAAATACCAAATTTGAAACAATTCCGGTGAAATATGTCGCTAAAATCATAAAAATTCCTAATATGGGGAGGTACCGTTATATGGGGGCTATACCCAAACGTGGACCTAAATGGCCCACTTCCAATGCCAAAAGTCCTGTAGACATAATATACATTTGAGTAAAATTTCATCAACCTACAATTCCGATGAATAATGTCGAAAAAATCACCAAAATTCCGAATTTCGGGAGGTACCGTTATATGGGGGCTATATGAAGACTTGGACCTGTACAGACAATTTTTTATCATAGGCTGTAGTATCCATTACGAACTTCAAATACCAAATTTAAAACAATTCTGGTGAATAATGTCGCTAAAATCAACAAAATACCGAATATCGAGAGGTACCTTTATATGGGCGCTATACGAAGACGTGGACCTGCACGGACAAGTTTCTGTCATAGGCTTAGGTATCCCTTACGAACTTCAAATACCAAATTTGAAACAATTCCGTTGAATACTGTCGCTTAAATCACCAAAATACCGAATATCGGGAGGTACCCTCATATGGGGGCTACACGAAGACGTGGACCTGCACACACAATTTTCCAACACAGGCTGTAATATCCATTACGAACTTAAACTACCAAATTTGAAACAATTCCGATAAATAATATCGCTAAAATCATCAAAGTACCGAAAATCGGGAGGCGCCCTTATATGGGGCCTATGCGAAGCCGTGGACCTGAGTAGGCTATTTTCTGTCTTAGGCTGTGGTATTAATTACGAATTTCAAATACCAAATTTGAAACAATTCGGGTGAATAATATCGCTTAAATCACCAAAATACCGCATATCGGGAGGTACAGTTATATGGAGGCTATACGAAGACGTGGACCTGCATAGACAATTTTCTGTCTTAGGCTGTATTATCCATTACGAACTTCAAATACCAAATTTGAAACAATTCCGGTTAATAATTTCGCTAAAATCATCAAAATTCCGAATATCGGGAGGTACCATTATATGGAGGCTATACGAAGACGTGGACCGATACAGACAATTTTCTGTCACAGGCTGTAGTATCAATTACGAACTTCAAATACCAAATTTGAAACAATTCCGGTAAATAATTTCCCTAAAATCATCAAAATACCGAATATCGGGAGATACCTTTATATGGGGGCTATACCCAAACGTGGACCTACGCGGCCCACTTTTAATACCAAAAGTCCTGTAGACATAATATACATTTGAGTAAAATTTTATCAACCTACTTCAATTCGTTCGGAAGCTAGAGTGATTTCCACAGAGGGACAGACGGACGGACATCGCTAAATCGACGTAGAATTTTATGCTGATCAGGAATATATATATACTTTGTGGAGTCTAAAATGTATATTTCCGAGCCTCTAATAGTCACTCCTTCTACCCACACCCTCTCACCCCACCACCAACTGCTACTTATTCAGTGGTGACAGATACTTGAGTTGCTTATTTAAGATCTGGTGTTGGCTGTCAGCATTGCTAACTGTGACCGTGTTTATACAACAAAAGCAACAACACCCAGATGTTCAGCCATGGAGCAGCACCTTCATGGCATCATTTGTAGTACGCACGCAGGCACGCATTCATAGGGACACTTCAACGCACTTCTTTTGAATGAGGGTAGGGGAGGGGGAGAAAAAAATGTAAGAAAGAATGAAGAAGGAAAAAAGCTGAGGCTGAAGCCTGTTGTTGTTGTTTTTGTTGTTTGAATTACAGCCAATGTCAATTACATGCAAATGATGCACCATAAAGTGTTGGCGGAATTTTTGTTGTTCTTGTTTTTTATTGTTTTCTTAACCTCCCCCCCCCCTTTTCACACACACCCACACCCATACACAATTGTCAGTTTATTTTCCCCTCTCCCATTTTTATTTGTTTTTCTCTCCTCACCACATCTCCTGCCGCCGCCATCACTTCAGTGTCACTTAGCCTGGGTGACATTCCTGGAGGCAGTATCGCCTTAATGGCAATTGTTTTGCTAGGCGTTTATTGACTGACAACCAACCAAACCGAACGGGGTGCGACAATATAACATGGCTCTGGAAGGCTGCATAAGAAATGTCTTGGAGCGGATTTGTTGTTGTTGTTGGTGTTGGCACCCAGAGATCTTATTAGACGGGCGAAGAAAAAAGAAAGAACCTTCTTCAAGTCCCGCCATGCCAGTCAAGTCACTTCAAAACACTTGAGAGAAAGAAGAAGAAGAAGTAGAAACAACAACAACAACACCGCCACTGCCACCACAGTAGTTGTCAAGAATGTCACATGTTGTGCAAAAAGGGGCTGGCACCCGAACAGGCAGATTCATGTCAAGTTGAATTGTTTGTTTGTTGCGAGAAATGAAAAGAAAAAAAAAACCGCAACAAAAGAAGTTAAAGCAGAACCCAGCTAACACGCAAAAAAAAGAGAGAAAAAGAAGAGGAGGAGGAAGGAGAAGCAGCGTTTGTCTATTAGGAACACCTTAAAGTTGTCATAAACATATCAAGGGAGACTTAACAAAACTGCTACCGCAGCGAGAAAGACAAAAGCAGGACACTTGTGGAAGTCATGTTCAAATGCGATGATGATCACATATATATATAACCGCTGTGGTGCTAGTTTTCGTTACAGGTAATTTATGCAAGGGACGGTGAGAGAGGAAGGGGAGGCCGAAGGGCATACGAAATTAAATTCAAGCAAGTTGTAATAAAGAAACTAAATCTGTAGCAAGATTTACTCAAATTACACCTACCAAATGCGAGAGAAAGTACTCCACGGCGTATACATGGTGTCAGCACTCATACGCTATGGTGTACCTCACAGCAGGGATATTTATACGAATATTGGATTTTTTACAGAATATTTTTCAAGGACTATCCAAACAATAAACGTGGATTTTTTTAAGAATATTTCTCAAGGACCATCCGACCAATAAACATGGATTTTTAAAAAGAATATTTTTCAAGGACTATCCGACCTATAAACATGGATTTTTTAAAGAATATTTTTCAAGGATTATCCGACCAATAAACGTGGATTTTTAAAAAGAATATTTTTCAAGGATTATCCGACAAATAAACGTGGATTTTTCAAAGAATATTTTCCAAGGACTATCCAAACAATAAACCTAGATTTTGTAAAGAATATTTTTCAAGGACCATCCGACCAGTAAACGTGGATTTTTATAGAATATTTTCCAAGGACTATCCAAACAATAAACGTGGATTTTTTAAAAAATATTTTTCAAGGACTATCCAAAGAATATTTTTGTGGATTTTTTAAAGAATATTTTTCAAGGACTATCCAAACAACAAACGTGGATTTTTTAAAGAATATTTTTCAAGGACTATCCAAACAATAAACGTGGATTTTTTAAAGAATATTTTTCAAGGAGTATCCGAACAATAAACGTGGATTTTTTAAAGAATATTTTTCAAGGACTATCCAAACAATAAACGTGGATTTTTTAAAGAATATTTTTCACGGACTATCCAAACAATAAACGTGGATTTTTTAAAGAATATTTTTCACGGACTATCCAAACAATAAACGTGGATTTTTTAAAGAATATTTTTCAAGGACTATCCAAACAATAAACGTGGATTTTTTAAAGAATATTTTTCACGGACTATCCAAACAATAAACGTGGATTTTTTAAAGAATATTTTCCGAGGACTATCCAAACAATAAACGTGGATTTTTTAAAGAATATTTTTCAAGGACTATCCAAACAATAAATGCTGATTTTTAAAAGAATATGTTTCAAGCACCAGCAGTCGTTCAAACGTGATTTTTTTGAGTCTTTCAAATTCGAATTTTTTAAAAAAATATTTTTCAAGGACCTTTTGTTTAATAAAGAATTTTTAAGAATATTTTTAAGGACCTTTGGTTCAATTAACGTGATTTTTTAAAAAATATATTTAAGGACCTTTGGTCCAATTAACGTGGATTTTTTAAAGAATATTTTTCAAGGACCAGCAGTCCTTCAAACGTGGATTTTTTAAAGAATATTTTTTAAGGACCAACAGTCCTTCAAACGTGGATTTTTTAAAGAATTGTTTTCAAAGGACCTTTAGTCCAATAAACGTGGATTTTTTAAAGAATTGTTTTCAAAGGACCTTTAGTCCAATAAACGTGGATTTTTTAAAGAATATATTTCAAGGACCTTTAGTCCAATAAACGTGGATTTTTTAAGGAATATTTTTCAAGGACTTTTAGTCTAATAAACGTGGATTTTTCAAAGAATATTTTTTAAGGACCATCCGATCAATAAACGTGGATTTTTTGAAGAATATTTTTCAAGGACCAATAAACGTGGACTTTTAAAGAATATTTTTCAAGGACTATCCAAACAATAAACGTGGAATTTTTAAAGAATATTTTACAAGGACCATCCGACCAATAAACGTGGAATTTTTAAAAAAATATTTTACAAGGACTATCCACACAATTAACGTGGATTTTTTAAAGAATATTTTTCAAGGACTATTCAAACAATAAACGTGGATTTTTTAAAGAATATTTTTCAAGGACTATCCAAACAATAAACGTGGATTTTTTAAAGAATATTTTTCAAGGACTATCCAAACAATAAACGTGGATTTTTCAAAGAATATTTTTCAAGGACTATCCAAACAATAAACGTGGATTTTTTAAAGAATATTTTTCAAGGACTATCCAAACAATAAACGTGGATTTTTCAAAGAATATTTTTCAAGGACCTTTAGTCTAATAAACGTGGATTTTTCAAAGAATATTTTTCAAGGACCTTTAGTCTAATAAACGTGGATTTTTCAAAGAATATTTTTCAAGGACCTTTAGTCTAATAAACGTGGATTTTTCAAAGAATATTTTTCAAGGACCTTTAGTCTAATAAACGTGGATTTTTCAAAGAATATTTTTCAAGGACCTTTAGTCTAATAAACGTGGATTTTTCAAAGAATATTTTTCAAGGACCTTTAGTCTAATAAACGTGGATTTTTCAAAGAATATTTTTCAAGGACCTTTAGTCTAATAAACGTGGATTTTTCAAAGAATATTTTTCAAGGACCTTTAGTCTAATGAATTTTCAAAGAATATTTTTCAAGGACCCTTAGTCCTTCAAATGTGGACTTTTTAAAGAATAATTTTCAAGGACCCTTAGTCCTTCAAACGTGGATTTTTTTAAGAATATTTTCAAGGACCCTTAGTCCTTCAAACGTGGATTTTTTAAAGAATATTTTCAAGGACCCTTAGTCCTTCAAATGTGGATTTTTTAAAGAATATTTTTCAAGGATCTTCTAAACAATAAACGTGAGTTTTCTTAAAATATTTTCAAGGACCTTCAATACAATTAACGTGAGTTTTCTTAAAATATTTTCAAGGACCTTCAATACAATTAACGTGAGTTTTTTTTAAGAATATTTTCAAGGACATTCCACACAATTAACGTGAGTTTTTTGTAAGAATTGAATGGAAAATTTTATGCAAAAACAATTTTAAAATTTTTGCATTTCAATTTGTTTCCTTCTTTTATTACATTTCTCCCTTTGCTCTAGGCATATTTATTTTTTAATCAAGACTCTACCCCCAAAAAACTCCTATCCTCATTTGGGAAAAACAGCTATAATTTTGGCAGGTCCTCAGGCTGGTGTTGAATGTTTTCGTTGTTTGCCTTGATGGAGCAGGGGGTGGTGGGTGCGAAAAACGCAATAACAAATGACAGCATTAATTTCATTTCTCATTTTCGCACACTTAGACGACATTCATTCGTCCATTTAAGTTCCTTGCCGGCCTGACTGTCTGCTTGTCGGAATAATTCCATGCCAAAGCAATAACGTCAGAAAACATTTAAATAAGACCTGGCTGGTCTTATTTTCGGCAAATCTTTTTGTACTTTTTTTGCTTAACAAAATTTACAAATTGAAATGAGAAAGTCTTATTAGGTGATAAAAGTTGTCAACTGCCTACAGAGAGGTGCTAACTTGGAGGCGGGAATTAAAAAAAATAATTTGTGGAAAATTTAAAAAAATCGAAGTAGAATTCTTGCTTGAAATTTATGCTCTAGGATTGCACTAGGAAGAAAAAGAATCATTTAATTTGTCCACCTCTGTATCTTGCCGGAAGAAATCTAGACTTTGGACAAATATCCCACCTCAAAATATTTTTATCTTTGATATTCCTCCAATTTCATTAAAAAATCACGAAAAAATTCGTCAAACGTTGCCCACCCCTGCCTGTAACAATCACAAAGAAAATATCCCGTAAAGCTTAGTTAATGATAATGATTTCAAGGCATTTGGAAAGGTACGGCCAAATTATTCGCATAACAAGACGTTCGCAACAAATAAATTCAAAAAGTACAAGTACGAAAAGTGAAAGTACAAAAACAACAACAACAATTCCCAGCAACTTCTGCAACAACAACAATGACGTAACACCTTTTAAAGAATTTTTCAAAAAGAAATCCACGAGATATCAAATGGGCTTAATATATGCAGTGCTCTTCCTCTTCACAAGCCTAAAACCGCCCCCTGAAATAAAACGCTCTGCCATTGACAGCTACAGCCTAACAAGCATACCTCCCAGGATCAACAGCAACAAAATCCAGCAACAGTGAATAAATGTGACAATAAAACAAATACACCAACAACTGGTGGCATTCATCTTGTTAAGGAGCGTTATGTGTGTGTGTGTGTGAGGCTAGGGAGAGGTGAGATGAGGGCGGCTGGCAGCTAAGACAAAGCAAATGATACTCAAACTTGACACAACACAATAAAGACGACAACATCTCTCAACTTTAGCCCCAAGGGGAGATGTTGTCGTTTAATGTTGTGTCTCTTATCCTGGAAATTCTAAGAAACGAAATCATTTTCCAAAAGAAAAAATTAAAAAAAAAACAGCACAAGAAAAAGTTTTTCCAAGTGTTTCATTTGTGTTTTTTCTGTTTCAGGAACAAAATGTAAATAATTTATGTTAAATAAATCAATTTCAGTTAAACAGATTTCCAAATTTAATTTTTGCCGGAGATCGTAGATTATTGAAGGAATTTTGCAACAAATTTCCATACCGAATTTCCACAAAACATAATGTGTAAAATTTCAATTATTTTTTGGAGACAGGTGGCGTATGACTGATGTCGACACGTGTACGCCAGGTATTTCAACATAATAATTAACAAAAAAAAAAACAAATCAAAAAAATATTTTTAAAAAAATCGGCTTTTATTGGTCGGATGGTCCTTGAAAAATATTTTTTAAAAAATTCACGTTCATTGTTTGGATAGTCCTTGAAAAATATTTTTTAAAAAATTCACGTTCATTGTTTGGATAGTCCTTGAAAAATATTCTTTAAAAAATCCACGATTATTGGACTAAAGGTCGTTGAAAAATATTCTTTAAAAAATCCACATTTGCATCTGAGGAAATCCTTGAAAAATATTCTTAAAAAAATTCACGTTTGTTGGACTAAAGGTCCTTGAAAAATATTCTTAAAAAAATCCACGTTTGTTGGACTAAAGGTCCTTGAAAAATATTCTTAAAAAATCCACGTTTGTTGGACTAAAGGTCGTTGAAAAATATTCTTTAAAAAATCCACGTATATTGGACTAAAGGTCCTTGAAAAATATTCTTTAAAAAATCCACGTTTATTGGACTAAAGGTCCTTGAAAAATATTCTTTAAAAAATTCACGTTTATTGGACTTAAGGTCCTTGAAAAATATTCTTTAAAAAATCCACGTTTATTGGTCAGGAGGTCCTTGAAAAATATTCTTTAAAAATCCACGTTTATTGTTTGGATAGTCCTTGAAAAATATTCTTTAAAAATCCACGTTTATTGTTTGGATGGTCCTTGAAAAATATTCTTTGAAAAATCCACGTTTATTGTTTGGATGTTCCTTGAAAATATTCTTTAAAAAATTCACGTTTATTGTTTGGATAGTCCTTGAAAAATATTCTTTAAAAATCCACGTTTATTGTTTGGATGGTCCTTGAAAAATATTCTTTGAAAAATCCACGTTTATTGTTTGGATGTTCCTTGAAAATATTCTTTAAAAAATTCACGTTTATTGTTTGGATAGTCCTTGAAAAATATTCTTTAAAAATCCACGTTTATTGTTTGGATGGTCCTTGAAAAATATTCTTTGAAAAATCCACGTTTATTGTTTGGATGTTCCTTGAAAATATTCTATAAAAAATTCACGTTTATTGGACTTAAGGTCCTTGAAAAATATTCTTTAAAAAATCCACGTTTATTGGACTGAAGGTCCTTGAAAAATATTCTTTAAAAAATCCACGTTTATTGTTTGGATGGCCCTTGAAAAATATTCTTTAAAAAATCCACGTTTATTGTTTGGATGGCCCTTGAAAAATATTCTTTAAAACATCCATGTTTATTTGAGAAAAGGTCCTTGAAAAATATTCTTTAAAAAATCCACGTTTATTGTTTGGATGGCCCTTGAAAAATATTCTTTAAAAAATCCACGTTTATTGTTTGGATGGCCCTTGAAAAATATTCTTTAAAAAATCCACGTTTATTGTTTGGATGGCCCTTGAAAAATATTCTTTAAAAAATCCACGTTCATTGTTTGGATGGCCCTTGAAAAATATTCTTTAAAAAATCCACGTTTATTGTTTGGATGGCCCTTGAAAAATATTCTTTAAAAAATCCACGTTTATTGTTTGGATGGCCCTTGAAAAATATTCTTTAAAAAATCCACGTTTATTGTTTGGATGGCCCTTGAAAAATATTCTTTAAAAAATCCACGTTTGCATCTGAGGAGGTCCTTAAAAAATATTCTTTAAAATATCCACGTTTGCATCTGAGGAGGTCCTTGAAAAATATTTTTTAAAAAATCCACGTTTATTGGTCCTTGAAAAATATTTTTTAAAAAATCCACGTTTATTGGTCCTTGAAAAATATTTTTTAAAAAATCCACGTTTATTGGTCCTTGAAAAATATTTTTTAAAAAATCCACGTTTATTGGTCCTTGAAAAATATTTTTTAAAAAATCCACGTTTATTGGTCCTTGAAAAATATTTTTTAAAAAATCCACGTTTATTGGTCCTTGAAAAATATTTTTTAAAAAATCCACGTTTATTGGTCCTTGAAAAATATTTTTTAAAAAATCCACGTTTATTGGTCCTTGAAAAATATTTTTTATTAAATCCACGTTTATTGGTCCTTGAAAAATATTTTTTAAAAAATCCACGTTTATTGGTCCTTGAAAAATATTTTTTAAAAATCCACGTTTATTGGTCCTTGAAAAATATTTTTTAAAAAATCCACGTTTATTGGTCCTTGAAAAATATTTTTTAAAAAATCCACGTTTATTGGTCCTTGAAAAATATTTTTTAAAAAATCCACGTTTATTGGTCCTTGAAAAATATTTTTTAAAAATTCCACGTTTATTGGTCCTTGAAAAATATTTTTTAAAAAATCCACGTTTATTGGTCCTTGAAAAATATTTTTTAAAAAATCCAGGTTTATTGGTCCTTGAAAAATATTTTTTAAAAAATCCAGGTTTATTGGTCCTTGAAAAATATTTTTTAAAAAATCCACGTTTATTGGTCCTTGAAAAACATTTTTTAAAAAATCCACGTTTATTGGTCCTTGAAAAATATTTTTTAAAAAATCCACGTTTATTGGTCCTTGAAAAATATTTTTTAAAAAATCCACGTTTATTGGTCCTTGAAAAATATTTTTTAAAAAATCCAGGTTTATTGGTCCTTGAAAAATATTTTTTAAAAAATCCACGTTTATTGGTCCTTGAAAAACATTTTTTAAAAAATCCACGTTTATTGGTCCTTGAAAAATATTTTTTAAAAAATCCACGTTTATTGGTCCTTGAAAAATATTTTTTAAAAATTCCACGTTTATTGGTCCTTGAAAAATATTTTTTAAAAAATCCACGTTTATTGGTCCTTGAAAAATATTTTTTAAAAAATCCACGTCACTTGGTCCTTGAAAAATATTTTTTAAAAAATCCACGTTTCTTGGTCCTTGAAAAATATTTTTTAAAAAATCCACGTTTATTGGTCCTTGAAAAATATTTTTTAAAAAATCCACGTTTATTGGTCCTTGAAAAATATTTTTTTAAAAATCCACGTTTATTGGTCCTTGAAAAATATTTTTTAAAAAATCCTCGTTTTTTGGTCCTTGAAAAATATTTTTTTTAAAAATTCCACTTTTATTGGTCCTTGAAAAATATTTTTTAAAAAATCCAGGTTAATTGGTTGGATAGTCCTTGAAAAATAATATTTAAAAATCCACGATTATTGGACTGAAGGGCCTTGAAAAATATGTTTTAAAAATTCACATTTATTGGATTAAAAGTCCTTAAGAAATATTTTTTTTTTAAATCCAAGTTTTTTTAGATTAAAGGTCCTTGAGAAATATTCTCTTAAAAAATCCATGTGGCTTGGTCTGATGGACCTCGTTTATAGATTAGAAGGTCCTTAAAAAATATTTTCTATTTTTATTGTTGTCTTTATTTTGTTGCCATTTTTAAGCCCTTCTTTATAAAATTTCCATTTATTTGCGATTACAACATGTTACACATGTCAAATTTATTTGTTTAATGTCAAAGGAATTCATTTGCATTTTTTTTTCCCATCTTCTTTTCATTCGTTCCTTTTCAGCCTTTTGTCATTATTTGAAGTTTACCGAAAAAGTTTTTGGCATCCTTCTTGTGTCGTTTTTTTTTGTATTTTTAATATCAGTTGTGTAAATTTCATGTTGAAATTTCACATTTCAATGTAATTCTCAAATGAAATGCACGTAAACATGTGTCCGCACACACACACTCACACACATACACTGAGGTAGCATCCAGTTCCAGACAATGCCAAAGAATCGCAGACAGACCGACAGAGAGACTAAACGTAGTCACCCCAGTTCTGTGAGTTCGCAAGTTTATTATTTGACACAAAGTGAAAAAGTTGTCTAAACTAGGAAAAAAAGTTTTGTTTAAACAATAAATAGTACATAACTGAGTGACTGAGCGAGGAACGAGGGCACAGGCAAAAAAAAAAAATCTTCTGAAACTGGCTCCTAGTTTTTCCTCGCTCAAGTCATGAAAAATCAACAAAAGATAGTTTCTGAGGTAATTTCTGTCAACTAATTTCAAAATGATGGCAGAATTGAAAAAAACCTCAAGGAATGAAGAGTTTGAAAAAAAAAAATAATTCAGATGATTGAAAGAGCATGTGGGTTTAAAGAGGTAAATAAATGATTTAGATTTTTTGAAGAATATTTTTCAAGGACTATCCGATCAATAAACGTGGATTTTTTAAAGAATATTTTTAACGGACTATCCGATCAATAAACGTGGATTTTTTAAAAAAATATTTTTCAAGGACCTTTAGTCTAATAAACGTGGATTTTTTAAAAAATATTTTTCAAGGACCTTTAGTCTAATAAACGTGGATTTTTTAAAGAATATTTTTCAAGGACCTTTAGGAATTTTTAAAAAATATTTTTCAAGGACCTTTATTCTAATAAACGTGGATTTTTTAAAAAAATATTTTTCAAGGACCTTTAGTCTAATAAACGTGGATTTTTTAAAAAAATATTTTTCAAGGACCATCCAAACAATAAACGTGGATTTTTTAAAAAAATATTTTTCAAGGACCTTTAGTCTAATAAACGTGGATTTTTTAAAAAAATATTTTTCAAGGACCTTTAGTCTAATAAACGTGGATTTTTTAAAAAAATATTTTTCAAGGACCTTTAGTCTAATAAACGTAGATTTTTTAAAAAAATATTTTTCAAGGACCTTTAGTCTAATAAACGTGGATATTTTAAAAAAATATTTTTCAAGGACCTTTAGTCTAATAAACGTGGATTTTTTAAAAAAATATTTTTCAAGGACCTTTAGTCTAATAAACGTAGATTTTTTAAAAAAATATTTTTCAAGGACCTTTAGTCTAATAAACGTGGATATTTTAAAAAAATATTTTTCAAGGACCTTTAGTCTAATAAACGTGGATTTTTTAAAAAAATATTTTTCAAGGACCTTTAGTCTAATAAACGTAGATTTTTTAAAAAAATATTTTTCAAGGACCAATAAACGTGAATTTTTTAAAGAATATTTTTCAAGGACCAATAAACGTGGATTTTTTAAAAAATATTTTTCAAGGTCCTTTAGTCCAATAAACGTGGATTTTTTAAAAAATATTTTTCAAGGACCTTTAGTCTAATAAACGTGGATTTTTTAAAAAATATTTTTCAAGGACCTTTAGTCTAATAAACGTGGATTTTTTAAAAAATATTTTTCAAGGACCTTCTTTCCAATAAACGTAGATTTTCTAAAGAATATTTTTCAAGGACCTTTAGTCCAATAAACGTGAATTTTTTAAAGAATATTTTTCAAGGACATTTAGTCCAATAAACGTGGATTTTTAAAATTTATTTTTCAAGGACCTTTAGTCCAATAAACGTCGATTTTCTAAAGAATATTTTTCAAGGACCTTTAGTCTAATAAATTTGGATTTTTTAAAAAATATTGTTCAAGGACATTTTGTCAAATAAACGTGGATTTTTTAAAGAATATTTTTCAAGGACCTTTAGTCCAATAAACGTGGATTTTCTAAAGAATATTTTTCAAGGACCTTTAGTCCAATAAAAGTGGGTTTTAAAAAAAAAATTTTCAAAAACCTTTAGTCCAATAAACGTGGATTTTCTAAAGAATATTTTTCAAGGACCTTTAGTCCAATAAATGTGGATTTTTTAAAAAATATTTTTCAAGGACCTTTAGTCTAATAAATGTGGATTTTTTAAAGAATATTTTTCAAGGACCTTTAGTCTAATAAATGTGGATTTTTTAAAGAATATTTTTCAAGGACCTTTAGTCTAATAAATGTGGATTTTTTAAAGAATATTTTTCAAGGACCTTTAGTCTAATAAATGAGGATTTTTTAAAAAATATTTTTCAAGGACCTTTAGTCTAATAAACGTGGATTTTTTAAAAGAATATTTTTCAAGGACCTTTAGTCCAATAAATGTGGATTTTTTAAAAAATATTTTTCAAGGACCTTTAGTCTAATAAATATGGATTTTTTAAAGAATATTTTTCAAGGACATTTAGTCTAATAAATGTGGATTTTTTAAAGAATATTTTTCAAGGACCTTTAGTCTAATAAATGAGGATTTTTTAAAAAATATTTTTCAAGGACCTTTAGTCTAATAAACGTGGATTTTTTAAAAGAATATTTTTCAAGGACATTTGGTGAAGAATATTTTTTATATATTAACACCTATTGAACCATGAAACTCTTATTATTTGGTTACAAAAACTTGCCTTCAAAGCAAAGTTTATCTGAAAACCAAATAAATAAATATCTGAAGAATGAACAACAAAACACTGAAACCAACATAAGGGTTACGTAGCCTAATGGAATCCTTCAATTCTGGAAATAGAAACATAATTCCCACTAAACGCCTCATCATCATCCTCGTTGTCGTCCTTAACATTACGAAGGACTCTCTTCCCCTGCCTTTGTAAACAAATGTAATTTGGCAAAAGTTGTCTTGTAAACGAACTCGAAAAGATTTGTCAATTATTAATATTCACATCATGCTGGGTATTAAAGTGAGGGCACCGTCACACATGGTATTCACACACACACAACCTTATTAGACTCACACACACACACACAAACTAACCTAAATTTCATCATAATTTAAAACCTTCATAAAATCACAGCATATTCTTAAAATTTACACATGCACACACCAACTGTGTAAACACTGAGATTTACACATACATGTACACAAACACACACACACACACTTCCGCACCGGTTTCATCAAGTGTCACATAACGTCTCAACAACAATATCATAAGCATATTTATTTTTCTCTGTATGTGTTGTGTGTGTGTGTGTGTGTGTGTGTGAAAATATGCCAAACAAGCAGGAAGTTGCAAGGAAGCCATGAGGATATCTTGTCGTAGGGACGGGGTGTCAGAAATTTCTTAAAAGGAACCCATTAGCTGTTATGGGTGTGAGGGTTAAGGATTAAATAATAAAATTAATTTTTGTATTAAGGACTTAATTTCGGTTATAGAAAATTAAACAGACTCTAGGGGACAACAATTACGGCAGCATGTAACAACTTCCCACAAGTGTAACACAGGGCGTATTAGTGATGTCGTTGAGAATACGTTTGGGTGGATTTTTTAAAGACTATTTTACTAGGACCTTCCAGCCATTAAATGCGAACTTTTGAAGAAATTATGTTAAGCATCTTTAATCCAATGAACTTGGTGTTTTTAAGGATATTTTTTATGAGAAAGGCGTGGATTTTTTAAATAAATTCTAGCAGGGACCTCTAGGCGAAAAGACGTTGATTTTTTTTAAAGAAATTCTTGCTAGGACCGTTTGGCCAAATAACGTGGAATTTTTTAAGAAATACTTGCAAAGACCTTTAAGTCAAAAGACCTGAATTTTTTAAAGAAATTCTGGCAAGGATCGTCAGACCAAAAGACGTGGATTTTTTAAAATAAAATCTCGCAAGGATCGTTAGCTTAAAATATGTGGATTTTTAAAGAGATTCTTGCAAGGACCTTTAGACCAAAAGACCTGGATTTTTTACAGAAATTCTGGCAAGGATCGTCAGACCAAACGACCTTTAGACAAAACCTTTAGACAAAAATACGTGAATTTAAAAAAAAATTCTAGCAAGTACCTCTAGGCCAAAAGACGTGATTTTTTTAAGAAATTCTTGACAGTAACTTTAGGTCAATGGACGTGGATTTTTTAAAGAATTTCTTGATATGACATTTAGGACAAAAGAGGTTGATTTAAAAAAATCTTGTGGATTTTTTTTAAAGAAATCTTAGGATGGACCTTTAGGCCGAAAAACGTGGATTGTTTGAAGAAATATTTGCAAGGATCGTCAGACCAAACGACGTGAATTTTTTAAAGAGATTCTTGTAAGGACCTTTAGACAAAAATACGTGAATTTAAAAAAAAAAATTGTAGCAAGTACCTCTAGGCCAAAAGACGTGATTTTAGAAGAAATTCTTTACAGGACATTTAAGTCAAAATACGTAAAAGGCGGATTTAAAAAAAATCTTGCCAGGACTTTTAGGCCAAAAACGTGGATTGTTTGAAGAAATCCTTGCAAGGACCTTTAGGCCCAATAGACGTGATTTTTTAAGGAAAAGACGTGATTTTTTTTAAATTATTTTAAGGACCTTTAAGACGCAGATTTTTTTAAGAAATACTTCGGAGAAAATTTTAAAGATTTTTTTTAAAGGACCATCAGGACTATATGTCTGAATTGGTAAAATATATTTTATAAAAAGCCATCAGGGCAAAAACGTGATTTTTTAAAAAAATATTTATAAAGAACCTTTGGCCAAACATACGTAGATTTAAAAAAAATAAATCAAGGACCAAAAAAACGTCTTTTTTAACTACCACCTCAAGGACCTTTGGCCAAACAAACTTGGATTTTTTAAAGAACTTTTCAGGGACCAAAAAAAACGATTTTTTTAAGTACCACCTCAAGGACCTTTGGCCAAACAAACGTAGATTTTTAAAGAATTTTTTCAAGGACGAACAAATGCGGATTTTTTAAAGAATTTTTCCAGGACGAACAAATGTGGATTTTTTAAAGAATTTTTTCAAGGACGAACAAACGTAGATTTTGTAAAGAATTTTTTCAAGGACCAAGAAACATGGATTTTTTAAAGAATGTTTTTTCAAGGACCAAGAAACGTGGATTTGTTAAAAAATATTTTTTTAAGGAACAAGAAACGTGGATTTTTTAAAGTATATTTTTTCAAGAACCAACAATCGTGGATTTTTTTTAAAGATTTTTTTTCAAGGACCAACAAAAGTGGATTTTTTAAAGATTTTTTTCAAGGACCAACAAACGTGGATTATTTAAAGTTTTTTTTTTCAAGGAAAAAAATACGTGAATTTTTTCAAGCACCATCAGACCAACAAACCTGTTTATTTAAAGGATTTCTTCAAGGACCATCCGACCAACAAACGTGGATTTTTCAAGGACCATTCGACCAACAAATGGCGATTTTTCTAAAGAATTTAGAAACAATGATCGGTACAACAAACGTGGATTTTTAAAAGAATTTTTATAAAGGACCATCAGGATTATAAACGTGGATTTTTAAAAGAATTTTTATAAAGGACCATCAGGACCATAAACGTGGATTTTTAAAAGAATTTTTATAAAGGATCATCAGGACTATAAACGTGGATTTTTGAAAGAATTTTTATAAAGGACCATCAGGACCATAAATAAGATAAAAAATCCTGAATATTTCCATACATATTTTTAACGTCCTTTACGTGGATTTTTTAAAGAATGATTTCCAATGACTCTTTGTACTTCAAACTTTTTAAGACAATCTGATATCCTTTAAAGAGTCGCTGAATTTTGTTTCATTAAAAGTCAAGTGTCACCTTGAATTCAAAAAATCTCTCTCACCTCTTCAACTTGATGGCGCCTAAAAGCATGCACCAACCATTCAACTCCCATCGAGGCAATAAAGCCCTCCTTTTGTTTAATTTTAATGCCTAATTCGAAATTTAGTATCTTGTTAAGCATAGCTACATAATATCCATTCATTGCTTAACTCATTTTTTCTTCATTTTTTTTTCGAAAACAAAAGCTCTCCGTGTCTTTAATGGCCTCATTACAATGCAGACCTTCTTTTATGATCTCCTATTCGGTGTGTGTGTGTGTGTGAGTGGCGTGTAGAACACTTTAATTTCATTATTTTAATTAATGTTTGTTTTTTTTTTTTTTTTGTCTGTGTGAATAGAACGGGGAAAGAGAAAAACACTCAACCAACTGAACCTCAAACAGTTATAATGTCGGCATAAATGAGGGGCATGAGGGGAGATGCCTGGCCAGGGAATGGAGGTTGTCTGTGCCGGTGTTTTACTTCAAAGCCAGGCGACGCCTATTGCCAGACAATCCACACACAAACACCCAGATTATGAATGTCTAAGTGCATGTGTGTGTGTGTGTGTGTGTGTGCACTGCGGCACGTACACTAATATAACACTTGTAAAACTCACTCATTTCGTTCACACACACACTCACACACCTATCGGCACACATTGCCACCTTGAATACATCATCCTCTTGGTGGAGAAGTGAATTCCTACCCTCCCATTGCCCTGGTCCTTGTTGGCAATGGTTTGCTTCGATTCAGTTTGGTTTGTCGGGCTTTGTTTCTCTGTATTGAATATGACTCCATATGTGTGCGTGTGTGCGAGTGTGTGTGTGACCGAAAGTGGCTTCATTAAGGTGACAAAATTGTGATAATAACTTAATTCGTATGGCTTACATTAATGCAGTTGTCATATAAAACGATTATAGCGTAAAAATTGACTACTTATGGCCATAATTAGAGCTCTTAAGGCCCAACGGAGGATGCCAGCATGAAAAACGTAAAATTGAAGTTGATAGTAATTGATGCCTTAAGCGAGATTAGAAAACATGGATAGATTACAGGAAAACGTTTCGAGGGGAAGAAAATAAATACGAAATTAGCGGGATGAAGTATAGAGGGATCTTAAAAATGCATTTTAACAGAACGCGTACTAAGAGTCCTTGAAAAATATATTTTTAAAAAATCCACGTTCATTGGACCAAAGGTCCTTGAAAAATATTCTTTCGAAAATCCACGTTCATTGGATTAAAGGACCATGAAAGATATTTTTTTAAAAAATCCACGTTTATTTCCCCAAAGGTCCTTGAAAAATATTCTTTAGAAAATCCAGGACCTTGAAAAATTTATTTTTAAAAAATCCACGTTTATTTCCCCAAAGGTCCTTGAAAAATATTCTTTAGAAAGACCACATTTATTGGACTAAAGGTCCTTGAAAAATATTCTTTAGAAAATCCTGGACCTTGAAAAACATATTTTTAAAAAATCCACGTTTATTTCACCAAAGGTCCTTAAAAATATTCTTCAGAAAATCCACGGTTATTGGACTAAAGCTCCTTGAAAAATATTCTTTAGAAAATCCAGGACCTTGAAAAATATATTTTTAAAACATCCACGTTCATTGGACTAAAGGTCCTTGAAAAAAATTCATTAGAAAATCCAGGCCTTGAAAAATATATTTTTAAAACATCCACGTTCATTGGACCAAAGGTCCTTGAAAAATATATTTTTAAAACATCCAGGTTTTTATGGACCAAAGGTCCTTAAAAAATTCTTAAAAAATCCACGTTTTTTGGACTAAAGGTCCTTAAAAAATCTTTAAAAAATCCACGATTATTGGACCAAAGGTCCTTAAAAAATATTCTTTAAAAACTCCAAGTTTATTGGATTAAAGGTCTTTAAGAAATTGCCTGTAAAAATATTCTTTAAAAAAGCCACGTTTATTGGTCGGACAGTTGTTGAAAAATATTCTATCAAAAAATCACTTTTATTGGACAAAAGATCCTTGAAAAATATTCTTTAAAAATAAACTTTCATTGGTCGGATGGTCCTTGAAAAATATTCTCAAAAAAAAATCCACGTTTATTGTTTGGATGGTCCTTGAAAAATATTTACGTTTATTGATCGGATGGTCCTTGAAAAATATTCTCAAAAAAAATCCACGTTTATTGTTTGGATGGCCCTTGAAAAATATTTACGTTTATTGATCGGATGGTCCTTGAAAAATATTCTCAAAAAAATCCACGTTTATTGTTTGGATGGTCCTTGAAAAATATTTACGTTTATTGATCGGATGGTCCTTGAAAAATATTCTCAAAAAAATCCACGTTTATTGTTTGGATGGTCCTTGAAAAATATTTACGTTTATTGATCGGATGGTCCTTGAAAAATATTCTCAAAAAATCCACGTTTATTGTTTGGATGGTCCTTGAAAAATATTTACGTTTATTAGTCGGATAGTCGTTGAAAAATATTCTTTAAAAAATCCACGTTTATTGGACTAAAGGTCCTTGAAAAATATTCTTTAAAAAATCCACGTTTATTGGACTAAAGGTCCTTGAAAAATATTCTTTAAAAAATCCACGTTTATTGGACTAAAGGTCCTTGAAAAATATTCTTTAAAAAATCCACGTTTATTGGACTAAAGGTCCTTGAAAAATATTCTTTAAAAAATCCACGTTTATTGGACTAAAGGTCCTTGAAAAATATTCTTTAAAAAATCCACGTTTATTGGACTAAAGGTCCTTGAAAAATATTCTTTAAAAAATCCACGTTTATTGGACTAAAGGTCCTTGAAAAATATTCTTTAAAAAATCCACGTTTATTGGACTAAAGGTCCTTGAAAAATATTCTTTAAAAAATCCACGTTTATTGGACTAAAGGTCCTTGAAAAATATTCTTTAAAAAATCCACGTTTATTGGACTAAAGGTCCTTGAAAAATATTCTTTAAAAAATCCACGTTTATTGGACTAAAGGTCCTTGAAAAATATTCTTTAAAAAATCCACGTTTATTGGACTAAAGGTCCTTGAAAAATATTCTTTAAAAAATCCACGTTTATTGGACTAAAGGTCCTTGAAAAATATTCTTTAAAAAATCCACGTTTATTGGACTAAAGGTCCTTGAAAAATATTCTTTAAAAAATCCACGTTTATTGGACTAAAGGTCCTTGAAAAATATTCTTTAAAAAATCCACGTTTATTGGACTAAAGGTCCTTGAAAAATATTCTTTAAAAAATCCACGTTTATTGGACTAAAGGTCCTTGAAAAATATTCTTTAAAAAATCCACGTTTATTGGACTAAAGGTCCTTGAAAAATATTCTTTAAAAAATCCACGTTTATTGGACTAAAGGTCCTTGAAAAATATTCTTTAAAAAATCCACGTTTATTGGACTAAAGGTCCTTGAAAAATATTCTTTAAAAAATCCACGTTTATTGGACTAAAGGTCCTTGAAAAATATTCTTTAAAAAATCCACGTTTATTGGAATGAAGGTCCTTGAAAAATATTTTTTAAAAAATCCACGTTTTTCTTTAAAAAATCCACGTTTATTGAAATGAAGGTCCTTAAAAAATATTCTTTAAAAAATCCACGTTTATTGATCGGTTGGTCCTTGAAACATATTCTTAAAAAATACACGTTTATAATCCTGATAGTCCTTGAAAAATATTCTTTACAAAATCCACGTTTATAATCCTGATAGTCCTTGAAAAATATTCTTTAAAAAAGCCACGTTTCTTGCTTGGATAGTCCTTGAAAAATATTCTTTAAAAAATCCACGTTTATTGATCGGTCCTTGAAAATCGGTCCTTGAAAAATATTCTTTAAAAAATCCACGTTTATTGATCGGTCCTTGAAAAATATTCTTTAAAAAATCCACGTTTATTGATCGGTCCTTGAAAAATATTCTTTAAAAAATCCACGTTTATTGATCGGTCCTTGAAAAATATTCTTTAAAAAATCCACGTTTATTGATCGGTCCTTGAAAAATATTCTTTAAAAAATCCACGTTTATTGATCGGTCCTTGAAAAATATTCTTTAAAAAATCCACGTTTATTGATCGGATGGCCCTTGAAAAATATTCTTTAAAAAATCTACGTTTATTGGACTAAAGGTCCTTGAAAAATATTCTTTAAAAAATCCACGTTTATTGATCGGATGGTCCTTGAAAAATATTCTTTAAAAAAGTCCACGTTTATTGGACTAAAGGTCCCTGAAAATTATTCTTTTTAAAATTCAAGCTTATTTGGTCCTTTAAAAATCCAGGTTTTTTGGTTAGATGGTCCTAGGAAAAATTCTTTCAAAAATCCACGTTTTTTGGTTGGATGGTCCTTGAAAACATCTTTAAAAATCCACGTTTATTGGTCGGATGGTCCTTCAAAAATATTCTTAAAAAAATCCACGTTTATTGGTCGGAAGATCCTTGAAAAATAAAATATTTTTTAAAAAACCACGTTTATTGCTAGGATAGTCCTTGAAAAATATTCTTTAAAAAATCCACATTAATTCGTCGGATAGTCCTTGACATTTCCATCCTGTTCTTATATGTTAATTTCAATATTTTTACAAGCGGATATATGTTCAATATTCTGTGCAATGTTGACTCAAAAAAAGGACAAGACTGACAACAAACAACCTACTCTCCTCTTCCGAGTATGTAAATACAACAAACATACCTACGCACACATACACATGTAATGTATTAACATATTCAAAGGATGTAAAATCACAGGACATACACCAGTACTTGTACACATAATTAAAAGCTTAAATACATTGAATTCATATAAATATTTATTTGTGAAAATCCGGATTACATGTCCTTTACGGATCCATAACTGCGTTCAAGGATCCATATCAGTAAATTGGTGAGTGTGAGTGTCTGTCTGTCTGTCTATTTGTTGGAATGATAATTTAATAAAAATCAATGGATAAATAACATGACTTGTAAAATTGCAATGGTCACACAGAGACAGACAAACATAAATGCATACACACATACATGCATACAGATATATGTATGTATATGTGTATTTATAGAAGTATTTGAACTGAAGCGTTATTTAAACATTGAACAAATAAAGAGGATGTGTTTGAAAATTAACATGGCAATACAAACAGAATATTTTATGAAGTGTTGCTATCTCAAAGGATGTCATTTGAATTCCATATTAAGGCTTGACGGGATATTCTGAGCAAGTCTAATAAAAGGAGATTTTTTAAAGAACTCTTTTCAAGGACTATCCAAGCAATAAACGTGGATTTTTTAAAGAATATTTCTGAAGTACCATCCGACCAATAAACGTGGATTTTTTAAAGAATATTTTTGAAGTACCATCCGTCCAATAAACGTGGATTTTTTAAAGAATATTTTTCAAGGACCTTTGGTCCAATAAACGTGGATTTTTTAAATAATATTTTTAAAGGACCTTCCAAACAATAAACGTGGATTTTTTAAAGAAAATTTTTCAAGGACCTTCCAAACAATAAACGTGGATTTTTTGAAGAAAAATTATCAAGGACCTTTAGTGCAATAAACGTGGATTTTTTAAAGAAAAATTTTCAAGGACCTTTATTCCAATAAATGTGGATTTTTTAAAGAATATTTTTCAAGGACTACCCAATAAACGTGGATTTTTTAAAGAATATTTTTGAAGTACCATCCGACCAATAAACGTGAATTTTTTAAAGAATATTTTTCAAGGACTATCCCAGCAACAAATGTTGATTTTTAAAGAATATTTTTCAAGGACCATCCGACCAATAAACGTGGATTTTTTAAAAAATATTTTTGAAGTACCATCCGACCAATAATCGTGGATTTTTTAAAGAATATTTTTCAAGGACTATCCAAGCAATAAACGTGGATTTTTTAAAGAATAATTTTCAAAGTTTTCTAGTCCACTAAACGTGAATTTTTTAATGATATTTTTCTAGGACCTCGAGTCCTTCAAATATGAATTTTTAAAGAATATTTTTCAAGAATCTTAATTTTCAAAATCCGTCCACAAAATTGAATTATTAAAAAATATTATCCACTGTGAATTTAATTGAATGCACATCATTTGCAATTTTAAATCGCTACTGGAATATTTTTTTCTGCTCTCCCTCGTTTCTGTCCTCCGCCTTTTTTTCCTGTGTATGTTTAAAAATTAATTATAAAATCAAGTATAGCCATCGAAACAAACACAGATTCATGATTGTCATTGTCACTGTCGGCGACAACATTGAAATGTATCTGTCATTGCAAACCGACTAACCTTCAGTCCATATCCTTTGGCGTCGTTTCTTTTTTTTCTCCCGCTACTCTTTTTGCCATTCCGGATATGAATGCAAAATATAACCGGATATCAGACATGATTGCACATCATGCTTTTCTAACTGTTAATGGAATGAGTGAATGAATGATAGAAATGGAATTGGAAAAAAAATGTGGCGAGAAAAAAATACGAATGGAAGAGAAAATGAAAACGAAATGAACTACAAGTTTCGTTTAACTTCAATTAACACGATACAGTGCCAGAATTGAGTTAAATTGATGGCAAACAGACTCGATTAGGAGTAGAAAGGACGAGAAAAAAACACACAAATCAGATGAAGGATGTAAAACGAAAGTGGCAAGGAAATTAAGGAAAAGTGTCATTAACAATAATTGATAAAAAAAGGAGAAGGGTATCAGGGAAATTTGCAAGGGATGCGATTAGTGGTCGGGAGAGGGTTTCAAGAGGGGAACTAAGTAAGAGAAATTGGTTTTTATAATTTAAGTTTTATGAGGAGTGAGAAATGTGGATTTTTAAAAGATATTTTTAAGTAGATGTTGGGGTCAAAACGTTTGTAAGCTTGGAAAAAAGGCCAAGAAAAATTGTTTAAAAAAATATTAGGGATTATATTCGGGCTTTTTTTGGGAACATTGATGCATATATCTGTTTGTCTGTTAAAATCACAATAGAGTCCACATTATTTAACCTAGAGCTTGGAAATTTGCCACAAAGGTTTCTATTATATGCAGGCTAATAGGTATTGAAAAGGCTATATTTCTCTACGTTTAGGTATAGCCTCCATATAACGGCTCCTCCCGATATTCGGTATTTTGATGATTTAAGCGACATTATTCACCGGAATTGTTTTAAATTTGGTATTTGAAGTTCGAAATGGATACTACAGCCTAAGACAAAAAATTGTCTGTGCAGGTTCACGTCTTCGTATAGCCCTCATATAACGCTGCCTCCCCATTTTCGGTATTTTGATGATTTTAGTGGCAATATTTACCGGAACTGCTTCAAATTTGGTATTTGGAGCTAGTAATGTATACTACAGCCTATGACAGAAAATTGTCTGTGCAGGTCCACGTCTTCGTATAGGTCCCATATATCGCTACCTCCCGATATTCGGTATTTTGATGATATTAGCGACATTATTCACCGGAATTGTTTCAAATTTGGTATTTGAAGTTCGTAATGGACACTACAGCCTACTACAGAAAATTGTCTGTGCAGGTCCACGTCTTCGTATAGCCTCCATATACCGCTACCTCCGATTTTCGGTATTTTAATGATTTTAGTGACATTAATCACCGGAATTGTTTCAAATTTGTTATTTGAAGTTCGAAATTGATACTACAGCCTAAGACAGAAAATTGTCTATGCAGGTCCACGACCTCGTATAGGTCCCATATATCGCTACCTCCCGATTTTCGGTATTTTAATGGCTTTAACAAAATTATTCACCGGAATTGTTTCAAATTTGGTATTTGAAGTTCGTAATAGATACTAGAGCCTAAGACAGAAAATTATCTGTGCAGGTCCACGTCTTCGTATAGGACCCATATATCGCTACCTCCCTATTTTCGGTATTTTAAGGATTTTAGCTACATTATTCAACGGAATTGTTTCAAATTTGGTATTTGAAATTCGTAACGGATATTACAGCCTATGACAGAAAATTGCCTGTGCAGGTCCACGTCTTCGTATAGCCCCCATATAACGCTGCCTCCCCATCTTCGGTATTTGGATGATTTTAGTGGCATTATTTACCGGAACTGTTCCAAATTTGGTATTTGGAGCTAGTAATATATACTACAGCCTATGACAGAAAATTGTCTGTGCAGGTCCACGTCTTCGTATAGGTCCCATATATCGCTACCTCGCGATTTTCGGTATTTTTAAGGTTTCTGGCACAGTTTTAAGCCAAAGGAGCTGAAACTTGACATTTGGGGTTCTTGAAAGGTTTGTTATCTCCTCGCATGAAATTTTCGGTTCAGGTCCACAAAATGGTATAGCCTCTATATAACAGTACCTCCCGATTTTCATGTTTTGAAGGTTTCTGCCACAGTTTCCAACCAAATTAGACGAAACTTGGCAATTGGTGTTCTCGGTAGGTCTGTTCTCTCCTTGCATAAAGTTTTCGGTTCAGATCTACTAATAGGTATAGCCCTCATATAACGCTACCTCCCGATTTTCGGTACTTTGAAGATTTCTGCCACAATTTTCAACCAATGTAGACGAAACGTGACAAGTAGAGTTCTCGGCATGTCTGCTCTCTTCATAGAAAAAATATTCGATTCAGTTCCACTAATTAGTATAGGCCCCATTCAACGGAACCTACCGATTTTGGGTATTTTGAAGGTTTTTGCCACAATTTCCAACCAAATGAGGTGAAAATTGACAATTGGGATTCTCGCTAGGTCTGTGCTCTCCTCGCAAAAAATTGTCGATTAATGTTTTCTAATTGGTATATCTCCCGTATAAGGGTTCCTCCCAACTTTCGGTATTTTGAAGGTTTTTGGCACAATTTCGAACCAAATTAGACGAAACTTGGCAATTGGGGTTATCGGTATGTATGTCCTCTTCTTGCAAAAAATGTTCAATTCAGGTCCACTAATTGGTATAGCAGCCATTTAAGGGAACCTCCCGAATTTTGGTATTTTGAAGGTTTCTGGCACAATTTCCAACCAAATGAGGTGAAAATTGACAATTGGGGTTCTCGGTAGATCTGTTCTCTTCTCACAAAAAAGGTTCGATTAAAGTCCACTAATTGGTATTGCCCGCCATATTACGCTACCTTCCGATTTTCCGTATTTTGAGGGTTTCTGGCACAATTTTAAGCCAAAGGAGCTGAAACGTGGCATTTGTAGTTATTGAAAGGTCTGTTCTCTCCTCGCAAAAAAATATTCGATTCAGGTCCACAAATTGGTATAACCCCCATTTAACGCTACCTCCCGATTTTCAGTATTTTGAAGGTTTCTGGCACAATTTCCAACCAAATGAGTTGAAACTTGAGAATTTGGGTTCTCGGCAAGTCTGTTCTCTCCTTGCACGAAAATTTCGGATTAGGTCTACTAATTGGTATAGGCCCCATTTAACGTAACCTCCCGATTTTTGGTATTTTGAAGCTTTCTTCCACAATTTCCAACCAAATTACACGAAACCTGACAATTGAAGTTCTCGGTAGGTTTGTCCTCTTCATGCAAAGAATATTTGATTCAAGTCCACTAATTGGTATAGCAGCCATTTAAGGGAACCTCCCGATTTTCGGCGTTTATGACGTTTTTGGCACAATTCTATGCAAAATGAGCTGAATCTTGGCATTTGGTGTTCTCGGTAGGTCTGCTCTCTCCTTGCATGAAATTTTCGATTAAGGTCTTCTAATTGGTATAACTCTCATATAACGGCTCCTCCTGATTTTCGGTATTTTGAAGGTTTCTGGCACAATTTTCAACCAAAGGAGCTGAAACTTGATAATTGAGGCTCTCGGTAGGTCTGTTTTCTTCGTGCAAAAAATATTCGATTCAGGTCAACTAATTGGTATAGCAGCCATTTAAGGGAACCTCCCGATTTTGGGTGTTTTAAAGGTTTCTGGCACAATTTCCAACCAAATGAGGTGAAAATTGACAATTGGGGTTCTCGGCAGGTCTGTGCTTTCCTCGCAAAAAATTTTCGATTAATGTTTTCTAATTGGTGTAACTCCCGTATAAGGGTTCCTCTCGAACTTTGGTATTTTTACGGTTTCTGACACAGTTCCCAGTCAAATGAGCTTAAATTTGGTACTTGAGGCTCATGAAAGATCTGTTCTCTCCTCGCAAAAAAGTTTAGATTCAGGTCCATTAATTTGTATAGCCCCCATATAACGCTACCTCCCGATTTTCGGTACTTTGAAATCTTCAAAGTACCACAATTTCCAACCAAATTAGACGAAACTTGACAATTAGAGTTCTCGGCAGGTCTGGTTTCTTCGTGCCAAAAATATTCGATTCAGGTCCACAAATTGGTATAGCAACCTCCCGATTTTCGGTATTTTGAAGGTTTCTGGCACAGTTTTAAGCCAAAGAAGCTGAAAATTGGCACTTGAGGTTCGTGAAAGGTCTGTTCTCTTTTATTTTTTTATTTTTAAGGTTCCTGCCACAATTTCCAACCAAGTCATCTAAATCTTGGCATTTGGGGTTCTTGAAAGGTCTGTTCTCTCCTGGAAAAAAAATGTTCGCTAATTGGTATAGCCCCCATCTAACGGAACCTCCCGATTTTCGTTATATTTATGGTTTCCGCCACAACAAATTTGGTATATTTTAATTAAAACGGATTTATATACTCTACTCTGTTAATTATTTCATCCAACTCGTCTAAATTTTGGCATTTGGGGTTCCTGGAAGTTCTGTTCTTTCCTTGCCAAAAAAAAAATGTTCGATTAAGGTCCGCTAATTGGTATAGCACCCATATAATGATACCTCCGGAAATTCGTTATATTTGAGGTTTCTACCACAACAAATTTTGTATATTTTAATTAAAACGGATTGATATACTGTACTCTTTTAATTATTTCATTCCAAATTTTGGCCCGGACGAACTTAGAGCCATTTTTTTCTTGCTATCTTTACTTTTATAATCTTTTGGGTTTTTCCTATATTTTTTTTTTTTTTTTTTTTTTTTGGTTAATCTGTTGAATTTTCCTGTTTTTTGTATTTTTTTTTTGTAATTTTCATTTTTTTTTAGTTGTTTTTTTTTTTTTTTTTTTTTTTTGCACAGTGTATTTATGGCTTCTTTAAATATTTTCCCAAAGACTTTTAATGTTGGATTAAAAAAATGTTGGAAAAAAAAATTAAAAAAAAAAAAACATCGAAAAAATCAAAAATCGTATATATTCCAAAATTTTTTTTTTTTTTTTTTAAATTAAAAAGTATTTTTTTAAATCCTCAAAGAATTAAAAAAAAATACTTTATTTATTTTACAAACAAAAAAATACATTTTTAAGAAAATAATTTTTGAGCAGTTTCCGTCTCCAAAAAATTTAATCCAGCGCCCTTCCATCTAAAATATTCTCCTCCTCCCCTTAATATCGGCATTTGAGTAGTTTCCGTCTCCAAAAAAATTTAATCCATCGCCCTTCCATCTAAAATATTCCTCTCCTCCCCTTAATATCGACATTTGACGTCGTCCTTCTTTCTAATTTAAAATACCAACCAAATTATGTCTGGCATTTTATTTCATTTCACTTCGTTCTGCGTTCTGCCTTTTGCCATTCAAATGCGAATTCTTAACGAGAAAATCAATATCCATTCATAACAATGTAAACCATAATGATAACCAACAATAACACTAACAATAACAACAACAACCATATCTTCCTCCACAAACTTGTTATTGTTTGTTTGAAATTCCTTTGATATCCTGCAGCTGATACCGATTAACTGCCGCGATTTGTGGAATTATCCTCAAATGGAAAAGTCAAATAGAAAAATATTTTTTTTTTATTTTTTGCCAATGGAGGAGTGTCGCCGACGAAGACGTCGCTGGAATGTTTCTCTTTTGAGATAAGATTGTTTACATATTTCTTTCATTCATTCTTTTGTTGGTGGAAAAAACAGAAACAAACTTCAAGGACACCCAGCAAAACAACAAGAAAGCAGGAAGAAAAACTTTTTCAATAAATCAATTTTTTGGAAAAATTCCACAACAACTACAACAGCCGACCTTATGCCTCGTTGCCTTCGTCACAGTCATGGCAATTAAATTTCAAAACTGATGCGATTTAATTTTTTTTTTTTTTTTTTTTTTTGGAAAATATTAACATTTTTGTTTTTAAAAATATGGGAATTGTCTTTGGTTTTCGGAATTGAATGCCTCCTTAAGGAGATATTTTATTCAAAGAAAATCAAGGCTCCTTGTGTTGTTCTTCCGTGACGCTGCATGCTTGACTGAACTTCAAACTAAAAATTTCCTATTCAAATATGAATGCCTTTATGTTTTCACTTTTCAAAAATGAGAAATCGAAAACTGTGTCTGTATAGGCCTTGGCCAAGTGGCTGTTGGACTTTGGTAAGAAGAGCAAGAAGAAGAAGACAAAGGAATATTTCCTTCCCTCAGCCCCAATGCTTTAATGTGCTTTTGTGCAAATTAATAATTAAATATTTCATTGAAATTATTTTCAAATAATTAAAATCAAAAGAAGATCAAAAGAATCATAGAATGAAAGGAAGAAGAAAATATGGAAATTGTAAAGAGGGTTATCCTCCCTCTCAATAATTACACACATGGCTAATTGTGAGGCATAAGGAGAAGAGAGGGAAAATATAATTGTAATGAGAGTAATTAAAAAAAAAAAAATAAATAAAATATATTTTTAAATTTAATTCCAGCTCTCTCCTTCGCCTAATACCAAATTTAGTACTATTTAGTATTTTGCGTATAATTATTGTTCACATTTCCAAAATCACTTCCCTATCTCAATTCCAGATACCAACAGAGACCTCAATATCAAATTTGAGGATTCCAGCCCTATCCCATCACCACTTACCAAATATAGAACAATTTAGTACTTGCCGCACAATTATAGGACACATTTCCAAAATCAGCTCCATATGTCCAGGCTACACATTAACAGCGGCCCTATTACCAAATTTCAGATTTTTTGCACCATCTGTTCAACCAAACTGTACCAAATATCGTACTATTTAGTACTTTTCGTGCACTTGTAGTACAGATTTCCAAAACCACCTCATATTTCACAAACCTACAACCAACAGGGACCCCAAAACGAAATTTCCGAAAACCACCCTTTTAGCACACACCCACCACCAACTTAACACCAGATCTTGAGTTTATAAACATATTGAGAGGAGTAGACCGATGTATTCCACCTTAACACCAGACTTTGGGTTAATACAATTATTGGGATGTGTGATGACACATAAAGACAATCGGACATCATATTTTATAAGATTTTTTTAATTAATCAAAATTTTGACCCTTGGTGGGGGAGGTACTTAATAGAGTGGACCGACATTGTTAATTTTCGCACCCGATGCAAATAGTTGGATTTGCAAAGTGTGAGGAAAATCGGAATATCGTTTATATTTATGTGCAGAAAATATATTTTTTTCGAAAACTCCGACCTTTTCTCGGGGGTACCAGAAGGAGTAGACCGATATATTCAATTTTAACACCAGACCTTGGGTTTATAAAAATATTGAGATGTGTGAAATTTGAAGACAATCGGACTCTTACATCACATTTTTTAAGAGTTGTGATTATTCAAAATTTTGACCATTTGTGTGGGAGGTACTTGATGAAGTAGACCGACATTGTCCACCTGATCTAGAAATGACGCAAATATTAGCATTTGTAAGTTACAGCAAAATCGGATTGTCCTTTCTTTTTCTGTGAGAAAAAAAAAATTTTTTTTGCAAATTTATATTTTTTGTGGAGGAGGAACCAGAAGGAGTGGACCGATATTGTCCATCTCCGAACTCGATCTAAGATTGACAAAAATCTTACGATGTACCAAGTTTGCACCAAATTGGATACTCCCTTCGAGAGTAGGGAGTAGCTAAGATCATCAAAATACTGAATATCGGGAGGTACTGTTATATGGGGACTATACGAAGACGTAAACATGCACAGACAATTTTCTGTCTTAGGGTGTAGTATTCGTTACGAACTTCAAATACCAAATTTGAAACAATTCCGGTGAATAATGACGCTTAAGTCGCCAAAACACCGAAAATAGGGATGTACCATTGTATGGGAGCTATACCAAAACGTGTACTTATATGGCCCATTTTCAATACCAAAAGTCCTACAGACATAATATACATTTGAGTAAAATTTTATCAACCTACTTCATTTCGTTCAAAAGCTCTATAGAGTGGTTTCCACAGACGGACGGACATCGCTAAATTTACAAAGAATTTCATGCTTATCAAGACGTGTTACAAACGGAATGACAATCTTAATATACCCTCCATAGTATGAGAGTGAGAGTCAGAATTTAAAGAAATTTTTTTTTTTTTAAATTCAAAATCTGTTTTATTTTTAAGCAAGAAAAAAACTTAAGTTCGGCCGGGCCTAGCTCTTAATACTATTGGATAAAAAAAAAACATTTTTAAGCTACAAATACCAGCACCACCATTTGGATAATGCTTGTAAACTTTTCAAAAAAACATAAAGTGGATTAAGCCGCTATATGGGGGCCATACCAAAACGGGAAACTCTATAGACAATCTTATACTTCCAGAAAAGTCATGTACCAAATTTTCGAAAATAGCAATTTTCGGTGAGAAAATTTTCCGTGAGAAAATGTGGCAAAAATCGTAAAAAATACCGAATATCGGGAGGTACCGTTATGTGGGGGCTATACAAAAACGTAGACCTATTAATACAATGTTTCGCCACCGGAGATAGAACCCATTATGACCTACAATTACCAATTTTTAGACAAATCCGTGAAAAATGTGGCAAAAATCCTGAATCCACCGTATATCGGGAGGGCCGTTATATGGCGGCTATACCAAAACGTGGACCGATATCTCTCTGTTCTGTCAAATGTTGAAGCTCTGGTTCAATTAACGTGGGCTGTATCGTGATTCCAACAGACAGACAGACGGACATATAATCGGACGGACATCGTTGAATCGATTTAGAATTGTATGCTGATCATGAATATATATACTTTGTTGGGTCTGACATGAGTATTTCGAGAAGTTACAAACATAGTATGGTGGAGGGTATAAAAACATATGAAATTTATCATCTAAAGACCTATTGAATCCCATATTTTTATACCCTACAACACAAGGTGGTCAGGGTATTATGTCTTTGTGCATTTGTTTGTAACAGGCAATAGGACACGAGATAGAGCCATAGTTCCTTTTGATGATCTGCAGAGAACCACATTCTGAGTCGATTTATGCATGTCCGTCCGTCGGTCTGTCTGTTCATGTATTTTTGTAAACAAAGTACAGTTCGCATTTATTGCCCTATCCAGATGAAATTTTGCACAAATCATTTGTTTGGCCCAAGGACGAACCCTATTGAAATTGGAGATTATCGGTCAAAATTTAGATATAGCTCCCATATATATCTTCGTCCGATTTGTCATTTATTGTGCACCAAACGTGTAATATCAGCCTGAATAGTATGGAATTTTGCACATACAACCAAATTAATCCTGAAAATAAGTATGCCAAATTTGATCGAAATCGGATCAGATATAGCTATAGCTCCCATATATATTGTTCATGCGATTTGTTATTTTTGGTCCTCCGCAGCCGTAATATCCACTCTGTAACAACAATATATCAAATACAGCTCAGAAATACATTTGCTAAATTTTATCGAGATCGGTTCAAATTTAGATATAGCTCCCCTATATATAACTTGGTCTGATTTACCTTTTATTGTGCACCAAACGTGTTATATTTGTCCAAATGGGATGGAATTTGGCATTTACGAGCCGAATTGAGCCTAGAAGCTAGTATGTCAAGTTTGGTGAAGATCGCTTCAGATATAGCTATAGCTCCCATATGTACCGTTCATCCGATTTATTATATTTGTTACCCACAGCCGTAATATGCACTCTGTAACAACAATATTTAGGGAAATATATCAAATACAGCTCAGAAATATCTTTGCTAAATTTTATCGAGATCGGTTCGGATTTGGATATAGCTCCCATAAATAACTTCGTCCGATTTACCTTTTATTGTGCACCTAACGTCTAATATTTGTCCAAATGGGATGGAATTTGGCACTTACGAGCCGAATTGAGCCTAGAAGCTAGTATGTCAAATTTGGTGAAAATCGGTTCACATATAGCTATAGCTCCCATATATTTTGCCCATCCGATTTGTTATTTTTGTCCTCCGCAGCCGTAATATGCACTCTGCAGCAACAATATTTGGGGAAATATATCAAATACAGCTCAGAAATACATTTGCTAAATTTTATCAAGATCGGTTCAGATATGGGATATAGATCCCATATATATCTTCGTCCGATTTACCTTTTATTGTGTACTAAACGTCTAATATTTGTCCAAATGGGATGGAATTTGGCACTTACGAGCCGAATTGAGCCTAGAAGCTAGTACGTCAAATTTGATCGAAATCGAATCAGATATAGCTATAGCTCCCATATATACTGTTCATCCGATTTGTTATTTTTGGTCCTTCGCAGCCGTAATATGCACTCCATAACAACGATATTCAGGGAAATATATGAAATACAGCTCAGAAATATCTTTGTTAAATTTTATCGAAATCGGTTTCGATTCGGATATAGCTCCCATATATATATACTTATCCGATCTCAAATTAATTATGCACCATATGGGCAATATAGGTCCAAATTTAAAAAATACAAATGCTTCGGCATATTTAGTCCTTTGAACTTTAAATTATAATTATAATCATAGCGTGTATGATTGAATTCTCCCAAAAAAACTTTTAATTGTTATGCGCAGCTCTACTAAATTGGCATAGTTGTGTAGGGTATCATAAAGTCGGCCCCGCCCGTCTTTAAGACTTTCTTTACTGGTTTTTATTTATTTTTCGCATTTGAATATTGTATTGACTTATGGCAAAAGTTGCTCAGGCAGGTCCACGTAGTCGTAGAGACCCTAATATTTTTATTTTTAAGATTTTAACAGAATTTTCGACAGATTTTATTTCTATTTATTTTTATTTATTTATTTTTTTATTTTTTTATTATTTTTTTTATTTTTTTTTTTTTTAAATTTCCAAATTTGTTCAGAATGGTGAAGGGTGTTCAAATTTCGGCCCGCCCGAACTTAAAGCTTTTTTACTTCTTTAAAAAAAATTTTTTTGAGTTTTTTTTTTTTAAAAAAGTTAAAAAAATCGTTTTTGTTTTAGAAAAAATATTTTTTTAAAAAATAATAGAACTGTCGCTTAAAAAAAAATTCACGAACTTTCTAAACTATTTTTTAAATTATAATTTATTTTAAAAAATTTATAATTTTTTTGAATTTACGAACTTATTTCCCCCCATAACTTGTCCCCTTATAATAATTTCCTTCCATCCTCCCCAAATCAATAGAAATTCCAAACCACTAAATAAACCCTTTTTCCGATTCTTTTTTCCCATTATGAATCAATTTGCTGCGAAACAATAAATAAATTATTTACACAATTCTCAATAATGCTACTAGCATATGGTGGGTCTGCTATATCTGTCTACGTGTGTGTGTGTGCGTGGTATCCTATAACAACAAACATTTACGATTTATTTAATATTTACAGACAATAATGGAGGCAACGGACTCCTTGCGTCTGTCAGAGGATGAAAGTATTAACCCTTATTTAATGGGATTTATGGCTACATTGGAGTGTGTCACAATGTGTGTGTGTGTGTGTGGGCGTTTCGGTGTGTGTGTTCCTTGTCTTTTTTCGGGGGCGTATGACTAATGAAATTTTCATGAAAATAAACAGATATGAATGAATGTTCGACAATAAGACAAATTGCTCTCATGAATTAAGATTATTGCCATAGAAATTAGTTGTTTCATGGCTTTGAGAAGTTAATAACTCGTTTTAGACGATGTAGACAATGGCGGAGATTAATTTCCTTCTGGGCACAAGGTCAAGTATGATTAATTTCAAATGCGGGAACGTATGCGTAATATTAACTACATGACATAAAATATTATGTATACGCCACCCCTCACACTAACATGATTTGAGAGAGGAATGTGGGAATTTCTCTTTTCGCCTGGAGAGTACCACAAACCTAAACCACAAATGCCCCAATGAACCAGTTTTTTCCCTCCGATTGAAATTGAAATTAATTTTTCATATAAAATTTCACTTTTCCCCATGAATTGTTGCTTCCCTTGCCCTACACCAAAGAAGAAGAAGAAAAAAACATATTTTCCTCTGTTCCCATTTTTGCAACATAAATAACCCATGAAAATGTAACCTTACTCATATGAATACCTCAAAAAGGCATTCATAGAATTAGACCGCCCAAACCTTCTGCCACACATCCTGCCGCATCTCCATCACCATCGCACATATGCAAAGACACACAAACACACACATGCATGAGTTATTATCATGCGAAATACTTTCTGTTTTTTTTTCGCTTTTTTTTTTTTTGGTATCCTTAACTTAAACTACCAAGTCGAGACGCAAACCATATGAAACCACTAAAAACTTATTAAGAAGATTTACGATAACGCTGTCATAAGTAAGTTTGTTGTTTCTTCCGTGGCCTGCTTGGCTGGCATTTTCCACAACAAATAGTTTTTCCTCCTTGGCTGAAGCCAGAATTATGTGGCGAACGGAAGAGGAGCAGACGGAGATAGTGGCTGCGGCCTCATTTAAGGCATCACAGTAAACGAAAGTGGAAATTCATTTAAAATTTGCTTTAAGACACCAAAATGGGAGTATTCAAAAAACCATAAAAATGACAATTAACGTAGATTTTTAATAATTTTTTTTATATTTTATTTCGGTATAAAAAATAAAAATAAAAACATTTTTTCATTAATCGAAGTGGATATTTTCATATTTTTTGCGGTGTTTTATTCAAATTTTTTTAAGGTGAATTTAAAAAATACTTTATAAAATTCTTATAAAAAGCTATATTTTTTAAAATTCATAAATAAAACTATTTTTTATTAAACTTGGATTTTTATAAAAAATAATTTTAAAATTCCCTAAACGTGTATTTTTGTATTTTTTTTAATTTCCTTAAACGTGGATTGTTGTATTTCTTTTTTTAAATTCCCTAAACATGGATTTTTGTAATTTTTTTTTTAAAAATCTTTAAACAATTAAAAATTTTTATAAAAAATATTTTTTAAAAATTGTTTAGAAGTGGATTTTTTTAAAAAATATTTTTTTAGAATTCTTTAAACAAGTATTTTTTCACAAAAAATATTTTTTTAAAAAATAATGAAAGTGGATTTTTATAAAAAAAAAATATTTAAAAAAAAATCCTTTAAAATTGGATTTTTGTAAAAAAATATTTTTTAAAAATTCTTTAAACAAGATTTTTTGCAAAAAAATATTTCTTTAAATAATTTTAAAACTGGATTTTTATAAAAAAAAAATACTATATTTTTGTAATTCTTTAAAGGTGGATTCTTGTAAAAACTTTAAATTTTTTTTACAAAAATCCATGTTTTGAAAAAATATTTTTTTAAAAAAATATTTTATAAAAATAATATTTTGTAAAAAAATATTTTTATAAAAATAATATTTTGTAAAAAATATTTTTTTTTAAATCCTTTAAAAGAAGATTTTTATAAACAAAATACTTTCTTAACTGTAAAACATAGATTGGATTTTTATGAAAATATGAAAAATATGAATAAATTACCGATGATTTTTATAAAAATATTTTTATTTATTCAATGTGAATTTATATAAACAAATATTTGTGTAAAATTCTCAAAACGTGGATTTTTATAAAAATATTTTTCAAAAATTCTTAATGAGTGGAATTTTGTAAGAACTTTTAATATTTTTTTACAAAAATCCATGTTTTTAAAAAAATTAAAAAAACGAGTATTTTTGTAATGAATTTTTTCTTTAAATATCCTTTAAAAAGTGGATTTTTATAAAAACAAAATACTTTTTTTACTGAAAAACGTAAATTTCGATACAAACGAATTTTTTGTGGTTCATTAAATTGGATTTTTATGAAAATATGTTTTAAGATTTATTCACCGATGATTTTTAGAAAAATATTTTTATATATTCAACGTGGATTTTTATAAACAAATATTTATTTAAAATTCTCAAAACGTGGATTTATATAAAAAATATTTTTTTAAAAATCTTTAAAAGTGAATTTTTGTAAAAACTTTAAATTTCTTTTTTACAAAAATCCATGTTTTAGAGATTTTTTTTTTTAAATTCTTTGAGCTAGTATTTTTGTAAAAAAAATATTTTTATTAAATTCTTTAAAGATGGATTTTTATAAAGAAATACTTTTTTAACCGTAAAACGTAGATTTCGATACAAAAGATATTTTTGTGGTTCATTCAATTGGATTTTTATGAAAATAAGTTTTAAGATTTATTCACCGATGATTTTTAGAAAAATATTTTTATTTATTCAACGTGGATTTTTATAAACAAATATTTATTTAAAATTCTCAAAACGTGGATTTTTATATTTTTTTTTTTAAATTCTTTAAAAGGGATTTTTGTAAAAAGTGATTTTTTTTACAAAAATCCATGTTTTAAAAAAATATTTTTTAAAACATTCCTTAAACGAGTATTTTTTTTTTTAAATCCTAAGTTTTAAGATTTATTCACCGATGATTTTTAGAAAAATATTTTTATTTATTCAACGTGGATTTTTATAAACAAATATTTATTTAAAATTCTCAAAACGTGGATTTTTATATTTTTTTTTTAAATTCTTTAAAAGGGATTTTTGTAAAAAGTGATTTTTTTTACAAAAATCCATGTTTTAAAAAAATATTTTTTAAAACATTCCTTAAACGAGTATTTTTTTTTTTTAAATCCTTTAAAAGAGGATTCTTATAAAAAAATACTTTTTTAACCGTAAAACGTAGATTTTGATACAAAAGATATTTTTGTGGTTCATTAAATTGAATTTTTATGAAAATATTTTTTAATATTCATTCCCCGATGATTTTTAAAAAAATATTTTTATTTATTCAACGTGAATAAAACGTGAGTTTTTATTAAAAATAATTTTTTTAATGGATTGATTTAAAAAATATTTATCAAAAGTGCATTTTTATAGAAATATTTTTAAAGATTTATTCAGTGTGGTTATTTATAACAAAAATATATTTTTTTTTAAATTTACTAAACGTAGATTTTTAATGACAAACATTTTTTTAAGATTTATTATTTATTTTTTAGATTTTTATAAAAATATTTTTGTTTGTTCAACGTGGTTTTTTATAAACAAATTTGTATAAAAAAATATATTTTAAAAATTCACAAAATGTGAATTTTTGTAAAAAAAAATAATTTTTTGTATGGATTCTTATGAAAAATAGTTATTAAAATTCATTAAAAGTGGATTTTTATACGAATATTTTTAAAGATTTATTCAGGGTGGTTAAAAATAATCTGTTTTTTTTTAATTCACTAAACGTGGGTTTTACAATCTTTTAAGTTCACTAAAAAAAAAGATTTTCTGAGGTTCATTGAATTGGATTTTATGAAAATATTTTTTAAGATTTATAAACCGACGATTTCTATAAAAATATTTTTCTATATTCAACGTGGATTTTTATAACAAAAATATGTTTTTTTTAAAGTTCACTATAACTGAGTTTTATAAAAAAAATATATATATTTTTTTAAAATTCAATAAGTGTGGATTTTTCTAATTTTTCTAATTCACTAAAGATGGCTTTTATTATAATATTTATAAATATATTGTTTTAATTCACTAAACGTGGATTTTTATATAAAAAAATATTTTTTTAATTCACTAAACCAGATTTTTTATTAAAAATATTTTTTAAAATTCAAATATTTGTTGTAAATTCTCAAAACATGAGTTTTTATTAAAAATAATTTTTTAATGGATTGTTTTAAGAAAATATTTATTAAAAGTGGATTTTTAAAAGTGGATTTTTATTATTTATTTTTTAGATTTTATAAAATTATTTTTGTTTGTTCAACGTGGTTTTTTATAAACAAATTTTTATAAAAAAATATATTTTAAAAATTCACAAAGTTCGAATTTTTGTAAAAAAAATAATTTTTTATATGGATTCTTATAAAAAATATTTATTAAAATTCATTAAAAGTGGATTTTTATAAGAATATTTTTAAAGATTTATTCAGGGAGGTTAAAAATAATCTGTTTTTTTTTAATTCACTAAACGTGGATTTTACAATCTTTTAATTTCACTAAAAAAGATTTTCTGAGGTTCATTGAATTGGATTTTATGATAATATTTTTTAAGATTTATAAACCGACGATTTCTATAAAAATATTATTCTATATTCAACGTGAATTTTTATAACAAGAATATGTTTTTTTAAAGTTCACTATAACTGAATTTTATAAAAAAAATATTTTTTTAAAAAATTCAATAAGTGTGGATTTCTATAAAAAAAAATAAATTCCACGATTGTTGAATTGTTGAACTTAATTTTTCTAATTCACTAAAGATGGATTTTATTATAATATTTATAAATATATTGTTTTAATTCACTAAACGTGGATTTTTTTATAAAAAAATATTTTTTTTTAATTCACTAAACGTGATTTTTTCTTAAAAAATATTTTTTTAAAATTCAATAAACGTGGATTCTTACAAAAAAAAAATATTTTTTATATAGACTCTTATAAAAAAATATTTAAATAATATTTTTTAAAATTAATTAAGAGTGGATTTTTATAAAAATATTTCTAAAGATTTATTCAGCGTGGATAATTATAACAAAAAATTTTTTTGAATTCACTATAGGTGTGTTTTAATAACAAATATTTTTTAAGATTCATTTCATTTAAATGCACTAACTTTTTTATAAAAAATATTTTTTAAAACTCAATAAACGGGGATTTTTATAAAAAAAATATTAAATTCAATATTAGTGGATTTTATAAAAAAAATTATTAAATTCACCAAGGGTGGATTTAATTAAGAAATACTTTTTTTGATATACTAAAACAGGATTTTTATAAAAAATGATTTTTTTTTAAATTCACTAAACGTTAATTTTTATAAAAAAAAATAAATTCAATAAATTTGTGTTTTTATAGACAAGACATAATTTTTTTTAATTCATTTGATGTGGATTTTTAACAAAAAAAATGTTTTTTTAAGATTTTTTTATAAAAATATATTTATTTGTATTCATTAAACGTGAATTTTTATAAAAATATTTTTTAAGATTTATTCAGCGCGGAAATTTATAAAAAAAATACGTTTCTAATAAAAAATTGTTTAAGCTTCATTAAATGGGGATTTTTATTTTTTTTTTTTAAGTTTCGTCAATTTTTACAAAAAAGGATTTTTTTTAATGTGAAATTTTATTTAAAGGCTTGTTTTTCCCAGCTTTAAGACCTCGTTTTATTTTCAGGGAATATATATTCCGATTTTATTTAATTTTTCAATTATCTACCATCATCTCTATTGATTAACTTAAATAATCGATTAAGTGGTCAGCCTTTCCCAACATGTCAAAACCAACCTGTCGCATCATTCAAATGTGTGCACAAATACTTCCACACAATTAGTTCTCCTTAATTTAGTTGCTTTGTTGGGTAATTAATTACCTTAAATAAATTCAATTACCTTGGCAAATGTTTACCGGGTCGTTAATCAGTAGTTAATTAACACTTGATTAGACAGACATGAAAATATCCGACATTGGCCTTGTAACGAGAAACCTGTCATTAGCAAACATCTTTCAGGGGTGGGAGGAGGTCTTCTGGCCTTAGTGGTGGTATGAGAAATATCTGCAATTTCATTGGGATATTTCATTTTAAAGACGATGCTAATGGCTGGTAAATGATATGGGATTAAGGGGTGATGAAGCAGAAATTTGAATAGCTCTTTCTCTAATAAATGGAAATATTGGATTAATTAAATATAATTAAGGCAAAGAGAAAGGTTCTTGGTATGAAATTTTTAATGTAAGGGGAATGGCGCATGATTAATATTATTTAAATGCCGAAGGGGCGTATACTCTTTACAACCTGTTACAATCATTGCCATTACTCATACGCCCCGCTTTTTGCACCAAAAAAAAAAACAATTATTTCACTCTTTTCTTTCCAAACACCAAACCTCGTTAGTTAAGTTCCCACCATCTGTTGCCTCACCAAAAACTTTCATTGCATCTGACCAAATTTACACACACCACCACATCACCTAATACAAACAAATTCTACTCCATTTACTTGCCGAAGCATCACTCAAAGCGTGCCACAGCACATGAAAGCGATTTAGTCAACCACATTACAAATATCGTTAGAAACACGTGCATACTTTGAGGCGTTAATGGTTTGGTAAATTTCAAAATGGAAAAAACACTTGTTATTCTCCCTCTTTCTCTCTCTTGACGGTCAATTTGCAAGGCAACCGTTTTTGCAAATCGCCACAAAAATCATTTCGGGGCAAAACACGTTTTCAACAGCTTGGAAATGATGAGTGGCCAGGCTGAAGAGGGGGGAAATGCCATAAAATAAATCGTTACACCCACAATTGAATTCGCTCGAGAAATTAGCTAGAAAAATGCTCGAAAAATACAAGAGTTGTATATTTTGGTAAATAAATTTTTCCAAACGAATGAATTTGTGGGTCAGGTGTTGGGTAATTAAGTTAATTTTATTAGTCCTTAAAAACTTTAAAATTCTTAGAAAAAACAAGTAAAACAAGTAAAAAAGCTGTAAGTTCGGTCAGGCCGAACTTTGAATACCTTCCACCATTTGGAATGAATTTGGCAATTCTCAAAAACAATAAAATCCTCCAAAATCTTAGAAATACCGTTATATTAGGGTCAATGCGACGACATGGACCTGCATAGGTAATTTTTTCATAAGCTATTACAATATTCAAATGCGAAACCAGTCAAAAAACAGTCTTAAAGTCGGGCGGGGACGACTTTATGATATCCTACATCACTTTGCTAATATCGTAGAGCTCCGCATAACAATCAATTTTTTTATGGGAGAATTCAATAGTACACGCTATGATTATAATTGTTGTTTAAAGTTCAAAGGACTAAATATGCCGAAGCATTTGTATCTTTTAAATTCGGACTTGTATTGCTCATTTGGTGCACAATTAATTTGAAATCGGATAAAGATATGTATGAGAGCTATATCCAAATCGGAACCGATCTCGATAAAATTTGGCAAAGATATTTTTGAGCTGAATTTAATATATATTTCGCTGAATATCGTTTTTACGGAGTACATATTACGGCTGTGGGTAACAATTATAACAAATCGGATGAACAGTATATATGGGAGCTATAGCTATATCTGAACCGATCTTCACCAAATTTTACATACTAGCTGCTAGACTCAATTCGGTCGTAAGTGCCAAATTCCATCCCATTTGGACATATATTAGACGTTTGGTGCGCAATAAAAAGTAAATCGGACGAAGTTATATATGGGAGCTATAACCAAATCTGAACCGATCTCGATAAAATATAGCCAATGCATTTCTGAGCTGTATTTGATAAATTTCCTTGAATATCGTTGTTACGGAGTACATATTACGGCTATGGGTAACAAATATAACAAATCGGATGAACAGCATATATGGGAGCTATAGCTATATCTGAACCGATCTTTACGAAATTTGACACACTAGCTTCTAGACTCAATTCAGTCGTAAATGCCAAATTCCATCCCATTTGGACAAATATTAGACGTTTGGTGCACAATAAAACGTAAATCGGACGAAGTTATATATGGGAGCTATATCCAAATCTGAACCGATCTCGATAAAATTTAGCAAATGCATTTCTGAGCTGTATTTGACAAATTTCCCCAAATATTGTTGTTACAGAGTGCATATTACGGCTGCGGAGGACAAAAATAACAAATCGGATGAACAAAATATATATGTGGGAGCTATAGCTATATCTGAACCGATTTCGATCAAATTTGGCATACTTATTTTCAGGCCTAATGTGGTTGTATGTGCAAAATTCCATACTACTCGGGCGGATATAACACGTTTTGTGCACAATAAAAAGCAAATCGGACGAAGATATATATGGGAGCTATATCTAAATTTTGACCGATTGTCTCCAATTTCAATAGGGTTCGTTCTGGGGCCAAACAAATGATTTGTGCAAAATTTCATCTGGATAGGATAGCAAATGTATTTTTTTAACGGTACCTCCCGATATTCGGTATTTTGATGATTTCAGCGACATTATTCACAGCAATTTTTTTCAAATGTTGTATTTGAAGTTCGTAATGAATACCATAGCCTATGACAGAAAGTTTTCTGTGCATGTGCAAGTCTTCGTATAGCCGCCATATAATGGTACCTACCGATATTTGGAATTTTGATGATTTTAGCGACATTATTCACCGGATTTTTTGCAAGTTTCGTATTTGAAGTTCGTAATGGATACTTTAGCCTAAGACAGAAAATTGTCTTTGCAGGTCCACGTCTTCGTATAGCCCTCAGGTAACGGTACCTCGCTATATTGGGAATTGTGATGATTTTAGCGACATTATTCACCGGATTTTTTGCAAGTTTCGTATCTGAAGTTCGTAATGAATACTAAAGCCTGAGACAGAACGGTACTTTCCAATATTTGGCATTTTGATGATTTTAGCGACATTTTTCACAGGATTTATTTCAAATTTGTTATTTTAAATTCGTAATGGATAATACAGCCTAAGATAGAAAATTATCTGTGCAGGTCCCCAACTTCGTATAGCCCCCATATTACAGTACCTCTTTATATTCGGTATTTTGATGATTTAAGCGTCATTGTTCATCGTAATTGTTTCAAATTTTGTATTTGAAGTTCTTTATGGATGCTATAGCCTATGACCGAAAATTGTCTGTGCAGCCCCACGTCTTCGTATAGCCCGCATATAACCGTACTTCCCGATATTCGGTTTTTTAATGATTTTATCGACACTGTTCACCGGAATTGTTTCAAATTTGGTATTTGAAGTTCGCAATGGATACTACAGCCTAAGACAGAAAACTGTCTGGGCAGGTCCACGTTTTGGTATAGCCCCCATATAGTAGTACCTCTTTCTATTCTGTATTTTGAAGCGTCATTATTTATCGAAACTGTTTCAAATTTGGTATTTGAAGTTCGTAATGGATACTGCAGCCAAAGACAGAAAATCGTCTCTTCAGGCCCACGTCATCGTATAGCCCACATATAACAACACCTCCCGATATTAGGTATTTTGATGATTTTAGCGCCATTGTTCACCGAAGTTAGAAATGGATACCACAGCCTATGACAGAAAATTGTCTTGACAGGTCCACGCCTTCGTACCTTCCGATTTTCGGTATTTTGATGATTTTAGCTACATTATTTTCCGAATTTTTTTTCTAGTTTCGCATTTGAATATTGTAATAGCTTATGGTAAAAGTTGCCTATGCAGGTTTACGTCATAGTATAGGCCCTAAAATAACGGCTACATTCGGCATTTTTAGGACTTTAACAGAATTTTTAACGGATTTTATTTATTTATTTTATTATACCCTACAACACTATGTATTAAGGGTATTATAAGTTTGATTGGGCCAAAAATTATGTAACACCTCGAAACATAGGAAAGTATATATGTATCTTCCTATCTCGACTCGATCTAGCTATGTATATCCGTCCGTTCGTCTGTCCGTCTGTCCATATTAATTTGTAATCACTCTACAGTTCGCAATTATAGCCCGATCTTCACGAAATTTAGAATGGAGGTGGAGTTAAGGTCAGAATAGAACCCTATATCTTTTGGAGATGATAGCATAATATTTATGGGTTCGAAATTGACCAAAAACTGAAAAAAAATCCCTGATTTTGCAGTTGCTCTACAGGCCGCAATTATGGACCAAATCCAATTTAGGGGTTGAAATGGACCAACAACTGAAAATGTTCCCGATTTTGCAGCCGTTATAATGGTCACAAATAGAAACCAAAGGACGCGAAATCTCGCATGAAGGTAGACTTTAGGGTGGAATGGATCACAATTTTTGTGTGAAAAAATACCAATATTACATGCGATATCCGAAGTACACAAAAAAGGCGAACTTCTGGCTTGTTTATGCTGATTTCGTTGACGAATATAGCCAAATATCGTAGACAAGCAAATCATCTAGATGTGTGTAATTTGGAGATACAGAGGGAACTCTTACTTTTGGAGATGATCGTAAAATATTTAGAAAAAATAGAAAAAAATTCCTGATCAGACAATTGAAGCCAATAAACACGCCTGAGGAGAGATAAGGACAGGGAAGAAGTGGAGCATTTTGGATGACCATTGGACTATATTTAGCTGTAAAATGGACCACAACAACTAACAGCACGATGAAGTGCGTAAATATTGGGCAAATATTCCTGGTCAAAATGCTAAGGGTAATATCTGGGCAGTGCTCCGTGACATAATTTCAAAAGCGAAACCTTCCAAAATAGATTTGGACATAAGGGGCTTCTAACATATTGTAGTGTTGTAGGGTATGACATGGTCGGCCCCGCACGACTATAGCCTTTGCTTACTTGTTTTTTTATTTTTATTTTTCTTAAAAATTGCCAAATTTGTCACAAATGGTGGAGGGTATTCAAAGTTCGGACCTTTTTTGTTTTTTTTTTTTACTTGTTATTTATTTTTTTTTTTTTTTTTTAAAAAACTCTTCTATTTTTAAAAATCCTAATTTACATTATTTTTCTTGGCGACATTTATTAGATCTTTAATTTCAAATCTATTCTCCATTTATTTCCTTTCCAAAATATATTTATTCACGTATGTGTGGGTGTGTCAAACATATACCACTATACGTTTTTCTTATTGCCGTTATTCAAACACATTCTCTCCTTTATAGTTGTTGTCGATGATTTTCCTTTCATTGTTGCCGTTTTTTTTTTTTTTTTTTGATATTCCGCCTGACCTCTCTATCACTTTTCTTGATAGTCGTTCTTCTTCCTCCTCCATTTTTTTTTCTTTTAATTTGTAAAACGTTTTTGATTGGAAATTCTATGCATTTCAATTTACAACTATAACACCAACAGCAACAACAACAACGCTTCAGCAGTAGAGCTGTGCTTCGTGGCAAACAACAAAAGGCGTCTGAAGCTGGTGTTGTTGTTGCTGTTGCTCTTCAAATTGGCATTGTTGCATGATGGTAAAGTACTGCCAGCTACCTCACTGTCATCCTTCAGTGCCGAACTTCTGCCGCTTCAATCCCTCTCGCTTGGTGTTGCCAGGAAAAAGAAATGTTGCTCCAACAAAACACGATTTGCAAATATTATTGCTGCTTTGGATTATTTATTATAGAAATCGCTTATTGGTGGTATTGTTGTTGCTATTGTTGGCATTGATATTATTCAAAGCCTGGCCAATGCCAATCATATGAACAGAACACCATTTGATTTGCCATCACTTTTTTGCTGCTGCTGCTTTGGAATATTTGTGAAATCTGTTGGTTGTTGTTGGCAGCAATTTCTTGCGGAGATTTCCATTTTTTCTCATTGATTTCAAAAAATCTGCTTAAATCTCTACTTGGGTCCATGGCAAAACTTCTAGTACTTCGGCTGTCATGACACACTGCCTGGAAACGGAAAAGGAAATAAGTTTGTTCTGTTCTTTTTTTTCGAAGGGGCTTTGTAAAGAGCTACAGCATTCTTTCATTTGGTCGTTTCTCTCCCTCCTCCTTCTTCTCCTCTTGCCTAGGTGCTCTAAGCTGGGCACAAGCTTTGTCTGGGGATGATGATGGTGATAGGTTTCATTTCTCGTGATTGCCAAGCTGTCAGTATGATTTCCTGCTTGCTGCCATAGGAATATATGTATGCATGTATGTGTGTGCATGAATCGTTAAATGTATGAAGCGCCTGAAAATAGGCAATGCCTGATTGATGAAAAGCACAAAAGGCTCTCATGCTGCCTGCTTTTATATATTACCTTAAATATGCAGATTTCTCTTCAACGTATTTGGCCAATTGAACTCAAGGAAATTGAAAAGAGCCAGCCAACCACCCCCCAGCACCACCACCACCCCTCACCACCAACCATTATTGTAACAATTCAATATGTTCTTGCGGAATATTTTCCATTTCAAATCTATTCACATTTTGAATTTATGATTTCAACTCATATTGGATATTAATATGGGCGAAATTCGACGTAGAATGATGGAAAAGTGATGGCAAGGGCAATGGCAAGGGATTTGAATAAAATGCTACGGTATTCGAATATCAAAATTTAAATGGTGTATTTAAGGGGTCAAAATTTGATGTAGTTTTTGTGGAATGTTCTTTTTTCAAATGGCCCTTAAACTGGGATTATGAAAGGGCCAGACTACACATCATGTAGGAGTGGTATGTAAAATAATTTATTTTTAGCATTTTATAGCATACTTACAGGCACTCCAAAGAAAATAGCAATTGTTATACCCTACACCACAAGGTGGTCAGGGTATTATGTCTTTGTGCATTTGTTTGTAACAAGGCAAAAGGAAACGAGATAGGCCCATAGCTCCTTTTTATGATCTGCATAGAATCACATTTTGAGTCGATTTATGCATGTCCGTCCGTCTGCCTGTCCATCCATTTTTGTAAACAAAGTACAGTTCGCATTTATTGCCCTATCCAGATGAAATTTTCACAAATCATTTGTTTGGCTCAAGGACGAACCCTATTGAAATTGGAGATAATCGGTCAAAATTTAGATATAGCTCCCATATATATCTTCGTCCGATTTGCCTTTTATTGTGCACCAAACGGGTAATATCAGCCCGAATAGCATGGAATTGTGCACATACAACCAAATTAGGTCTGAAAATAAGTATGCCAAATTTGATGGAAATCGGTTCAGATATAGCTATAGCTCCCATATATATTGTTCATCCGATTTGTTATTTTTGTCCTCCGCAGCCGTAATATGCACTCTGTAAAAACAAAATTTGGGGAAATTTATCAAATAGAGCTCAGAAATATCTTTGCCAAAATTTATCGAAATCGGGTCAGATTTGGATATAACTTCCATATTATAACTTCGTCCGATTTACCTTTGATTGTGCACCAAACGTGTAATATCAGGCCAAATAGTATGGAATTTTGCACATACAACCAAGTTAGGCCTAAAAATAAATATGCCAAAATTGATCGAAATCGCTTCAGATATAGCTATAGCTCCCATATATTCTGTTCATCCGATTTGTTAATTTTGTCCTCTGCAGACGTATTATGCACTCGGTAACAACAATATTTGGGGAAATTTACCAAATAGAGCTCAGAAATGCCCTTGCTAAATTTTATCGAAATCGGTTCAGATTTAAATATAGCTCCCATATATAACTTCGTCCGATTTACCTTTGTTTGAGCACTAAACGTCTAATATTTGTCCAAATGGGATGAAATTTGGCACATGCGACCGAATTGAGCCTAGAAGCTAGTATGTCAAATTTGGTGAAGATCGGTTCAGATATAGCTATACCTCGCATATATACTATTCATCCGATTTGTTATATTTGTTACCCACAGTCGTAATATGCACTCCGTAACAACGATATTAAGGGAAATATATCAAATACACCTCAGAAATATCTTTGCCAAATTTTATCGAGATTGGTTCAGATTTGGATATAGCTCCCATATATATATTTATCCGATTTCATATTAATTGTGCACCAAATGGGCAATACAAGTCCGAATTTAAAAGATACAAATGCTTCGGCATATTTAGTCCTTCGAACTTTAAATTATAATTATAATCATAGTGTGTATGATTGAATTCTCCCATAAAAACTTTTAATTGTTATGCGGAGCTCTACTTAATTAGCAAAGTGGTGTAGGCTATCATAAAGTCGGCCCCGCCAGACTTTAAGACTTTCTTTACTGTTTTTTTTTTTTTAAATGACCATTAAACTGGGCTTTCTAAAGAGCCAGACTACACAGCATGTCAGAGTCGTATGTAAAATAAGTTATTTTTAACATTTCATAACATCCTCTCAGGCACTCCAAAGAAAATAGCATTTCTTAAAAATTTATAAATTGATGTGAGCGCTTGAAAGTATGCTATATAATTGCTCATGATGTGGCAAAAATCACTTTACATATGACTTCAACGTAATGTGTAATCTGACCATTTTTTTTTCAAGAATTACCGGGGAAAACTCAGCAGATAATAAAAGTAGGGCTAAAAAAGAAGACAGATGCATTGGTGTTCTGAGAGTGAGGGCAAGTTCCCCCCTCTTCCACACTTTTTAGAAATTTTCAAATTAAGATCCCTAGGAATCCGTGCATTTAAGGTATACAGTGGCTTCGCCATTATTACTTATAATTCTACGAAGAATTTTTTCGATCGAAAATGATGACCCTCATGCGAATCATCAAAGGGTGTTTTCATTTTTTGGTGTTCTATTTATTGAAAATGTGTTTTTAAAAAACAAGTAAAAAAGATGTAAGATCCGCCGGGCCGAACTTTGAATGGCCTCCACCATTTGGAACGAATTTTAAAATTTTCAAAAAAATAAAATCCGTTAAAAATTCTGTTAAAGTCATAAAAATGCCGAATGTAGCCGTTATATTAGGGTCTATACGAAGACGTGGACCTGCATAGGCTTTGTTTGTCATAAGCCATTACCATATTCAAATACGAATCTTGAAAAAAGTTCGGTGACTAATGAAGCTAAAATCATCAAAATACCGAATATAGGGAGGTACTGTTATGTGAGGACTCCCAATATTGAGTGGATCTGCACGGACAATTTCCTCTCATAGGCTGTAGTACACATTAGGAATTTCAAAAAAATCGTCAAAATACCGAATATAGGGAGGTATCGTTGAATGAGGGCTATACGAAGATGTGGATCTGTGTAAGTTTTTGCACTTTTTGGAATTTCAGTGGCTTTACCCCGAGCTCATTTTTCAATATTTGCCGAATGGAGTGTGACGATATGTTCGGCTGACGAGTGATTTTTCGGCCACTGCGACGAGGGTTTCGATCAAGTCGCTTCTTTACTTTTCGAACCATTTCTTCTGATGTTGCTGTTTTCTTCCGTCCATTTCCTTGACGTCGCCGGGCTACGCTACCAGTATCACGGTAACCAGCGTTGGTACGAGACACAAAAAAATTATTCACATTTTAATGGTGGAGTGCTCTAACCATAGCCACTTGTGGGGTTTCAAGCCAAATATTAAGAAATCACACACTATCACGCTTGAATTCCATCAGGAATAACTTTTTTCTGGAAAATTCTCAGCAAAATGCTTTCGTACGCTTGTAAACAATATAATGAGCTGTCATTGGAATAATTTTAACATCCGTCGGACGAGAGGTTTAGATATGACAGCAGTCTGAAGTTGGTTGCAGTTTTTTTTTCATCTCACCCTGTCGAGACTACACATGAACAGCGAACCTAATGGCAAGTTTCCAATATATACAAAATACCAAATAGAGTACTATTTAGTACTTTTCGTCCAATTGTAGTACGCATTTCCAAAATCACCTCTTTATTACAAACCTACCGCCAACAGAGAAACAAAAATAATATTTAAAAATCCCAGCTTCATCCATTTCACCCTAAACCAAACTGTTGCACACTTAGTACCATAAGGTACAGTTCGCACACTTAGTACACATTTCAAAAAACCAACTTCAAATATCAAACTTTCTTTCCAACCTTCATCCTCATACTGAATTTCATGTTTTTAGCCCTATCTCTTCACGCAATACCAAATGGTGCTATTTTAGAAATTTAGTACCATTTTTGAAGTTTTCGTAATCTTAAATTTCGAATTTTACAAAACCCTTTGGTACGTCTATCTTGCACTCTATTGGTGGCTCTCATTCCCAATTTCCGTACTTTAAGTACACTCTTGGTACGAATTTCGAAAAACCCAGCCATTTCACATGCTTAAGCACCAATTCTGGCCCTCCTGTCAAATTTCAACATTCTGGCTTCAGCCTTTATATATATAGATTATATCCAGGGTATAAACCCTCCACCATAGTATAGAGGGTATATTAAGTTTATCATTCCGTCTGTAATACCTCGAAATATACATTTTAAACCCCACAAAGTATATATATTCTTGATCAGCATACAATTCTATGTCGATTTAGCGATGTCTATCCATATTTGGAAATCACTCTAGCTTCCGAACGAAATTAAGTAAGTTGATGAAAATTTCCTCAAAAGTGTATTATGCCTGCAGTACTTTTTTTGGTATTGAAATTGGGCCAAATAGGTCCACGTTTTCATATAGCCCCTATTTCACGGTACCTCCCGATATTCGGTATTTTGATGATTTTAGCGACATTATTCACCGGAACTGTTTCAAATTTGGTAATTGAAGTTCGCAATGAATACGACAGCCTAAGACAGAAAATTGTCTGTGCAGGTTCACATCTTCGTATGGCCCCCTATAACGGTACCTCCCGATATTCGGTAAATTGAAGATTTTAGCGACATTATTTACCGGAATTGTTTCAAATTTAGTATTTGAAGTTCGTAATGGATACCACAGCCTAAGACAGAAAATTGTCTGTGCAGGTCCACGTCTTCGTATAGCCCTCATATAACGGTACCTCCCGGTATTCAGTATTTTGATTATTTTAGCGACATTATTAACCGAAATTGTTTCAAATTTGGTATTTGAAGTTCGTAATAGATACTACAGCCTTAGAGAGAAAATGGGTCATATAGGTCAACGCCTTCGTATAGCCCCCATATAACGGTACCTCCCGATATGCCATATTTTGATTATTTTAGCGACATTATACACCAGAATGGTTTCAAATTTGGTATTTGAAGTTCGTAATGGATACCACAGCCTAAGACAGAAAATGGGCCATATAGGTCCACGTCCTCGTATAGCCCCCATATAACGGTACCTCCCTATAGTCGGTATTTTGACCATTTTTGCGACATTTTTAAATAAAATTATCAGAAATTCCACACAAGGAGTTTCTTGTAACTACTTTACCCCCTGGATGAGAATTATCGATGTCGGCACAGGATATCGTATAGCCCCCATATAACGGTACTCCCTATATTCGGTATTTGGATGATTTTAGCCACATTTTTCAACGGAATTCTCTAAAATTCCACACAAGGAATTTGTGACTACTTTACCCCCTGAAAGGGAATGGTCTATATAGGTTCACGATGTCGTATAGCCCCCATATGACGATACCTCCCCATATTCGATATTTTGATGATTTTAGCCAAATTTTTCAACAGAATTGTCTGAAATTCTGCACAAGAAGTTCTTTGTGAGTACTTTACTCCCACAAATGGATTTAGCTACACCCAGAAATAGATCTCCACAATATCGTATATACTCCATACATCTTCACCTTCCGATATTCGTTATTTTTAAGATTTTAACAGAATTTTAAATGGATTTCATTTTTTTTTTTTTTGAAAAATTCCTGATTCGTTCAAAATGGAGGAGGGGAGGGTATTCAAAGTTCGGCCCGACCGAATTTCCAAAAATCCTTTGGTACGTCTATCTTGTACTCTGATAGTGGCTCTCATTCCCAATTTCAGTATTTTTTCGTACCTTTTTAGTGCGAATTTCCAAAAACTTAGCCTTTTCATACGCCTACTCACCAAGACCGACCCACGTGCAAAATTTCAAGATTCTAGCTGCAGCCTCTTCGAATAGACTTTAATTCTAGGTCGGTCAGTCGGTCAGATATGCCACTACTCTTTTATAAATATTTATTATTATTTTATTAATTATTTTAATAATTTATTAAATTGCACCCCTTAGGCTATCCTTCATTTAATATTCCTTTAATTATCCCGAAGGAGATACAACAGAAGAAACGAGATCCCGCTTTGACAAGAACATAATTAGGCATCAATCAAAAGTCAGTACATGCAAATTTATTTGCTAACAGGGCTCACGAGAAATCAGCTTCTCAAGAAAATGTGGCCATAAAAATACTGGTTGCAAAAAAAAACAAAGAATATTGAAATCCAAACGGAAGCTAAAAAGGATAATAGCAAATTGGCCCTACACTTCCTTTTGCTTTTCTCTACTTCCTCCCAGATCTTTTTCTTTTTCGCAATAGTTGCTTCTTCTAATGTTTATTGCCATGTCATGAGTATTTGTAACAGGCTGGACGTTTTTCCTGTTAACGTTTCATTAATTCATTTCCTTGACTGATGTTGTGTCTCAGCATCCTTTGTCCTGGAATGTGATTTTTGCTGTTCTGTTTTGCATTTCTGTTTTTTCTTCGGATTTCCATGCTTTTTTATTTGGGAATCTATTTTCCTTCATGTTTTTGCTTAGGAAAAGGCACAGCATGGATAGTTTGAAGGCTATGAGTGAAGAGCCCTTCGCGGATTCTTAAAGGAGGTCCTTTAAAGTTTTTTCCTAGAAGCTTCTTAATAGTTTTTTGCTAAAGTCCTTAAAACGATTCTGATAGAAGTTCTTCAAGAGGTACTTAGATAAGGCCCTTATAAATAGCTTTCATGGGTTCGTACAGAAGGTATTTGGTACTATGTCATAAGAAGCTTTCAGGGCTTTTCACAGTTGGTTTTTGAGAACTTCTTTTAGAAAGCGTTTTATGTTTTCTTTTTTTATATGAAGGAGAATTTAAAAGCCTACTAAAAAAAAGCTTTTGGGGAGAGATTTTAGAAGACGTTTATGGAAGCTATTTTTGACTATTCAAGGGAAGATCTAGAATGATTTCTGAGCTAAATCCATCTATGAAAAGAAAAACATCTTTAGAAGATTTTAAAGGAATTTTGTAAAAAGCTCTTCTAAAAAGCTTTCATAGGTTCTTGCAAAAGGTCTTCAGGAATTCATCATAGAAAGCTTTCACGGCTTTTCAAAAAAAAAAAAATTAATATGAGACTCTAGTAGGCTCTAACTCCAAAGATATTCTAGAACAGATCTTAAAACCCTTCTGGAAAAAAGCTCTTACAGGACGTATATGGACATCTCTAAGGAAGTTCTAGCCATTCAAAGGAAAATCTAAAATACTTTCTGAGCTAAAAATATGAAAATAAAACAATATACAGAAGATTTTTTAAAGCATTTGTAAAAAGCTCTTCTTAAAAGCTTTCATGGATTCTTACGGAAGGTTTTTAAGAACTTGTTATAGAAAGCTTTTTAGGCTTTTAAAATGAAGCTCTAAGCCGACAAATATCATTTAAAAGTGAACTTAAAAGCCTTCTAGAAAAAAGGCCTTCAGGAGTTCAAAGAAAAATCTAAAACGCTTACTGAGCTAAGCCCTTCTATTTTAAAGCAAAAATCTTCAAACGGTTTTTAAGTGCTTTTGTAAAAAGCCTTCTAAGCATCTTAACGAAGCCCTAAAAAGCCTTTCTGGTCTTATGTGAGAATCGTTCATAAGTCCTTAAAGGACTTTTTATGAGAAGAATTTAAAGACCTTCTGGAAAAAAACTTTAACGACATTCTTTAGAATGTCTTGAGTAGAAAATTCTTTTAGCCCATCTTGATGAAGTTATCAAAAGCTTTCTGAGCTAAGTCCCTCAAGGTCTTCTACAAAAAAAGTTTTTATAACGTCTTTTTGGGGCTTCCATTATAAGCTTTTGCAAGTCCTGAAATGTTTTCTGACCCAATTCATCTAAAAAGAGAAGTTAAAGGCTTTCTGGGAAAAAAAGCTTTTAACGAGATTCTTTAAAATGTTTTTTGAGGGATTTTATAAAAAGCCTCCAAAATGAAGCCCTTAAATTACCTCGGTACCATGGCCGTACAGATTTTCCATGCAGTCTTGAGGCTTTCTAGAAAAAAGTTTTTAAAGCTTTCTGCAGAAAGTCCTTTAAGGTCTTATGTTATAAGCTCGTAAAAGCTGTTTATGAAAAGCTCTTTGAAAGGCCTTCTTTAGAAGATCTTTGTAACTTCTATTAGAAGCTTTTTTATTCTTCCAAACGAAGAACTGAAATGCTTTCTGAACTAAGCCCTTAAATGTCTTCTTCAAAGCACTTAAAACATTTAACGGAAATCTTTAGAAGGCCTTCTATAAGAAGCTTTTGTAAGTCTTAAAATCCTGAAATGTTTTTTTGAGCGAAATCTTCTATTAAAATAACAACATTCCATTGGAAGAACTTTGAGAGATTCTATAAGAAAATCCTAGTAAGCCTTCTAAGCTAAACCCTTAAATGACGTCTGTGCCAATTTCTTGCAGATTTTCCATGCAGAGATTCTAGAGTCTTTAAAGAAAAAGTTCGAACAGCATTGTTTAGAAAGTCCTTAAGAAATTCTGAAAAGCTCTTGTAAGCCTCCTACATGAAGCCACTAAATGCTTTCAGATCCAAGGCCTTACAAGTATTTATTACAAGCTCCTAAGGTCCTCCTAGAAAATATTCTAAATGCGAAAAGCCCTCAAAGAACTTCTATGAAAAGCTAGAAAGCTTGCAAATGCTTCCATTTAGAAGCCTTCTTTAAATGGTCTTTGTGACTTCTTTTAGAAGCTTTTCTATCCTTTTAAGCGAAGACCTGAAATGCTTTCTGAGCTAAACCCTTAAAGGTCTTCTAAAAACAACTTAGAGCTTTTCTTGAAAAAATGTTTTAACGGTAATCTTCAGAAGGTCTTTAAAAAATTCTAAAAAATACCTTGTAAGTCTCCTACATGAAGTCAATAAATCCCTTCAGATGCAAGGCCATACAGGAATCTAAATTCCTACTAGAAAACGTTATAAAGTCTTTCTGTGAACAGGCCTTCCTGAAGAAGCCTTTAAATGCCTTCTGAGCTAAGCCCTTGCAGGTCTTCCATACAAAAGAATTTAAAGGCCTTCTAGAAAAAGCTTTTAAATGTCATCTAAAAAAACCCTCAAAGGCCTTCTTTGGGAAGCCCTTAAGAGCTTTCTGTGAAAGTTCCTTCAAATTTTTACCAGAAAAGAACTTAGAGGCTTCACAGGAGAAGTCCTTGAAAAGCTTATAAGAGAGACTTTTAACGACCTTCTTAAAGAACCCCGTAGAGGACTTTTAAAAGACACCCCCTCAAAGGCCTACTAAAAGAAGACCCCAAAGAACTTTTATGAACAACCCTAAAAAACCCTTTTATAGAGTGCCCTACAACGAAGCCCTTGAGATCCTTCTACGAGAAGCTTTTAAAGGATATTATAAGGAGCTCCCAAAAATCTTATGAGTCGAGCATTTAATGCTTTCTACGAAAAGCCCTGTAGGTCTTTCTAGTAACCGCTCTTAAAGGTCATCTATGAGAACCCAATAACAGGCTTCTGTGAAAGCTGAACTGACAGGCCTTTATATATTTATTATATGAAACGCTCTTAAGGGACGTTAATGAAAAGCCCTTCAGGGATTCTTAAAAGAGGTCCTTAAAAGCTTTTCTAGAAGACCTTAAAGGCTTCTCACTGAAGTCCTTAAAGCGATTCTGACACAAGTTGTTCAAGAGGTTCTTACAGAAGCTTTCTTGGGTTCTTACAGAAGATCTATAAGTCAAGCATTTAAAGCTGTCTACGAAAAGTCCTGTAGGTCTCTCTAGTAACCGTTCTTAAAGGTCCTCTATGAGAACCCAATAACAGGCTTCTGTGAAAACTCTTGAAAGTCTGAACTGACAGGGCCTTTAAGGTCTTTTGTTAGAAGCCTTATATTTATTATCGGAAAATCTCTTAAGGGGCGTTAATGAAAAGCCCTTCAGGGATTCTTAAAAGATGACCTTAAAAGCTTTTCTAGAAAACCTTAAAGGCTTCTCACTGAAGTCCTTATAGCGATTCTGATAGAAGTTCTTCAAGAGGTTCTTACAGAAGCTTTTATGGGTTCTTACAGAAGATCTGTATGTCAAGCATTTAACGCTTTCTACGAAAAGTCCTGTAGGTCTTCTATGAGAACTCAATAACAGGCTTCTGGGAAAGCTTTTGAAAGTCTGAAATGACATGCCCTTTAAGGTCTTTTATTAGAAGTCTTATATTACTTCTAAGCTCTTAGGGACCATTAATGAAAGGGTCTTCGATGAAAGCTCTTAAAGGACATCTGTAAGAAACATTAAGAGACAGAAGGCCTCTCAATCCCGTAAAGGACTTTTGAAAGAAGTTCTTAAAGGCCATTTATGAGAAGTCCTGGAAGGCCTACTTTGAGAAGCTTTGAAATGCTTATTTGAGAATCTTTTAAAAACTTCTTCTTAATAGGAGTCTTGAATGAAAGCTCTCGAAGGACATCTATAAGAAATATTTGAAGGCCTTCTGTAATAAGACCTTAAGGACCACGACAGGAAGTTTTTAAAGGGGCTGGAAGGCCTTCTTTAAGGGATTTTAAAGTTTTTTTTTTTTTTGAAGGACAGATATAAGGCCTTCTGTAATAAAACCTTTAGGACCGCGGCAGGACGCTTTTAAAGAGCCTGGAAGGCCTTCTTTAAGGGATTTTAAATCCATTCTTTGAGAAAATTTTTGAAGGCTTCTTAGAAAAGCTTTTAAAGTCTCTCTCACTCTCTTTATCTCTGTAAATTCCGAATATAAGCTCTTTAAGAATCTTCCCATCACGTACGACGGCCTATTTGGTCATGTCTTTTGTAATAAGTTATTTCCCAATACCCACACACAGACACAAACACATTTTTCAATATAAATCTTCTTTTGTTGGCCATATCTGAGCCAATATGATTCATATACACACTCACACCCCCACACACACACCTACAATTCGTATTTGTATGTGTACATAAACATATAAATAAGTGTTATTATGTGGCAACATATGTGCCTGATATCCATCTGCTTATCGTACATGTTTGGGATTTACAGTCAAACCTCGAAGGATGGGGCATCAGGAATGTTGGGAAAGGCTTGCAAGGGTCCAAAATTTCAACTGGGGAGCTTCTGGGATTCAATTTGCCCCTCTTTGTCCCATTGAGAAGATTTCTGGTTTCCTTGTAGTAGAGGTAGAGAAAAATGTCCAAATTCGGCTCTGGAGGGTCCCACTGTTTAGAAGCTTTAATGTAACAACCGTTTCACATTCGTCATACTGGGTGTGAAGTGTACGTGTGTGTGTGTGTGTTTGATCAGCACAAAACAGCCACAATTTTCGGACCTCCCTGCCACCGGGACATTACAAGTAAATATGAAATATGAATTTGTACTATGGAGACACCACATGCATGGCCATTTCAATGGATGGATGGATGGCTGCTTGGTTCGATAGATGGATGAGTGTCGGTCGGATTGGACGGACGGTGGGTTGGGTAATGGTTGGTCATCATTCATAGAATTTCATTCACTCAAGTGCTACTTTAGTGCGCCATTAGCTTGGGAAACATTTTATCGCTTGGAATGTTGGAATGATGTTCGTCGAAGATTCCACGTTAATGGTGGTGGTAGATGACAGGGATGATGCCGTAGGAAAATGTCACAAAACTCGTAAAAAAAGGTTTAAACGCTGTATAAAACTTGTAAAAGGAGTATAAAACCCGTGTAAAATGTGTCAAAAACTATAAAACAGGGGAAATATACATATTTTTGTATTCTACACTTCTACGGGTGTTATATGTCAAAAAGTAATAAATGTCGTAAACGTAAAATAACTGTATAAATGTCAAATTAGTAAAAAATTTGTAAATATTGTTTTTTGGAAAGTTTGGAAACGAAAATTTCCAAAATTTGGACAATGTCAAAAATGTCGTAAATGTCAAAAACCTGTATAAAACGTATTTTAAGTTAATGTAACAAAATTTGTATCATAAACTAAGAGTTGAATGGTTTGGAACAATTTTGGACAAAAATCGGTCAATGTCGAAAATGTCAAAAACCTGTATAAAACCTATGAAATGAAACAAAATGTTGGAAAAACATCAAAATATAGTTTTCCACTTACTTTTGGCAAATTTGGGAACGAAAATTTCCAAAATTGGGACAATGTCAAAAATGTCGTAAATGTCACAAACCTGTATAAAACGCCTTTTTAATCAAAAATGTAAAAAATTTGTATGATAAATAAAAATTTTAAAGGTTTGGGACATTTTTGGACCAAAATCGGTCAATGTCATAAATGTCAAAAACCTGTATAAAACCTATGAAACAAAAAAAATGTTGGAAAAACATCAAAATATAGTTTTCTACTTACTTTTGGAAAGTCTGGGTACAAAATTTCCAAAATTAGGACAATGTCAAAAATGTCGTAAATGTCAAAAACCTGTATAAAACGAATTTTAAATCAAAAATTTAACAAAATTTGTATCACAAACCTAAATTTGAAAGGTTTAGGAAATTTCTAGAAAGATGGGTCAATGTCAAAAATGTCAAAAACCAATGAAACAAAACAAAATGTTGGAAAAACACCAAAATATAGTTTTCCACTTACTTTTGGGAAGTTTGGGAAAGAAAATTTCCAAAATTAAGGCAATGTCAAAAATGTCGTAAATGTCACAAACCTGTATAAAACGTATTTTAAGTTAAAAATGTAACAAAATTTGCATCATAAACTACAATTTGAAAGGTTTGGGACATTTTTGGACAAAAATCGGACAATGTCGAAAATGTTAAAAACCCGTATAAAAGCTGTAAACTATAACAAAATGTTGGAGAAATGTGGAACTATAGTTTTCCACTTACTTTTGGAAAGTTTGGGTACAAAATTTCCAAAATTAGAACAATGTCAAAAATGTCGTAAATGTCAAAAACCTGTATAAAACGTATTTTAAGTTAAAAATGTAACAAAATTTGTATCATAAACTAAAATTTGAAAGGTTTGGGACATTTTTAGACAAAAATGGATCAATGTCGAAAATGTCAAAAACCTGTATAAAACCTATGAAACAAAACAAAATGTTGGAAAAACACCAAAATATAGTTTTCCACTTAATTTTGGAAAGTTTGGGGAAAAAAATTTCCAAAATTGGGACAATGTCAAAAATGTCGTAAATGTCAAAAACCTGTATAAAACGTATTTTCAGACAAAAATGTATGATCGATTTAAATTGGAAAGGTTTGAAAAATCTCTGGACAAAAATTGATCAATGTCAAAAACGTAGAAAATGTCAAAACGTGTATAAAACCTATGAAATAAAACAAAATGTTGGGAAACATCAAAATTTAGTTTTCCACTTGCTTTTGCAAAGTTTGGGAAGAAATTTCCAAAATTGGGACAATGTCAAAAATGTCGTAAATGTCAAAAACCTGTATAAAACGTATTTTCAGACAAAAATTTAACAAAATTGTTTCGTAAACTAAAATTTTAAAGGTTTTGGACATTTTTGGACCAAAATGGGTCAATGTCGAAAACGTCGATAATGTCAAAACCCGTATAAAAGCTGTAAACTATAACAAAATGTTTGGGAAAATGTGAAAATATTGTTTTCTTCTTATTTTGGAATGTTTGGAACGAAAATGACCGAAATTGAGACAATGTCAAAATTGTCGTAAATGTCACAAACCTGTATAAAATGAATTTTAAGTTAAAAATGTAACAAAATTTGCATCATAAACTAAAATTTGAAAGGTTTGGAACATTTTTGGACAAAAATGGATCAATGTCAAAAACGTCGAATTTGTCAAAAACCCGTAAAAAGCTGTAAACTAATACAAAATGTTGGGAAAAGGTGAAAATATTATTTTCTTCTCACTTTTGCAAAGTTTGTAACGAAAATTACAGAAATTTGGACAATGTCAAAAAAGTCGTAAATGTCAAAAACCTGTATAAAACGCCTTTTTAATCAAAAATGTAACAAAATTTGTATCATAAACTTAAATTTGAAAGGTTTTGGAAAATTTCTAGACAAAAATGGGTCAATGTCAAAAACGTCGAATATGTCAAAAACCCGTATAAAAGCTGTAAACTATAACAAAATGTTGGGAAAATGTAAAAATATTGTTCTCTTCTTACTTTGGAATGTTTGGAACGGAAATGGCCGAAATTGAGACAATGTCAAAAATGTCGTAAATGTCACAAACCTGTATAAAACGCATTTTATACCAAAAATTTAACAAAATTTGTATCACAAACTTAAATTTGAAAGGTTTGTGAAATTTCTAGACGAAAATGAGTAAATGTCAAAAATGTCGAATTTGTCAAAAAAAAACCCTTATAAAAGCTGTAAACTATAACAAAATATTGGGAAAATTTTAAAATATTGTTTTCTTCTTACTTTGGAATGTGTGAAACGAAAATGACTGGAATTGAGACAATGTCAAAAATCTCGTAAATGTCAAAAACCTGTATAAAACGTAATTTAAATTAAAAATTGTAACAAAATTTGCATCATAAACTAAAATTTGAAAGGTTTGGAACATTTTTGGACAAAAATCGGTCAATGTCGAAAATGTCAAAAACCTGTATAAAACCTATGAAATAAAACAAAATGTTGGAAAAACATCAAAATATAGTTTTCCACTTACTTTTGGAAAGTTTGGGTACCAAAATTTGGGAAAATGTGGAAATATAGTTTGGCACTTATTTTGGAAAGCTGGGAACGACAATTAGCAAAATCGGGACAATGTCGAAAATGTCGTAAATGTTACAAACCTGTATAAAACGCATTTTAAGTCAAAAATATAACAAACAAGAAGCTTTGGGAAATTCCTGGACATAAATAGGTCAATGTCAAAAACGTCGAAAATGTCAAAAACCCGTATAAAATCTGTAAAATATAAAAAAATGTTGGAAAAATGTGGAAATATAGTTTGTCACTTATTTTGGAAAATTTGGAACGAAAATTCCCAAAAGTGAGGCAATGTCGTAAGTGTCACAAACCTGTATAAAATGTTTATAAAGTCAAAAGTGAAATGCAATTGTATCATAAACTTAAATTTGAAAGGTTTGGGACATTTCTAGATAAAAATGGGTCAATGTCAAAAACGTCGAATTTTTAAAAACCCGTATAAAAACTGTAAAATAGAACAAAATTTTGAAAAAAATTTGAAAATATTGTTTTCTTCCTACTTTGGAATGTTTGGAACGAAAATGGCCGAAATTGAGACAATGTCGAAAATGTCAAAAACCTGTAAAAACGTATTTTAAGTCAAAAATTTAACAAAATTGTTTCGTAAACTAAAATTTTAAAGGTTTTGGACATTTTTGGATCAAAATGGGTCAATGTCGAAAACGTCGATAATGTCAAAAACCCGTATAAAAGCTGTAAACTATAACAAAATGTTTGGGAAAATGTGAAAATATTGTTTTCTTCTTATTTTGGAATATTTGGAACGAAAATGACAGAAATTGAGACAATGTCAAAAATGTCGTAAATGTCACAAACCTGTATAAAACGAATTTTAAGTTAAAAATGTAACAAAATTTGCATCATAAACTAAAATTGAAAAGGTTTGGGACAATTTTGGACAAAAATGGGTCAATGTCAAAAATGTAAAAAACCTGTATAAAATCTATGAAACAAAACAAAATGTTGGAAACATCAAAATATAGTTTCCACTAACTTTTGGAATGTTTGGAACGGAAATGGCCGAAATTGAGACAATGTCAAAAATGTCGTAAATGACACAAACCTGTATAAAACGCATTTTATACCAAAAATTTAACAAAATTATTTCGTAAACTTAAATTTAAAAGATTTAGAAAATTTGTGGACAAAAATGGAAATGGAACAAAATGTTGTCCAAATATGCGTATATAGTTTTCCACTTATTTTTTGGGAAACTTTGGGAAGAAATACCAAAAATTGGGTCAATGTCGAATGTGTCGTAAATGTCACAAACCTGTATAAAACACATTTGTAGTCAAAAATGTAACAAAATTGTATCATAAACTTTAATTTGAAATGTTTGGAAAATTCCTGGACAAAAATGGGTCAATGTCAAAAACGTCGATAATGTCAAAAACCCGTATAAAAGCTGTAAACTATAACAAAATGTTAGGAAAATGTGAAAATATTGTTTTCTTCTTACCTTGGAATATTTGGAACGAAAATGACCGAAATTGAGACAATGTCAAAAATGTCGTAAATGTCAAAAACCTGTATAAAAATTTTAACAAATAAACTTAAATTTGAAAAGTTTCGAAATTTTCTGGACAAAAATGGGTCAATGTCCTAAACGTCGATAATGTCAAAAACCCGTTTAAAAGCTGTAAACTAATACAAAATGTTGGGAAATGTGGAAATATAGTTTGTCACTTATTTTGGACAGTTGGGAACGACAATTAGCAAAATTGGGACAATGTCGTAAATGTTACAAACCTGCATAAAACGCAATTTAAGTGAAAAATATAACAAAATTGAATCATAAACCTAAAACAGAAGCTTTGGGAAATTTCTAGACGAAAATGAGTAAATGTCAAAAACGTCGAAAATGTCAAAAACCTGTATAAAAGCTGTCAAATAGAACAAAATGTTGCAAAAATGTGAAAATATAGTTTGTCACTTATTTTGGAAAATTTGGAACGAAAATTCCCAAAATTGAGGCAATGTCGTAAATGTCACAAACCTATATAAAACGTTTATAAAGTCAAAAGTGAAATACAATTGTATCATAAACTCAAATTTGAAAGGTTTGGGAAATTTCTAGACAAAAATGGGTCAATGTCAAAAACGTCGAATTTGTCAATAACCCGTATAAAAGCTGTAAACTATAACAAAATGTTGGGAAAATTTAAAAATAATAGTTTTCTTCTTACTTTTGAATGTTTGGAACGAAAATGACCGAAATTAAGACAATGTCAAAAATGTCGCAAATGTCAACAACCTGTATAAAACGTATTTTAAGTAAAAAATATAAGAAAATCGGTATCATAAACAAAAATTTGAAGGGTTTTGGAAATTTCTGGACAGAAATGGGACAATCTCAAAAACCTCGAAAATGTCAAAAACCTGTATAAATGTTACAAACCTGTATGAAACGTTTATAAAGTCAAAAGTGAAATACAATTGTATCATAAACTTAAATTTGAAAGGTTAGGGAAATTTCTAGACAAAAATGGGTCCATGTCAAAAACGTCGAATTTTTCAAAAACCAGTGTAAAAGATGTAAAATGGAACAAAATATTGTCGAAATATGCGTATATAGTTTTCCACTTACTTTTGGAAAGTTTGGGTAAAATTAATAAAAATTGGGTCAATGTCAAAAATTTCGTAAATGTCGTAAATGTCACAAACCTAAATAGCGTCATAAACTAACATTTTTATCGTATGGGAGGTTATTTTTGGAAAATTGGTATGTTTCAAAAATGTCAAAAACGTCGAAAACCTGTAAAAATCTATGAAACAAAGCAAAATGTTGCAAAAACTTTTGGAAAGTTTGTGAAGCAATTTGACATAGTTGGAACAATGTTTGGGCTTTTTGCCCAAAAGGGGTATCTGTCAAAAATGTCAAAAACGTGTATAAAAACTGTCAAATGATACAAACTGTTGAAAAACTGTGAAAATACTGTTCTCTACTTGCTTTTGGAAAGTCTAGAAATCTGTTTACCAACATTTGGGCTAATGTCGAAAACGTCGTATATGTCAAAAACGTGCATAAAAATGTTTGCAAGTAAAAAGCATAATAAAATATTATTAGGAACTACAATTTTAAAGTTTTGGGAAGGTATTTGTCAAAAACGGTTTGGTGTCAAATATGTCTAAAACCTGTATAAAAGCCATCAAATGATACAAAACTTTGAAAATTTAGAAATTATTGTGTTTTTTTAATTACTTTTGCAAGTTTGGGGCAGATATTTACTGAAATTTGGTTAGTGTAGAAAATGTCGTAAATGTCACAAACCTATATTTTAAATAAAAAAAACCTAATAAAATAGTATCGTAAACTATATTTTTGAGGTTTTTTGAAGCTATTTTATAAAAATGGGGTAGTGTCGAAAATGTCGTAAAAGTCACATACCTGTATAAAAGGTATTATTAGTAAAATAAAGTAAAAAATGGTTTTGTACTCATTTCTATAAAGTATGGGCAGTTATATGTAAAATTTGGATAATTGTCAAAAATGTCGTAAACGTCAAATCCGTCGAAAATGTCTAAAACCTGTATAAAAACCATCCAATGATACAAAACTTTGAAAAATTAGAAATTTTTGTGTTTTTTAATTACTTTTGCAAGTTTGGGGTAGATATTTACTGAAATTTGGTTAATGTAGAAAATGTCCCAAATATCACAAACCTGTATAAAACGCATTTTAAGTAGAAAACATAATAAAAAAGAAAACATAATAAAATAGTATCGTAAACCATAATTTTGAGGTTATGAAAAGTTATTTTATAAAAATGGGCTAGTGTCGTAAATGTTACATACCTGTATAAAACGTATAATTAGTAAAATAAAGTGCGAAAATGGTTTTGTACTCACTTTTGGAAAGTATGGGCAATTATTTGTAAAATTTGGATAATTGTCAAAAATGTCGTAAACGTCAAATACTTGAATAAAATGTATTCAAAGTCCAAAATCTCAATTTTTAGTTTTAAAAAAATGTTTCTTTGAACGTTTGGTGGGATAAATGTAGAAAAATGTTTGAAAAATGTGAAAATATTGTTTTCTCCTTGCTTTTGGAAAGTTTGGAACGAAGATTTCCTAAATTGAGACAATGTCAAAAATGCCGCAAATGTACAAAACCTGTATAAAACATATTTTGAGTCAAAAATCTAAGAAAATTTGTATCATAAATTAAAATTTGAAAGGTTTTGGAAATTTCTGGTCAAAAATGGTAATGTAAAATGCAATGTAAAAAACGTCGAAAATGTCAAAAACCTGTATAAAAGGTGTCAAATGGAAAAAAATTGGAAATGTGGAAGAGAAAAATGTTGGAAAGTTTGAAACGAAAATTTCCAATATTGAGACAGTGTCGAAAATGTCGTAAATGTCACAAACCTGTAAAAAAAACGTTTTTAAAGTCAAAAGTGAAATACAATTGTATCATAAACTTAAATTTGAAATATTTGGGAAATTTCTGAACAAAAATGGGTCAATGTCAAAAACGTCGAAAATGTCGCAAACCTGTATAAAAGCTGTAAAATAGAACAAAATTTTGAAAAAATGTGAAAATATTGTTTTCTTCTCACTTTTGCAAAGATTGGAATGAAAATTACAGATTGGGACAATGTCAAAAATGTCGTAAATGTGACAAACCTGTATAAAACGAATTTTAAATCAAAAATTTAACAAAATTTGTATCACAATTTTTTTTGGGGAAGGTTTTGGGAATTTATTTTATAAAAATTGGATAGTGTCGAAATTGTAAATGTCACATACCTGTATAAAACGTATAATTAGTAAAATAAAGTGCGTAAATGGTTTTGTACTCACTTTTAGAAAGTATGGACCATTATTTGTAAAATTTGGATAATTGTCAAAAATGTCGTAAACGTCAAATACTTGTATAAAATGTATTTAAAGGCCAAAATATCTATTTTTAGTTTTAAAAAATGTTTTTCTTTGAACGTTCGGGGTATAAATGTCAAAAAGTGAAAATGTCGTAAATGTAACAAACCTGTAAAAAAGGTATAAATGCCTGAAAATGTCATATTTTTGTGCTAAATCTCCCTAATTTCTGTAGCTGCAATCCTAAAAATGGTGTTCGACGTGTCATATGTCATAACATGCCTGTATAAAAACGTCAAATACTTGTATAAAACGTATTTAAAGTCGAAAATATCAATTTTTAGTTTTAGCAAATTGTTTCTTTGAAATTTCGGAGTATAAATGTCAAAAAGTGAAAATGTCGTAAATGTAACAAACCTGTAAAAAAGGTATAAATGCCTTAAAATGTTATATTTTTGTGCTAAATCTCCATAATTTCTGTACCTGCAATCCTAAAAATGGTGCACCACATGTCCTATGATATGACAAACCTGTATAAAAAGTAAAAAAATGTCAAAAACACAAATATCCAACGACAAGTACTTGCATTTGTAACATTTTTCTCATTTTTGCCTCTTCGAAATAATATGTTACCCCTCACCCTTTCTGGAATTTTTTCCCCATTGTCATTATGACAACAATGCCATGTGTCAAAACCAATGACGAAGATGATGATGAAGACATGGTATCCCATCATCGTCGTTGATGATGTTGTTGTTCCTCATAATGTTATAGTTTTGTAAGCTGATTGGAAAATCGCCTTCACTTGGTGTTGATGACTTTCTGACTATGATGAAGTTGTTCCATCAACATCACAGAACAAAGGTTCCCCCCCCCACAGAATGTTGTGAACAAGTGTTCCACACCATCATCGCCCATATCCTGACGAATGACGAACACATTTATGCAATGATGGTAATTGACTTTCAATTTTTTCGTTACCAGGACTTTGTCTCTCTCTCTCTCTCCCTCTATCTCTCATTCGGTTACAGGTTTGAGGGTGTTGATGTCTGCTGTCATTGTTTGTTAAAGTTCTTAGTGGTATTTTGTGGCTATTATTGTTGTTGTTGTTATTGGTATGATGAATGATGGAGGGGCACTACAACCTGGCTTCAAATGTAAATTGTGTTTTGCAAACAATTTCCATTAATTTGATTTAGAAAATAGAGAGTAAAGCAAAAACTCAATAAATGATATGTGAACTTAGTCATTATCCTTGGAAAAAATTGTGGTACGGATATCACGATAATAGCAGTATATTATCCAACTTACAGTGGAACACCTCACTTGAGAATATTTTCACAGAACCATATAACCTTCAAAAGAAAGTTTTTGGTCTTCTTTAACTTAAAATTCCCCCATGAGATACCTAACGTCCATCCATTGTTAGTATCCTTCTGTGCCAGAATCCACCGTATATCGCAGCTGGACATGAAACGTTTTGATTCATTTTTTCTCCAATTCATTTTATTGTCCACTCAACTAATCAAGATGTATTGATTTATTGCCTTCATTGTTTTAACGACCGGCATTCAAGAGAAAACAACTAAACCACAAATGTCCTTGAATTAAGTTCTGATTAGCCTTCGATATTAATAAAAATTCTACTGAGAATGAACATTACCTTCATCAAGAAAATAGAGAAGAAAAAAAATTATGTATTGCAGGACAAAATGAATAGAAAATACAGAAATAGAAGAAGAAGTGGCCTCCAATTGCCTATAGAAGAGCTGGAGCTCTCCTATGGCCTATAGGTAAACTGGAGCTCTACTATTGTCCGTAGAAGAGCTGGAGCTCTTCTATTGTCCATAGAAGAGCTGGAGGTCTCATATTGTCTATAGAAGAGCTAGAGCTCTCCTATGGCCTATAGAAGAGCTACAGCTCGCCCATTGCCCATAGGTGAGCTACAGCTCGCCTATTGCCCACAGGTGAGCTACAGCTCGCCTATTGCCCATAGGTGAGCTACAGCTCGCCTATTGCCCATAGGTGAGCTACAGCTCGCCTATTGTCCATATGTGAGCTACAGCTCGCCTATTGCACACAGGTGAGCTACAGCTCGCCTATTGCCCATAGGTGAGCTACAGCTCGCCTATTGCCCATAGGTGAGTTACAGCTCGCCTATTGCCCATAGGTGAGCTACAGCTCGCCTATTGCCCATAGGTGAGCTACAGCTCGCCTATTGTCCATAGGTGAGCTACAGCTCGCCTATTGTCCATAGGTGAGCTACAGCTCGCCTATTGTCCATAGGTGAGCTACAGCTCGCCTATTGCCCATAGGTGAGCTACAGCTCGCCTATTGTCCATAGGTGAGCTACAGCTCACCTATTGTCCATAGGTGAGCTACAGCTCGCCTATTGCCCATAGGTGAGCTACAGCTCGCCTATTGCCCATAGGTGAGCTACAGCTCGCCTATTGTCCATAGGTGAGCTACAGCTCGCCTATTGCCCATAAGTGAGCTAGAGCTCGCCTATTTGCCCATAGGTGAGCTGGAGCTCGCCTATTTGCCCATAGGTGAGCTGGAGCTCGCCTATTGTCCATAGGTGAGCTGGAGCTCGCCTATTTGCCCATAGGTGAGCTGGAGCTCTCCTATTTGCCCATAGGTGAGCTGGAGCTCTCCTATTTGCCCATAGGTGAGCTGGAGCTCTCCTATTTGCCCATAGGTGAGCTGGAGCTCTCCTATTTGCCCATAGGTGAGCTGGAGCTCTCCTATTTGCCCATAGGAGAGCTGGAGCTCTCCTATTTGCCCATAGGTGAGCTGGAGCTCGCCTATTTGCCCATAGGTGAGCTGGAGCTCGCCTATTGTCCATAGGTGAGCTGGAGCTCGCCTATTGTCCATAGGTGAGCTGGAGCTCGCCTATTGTCCATAGGTGAGCTGGAGCTCGCCTATTGTCCATAGGTGAGCTGGAGCTCGCCTATTGTCCATAGGTGAGCTGAAGCTCGCCTATTGTCCATAGGTGAGCTGGAGCTCGCCTATTGTCCATAGGTGAGCTGGAGCTCGCCTATTGTCCATAGGTGAGCTGGAGCTCGCCTATTGTCCATAGGTGAGCTGGAGCTCGCCTATTGTCCATAGGTGAGCTGGAGCTCGCCTATTGTCCATAGGTGAGCTGGAGCTCGCCTATTGTCCATAGGTGAGCTGGAGCTCGCCTATTGTCCATAGGTGAGCTGGAGCTCGCCTATTGTCCATAGGTGAGCTGGAGCTCGCCTATTGTCCATAGGTGAGCTGGAGTTCGCCTATTGTCCATAGGTGAGCTGGAGCTCGCCTATTGTCCATAGGTGAGCTGGAGCTCGCCTATTGTCCATAGGTGAGCTGGAGCCCGCCTATTGTCCATAGGTGAGCTGGAGTTCGCCTATTGTCCATAGGTGAGCTGGAGCTCGCCTATTGTCCATAGATTAGCTGGAGCTCGCCTATTGTCCATAGGTGAGCTGGAGCTCGCCTATTGTCCATAGGTGAGCTGGAGCTCGCCTATTGTCCATAGGTGAGCTGGAGCTCGCCTATTGTCCATAGGTGAGCTGGAGCTCGCCTATTGTCCATAGGTGAGCTGGAGCTCGCCTATTGTCCATAGGTGAGCTGGAGCTCGCCTATTGTCCATAGGTGAGCTGGAGCTCGCCTATTGTCCATAGGTGAGCTGGAGCTCGCCTATTGTCCATAGGTGAGCTGGAGCTCGCCTATTGTCCATAGGTGAGCTGGAGCTCTCCTATGGCCTATAGGTGAGCTGGAGCTCTCCTATGGCCTATAGGTGAGCTGGAGCTCTCCTATGGCCTATAGGTGAGCTGGAGCTCTCCTATGGCCTATAGGTTAGCTGGAGCTCTCCTATGGCCTATAGGTGAGCTGGAGCTCTCCTATTGCCTATAGAAGAGCTGGAGCTCTCCTATTGCCTATAGAAGAGCTGGAGCTCTCCTATTGCCTATAGAAGAGCTGGAGCTCTCCTATTGCCTATAGAAGAGCTGGAGCTCTCCTATTGCCTATAGAAGAGCTGGAGCTCTCCTATGGCCTATAGGTGAGCTGGATCTCTCCTATGGCCTATAGGTGAGCTGGAGCTCTCCTATGGCCTATAGGTGAGCTGGAGCTCTCCTATGGCCTATAGGTGAGCTGGAGCTCTCCTATTGCCTATAGAAGAGCTGGAGCTCTCCTATTGCCTATAGAAGAGCTGGAGCTCTCCTATTGCCTATAGAAGAGCTGGAGCTCTCCTATTGCCTATAGAAGAGCTGGAGCTCTCCTATTGCCTATAGAAGAGCTGGAGCTCTCCTGTGGCCTATAGGTGAGCTGGATCTCTCCTATGGCCTATAGGTGAGCTGGATCTCTCCTATGGCCTATAGGTGAGCTGGAGCTCTCCTATGGCCTATAGGTGAGCTGGAGCTCTCCTATGTAGGTGAGCTGAAGCTCTCCTATATAGGTGAGCTGGAGCTCTCCTATGGCATATAGGTGAGCTGGAGCTCTCCTATGGCATATAGGTGAGCTGAAGCTCTCCTATGGCATATAGGTGAGCTGAAGCTCTCCTATGGCATATAGGTGAGCTGAAGCTCTCCTATGGCATATAGGTGAGCTGAAGCTCTCTTATGGCATATAGGTGAGCTGAAGCTCTCCTGTGGCATATAGGTGAGCTGAAGCTCTCCTATGGCATATAGGTGAGCTGAAGCTCTCCTATGGCATATAGGTGGGCTGGAGCTCTCCTATGGTCCATAGGTGGGCTGGATCTCTCCTATTGCCCATAGAGAAGCTGGAGCTCTGCTATTACTTTTCGTGTTCAATATTTTGATCTCTCTCTCTCTCTTTCTATCTTTAAGTGCACTGCACACACACATATACATCCACCCATTATTACGCTCTCAAGGTCCTTTGGATCATAATGAGCCAACTGATAACGAAGTTGTTTCAAATTAAAATCTCCATTTAATTGCGACAAATATTTTTCCAGCTAAAACGTTTTTGTTTTTGTCTCCGTTATGAAATTGCAATCAATTAGAAGTGACAACAATGGTCGAGTAGCTCAAGAATTTCACTGCTCTGCAATGAAGATTTAAGAGTTGGCAAAAGTTTGCTTTTTTCGGACAATAATGACTTGAAAAGTCATCAAAAAGTAGCCAAGTCATAGAGTTCTCGGTGATGGAAGGCAACAACAATAACAATTTTCATGGCATCAGTGGCAATCTTTCACCTAACAATAAAGCCCTAAATGCAACAACATCGACGTCCACATCCACAGCATTAGAACTTGGTGATGTCAAGGAGGATCTGACGCCGAAACTTTGAAAACTTGAAGAATTGTGAGTAACGACGTCGAATGAACGATGATACAATGTTAAGTGGCTAAGCGGCAAACAAAGGGACAAAGAAGGGCAGGAGAGAAAGGGATAGCGAGCGATAGAAAAGCTATAATAAAGGACATTAAATCCTGGCAGGAGTACCAATAAAATGGCGCGAAGTTTGTCTGCATATTTAAATCGCAATGTGGACAACGAACAGGTGAGTTAGGAGGGCACACATTTTCGACGAATGAGAAATGAAGCGGCCAGGAAAGGTTTTAGAAAGTTTTTTTTATTTTTATTATTTTTTTTAGTTTAAGGCAAATTTTTTGCGTACTTCTATTAACTGAGCTTAGAGTAAAAGGATATATCATTACTGGTGCGTGAAATGTTTTATCTGCAAAAGCCCAATTTATTGGATTAAATGTCCTTAAAAAACTTCTTTAAAAAGTCCACGTTTATTGGGCGGATGGTCCTTGAAAAAGTTCTATGAAAATCTATGTTTATTGGTCGTATAGTCCTTGAAAAAGTTATATGAATACCTATGTTTATTGGTCGAATGGTCCTTGAAAAAATTCCTTCAATAATCCACGTTTATTATACCGAAGGGTCCTTGAAAAAATTCCTTCAATAATCCACGTTTATTATACCGAAGGTCCCTGAAAAATATTTTTTAAAAAATCCACGTTTATTTTACCGAAGGTCCCTGAAAAATATTTTTTAAAAAATCCACGTTTATTGAACCAGAGGTCCTTGAAAAATATTTTTTTAAAAAATCCACGTTTATTAACCCAGAGGTCCTTGAAAAATATTCTTTAAAAATCCACGGCTATTGAACCAAAGGTCCTTGAAAAATATTCTTTAAAAAATCCACGTTTATTGGTCCTTGAAAAATATTATTTAAAAAATCCACGTTTATGGGTCCTTGAAAAATATTATTTAAAAAATCCACGTTTATGGGTCCTTGGAAAATATTCTTTAAAAATCCACGTTTATTGAACCAAAGATCCTTGAAAAATATTCTTTAAAAATCCACGTTTATTGAACCAAAGGTCCTTGAAAAATATTCTTTAAAAAATCCACGTTTATAGGACTAAGGGTCCTTGAAAAAATTCCTTAAAAAGTCCACGTTTATAGGACTAAGGGTCCTTGAATAAAATTCTTTAAAAAATCCACGTTTATTGAACCAAAGGTCCTTGAAAAATATTCTTTAAAAAATCCACGTTTAATTCACCAAAGGTCCTTGAAAAATATTCTTTAAAAAAACCACGTTTATTGAACCAAAGGTCCTTGAAAAATATTCTTTAAAAAATCCACGTTTAATTCACCAAAGGTCCTTGAAAAATATTCTTTAAAAAAACCACGTTTATTGAACCAAAGGTCCTTGAAAAATATTCTTTAAAAAATCCACGTTTATTGAACCAAAGGTCCTTGAAAAATATTCTTTGAAAAATCCACGTTTATTGAACCAAAGGTCCTTGAAAAATATTCTTTAAAAAGTCCACGTTTATTGTTCGGATAGTCCTTGAAAAATATACTTTAAAAAATCCACGTTTATTGTTCGGATAGTCCTTGAAAATATACTTTAAAAAACCCACGTTTATTGTTCGGATAGTCCTTGAAAAATATTCTTAAAAAAAATCCACGTTTATTTATCCTGTGATCCTTGAAAAATATTTTTTAAAAAATCCACGTTTATTTATCCTGTGATCCTTGAAAAATATTCTTTAAAAAATCCACGTTTATTGTTCGGATAGTCCTTGAAAAATATTCTTAAAAAAAATCCACGTTTATTTATCCTGTGATCCTTGAAAAATATTTTTTAAAAAATCCACGTTTATTTATCCTGTGATCCTTGAAAAATAGTTTTTAAAAAATCCACGTTTATTGTTCGGATAGTCCTTGAAAAATATTCTTAAAAAAAATCCACGTTTAATGGTCGAATAGTCCTTGAGAAATAATCTTTAAAAAATCCACGTTTATTGTTCGGATAGTCCTTGAAAAATATACTTTAAAAAATCCACGTTTATTGTTCGGATAGTCCTTGAAAATATACTTTAAAAAACCCACGTTTATTGTTCGGATAGTCCTTGAAAAATATTCTTAAAAAAAATCCACGTTTATTTATCCTGTGATCCTTGAAAAATATTTTTTAAAAAATCCACGTTTATTTATCCTGTGATCCTTGAAAAATATTTTTTAAAAAATCCACGTTTATTGTTTGGATGGTCCTTGAAAAATCTTCTTTAAAAAATCCAGGTTTATTGTTTGGATGGTCCTTGAAAAATATTCTTTAAAAAATCCAGGTTTATTGTTTGGATGGTCCTTGAAAAATATTCTTTAAAAATCCACGTCTATTGAACCAAAGGTACTTGAAAAATATTCTTTAAAAAATCCACGTTTATTGAACCAAAGGTTCTTGAAAAATATTCTTTAAAAAATCCACGTTTATTGAACCAAAGGTTCTTGAAAGATATTCTTTAAAAAATCCGCGTTTATTGAACCAAAGGTCCTTGAAAAATATTCTTTAAAAAATGAAAAGTCCTTGCCAAAAAATTCTTTAAAAAGCCACGCTTATTGGATTGAAGATCCTTGCTATGCAATTGGATTGAAGATCCTTAAAAAATCGGACTTAAAAATGCTTTCAAAAGCCACGTTTCTTGGATTGGAGATCATTAAAAAATCGGACTAAATGTCCTTGAAAAAAAAAATTCTTTAAAAAATCAACGTTTATTGGACAAAGGTCCTGTGCCGTTGAAAAATATTTTCCTTTCTTGAAAAAAAAATGCTTTGAAAAATCCACGTTTATTGGACAAAGGTCATGTGTCGTTGAAAAATATTTTCCTTTCCTGAAAAAAATTCTTTAAAAAATCCACGTTTCTTGGACAAAGGTCCTGTGTCGTTGAAAAATATTCTTCTTTCCTGAAAAAAATTCTTTAAAAAATCCACGTTTATTGGACACAGGACCTTGTCCTTGAAAAATATTTTCTTTCCTTGAAGAAAATTGTTTAAAAAATCCACGTTTAATGGACAAAGGTGCTGTGTCCTTGAAAAATATTTTCCTTTCTTGAAAAAAAAGGCTCTAAAACATCCACGTTTATTGGACAAAGGTCCTATATCCTTAAAAAATATTTTCCTTTCCTGAAAAAAAAAAAATTCTTTAAAATATCCACGTTTATTGCACAAAGGTTCTGTGTCCTTGAAAAATATTTTCCATTCTTGAAAAAAAAAACTTCTTTAAAAAAACCACGTTTATTGGACAAAGTCCTGGATTAAAGGTCCAAGCAAAATTTTCTTTTAAAAATCCACGTTTTCTGGATTAAAGGTCTTAGAAAAAATTTCGTTAAAAAAATCCCCAATTTGTGGACTAAAGGTCCTTGAAAAATATTTTTTGAAAATCCACGTTTTCTGGGTTAAGAGTCCTGGCAAAATATTCTTTAAAAAATCCACGTTTTCTGGATTAAAGGTCTTAGAAAAAATTTCGTTAAAAAATCCACAATTTGTGGACTAAAGGTCCTTGAAAAATATTTTTTGAAAATCCACGTTTTCTAGGTTAAGAGTCCTGGCAAAATATTCTTTAAAAAATCCACGTTTTCTGGACTAAAGGTCCTTGAAAAATATTCCTTAAAAAAATTTACGTTTATTGTACGGATAGTCCTTGAAAAATATTCCTTAAAAAATCCACGTTTATTTATTTTTAAAAATCGACGTTTATTGTTCGGATAGTCCTTGAAAAATATTCTTTAAAAAATCCACGTTTATTGTTCGGATAGTCCTTGAAAAATATTCTTTAAAAAAATCCACGTTTATAGGAGTAAGGGTCCTTGAAAAATATTTTTTAAAAAAATCCACGATTATAGGGCAGAGGGTCCTTGAAAAAAAAAATTCTTTAAAAAAATCCACGTTTATAGGACTAAGGTCCTTGAAAAATATTCTTTAAAAAATCCACGTTTATAGGACTAAGGGTCCTTGAAACAAATTCTTTAAAAAATCCACATTTTCTGGATTAAAGGTCCTGGCAAAATTTTCTTTAAAAAATCCACGTTTTCTGGACTAAAAGTCCTTTCATTCTTTGGAATGAAAAAATCCTAAAAAAGTTTTTAAAAAATTCACGTTTATTGTTGGAAAGGTCCGTGAAAAAATGTCTAAAACATCCACCATCTATATAGTCTTTGGGCAAAAGGTCCTTAAGGAATTTCCCTTCCAACCTCTGTTTCTTTTTAATTTTCCCCATTTGAACTTTGGAACCATCTATGGACTTTGTGAGCAACAACAAATCTCTTCTGCATCTTTGCAATTTGAATGAAAGCAATTTTTATGTTGAACTTGCCCAGAGGCTTTAGCAACGAAATCAAATTCCTCGTGTTTTTTTTTTTCAGGACACATTTGTTTTTGCAACAACAACAACAACAACCACACAGACAAACAAACAAACAGAGAGACTTACATGACTAATATGTGATCACAACTAATGGGGCTTGGGCCTTAGCCGGATGGGCTTGGAATGCAAAGGTGTGAGTGTGTGTGGAGTATTCTTGTTTGTTTTCAGCTGCTGCTGCTGCTGCTTCTTCTTCTTTGTTTTTCATATTTATTTAAATCTTTTTTTTTTTCGGTTGTTTTCGCAGCGTCCTTCCTCTCAAATGCTTTGTGTGTTGGGCTGATGCCAAATAGGGTAACGAAAGATGGCTGGTTTGGCAAAAGGGGTTGTTGTTGTTGTTGGTCTTGTCTTGAAGCAAAAAAAAAACAAAGAAGTCATCGAAAAAATAACAACAACAATCTAACTAACTAAATCTCATAAAAAAGAGCTAAGCGGAGCAGACATGTACGAGCATTTCATTTGCTTGTAAATTTGAGTAGCTGCCTGGCGCTGGGTATTTGTCAAGGCGGCGGAGATAGCGGCAAGGATGCTGCATAGTTTTGGTTATCCTTGGAAGAAGGTCGGTCGGTCTTGTCGTCGTGTCACTTGCTATGCAATCGCATTAGAAGTGTGTGAGTGTGCACCTCCTCGTCCATACGAGTGAGTTATGCCGATTATTATGTTCGTCATCATCATTACATTGTAAATTAGGCTTTCGCCGAATGTTGGTATGCTGCATATTTTCTTTCTGAGGTTTTCCTCCCACATTGTTTCCCAAGGAAAGGAAAAATGACAAGGACTTCATATGGCTTGGCAGAGGATAATACGATCATCAGTTTTTTTTACGGATTTTCCTGGTTGCATTAGATTTGCTGAAAAAAAGAGTTTTTTTTTTTTTTTGAAAGGGGATATGGATGCCGTGGAGAAGTGAATGGGAAAACTCAGATGAGTTAATAAAAGTTTTAAAGCACAGCTTGCCAATGGTGGCAATGAGATGAGAACTGAGGACATGGACGTAGTAATGTGGGAGAAAAAATAAAAAATCTGAAATAGTATTTTTTTAGAACATCCTTTGAAGGGCTTTGAAGCCTATTTCTTCCATCTCCCCCCGAAAAAAAATGTATCCCACGCCCCTGCAAAACGCTTTGCCATCATAAAATTTGGCATCGTCTGAAATAAGTTTTCACAAAAGAAATTAAATTACACCAATGCAGACATTTCACATTTGAAATAATTGAATATGTAATATGGGTAATGGAAATTAAAAGGAACAACAACAGCAACTGGGCTGGGCCAGGACTAAAAGCATTTTTCGAAGTTAGAATGAAAAAATAATTAAAAAAAGTGGTAGTTCCAATACAAAATATTTAAGATAACCACGTTTCGAATAGTCCTTGAAAAGGACTTTTGAAAATTTTCAAACTATTTGAAACGGGGATTGTTTTGAAAAATATTATCAAAAACTATTAAAAAAAGACGAATTTTTGAAAATTTATTTAAAGGACCAACCAAACAATCAACGTGGGGTTTTTAAAGAATTTTTTCCTTTAAGACCTAACCCAGGGTTTTTTTTTTGCAATTTTTATCAAAGAACATTAGGGCTACAAAGGTGGATTTTATTAAAAATTTTCTTTTTTCAAGAACCTTCCGAACACTAGAAGAGGATTTTTAACGAGCTTCTTTCAAGGACCTTTAGTCCAATAAATTTAATTTTTTTTTCAATTTTCCAAATGCTAAAATACAATTTTTAAAGAGATTTTTTGAAAGGATCTTTTTTCCAATAAATGTGGATTTTTTAAATAAATTTTGGCAAGGACCTTTAGCCCAATAAACGCTGATTTTTAATGATTTTTTTCAAGCACCATCTAAAATATAAGCTTGGATTTTTAATGGATTTTCAAGGACCTTTAGACCTTTTTAAAGGACTTTTAGTCCAATGAATCCTGATTTTTTTAAATAATGTCTCTCAAGGACCTCTCCAATAAACGTGCATTTTTTAAAAAAAAAATTTTCAAGGATCACAGAAAAAATAAACCTGGATTTTTTTTTCAAGGACCACAGGACCAATTTTAAAAGAATTTCTTTCAAGGACCGCAGGATAAATAAACGTGGATTTTTTAAAGAATTTTTTTCAATGACGTGGATTTTTTAAAGAATTTTTTTCAATGACGTGGATTTTTTAAGGAATTTTTTTCAAGGACGTAGATTTTTTAAAGGACGTGGATTTTTTAAAGAATTTTTTTTTCAAGGACGTGAATTTTTTAAAGAATTTTTTTCAAGGACGTGGATTTTTTAAAAGATTTTTTTAAGGACGTGAATTTTTTAAAGAATTTTTTTCAAGGACGTGAATTTTTTAAAGAATTTTTTTTAAGGACTAAAGGACCAATTTTTAAAGGACCACAGGATTAATAAACGTAAATTTTTTAAAGAATTTTTTTTTCAAGGACCACTGGGTAAATAAACGTCGATTTTTTAAAGAATTTTTTTTCAAGGACCACAGGATAAATAAACGTAGATTTTTTAAAGAATTTTTTTTTTCAAGGTCCACGGGATAAATATGTCTGGATTGTTTAAAGATTTTTTTTTAAGGACCACAGGATTAATAAACGTGGACTTTTAAAGATTTTTTTTAAGGACCACATGATAAATAAAATTGGATTTATTCACAATTTTTTCTTCAAGGACCACCGGATAAATAAATGTGGATTTTTTAAAGAATTTTTTTCAAGGTCCACAGGATAAGTAAACCTGGATTTTTAAAGAATTTTTTTCAAGGACCACATTATAAATAAAAGTGGATTTTTTGAAGATTTTTTTTCAAGGACCACAGGATAAATTAACTCGGAATTTTTAAAGAATAAATAAACGTGGATTTTTTAATGTTTTATTTTCAAGGACCACGGGATAAATATGCCTGGTTTGTTTAATGATTTTTTTTTTCGAGGACCACTAGATAAATATACCTGGATTTTTTATTGTTCCATTTTTCCAAAGAATTTTTAAAGATTTTTTAATAATTATTGTTCCATTTTTTCCAAAGAATTGTTAAAAGACCTTTATTCAAGTAAACCTTAATTTTTAGAGTATTTTTTCCAAGGACCATCCAAACAATAAACGTCGATTTTTAAATAATATTCTTCAAGGACCTTCCAAACAATAAACTGGATTTTTTAAAGAATTTATTTCAAGGACCATCCAAACAATTTTTAAGGACTACCAGGGCTACTAACATGAATTTTTTAAAGAATTTTTAAGGACTACCAGGGCTACTAACGTGGATTTTTATTTTTTTTTTTAATCTATCAGATCTTTAACTTGCTTTTTTTCAAGGACTATCCAAATAATAAACGTGGATTTTTTAAAGAATTTTTTCCAAGGACTATCCGAACAATAAACGTGGATTTTTAAAGAATTTTTTCCAAGGACTATCCGAACAATAAACGTGGATTTTTTAAAGAATTTTTTCCAAGGACTATCCGAACAATAAACGTAGATTTTTTAAAGAATTTTTTCCAAGGACAATCCGAACAATAAACGTGGATTTTTTAAGGAATAATTTTCAAGGACTATCCGAACAATAAACATGGATTTTTTAAAGAATTTTTTCCAAGGACTATCCGAACAATAAACGTGGATTTTTTAAAGAATAATTTTCAAGGACTATCCGAACAATAAACATGGATTTTTCGAAGAATATTTTTAAAGGACCATCCGAACAATAAACGTGGATTTTTTAAAGAATAATTTTCAAGGACTATCCGAACAATAAACGTGGATTTTTTAAAGAATAATTTTCAAAGACTCTCCGAACAATAAACGTGGATTTTTTAAAGAATAATTTTAAAGGACTATCCGAACAATAAACGTGGATTTTTTAAAGATTTTTTTCAAGGATTATCCGAACAATAAACGTGGATTTTTTAAAGATTTTTTTTCAAGGATTATCCGAACAATACATTTGGATTTTTTAAAGTTTTTTTTTCAAGGATTATCCGAACAATACATTTGGATTTTTTAAATAACCTTTTTTTCAAGGACCACAGGTTAAATAAACGTGAATTTTTCAAAGATTTGTTTTTCAAGGACCACAGGAAATAAACCTTAAATTTTTTAAAGAATATTTTTCCAGGACCTTCCAAACAGTAAATGTGGAATTTTTAAAGAATTATTTCAAGAGTCTTCCGAACTTTAAACATGGGATTTAAAAGAGTTTTTGTCAAGGAGTGGATATAAAAGTGGATTTCTTAAAGATTGTTTTTAAGGATTATTGTTCCTTTTTTTCCAAAGAATTTTTAAAAGTTCTTTATTCAAATAAACCTTAATTGTTTAAAGAATATTTTTCAAGGACCATCCAAACAATAAACGTCGATTTTTAAATAATATTCTTCAAGGACCTTCCAAACAATAAAGGTGGATTTTTAAAGAATTTTCTCAAGAACCTTCCGAACAATAACGAGTTTTTTCAAGGCCCTTTTTTCCAATAAATATCCGAGCTATAAACGTGGATTTTTTAAAGATTTTTTTCAAGGAACATCCAAACGTGGATTTTTAAAGATTTTTTTCAAGGAACATCCAAACGTGGATTTTTAAAGATTTTTTTCAAGGAACATCCAAACGTGGATTTTTAAAGAATTTGTTAAGGACTACCAGGTCTACTAGCGTGGATTTTTTAAAGAATATTGTAAGGACTACAAGGGCTACTAACGTCAGGCCTTTAACATGTTTTTTTTTTTTTTTTCAAGGACTATCCAAATAATAAACGAGGGCTTTTAAAAGAATTTCTTTTCAAGGACTATCAAAACGTGGATTTTTTAAAGAATTTATTTCAAGGACCATCCAAACAATAAACGTGGATTTTTTAAAGATTTTTTTTTTTCAAGGAACATGCAAACAATAAACGAGAGTTTTTAAAGATTTTTTTTTTTCAAAGGACTATCTCAAAAATAACCGGAATTTTTTAAAAAAAAAATTTCCAAGGACTATTGGGCCAACAAGCGTGGATTTTTTAAAGAATTTTTTTCAAGGTCTATCCCAACAATAAACGAGCGTGGATTTTTAAAAAAAAAAATTCAAGGTCTATCCCAACAATAAACAAGCGTGGATTTAAAAAAAAAAATCAAGGTCTATCCCAACAATAAACGAGCGTGGATTTAAAAAAAAAAATCAAGGTCTATCCCAACAATAAACGAGCGTGGATTTAAAAAAAAAATTTCAATGTCTATCAGACTTATAAACGTGAATTTTTAAAGGATTTTCTTCAAGGACTATCAGGGCCACAAACATGCATTTTTTAAAGGATCATTCAAGGCCTATCAGGCCTATAAACGTACATTTTTTAAGATTTTTTTAAGGACTATCAGGGCTAAAAACGCGTATTTTTTAAGAATTTTTTTAAGGACTATCAGGGCTACAAACGTGGATTTTTTTAAGATTTTTTTCAAGGACTAAAAACGCGTATTTTTTAAGAATTTTTTCAAGGACCATTCAAATCAAAAATCCACGCCTTTGATTTATAATCCCCTTAAAAATATTCTGAAGAAAGTCAACGTCCTTTAAAACAAATACTTTTTAATAGCCCCTCCCTCCATGCCAACGTTTCACGACTTCATCTTGACTAAAAGATTTTATTGGTATTTCAGTTAAGGAACTACCTCACCACATTATCCCTCTCATCCCGCCATCCCCTTAATATTATAATTTATTTGATTTATTTACTACAAGATTCTCTTGTAAATGTAATAATCTTTTAAATGTTTATGTTTTGGGTAAATTTCGGTAAAACAAAAACAACAACGATGGCAAACACAAACAAAACCATTGGCATTAACCTTTGACCGAGCGCCGAAACCAAAAAAAGGACAAGCCTCAGACATTTATTTTATAAGGAGGTTGACCCTTGTCAAGAAAATATTTCCTAGAAATGTTTTTTATTGCCATTTTTTGTTCTCTTGTTTTTTGTTTTTATTGTAACAGAGGCCATGTGTCAACACCATGGCGAGTAGGATATAAACTGTGGGTGGGTTTTTTTTCAGTGTCTTCGGTGGGAAATACATGGCTATCCTTGATTCGTGCCGACTTGCTATGCAAAAATTTATGGAAAGTCATTTCGGTTGTGGCATATTTTTTTTTTTTTTTTTTTTTTTTTGCCAAATGAAATTTGTTTCATTTGATTTCTTGGCAAGAATATGAACAGATTTAAGAAATTTGGGGAAGAGAAATAAATGTTTTTTTTTTTTTTTGGTCTAATAGTCCTTAACGAATAATTCTTTAAGAACGTGCACGCTAATAGCCCTGATAGTACTTGAAAAAAATCCAGGTTAATTGGACCTTGAAAAAAAATCTTTAAAAAATCCAGGTTATTTGGACTAAAGATCCTTAAAAAAATTTAAAAAATCCACGTTTATTGGACTAAAAGTCCTTGAAAAATATTCTTTAAAAAATCCAAGTTTATTGTTTGGATGGTCGTTGAAAAAAATTCTTTAAAAAATCCACGTTTATTGGACTTAAAGTCCTTGAAATTTTTTTTTTAAAAAAAGGGTTCTGGGAACAATTCTTTAAAAAATCCACGATTATTTTTTTGATGGTCCTTAAAAAAAAATATTCTTTCAAAAATCCACGTTTTTTGTTTGGATGGTCCTTGAAAAGAAATCTTTAAAAAATCCACGTTTATTGTTTGGATGGTCCTTGAAAAAAATTATTTAAAAAATCCAGGTTTTTTTTTTGTTGGATGGTCCTTGAAAAAAATTCTTTAAAAAATCCACGTTTATTGTTTGGATGGTCCTTGAAAAAAATTATTTAAAAAATCCAGGTTTTTTTTTTGTTGGATGGTCCTTGAAAAAAATTCTTTAAAAAATCCACGTTTATTGTTTGGATGGTCCTTGAAAAAAATTCGTTAAAAAATCCACGTTTTTTGTTTGGATGGTCCTTGAAAAAAATTCTTTAAAAAATCCAAGTTCAGTGTTTTGATGTTCCTTGAAAAAAATTCTTTAAAAAATCCACGTTTATTGTTTGGATGGTCCTTGAAAAAAATTCTCTAAAAAATCCAAGTTTATTGTTTGGATGGTCGTTGAAAAAATTCTTTAAAAAATCCACGTTTATTGTTTGGATGGTCCTTGAAAAAAATTCTTTAAAAAATCCACGTTTATTGTTTGGATGGTCCTTGAAAAAAATTCTTTAAAACATCCACGTTTATTGTTTGGATGGTCCTTGAAAAAGAAAATTCTTTAAAAAATCCACGTTTATTGAACCAGAGGTCCTTGAAAAAAATTCTTTAAAAAATCCACGTTTATTGAACCAGAGGTCCTTGAAAAAAATTCTTTAAAAAATCCACGTTTATTGTTTGGATGGTTCTTGAAAAAAAAATTCTTTAAAAAATCCACGTTTATTGAACCAGAGGTCCTTGAAAAAAATTCTTTAAAAAATCCACGTTTATTGTTTGGATGGTTCTTGAAAAAAAAATTCTTTAAAAAATCCACGTTTATTGTTTGGATGGTCCTTGAAAAAAAAATTCTTTAAAAAATCCATGTGTTTTTGTTGGATGGTCCCTGAAATTTTTTTTAAATGGTCCTTGAAAAAAATTCTTTAAAAAATCCACGTTTATTGTTTGGATGGTCCTTGAAAAAATGCTTTAAAAAATCCACTTTTATTGTTTGAAAGCTACTTGAAAAATTCTTTAAAAAATCCACGTTTATTGTTTGGATGGTCCTTGAAAAAAATTCTTTAAAAAATCCACGTTTATTGTTTGGATGGTCCTTGAAGAAAATTCTTTAAAAACTCCACGTTCTTTTGTTTGGATGGTCCTTGAAAAAAAATTCTTTAAAAAATCCACTTTTATTATTTTGATGGTCCTTGAAAAGAAATCTTTAAAAAATCCAGGTTAATTGGACTAAAGGTCCTTGAAAAAAAATCTTTAAAAAATCCACGTTTATTGGAATAAAGGTCCTTGAAAAATATTCTTTAAAAAATCCACGTTCATTGGACTAAAGGTCCTTGAAAAAAATTCTTTAAAAAATCCACGTTTGTAGCCCTGATAGTCCTTGAAAAATTCTTTAAAAAATCCACGTTTATTGTTTGGATGGTCCTTGAAAAAATTCTTTAAAAAATCCACGTTTATTGTTTGGATGGTCCTTGAAAAAATTCTTTAAAAAATCCAGGTTTTTTTTTTTGCTGGATGGTCCTTGAAAAAAATTCTTTAAAAAATCCACGTTTATTGTTTGGATGGTCCTTGAAAAAAATTCTTTAAAAAATCCAGGTATTTTTTTGATGGATGGTCCTTGAAAAAAATTCTTTAAAAAATCCACGTTTATTGAACAAAAAGTCCTTGAAACATATCCTTTAAAAAATCCACGTTTATTGTTTAAAAGGTCCTTTAAAAATTTTGTTTTGAAAAATCCACGTTTATTGTTTGGATGGTCATTGAAAAAAATTCTTTAAAAAATCCACGTTTGTAGCCCTGATAGTCCTTGAAAAAAATTCTCTAAAAAATCCACGTTGGTAACCCTTATGGTCGTTGAAAAAATTCTTTAAAAAATCCAAGTTTATTGCTCTGTTGGTCCTTGAAAAATATTCTTTAAAAAAGCCACGTTTATTGTTCGGATTGCCCTTGAAAAAATTCTTTAAAAAATCCAAGTTTATTGCTCTGTTGGTCCTTGAAAAATATTCTTTAAAAAATCCACGTTTATTGTTTGGATGGTCCTTGAAAAAAAATTCTTAAAAAAAATCCAAGTTTATTGTTTGGATGGTCCTTGAAAACAACATTCTTTAAAAAATCCAAGTTTATTGTTTGGATGGTCCTTGAAAAAAATTCTTTAAAAAATCCACGTTTATTGTTTGGATGGTCCTTAAAAAAATTCTTTAAAAAATCCACGTTTATTGTTTGGATGGTCCTTGAAAAATATTCTTTAAAAAATCCACGTTTATTGTTTGGATGGTCCTTGAAAAAATTCTTTAAAAAATCCACGTTTATTGTTTGGATGGTCCTTGAAGAAAATTCTTTAAAAAATCCACGTTCTTTTGTTTGAATGGTCATTGAAAAAAATTCTTTAAAAAATCCACGTTTATTGTTTGGATGGTCCTTGAAAAAAATTCTTTAAAAAATCCACGTTTATTGATCGGAAGGGCCTTGAAAAATATTCTTTAAAAAATCCACGTTTATTGTTTGGATGATCCTTGAAAAAATTCTTTAAAAAATCCACGTTTATTGTTTGGATGGTCGTTGAAAAAAATTCTTTAAAAAATCCACGTTTATTGTTTGAATGGTCCTTTAAAAATTTTGTTTTAAAAAATCCACGTTTATTGTTTGGATGGTCCTTGAAAAAAATTCCTTAAAAAATCCACGTTTATTGTTTGGATGGTCCTTGAGAAAAATTCTGTAAAAATACATGTTTGTTGTTTGGATGGCCCTTGAAAAAAATTGTTTAAAAATTCAGGTTAATTGGACTAAAGATCCTTGAAAAAAATTCTTTAAAAAATCCACGTTTATAGTTTGGATGGTCCTTGAAAAATATTCTTTAAAAAATCCACGTTTATAGTTTGGATGGTCCTTGAGAAAAATTCTTTAAAAAATCCACGTTTGTAGCCCTGATAGTCCTTGAAAAAAATTCTTTAAAAAATCCACGTTTATTGTTTGGATGGTCCTTGAGAAAAATTCTTTAAAAAAATCCGTTCTTTCCTCATTTTTATTTATCTTCCTTTGATTTTTAATTCATATTCATGTGCCTTTATTTGTTGCTGATTTTCAATTTATTTTAAATGTCATTTTTTTCTTCTTCTTCGTTGTTTTTTCTTCTTCTCATCTCCACAATAGCCCAGTGATGAACTTTGTTTTAGAGTTCCATTCAGTCTCCTCTTTTTTTCTTTTCTCCGTTTTTTGCTTTGATTTGTTATGAAAAGATAATAGAAACGATTTTGAATAAGCTTCATTTCTTTGGCGGTCTCAATCAAGAAAAATAGAAAAAAAAAACAAAAGAAAGAGAGAAAATAAAAAAAGAAAAACTAATATTTGGTGTTGTTCTTGTCTTTTGTGATTTGTTGTTTTTCCATTTCCATCTCAAATATCTCTGTGGAAAATGCCGCCGCCTTAAATAAATAATCCGCCACCATGCATCATGCCTTGCATCTCCAGTATTATCCAGCTCCACATCAGTCACAGGCCCATCATCATGAGCTGATGCATCAATCCAGCCTGGCCGGCCAGTGCCAGCGCCACAAAGCCAATGAAGTTTCGGTTAGCTTTGCAAATCGTAATGAGAATCTGGGTATGCTACAGCTTTCAAGACAACAGCAACAGCAGCAACAACAACAGCTGGCAGCTGCAACATCATCTAATCAACAGCAGCAGCAGCAACAACAACAACAACACCAGCAGTATCAAAACATAACCCCCAATCCTAACTGGCTGCCACCGCAAACTAATAAAAGAGCCCCGGAAGAGATTGATGACCAAAGACAGAATGCAGCAGCAGCAGCAGCAGCAACAACACTGCATGGCTATCGGCCGGAAAGCCATCAAATTTCCCAGCAAACATCCTACAATAGCTCATCAGCCGCACAACAACAACAACAGCACCAGCAATCTCTGCCTTATTGCACCAAACACCCGGAGAATTTCCTCAACAACTCACCGGCCAATGATATCGGTGATCTGATGGGGAATTATGTGGCCAAGAAAACGTATATCACTCCCTTCGATATACCCTCCCCGCCACCGCAACCGGCTGAGCATAAAAGATTTTCAAGTGGCCAATATGTGGCAAAGGCAACATGCCCCAGCGGCCCAGGGGAGGCAACAGCAACCTTGTCTGGCGGCAACAGCAACATAAAGAGCCATTGTCAGTGTGTGGAGCACAATGTCAGGGGTAGCAGAAACGGTGGGGGTTGTCATTTAAATCATAAACATTATCCGCAAACACAAACACATCAAAGACCAGCAGCAGCAGGTACAAGCAACAGCAACAACATCAACAACAGCAGTCTGACAACATCAACCCAGCAGCAGCATCGCAATCATCATCACAGCCATCATTACATTGATGAGCCCCTCAACCGCACCGCCTCCCTCAAACACAACAATCCAGCCGTTGGCCACCATCAACAGTATCCTCATCACCAACACCACCAACATCCTCCACCTCCACCTCCTCATCATCAGCAGCATCAGCCACAATATCGGAAAATTGATGTTTTTGCTGCAGCCGATGATGACGACAACGACACCAGTCCCAGCATAAAGGTAAATGAAAAGCATGTCTCTGTTCTGCTGCAGTCGTTTTTTGTTGTTGCTGCTTTTGTTGTTTTCTTTGGGTCTTTTGTGTTCACGTTTATGTTTTTTCGCATATTCCCTTTGTGTGAGATTTCCTTCCTTTTGATTGTAGTCCTTGTCGCTGGTTGTCAGTTGTCGAAGCCTTGCACTTGGTACATGTTTTTCGTTAAAAAAGCAAAAACACAAACAAGAAAATGCAAAACATGTGAGACCTTTTGGTGAGCTACAATGGGCCAAAGAAGTATCTAAACAGAGTCGGTAGGTATGTCCTTAAAAACTACTTCTACGTCCTTGAAAAATATTCTTTAAGAAATTCACATTTATTACTTGAAAGTTCCTTAAAATTCTTTCAAAATCCACGTTTACTGTTTGAAAGGTCCTGGAAAAAAATCTTTAAAAAATCCACGTTTTTTGTTTGAAATGTCCTCGAAAAAAAATCCATGTTTATTAGACTAAAGGTCCTCGAAAAAAAATCTTTAAAAAATCCACGTTTATTAGACCTCGAAAAAAAATCTTTAAAAAATCCACGTTTATTAGACCTCGAAAAAAAATCTTTAAAAAATCCACGTTTATTAGACCTCGAAAAAAAAAATCTTTAAAAAATCCACGTTTATTAGACCTCGAAAAAAAATCTTTAAAAAATCCACGTTTATTAGACCTCGAAAAAAAATCTTTAAAAAATCCACGTTTATTAGACCTCGAAAAAAAATCTTTAAAAAATCCACGTTTATTAGACCTCGAAAAAAAATCTTTAAAAAATCCACGTTTATTAGACCTCGAAAAAAAATCTTTAAAAAATCCACGTTTATTAGACCTCGAAAAAAAATCTTTAAAAAATCCACGTTTATTAGACCTCGAAAAAAAATCTTTAAAAAATCCACGTTTATTAGACCTCGAAAAAAAAAATCTTTAAAAAATCCACGTTTATTAGACCTCGAAAAAAAATCTTTAAAAAATCCACGTTTATTAGACCTCGAAAAAAAATCTTTAAAAAATCCACGTTTATTAGACCTCGAAAAAAAATCTTTAAAAAATCCACGTTTATTAGACCTCGAAAAAAAATCTTTAAAAAATCCACGTTTATTAGACCTCGAAAAAAAATCTTTAAAAAATCCACGTTTATTAGACCTCGAAAAAAAATCTTTAAAAAATCCACGTTTATTAGACCTCGAAAAAAAATCTTTAAAAAATCCACGTTTATTAGACCTCGAAAAAAAATCTTTTAAAAATCCACGTTTATTGTTTGAAAGGTCCTTGAAAAAAATTCTTTAAAAAATCCACGTTTATTGTTTGTAAGGTCCTTGAAAAGTATTCTTTAAAAAATCCACGTTTATTGTTTGAAAGGTCCTTGAGAAAAAATCTTTAAAAAAAACACGTTTTTTGTTTGAAAGATCCTTAAAAAAATCTTTAAACAATTCACTTTTTTTGTTTGAAAGGTCCTCTTTAAAAAATCCACGTTTATTGGACTAAAGGTCCTGGAAAAAAATCTTTAAAAACCAACTTTTTTGTTTGAAAGGTCATCTTTAAAAAATCCACGTTTATTGGACTAAAGGTCCTGGAAAAAAATCTTTAAAAAATCCACGTCTTTTGTTTGAAAGGTCCTTGAAAAGAATTCTTTTAAAAATCCACGTTTATCGGTCTGTTGGTCCTTGAAAAAAAATCTTTAAAAAATCCACTTTTTTGGTCGGATGGTCCTTGAAAAAAATTTCTTTAAAAAATCCACGTCTTTTGTTTGAAAGGTCCTTGAAAAGAATTCTTTTAAAAATCCACGTTTATCGGTCTGTTGGTCCTTGAAAAAAATTCTTTAAAAAATCCACGTTTATTGTTTGAAAGGTCCTTGTAAAAATTCTTTAAAAAATCCACGTTTATTGTTTGAAAGGTCCTGAAAAAAATTCTTTAAAAACCCCACATTTTTGTTTAAAAGGTCCTGGAAAAAAATTCTTTAGAAAATCCACGTTTATTGTTTGAAAGGTCCTGGAAAAAAATTCTTTAAAAAATCCACGTTTATTGTTTGAAAGGTCCTTGAAAAAAATTCTTTAGAAAATCCACGTTTATTGTTTGAAAGGTCCTGGAAAAAAATTCTTTAAAAAATCCACGTTTATTGTTTGAAAGGTCCTTGAAAAAAATTCTTTAGAAAATCCACGTTTATTGTTTGAAAGGTCCTGGAAAAAAATTCTTTAAAAAATCCACGTTTATTGTTTGAAAGGTCCTTGAAAAAAATTCTTTAAAAATCCACGTTTATTGCTTGAAAGGACCTGGAAAAAAATCTTTAAATAATCCACGTTTATTGGTTTTAAAGGTCCATGAAAAAAATTCTTTAAAAAATCCACGTCTTTTGTTTGAAATGTCCTTGAAAAATTTTTTTTAAAAATCTACGTTTATTGTTTGAAAGGTCCTGGAAAAAAATCTTTAAAAAATCCACGTTTATTGTTTGAAAGGTCCCTGAAAAAAAATCTTTAACAAGTCCATGATTATTCTTTGAAAGTTCCTCGAAAAAAATTCTTTAAAAAATCCACGTTTATTGTTTGAGAGGTCCTTTAAAAAAAAAACATTTAAAAATTCCGCGAGGCCCTTGAAAAAAAATCTTAAAAAAAAACACGTTTATTGTGTGAGAGGTCCTTTTAGAAAAAACATTTAAAAATTCCGCGAGGCCCTTGAAAAAAAAATTTTAAAAATCCACGTTTATTGTTTTAAAGATCCTTGAAGAAAATTCTTTTAAAAATTCAACTTTTTTGGACTAAAGATCCTTGAAAAAAAAATCTTTAATAAATCCAAGTTTATTGTACCAAAGGTCCTTGAAAAAAGTTTGTTGCACTGGAGGTCCTTAAAATAAATTCCACGATTGAAGCACTCAAGATGTCCTTAAAGGAAATTCCTTAAAAATCCACTTTTGAAGCACTGGAGATCCTTATATGAAATTCCTTAAAAATTCACTGAAGGTCCTTAAAGTAAATTCTTTAAAAATCCACGAATTTAGCACTCAAGATGTTCTTAAAAGAAATTCCTTAAAAAATCCACTTTTGAAGCACCGGAGATCCTTAAATGAAATTCCCTAAAAATCCACTGAAGGTCCTTAAAGTAAATTCTTAGAAAAATCCACATTTGAAGTTCTGGAGGTCCTTAAAAGAAATTCTTAGAAAAATTCACGTTTGAAGTTCTGGAGGTCCTTAAAAGAAATTCTTTAAAAAATCCACATTTGAAGCACTGGAGGCCCTTAAAAGAAATTCTTAAAAAAGTCCCCTTTAAAGCACTGGAGGTCCTTAAAAGAAATTCTTTAAAAAATCCACGTTTGAAGCACTGGGTGATCCTTAAAAGAAATTCTTTAAAAAATCAACGTTTTAAGCACTGTAGGTCCTTAAAATAAATTCACGTTTGAGGGTCCTTTAAGTTTTATTTCACAAATCCACGTTTGAAGGTCCTTCTAATTTTGTTTCACAAATCCACGTTTGAAGGTCCTTCAAATTTTATTTCACAAATCCACGTTTGAAGGTCCTTGAAATTTTATTTTCAAATTAAAATTAAAAAAATATTAAGATCTAATTTTAAAGACCTTCAATCCTTGAAATTTTATTTTCAAATCCACGTTTGAAGGTCCTTGAAATTTTATTTTACAAATCCACGTTTGAAGGTCCTTGAAATTTATGTCACAAATCCAAGTTTGAAGGTCCTTGAAATTTCATTTTCAAATTAAAATTAAAAAAAATATATTAAAATCCAATTTTAAAGACCTTCAATCCTTGAAATTTTATTTTCTAATCCACGTTTGAAGGTCCTTGAAATTTTATTTTCAAATCCAAATTTAAAGGTTCTTGAAATTTTTTTTAAGTCCACGTTTGAAGTTCCTTAAATTTTATTTCACAAATCCACGTTTGAAGGTCCTTGAAATTTTATTTTCAAATAAACATTAAAAAATATATATTAAAATATAATTTTAAGCACCTTCAATCCTTGAAATTTTTTTTTCAAATCCACGTTTGAAGGTCCTTGAAATTTTATTTTCAAATTAAAATTAAAAAAAAAAATATTAAAATCTTATTTTACAGACCTTGAAATTTTTTTTAAATTCACAATTGAAGGACTTTGAAATTTATTTCACAAATCCACGTTTGAAGGTCCTTGAAATTTTATATTTACTCTAAGTTTGAAGGTCCTTAAAAATTTATATCACAAATCCACGTTTAAAGGTCCTTGAAATTTTTTTTAATCCACGTTTAAAGGTCCTTGAAATTTTTTTTAATCCACGTTTGAAGTTCCGTTTGATATTATATTTGAAATCCACGTTTAAAGTTCCTTGATATTTTATTTTAAATCCACGTTTGTAGATCTTTGAAATTTTATTTTCAATCCACGTTTGAGGGTCCTTGAAATTTTATTTTCAAATTAAAAAAAATATATTCAAATCTAATTTTAAGGACCTTCAATCCTTGAAATTTTATTTTCAAATCCACGTTTGAAGGTACTTGAAATTTATGTCACAAATCCAAGTTTGAAGGTCCTTGAAATTTATTTCACATATCCACGTTTGAAAGTCCTTGAAATTTTATTTCACAAATCCACGTTTGAAGGTCCTTGAAATTTTATTTTCAAATTAAAATAAAAAAAATAAAATAAAATTTTAAGGTTCATCAATCTTTTAAAATTTTATTTTCAAATCCACGTTTGAAGGTCCTTGAAATTTTATTTTCAAATTAAAATTAAAAAAAAAAATTATAAAAATCTAATTTTTCTTAGATTTCTGATTTTTTCTTCAAATCCACGTTTGAAGTTCCTTAAATTTTATTTCAAAATTCCAAGTTTGTTTGTCCTTTAAAAAAAAATCTTCAAAGAAATTCTTTAAAAATATCCACGGTTGATGATCCTTATTATCCTGGAAATATATATATATTTTTTAAAAATCGTAATGAGTCCTTGAAAAAAATTTCTTTAAAAATATTAATATTTGAAAGACAGTTAGTCCTTAAAGGAAGTTTTTTACAAATCCAGAATTTCTGGGATTAAAAGCCCAATTGTTGCCCCTAATCCTTGACGTACTCCTAAATTTTTATACTTTCATAAATGTTCATTCCAGCCTACCTAAGGATACTAGTCCTTTACCAGAATTTTCTCCTGCAGGACTTAGTAACTTTAGCCGCTTAAATATTTTATGTTTTATGCCATTGTTAAAAGAAACCCAAACTAAGGACATGAGAGAATGAAAAAAAACGGGCAAAAAGAACATTGGCTGTTTCTTGTGTTATCATCCGAAATGATGTTGTGGGCCCTACTCAACCTTATTGTGTGGTTAGCTTTTTTAGGACCACCACACAAAAGAGGAAAACTGGCGGAAAATGGGAAGTATATTATAAGGATATCAACACCTCAAAAGGCAACACCTTTTTCTGTGGACTTTTGGGATTAATGTTTGCAAAGGAGTTTTTTTTTCTTTTTTTGAAAAAAAAAATTAAATTTTGGGGAAAGGAGATGCCAGAAACTTCCAATTTAAAAATAATTTTTTTGGCATTAAATTTTTAATTATTTTTATTTTATTTTTTTTTTTTTTTTTTTTTATTTTTAGCCACTGTTTCTTTTTTGACAGTCCCAAGATCATTTTGCTCCTGCATTCTGTTCCAAGGACTTTTTACCACATTTTTTATCAGTCCTTACAACCTTTTGCTTCTGCAATCTGTTCTAAGGACTTTTCGCCATATTTTTTTTTCATCAGTCCATTTTTGTGTCATAACGCTCACATTAATGTCCTTTATAATATTGTGTTTTTTTTTTCTCTCCCTCTCTCTTCTCTCATTTTCTTTTCAGGTACGTGCCAAAAGAGTTGCTAATTTTTTGTTGTTGTAGTTTCCTCCTCCTCTAAACGCTAATGAGTTTTTTTCTCGGTAAGTACGAGTGTTGTCTGATGCCTGTAGGGTTGTTATGACCAAAAAAAAAAAAAACAGAAAAGACAGGATAAAAACGGTAGAGGCGAAAACGTCATCATCAACATCACCAACTTCACCGTCGTTGCGAAAACGTAGACAATTATCAGTGACATGTTAATGTCATTGTTGTTTCTTTTAAGGACTTGTAGGTAATTTAACACACAGATTGATGGACGGATGGGTTAAATGGGAAATCGAAGAGAAAAATATTTTAAGCTGCAAAATTGAAGTAAAAAAAATAAAAATTAAAAAAAAGAAGAATTAAAAAACAAATGAAAAATTAAAAAAAAAGAAAAATTAAATTTTTGGTGAAAAAAAAATTCTTAAAAAAAAACAAATATAATCTTGTGGGAGGTCCAGACGGCGTGAACCGATAAGTTCCATATTTACAACAGATTTCCGGTTGGGAAAAATATTTAGATACACCAAACTCAAAAAGCATTGCTGCCTTGTATTGAAAACTGTGATACTTTGTGGGGGAGATACCAGAAGGGGTAGACCGATATCTATCATCTTCCCACCAGATCTTGTGCTAATAGAAATATTGGAATGTGCGAATTTTGAAGACAATCGAACTATTATTTCACATTTTATAAGAGTTATCATTATTCCAAAATTTTGACCCCTTTGTGGGGGAGGTACCAGAAGGAGTAGGCCGATATCTATCATCTTCACACCAGATCTTGTGCTAGTAGAAATATTGGGATGTGCAAATTTTGAAGACAATCGAACTATTATTTCACATTTTATTAGAGCTATAATTATTCCGCATTTTGACCCCTATGTGGGGGAGGTACCAGAAGGAGTGGGCCCATATCCACCATCTTCATACCAGATCTTGAGCTAGTTGTAATATTAGGATGTGTAAAATTTGAAGTGAATTGGATGTTTATTTCGCATTTTATGAGGGTCATAATTATTCCGAATTTTGACACCTTGTGAGGGAGGTACCAGAAAAAGTGGGCCAATATCTATCATCTTCTCATCAAATCTTGTGCTGGTAGTAATATTGGGATATGTGAAATTTGAAGATAATCGAACCATTATTTCGCATTTTATGAAAGTCATAATTATTCCAAATTTTGACCCCTTTGTGGGGGAGGTACCAAGAGGAATGGGCCAATATCTATTATCTTCACACCAGATCTTGTTTTAATAAAAATATTGCGATATTAAAAATTTGAAGACAATCGAATTCTCATTTCACATTTTATAAGAGTTACAATTATTCCGAATTCTGACCCCTTTGTGGGGGAGGTACCAGAAGGAGTGAGTCGATAGCTATTATCTTCACACCAAATCTTGTGCTAGTAGAAATATTGAGATGTGTCAAATTTAAAGAGAATTGGATGCATATTTTGTATTTTATTGGAGTTATAATTATTCTAAATTTTGACCCCTTTGTGGGAGAGGTACCAAAAGGGGTGAACCGATAACTTTCATCTTCCCACCAGATCTTGTGCTAATAGAAATATTGGGATATGTGAAATTTGAAGACAATCGAACCATTATTTCGCATTTTATGAAAGTCATAATTATTCCAAATTTTGACCCCTGTGTGGGGGGGGGGGGGGGTACCAGAAGGGATGCGCCGATCTATATCATCTTCACATCAGATCTTGTGCTAGTAGAAATATTGGGATGTGTGAAATTTAAAGAGAATTGGATGCTTGTTTCGGATTTTATTAGAGTTATAATTATTCCAAATTTTGACCCCTTTGTAGGGGAGGTACCAGAAGGGGTGGACCGATTTTTATGATCTTCACACCAGATCTTGTGGTAGTTGAAATATTGGGACGTGCGAATTTTGAATACAATCGAACTCTTAATTCACATTTTATAAGAGTTATAATTATTCCAAATTTTGACCCCTTTGTAGGGGAGGTACCAGAAGGGGTGGACCGATTTCTATCATCTTCCCACCAGATCTTGTGCTAGTAGAAATATTGGGACGTGCGAATTTTGAATACAATCGAACTCTTAATTTACATTTTATAAGAGTCATAATTATTCCGAATTTTGACCCCTTTGTGGGGGAAGTGCCAGAAGGGGTGTACCGAAATCTGTCATCTTCACACCAGATGTTCTGCTAGTAGAAATATTGGGATATGCGAATTTTGAAGACAATCGAACTATTATTTCGCATTTTATGATACTCATAATTATTCCGAATTTTGACCCCTATGTGGGGGAGGTACCAGAAGGAGTGTGTCGATAGCTATCATCTTCACACCAGATCTTGTGCTAGTAGAAAGATGGCGATGTGTGAAATTTAAAGAGAATTGGATGCTTATTTCACATTTTATAAGAGTTATAATTATTCCGAATTTTGACCCCTTTGTGGGGGAGGTACCAGAAAGAGTGGGCCGATATCTATCATCTTCACACCAGATCTTGTTTCAATAAAAATATAGCGATATTTAAAATTTGAAGACAATCGAGTTCTCATTTCACATTATATAAGAGGTAAAATTATTCCAAATTTTGACCCCTTTGTGAGAGAGGTACCAGAAAAAGTAACCCGATATAACCCATCTTCACCCCAGATCCCGTGTTAATAGTAGTATAAAGATGTGAGAACTTTGAAGACAATCGAACTTATAGTTCACATTTTAAAAGAGTTATTATTATTTAAATTTTTAACCCTTTTGTGGGGGTGGTACCAGACGGGGAAGGCATATATGTATTATCTTCACACCAGATCTTGTGCTAGTAGAAATATTGGGATGTGTGAAATTTGAAGATAATTGAACTTTTATTTCAAATTTGACATGAGTTATAATTATTCCGAATTTTGACCCTTTGTGGGGGAGGTACCAGACGGGTAGGCATATACGAGTGAGATGAAAAAACTGCGACCAACTTCAGACTGCTGTCATACTGGACGGCAGAAAACAGCAACATCCGCTGAAATGCTTCGAAAAGTAATGAAGCGAAAAATGGCTCGTGAGCTGAAAATATTGCAATATTCCTTTCCGGCAAATATTGAAAAATGAGCACGGGGTAAAGCCATTGAAATTCCAAAAAGTGCAAGAACTTACACCGCAACAGAAAGAAAATAGACTCAAAAGAACTAAACAGTTGCTTCGCTTGGTCGAAAGTGGTGATCTGCCGAATTTGGTTCTCTCCGATCTCCAATGAGAAAACATTCCTTGTCCAGCATTTTGTAAACAAACAAAATGATCGTATTTACTTGCCAAAGAGGTCAGTTGAAAATATGCACCTTCGGTTGGCCACCAGAACTCAAGCGCCGGCCATGGTGATGGTGTGGGCCGCCCTAACAGCCGATGGTCGCTCTCCGCTCGTATTAATCGACCTTGGCATCAGAATAAATGCCGCATATTATCGCGAAAATATTCTGGATGGTGTATTAAAGCCTAGGGCCGCAGACCTTGGACATTCCAACAGGGCTCAGCACCATCGCCGCACTCAACACGCGTCACCCAAGAATAGTTCCTCGCTTCATTTCCAGCGCACAATGGCCACCAAAATCTCCGGATACCAATCCATTGGACTATTGTACCTGGAGTATTTTGAAAAGCAAGGTTGGCACTAAAAAACACCAAAGTGTCGATCACCTCAAGCAAGCGCTTCGCCGGGAATGACCCAAAATACCGCAGAGCAACATTCGGACAGGGTGTGACGGTTTCATTGGCCGTCTAAAGGCCATAATTCGTGCCAAAGATGACCAAATTCGAACAAATCTAAACTTATTCTAAAATTTGATGCTATTTCCGATATTTTTTGCTTTCGTTCAAAAAAATTTAAAGAAAAATGTGAAAATTATGGTTTTTGACTTTGTTGCAGTTTTTTTTATCACACCCTGTATTAGTATTTAAATATTTAATTTTAAAAAATATAAATTTTTTATTATTAAAAAAATATAGATTTTTTAATTCCATTGTAAAAATCTTTGTTTTTAATTTTGTCACTTGGTCTATTTCTCCAAGCAAGGGTTAAAAACAAAGAGTTGACTGCAAAACAAATCTAAGAGAAATTCTCTCCACCTGTTGAGTCAAATGATTACCACACAATGGCAAATTTAAAGAGATGCTCTCTCTCTCTCTCTCGCTCTTTTAAATGCTCCACCATATCTTGACCTATGCTATGATTTTCTTTGTTAGTTTTTGCATTTTGTTTGTTTTTTTTTTAATTTACTCTCTCCCCTCTAATCCGTTAACATTGTTGTGCTCACAACACCCAGCTTGAAAACAAAGCCAAAAACAAAAACCAAAAACCAACGAAAATGAAACCGCAACCACACAACAAAAAAAAAATAAGTAAATCCGATGCATGATGGCACGTTCCCCTTTAGATTTTTTGGCATTTTTGTTGGTCATATCACGTTTTATGTGTTTTGATTGCGAAATTCGCGCGTGTGATTGTAGGGAAATCAATCGCTCGATTAAAACCACAAAAAAAGTATTGACGGATTGCATAAGGCGAAGCCAATAGATAGGTGGATAATGCAACAAAAGTAATAATAATAATACTATTTTTTATCTCGTCTTGAATAGAAGAAGAAAGAAAAAAATGAAATGAAACAACATAAGAATCTCTTGAGAGTGCACTGGGCAAAAGGGAAAGGAGAAAGAGAAAGGTTTTTTGCCAATTTGCTATGGAGTAAATTGATGCGGGTATTTGTGAAGGGGAACAGTGGCACAAAAGAGTTGTGATTGTGGAACATATATTTTTTGATGGAATATTGGAGGCATTTGCATGAAATTTTAATAAATATTATTTGTAAAGATTTATGGAGCCATAAAATAGATTAAAAAGTGTAAAAATAAAAAATATAAATAAATACAATATAACAACGTCTTTTTTTGACTTTTAGATTTTAAGGAAATTTTTCTGTCATCGAAAAATGAAAGGAAAGAAAGAAAAATCTATAGAAATTCGTTTTCTTGGAGGCCAATAAAAAAAACATATTCAAAATCGTTTCCATCAATAATTTGAATAATATATATGGGAAATTTTTCAAAATCGATATTGTTATGATCACAGCTTTTTAAGATTCATTTATATTAGATTTATCTTTCGAACGATTTTTTTTTGGGTTTTGTTTTTTTTTATACATAAATATTTTTCAAAAATTATTTTTCCCATATTTTTTAATATATTTTGTAATATTTTTGTTATACTAATACGAAATATTAAATTTTTTTTAATATATAAATAAAGTATATATTTTTTTAATTTAAAAAATTTAAAAAATTATTATTTTTAAAAAAGTTAAATATTAAAAAAGATTAATAATATTTAAATATTTGAAATTTAAATTTATTAGTACTTAAATATATATTTAAAAAATATATATTATTTACACAATATAGATTTTTAAATATCTTAAAAATCTTTTTTTTTTAATTTTGTCACTTGGTCTATTTCGGTAATGTTTAAGGTTTGAAAAAGAGTTAGCTTTAGAACGAATTTAAGGGGAATTTCAAAAATTGGGAAAATGTGAAAAATAATAATGTGTTTTTTGTATATTCAAATATATATTTTTAAAATATTCAAATATATATATTTTTTAATTTACAAAAAATATTTTTTTTTAATTTAAAATATTTAAATTATAATCGTTTTTTAATATATTTTAAAAATTAAAAGAAAATTAGTAATATTAAAATATTGGATATTTAACATCATAACAATATTTAAAATTTAAAAATATACGGTATTAAAATATTTTATTTAAAAAGAAGTAATTTTTTAATTTAAATTTTGTTTAAAAAAAAATAATTATTTTTTATTACATTTTAAATATCAAGAGAAATTACTAACATTTAATTGTTTGATATTTAACATTGAAATATTTAAAATTTAATAATATATTCATTGGTATTTGAATATTTAATTAGAAAAGTATATTTTATTATTTAAACTATTTTATTTTAGTTTATTTTCATTTTCTTGAATTTTTTTAAGTTTTCTATATTTTTTTCATTTAATATATTTTCTATAACTATGATATTATTTTTTTAAAATTTTTTTTTTTAATTGAAAAAAAAAATTATTATTATTAAATTATTTAATATTTAAATTAAAAATATTTAAAATTAAAAAATATGTATTTTTGGTACTTAAATATTAAATTAAAAAAGTATTTTTTTTTATTATTTAAATTTTATTTTTTTTTGTTGTTTTTTACCATCTTCCTGGATAGTTTTCAATAATATTATTAATTTTTCTTTTGCCTTTATTTATTATTATTATTTTTCTATAATTATTTCCCGACATTTTTTGTTTAATTTCAACCCACTGTGTCTCTTTTCAAAATGGAATAAATGCTTTTCTTTTTTATGTTTTTCTAAATTTGTTATTTCAATTTTTATTTTTGTTCCTACCTAATCTTCTTCGATATATTTTTTTAAAATTTTCTGTGATTATTTTTTCGTTTTTCGGCACCTAATCTTCTGGGATATTTTTGAACATATTTTTCTGTAATTATTTCTAATTTTTTTGCCTTAATTTAAATTAAATTTTTAAATTTTACTTATATTTTCCCATAATTATCTCCCCGTTTTTTCCTTTCATCCCACTGTGCCTCTATCCAGAACGAAATGCATTTAATTCTTCTTTTTAATTTTTTTAATATACTTGTTATCAAAGTTATAGGTTTTTATACTTTTTTCCGCACCTAATCTTCTTGGATATTTTTTAACATATTTTCCTGTAATTATTTCCATTTTTTTTGCCTTAATTTATATTTAATTTTTGCATTTTACTTATATTTTCCCATAATTATTTCTCCGTTTTCTATTTTATTTCATGTTTTTTTTTTCACTTTCTCCCCACTGTTCCTCTTTACAAAACGAAATCCATTTAATTCTTTTTTTTAATATAGTTATGGAATTAAGTTTTTTTTTTCGCAACTAATCTTCACGGATATTTTTGAATATATTTTTCTATAATTTATTCTAATTATCTGCCTTCATTTATATTTAGATTTCATATTTTTTTTATATTTTTTCCATAATTATTTCCCCGTTTTTAATTTGTTTCATGTTTTTTTTTTTTTTCACTTTCATCCCACTGTCCCTTTTTTCAAAAGGGAATGCATTTAATATATTTTTTTTTATTTTTTTAATATATTTGTTATGAAGGTTATAGATTTTTTTTAAACATATTTTTTTATTTCTAACTTTTTGCCTTAATTCATATTTAATTTTCATATGTTTTTATGTGTTTCAACAATTATTTCCCCGTTTTTCATTTTATTTCATTGTTTTACTTTCATCCCACTGTGCCTCTTTTCTAAAGGGAATCTATTTAATTCTTCTTTTTAAAAATATATTATTCTGTAATTATTTTATATTATATATTTTTCTGTAATTATTTTCCGTTTTTTTTTATTTTATTTCATGTTTTTCTTTCACTTTCATCCCCACTGTATCTGTTTCCAAACGAAATACATTAAATTATTATTTTTTTAATATTTGTTATGAAAGTTATAGTTTTTAATTGTTTTCTTCTCTAATAATTGTAATTATTTCTATTTTTCCCCTTATTTATATTTATTTATATTTATATTCTCATACTTTTTTCATAATTATTTCCCCTTTTTTATTATATTTCATATTTCGAGTTTTTCACTTTCATCCCACTGTACCTCTTCCTAAAACCAAATGCATTTAATTGCATTGGTTATTATTGCCGCTGTTTTTGTGGTTGTTGTTGATATTTTTGACTTTCGTTAATTTCTTACATAAGATAATCCAGATTTAATTCAAGCCAAAACTCTTTAACATTTCTTTCGTTACTTTGTGTGGAATTCCTCACCCACCCCCCCCCCCCCCCCCTATCCCAAACAGAGAAAAATGACGATTTCATTTGGTTGGGAGCACTCGGTAGTCATGTCTCTATTTTATGTCTCAATATCTCTATGCAATTCACAGTTTATTTGTTTACTTTTCTGAGAAAGAGAGAGTGACTAAGTAAGTTACCAGTATTGTATTGTGAAAAAGAGAAAGAGTGTGTGTGTGAGTGTTTGTGTACGGTTTAAAATACAATCCACATGCCGCCGTTTGGTATTTTGTTGGGGCTGTTCTCTGTGTTGTTTTTGTCTATGGTGGAGCCCGTCGTGTTTAATATAAATGTGAAGAGAGCATTCGTTGGTGTAGCAATGAAGAGAGGTTTGGGTCCCCTTGTCGTTGCTTGGATTTATTTATGATGCTGATTGTGGTTGTTGTTTTTGCCAAAGCATGCATGCTAGCCCAATCATTAGTTGCCTTTGGGTTTCGCTGACGAACGGTTGTTTTTTCTTTTGGTGGCGTTGAAAGAAAAACAACACCTGTGTTCCTTCTTTTTCTGTAAAATTCTCTGTCTCCGTTCGTTTGTGTTTTTACTATTATTATTATTGTTTTGTGTGCGTGGAAATTTATACGTATTTTCTTGGTTGAAAAAAAAAAAAGACGCGTAACGCATTCGGTGTAACATTAAGGCATTTGCGAAAGTCTGTTTACCTTTTTTTGGTTCTTTTTTTAAATTGGGCCCCAACCAAATTTATTTGGCCCAAAAAAGGCGTACATTCTGGAGAAAAAGAAACAAATATTCACCAACAAAGAAATTAAACGGCAACGTAAGAAATGAAACAAGATTTATTTATTTTATTATTTTTTTTTTTTTTTTTTGTGATTTCAAGTGAAGTTTATTGCAAGGGTTTTCGTGCAATATCATGTCAGTTCTGTTGTGTTCCTAAATAAAAAAAAACCCGTTTATTTGTGTTGCATTGCTGGTTTGACCACAAATGTAAATGCGAATTACCATTAAACTATCTGCCAACGACCTTCTGGAATATAAATACAAAATAAATAGCATCAGCAACAAGGAAAAATTTGCCTCATTAGAATGCAAAAGAAAAACAAAAATGCATTGAATTTGAAACCAAACAAACAAATAATCTAGCGCGGCCACCATAAAGTTGGAATTTTTTCAACGTTTCTATGAGCGTTTTAACCAACATGTTTGTTCAAAAAACAACAGAAAAAAAAAACGAATAAATATATAAATACCAAATAAATAGTTCATAATAAAACAATTGAAATACGTATTATTTTTTTTTCGTAAGCAAATAAAAAATATTATTAAAAATTTAACAAAGCGACCAAAAAAAAAAACACAAATGTGCGTATGTATTTTCAGCAGAAAAATAAAATAAATATAAAGAAAAGCTAATTACCAACATCATCAGCAGCACCTTCATTATGAAGATGGCGCCCACGTGATAACGGGCGGAGAGTGTTAAAGCAAATTCTTGCAAGAAAACTAGTAATTCTTAGAAAATTTCACTTTCAAAGGGAAAAAAGGAATTTTCTCAAAAAAAAAAAAAAAAAAATGACAACTTGAAAAAAATTTTGATTTAAATAAATTATTCCACGGAAATTTTTGGGCAGAAGTATGAAGAATTTTTTAATATATTTTTTTTAAATCTTTTCACTTTCAAGGAAAAATATAAACAAAACCTGGGTTCTTTACAAAAAAAAATTGCGCTTTATTTAAATATTTGTCCTATCCAACAATTGTTTACACGATGTGGTTCGGAAGTTATATGAAAAAAATGAGCGATTTTTTTGGAGTAGGAACAGCATTTCTAACGATTTTTGAAACAAAAAATATTAAAGGAGAATTTCACAAAAAAAAAATAAATAAATAAATAAAAATGACGACTTGAAAAAAATATTGATTTAAATAAATTATTCCATGAAAGTTTTTGGGCAGAAGTATGGGAAATTTTTTAATATTTTTTTAAATCTTTTTTAAATCTTTTCACTTTCAAGGAAAAATATAAACAAAATCTGGGTTCTTTACAAAAAAAAAAAAAAAAAAAAAAAACAGAAAATTTTAAAGGAGAATTTCAAAAAAAAAAAAAAAAAAATGCGTCCTATCCAACAATTTTTTACATGATGTGGTTCGGAAGTTATATGCAAAAAATTAGCGATTTTTTTTGGGGTAGGAACATCAACAATTTTTAGAAAAGTATTTCTAACGATTTTTGAAACAAAAAATTTTAAAGGAAAATTTCACAAAAACAAAAGAAAACCAGTAAAGAAAGTCTTAAAGTCGGGCGTGGCCGACTTTATGATACCCTACACCACTTTGCTAAGTTAGTAGAGCTCCGCATAAAAATTAAAAGTTTTTATGGGAGAATTCAATCATACACGCTATGATTATAATTATAATTTAAAGTTCAAAGGACTAAATATGCCGAGGCATTTGCATGTTTTAAATTCGGACTTGTATCTTTTAAATTCGGAAGCTATATCCAAATCGTAACAGATCTCGATAAAATTTGGCAAAGATATTTTTGAGCTGTATTTGATATATTTTCCTGAAAATCGTTGTTACGGAGTGCATATTACGGTTGTGGGTAACAAATATAACAATTCGGATGAACACTATATATGGGAGCTGTAGATATATCTCAACTGATTTCGATAAAATTTGGCATACTTATTTTAAGGCATAATTTGGTTGTATGTGCAAAATTCCATAGAATTCGGGCTGATATTACACGTTTGGTGCATAATAAAAGGCAAATCGGACGAAGTTATATGTGGGAGCTATATCCAAATCTGAACCGATCTCGATAAAATTTGGCAAAATTATTTCTGAGCTGTATTTGATATATTTCCCTGAAAATCGTTGTTACGGAGTGCATATTACGGTTGTGGGTAACAAATATAACAATTCGGATGAACACTATATATGGGAGCTATAGCTATATCTGAACCGATTTCGATCAAATTTGGCATACTTATTCGCAGGCCCAATTTGGTTGTATGTGCAAAATTCCATCCCATTTGGGCAAATATTAGACGTTTGGTGCACAATAAAAGGCAAATCGGACGAAGATATATATGGGAGCTATATCCAAATCTGAACCGATCTCGATAAAATTTGGCAAATGTATTTCTGAGCTGTATTTGATATATTTCCCCAAATATTGTTGTTACAGAGTGCATATTACGGCTGCGGAGGACAAAAATAACAAATCGGATGAACAATATATATGGGAGCTATAGCTATATCTGAACCGATTTCGATCAAATTTGGCGTACTTATTCGCAGGCCCAATTTGGTTGTATGTGCAAAATTCCATACAATTCGGGCTTATATTACACGTTTGGTGCACAATAAAAGGGAAATCGGATGAAGATATATATGGAGCTATATCTGAATTTTAACCGATTATCTCCAATTTCAATAGGGTTCGTCATTGGACCAAACAAATGATTTGTGCAAAATTTCATCTGGATCGGACAATAAATGCGAACTGTACATTGTTAACAAAAATACATGGACAGACGGACAGACGGACGGACGGACGGACATGCATAAATCGAATCAGAATGTGATTCTATGCAGATCATCAAAAGGTAATATGGGTCTATCTCGTTTCCTTTTGCCTGTTACAAACAAATGCACAAAGACATAATACCCTGACCACCTTGTGGTGAAGGGTATAAAAAAAGTCAAAGAAACTTCAGTTTTTTTTTCGTTGAAGGATTTACTGGACTCTTTTTCAGGCAATTTATTTTTATATATTTAGAATTTATTCGACGTTTTTTCAGGCTTTTATATTTTTATTTTCATATATTTATATATTATTTTTATGTTTATATTTTTATAGATTTTTTTCTTTAATTTTTTTAAGGACTTATTCGACAATTTTTTAATTTTTTTATATTTCTTCATATTTTTTTATACCTTCAGCCATATGGCTAGAGAGGATATATATCATTTGATACAGTCAAAATGTGCCTAGTCGAAATAACGGCCTTAGACCACAGGTATCTTTGGACCAAATCCGTTTCAGGACATTTGGAGTCGATCTAGCGATGTCCGTCCGTCCGTCTGTTTTTCTTGCTGGCTGGTGCGCACGATGACCCTCGAAGAGAGTATCCGATTTGACCCAAAATTAGTACATTGTAATATTTTTGTCAAACTTAGATCGAGTTCGGAGATAGGCAATATCGGTCTACTCCTTCTGGTACCTCCCCCACAAATGTTCGAAATTTTCAAAAAATATATTTTCTGCACAGAAAGAGAAACAATTATCCGATTTTGCTGCAACTTTGCAAATGCTAATATTTCCATCAGTGCTAGGCCGAATGCGAAAATTGACAATATCGGTCCACTCCATCAAGTACCTCCCCCACAAAGGGTCAAAATTTTGAATAATTGCAACTCTTATAAAATGTGAGCCAAGGAACCGATTGTCTTTAAATTTCATACATCCCAATATTTTTATTAACCCTAGATCTGGTGTTAAGATGGAATATATCGGTCCACTGCTTCTGGTACCTCCCGCACAAATGTTCGAAATTTTCAAATAAAATAGATATTTTTTTGCACAGAAAGAGAAACGAGAATCCGATTTTGCTCCAACTTTGCAAATCCTAATATTTGCGTCAGTTCTAGGTCAGGTGTGAAAATTGACAATATCGGTCCACTCCATCAAGTACCTCTCGAAATTTCCAAAAATATATTTTCTGCACAGAAAGAAAAAGGATGATTCGATTTCGCTCCAACTTTGCAAATTCTAATATTTGCGTCAGTGCTTGGTCTGGTGCGAAAATGGACACTATCGGTCCACTCCTTCTGGTACCTCCCCCACATAGGGTCAAATTTTGATTAATTACAACTCTAAAAAAATGTGAAGTAATAGTCCGATTGTCTTCAAACTTCACACATCCCAATATTTTTATTAACCCAAGATCTGGTGTTAAGAGGGAATATATCGGTCCACTCCTTCTGGTACCGCCCCCACATAAAAGGTCGAAATTTTGAATATCTATTAAGCTCATAAAACGGGAAATTAACATCCGATTCCATTCAAGACATGGCACATTTGAATATTTCCATCAACACAGGATTTGTTATAGAAACCGTAGAAATCGCAACATTCCTTCTGGTACCTCCCCTACGAAGGGTCAAAATTTTGAATATCAATAAAGGTCATAAAACGCGAAATAAGCATCAGGTTATCTTCATATTTCTCACATCTTATTATTTCTACTAACACAAGATCTGTTGCGAAGATGGGATTTATACGTCCTTCTGGTACCGCCCCCACAAAAAAGGTCGAAATTTTTAATATCCATTAAGCTCATAAAACGCGAAATTAACATCAGATTCCATTCAAGACTTGGCACATTTGAATATTGCCATCAACACGGGATTTGTTATAAAAACGGTAGAAATCGCAACTTTCTTCCGCTACCTTCCCCACAAAGGGTCAAAGTTTTGAATAACCAAAACGTTTAAAAAAATCCGAAATAAGCCTCAGATTCTCTTTTTATTTTATACATCCTATTATTTCAACTAAGAAAAGATCTGATGCGAAGATGGTATATATCGGTCCACTCCTTCTGGTACATCCCCTCACAAAGGCTGAAATTGGAATTGGATTCGGCCGATCACCACTTTCGGTCAAGCGAAGCACCGCTTTAGCTCTTTTGAGTCTATATTCTTTCAGTTGCGGTGTAAGTTCTTGCACTTTTTGGAATTTCAATGGCTTTACCGCGAGGAGCTCATTTTTCAATATTTGCCGAATGCCGAATATTGTGATATGTTCAGCTCACGAGCCATTTTTCGGCCACTGCGACGCGGGTTTCGATCAAGTCGCCTCTTTACTTTTCGAACCATTTCTGCTGATGTTGCTGTTTTCTTCCGCTCACTCCTTTGACGTCGTCTTGCTACGCTACCAGTATCACGGTAACGGAGCGATGGTACGAGACACAAAAGATTCAATCACATTTATATGCTGGAGAGCTCTAACGATAGCCACTTCTGGTTTTCCAACCAAATTCGGCAGAAATCACACTATCACGCTTGAATTCCGTCAATCACGAATAACTTTTTTTCTGGAAAATTCTCAGCAAAATGCTTTCGTACGCTTGTAAACACTGTAATGAGCTGTCACTGGAATAATTTTAACAGCTGTCGGAGGAGTGGCTTAGAAATGGCAGCAGTCTGAAATTGGTTGCGGTTTTTTCATCTCACTGTCTCATTGTCCAAATCTGCCACTTTGTTATATTTATTTAAGACGTAGGTAAGATGCAAAATGGGCAACATTGGAACTCTATTATTCATATCGCCTGAATACTATTTTCTATGAATTTCAAAAATTTTAAATATCAGAATATGACAATAATTTCGTTCCACCAGTGGCTGCCAGCAAATCATGCTCCGACCTTTTAATTATTTTTATACCCTACACCACGAGGTGGTCAAGGTATTATGTCTTTGTGCATTTGTTTGTAACAGGCAAAAGGAAACGAAATAGACCCATATTACCTTTTGATGATCTGCATAGAATCACATTCTGAGTCGATTTATGCATGTCCGTCCATCCGTCCGTCCCTCTGTCCATGTATTTTTGTAAACAAAGTACAGTTCGCATTTATTGTCCTATCCAGATGAAATTTTGCACAGACCATTTGTTTGGCCCAAGGACGAACCCAATTGAAATTGGAGATAATCGGTCAAAATTTAGATATAGCTCCCAAATATATCTTCGTCCGATTTGCTTTTTTTTGTGCACCAAGCGTGAAATAACAGCCCGAATAGTATGGAATTTTGCACATACAACCAAATTAGGCCTAAAAATAAGTATGCCAAATTTGATCGAAATCGGTTCAGATATAGCTGTAGCTCCCATATATATTTTTCATCCGATTTGTTATTTTTGTCCTCCGCAGCTGTAATATGCACTCTGTAACAACAATATTTGGGGAAATATATGAAATAAAGCTCAGAAATACCTTGGATAAATTTTATCGAGATCGGTTCAGATTTGGATATAGCTCCCATATATAGAACTTCGTCCGATTTATCTTTTATTGTGCACCAAACGTCTAATATTTGTCCAAATGGAATGGAATTTGGCACATACGACCGAATTGGGTCTAGAAGGTAGTATGTCAAATTTGGTGAAGATCGGTTCAGATATAGCTATAGCTCCCTTATATACTGTTCATCCGATTTGTTATTTGTTGTCCTTCGCAGCCGTAATATGCACTCCGTAACAACGATATTCAGGGAAATATATCAAATACAGCTCAGAAATACATATGCTAAATTTTACCCAGATCGGTTCAGATTTGGATATAGCTCCCATATATAACCTCGTCCGATTTACCTTTTATTGTGCACCAAACGTCTAATATTTGTCCAAATGAGATGGCATACGACCGAATTGAGTCTAGAAGCTAGTATGTCAAATTTGATCGAAATCGGTTCAGATATAGCTATAGCTCCCATATATATTGTTCATCCGATTTGTTATTTTTGTCCTCCGCAGCCGTAATATGCACTCTGTAACAACAATATTTGGGGAAATATATGAAATGCAGCTCAGAAATACCTTTGCTAAATTTTATCGGGATCGGTTCAGATTTGGATATAGCTCCCATATAACTCTGATACAATTTCAAATTAATTGTGCACCAAATAGGCAATATAAGTCCGAATTTAAAAGATCGATGTGCCTCGGCATATTTAGTCCTTTGATCTTTAAATTATAATTATAATCATAGCGTGTATGATTGAATTCTCCCATAAAAACTTTTAATTCTTATGCGGAGCTCTACTAAATTATCAAAGTGGTGTAGGGTATCATAAAGTCGGCCCCGCCCAACTTTAAGAATTTCTTTACTGTTTTTTTTTTTTAATCAATTTTTTGGCCTTACCCTTATTTCAATATTATTTCTTAGTGGGGTCCTGGAAAACATTTCTAGAAAAATTCAAATATTTTTTTTTATAAAAATTAATTTTTAAGAACATAAAAAAATCCGAAATTATTTCTTATTGGGTCCTGGAAAACGTTTCCAAAAAATCCTCAATTTTTTAAAGACCACATTTCCAAATACCTTTCTAATAATTCTGCATAGTTTTTTCCGCAACACACAAAAATTAACTTTCGCTCCTGCAAAATTTCTCTCAAGTGTGTTGTAAAAAACGAAACCCAACCCAATGATATAAAATTACAGAAATAAAAAATAAGCAACAAAAACAAAGCAAAATAAAATCATAAATTATGTCAAGTTCACGAATTGTTACATTCCATTCGCCCTACCCACCTTCCCTCTCTCTCTCTCTCTCTCTCTGCCTTACTGAAATTACAGCCATTCTACGGCCACACAGCAAGTAAAAATATTCGTTAAACGGTTTACAATTATCCTTTCTGACACAATCCTTAAGGGGTTTGAATAATAAAATGATGACATTTTTCTTCTGTTTTTTTTTTCGTTAGCCTTAATATCTTTAGAGGTCAGTTTAAGGCTCAGCCAAAATTAAAAAAGAAAATCAACCTCATAATTATTTTAAATTGCATAATAAGGACATCCCATGGGGTCGCGGAGAAAGCATGGGGATGGGCACGAAATGAAATTCAAAATGAATTATTTTATAATGGTTGCCATTCAAAAAAGGCTTGGCGGCGGAGAGATGGAGGAGAGGTGGTAATTAAATAAAGCTGGGAACAGACAAAAATTACTAAATTATTTAATTAACAAAAAAAAAAAAATAAAAAACCAGTAAAGAAAGTCTTAAAGTCGGGCGGGACCGACTTTATGATACCCTACACCACTTTGCTAATTTAGTAGATCTCCGCATAAGAATTAAAAGTTTTTATGGGAGAATTCAATCATACCCCTATGATTATAATTATAATTTAAAGTTGAAAGGACTAAATATGCCGAAGCATTTGTATCTTCTAAATTCAGACTTGTATTGCATATTTAGTTTGAAATCGGATAAAAATTATATGGGAGCTATATCCAAATCGGAACCGATCTCGATAAAATTTGGTAAAGATATTTCTGAGCTGTATTTGATATATTTCCCCAAATATTGTTGTTACGGAGTGCATATTACGGCTGCGGAGGACAAAAATAACAAATCGGACGAACAGTATATATGGGAGCTATAGCTATATCTGAACCGATCTTCACCAAATTTTGCATACTACCTTCTAGACTCAATTCGGTCGTATGTGCCAAATTCCATCCCATTTGGACAAATATTAGACGTTTGGTGCACAATAAAAGGTAAATCGGACGAAGTTATATATATCGGAGCTATATCCAAATCTAAACCGATCTCGATAAAATTTGGCAAAGATATTTCTGAGCTGTATTTGATATATTTCCCCAAATATTGTTGTTACAGAGTGCATATTACGGCTGCGGAGGACAAAAATAACAAATTCGGATGAACAATATATATGGGAGCAATAGCTATATCCGAGCCGATCTTCACCAAATTTGACATACTACCTTCTAGACTCAAGTCTGTCGTACGTGCCAAATTCCATCCCATTTGGACAAATATTAAACGTTTGGTGCACAATAAAAGGTAAATCGGACGAAGTTATATATGAGAGCTATATCCCATATCTGAACCGATTTCGATAAAATTTGGCAAAGATATTTCTGAGCTGTAGTTGATATATTTCCCTGAATATCGTTGTTACGGAGTGCATATTACGGCTTTGGGTAACAAATACAACAAATCGGATGAAAAATATATGTGGGAGCTATAGCTATATCTGAACCGATTTCGATCAAATTTGGTATACTTATTTTCCTAGGCCTAATTTGGTTGTATGTGCAAAATTCCATCCCATTTGGACAAATATTACACGTTTGGTACACAGTAAAAGGTAAATCGGACGAAGATATGTATGGGAGCTATATCTAAATTTTGACCGATTTTCTCCAATTTCAATAGGACTCGTCCTTGGGCCAAACAAATGTTGTTTGGAAAATTTCATCTCAATCGGATAATAAGTGCGACCTGCATTTTGTTCACAAGAATACATTGACAGACGGACGGACGGACGGACAGATGGACTGACATGCATAAATCAACTTAGAATGTGATTCTATGCAGACCATCAAAAGGAACTACGGGTCTATCTTGTTTCCTTCTTTTGTGTTACAAACAAATGCCCAAAGACATAATACCCTTACCACTATGTGGTGTAGGGCATAAAAAATTGACCCTTCGTGGTTGAGGTATCAGAAGGAGTGGACCGATATATTCCCTTTTCGCACCAGACCTTGGGTTAATAAAAATATTTGGATGTGTGAAATTTGAAGACAATCGGACTCTTACATCACATTTTATAAGAGTTGCAATTATTCAAAATTTAGACTCTTTGTGGGGGAGGTACTTGGATGGAGTGGTCCGATATTGTCCATTTTCGTACCAGACCAAGCATTGACGCAAATATTAGAATTTGCAAAGTTTGAGCAAAATCGGCTTATCGTTTCTCTTCATGTGCAGAAAATATATTTTGTGAAAATTTTGACCTTTTGTGGGTGAGGTATCAGAAGGAGTGGACCGATATATTCCATCTTCACACCAGACCTTGGGCTAATAAAAATATTTGGATGTGTGAAATTTGAAGACAATCGGCCTCTTACATCATATTTTATAAGAGTTCAAAATTATCCAAAATTTTGACCCTTTGTGGGGAAGGTACTTGATAGAGTGGATCGATATTGTAAATTTTTGGACCTGACCTAGCACTGATGGAAATATTTGGATTTTCAAAATTGAAGCAAAATCGAATTATCCTTTTCCGTTCTGTGCAATAAAATATTTTCTTTGAAAATTTCGATATTTTGTGGGGGAGGTACCAGAAGCAGTGGGCCGAGAATGTCCATCTCCGGCCTCGATCTAAGTTTGATAATAATATTACGATGTACCAAGTTTGGGTTAAATCGGATACTCCCTTCGAGAGTTATCGTGCGCACCAGCCAGACAGGCGGATGTATGGATGGACATTGCTAGATCGACTCCAAAATGTCCTGAAACAGATTTGGTGCAAAGAGACCTAGGGTCTAAAACCGTTATTTCGACTAGGCACGTTTTGGCCCTATCAAATGGTATATACCCTCTGTAGCCATATCTCTGATGGTATAAAAAATTGAAGTAGTTTCTTCAAGGACCTAGAAATTTTGAAAATAATTTTTCCAAAAAAAAAAAATTAAGCACCTGCAATTTCAAAATTTGGAATTTGATATAGAATTGCTTTCTTTTTTTTATTAACTTGAGTTAAAATCTTATCTTGAAAGCACCCGGTCTGCCAAATCTTGATTTCATTTTGTGTTGTGCGAAAACAAGTTCTCTCTCGGCCTAATGGCTGATAAAATTCTGCAATTAATTTCGAGTAATTTATAAACAAATGCTAAAGTCTGTCGATAACCCTGGCAGTTAACAATAAAAACGTAATAAGTTATTGGTGTTGCAGAATGTGAGACGTAGATAAATTGAGATTGGATGGCTTCGTTTTTTAACCTCCAAAAAATTTGTCAATATTTTTTGTTAAATATTTAATGTATATTTAAATTTCCTCTCTTTCCCAAATGAGCCTACCCTTTTCTAGATTTCTGGGATGTTCTGATAAAAGGATGTGAGAAAAAAATTATTTTTTTTTCAAATTTCCGAAAGGAAATACTCCAATTTTCGATGTTTCTGGAAGTACTCCTCGCTGGATTTGTAAAATTACCTTCCCTACCAGATTTCGCACAGTGGGGTGGGCTGATAACATCCATGAAAATATTTAGTTCACATTTTTTTTTTCAAAATATTTCTGAAAGTACTCCTCGCCATGGACCCCTCCCTCCTATGTTTCGCAAAGTGGGATGTGCTGATAATTTTTATAAAAAAATTGAATTCTATTTTTTTTTTCAAAATTTCCGAAATGAAATTTTTCAACTTTCGATGTTTCTGGATGTATTTCTTGCTAGTTTTCTAAAAGTACCTTCCCTCCTAGATGTCGCACAGTGGGACGTTCTGATAAAAGAATGTTAGGAAAAAATTGATTTTTTTTTTCGGAATCACCGAAATTAATTTGTCCAACTTCCATTGCTTCTGAAAGTACTCCTCGCCAGATTTCTAAATTTTCGTATATTTCTAAAGGTACCTTTTCTTCTATGTTTTGCACAGTGGGATGTACTGATAACTCTTATGAAAAATTGAATTCTATTTTTTTTTTTTCAAAATTTCCGAAATGAATGGAAGTATTCCTCGCTAGTCTTCTAAAAGTACCTTCCCTCCTAGATGTCGCACAGTGGGACGTTCTGATAAAAGGATGTTAGGAAAAAATTGATTTTTGTCGGAATTTCCGAAATGAATTTGTCACACTTCCATTGTTTCTGAAAGTACTCCTCGCCAGATTTCTAAATTTTCCTAAATTTCTAAAGGTACCGTTTCTTCTATGTTTCGCACAGTGGGATGTGCTGTTAAACTTAATGACAAAATTTAATTCAATTATTTTCCAAAATTTCCGAAGCGAAATATTCCAACTTTCGATGTTTCTGGAAGTAGTCCTCGATAGTTTTCTAAAAGTATCTTCCCTCCTAGATTTCGAACAGTGGGACGATCCGTAAAAGAATGTTAGGAAATATTTGATTTTTTGTAGGAATTTCCGAAATGAATTTTTCCAACTTTCGATGTTTCTGGAAGTAGATTTCTAAAGGTACCATTCCTTCTAGATTTCGCACAGTGGGATGTGCTGTTAAATTTTATGACAAAATTTAATTCAATTTTTATACCCTACACCACAAGGTGGTCAGGGTATTATGTCTTTGTACATTTGTTTGTAACAGGCAAAAGGAAACGAGATAGACCTTTTGATGATCTGCATAGAATCACATTCTGAGTCGATTTATGTCCGTCCGTCCGTCTGTCCGTTTGTCTTTCCATCTGTCTGTCCATGTATTTTTGTAAACAAAGTACAGTTCACATATATTGCCCTATCCAGATGAAATTTTGCACAAATCATTTGTTTAGCTCAAGGACAAACCCTATTGAAATTGGAGATAATCGGTCAAAATTTAGATATAGCTCCCATATATATCTTCGTCCGATTTGCCTTTTATTGTGCACCAGGCGTGTAATATCCGCCCGAATATTATGGAATTTTGCACACACAACCAAATTAGGCCTGAAAATAATTATGCCAAATTTGATCGAAATCGGTTCAGATATAGCTATAGCTCCCATATATATTGTTCATCCGATTTGTTATATTTGTCCTCCGCAGCCGTTATATGCACTATGTAATAACAATATTTGGGGAAATATATCAAATGCAGCTCAGAAATACCTTTGCTAAATTTTATCGTGATCGGTTCCGAATTGGATATAGCTCCCATATATAACTTCGTCCGATTTACCTTTTATTGTGCACCAAACGTCTAATATTTGTCCAAATGGGATGGAATTTGACACTCACGAGCGAATTGAGTCTAGAAGCTAATATGTCAAATTTGATCGAAATCGGTTCAGATATAGCTATAGCTCCCATATATATCTTCGTCCGATTTGCCTTTTATTGTGCACCATACGTGTAATATCAGCCCGAATAGTATGTAATTTTACACATACAATCAAATTAGGCCTGAAAATAAGTATGCCAAATTTGATCGAATTCGGTTCAGATATAGCTATAGCTCCCATATATATTGTTCATCCGATTTGTTATTTTTGTCCTCCTCCGCAGCCGTAATATGCACTCTGTAACAACAATATTTGGGGAAATATATCAAATACAACTCAGAAATACATTAGCTAAATTTTATCGAAATCGGTTCAGATTTGGATATAGCTCCCATATACATTACTTCGTCCGATTTACCTTTTATTGGGCACCAAACGTCTAATATTTGTCCAAATGGAATGAAATTTGGCACTTACGACCGAATTGAGTCTAGAAGCTAATATGTCAAATTTGATCGAAATCGGTTCAGATATAGCTATAGCTCCCATATATACTGTTCATCCGATTTGTTATATATGTGTTACCCACAGCCGTAATATGCACTCCGTAACAAGGATATTCAGGGAAATATATGAAATGTAGCTCAGAAATACCTTTTCCAAATTTTATCGAAATCGGTTCAGATTTGCATATAGCTCCCATATACATAACTTCGTCCGATTTACCTTTTATTGTGCACCAAACGTCTAATATTTGTGCAAATGGAATGGAATTTGGCACTCACGACCGAATTGAGTCAAGAAGCGAGCATGTCAAATTTCGTGAAGATCGGTTCAGATATAACTATAGCTCCCATATATATTGTTCATCCGATTTGTTATATATGTGTTACTCACGACCGTAATATGCACTCCGTAACAACGATATTCAGGGAAATATATGAAATACAGCTCAGAAGTATCTTTGCTAAATTTTATCGAGATCGCTTCCGATTTAGATATAGCTCCCATATATATCTTTTTCCGATTTCAAGTTAATTGTGCACCAAATAGGTAATATAAGTCCGAATTTAAAAGACCCAAATGCTTCGGCATATTTAGTCCTTTGAACTTTAAATTATAATTATAATCATAGCGTGTTATTGCGGAGCTCTTCTAAAGTAGCAAAGTGGTGTAGGGTATCATAAAGTCGGCCCCGCCCGACTTTAAGACTTTCTTCACTGTTTTTTTTTTTTTTTTTTTCAAAAAATTTCCGAAGCGAAATATTACAATTTTCGATGATTCTGAAAGTACTATTCGCCAGCTTTCTAGTGGCACATTATGCATGGATCTATCCCTATTCCTAGATTTCGCACAGTGGGACATTCCGATAAAAGTTACAAAAATATTAAAAATCAATTTTATTTCAAAAAATTCCGAAGCGAAATATTTCAACTTTCGATGTTGCTGAAATTATTCCTCGCTAAATTTCTAAAGATACCTTCCGTCCTAGATTTCACACAGTGGGAAGTGTTGATACCCCTCATAAAAAATCATTGAAAAACTCTCAGAAATTCCGCATTAGAAGGCCCTTTTGATATTTCGAAAAAAAAAAAAAAATCCGAAAAAATCCAATTGCATCAATTGTGCCACAAAATTCTTTTGTAATCCCCGGAAAATGATGTCCCATCAAAATTGCATCGTTTAAGTTATTTAAAGGGGATTTATTTCGCACCAGAAAAAAGAAAAATTGAAACAACAAGAGAAATTAATGCGTAAGGGAACCACATTATTTACATATTTTGTTTTGAAAAAAAAAAACAAAAAAAAAAAAAATCTGGAGAAAAAACACCAACAACAACAACAATCTCCAAAGATGCATAACTATCACAAAATACTTAAATAACGCATATTGTCTACCAACAGCAGCTATGACATGACAAAGAGAGGGAGAGAGAGCGAAGGAGAGGAGATACTGTTAAATGTAATTTTTTTTAGGTGGGGTATAGAAGGAAGTTTTCATCATTTAATTTATATTTTTATCAATTTTTTTATTTTATAAAATAAAAATTGAAATTTCTGATTTGTTAGTCATCAATTTCAATATTCCGTTTTTTTTTTTTTTTTTTAATTTTTTTCTGTGGAACTCTCACCAGGCCCTCAATTAACGACAATGCCCATAGAATGCCAAGCAAAGGAGAAAAAAATCACTGCAGCTTACATTTTATAACAAATGTTTTGTTGCGGATTTATGCTAGGAATATAAAGGGTGGCTAGCATTGGAGTGACATTTTTATATAGAAAAATTTTCACCAATGAAGTTTTCCTATAGAGAAAAAACTTCACCAACGAATTTTTCCTATAGAGAAAAAACTTCACCAACGGATTTTTTCTATAGAGAAAAAACTTCACCAACGGATTTTTTCTATAGAGAAAAAACTTCACCAACGGATTTTTTCTATAAAGAAAAAACTTCACCAACGGATTTTTTCTATAGAGAAAAAACTTCACCAGCGGGTTTTTTCTATAGAGAAAAAACTTCACCAACGGATTTTTTCTATAGAGAAAAAACTTCACATACAGATTTTTTCTATAGAGAAAAAACTTCACATACAGATTTTTTCTATAGAGAAAAAAATTCACCAACGGATTTTTTCTATAGAGAAAAAACTTCACCAACGGATTTTTTTCTATAGAGAAAAAACTTCACCAACGGATTTTTTTCTATAGAGAAAAAACTTCACCAACGGATTTTTTTCTATAGAGAAAAAAGTTCACCAACGGATTTTTTTCTATAGAGAAAAAACTTCACCAACGGATTTTTTTCTATAGAGAAAAAAGTTCACCAACGGATTTTTTTCTATAGAGAAAAAAGTTCACCAACGGATTTTTTTCTATAGAAAAAAGTTCACCAACGGACTTTTTCTATAGAAAAAAGTTCACCAACGGAAAAAAGTTCACCAACGGACTTTTTCTATAGAAAAAAGTTCACCAACGGACTTTTTCTATAGAAAAAAGTTCACCATCGGATTTTTTCTATAGAAAAAACTTCACCAACGGATTTTTTCTATAGAAAAAACTTCACCAACGGATTTTTCTATAGAAAAAGGTTCACCAACGGATTTTTTTTATAGAAAAAAATCACCAACGGACTTTTTCTATAGAAAAATGTTCACCAACGGACTTTTTCTATAGAAAAATGTTCACCAACGGACTTTTTTTCTATAGAAAAATGTTCAGCAACGGACTTTTTTCTATAGAAAAAAGTTCACCAACGGACTTTTTTTCTATAGAAAAAAGTTCACCAACGGACTTTTTCTATAGAAAAAAGTTCACCAACGGACTTTTTCTATAGAAAAAAGTTCACCAACGAATTTTTTCTATAGAAAAAAGTTCACCAATGGAGTTTTTCTATAGAAAAAAGTTCACCAATGGAGGTTTTCTATAGAAAAAAGTTCACCAACGGACTTTTTCTTCCAAAAAAAAAGTTCACTAACGGACTTTTTCTATAGAAAAAAGTTCACCAACGGATTTTTTTCTATAGAAAAAAGTTCACCAACGGATTTTTTTCTATAGAAAAAAGTTCACCAACGGATTTTTTTCTATAGAAAAAAGTTCACCAACGGATTTTTTTCTATAGAAAAAAGTTCACCAACGGATTTTTTTCTATAGAAAAAAGTTCACCAACGGATTTTTTTCTATAGAAAAAAGTTCACCAACGGATTTTTTTCTATAGAAAAAAGTTCACCAACGGATTTTTTTCTATAGAAAAAAGTTCACCAACGGATTTTTTTCTATAGAAAAAAGTTCACCAACGGATTTTTTTCTATAGAAAAAAGTTCACCAATGGAGTTTTTCTATAGAAAAATCTTTACCAATGGAGTTTTTCTATAGAAAAATCTTTACCAATGGAGTTTTTCTATAGAAAAATCTTTACCAATGGAGTTTTTCTATAGAAAAAAGTTCACCAACGGATTTTTTCTATAGAAAAAAAGTTCACTGACGAATTTTTTCTATAGAAAAAGTTTCACCAATGAAGTTTTTCTATAGAAAAATCTTCACCAACGGATTTTTTCTATAGAAAAAAGTTCACCAATGGACTTTTTCTATAGAAAAAAGTTCACCAACGGACTTTTTCGATAGAAAAATCTTCACCAATGAAGTTTTTCTATAGAAAAGACTTCACCAATGAAGTTTTTCTATGGAAAAAATCTTCACCAATGAAGTTTTTCTATGGAAAAAATCTTCACCAATGAAGTTTTTCTATAGAAAAAAGTTAACCAATGAAGTTTTTCTATAGAAAAATCTTCACCAATGAAGTTTTTCTATAGAAAAATCTTCACCAATAACGTTATTCTAGATAGAAAAATCTTCAATCCAATGACGTTTTCTATAGAAAAAATTTCACCAATGACGTTTTTCTATAGAAAAAATTTCACCAATGACGTTTTTCTATAGAAAAATCTTCACCAATTAAGATTCTCTATAGAAAAAATGTCACCAATGAACTTTTTCTATAGAAAAAATTTCACCAATGAAGTTTTTCTATAGAAAAAAGTTCACCAATGAAATTTTTTTATGGAAAAAAGTTTACCAATAAAGTTTTTCTATAGAAAAAGTTCACCAACGAAGTTTTTCTATAGAAAAAATTTCACCAATGATGATTTTCTATAGAAAAAATTTCACCAATGAAGTTTTTCTATAGAAAAAATTTCACCAATCAAGTTTTTCTATAGAAAAAATTTCACCAATGAAGTTTTTCTATAGAAAAATCTTCACCAATGATGATTTTCTATAGAAAAATCTTCACCAATGATGATTTTCTGTAGAAAAATCTTCACCAAAAATCTTCTATAGAAACAAAAATTCACCAATGAAGTTTTTCTATAGAAGAATAAAGTTTTTCTATAGAAAAAAGTTCACCAATGAAGTTTTTCTTTAGAAAAATCTTCACAAATGAAGTTTTTCTATAGAAAAATCTTCACCAATGAAGTTTTTCTATAGAAAAAAAAATTCACCAATGAAGTTTTTCTATAGAAAAAATTTCACCAATTCTGAATAAAGTTTTTCTATAGAAAAAAGTTCACCAATGAAGTTTTACTATAGAAAAATCTTCACCAATGATGATTTTCTATAGAAAAATCTTTACCAATGATGATTTTCTATAGAAAAATCTTCACCAATGAAGTTTTTTCTATAAGAAAATTTCACCAATGAAGGTTTTCTATCGAAAAAGAGAATATTTTTCAACAGAAATTTTCACCAATGATTAGTTTTCTTTTTAAAAATTCAATAATAGTTCTTCCAAAGATAGATTATTATGTTCTCTCTTTCCTACTGCTGTAGCCCTTTCTTCTTTTTGGATAATGTTGCCATTTTTTTCGGCTAGTAAGAGTAATAATAAAATGCATTTTCATGAGCCAACAAACAAACAACGAGTAACCGTAAAAAACACACACACACATACACACAAAAACTATTTGGCGCCAACACTTCTTTGTTATCCTTTAGACCATTTCGTGTGTAATTCTCAACTTTTGTTGCTGCTGTTGTGGTCTGCTTTTTTTTTTGGTAATCTTTTCGGGTTTTTTGTTCGTGTTGTGTAAACACAATACCAGTAAATGCAATGAGAGCTTTAAAAACAAATGCGTAAACCTCCCAAAAAAAAAAAAACGGCCAGCAGAAAGGAATAATATCAACAACAAAAAACATTAAAATAAAACTGTCCCTAAAAGTAGACTTTCGTTTTTTGTTTGTTTGTTTTATTATCTCACACACACACATGCAATCGCATTTCGCCACATGCATACATTTGTAAACAGAGATCCTAGTTTTTGTTTTATAACAATCTTGTTGTTTGGTTACCATATCTTTACCAGAAAAAAAAACAACAACAAAATTCTTAAATTAATTTTATTCAACGAAAAAAAAATGATACGAAACACACCCACACATTTAAAGAAAATTGCAAAAAAATATAAATGGACTTTGTTCATTTTGTGTGTCTTTTTTTGGACCATGAAAAATATTCACCCAGAAATTAGTTTGGAAAAGGACAATGTTGAAATGGTTTTCATTGACAAGGCCAGCTGTTAGGATAATTAAACGATTTTTAATTATCTTTAATGAAAATAATTGATTTTTAAGCGGTATGCAAGAGGGAAGATATTTATTTGAGAACATTTTGATTAGAAATACAATAATTTTTCCATAAAAGAACTGCATTGGTAAACTTTTTTTGCAAGGAAAAAGCTCATAGCAGACAAAATTTCTATAAAAAAATTATTGGTGAACTTTCTTTCCATAGAAAAAGTTTTATTGTGAAGTTTTTTCTATAGAAAAACTTAATTTGTGAAGATTTTTCCTACAGAAAAAATCCGTTGGTGAATTTTTTCTATAGAAAAATTCCTTGGTGAAATTAAATTTTTTCTATAGAAAAACTTCATTGGTGAACTTTTTTCTATAGAAAAACTTTATTTGGAATTGGTGAAATTTTTTCTATAGAAAACCTTCAACATTTCTACAGAAAAACTTCATTGTTGAAGATTTTTCTATAGAAAAACTTCATTGGTGAAATTTTTTCTATAGTAAAACTTCATTGGTGAACTTTTTTCTATAGAAAAACTTTATTCAGAATTGGTGAAATTTTTTCTATAGAAAAACTTCATTGGTGAATTTTTTTTTCTATAGAAAAACTTCATTGGTGAAGATTTTTCTATAGAAAAACTTCATTTGTGAAGATTTTTCTAAAGAAAAACTTCATTGGTGAACTTTTTTCTATAGAAAAACTTTATTCTTCTATAGAAAAACTTCATTGGTGAATTTTTGTTTCTATAGAAGATTTTTGGTGAAGATTTTTCTACAGAAAATCATCATTGGTGAAGATTTTTCTATAGAAAATCATCATTGGTGAAGATTTTTCTATAGAAAAACTTCATTGGTGAAATTTTTTCTATAGAAAAACTTGATTGGTGAAATTTTTTCTATAGAAAAACTTCATTGGTGAAATTTTTTCTATAGAAAATCATCATTGGTGAAATTTTTTCTATAGAAAAACTTCGTTGGTGAACTTTTTCTATAGAAAAACTTTATTGGTAAACTTTTTTCCATAAAAAAATTTCATTGGTGAACTTTTTTCTATAGAAAAACTTCATTGGTGAAATTTTTTCTATAGAAAAAGTTCATTGGTGATATTTTTTCTATAGAGAATCTTAATTGGTGAAGATTTTTCTATAGAAAAACGTCATTGGTGAAATTTTTTCTATAGAAAAACGTCATTGGTGAAATTTTTTCTATAGAAAACGTCATTGGATTGAAGATTTTTCTATCTAGAATAACGTTATTGGTGAAGATTTTTCTATAGAAAATCATCATTGGTGAAGATTTTTCTATAGAAAAACTTCATCGGTGAACATTTTTCTATAGAAAAACTTCATCGGTGAACATTTTTCTATAGAAAAACTTCATCGGTGAACATTTTTCTAAGAAAAACTTCATTGGTGAACATTTTTCTATAGAAAAACTTCATTGGTGAAATTTTTTCTATAGAAAAAACTTCATTGGTGAATTTTTTTCTTTAGAAAAAGTTCATTGGTGAAGATGTTTCTATAGAAAAACGTCATTGGTGAAATTTTTTCTATAGAAAAACGTCATTGGTGAAATTTTTTCTATAGAAAAACGTCATTGGTGAAATTTTTTCTATAGAAAAACTTCATTGTTGAAATTTTTTCTATAGAAGAACTTCATTGGTGACATTTTTTCTATAGAATAACTTCATTGGTGACATTTTTTCTATAGAAAAACGTCATTGGTGAAATTTTTTCTATAGAAAACGTCATTGGATTGAAGATTTTTCTATCTAGAATAACGTTATTGGTGAAGATTTTTCTATAGAAAATCATCATTGGTGAAGATTTTTCTATAGAAAAATATCATTGGTGAAGATTTTTCTATAGAAAAACATAATTAGTGAAGAATTTTCTATAGAAAAACATCATTGGTGAAGATTTTTCTATAAAAAAACTTCATTGATGAGGATTTTTCTATAGAAAAATTTCATTGGTGAATATTTTTCTATAGAAAAACTTCATTGGTGACATTTTTTCCATAGAAAAACTTCATTGGTGACATTTTTTCTATAGAAAAACTTCATTGGTGAATTTTTTTCTATAGAAAAACTTCATTGGTGAAATTTTTTCTATAGAAAAACTTCATTGGTGAAATTTTTTCTATAGAAAAACTTCATTGGTGAAATTTTTTCTATAGAAAAACTTCATTGGTGAAATTTTTTCTATAGAAAAACTTCATTGGTGAAATTTTTTCTATAGAAAAACTTCATTGGTGAAAATTTTTCTATAGAAAAACGTCATTGATGAAAATTTTCTATAGAAAAACGTCATTGGTGAAAAATTTTCTATAGAAAAACGTCATTGGTGAAAAATTTTCTATAGAAAAACGTCATTGGTAAAAATTTTTCTATAGAAAAACGTCATTGGTGAAAAATTTTCTATAGAAAAACTTCATTGGTGAAGATTTTTCTATAGAAAAACTTCATTGGTGAAGATTTTTCTATAGAAAAACTTCATTGGTGAAATTTTTTCTATAGAAAAACTTCAGTGGTGAAGATTTTTCTATAGGAAAACTTCATTGGTGAACTTTTTTCTATAGAAAAACGTCATTGGTGAAAATTTTTCTACAGAAAAGGTGAAGTTTTTCCTATAGAAAAAGTCCGTTGGTGAAATTTATCCTATAGAAGAATTGTGTTGATGAACTTTCTCCTACAGAAAAAAATCCATTGGTGAATCTTTTTCTATAGAAAAAGTCCGTTGACTAACTTATTCCTTCAGAAAAAGCACGTTGGTGAAATCTTTTCTATGGAAAAAGTCATTTTTTCTATAGAAAAGGCCGTTGGTGAACATTTTCCTATAGATATAGTCAGTAGATAAATCTTTTTTTATAGAAAAATTGCGTTGGTAAACTTTTTCTCCACCTCAAATATTATCTTGTCTATATTTCTTGTTTTGTTTCTGTAAAAGCCTTACCATAAAATTCCCTTGGCACTACAACTCTCTTTTATTTTAAAAGACACATAAAAATTCAACATTTTCGCTTTTATACCAGTTACAATAACAACAACAATAACAAATGCCATCAAAAATATTGCTGCAATAAATTTCAAATCAAACGCATCAATAAAACCGGCAATGTTCGTGCCGGCGATACACCTTCAGTCAATTTACAATCCAAAAACAATTTAACGAATGAAATTTATGATCGATACAAGAATGAAAGCGATAATCAGAATTTAAAGCAAATAATAACAGCAACAATAACAACAACAATGAAACGTATCAAATGAACTGGGAAAAATAATTTACTTCTAAAGCTGGGTAAAATATTTTTTCTATAGAAAAAGTTCATTGGTGAATTTTTTTCTATAGAAAATCATCATTGGTGAAGATTTTTCTATAGAAAATCATCATTGGTGAAATTTTTTCTATAGAAAAACTTCATTGGTGAAATTTTTTCTATAGAAAATCATCATTGGTGAAGATTTTTGTATAGAAAATCATCATTGGTGAAGACTTTTCTATAGAAAAACTTCATTGGTGAAATTTTTTCTATAGAAAATCATCATTGGTGAAGATTTTTCTATAGAAAATCATCATTGGTGAAGATTTTTCTATAGAAAATCATCATTGGTGAAGACTTTTCTATAGAAAATCATCATTGGTGTAGATTTTTTTATAGAAAAACTTCATTGGTGTAGATTTTTTTATAGAAAATCTTCATTGGTAAAGATTGTTCTATAGGAAAACTTCATTGGTGAACATTTTTCTATAGAAAAATTTCATTGGTGAAGTTTTTCTATAGAAAAATTTCATTGGTGAAGATTTTTCTATAGAAAATCATCATTGGTGAAGATTTTTCTACGGAAAATCATCATTGGTGAAGATTTTTCTATAGAAAATCATCATTGGTGAAGATTTTTCTATAGAAAATCATCATTGGTGAAGATTTTTCTATAGAAAATCATCATTGGTGAAGATTTTTCTATAGAAAATCATCATTGATGAACTTTTTTCTATAGAAAAACTTCATTGGTGAACATTTTTCTATAGAAAAACTTCATTGGTGAACATTTTTCTATAGAAAAACTTCATTGGTGAAGTTTTTTCTATAGAAAATCATCATTGGTGAAGATTTTTCTATAGAAAATCATCATTGGTGAAGATTTTTCTATAGAAAATCATCATTGGTGAAGATTTTTCTATAGAAAATCATCATTGTTGAAGATTTTTCTATAGAAAATCTTCATTGGTGAAGATTTTTCTATATAGAAAAACTTCATTGGTGAAGATTTTTCTATAGAAAAAGTCCATTGGTGAACATTTTTCTATAGAAAATCATCATTGGTGAAGATATTTCTATAGAAAAAGTGCGTTGGTGAACATTTTTCTATAGAGAAAATCCATTGGTGCAGATTTTTCTATAGAAAATCATCATTGGTGAAGATTTTTCTATAGAAAATCATCATTGGTGAACATTTTTCTATAGAAAATCATCATTGGTGAAGATTTTTCTATAGAAAATCATCATTGGTGAAGATTTTTCTATAGAAAATCATCATTGGTGAAGATTTTTCTATAGAAAATCATCATTGGTAAAGATTTTTCTATAGAAAAACTTCATTGGTGAAATTTTTTCTATAGAAAAACTTCATTGGTGAATTTTTTTCTATAGGAAAACTTCATTGGTGAATTTTTTTCTATTGGTGAAGATTTTTCTATGGAAAAAAATCGTTGGTGAACTTTTTTCTATAGAAAAAATTCGTTGGTGAACTTTTTTCTATAGAAAAAATTCGTTGGTGAACTTTTTTCTATAGAAAAAATTCGTTGGTGAACTTTTTTCTATAGAAAAAATTCGTTGGTGAACTTTTTTCTATAGAAAAAATCCGTTGGTGGACTTTTTTCTATAGAAAAAATCCGTTGGTGGACTTTTTTCTATAGAAAAAATCCGTTGGTGGACTTTTTTCTATAGAAAAAATCCGTTGGTGAAGATTTTTCTATAGAAAAACTTCATTGGTGAAATTTTTTCTATAGAAAATCATCATTGGTGAAGTTTTTTCTATAGAAAAACTTCATTGGTGAACTTTTTTCTACATAAAAATTTCATTGGTGAACTTTTTTCTATAGAAAAAATTCGTTGGTGAACTTTTTTTCTATAGAAAAACTTAGAAAAAAATCCGTTGGTGAAATTTTTTCTATAGAAAAACTTCATTGGTGTAGTTTTTTCTATAGAAAAAATCCGTTGCTGAACTTTTTTCTATAGAAAAAGTCCGTTGCTGAACTTTTCTCTATAGAAAAAGTCCGTTGGTGAACTTTTTTCCATAGAAAAAGTCCGTTGGTGAAGTTTTTTCAATAGAAAAAGTCCGTTGGTGAAGTTTTTTCAATAGAATTTTCAGATTTTTCTATTAAAAAAATCAGATTTTTCTATAGAAAATTCAGATTTTTCCATAGAAAATTTATATTTCTATAGAAAATTTATATTTTTCTATAGAAAAACTTCATTGGTGGAAATTTTTCTATAGAAAAACTTTATTATTGAACTTGTTTCTATAAAGAAAAACAGCACTGGTGAAGATTTTTCTATAGAAAAACTTTATTTTTCTTAAACAAAAATTTTTCCCCAACAAAAAAATTGGCTGTTAATGAAAAATGTTCTTTCTCTTCATTGATTTCCAATAAAGTTTTTTTTTTTTTTTTGGATTTATGCCCTGTATGCCCTTTTCGATATTTGTATAGAAAATGTAATTCATATTGAATTGCCATCATCCATTCCACCTCCCTAGGGGAGGAGGAGGTGCTAAGGAAACCCACAGAAGCAATGAAACTAAGCCAAAGAAACTTTCCATTGATTTGAAGCAGACGCGACAAAGTCGCTTTTATTTAAGTTTTGTGTGCGATCAAAGTTTTGCCGGGCCGCTATGGAAGCCTACACGGAATAGTTGGGAGGGTAGGCAGGAGGCCCTGCAAATAATTCAATTGTTATTTATTTTTGTGGGCATAACTTTACAAATGACTAACATTCCGTGGCAGTTTGGCGAACAAAATTACCAGCAACATTTTGCCGCTTTCCAACAGCGTCGACAATGTCATCAGCATAATTGTCAACAAATAAATAGCTTCCTTAGCCAGCTAAACAGCCAACCATCCATCCAAGCATTCATCTTCTCCCATTGTCATTTTCTAAAACTCGGCGAAAAATGTCACTTTCCGGGGAATTCTTCAGCTATGAAATTCCAAAAATGGCAAGGAGGCCATATTTGTCAATGGCTCTCAAAATGTCTTCTTTAGCTCACAACCCCCTTCTCCCCCACCCCATGGCCCCTCCTTGAGGAAATATTAACATTGTGCTAACGGTGTTTTGGAAACTTTTCACGATATTGTCCTCCATTGGAAGAAAGTTTTGTGTTGTCGCCGATGTGTTGTTGTTGTTGTCGTTGGCTTTAGTTACAGGACAAAGGAGTTGAATGTTGTTGTTGTTGTTGTGGCAAGGACAATACATTTTCATTTTCGTCCTTCCTTATCATCAGATTGTCAACTTCAAATACAGGCTTTTGTTTCAAATGATGACATTGCAACAACAACAACAACAGCAACAACAATGATGATGACGACAAAAACAATGCAAAACGTGGCTGATAAATTAATTAAAGGCAATAACTATTGGACATTTCGAAAATTCAATGGGGGAGGAGTTAAGAAAATTGAATTTGATTTTTAAATTGAAATTGCGGAAGGGTAACTTCCGTATTGTCCTTAAAAATTTAATTAAACAGGATAATATTTTAAATTTTTTTTATTCATCGAAAATATTGAGAATGGCAATTTTTCAAAACTGTAAAAAAAATGTTCTAAAAAAATAAATAAAAACAAGTAAAAGAGCTGTAAGTTCGGCCGGGCTGAATTTTCAATACCCTCTAACAATTCTCAAAAACAATAAAATCCGTTAAAATCTTAGAAGTACCGAATGGACCTGCATAGGTAATATTTTTCATGAGCCATTACAATATTCAAATGCGAAACTTAGAAAAAAAATCGGTGAATAATGTCGCTAAAATCGTCAAAATACCGAATATAAGGAGGTACTGATATATGGGGCCTATACGAAGACCTGGACCTGCATAGGCAATTTTCTGTCACAGACTGTAGTTCCCATTAGGAACTTAAAATACCAAATTTGAAACAATTCCGCTGAGTAATGTCGCTAAAATCATCAAAATACCGAATATCGGAAGGTATCTTTATATGGGGGCCGTACGAAGACGTGGACCTGCATAGACAATTTTCTGCCTTAGACTGTAGTATCCATTGCGAACTTCAAATGCCAAATTTGAAACAATTCCGGTGAATAATGTCGCTAAAATCATCAAAATACCGAATATCGGGAGATACCGTTATATATGGGCTATACGAAGACGTGGACCTGCACAGACAATTTTCTGTCTTAGGCTGAAGTATCCATAACGAACTTCAAATACCAAATTTGAAACAATTCCGGTAAATAATGTCGCTAAATCATCAAAATACCGAATATTGGGAGGTACCTTCATATGGGGGCCGTACGAAGACTTGGGGCTGCATAGACAATTTTCTACCTTAGGCTGTAGTATCCATTGCGAACTTAAAATGCCAAATTTGAAACAATTCCGGTGAATAATGTCGCCAAAATCATCAAAATACGGAATATCGGAAGGTACCTTAATATGGGGGCCGTACGAAGACGTGGACCTGCACAAACAATTTTCTGTCATAGGCTTTAGTATCCATTACAAACTTCAAATACCAAATTTGAAACAATTCTGGTGAATAATGTAGCTACAGTCATCAAAAAACCGATTATCGGTAGGTAACATTATATGGAGGACATACGAAGACGTGGACCTGCATAGACAATTTTCTATCTTAGGCTGTAGTATCCACTTCGAACCTCAAATGCCAAATTTGAAACAATTCGAATTCGAATAATGTCGCTAAAATCATCAAAATACCGAATATCGGGAGGTATCGTTATATGGGGGCTATACAAAGGCGTGGACCTGCATAGACAATTTTCTGTCTCAGGCTGTAGTATCCCTTGCGAACTTCAACTGCCAAATATAAAACAATTCCGGTTAATAATGTCGCTAAAATCATCAAAATAGCGAATATAGGGGGGTGCCGTTATATAGGAGCTATACGAAGACGAGGACCTGCATAGACAACTTTCTGTCTTAGGATTTAGTATTCATTGCGAACTTCAAATACCAAATTTGAAACAATTCCGTCGAATAATGTCGCTAAAATCATCAAAATACCGAATATAGGGAGGCATCGTTATATGGGAGCTATACGAAGACCTGCACAGACAATTTTCTGCCTTAGGCTGGGAGATTTTTTTTCCTGAAGAGAACCCTAAATGGATGTCATCTTCACAAAAGAGGTCTGTTCCCATAGACAGTATAAGAGGACTTCTGTTAAAGAACACGCCTGGTGGAGAACATTTTGTATAGACGACCTTTAAGAAAGGTTCTCTTCTATGTCAGACCTTAGAAAAAAGTTTTACTCTAGAGAACCCTAAAATAATACCATCTTCAATGGATAACCTTTGTCTTTTTCCACAGGCAGCCTCTAAAACGTGGAGTTAAAAAATTTTTTTTTTCAAAGAAGACTGTATTTTTTCTATAGAAAATATTAAAAGTTCGTGTTCTACTGTGAAGGACCTAAGAGAAACGCCATCTCCCCAAAAGAGCTCTTTTAGCATAAAGAGTTCCAGAACAAGGTCTTCTTTTATAGAATTCCCCAAATGGATGTTGTTTTTTTTCATAGAAGCCCTTTTAGAGAGGTCGTCTTCTATGGCAGATTTTAGAGGAAGCTTTTCTGCTATCGAAGATCCAAAGGGAGCTTTTTTCCCATGGATGACATTTCGGTCTAGATTTTTCTTAAAGGGAGGTTTTTTCCTGAAGAGAACCCTAAAAGGATGTGATCTTCTTAAAAGAGGTCTTCTCCCATAGACGGTATCAGAGGTCTTTTGTTAAAGAACACGCCTAGTGGAGTACATTTTGTATAGACGACCTAGAAAAAAGGTCCTCTTCTATGCCAGGCTTTAGAAAAAAGTTTTACTCTAGAGAACCCCTTTTTCCACAGGTAGCCTCTAAAACGTGGAGTTCAAGAAAAAAATTTTTTTTTCAAAGAAGGCTGTATTTTTTCTATAGAAAATATTTAAAGTTCGTGTTCTACTGTGGAGGACCTAAGAGGAACGCCATCTCCCCAAAAAGAGCTCTTTTAGCATAAAGAGTTCCAGAATGAGGTCTTCTCTTATAGAATTCCCCAAATGGATGTCTTTTTTATAGAAGGCCTTTTGGTAAGGTCGTCTTCTATGGCAGACTTCAGAAGAAGATTTTCTGCTATCGAAGAACCCAAAGGGAGCTTTTTTCTCATGGATGACTTTTCGGTCTAGATTTTTCTTAAAGGGAGGTTTTTTCCTGAAGACGACCCTAAAAGGATGACATCTTCCTAAAAGAGCTATTTTCCAATAGACGGTATAAGAGGTCTTCTGTTAAAGAGCAGAACATTTGTATTGTGGAGAACATTTTTTATAGACGACCTTGAAGAAAGGTCCTCTTCTTTGCCAGACTTTAGAAAAAAATTTTCTCTAGAGAACCCTCAAAAAATGTCATTTTCAATGAATAACCTATTTTCTATAGGTAGCCTCTAAAACGAGGAGTTCAAGAAAATTTTTTTAAAAAGGCTGCGTTTTTTCTATAGAAAATATTAAAAATACGTGTTCTACTACTATAGAGGACCTAAGAGGAACATCATCTTCCGAAAAGGGCTCTTTAAGCATAAAGAGTTCCACAATGATGCCTTCTTTTATAGAATTCCCCAAATGGATGTCTTTTTTTATGGAAGGCCTTTTGGTAAGGTCGTCTTCTATGGCAGACTTCAGAAGAAGCTTTTTGTGCTATCGAAGGCCCCAAAGGGAAATTTTTCTTCTCGTGGATGACTTCGGGCTAGATTTTTTCTTTAAAGGAGGTTCTTTTCCTGAAGAGAACCCAAAAAGGATGTGATCTTCTTAAAAGAGGTCCTCTCCCATAGACGGTATAAGAGGTCTTCTATTAAGGAATACCCCTAGTGGAGAATATTTTGTATAGACGAACTAGAAGAAAGGTCCTCTTCTTAGAAAAAAATGTTCTAGAGAACCCCCAAAAAATGCCATCTTCAGTGGATAAACTATGGCTTTTCCCACAGGTAGCCTCTAAACGTGGAGTCCAAAACATTTTTTTTCAAAGAAGGGTGTATTTTTCTATTGAAAATATTAAAAATACGTGTTCTACTACTGTAGAGGACCTAAGAGAAACGTCATATTCCCAAAACAGAATGGGGTCTACCTTTATAGAATTCCCAAAATCTATGGCAGACTTCAGAAGAAGCTTTTTATTATCGAAGGCCCCAAAAAGAGTTTGTTTCTCATGGATGACTTTTCGGGCTAAATTTTTCTTAAAAAACAAATTATTTTCCTGTAGAGAACCCCAAAAGGATGTGATCTTCTTAAAAGAGGTCTTCTCCTATAGACGGTATCAGAAAGAGGTCTTTTGTTAAAGAACAGAGGTCAGAGGTTCTTTTGTTAAGGACCTTTTTTTATAGATGCACTTGAAAGAAAGGTACTTTCCTCTGGCAGACTCTAGAAAAAGGTTTCCTTTTTGCTATGACCTCTTTAAAGTATTTTTCGACCTTGAAGAAAGGCCCTTTTCTCTGGCAGACTCTAGAAAAAGGTTTCCTATTTTTTCTATGACCCCTAAAGAGCAATTTTTCAAGGATGTCCCGCCTGGGCATATTTAGGAACAAGACCTTTGGAATCCACCTTCAATTTACTGTCCTCCCCCAGCAAAAAAAAAAACAAATCACTCCATTAATCACCCAAAAAAAATATCCTTCCTGCGGGCATACATCTGTCAGCCACACAAATTATCTCAGAAAAAATGATGTCGAAAAGAGCACTCATCCATGGCTAGAGTAATTTTCTTTTTTTGGTTCCCAAAAGCAAAAGATACAACTGTGACCCTTAAGATAATCACGTCGTCGTCGCGACGACGTGCTAAGTATTTTAAAACAGAGACCCTCCCCCTCCCAAAAAAAAATGGCAAAGACAATGCGGCCAGAAGTGAACTGCGGCTACGCTATGTGTGTGTGTGCCAACACATGCTCGAAATGGCCGATTATGTTAATCACCCTCAAAAGGATATTCAAGGACACGTTGATGGTGGCTTGCGTGTCTGTGTGTGTGTGTGTGTAAAAATATTTGGAGAGACTTAATATATTTTATTGAAAGAAATAAAAGGCAAAGCGATGACGAGGGAAATCAATATCCCGAAATGAAGTGATGTGATGGAGGAGAATGTCGGCAGAGCGGGAGAGGAAAGGGAAAAAAGGCAAAGGATAACAATTGTTAATTCCCAACATGTTATGGCCCAATATCATGGTCCATAATTGATTGATGTAATGGCCCAAGTTTAGAAATTTTGTTGTTTTAAAGGCTTCGAAAATTTGTGAGATCGGGGTGAGGGGAGGGAGGGGTGTCTCATGTGGCTTGGGGGTAACCTATTTTTTTTTCTGTGATTTTTTTTATGTTTTTTTATGGACTTTGGAATTTACCAACCCCCCCCCTTGCATTTTTTTTGATATGGAGGGAGGGCGGTGTCTTATGTGGCCAGAGGTTAACCTATTTTTTTCTGTGATTTTTTTATGGACTTTGGAATTTCCCCCCCTCTGCATTTTTTTGCCTTATGATATGTTAGCTATTTGTTGTTGATGCCTTAACATATTTTTCATTGTTTTGTATTTTTTTCTTCCACTTAGAAAGCTTGGTCGGTCAGTGAGTCACTCAGCCAGCCAGCCAGCTAGCCGGTCGGTTTATTTGCCCACAGACAATTGTGTGTTCGGCCTGCAATTGTTTGTTGCCACAGCAGCTACTGCTGCTGCTGCTACTTTTGTTGTGACTGCTGCTGCTGCTGGTGGAAATGTCAGTATCGTGACTCACACACACACACATACACATGCCCACATGCTAACATTGGCACTCTTTATCTCTCATCTTTCGACTGAATTTAAAGTCAATGTCATGTGACATAATGGGCCAGCAAAACATGGCCCATACGGCAAAGGACATTCATCCTTTTGTTATTTGTCTTGGCTGGGCTAACTGGTACAACTACACACACATATATATATATATCTCCATATATCATCGACAACCTCATCCTGTTGTTGTTGTTGCTAGTGCAACAAGAAAACCAGTAAAGAAAGTCTTAAAGTCGAGCGGGGCCGACTTTATGATACCCTACACCACTTTGCCATTTTTGTGGAGATCCGCATAACACGCTGTGATTATAATTATAGTTTAAAGGTCTAAATATATATATGGGAGCTATAGCCAAATCGGAACCGATCTTCACCAAATTTGACATACTAGCTTCTAGACTCAATTCGACGGTAAGTGCCAAATTTCATCCCATTCGGACAAATATTAGACGTTTGGTGCACAATAAAAGGTAAATCGGACGAAGTTATATATGGGGGATATGTCCAAATCGGAACCGATCTCGATAAAATTTGTCAAAAATATTTCTGAACTGTATTTGATATATTTCCGCAAATATTGTTCTTACAGAGTGCATATTACGGCTGCGGAGGACAAAAATAACAAATCGGATGAACAATATATATATGGGAGCTATAGCTATATCTGAACCGATTTCGATCAAATTTGGCATACTTATTTTCAAGACTAATTTAGTTGTATGTGCAAAATTCCATACTATTCGGGCTGATATTACACGTTTGGTGCACAATAAAATGTAAATCGGAAGAAGATATATATGGGAGCTATATCTAAATTTTGACCGATTTTCTCCAATTTCAATAGGGTTCGTCCTTGGGCCAAACAAATGATTTGTGCAAAATTTCATCTGGATAAGACCATAAATGCAAACTGTACTTTGTTTACAAAAAATCATGGACAGAGGGACGGACGGATGGACATACATAAATCGACTCAGAATATGATTCTATGCAGTTCATCAAAAGGAACTATGGGTCTATCTCGTTTCCTTTTGCCTGTTATAAACAAATGCACAAAGGCCTAATACCCTGACCACCTTGTGGTGTAGGGTATAAAAAACACAAAAAGTTGTATTTAAAACAAAAAAAATCTTAAATATCCTGACAAGTTTTTTTGTCTTGATGCCATGTCCTTTTTCACACAAACACACACACACGCATGAAATAAACTTTTGTTTTCTTGTTCTTCTTCTTCTTAAGTAGCCTTATAGAATGTAGTTTTTTTTGTTTTTTTTTTTTTGTTTTTTTGTTTTTTTTTTTCTACAAGACTTATTATCCGCCCGATAATCTTGTGTGTTTTTCTTTCGATCCATAGAGAGGATTTAAATTGTAATCTGATTCTGGCATGTACTGTGACAATTGACTGATAGACTGACTGTCATCCAAGGACCTTATCAAATATGGATTTTTTGTTCTTAATGTGTGTATGTGTGTGGCTGTGTGTGAAAATACCCAAATAGCTATAAATAATTTATGGGAGGTATCAAGGGGAAAATATTGAAATTCTAAAAATAATAGCCCCGAAAAAAACGTTGAAGGCGTATGGGTAACATCAACACTTATACGATCCAAAAAAAATAAAAATATTGAAATTCGACAAAATAAAATTATGGCATAAAAGAAATTCCACAAAAAAAAAATAAAATAATTAATAAAAAAATAATTTAAAGGCGTATGGGTAATATCAACACTTATACGATCCGTAGACCAAAAAAATATTGAAATTCTGCAAAATCAAATAATGGCATAGAAAAATTCCAGGAAAAAAATAATTTTAAGGCTTATGGGTAATATCAACACTTATACGATCCAAACAAATATAAAAATATTAAAATTCCAAAATATACCTGAATAAGGAGTCCCTTAATAAGACCAAAAAAAAATACCTTTCCCATAGGAAAAATTTACAAATAGACCTCCTCTTCCAAGGAAAGAAATTCCAAAAAATAAAATAAATAAAAAATAATTTAAAGGCGTATGGGTAACATCAACACTTATACGCTCCAGAGATAAAAAATGTGGAAATTCTACAAAATAATAATGGCATGAAAGAAATTCCAGGAAAAAAAAATAATTTTAAGGCTTATGGGTAATATCAACACTTATACGATCCAAACAAATATAAAAATATTGAAATTCCAAAAAATACCTGAATAAGGGGTCCCTTAATAAAACCAAAACAAATCCCTTTCCCATAGGAAAAATTTACAAATAGACCTCCTCTTCCAAGGAAGAAAATTCCAAGGAAAGAAATTCCAAAAAAAAAAAAAAATAAATAAATAAATAAATAAAAAATAATTTAAAAGCGTATGGGTAATATCAACACTTATACGATCCAAAGACCAAAAAAATATTGAATTTCGACAAAATAAAATAATGGCATAAATGAAATTCCAGAAAAAAAAAATAATTTAAAGAATATCAACACTTTTACGATCCAAAAAAAACTAAAAATATTGAAATTCCAAAAAATACCGGAAAAAGGGGTCCCTTAATAAAATAAAAAAAACTCCTTTCCCATAGGAAAAATTAACAAATAGACCTCCTCTTCCAAGGAAGAAAATTCCAAGGAAAGATATTCCAAAAAATAAAATAAAATAAATAAAAAATAATTTAAAGGCGTATATATAATATCAACACTTATGCGATCCAGAGATCAAAAAAATGTGGAAATTCGACAAAATAAAATAATGGCATAAAAGAAATTCCAGAAAAAAAAATAACTTTAAGAATATCAACACTTATACGATCCAAACAAAAATAAAAATATTGAAATTCTAAAAAATTCTCAAAAAGGGGTTCCTTTATAAAACCAAAAAAACTCCTTTCCCATAGGAAAAATTTACAAATAGACCTCCTCTTCCAAGGAAGAACATTCCAAGGAAAGAAATTCCAAAAAATAAAATAAAATAAATAAAAATAATTAAAAGGCGTATGGGTAATATCAACACTTATACGATCCAGAAAAAAAATTAAAAATATTGAAATTCTAAAAAAAAACCCTGAAAAGGGGGTTCCTTTATAAAACAAAAAAAAACTCCTTTCCCATAGGAAAAATTTAGAAATAAACCTCTTCTTCCAAGGAAGTTTGGTCTCTTCTTCCAAGTAATTTCGGTGGGACCGAATTTTGAATATCCTCCACCAAAAGGAAAAAATTTGGAAATTTTCAAAAAAAAAACAATCCGTTAAAAATTCTGTTAAAATCTCAAGAATGTAGAATATTGAAACTTACCGTTATGTTTGGGGTCTATATAAAAACGTGGATGAGCCTAGGCAAATTTTTTCATAGCCATTAGAGTATTCAAATACGAAATTTTAAACGATTCCGGTGAATAATGCAGCTAAAATCGTTAAAATACTGAATATGGGGAGATACCTTTTAATGGGGGCTATACGAAGACGTGGACCTGCATAGGAAATTTTCTGTCACATATTGGAGTACTCATTAAGAAGTGCAAGTACGAAATTTGAATCTCATTCAGAGTCCCTTTGGGGGGGGGATGTACCAGAAGAAATGGTACGATCTCTCTTGCGTTGATGAAAATATTGAGATGTGTCATGTCTGTATAGAATCGGATGATAATTTCACGTTTTATGGGCTTCATGGATATTCAATATTTTGGCCCCTTTGTGGGGGTGGTACCAGATGGAGTCAACCGATGTACTCGATTTTCACACCAGACCTTGGGATAATAAAAATATTGTGATGTGTGTAATTTGACGACAATCGGGCACTTACATCAGATTTTATAAGAATTATAATTATTCAAAATTTTGACCCTTTGTGGGGGTGGTACTTGATAGAGTGTACCGATATTTTTGCACCTGCTCTAGTACTGATGCAAATATAGGATATTCATATTCTCTTTCGGTGCAATAAGTTATTTTCTTTGAACATGTTGACATTTTGTGGGGAAGCTACCAGAAGGGATGGTCCGATCTATACAATCTTTACAACACATCTTGTGTCTGAAATATTAAGAGAACCGGATATAATCGTTTAAGAAGACCATAGAAGACCAGAAGAAGGTCTTCTCAGAAAAGACCAGGAGGTCTTCTCATAGAAGACCAGAAGGTCTTCCCTTAGAAGACCAGAAGACCTGCTCACAGGAGACCAGAAGATCTGCTCATAGGAAACTAGAAGATCTGCTCATAGGAGACCAGAAGAAGGTCTTCTCATAGAAGATCGGAAGAAGGTCTTCTCGTAGGACACCAAAATAAAGTCTTCTCATAGAAGATCGGAAGAAAGTCTTCTCATAGAAGGTCTGAAGGAATTCTCATAGAAGACCAGGAGGTCTTCTCATAGAAGACCAGAAGAAGGTCTTCTCATAGAAGACCAGAAGAAGGTCTTCTCATAGAAGAACAGAAGGTCTTCTCTTAGAAGACCAGAAGATCTGCTCGTAGAAGACCAGAAGAAGGTCTTCTCATAGAAGAACAGAAGATCAGAAGATCGGAAGAAGATCTTCTCGTAGGACACCAAAATAAAGTCTTCTCATAGAAGATCGGAAGAAGGTCTTCTCATAGAAGAAGAAAACCTCCTCATGTCTTCTATGAAGAAGACCTCCAGGTCTTCTATGAAGAAGACCTCCAGGTCATCTATGAAGAAGACCTCCAGGTCTTCTATGAAGAAGACCTCCAGGTCTTCTATGAAGAAGACCTCCAGGTCTTCTATGAAGAAGACCTCCAGGTCTTCTATGAAGAAGACCTCCAGGTCTTCTATGAAGAAGACCTCCAGGTCTTCTATGAAGAAGACCTCCAGGTCTTCTATGAAGAAGACCTCCAGGTCTTCTATGAAGAAGACCTCCAGGTCTTCTATGAAGAAGACCTCCAGGTCTTCTATGAAGAAGACCTCCAGGTCTTCTATGAAGAAGACCTCCAGGTCTTCTATGAAGAAGACCTCCAGGTCTTCTATGAAGAAGACCTCCAGGTCTTCTATGATGAAAACCTACATAGATCTTCTATGAAGAAGACCTCCGGGTCTTTCTGAAGGAAGACCTCCAGGTCTTCTATGAAGAAGGCCTCCAGGTCTTCTATGATGAAAACCTACATAGATCTTCTATGAAGAAGACCTCCGGGTCTTTCTGAAGGAAGACCTCCGGGTCTTTCTGAAGGAAGACCTCCAGGTCTTCTATGAAGAAGACCTTCAGGTCTTCTATGAAGAAGACCTCCAGGTCTTCTAGGAAGAAGACCTCCAGGTCTTCTATGAAGAAGACCTCCAGGTCTTCTATGAAGAAGACCTCCAGGTCTTTCTGAAAGAAGACCTCCAGGACCATAAGGTCTTCTATGAAGAAGACGTCCAGGTCTTCAAGAAAAAACTCCTCCACAGATCTTCTATGAAAGAAGACCTACTATTGAAAACATACACTTGAGGTCTCTTATAAAAGAACACTTTGGTATGAGGTTTTTTGGTAAAAGAAGACCTCGTAACGAAAAACATTTCCTTATGGGACCTCTTTTGCGGTCTTCTTTAGATGGAGATATCCTTTAGTATTCTTCAAACGTAGAATACTGCATTTTGAGATCTTCCATAAAAGAAGACCATTTTTGACATTTTTTCTGCTGAAAAAAAAAATCGTATAGAAGAAAATACTTCATTCTTCGAGCTTTTCTAAGAGAATATCTCTTTTGAGGTCTCCTATAATTTTGATGTCTTCCATCAAAGAAGAAGACCTCTTTTGGTGGTTTTTCTTCTAAAAATTCCGTTTTAAAGTTTGCTTTTAAAAAAAATTCCTTAGAGGTCATCTTTAGATGAATATGAAGAAGATTTTCAGGTCATCTATAAAGAAGACCTCCAGGTCATTTATAAAAAAACCTCCAGGTCTTCTATAACCTCCAGGTCCTACAAGTCTTCTATGGAAGAAAACCTCCAGGTCTTCTATGAAAAGAAAATCTCCACAGGTCTTCTATAAAGAAGACTTCCAGGATATTTCCAGGTCTTCTATGAAGAAGACTATCGATCCGCTTTTGAGAACTTCTACAAAAAATGAAAAAAAAATGTCCGAAGGTTTTTAAAAAAAGCTCTTTTTTTACAAAAGTTCAACGATCATAAAATCTAATTTTTCAATAAAAAAAATTCTCCACAAAAGTTTCCTACATCATTTCTTTATAGCCCCACTGATCTATTTATTGATGTCATGTGCGATTGGAAAAAATTCAATTTTTTTTCTCATGTTCTGCAACCACTTATAAATTATGTTATTTTCAGAATCTTATCACCGCCCTGGTAATTTATGCCGAGTGAGATTAATGCCATTATGACGTTTATCTTTAAAACCCCTAAACGCCAGAATCTAATCAAATGTCAATAGTCTAGCTGTTGATAACTTGAACTACAAATTGTTTCGAAAGATAAGATTTTGGAAAAAACGAGTTTAAATTGAAATTTCCAATCAATAAAAGATTATTTTTTATGGGCCATTTTTTAAAGCCATGGCCAATTGTGGCCTCCATAACTGAGATGATATATAAGATTGAGTTTTTAAGTACAAATGTACTTTGTTGTTAGAAGTTTGTTGTTGTTTTTGTTGTTGCTGCTGCTGCTGCTGCTCTATTGTCATATCAATACAAAATATCCTTTTTTTCTGGCCTATTAGGCCATAAAGTGGTCCTTTGAATATTGGAAGCCATTTCAATAAATCTCTTTTATTTACTCTTCTTTTTTTTTTGGAGGGAAAATTGCTTGAATTGATTTAAGTTGTTTTCATTTGGAAGCTGCAGCTGCCTCTGCTGCAGCTGCATTTTCAAAGGTATATATATTCCTTGCAGGCCAGTCAGTCAGTCGGCATTCACATTCGAATGCAGTTTAACTTGGTGCAGGAAAAAAAAATGCAGCAATCTTTTTATGGAGGCTATAAAAATTTTCGCATTCAAGCATTTCCATGTGAACAGATTTCAAGAAGGATTCATTTTTGTTGCTGTAGTTGTTGTTGGATTTATTCTAGTATTTACAAGCCAACATTCGAAGCATTTGCCCCCCTCCCCCCAGCCTTGGGCCGTTCAATATCTAACCACCCATCCCTCTCTCTTTCCCCCACCACCCCCTTACTTTAATGTCTGCCCATTTTCTATTCAATATCAAAGTGAAGAATGCACAAAATGCTTCAGCACTTGCAAATGCATGCATCCTCAGTGAGAGGACCCACCATATGGAGGATATATCAAATAAAAAAAAATTATATATATATATATATATAAATATTGATTGAATGAATGATGAAGACCAGGATCCTCTCGTTGCCGCAGGCCATGTTAACAGTTGTTTAAAGGAATATTGAAAAAGTTATTTAATTTTAAAGAAGTATTTATTTGATTTGAAATGTTGAAAAACGAATGAAACTAAAAGCCTCAAAGTAGGCAACAGAAATTGATGTATTCAAAGTATCAAGGGCGTATGAGAGACGGCAACACTCACACGCACAGGGGCTAAACTTATGAAGAGATATTACAGATTTAGAGAAGGTTTCTTTCTTCTCATAGAAGACCAAAAGATGTGTTCATAGAAGACCAGGAGGTCTTTTCATAAAAGAGCTGGAGGTCTTCTCATAGCAGACCAGGAGGTCTTCTTATAGAAGACCAGGAGGTCTTCTCATAGAAGACCAGGAGGTCTTCTCATAGAATAGCAGAAAGTCTTCTCATAGAAGACCAGAAGGTCTTCTCATAGAAGACCAGGAGGTCTTCTCATAGAAGACCAGGAGGTCTTCTCATAGAAGACCAGGAGGTCTTCTCACAGAAAATCAACAGGTCTTCCAGTAGAAGACCATAAGGTCTTCCCGTGGAAAACTAGGAGGTCTTCTCATAGAATAGCAGAAGGTCTTCTCATAAAAGAGCTGGAGGTCTTCTCATAGAAGACCAGAAGGGAGTCTTCTCATAGAAGACCTGGAGGTCTTCTCATAGAAGAGCAGCAGGTCTTCTCATAGAGGAGCAGAATGAGGTCTTCTCATAGAAGACCAGAATGAAGTCTTCTCATAGAAGACCAGAATGAGGTCTTCTCATAGAAGACCAGAATGAGGTCTTCTCATAGAAGAGCAGAAGTGGGTCTTCGTATAGAAGAGCAGAATGAGGTCTTCTCATAGAAGACCAGAATGAGGTCTTCTCATAGAAGAGCAGAAGAGGGTCTTCGTATAGAAGAGCAGAAGAGGGTCTTCGTATAGAAGACCTGGAGGTCTTCCCATAGAAGACCTGGAGGTCTTCTCATAGAAGACCTGGAGGTCTTATCATAGAAGACCTGGAGGTCTTCTCATAGAAGACCAACAGGTCTTCTCATAGAAGACCAACAGGTCTTCTCATAGAAGACCAACAGGTCTTCTCATAGAAGACCAACAGGTCTTCTCATAGAAGACCAACAGGTCTTCTCATAGAAGACCAACAGGTCTTCTCACAGAAGAGCAGCAGGTCTTCTCATAGAAGAGCAGCAGGTCTTCTCATAGAAGAGCAGCAGGTCTTCTCATAGAAGAGCAGCAGGTCTTCTCATAGAAGAGCAGCAGGTCTTCTCATAGAAGACCTCCATAGGACTTCTATGAAGAAGACCTCAATAGGTCTTGCATGAAAGAAGACCTCCATAGGTCTTCCATGAAAGAAGACCTCCATAGGTCTTCTATGAAAGAAGACCTCCAGGTCTTCTATGAAAGAAGACCTCCAGGTCTTCTATGAAAGAAGACCTCCAGGTCTTCTATGAAAGAAGACCTCCAGGTCTTCTATGAAAGAAGACCTCCAGGTCTTCTATGAAAGAAGACCTCCAGGTCTTCTATGAAAGAAGACCTCCACAGGTCTTCTACGAAGAAGACCTTCACAGGTCTTCTAAGAAGAAGATATTCCTCTGTTGTTAAATGAGAATACCAGCTGCCCTAGGAAGAAAATCTCCCGGTCTTCTTTTAAAGAAGACCTCCAGTCCTTCCATGAGGAAGACCTCCGGAACTTCTATTTTTTTTTTCGCAAAATTTATATTATTTGTCTATCACAAACATTTTATACCCTCCACGAGTTCTGTCCTTGCTCTCACTTTGAGCTGCTTCATTGAATTTCTAATACCTCGAAGCTTATCGCACCAAGCCAAGGATACCGATTGGCATCATAAATTTTACAAAATCCTCTTTGCTAAATACCTGACATCTTTAATTGAAACTTTGGCAATACCACCTGCCCTTCTCACTTCGCTCTCTCCTCTCCCCTTCCCTTCCCTTCCCATCCCTTCGCTTTCTTTCTTAGGGGAAGCCGTAACTGAATAGTCTTAAATAGATTTGCCATTAAATCCTCATTATGGGCGAATTGAAACCGGCAAATTTTTATGGATTTAAAAGCCCCATAATTATGATTTATTTTGAAATGACCGTAAATGGACAAACAACAGAGAGTCCAACCAACAACACACACACTCGAAACAAACACGAACACATGGAGTGATGCTGGCACGGCGAAAGGTCATCTGTGTGTGTGTGTTCTGTTAGTTTGTTGATTAAATCGAAGGTCCTTTTGGCTGGGGCTATTTGATTTTAGAGTTTATTTAGAATTTGTTATGCGATATATAAACAACAACAAAAAAAACAACAACAACATGAAAAACTATTCGGTAAATAAAAAAATGGAAAGAACCCATCATCGACAGCAGAGCAACAGCAAAACACTTGTCAATGGCATTTTATTGGTGGGCAAATATGTGGACACATGCTCTGCAGGGGAAACAACCCTGCCCCTCCCCGCCTCGTTTTGGGTTACAAATGTCACAGAAATAAGGACCTACACAAATTCCTTGACTGGCAAATGACCCGGCCAACCAAAAACATTTCTTGGCATCACTGCTCAAAATCCAATTAGAAGTATTCACAAGAACAACAACATCAAAATACCGAAATACCCCAAGTGACCCTGAAGAAGATTCGAACAAATTTCATTTGCTTGATTTCACCACTTTCACCACAGACACACACACACTCACACACATATCCTTTTTTGCTAAAGGAATCAAAAATGACATGGTTTTTGGAAAAACCGAAAACCCTTTCCAGCTAAGTCATGGCATTGCCTTTGGCCTAATTCCTCTCCCCTCTGAGAGCTTAGGAATGCCAATGCTTTCATGTCTATCCTTTTTTTCTTTTGGGTTATCACAAAATTTTCTTCACTCACTTTTTAACCGCATTTATGACAAGTTGCCTGATCTGCCATTACAAAGTTGTTGGCATATTTTTTCTTTTCCTATCTCACCCCCCCCTCCCTTTTTCTTGGAAACTCTTCATATTTTCTTCGTTTCTATATTAACTAGATTCTTCGAAAAGTAGCAAAGGAATGTGCCTTCCCTCCAACAATAAATAAGCCATTCATCTGCAGCTCCGGCTGCCATGGTTGAGGCATCTCACTCATCTTTCCGCATTATGAAGCTATGACAAGTGGCTTTTCGGGGAAAATTTTTTTTAATACAATTCCATTTTTCGGAAAATTGTCTTGTTACATTGTTATTTTACTCAGGGGGGCGAAACGAGGCAGGCACAAAAAATATGGGGTAGGAAAATATTAATTTTTTAAAGCCCTCTTTTGAAGGTCCTCTCATAGAAGAGTGAAAGGTTTTCTCATAGGAGACCAGAACATCATACTCATAGAAGTTCAGAAGGTCTTCTTCATAGAAGACCTGGAGGTCTTCTTCATAGAAGACCTGGAGGTCTTCTTCATAGAAGACCTGGAGGTCTTCTTCATAGAAGACCAGAAAAGGTCTTCTCATAGAAGACCAGAAGATCTTCTCATAGAAGACCTGGAGGTCTTCTTCATAAAAGACCTGGAGGTCTTCTTCATAGAAGACCTGGAGGTCTTCTTCATAGAAGACCTGGAGGTCTTCTTCATAGAAGACCTGGAGGTCTTCCTCATAGAAGACCGGATGGTCTTCCTCATAGAAGACCAGAAGGTCTCCCTCATAGAAGACCAGAAGGTCTTCCTGATAGAAGACCAGAAGGTCTTCCTGATAGAAGACCAGAAGGTCTTCCTGATAGAAAACCAGAAGGTCTTCCTCATAGAAGACCAGAAGGTCTTCCTGATAGAAGACCAGAAGGTCTTCTTCAAACCTGGAAAACCTGGGGGTCTTCTTCATAGAAGACCCGAAGGTCTTCTCATAGAAGACAAGACTCATTGCAGATCTGGAGGTCTTCATCATAGAAGACCCGAGAAGGTCTTTTTAATAGATGACCAGGGAAGGTCTTCTTCATAGAAGACCACAGAAGGCATTCTTCATAGAAGACCTGTAGGTCATCTCATAGAAGACCACAAAGGGACTTCTCATTAAAGACCAGAGAAGGTCTTTTTTATAAAAGACCGGAGAAGGTCTTCTTCATAGAAGATCAGAAGGTCTTCTTTATAGAAGTCTTGGAGATCTTCTTTATAGAAGACTTGGAGGTGTTCTTTATAGAAAACATGGAGATCTTCTTTACAGAAGACTAGATAAGGTCTTCTCATAGAAGACCTGGAGGTCTTCCTCATAGAAGACCAAAATGTCTTCTCATAAAAGACCAGGAGGTCTTCCTCATAGACCAGAGAAAATCTTCTTCATAGAAGAACTGTAGGCCTTCTCCATAGAAGACCAAGAAAGGTCTGCTTCATAGAAGACCAGAGAAGGTCTTCTCCATAGAAGATAAGAGAAGATCTTCTTCATAGAAGACCAGAAGGTCTTCACGTAGAAGATCCTAAAAGTCATGTCATAGAAAATCAACAGGTTTTCTCATTTAAGATCAAAGAAGGTCTTCTCATTGAAAACCAGAGAAGGTCTTCTCATAGAAGACCAGACAAGGTCTTCTCAAACAAGAGAAGGTCTTCTCACAGAAGCACTCCCTATAGAATTTTTTTTGAGGACTACAAGATTCACAGATGAACAGAAATTTAAAGAAATGTTTGGAGTGTGGTGAGTTTTGAGGAAAAATTCTTTACACTTAAAAAATTGTCGGAATGATTGGAGAAATATCCCATTACAAGTTTCAGTTCCAAGGAACATGGAAATGAGTTTCTAACCCTCAAAAATACCTTCAGATAATTTTCGTTTCCATTTCTAAGAACTTCTGTTGGTATTTTCTTTGATTTGCCACAATTTTTAGGGTGTGGTGAGTTTCTGAATATATTCACCACACCTAAAAAAGATGTGGATTCGATCAGATCAACCCATCAAATGAAAAGAATGTGGTTGGAATGACGTTTCCAACCCCCAAAATATAGCTAAGAGATGTAATTTTATTTTTTAAGCAATTCTTTTGTTATTTCCTGTGATTTCCGACAATTTTTAAGGTGTGGTGAATTTCTGAAATTATTCACCACACCTAAAAAAGTTGTGGATTTAGATGAAATAGCTGTGAAAATTATGTTAAAAATAACAATTCAATGTTTCAACGATGCTAAATGCAAGTTTAAAGCCAATATATTTGAGATAAACCAAAAATTAAAGTTATTTTTGCAACAACAAAGTTATTGGGTTCAAAAAGAGTTTTCTAACCACCCAAAATAAGGCTAAGAACTGTAATTTTGTTTTTTAGGCATTTTCTTGTTATTTTCTTTGATTTGCCACAATTTTTAGGGTGTGGTGAATTTCTAAAAATATTCACCACGCCAATAAAAATGGCGGATTAAGATGATATAGCTATGAGAAAGATGTTAGAAATACCAATTCAATGTTTTAACGATGTTATACCGAGTTTATAACTAGTTTTTAAAGAAAAAATTTTCACATCAATGTTGCATGATTTTAGTAACGTTTTTAACCCCAAAATCATTGCCAAACAATTTTTATTTAATTTTTTTCGACATAGTTACCATTTTTTTCTATGATTTGCAACCAATTTTGGGAGGTGGTGAATTTCCAAAAATACTCACCACACCTAAAAAATTGTTGGATTTTAGTAAAATAGCCATGAATATCGCATTAAAAATAATAATTCAAAGTTTTAACGATGTTAAATCGATTTTATAACCAATTTTTAAAGAAACAATTTTCACATCAATGTTGCGTGATTTTAGAAACGTTTTTAACCCTAAAATCATTGCCAAACAATTTTTATTTAATTTTTTTCAGCATAGTTTGCATTTTTTCTGTGATTTGCAACAAATTTTGGGGTGTGGTGAATTTCCAAAAAATTTTCACCACACATAAAAAATTGGTAGATTTTGGTCAAATAGCCATGAATATCGCATTAAAAATAATAATTCAAAGTTTCAATGATGTTAGAACAAGTTTATAACAAATGTTGTAATGAACAATTTTTCACATCAGGCTTACATGATTTTAGTAATGTTTTTAACCCCAAAATCATTGCCAAACAATTTTTATTTAATTTTTTCGACATAATTCCCAAATTTTCTTTGATTTACAACCTGTTTTGGGGTGTGGTGAATTTCCAAAAATATTCACCACACCTAAAAAATTGGTGGATTTTGTTGAAATAGCCATGAATATCATATTAAAAGTAACTATTCATAGTTTTGACGATGTTAAAATCGAGTTTATAACCAAGTTTTATAGAACAATTTTTTACATCAAGGTTGCGTGATTTTAGTAATGCTTTTAACCCTAAAGTCATTGCAAACAATTTTTATATTATTTTTTCGAATAATTTCCGCATTTTCTATGATTTCCAGCCATTTTTGGAGTGTGGTGAATTTCCAAAAATATTCACCACACCTAAAAAATTGGCGGATTTTGGTAAAATAGCCATGAATATCGTATTAAAAATAATAATTCAATGTTTTAACGATGTTAAAACCGAGTTTATAACCAGTGTTTAAATGAACAATTGCACATCAGGTTTACGTGATTTTAGTAATGTATTTAACCCCAAAATCATTGCCAAACAATTTTTATTTAATTTTTTTCGACATAATTTCCATATTTTCGATGATTTTCAAACCAATTTGGGGTGTGGTGAATTTCCCAAAATATTCACCACACCTAAAAAATTGGTGTAATTTGGTCAAACAGCCATGAATATCGTATTAAAAATAATAATTCAATGTTTTAACGCTGTTAAACCGATTTTATAACCAATTTTTATCGAACAATTCTTTCTAACAAGGTTACGTGATTTAGGTAATGCTTTAACCCCAAAATCAGTGCCAAACATTTTTTATTTAATTTTTTTCCACATAGTTTGCATTTTTTCTATGATTTGCAACCAATTTTGGGGTGTGGTGAATTTCCAAAAATATTCACCACACCTAAAAAATTGGTGAATTTTGATGAAAAAGCTATGAAATTAATGTTAAAAATAACAATTCAAAGTTTCAACGATGTTAAAACCGAATTAAGAACAAATTATCCCTATCCAATACTTCAAAGAAAATTCTCTCAAATCGTAATACGACATTAAAATTCTAATACTTTCTTATATCGCCTTAAAATTCATTGGTATTATGGATTGATTTTCCTCCATACCCATACCCTTACCCAAATCCCCATACCCATCCCTTGGCCAAACCGTTAACACTTCATAGAAATATCATCTACAAGCATTGTTCGTTCGTTAACAAGACAGCAGGAATAAAAAAAATGGATAAAAAGAAAAGTGTTAACATCTTTGCTCCTTTAAACCGTTCACATACAAACATACATATTTTTCCTAACCATCCAACAATATAGTATAGGAAAAAAAAAGAATGGCAGACAAGCGATATTGCTCCCTAAGTATCCACACACAAAGATGCACCCGCTGAACAACAACAAATAAACCCCCCAAAATCCTTTCAATGTCTGCCATGAAGAGTGAGACTCGAACGATGCTCTTCTTCTAGTCATTCTTTTGAAATATAAACGATTTTTGATAGCCAGGGTTGGGTGTGAATTATAACCCTAGGTGATGGCGGTGGTGGTGGTGGTGCTAGTGATGTTGCCATAGCTTAAAATGCTTTTATAGATTTTATATAAAAACGCAAAAAAAAACTGAAACGAAAACAAAGTAAATCGTCGCCACTTATCGTTCGTTCGTTCGTTCGTTGTCGGGGGCCTAGGTAAGGATGGAACAATGCCACGGTGCTTTAAGATATTTTCATTGTTTCTCAAAGAAAATGGGGAAAGAAAAAAACGAACGAGAAATGAAAAGTCAAGTTATTATACTATGCTAAGTTCGTATAAACTGGCAAATGGATTTTGTTGGAGCGGAAATAAATTTAAACATTAAATTGTCAAAGATATTCTGAAGACAAAAATCGATGCATGACCCCCCCATGCCTCCCCAACCATATTCAATGGCGATGGCGCTTAATTTCCTATAGGCCATTATTATTGGGTCTATGTGTCAAGGTTCTTGTGCTTTCACCAATTTCAAATTGTATTTATTGCCATAGTTCGTCTTGGCCTGCTACTCGTTTAACAAGATACTGCCGCCTTTGGAGAAATGCACGCTCTCTCAAGGATACATTTTTTTTTTTTTGGTCTAGGTTATGCAGATGCTGTCATATGCCATAGCCGCCAGTGTAGCATGTGATGAGACATCATATCAAAAATTTTGACATGCAATATAATAAGGGAAGAAATTATAATGTCATATATTTGAAATTGTTGAAAATGACATTTGTCAGAATGTTTGTAACGTAAAAATGCCATTCTTTTTGGAGAAATATTGCCTTAGAGAGCCCCAGGTTGGGTTGAAAACATAAATGATGTTGTATTTTGTGTTTAATTCTTGCTTCTATTGAATTTGGCACATTTTTTGCGGTGTGGTGAATTTTTACTGAAATTCACCACACCTAAAAAAGAACGCTATTTACATGGAAAATTTGTAAGCTTTAATAGTTGATGGGAAATCTCTTTTTATTGATCATGAATATTCATGTTTTGAAGCTTTGTTTTTTTTTTTTTTTGATGTTTTATTTTTTAAGAAACGATTTTCTCCTCCAGAATTTTAAGAAACGATTTTCTCCTCCAGAACGATATTTTATGTTGATAATTTGCATTTATCTTCCAATTTTATCACTTTTTGAAGTGTGGTGAATTTCAACCCAAACTCACCACACCTTAAAAATTATGGCATTAATGACAAATCATTGTAAAAGTTTACAAAAAATGAAAATTCACAAGGTTTCTATTACAAAAATTGGACATCTTTGAATATTCAAATCTCTTAAGTTTTACTGAGAAAAACACAATTCTCTCAATCAGAATTGGGAGAAAAACTTAAATAAGGGGGTTCTATGGAGATTATTGGTTCTTACCTTTCATTTAGATCAATTTTTATGGTGTGGTGAATTTCAACAAAAACTCACCACACCCTAAAAATTATGTCATCAATTTCAAATCGCGACTAAAATTAATATAAAATTAAAATGCACACGATTTTAATTATAAAACATTAGATATCGTTGATTTAATCATGAATTTTCATGTTTCCCAAGCTTTATTGAGAGAAAACGCAACTTTCTACTCTGGGGTTGGGAGAAAAACATAAAAAAAAGGGGTTTTAAAGTCAATTATTTGTCTTTACCTTTCATTTGCATTACTTTTTGGGGTGTGGTGAATTTTAACCTAAACTCACCACACCTCAAGAACATCACCATCAATGGCAAATCGTTATTAAAATTAATGTACAAATAAAATTGACAAGATTTTCTCCATAAAAACTTAGGTATTGTTGTTTTCATCATGAATGTTCATGTTTCCCTAGCCTTATTGAGAAAAAAACTCAACTTTCTTCTTCAGAATTAGAAAAAAAAACATAAATAAGGTGGTTCTTTGAATGTTATTTGTCTTTTCCTTTCATTTAGATCCCTTTTTATGGTGTGGTGAATTTCAACAAAAACTCACCACACCCTAAAAATTATGTCATCACTATTAAATCGCGACTAAAATTAATATAAAATTAAAATGCACACGATTTTCATTATAAAACATTAGATATCTTTGAATTAATCATGAATATTCATGTTTACCCAGCTTTGTTGAGAAAAACGAAATTCTCTGTTTCAGAATTAGAAGAAAAACATAAATATAGTGTTTTAATGATATTTTTTGTCTTTTGTTTTCATTTGGATCACTTTTTGAGGTGTGGTGAATTTCAACCCAAACTCACCACACCTTAAAAAGTATATCATTAATCACAAATATTCGTAAAAAATAATATAAAAACTAAATCGACAATGTTTCCATTATAAAAAGTTATATTTTGTAGTTTTTATCATGAATGTTCATGTTTCACTGGCTCTATTGAGATAAAAACTCAACTTTCACCTTCAAAATTAGGAGAAAAACATAAATAAGGTAGTTTTATGAAGATTATTTGTCTTTAAGTTTCATTTGCAACACTTTTTAGGGTATGGTGAATTTCAACACAAACTCACCACACCTATTAAACTACACCAGTAATGATATTTTTTTTTTTTTTGTTAAAAAATAAAATAAATAAAAATTCAAATGATTTTCATTACGAAAAATTAAATTTTGTTGGTGTGATCATAAATAATCCTGTTTCCCTAGCTTTATTGAGAGAAAATCAATATTCTCCTCTAGAATTAGTAGGAAAACACACATAAAGTTATTATTAAACTACACCAGTAATGCTATTTTTTTTTTTTGTTAAAAAATAAAATAAATAAAAATTCAAATGATTTTCATTACGAAAAATTTAATTTTGTTGGTGTGATCATAAATAATCCTGTTTCCCCAGCTTTATTGAGAGAAAATCAATTTTCTCCTCCAGAATTAGTAGGAAAACACACATAAAGTTATTTTATAAAGATAAATTGCATTTAGCTACTTTTATAAGTGGGTTGAAGGTTATTTGTCTTTACTTTTCATTTGCATCATATTTTGGGGTATGGTGAATTTCAATCCAAACTCACCACACCTTAAAAACTACACCTGTAATGCTAAATCGTTGTTAAAAACAATATTCTAAATTTTCTCAAACAATTTCTAACTGTTTTGAAGTGGGGTGAATTTTTTTGAAACTCACCACACCATGGAAATTTTTCTGTTTATATTATATCACGTAAGAAAATACAGTGATGATAATTATTTAAGCTTTTACCCCCATTAGAGATGCATTTAGAATATATTTATGCCGAATAAGTGTAAAAATGCAGATTAACCCAACTTTTCGGAAATTTTAAG